>NC_059526.1:8042605-9383040 GCF_905147795.1 Pieris rapae | reverse complement strand
TGTTCTTTGTCTCGCGCCAATTTTATTTTATTTCAATTTTCAACTAGAATCTTTTTAAATTTTACTTTATACATTTTAAACAGGCATTTTTACGAAAGCGACATATAGAGGTCATTTGGCATTTCATTTTATCCATTTTAGCCTTCAGCGACTCTTTTTTTTTTTTTTTTTTTTTTTTTTTTTTTTTAATTTAATTTAAACTCTTAAATACTACACATCTATAGGGTCTCTAGGGTATCTAGGGTCGGGTCTCCTTTGCCACCCGTCTACCACCGAGTTTCCGACGAATTCGCGAAGCGCACTAAATTTTATTACTTTTAAATATCTTTAAACTCAACTTTCATTCAGTAAATTCCATTTTATTAAAACAATAATATTTAAATAACATAGATACAGTTACAAACTTCAAGCTAAAATTCCATTTTTATAAATAATCCCCTCAGGTAATAGAACCTAAAACAATAAATACGTCCAGAGCGTCGGTCGCCTTTTGTTCTTGCACGTGCGCGCTAGCAAGCGATTATTAGGGTCGGGCCTTATCTGTCTTCTGTCTGCCGCCGAGTTTTCGCCGAATTCGTGAAGCGCTTTAAATTTCATTTTATTTTTCTCACTAGTTTTAAATACCTTAAAAACTCAATTTCCTTAACAGGATTAAAACAATAAAAACAATAATAATATAAATACAGTTACAACTTTAAACTAAAATTTCATTTCATTTTTATAAATAATCCTCTCAGGTAATAGAACGCAAAACAATAAATACTTCCAGAGCGTCGGTCGCCTTTTCTTAACAGGATTTTAACAACAAAAATATTTTATAATATAGTTACAATTACAAATTTAAGTTAAAAACTACATTTCAATATTTAATAAATAATCCTTTCGAGTAATAAAACATAAAACAATAAACACTTCCAGAGCGTCGGTCGCCTTTTGTTCTTGCACGTGCGCGCTAGCAAGCGATTATTAGGGTCGGGCCTTATCTGTCTTCTGTCTGCCGCCGAGTTTTCGCCGAATTCGTGAAGCGCTTTAAATTTCATTTTTTTTTCACTAGTTTTAAATACCTTAAAAACTCAATTTCCTTAACAGGATTAAAACAATAAAAACAATAATAATATAAATACAGAATAAAGTAAATTCCATCTGAATACTCCTCCGTAATAAACTAAATATGTTCCGCTCACCACCCAAAACCATGAGACAAACCCCCTCGCCTGCTGCGGTTAGCGCGCAGTCAGAGGCGCTTCTGCCGTCGTTTGCCCGCTCTCCCACCAAGCTGGTCATCAGCGATCAATCAAACCCTATTGACGAAGCCTGCGAATGGCTCACCAAAGCCAAAGAGGCGCTCGGGGCCTCAAGAAACATTAAAACAGAGATAAAAAATAGCATTCACACCTCCCTAGAAAATGCCACGCTCATTATCAAAACCAGGCTCACGGGTCTCCCATCCTGCCCAACACCAACACCTACTTTAATTGAGCAACCGCAAGGTCCTCCCAACAAAACGAGCCCGGTTACTTTTGAGCCTCAGCAGGACGAACTCCTGCACAAACTCAAAGAGCACACGGCACTTCTTGAGCTAAATAACAAAAAAATGACCAAACTAATGGATAAAATTAACAATATTAACTCGGCCACTACAACCACCAACGCCCCATCTGGGCTGAATAAATCATATGCTAGTATCGCAGCTACCGCTAAAAAGGAGGCGGGTCCGTCCATAGTGGTCAGCGGAGAACCCAGCTCAACCCCCCAACAACTAGTCGATAAAGTCAGAAAATCCATTAATTTCCGAGAGGGCGGCTACGCACCATTAAAAATATCTCCCCTGTCAAAGGGCAAACTAAAGATCACTTTTAGCAACAACGAAAACCGGCAACACGCGCTCACGCATCTAAAAAAGACGGGCTCGCTCAATGCGGAAGAGGAGCGCCGTCTCGATCCCATGATACATATTAAAGGTATCAACAAAAACACTCCCCCTGAGGACCTAATCAACATAATAAAAGACCAAAATCCATCTCTGAAAGACGAAAAATTCGAGGTAAAATTCAAAAGAAATAACAGGAACGAAAACCTGTACAACGCGGTTATAAACACTTCGCCGACAGCCTGGCGCAAGTTCCTGGAGCTCGAAAGGGTCGCAGTCTCTTATCAGAGGGTCCATTGTGAGAATTTCTCACCGTTCCTTCAGTGCAGAAACTGCCAAGGTTTTGGGCACACCAAAAACCGTTGTCCAGCCACCGTCCCCACCTGCGCTAAGTGCGCAAAGACACACTCAACGGGTGAATGTAGCAAGGCGGCCTCAGAGAAGCCTTGCTGCATTAACTGTACCGAACACAATCACCAATTCAAGACCCAGACCGATGTCGGTCATCGCGCTGACGGCGAAAACTGCCCCAGGGTGAAGTCCATGCGTGCCCGCGTCGAGGCCAAAATCAACTACAACTAAACATGCACGCTCATCTTAATATCATACAGGCGAACCTCGATAGGTCTCGCAATGCATTTCACGAACTCAAATTACACTTCAATAACAATAACACTGACATAGCAGTCATCTCCGAGCCATATCTAGGTAACAACACTCACTCACCGCACATACCAGGCCTACGCACATTCCAAACCAATCGGGGAGGAAATACGAAAGCCTGTATAGTTACACGTCCGCACATCAACGCAATGCTACTCACACAACACTCTACCGGCAACCTGGTAATCATCTCCATACCCACCCATACCTCCACACTATACGTGGCTTCTGTATACATAGAGCCAGAAACAGACAATAATGACACTCTCAACACACTAGAACACTTTATCACTCAACACCCTCACGCGTCTATCGTAGTATGCGGTGACTTCAACGCATGGCATTCACTCTGGGGCGGAGGTCGCTACCCCCGTAGCAATAGACGGGGTCACGATCTGGTCGACCTCATGAGCTCCTCGGACTTGCACCTGTGCAATGTGGGAAATACACCCACTTTCGAAACAATAACACACGGCCGCCCTCGCTCTTCCATTATCGACCTAACCTTTAGCACCACACCGCTCACCAACAAAATAAGACACTGGGAAGTCAGGCCTCACCTATTCCCATCCACTCAACACAACGTAATCACATTCCAAATTAGTCTGCAAAATCCGCCAACCGCGACACCCAACCAAAGCACCTTTTTATACCGCACAAAAAACGCGAACTGGCACTCGCTCAAGGAAAATCTGCTCTCCAAATTTGTCAATAGTAAAATTCTGGACACTAACTTCCTCGACATATCACCCACCGAACTCGACTCAATCGTAGAACGCACGACGCTCATTATCAATGAAGCTTGTAAAATGTCATTTCCATTAAAAACCGGTAAACAAAAAAGCAAAGCCCCCTTCTGGAATGACCGCCTGGAGCACCTCAAAACAAAATGCATCCAATTACATCGGACGCTGCATCGCACAACACGATCTCACAACACACCCTCACCCGACCTAATCGAACAATACAGGGAAACAAAAGATCAATATGCGTCAGAGATGCGCCGGGCCTCGACGGACAGCTTTCGGGCTTTCTGCGAGGCTCAGGGCAAGGACGACGCATGGTCCATTACAAACAAACTTTTAAAAGACAAAGCGATAAACATACACCCGGGTACACTTAAGATCAACAACACATACACGAACACCGAGCAGGAGACTGCCGAAGCACTAATAAACCACTTTTACCCCGGTGACGATTCCGACTCGAGCGAACACCGCGACATCAGGGGGGCTGCCAATGTTCTCCCTAACACGGAGAACGAACCCCCCTTTACCACCACCGAGATATTCGACGCCATCTGCTCGATCGGTCATAATAAAGCACCGGGTCATGACCACCTTACCAGTGACATTTGCGCCGTGTTCGCTCGTCTGTTTCCAGAATTCATCACCAACTTATTTAATTGCTGCTTGACCATTTCACACTTCCCTTCCATTTGGAAAGAGGCGATAGTTAAAATCATTCCTAAGCCGGGAAAAACAAAGCTCGAAGAGCTAAGCTCCTACCGACCTATCGGTCTCATACCCGTCTTCGGCAAAACACTTGAGAAATTATTTACTAAAAGATTAACTTTCAACGCACACAACCTTAAACTACTGAACCCGAATCAATTCGGCTTCACGGAGCAGACAAGCACCGTACAGGCCATACAACAAGCCATAGGTACAGTCACATCAGCCAAGACCGAGGGCCAGCTAGCAATAGCCGTCTCCCTCGATATCAAAGCAGCTTTCGACAATGCGTGGTGGCCCGCCGTCTACGACGGGCTCCGACGCATTGGTTGTCCCGTAAATATTTTTAAAATTATAAAAAGTTACCTCCAAGATAGAAAAGTGTCACTACGACTCGGCAACACCACCGTCACAAAACACACCGAGAAAGGATGTGTCCAAGGATCAGCTTGCGGGCCTATCCTCTGGAACATCATTCTCAACAACCTACTCGACACACCCATTCCAGAAGGCTGCTCCCTTCAGGCATACGCAGACGACGTCCTGCTTATAAGCACGGCCAAGGACACTAATACACTCGAACAGATCACAAACTCGGCCTTGGAAACGATTCGACTATGGGGACACAGCGTCAAGCTCCATTTCGGTCCAGACAAGACACAATGTATCGCGTTCACCAAACCCGCGACTCTCAGTCGAATCGTTTTCGATGGCGTGCCACTCAAATTCAGCAACACTATCAAATACTTAGGCCTAATCATAGATAGCAAACTTAACTTCAACGAACACCTCAATTACATTCTAGAAAAGGCAATAAAAATATTCCATAAGATTATAACGTACACCAGACCAACGTGGGGTCCGCACCCCGACAACATTAGACTCATATACCAAATGGTCATCGAACCCATCATAACGTACGCCTCGGGTATCTGGGGCCACATCGCCTCAAAGAAATATGTAAGAAAACGTCTCAACAGCACACAAAGGCTATTTGCCATAAAAATAATTAGAGGATTTCGCACAATATCCACCTGCGCGGCCACGGCTCTAGCCCAAATCACCCCGCTAGACCTCAAGGTCCTAGAGACCGCTGAGCTAGAACAAACACGAATAAATAGAACTAGCGATAGGATCCCCTCCGACATCCCGATCGAAAAACCGGTACCTTTTAAGGAGCTCCTTCACCCTGCTCATAGGACACCGATTGACACACACGTTGCAGACATCACCACCAATAAAAGCTCACACACGCACATATACACGGACGGCAGCAAACAAAGCGACGGCTCTGTCGGCGCGGCATTCGTTGTCTTCCCGCCCTCCGCTCACTCACCTACGCTCACAAAATTATTCAAACTACACAGCACCAGCTCGGTCTTCCAGGCCGAACTGTTTGCAATCTTAAAAGCAGTAGAACACATCCATAAAAATAAAATAACACACTCGCACATTCACACCGACTCACAGTCATCACTTGCCGCACTCAAACTATCGTCTAACACACACCCGCTTGTAGCACAAATACACAAAACGATTCACAAGATAAAACACACACACGAAAACCCCGAGATCTTATTTCAATGGGTGAAAGGACACTCCGGGATCCCTGGCAACGAAGCCGCGGACGTAGCCGCCTCTAAAGCCGCGAACCAGCACTGCTCCCCATCCCACATAGCATGTCCCCTTTCCTACATAAAAACAACAATTAAAAGCGCGACCAAAGTCATAAACAATAACAGATACGTAGGAGACAGCACAGGCCGCTTTACGGTTAACATATTCCCGAACTTAGAAGATATAAAATCATTTTTTTCGACCGTACCCATTTCTTTTCAACTCACACAATTCCTCACAGGACACTCTTACGCCAAAAGCTACCTGAGCCGATTCAAAATCACAGACAACGACACATGCCCATGCGACAACCACACAACACAGACACTGAAACACTTGCTCGAAGAGTGCCCTAGGTTTATAACTGAAAGACATAACCACACACAAAAATTTACAACACATAATTTGACATATACCAATCCCTTCTCCCTAAGAGAACTGATTCCGCACCCCACAGAACTAAAATCACTCATTAGCCTTATGACCTATATCGTAAACTGCCTAAAAAAGTTCAACAATTAAAATCAAAAGCCTATAGAATTGTATAAATTCACACGACCTATTGTTTATTTTTTATTTATTTTTTTGTATATCTAGCTACTTGTTGCAATGTTTAAAGCCATATTAAAATTAAAATTACTTGCAGTGTATAAATTTAATATAACAGATATTTTTTCTTCTTTTCCTGTTTAAAATATTGAATCAATTGTAACTTAACACTATTACGGTAAAAGAAGTAATAGAAACCTAATAAAAACTTTGTATTATATAAACCGTTAACTAAGCGTAAAATCATTTTATTTATTTATTTTAACACCGAGACTCCACGTCACATTGGACGCCAATTTTTTGCTAAACTAACTCAAACACACTTACTTTGTATAATTATTCACTCATAGCAAGTCATAACCAATTTGTTTTGTATAACTTTTGTTTCGTCTATGTGACAAAAATTGTAAAGGTGTAAAGAAAAAGAAGGTATCAAATAGCCACTTCTTCCTTGCATCTCCACCCTCTCGTGAATAACTTTTGTAATAGTTTTAAAAAAAAACAACATAATCAAAAAAATAATAATTGCGAACAAACAAAATAAAAAAAAAAAAAAAAAAAAAAACCTAACCTAACCTAACCTAACCTAACCTAACCTAACCTAACCTAACCTAACCTAACCTAACCTAACCTAACCTAACCTAACCTAACCTAACCTAACCTAACCTAACCTAACCTAACCTAACCTAACCTAACCTAACCTAACCTAACCTAACCTAACCTAACCTAACCTAACCTAACCTAACCTAACCTAACCTAACCTAACCTAACCTAACCTAACCTAACCTAACCTAACCTAACCTAACCTAACCTAACCTAACCTAACCTAACCTAACCTAACCTAACCTAACCTAACCTAACCTAACCTAACCTAACCTAACCTAACCTAACCTAACCTAACCTAACCTAACCTAACCTAACCTAACCTAACCTAACCTAACCTAACCTAACCTAACCTTTTTTTTTTTTTTTTTTTTTTTATAATGGAGGTTGAAATGCACAGATGCAGGCCCGCGCGCGTATGCAGTCGCTAACGCGGGGACTGTGGGGATGGTTAACTCTTATCCCTCTGCTAGTCAGAGGGGAGAAACCCGACCCACTAAAAACTCCTCCAGAACCCTCCATATCGCCTGCAGTGCCAGCCTCATCCATTCTGAATGAATGACATCTGGCACCACATTAAATTCCCCGGGGGTCGCACTAGGCATTCAACCCAGGGAATTTAGGCAAATATGTCTGCATACGGGCTCAGCGACGACGCAGCGGGACGCTGTTGGGCAGACGGCTTCCGCGTCTCGCCCCCGCGCCCCCGCCCCGCCGCCGCCGAGCACAACCCCTCCGGCCATCGCCACGCACCTCCCGCTGACGCTCGGCAGCCTCCTTCTGCAGCAGAACGCGCTCGCAGAAGAAAGCCACCGCACGCCATGCCTCTTGGCTACCTAGCATCGCTGCAACAACGCTCGGTAGCGAGAGGTCCGTCCCGATGACCGACACCAGGTCGTGGCGTTGCCTCGACCAGGTGGCACATTCAGCCAGGGTGTGCTCCGCCGTGTCCTCTGGGGCGCCACAGTGGTGGCAGATAGGATAGATTTCCCGCCCTGCCACCCTGTGCAGAAACCGTCCAAAGCATCCATGCCCGGACAGAATCTGCGCCATCCGAAAGGACACAGCTCCACTCGGGCGATTCACCCATTCCCGTAAGCATGGAAAAAGAATGTTGAATTACTTGACCACTTGTAATTACCACTCTCGGCCTAGAACGTATTGCTACGTTCTAAACCTACACAGTTTCCTTTCCATAGTTGCCCACTGCATACTACAGAAATTCAACCGTGCCCACCATGTACGGTTTAAGCACTCGCCCGGTACCGTACAACCCTACCAAAGGCCGAGGATAAATTGAAAACTTATCCTCGAACCGGGAATCGAACCCAGTACCCCTCACCACAGCGGCCACATACAAAGACCGCTAGGCTATGAGGCCCTTTAAAAAGAATGTTGAATTACTTGACCACTTGTAATTACCACTCTCGGCCTAGAACGTATTGCTACGTTCTAAACCTACACAGTTTCCTTTCCATAGTTGCCCACTGCATACTATAGAAATTCAACCATGCCCACCATGTACGGTTTAAGCACTCGCCCGGTACCGTACAACCCTACCAAAGGCCGTTATTTCTTATTTTTATTTTTTTTTTTTTTTTTAAAAGAATGTTGAATTACTTGACCACTTGTAATTACCACTCTCGGCCTAGAACGTATTGCTACGTTCTAAACCTACACAGTTTCCTTTCCATAGTTGCCCACTGCATACTATAGAAATTCAACCGTGCCCACCATGTACGGTTTAAGCACTCGCCCGGTACCGTACAACCCTACCAAAGGCCGAGGATAAATTGAAAACTTATCCTCGAACCGGGAATCGAACCCAGTACCCCTCACCACAGCGGCCACATACAAAGACCGCTAGGCTATGAGGCCCTTTAAAAAAGAATGTTGAATTACAGGACCACTTGTAATTACCACTCTCGGCCTAGAACGTATTGCTACGTTCTAAACCTACACAGTATCCTTTCTATAGTTGCCCACTGCATTCTATAGAAATTCAACCATGCCCACCATGTACGGTTTAAGCACTCGCCCGGTACCGTACAACCCTACCAAAGGCCGAGGATAAATTGAAAACTTATCCTCGAACCGGGAATCGAACCCAGTACCCCTCACCACAGCGGCCACATACAAAGACCGCTAGGCTATGAGGCCCTTAAAAAAGAATGTTGAATTACTTGACCACTTGTAATTACCACTCTCGGCCTAGAACGTATTGCTACGTTCTAAACCTACACAGTTTCCTTTCCATAGTTGCCCACTGCATACTATAGAAATTCAACCGTGCCCACCATGTACGGTTTAAGCACTCGCCCGGTACCGTACAACCCTACCAAAGGCCGAGGATAAATTGAAAACTTATCCTCGAACCGGGAATCGAACCCAGTACCCCTCACCACAGCAGCCACATACAAAGACCGCTAGGCTATGAGGCCCTTAAAAAGAATGTTGAATTACTTGACCACTTGTAATTACCACTCTCGGCCTAGAACGTATTGCTACGTTCTAAACCTACACAGTTTCCTTTCCATAGTTGCCCACTGCATACTATAGAAATTCAACCGTGCCCACCATGTACGGTTTAAGCACTCGCCCGGTACCGTACAACCCTACCAAAGGCCGAGGATAAATTGAAAACTTATCCTCGAACCGGGAATCGAACCCAGTACCCCTCACCACAGCGGCCACATACAAAGACCGCTAGGCTATGAGGCCCTTTAAAAAGAATGTTGAATTACTTGACCACTTGTAATTACCACTCTCGGCCTAGAACGTATTGCTACGTTCTAAACCTACACAGTTTCCTTTCCATAGTTGCCCACTGCATACTATAGAAATTCAACCGTGCCCACCATGTACGGTTTAAGCACTCGCCCGGTACCGTACAACCCTACCAAAGGCCGAGGATAAATTGAAAACTTATCCTCGAACCGGGAATCGAACCCAGTACCCCTCACCACAGCGGCCACATACAAAGACCGCTAGGCTATGAGGCCCTTAAAAAAGAATGTTGAATTACTTGACCACTTGTAATTACCACTCTCGGCCTAGAACGTATTGCTACGTTCTAAACCTACACAGTTTCCTTTCCATAGTTGCCCACTGCATACTATAGAAATTCAACCGTGCCCACCATGTACGGTTTAGGCACTCGCCCGGTACCGTACAACCCTACCAAAGGCCGAACCTAACCTAACCTAACCTAACCTAACCTAACCTAACCTAACCTAACCTAACCTAACCTAACCTAACCTAACCTAACCTTTTTTTTTTTTTTTTTTTTTTACCTGGGGAAACCCGATTACGGGCGCCCGCGCCTGGGCAAGTTGTTAAGTGGCGCGGGGAGTGTGGGGGTCAAGGCCGTAAAATACGATGACCCCATACCCACTAAAACCACCAGGGCCCACTGTTCGCTATTAGACGAGGGCGGGTAACAGCTAGGCCTTTTCACCGCGCCCCGTCTAGCGACTGCCGCTTTCGCGACTCTCTGTTACTCTCTCGACACCACACTAGTAATAAGCCCTTTTTTTTTTTTTTTTTTTTTTGTTTTTTTTTCCTCTCCCTTTTTCTCCCTTATGTATTTTTTTTGTTAATATTTTTTTTTTTTTTTTTTTTTTAACATTCTCGGGCTCTCTCCGCTTCCTCCTTCAGCCGCATCACCACGCCACAGAATCTTGTTAGGACGGTCCACTTGTCAAGGTCGTCCACCGCCTTCTTAATAACTTCAGGCAAGCCCAGGTCCGTCCCGAAGGCCGCAACCAGATGGCGCCTCTCCTCCGCCCACGCCGGACAAGCCGCTAGAGTGTGCGCGGCATCATCGTTATCCCCTTGGCAGTGGTGGCACGCAGGGGTCGGTTCCCGTCTGATGCGGTGGAGGTATTTGCCAAAACAGCCATGGCCTGTTATGACCTGCACCAGACGAAAGGATAACGGGCCGCGCTTCTTCTCCAGCCACTTGGTTAGGACGGGCAATATGGCACTTATTGTATATCCGCCCATCTCTGCCCTGTCTAAGTTGGTTCTCCAGTCTTGTATCACGCGCTGGCAGGCATCCAGGCGCCAGGAGCGTATGGTCTCTGTGTCCGGTTCTCTCCCTGCTTCACGCGTATCAGCCCTGCGCCAATAGACGTCTGCCAGAGCGGTAGCCTCGAGGTGCCAGGGCGCGGAACCTGCGATCAAACACACGGCATCGTATGACACCGTGCGGTACGCTCGCGCAACCTTAATCGTCATTAGTTTTTGATAACGCCTCAGAAGCTGCTTGTTCTTGCGGGACAGCTTATCAGCCCATATTGGGCACCCGTACATAGCTTGCGACTTGACGACGCCGGAGTAGAGTCGACGACACCCCTCGCTCGGCCCGCCTAGATTTGGCATAATCCGGCTAAGAGCCATTGCAGTGGCGGTGAGCTTCGGGGCAAGTGCCGCAAAATGTGCTCTAAACGTCCACCGGGAATCTAGTACTAGGCCCAGATATTTCAGGGATTTTCCTACCTCGATGGACACTCCCGCAACGACGATGTGCGCACCCGCTGGAGGCGCTCGCCCCGGGCCGTGAAAACAGATCGCTTCGGACTTCTCCAGCGCGACACGCAGCCCGAGGTGTCTTATCTGCGCAACGACTTGAGCTACCCCAGCAGTAACGCGACGGCTCGCCTCGACGTAGGAACTGCCAGATGCCACAACCAAGGTATCGTCGGCGTAACAAATGACCCTAACACCTATAGACAGAGATGTCTTAATGATGCAATTGTAGCCTATATTCCAAAGCAGGGGCCCCAGAACGGACCCTTGAGGTACACCACATGTGACTCGGTAGCTTCTCCAAGAATCCCTACCCGGGAACACAATTTTACGATCGCACAGGTACGATTCTACTAGCCTCTGGAGATATAACGGTATCCCATGATGTACTAAGCCTCGCAGAACAGCCTCGTGAGGAATGGTGTTGAAGGCGTTGGCGATGTCAAGGGACACCGCCAGTACAACTCCACCCTGCTCCGTGGTCTCCTCGCTGATTTCTCGCACCTCTGCGATTGCGTCCACAGTAGACCGCGACCGCCGGAAGCCAAACTGAGCACTGTGCAGATCTGGTCCGATGGTTTCTAGATGTCTATTTATTCTTTTAGCCATGATCCGCTCCAAGATTTTGCCACCCTCATCCAACAATACGATTGGGCGGTAAGCAGAAGGGGATGTTTCGATTTTTCCGGGCTTCTTTAGCAGCACTAATTTCCCAGTCTTCCAGGCGGAGGGAAACTCTCCCTTCTGCATGATTTGCGTCAACAAACTGCAGAACCTCCACGCCAATTCTTCGTCCTTAAGGGCGAGAGCCCACACCTTGCCATGAATGCCATCAGGGCCTGGAGCTGTGTTTTTAGCGGCGACCTTTGCCAATGCTGCTTCTAATTCTTCAGGCGTCACGCGTATTGACTCTTCGCTTGGAATCGAGTACGGATGCGCTGGGGTAGGTGTACGCCCATTCCCACGTGGAAACAGGGTGGATACCACCGAGTCAAGAAGCGAAGGTTGCATGGTGGACGTCAGTGGCGGCGCCCGGGGTCGCAATTTGCTCATTACAAGTCGAAAGGGGCGACCCCAGGGATCTTGTTGCAACGTGTTAAGAAACTCATTCCAAGCATTTTCTTTGGACCTTGCTATTGCTACCCTTAGATCCTTTTTTGCAGCTTGATAGTCTACGTATAGCCGTTCCTCTTCATCTTGACTGCGACGTGCTAGCGGTCGGCGCCTGTACCGCGTAAACATCCTCCGCGATCTCACACAGATTGATCGAAGACCAGCTAGTTCGTCAGACCACCAGTAAACTTTATCCCTCGGCCTCAAAATTCGTACGCGTCTCATTGACGCCTCTGATAGGTCTGCTAACGCTTTTGCATGCCACCGAACTTCACTTTCTATATCAGCATTAGTGCGGCTGGAACACCAGGACTTAACTATTGTCGCCTCTTCGAACACGACTCTATCCAACGACCTCAGCGACCATTTAGGGCCGATTTCAGACGGAATGAGACTCTGCTCAGCCGATCTAGCAGACGACAATGGAGGGATACGGAATTGGATGTATCTATGGTCCGACAGTGTTTCTACCTTTGTCATAACCTCCCAATCTTCAACGCGACGAGCAAGACAGGAACTCGCAAAAGTGACATCAACGATAGAGCCTCCCGCTCTGCGTACGCACGTGTGCTCGGAGCCTTTATTTAATACTGTCAAATTGTACATTGCGGCCCATCGTAACAAGGCCTGTCCTCGTCCACGGTCATCCAGCGTCCCCCACGCAGTCGACTTTGCGTTGAAGTCACCGGCGACAATTACCTCGTGGGGTCGGGCCCAATCTACCAGTGAGCCTATCTCGACTAAAAACCGCTCGAACTCGGCGAGTGTCTTGTTGGGTGAAAAGTAGGCGCTTATTACTACCAGATTCTCCGAGACTCGGACGGCGACACACCCGCGACCCTTTAGGTGCGGTCCCGCAAGTGCCATCTGGTCCCCGTCGAGTATAACGGCTGCGAGGCCTTCCGTATCCACAATCCAATTTGAAGCGGTCCTCAGCTCTGAGATATATGGTTCTGACACCATTGCAACATTAATGGACCACTGTGCCATGCTTTGTGTCAGAAGATCCTGGGCATTGGCACAGTGGTTGAGGTTACATTGGAGGAACCGTACCGTGCTAGGCATTTACGATTTTATCTGTAAGCATTGCTGCCCCGTCCGGTGGGGCGGACCCGGTCGGAACCATGTTGTGCCGCGGCGTCTCTCTTCTAGCAACTTTGGCGCTAGGGGCCGGACATTTAGCGCTCCCTAGCCGATGGTCTGCCTTTCGGCCCGCTTCCGTGCAAAGGACGCACACGGGTTTGCCCTCGCAAGTCGCGGCCCGGTGGCCTGGTTGTGCGCAGCGGTAGCAGAGATTGCTACGATCAGCGCCAAACGTGCACCGGCTGGCTACGTGCCCACTTTGAAGGCACCGGTAGCACCTAATTTCCTTGCGTTCCAGTAAGGTTACCCTTGCTGCGACCCAGCCTATGAGTAGTCGTCCCTCGGTGATTTTCTTGGCCGCAAGAATTGGACACCGAACCCAGGCTCCAAACAATCCAGTTCTGTCTGGCCGAACCTCACTCACTATTACTTGTTCGCGGTTGCAGCCCCCAATCTCCGCTATCGCCTTTTTGATATCGTCCGACGTTACAGAGTCATCGAGGCCGGCCACTCGTACCTCGGCACACTTCTCCGGCCTCGACACGCTCACCCCGCTAGCATAGATTTCTTTCAGTTTACTAGCAAGGGCATCGGCCTTGTCTCCACTGCGTGATCCGGGTAGCTCTAGTATCACCGCTCCCGTCGCCGCCCGCTTAAATTTGACGGCTTCTATGCCCAAATCACTTAGTTTAATTTTTTCCTTTGCCTCCCGTAATACAGAGGCGTAGGTCTGTTCTTTTTCGGTGATTGTAAGCACAACGGCCGTGGATCTCGGGGCTCTCAGCTTTGCTCGTGGCCGTTGAGTAGTCGTAGCCACGGGCTTTACGATGGCAGCGGTTGGGGTATTCTTGGCCTGTTTACGCTTACTTTGCACTGTTATCCACTCTTGCTCGCAGTTTGCCTCTGGGTTGCTCTGGGTTGGTGGGATCTGCACACTTACTGTATCGGGTGCATTGTTAGCATCAGATGCCCGCAGCTTCTTTCCTTTCCTAGATTTTCTCTTCTCCCCTATCGAGTGTTCTTCTATGCTCTTTGTCGTAGAGTCCTCAATTGGAATCGGATCCGCGGCTAATGGTGGCCGAATTTTCGGTTCCGCATTTAATCGAGGCTCCAGGTTTGCGAGTCTCGCGCTAAGACATTCGCCCATTTGCCTCATTAAACGACCTTCCAGCTCGGCTAAGAGTTGTGGTAGCTGCGAAGATGGTGAAGAAGTCCGTAATGGCTCTTTATGCACCGGTTTCCTTGAGCACTCTTGTATCAGGGTTCTCAACTCAGCCATTTCTTTTTGAAGTGCTTCCACCTGTCCACGAAGTCTCTCATTTTCGTTCCGGAGCGCCCTCGTTTCCTCGCTGACTGTACGGTCAGCTAGCTCTTCGGCGTCTCTACGGATCAAGGTTACCGCCTGTTTTAGCGCTGAGACAAAAGTGCCCTTCAGGTTACTCGAGTGTCGGGCGACTTTTTCCACTGCAGCGAGACTGGCCTCAATCCTCACCTTTGGATCAGCGTGACGTTCGGTTTGCGCTGTGCTTCCAGTTTTTGTTGGGGGACTGGGGGTCGCCTCTAGTAGTTCTGCTTCAACCCTCTTCTCCCGTTCTACTCGTTGGAGTTTACTTAATGCAGCCCGCGACTTTCTCGTCGAGTGAGGGGTTCCAGCGTCGCTAGAGCTGCATTCTTCCTTCCTTCTTTTCCGACGAAAAAATCGCGCCGGTCGCCCTTGTACATGTGGTGAGTTGATGGAGGTAAACGATACGTCAGCGCTGAGCATCTCACAGCTCGTCTCCAGGCTGGCCTCCATCACTTGTCGTCCGACATTTTTTCCTATGGCAGTAATGGCCTCAACTTCACGGTCTCCTGTGCTGTTATTTGGACTCAATATGGGTAGTGGAGTTCGCACCAGCATAACTCTACAATCTTTGAGTGGGACGGGCGTACTCCGGTTAGACATCTCGCCTCCGTCCCTTGTATTCTCCTTCACATCACCACATCCTACCACTCTTCTCTCCTCATCCTTCTCTTCCTCATGAGTTTTGCCCCCCCCCAGAGTACGGTGGGGCTGAGCCATGGCATCGCCATGGGTGGGATTTAACCCACCTGGGGTAGTTAAACGTGTATTCGAACTCATGCTTGCTTTTATTTGACCAGGGGCCGCTCCCCTGTGGCCCTCTTTAAGACCCATGTACCGCAGCCGAGTGCCCGAGCTGTAGCGAGTCCTCGCCGTCACTCCGGAGGGAACCGGGGACGCGTTTTTTTTTTTTTTTTTTTGTTTTTTGGCGCTAGGCATTGACCTGCCCGTCAACGACCTCAATTCCTCATAGAGGGGATTAGGTGTCCGACGCCACGCTCATCAGCGCCGAACGTTAGGGGATTTTTGTATCAAGGTTTCCTTCCTCTGGTTGCCCAATAAGGCCTCTCCTTCAATTGAACACAGAACAATCACAAGCTGAAGAGTATTCGAGCGTTCGCCGCCATACGCTGTCTATATCGCCAAAAGGTGCCAGCTTGCACCCCAGGAAACAGAAAATCCAATAATTGCCGGTTCCGCTGGCTATCCATCGTTCCACTGCACTTTGGCCCAAGAAGACAACAACAACACCAGATTTAATATTGGTTCTCTCGAGATTATTGTTTGCACCCCGCAAGTTCGCGTGGCATGTAGCTACACCGCATCTAGCACGTTTCTTAGAAAAGAAAGAGTCGAGAGCAGATGAGGCCCAGAGTCAAGTACGCAGTAGCGCTATGAAGCAGACCCCCTCCCTGGCCGCCTCCGGCACACTCCAAAGAACACCAATCGGGAACGTCGAATAAGTAAAAGTCCCTCAGTTTCACCTTTGAGATCAAATGATCTCTCCAGCTTGCTAAGGGCTCACGGAAATCTTTTCCGCTGGGCGCTGATGCCCTCTCCAGAGACTAGCCTTCGAAGTGAAGGCCAGCCTATACCTCCTTATTTGCTTCCCCTTTACGACGGCATTGCTGCAATCGTTCCAGGTACTAAGCCCCCCCGGCACGACAAGCCTAGGAGCCGCGGGTAAATTCGTCCGCGGAGGGGGGGAACCTAACCTAACCTAACCTAACCTAACCTAACCTAACCTAACCTAACCTAACCTAACCTAACCTAACCTAACCTAACCTAACCTAACCTAACCTAACCTAACCTAACCTAACCTAACCTAACCTAACCAAATCTTACAGACCCATTGGCCTCCTACCCGTGATGGGTAAGATCTACGAGAAGATGCTAGTCGAGAGACTAAAGTGGCACCTCGTGCCAAAGCTATCCAAAAGGCAGTACGGGTTCATTCCGCAACGAAGCACCGAGGATGCCCTCTATACTCTAATGGACCGTGTACGCAAGAACTTAAAAGGAAAACTGATAACACTAATCATCTCACTGGATATAGAGGGAGCATTCGATAACGCATGGTGGCCCAAAATACGCATGCGTCTAGCTGAAAAAGGATGTCCCATTAACCTGAGAAGGGTGTACGACGACTATCTCCAGAACCGTAAAGTAAAGCTACGCTATGCTGGCGAAGAAGTCGAAAGAGTCACCACCAAGGGTTGCGTGCAGGGATCAATAAGCGGCCCCTTGCTCTGGAACGTTATACTGGACCCGATACTGGAGCAAATGTCCGACAATAATATATATTGCCAAGCATTTGCTGATGATGTGCTGGTGATAGTGGAGGGCGTAAGTGGAGAGGAAGTCCAGAGGAAGGGCAACAAAGCGCTCGAACTGGCCAAAAAATGGGGTGACAAAAATAAATTAAAGTTTGGACCCAAGAAGACGCAAGCAATGATCATAACAAACAAAGTCAAGTATGATGCACCAAGGCTTACAATGTGTGGGACTGAAATCGCACTAACGAATAAAATAAAAATACTTGGCCTCACAATAGATAACAAACTTACATTCAACGATCACGCGTCAGAGATATGCATAAAGGCAGCCAACCTCTACAAACAGTTGGCAAAGGCGGCCAAACAAACGTGGGGTCTGAATCCAGATATAGTCTCCACAATCTACACAGCCGTGGTGGAGCCCACCGTTACCTACGCAGCAGCAGCATGGGCCGGGGCAGCAGAGAAAATATGCGTCCGGAAGAAGCTTAATATGATCCAAAGAGGCTTCACCCAAAAAATCGTTAGGGCAAACAGGACCGTGTCCTTGAACGCGGCCCTAGCTCTTTCCGGGGCTCTCCCACTGGACCTTCGAATAAAGGAAGTAGCCACCCTCTACATGGCGAAAAAGGGCCACTGGGAGGGCCTCAAGGACGACATAGAGGTCGAGAACAAGGCAGAATACTGCCAAATGGATCACCCCGCAGAAGAGCCGCAGTTGCACTACGGATTGATTACAAATGATGAGGAGTTAAAGACTAGCTCGGAGGGACTAATACAAGTCTACACGGACGGCAGCAAGAATGACAAAGATGTCGGTGCCGCTTTTTCCTGTTGGAAAAACGGCACCGAAATTAAATCGGGTAAATTCAAGCTGTCGCCCTACTGTACGGTCTTTCAGGCGGAGGCACTCGCTCTGACGGCAGCTGTACGCGTTATAAACACCGCGAACGTGAGGACCAGCGCTATATACTCCGACTCGAGATCGGTGTTACAGGCGGTAGTTGGTGGCAATTCATGGCACCCACTTATAGTAAAAATAAGAAGCCAACTTAAAACGGCGAAGAAGAATAACAGAGAAGTAAGGCTGTTCTGGATAAAGGCCCATTGTGGCCTGGTCGGTAATGAAAGGGCCGACAACCTCGCTAGAGATGCGGCCAACAAGTTGAAGACCAAGGCGGCATATACAAGATGCCCTATATCATATATAAAAAAGGAAATACGTAAAGAAACACTAAATGAGTGGGAGCAAAGGTATGGTGAGAGTGAGCGGGGCCTTGTGACAAAGACTTTCCTCCCTGACATAAAGACTGCATATAATTTTATAAAACAAAATAGACCAAACAGGAATTTAGTCCATGTCATGACGGGTCACGGTCCCTTCGCTAGCTATTTACATAGATTTAATCTAAGACGTGACCCGTCATGTCCCTGTGACAACAGCACGCCGCAAACGTCCCTGCACTGTCTGCTTAGTTGTCCCATGTATGGGGTCGCGAGGCACGAGGTGGGGGAGAAAACTGGAATCTCATTAACGGAAGACCAGCTCCCACAGTTCGTGTCCCGCGGCGACCTGCGGACATGCCTGGAAAAGTTTTGCAACAAGATCGTGCAAAGTGTCCGCAGACAGAACAGGGACTGTAACACCCCTGCGACACTGACGGACGGCTCGGTGTCGCGTTCGGACGCGGCGTGCTGTTGCCACACTGGAAACTGTTAAACTAAGTGTAATGACCTAAAAAATGTATAAGATAATTAGACATTAAGTATTTAAATTATATTTTACTACAATTTTTTCGAAATAAAAATCACACAATCACGCGTTTTAATCTAGCTAGAAATTCCACGGCCCGGGGAAAACTTCGCCCGGGGTGTAGGCTATTAGGCGCAAAAAAAAAAAAAAAAAAAAAAAAAAAAAAAAAAAACCTAACCTAACCTAACCTAACCTAACCTAACCTAACCTAACCTAACCTAACCTAACCTAACCTAACCTAACCTAACCTAACCTAACCTAACCTAACCTAACCTAACCTAACCTAACCTAACCTAACCTAACCTAACCTAACCTAACCTAACCTAACCTAACCTAACCTAACCTAACCTAACCTAACCTAACCTAACCTAACCTAACCTAACCTAACCTAACCAGTCGCAGTCGAACCGCGGGCCTGAACGGTCAGAAAGCGTGCCGCTCCGCCTTAGAAAAATCTTAAAAATAGGTTTTTTGCCTCGAATCGGCCAGTGCTGTATGTCATCGTACGCGTCTCGCGACGAGGAATCCGAATATATATACATTGTGTTATAAAAAGTGAGAAAAAGTGGCAAAAAAGTGGAAAAACACAAAAAGTGTAAAAAATTTAGTGAAAAAGTGCGTGCGGCTCAAAAATCAAAGCGACGACCTACCGTTATTTTTACACGGTCAGAAAGAGGCTGTCAAGCCGCTTCTTTTGACATATCACTCGGATTTTTGCGTTTTAAAAATCTCGAGAAATCTTGAAAAGAAGAAAATACCACGTGGCACGTGGTCACAGAAAGAAGCAAAAATTGAAGAAACAAAAACCACCATCGGAAGCGCCGCAAAAATCTGCATAAGGCGGAGGCTTTGGTCTTCCACTTTCTCAAGGGGAAAATTTTTTATTGACGTTTAACCACACTTTGCAAAGGTTATATACCTTTGAGGAAGAATATCTCAAGATCAAGATCGAGGACCCCAGCCGTTCTGCACAACATCAGAAGCGCCGCGCGGAGATCTATTTAAAGGTACCAATCTCAGATTTTTCCCTCAAAAACTGAGGCCCCTGGAAATTTTTTTCTCCGGACCACGTGGCACGTGGTCGGAGATCCCGCCAATATTTTGCACCGCGGATAGGCTCATCGGATAGATCTCGACGAGCCTGTCATTTTGATATATTCGTATAAAAAATTTGATCAATATTGGCGGCTCCAGAGGCCCGGGAATAAAAAGGGGGAAAAGTGCGGGATAACTCGGGAACGGTGCATTTTAGCGCGTTTTTAAGGTCAGATCCAGTATACATAGTATACTGGGTTTTGACCGCCGGTTCAAACCCTACCGGAAACTATATTCACAAAATTTTTAAAATAATTTTCAAAAATTTAATTAATAAAATATTTAATAAATTATAGTAGTATTAAATTTAGATAAAACGGTGCACGCTAGCTTAAAAATAATATCATTTTCGGCCTAATTAGGGTAAAAAAGGGTTATAGGGACGTGTCGCGTGCACTGTACCTGGGACCCCCCCCCCTCGCCCTACTACCTCACCCCCTGGGGTTGAAAAATTTCAACCTCACGGAACATACACGTGTGACGGCTCTTTCGACTCCCCGCAAAAAGCAGAGTCGACTGAGTACGTTTACAGCGCACTCAAGCACACGTACACACAGTTATCACACACAAACACACTAAGACACAATTCACACATAAACACACAAGTGTGACGGCTCGTTCAACTCCTCGTGACTCGGGGAGAAGATTGCGGCTGTCCATTTCTACATTCGAGTTAACACACACACACACCGGCATACACACATACAAATACACGTTCAGGAACTCAAGTATAGCACCTTATTCGACTCCGCTGATTGCAGCGGATCCTCCGAGTAGGTGCATACGTGCCAAGGCACACCAACACACACACACACACACACACACATACAAATAAGGCTAGGTCAGGTGGTCCTTCGCGCGCTTTTATTAGAACAAGCGATACACCGCTCCCGAAGGTACCAGGACTGTGATATTAGGTTAAGTGACAGGGGTTCTCCTTTTGGAAACCCCTCTTAGATATAAGTTTTGACACGGCTACCACCCTTTTGGGGGTAGACCTTAGAATAAGTTAGGATATAAAAATTGACGGCTGCCACCCTTTTGGGACAGCCATTAGAATAAGTTTTAAGATATTATAATAATTAATTTGACAAAAATTTTAAAAATAATAATTAAGAATATTCATTGGTTGTAAATTATTTGTAAATTATTTATTGACTTGCCTACTACCCTATTGGGAGTAGGCCTTAGATTAAGTATAGATATAAGACAATTTATTGTAAATAAAAATATTATTAAAATTGACACGGCTACTACCCTATTGGGAGTAGCCTTAGATTAAGTATAGTTTTAAGATTAATTATTCTTTAAAACAAAATATTATTAAAATTGACACGGCTACTACCCTATTGGGAGTAGACCTTAGGCTAAGTCTTTTAACTTATTAAATTCATCTGACAATCTTAATAGGCAAAATGTTGGGTATACGCACTCCACCAAAAACGGCACCTGCCATCAGGCGCAGTATAGATAAGTGGGAGGAGGCCTCCAGCCAGGCCCCTAGGGCAGCACAAGAAGAACCTCTGGCAGGGGGGAGGGGAGCGGGTAAGTCTCCTGCTCCCGCTCAAGCCAGGGAAAAAGAGGCAAAAAATTGTTACCTAAAGGCAATGGCGCACTTGGCAGAGTCCCGAAACATAAAAACCGAAATAAAAACAGGGGTACAGTCAGCTGTAAAGCGGCTGTACCAAATGGTAAAAGAAGCCGAGGAGGAGTTGGCGGGAGGCCCAGCAAGAATAACAACTAAAACAAGAAACGAAAAAGACATGGAAGAAAATATATATGATAAGCTAAACAGACAAATTGAAAGATTGGAAACAGAAAATAGTAGGCTGGAGAAATGTAGGAAAGGAATAGAGGATCTGGCAAAAAAGAAAGATGAATGGGTCCTGACCGAGATAAGGAAAGAGTTTGAGGAGAAGGAAATTAAGGACATGGAGAGGCAGAACAACTGGGCTGCAAGTATGAAATCGTACGCCGAAGCGACGAAAGTAAATCTCGGTCAGGGCAAAAACGACACAGAAGGCCCGGGGCAAAAACCTGCGCTGCACTCTGTCGTGGTGGCGCCGAAGAACGCGACCGACACGGCAGAGGAAACGGTGCAGAACATCCGGCACTTGCTAAACGCGAAGGAGGAAGGTTGGCAAGTGCAAAAAATAAGAAAAGCAAGAGATGGGAAGGTTGTGGTGGGTTGCAGGACAGAGGAAGAGAGAAGAAAACTTAAAGAAAAACTGGGCACAGAAATGGAGGTCAAGGAGACCTCCAACAAAAACCCTCTCGTAAAAATAAAAAATTTACTGACCTGCAACACCACCGAGGATATTGCCCGGGCCCTAAAGAACCAGAACAAACACGTGACTGCGCACCTAGAGGAAAGAGAGCTGACAATAGTAGAAAAGTATAGAAGGAAGGCAAGAAACCCTCTGGAGAGCCACGTGGTCCTGCAGGTCACGCCTAAACTCTGGCAAGCCCTGACATCGGCTGGCAGGATACACGTGGACCTGCAGAGGGTTTGGGTAGAGGACCAATCCCCTCTGGTCCAATGCACAATGTGTTTGGGGTATGGACATACCCGCAGAAACTGTAAAAAAGATACAGAGGTGTGCAGTCACTGTGGAGGAGCCCACATGAGGGCCGATTGCCAGATCCTCGGGGAAGGAAAGCCTCCCAGCTGCGTTAATTGTAAAGCAATGAAAGGAAGAGACGCAGAGCACGGAGCCTTCAGCCAGAGCTGCCCAACCCGGCAGGGATGGGACAGGGCAGCGAGGCTGAGTTACGCGTACTGTTAAAAAAGCCGAGGGCTCCAACATAAACACCGGCTTTCTCCTGGCACAGGCGAACCTTGGAAGAAAGAGAATCGCGAACCAGGAGTTTATAAAGGAAGCGGGGGGTAGGAAGATAAAGATAGCACTACTCCAGGAACCGTACACAGGGGCCAATAAACAGATGGCAGAAAGCCCTATGTACAGAGTAGTGCAGTGCGTTCCCACAGGGAAGAAACCGGTGAAGGCGGCGGTACTTGTTTTCGATGAACACATCGAGGTCTCACAAGACAAATCACTCACCACCGAGAACATAGTGGCCGCCGTCCTGAGAACGGACAAGTGGGAACTAGGGGTAATATCAGTGTACTTCGAAGGCGATGAACCCATCGAACCATACCTCGTACAGTTAAGAGGCTTCACGAGAAAGTTAAAAACCAAGATGGTACTGATTGGAGGGGACGTGAACGCATGGAGTGAGTGGTGGGGGAGCCGGAACGAAGACACAAGAGGAAAGGAACTACGAGGGTTCCTTGATGAAGAGGGGCTGAGCATTTTAAATTGTGGAAACACACCCACCTTCGACACCGTTAGAGGGGGCCGTAGATACACGAGTACAGTCGACATCACAGTATGTACAACGGCTCTCCTCAGCAAGGTAACGAAATGGTGGGTTGACACATCAATTACCAGTTCGGATCACAACACAATATTTATGACTACAGCCCTTCAAAAACCCCAAACGCACACCCTACCAAAGACGACCCGCAAATACAAAACAAAAAACGCAGACTGGGAGGATTTTAAAGAGAAAATAAAAACGGGATTGACAAAACAAGGATTAGACAAAGGAACGATAAAAGAACTGGACACCAAGGCCAGGGTCAACAACGCAGTAACGGAATATACCAACATAATTATAAAAGCCGCCGAGAAGCATATCCCCAAACTGAAACAAAGAAAGAAAAGCTTCGAACCACCCTGGTGGAACAAGGAAATAGAGGCCCTTAAGAAGGACATGGTAAGGAAAAAGAAAAGGATCTCATACGCAGCTCCAAGGAGGAGAGAGTGCGTAGTAACTGCCTACCTGGAGGCAAAAAAGATGTACGAAGAAGAGATCGAAAGGGCTCAAAAGGAAGGGTGGAAGAAATTGTGCACGAAGCAAGAAGGGGAGAGCTTATGGGACAGAATGTATAAAGTAATAAGAAAGGCGGAAGGGATCAGGGAAGACACCACGCTAATAGAGAAGGGCATTTCGTTGAACTCCGAAGAATCGGTGCAGCTGCTGGCACAGAAATTCTTCCCGCCTGACAATTGTGAGATGGATGATGACATCCACCAAAGAATAAGGAAAACGGTTGAGGAAATGACTAGCAGCCTACGGGGAAGCAGCGCTGATGAAGTGCCAATCACAATGGCGGAGCTCATCAGCACTGCTCGAAGCTTCAACCCGAGGAAGGCCCCGGGTGCCGACGGACTCACTGCGGATATCTGCTGTGCAGCTATCACGGCGAATCCGGAGGTTCCCCTGGCCATCTTTAATAAATGCCTCGAAGTGGGATGCTTCCCTGATCTATGGAAGGAATGCACGATAGTGGTACTGAGGAAGCCAGGGAAGGAGGACTATACGGCCGCCAAATCCTACCGTCCAATAGGCCTATTGCCAGTCATGGGGAAGATACTAGAGAAGGTAATGATCAACAGAATTAGACACAGCCTACTCCCCAAGATGAGCAGGAGGCAGTATGGATTTATGCCAGGAAAGAGCACGGAGGATGCCCTTTACGATATCCTGACGAAAGCGAGAAGTCACATAGAAAACAAAGAGATAGTGTTGATGGTGTCGCTAGATATCGAGGGGGCTTTCGACAACGCATGGTGGCCAGCTATCAAGTACCAACTATCAAAGAAAGACTGTCCCAAGAAATTGAGACTAGTAGTGGAGGACTATTTTAAAGGTAGGAAGGTGGTGGTACGCTACGCAAACAGAGAGCATGTGAGGCGACCTGAAAAGGGATGCATTCAGGGCTCGATTAGCGGCCCCACCTTCTGGAACATCCTGCTCGACCCACTACTGGTCGAACTGGAAGAGGACGGGACTTATGCACAGGCATTCGCAGACGACGTGGTGCTGCTGTTCAGTGGAACAGACACGCACTCGATCGCGCAACGAGCAAACGTAGCCCTCGAGTACGTGAGAAAGTGGGGTATCGAGAACAAGCTCAACTTCGCGCCACAAAAAACCAAGGCAATGGTCCTGACGCGAAGATTGAAGTTCGATACCCCAATAATAAGGATGAACGGACAAGACATAGCCATAGAGAAAGAAATAAAACTGCTGGGACTGACAATAGACGGAGGGCTCACGTTCAACAAGCATGTGCATAATGTCACCAGAAAAGCGGCAGATATATATAAAAAAGTAGCGAGAATGGCGAAGCTGGAATGGGGAATGACGGGAGACATGGTACTCCAGGTGTACCAAGCCGTCATTGAGCCGACGGTAACATACGCGTCGGCAGCCTGGGCACCGACAGTAAAGAAAATGTGCACAAAGAAAAAACTGGAGACGGTGCAACGGGCCTTCGGACAGAAGATCGCAAAAACATACAGGACGGCATCGCTAAATTCCGCGACGCTACTGGCGGGGATACTGCCCCTCGACCTCAGGGTGGAAGAAGCCGCCGCGATGTTTGAGGCCAGAAGGGGGTCATCCCCGTTTATACGCGAAGGAGACCGGATTGAGCGTGCCGTACCTGCGATAGAACAACCCCATCCTGCGGAAAGACCAGATATAAGCTTCGCCATCACAACTGACCCTGGCCAAATACAAAACGAAAACATAGCGGCCATATATACAGACGGGAGCAAGACAGAGAAGGGAGTCGGAGCGGCTTGGACGAAATGGGAGGGAGGTAGAGAACGAAAATGGAAGAAGATAAAGATGGCCCCTTACTGCACCGTGTATCAAGCAGAGCTAGCGGCTCTCGTCGGTGCAGTTAGGGAGGCGACGGCAGTGGGTACTGACGTGAATATCTGCAGCGACTCGAGGTCCTCGCTCGAGGCCATCGCGGGCGGACGCTCTCGGAACCCCCGAGTAGTCGAGATCCGCAGCCACCTGGTGGAGAGCCGAAAAAAGGGTCAAAACATAAGACTCCACTGGGTGAAAGCGCACGTCGGCACGGAGGGGAACGAGAGGGCGGACGAACTCGCGAGGGCCGCTGCGGAGACCTCTAAGGTCAAAGCAGTCCACGTAGAGTACCCGCTGTCGTACATAAGGAAAGAAGTAAGACGGAAAACGATAGAAGAATGGGATAAACGATATAGAGAAGGGACTACGGGCGGAATAACAAAGATTTTTCTAAAAGATGTTGCGAGCGCTCATAAGCAACTGAGAGTAGCAAGATTCAGTCCTGAGATGGCACAGATACTCACAGGCCACGGGCCTTTTGCCGAGTACCTGTGCCGTTTCAAATTAAAAGAGACAGCTGAATGCGAGTGTGACAGCGGGGTGCAACAAACCATCCCGCATCTACTTATAGAGTGCCCCATTTTTGCCTCCTCCAGATGCGACCTGGAACAGATGACAGGCATGGTGGTCAGTCTTGAAGGACTGCCCGGCATGCTAGCCTGTTACAGATCGCAACTGGAGGAATTTTGCTTAAAAATAATAAAAAGAACCGCCAAATTTAATGGAAGTAAGGGAGGGGCGGGGACCGCGAGGCGGCCGGCGCCCACTTGCTAATGGGTATCATAAGGATACTCACGGATAAGTGAAAGCTGCCCGCCTCGCGGGCCACGTCTCAGGATAGATATGGAAAGAAAATTAGATAAGTTGGAATATTGTAAAGGAATATTTTTAAGAAAGTTGTAATTGAAATTATTTGTACAAAACCTAATAAAAATTAAAGCTGTGTTTTCAATTATTTAGAGGATGAATGTGAGAAAGGACGGATGGGTAGCTTAGACAACGCCCCCGGCGATAAAGTAGCCGGGGAAGGTAGGCCTATTAGGTGCATCTTTAAAAAAAAAAAAAAAAAAAAAAAAAAACCTAACCTAACCTAACCTAACCTAACCTAACCTAACCTAACCTAACCTAACCTAACCTAACCTAACCTAACCTAACCTAACCTAACCTAACCTAACCTAACCTAACCTAACCTAACCTAACCTAACCTAACCTAACCTAACCTAACCTAACCTAACCTAACCTAACCTAACCTAACCTAACCTAACCTAACCTAACCTAACCTAACCTAACCTAACCTAACCTAACCTAACCTAACCTAACCTAACCTAACCTAACCTAACCTAACCTAACCAGTCGCAGTCGAACCGCCGCCCTGATCGGTCAGAAAGCGTGCCGCTCCGCCTTAGAAAAATCTTAAAAATAGGTTTTTTGTCGCGGATCGGGCAGTGCCGTATGTCATTGTACGCGTCTCGCGACGACGAATCCGAATATATAAACATTGTTGTATAAAAAGTGAGAAAAAGTGACAAAAAAGTGAAAAAACACAAAAAGTGCAAAAAATTTAGTGTAAAAGTGCGTGCGCCGCGCGATTTAGATCGATAACTGCAATATATTTTGGAACCACTAAATGCGCCTCATTAAGCCGCATTTAATAAGGTTAGTCCCAGATTTTTAACCCTACAAACAAGGGAGATATAAGAGAAAAACAAAAAAGGGGCGTGACAACTGGTGACCGAAATTGAGCTTTCCCCCATAAGTGCGATACACCAAAAAACGCAGCTTAAAAAGACGAAGAGATTGGTGTATCGTTCTAAAAAATTGGACTTGGGGAAAAATTTTAAAAGGGAAAAAACTAAAATAACCTATTTAAAAATCAATTAAGAGCATATTACACAAAAACTAAAGCGACGACCCCCAAATTAAAAATCATATATAGATAAAACTCAAGAAGACGAATCTTTTGAGGGGTCGATCGGATTTTTCCGGCTAAAAATAAAAAAGTTAAAGAGAAAAAACACCAAAACCACGTGTAACGTGGTTTGGGATCCCGAGGGATATTGAGGACGTGCTATACATCGTTGAGAAGCTCTCGTCGAGTGCAGCTAGCAGCCGTTTAAATCGTCGAGATCGAGTCAGCGGCTGCGGAGAAAAACCGACGGGAAGAACCACAACATAAAATAGGGAATAACTCGGGAACGGTAGGAGATAGGGCAATTTTAACGTCACCCCGGTATATGGATATACTATCCATATACCGGCTTTGACTGCACAGCCTCGATTCATATAAAGACATTTTTTTTAAATTTTAAAATTCGAAATTTGAAAAAATCCCGAAAATTTTACAAAATTTGTGAAAATCGGAAAAATTAAAAGGCCCGTATCTCAGGAACGGTGGATTTTTCGGGATTTTTAACAGCGGTCTTGTATACGAAGTATACAAGCCTTTTTCGGCGTAGTAAATTTTATATATATAAATAAAAAATTTTTTAAATTTGGATCCCCCCCCCTAACTCCCCCCTCTCCCTCCGCTCTCGAGTTTTCACTCAAAAAACGCTTTTTATTTTTAGAAATTTATAAATTATATCCCCGCAACGAAATTGTAGAGACGGCTCTACATAGAGTCGGAAAAAATTTTGTTTTTTAAAAAACCGACTGCGACTCTAGGATAAGTGACAGGGGTTCTCCTTTTGGAAACCCCTTTTAGATATAAGTGTTCTGACACGGCTACCACCCTTTTGGGGGTAGACCTTAGAATAAGTTAGGATATAAAAATTGACGGCTGCCACCCTTTTGGGACAGCCATTAGAATAAGTTTAGGAATTTATAATAATTTAATTGACAATAATTCATAAAAAATTAATAATTAAGAATATTCATTGTTTGTAAATTATTTGTAAATTATTTATTGACTTGCCTACTACCCTTTTGGGAGTAGGCCTTAGATTAAGTATAGATATAAGACAATTTATTGTAAATAAAAATATTATTAAAATTGACACGGCTACTACCCTATTGGGAGTAGCCTTAGATTAAGTATAGTTTTAAGATTAATTATTCTTTAAAACAAAATATTATTAAAATTGACACGGCTACTACCCTATTGGGAGTAGACCTTAGGCTAAGTCTTTTAACTTATTAAATTCATCTGACAATCCTAATAGGCAAAATGTTGGGTATACGCACTCCACCAAAAACGGCACCTGCCATCAGGCGCAGTATAGATAAGTGGGAGGAGGCCTCCAGCCAGGCCCCTAGGGCAGCACAAGAAGAACCTCTGGCAGGGGGGAGGGGAGCGGGTAAGTCTCCTGCTCCCGCTCAAGCCAGGGAAAAAGAGGCAAAAAATTGTTACCTAAAGGCAATGGCGCACTTGGCAGAGTCCCGAAACATAAAAACCGAAATAAAAACAGGGGTACAGTCAGCTGTAAAGCGGCTGTACCAAATGGTAAAAGAAGCCGAGGAGGAGTTGGCGGGAGGCCCAGCAAGAATAACAACTAAAACAAGAAACGAAAAAGACATGGAAGAAAATATATATGATAAGCTAAACAGACAAATTGAAAGATTGGAAACAGAAAATAGTAGGCTGGAGAAATGTAGGAAAGGAATAGAGGATCTGGCAAAAAAGAAAGATGAATGGGTCCTGACCGAGATAAGGAAAGAGTTTGAGGAGAAAGAAATTAAGGACATGGAGAGGCAGAACAACTGGGCTGCAAGTATGAAATCGTACGCCGAAGCGACGAAAGTAAATCTCGGTCAGGGCAAAAACGACACAGAAGGCCCGGGGCAAAAACCTGCACTGCACTCTGTCGTGGTGGCGCCGAAGAACGCGACCGACACGGCAGAGGAAACGGTGCAGAACATCCGGCACTTGCTAAACGCGAAGGAGGAAGGTTGGCAAGTGCAAAAAATAAGAAAAGCAAGAGATGGGAAGGTTGTGGTGGGTTGCAGGACAGAGGAAGAGAGAAGAAAACTTAAAGAAAAACTGGGCACAGAAATGGAGGTCAAGGAGACCTCCAACAAAAACCCTCTCGTAAAAATAAAAAATTTACTGACCTGCAACACCACCGAGGATATTGCCCGGGCCCTAAAGAACCAGAACAAACACGTGACTGCGCACCTAGAGGAAAGAGAGCTGACAATAGTAGAAAAGTATAGAAGGAAGGCAAGAAACCCTCTGGAGAGCCACGTGGTCCTGCAGGTCACGCCTAAACTCTGGCAAGCCCTGACATCGGCTGGCAGGATACACGTGGACCTGCAGAGGGTTTGGGTAGAGGACCAATCCCCTCTGGTCCAATGCACAATGTGTCTGGGGTATGGACATACCCGCAGGAACTGTAAAAAAGATACAGAGGTGTGCAGTCACTGTGGAGGAGCCCACATGAGGGCCGATTGCCAGATCCTCGGGGAAGGAAAGCCTCCCAGCTGCGTTAACTGTAAAGCAATGAAAGGAAGAGACGCAGAGCACGGAGCCTTCAGCCAGAGCTGCCCAACCCGACAGGGATGGGACAGGGCAGCGAGGCTGAGTTACGCGTACTGTTAAAAAAGCCGAGGGCTCCAACATAAACACCGGCTTTCTCCTGGCACAGGCGAACCTTGGAAGAAAGAGAATCGCGAACCAGGAGTTTATAAAGGAAGCGGGGGGTAGGAAGATAAAGATAGCACTACTCCAGGAACCGTACACAGGGGCCAATAAACAGATGGCAGAAAGCCCTATGTACAGAGTAGTGCAGTGCGTTCCCACAGGGAAGAAACCGGTGAAGGCGGCGGTACTTGTTTTCGATGAACACATCGAGGTCTCACAAGACAAATCACTCACCACCGAGAACATAGTGGCCGCCGTCCTGAGAACGGACAAGTGGGAACTAGGGGTAATATCAGTGTACTTCGAAGGCGATGAACCCATCGAACCATACCTCGTACAGTTAAGAGGCTTCACGAGAAAGTTAAAAACCAAGATGGTACTGATTGGAGGGGACGTGAACGCATGGAGTGAGTGGTGGGGGAGCCGGAACGAAGACACAAGAGGAAAGGAACTACGAGGGTTCCTTGATGAAGAGGGGCTGAGCATTTTAAATTGTGGAAACACACCCACCTTCGACACCGTTAGAGGGGGCCGTAGATACACGAGTACAGTCGACATCACAGTATGTACAACGGCTCTCCTCAGCAAGGTAACGAAATGGTGGGTTGACACATCAATTACCAGTTCGGATCACAACACAATATTTATGACTACAGCCCTTCAAAAACCCCAAACGCACACCCTACCGAAGACGACCCGCAAATACAAAACAAAAAACGCAGACTGGGAGGATTTTAAAGAGAAAATAAAAACGGGATTGACAAAACAAGGATTAGACAAAGGAACGATAAAAGAACTGGACACCAAGGCCAGGGTCAACAACGCAGTAACGGAATATACCAACATAATTATAAAAGCCGCCGAGAAGCATATCCCCAAACTGAAACAAAGAAAGAAAAGCTTCGAACCACCCTGGTGGAACAAGGAAATAGAGACCCTTAAGAAGGACATGGTAAGGAAAAAGAAAAGGATCTCATACGCAGCTCCAAGGAGGAGAGAGTGCGTAGTAACTGCCTACCTGGAGGCAAAAAAGATGTACGAAGAAGAGATCGAAAGGGCTCAAAAGGAAGGGTGGAAGAAATTGTGCACGAAGCAAGAAGGGGAGAGCTTATGGGACAGAATGTATAAAGTAATAAGAAAGGCGGAAGGGATCAGGGAAGACACCACGCTAATAGAGAAGGGCATTTCGTTGAACTCCGAAGAATCGGTGCAGCTGCTGGCACAGAAATTCTTCCCGCCTGACAATTGTGAGATGGATGATGACATCCACCAAAGAATAAGGAAAACGGTTGAGGAAATGACTAGCAGCCTACGGGGAAGCAGCGCTGATGAAGTGCCAATCACAATGGCGGAGCTCATCAGCACTGCTCGAAGCTTCAACCCGAGGAAGGCCCCGGGTGCCGACGGACTCACTGCGGATATCTGCTGCGCAGCTATCACGGCGAATCCGGAGGTTCCCCTTGCCATCTTTAATAAATGCCTCGAAGTGGGATGCTTCCCTGATCTATGGAAGGAATGCACGATAGTGGTACTGAGGAAGCCAGGGAAGGAGGACTATACGGCCGCCAAATCCTACCGTCCTATAGGCCTGTTGCCAGTCATGGGGAAGATACTAGAGAAGGTAATGATAAACAGAATTAGACACAGCCTACTCCCCAAGATGAGCAGGAGGCAGTATGGATTTATGCCAGGAAAGAGCACGGAGGATGCCCTTTACGATATCCTGACGAAAGCGAGAAGCCACATAGAAAACAAAGAGATAGTGTTGATGGTGTCGCTAGATATCGAGGGGGCTTTCGACAACGCATGGTGGCCAGCTATCAAGTACCAACTATCAAAGAAAGACTGTCCCAAGCAATTGAGACTAGTAGTGGAGGACTACTTTAAAGGCAGGAAGGTGGTGGTACGCTACGCAAACAGAGAGCATGTGAGGCGACCTGAAAAGGGATGCATTCAGGGCTCGATTAGCGGCCCCACCTTCTGGAACATCCTGCTCGACCCACTACTGGTCGAACTGGAAGAGGACGGGACTTATGCACAGGCATTCGCAGACGACGTGGTGCTGCTGTTCAGTGGAACAGACACGCACTCGATCGCGCAACGAGCAAACGTAGCCCTCGAGTACGTGAGGAAGTGGGGTATCGAGAACAAGCTCAACTTCGCGCCACAAAAAACCAAGGCAATGGTCCTGACGCGAAGATTGAAGTTCGATACCCCAATAATAAGGATGAACGGACAAGACATAGCCATAGAGAAAGAAATAAAACTGCTGGGACTGACAATAGACGGAGGGCTCACGTTCAACAAGCATGTGCATAATGTCACCAGAAAAGCGGCAGAAATATATAAAAAAGTATCTAGAATGGCGAAGCTGGAATGGGGAATGACGGGAGACATGGTACTCCAGGTGTACCAAGCCGTCATTGAGCCGACGGTAACATACGCGTCGGCAGCCTGGGCACCGACAGTAAAGAAAATGTGCACAAAGAAAAAACTGGAGACGGTGCAACGGGCCTTCGGACAGAAGATCGCAAAAACGTACAGGACGGCATCGCTAAATTCCGCGACGCTATTGGCGGGGATACTGCCCCTCGACCTCAGGGTGGAAGAAGCCGCCGCGATGTTTGAGGCCAGAAGGGGGTCATCCCCGTTTATACGCGAAGGAGACCGGATTGAGCGTGCCGTACCTGCTATAGAACAACCCCATCCTGCGGAAAGACCAGATATAAGCTTCGCCATCACAACTGACCCTGGCCAAATACAAAATGAAAACATAACGGCCATATACACAGACGGGAGCAAAACAGAGAAGGGAGTCGGAGCGGCTTGGACGAAATGGGAGGGAGGCAGAGAACGAAAATGGAAGAAGATAAAGATGGCCCCTTACTGCACCGTGTATCAAGCAGAGCTAGCGGCTCTCGTCGGTGCAGTTAGGGAGGCGACGGCAGCGGGTACTGACGTGAACATCTGCAGCGACTCGAGGTCCTCGCTCGAGGCCATCGCGGGCGGACGCTCTCGGAACCCCCGAGTAGTCGAGATCCGCAGCCACCTGGTGGAGAGCCGAAAAAAGGGCCAAAACATAAGACTCCACTGGGTGAAAGCGCACGTCGGCACGGAGGGGAACGAGAGGGCGGACGAACTCGCGAGGGCCGCTGCGGAGACCTCTAAGGTCAAAGCAGTCCACGTAGAGTACCCGCTGTCGTACATAAGGAAAGAAGTAAGACGGAAAACGATAGAAGAATGGGACAAACGATACAGAGAAGGGACTACGGGCGGAATAACAAAGATTTTTCTGAAAAATGTTGCGAGCGCTCATAAACAACTGAAAGAAGCGAGATTTAGCCCTGAAATGGCACAGATACTCACAGGCCACGGGCCTTTTGCCGAGTACCTGTGCCGCTTCAAATTAAAAGAAACACCAGAATGCGAGTGCGACAGCGGGCTGGAACAAACCATCCCGCATTTACTTATAGAGTGCCCCATTTTTGCCTCCTCCAGATGCGACCTGGAACAGATGACAGGCATGGTGGTCAGTCTTGAAGGACTGCCCGGCATGCTAGCCTGTTACAGATCGCAACTGGAGGAATTTTGCCTAAAAATAATAAAAAGAACCGCCAAATTTAATGGAAGTAAGGGAGGGGCGGGGACCGCGAGGCGGCCGGCGCCCACTTGCTAATGGGTATCATAAGGATACTCACGGATAAGTGAAAGATGCCCGCCTCGCGGGCCACGTCTCAGGATAGATATGGAAAGAAAATTAGATAAGTTGGAATATTGTAAAGGAATATTTTTAAGAAAGTTGTAATTGAAATTATTTGTACAAAACCTAATAAAAATTAAAGCTGTGTTTTCAATTATTTAGAGGATGAATGTGAGAAAGGACGGATGGGTAGCTTAGACAACGCCCCCGGCGATAAAGTAGCCGGGGAAGGTAGGCCTATTAGGTGATTTAAAAAAAAAAAAAAAAAAAAAAAAAAAAAAAAAAACCTAACCTAACCTAACCTTTTTTTTTTTTTTTTTTTTTTTTAATGGAGGTTGAAATGCACAGATGCAGGCCCGCGCGCGTATGCAGTCGCTAACGCGGGGACTGTGGGGATGGTTAACTCTTATCCCTCTGCTAGTCAGAGGGGAGAAACCCGACCCACTAAAAACTCCTCCAGAACCCTCCATATCGCCTGCAGTGCCAGCCTCATCCATTCTGAATGAATGACGTCTGGCACCACATTAAATTCCCCGGGGGTCGCACTAGGCATTCAACCCAGGGAATTTAGGCAAATATGTCTGCATACGGGCTCAGCGACGACGCAGCGGGACGCTGTTGGGCAGACGGCTTCCGCGTCTAGCCCCCGCGCCCCCGCCCCGCCGCCGCCGAGCACAACCCCTCCGGCCATCGCCACGCACCTCCCGCTGACGCTCGGCAGCCTCCTTCTGCAGCAGAACGCGCTCGCAGAAGAAAGCCACCGCACGCCATGCCTCTTGGCTACCTAGCATCGCTGCAACAACGCTCGGTAGCGAGAGGTCCGTCCCGATGACCGACACCAGGTCGTGGCGTTGCCTCGACCAGGTGGCACATTCAGCCAGGGTGTGCTCCGCCGTGTCCTCTGGGGCGCCACAGTGGTGGCAGATAGGATAGATTTCCCGCCCTGCCACCCTGTGCAGAAACCGTCCAAAGCATCCATGCCCGGACAGAATCTGCGCCATCCGAAAGGACACAGCTCCACTCGGGCGATTCACCCATTCCCGTAAGCATGGGCGAATCGCCTCCACAGTGCGTACTCCCGCCCTCGGCGTGGCCAGATCATGGGCCCACCTATCAAGGATGACCTCCCTGGCCTGCCTCCTCGCCGGTCCGACCAGTTCGGCCCATCGGCCATCCGCCCTCGTCTCGCACTTGAGGCGATACAGGGACCCTAGGGCCACCGCCTCTAACTCCCAGGGAGGAGTCGCCGCCAACAGGCATGCCGCCTCGAACGAGACGGTCCGGTAGCAACGAGCCACCCGAACCGCCATCACTCGCTGCGGCCTCCTGAGAAGGGTGCGGTTCCTCGACCCCAACCGATCATCCCATATTGGGGCCCCATACAAGGCCATACTGCGTATAATTCCGCAGTAGAGCCTGCGCACACTCTGCTTTGGGCCCCCAATGTTCGGCAGGAGTTTTGCAAGCGCCCCCGCTGCCCCTACCAGCTTCCCCCCAAGAGCCTCAAAGTGGGCCTCAAAGTTCCAGCGCCCATCCAAGATGAGACCGAGATACTTCATCTTGGCCGCCACCGGTACCCTCACTCCTTCCACCATCAGGACCGCCCCAGGAGGTGGACCATTCCTAGGGCCATGGAACAATAGGGCGTCCGTCTTATCGAGAGACACCCTAAGGCCCAGGGCCCTTATCCGTCTCACAACAAGGGAGGTGCCGACCGTTGCGAGTCGAGCCACCTCTCCAAAACTGGCCCCACTGGCCACCACGAGGGTGTCGTCTGCATAGCAGAAGACGCGCAATCCCGGAAGAAGCGCGCCCCGCAACACCCAATCGTAGGCCATGTCCCACAAAAGCGGCCCAAGTACTGAGCCCTGAGGAACTCCACACCGCACAGGGTGGTAGGAGACCGTGCCCTCCATATTGGAGTACACGATCCGTCTTTCCATAAAATAGTCCCCCACTATTTGGCGCAGATACAGAGGGACCTCGAAAAAAGCAAGGGCCTCTCTGATCACACCAAAGGGAAGACTATTGAAAGCATTTGCAATATCTAACGATACTGCCAATGCCCTCCCTCCCCCGTCTACCACTCCAGCGGTGTGAGACCTCAGGTCCCGAAGTGCGTCGAGCGTCGACCTTCCCGCTCGGAAGCCGTACTGTGCCTCGTTTAGATCCGGCCCCTCAACAGAGAGGTGCCGGCACAATCGAGAGGCCACTACCCACTCCAGCGCCTTGCCCGCTTCATCCAGGAGGACAATAGGGCGGTAAGCCGCCGAACTGTCCACCGGGCGCCCCTCCTTGCGCACGAGACACAGTCGTCCCGTCTTCCATGCCACCGGAAACCGTCCACCACGCAGACACGCAGTGTACAGCTCCCGGACGGAGACCTCCATATGAGGGAGGACCACTGCCAGTACACGTGCATGTACACCATCCGGGCCAGGAGCTTTCTTGCGGGCTTTGAGACGGGCTAGAATGGTCTCCATCTCTATATCAGAGACTTCCGGAGCCATCTCACCCTCCCCGTCAGCCACTTCTACCATAGACGCCGTCATACTTGGAGGGACAGTGTCGGGAGGCAAAGGAAACAGGTCCGCCACCACCCGCTCCAGGAAAGTCGGCTCCAGACTCTCCACGAGAGGCATCCCCGCACCCTTCAGTCTCTTACGAGCCGATCGATAGGGACGCCCCCATGGATCATCATCAAGCCCCCGAAGCACCTCCCGATGGGCCCTTTCCTTCGCCTCACAAATAGCCTGTCGGAGAGCCCTCTTGCGATCATTATAGATCAAGCGAAGACCCTCCGTAACATCGGGACTATCTCCCCTCCTCCGGCGACTCCTGTAGCAGGCCCTTCTCGCCTCGCTACATTCGCCCCGAAGATTTCCAATATGCGACGTCCACCAGTAGACAGCTCTTCTCCCCTTCGGCGGTCTCCATTTGGGCATCGCCGCATTCGACACCCTTCGGAGACTTTGACTCAGTCTACCGACCCCTTCGTCTACATCCCCAGCACCAGCAGGCGCACACCACCCCTCCACAATGGCCACCTCCTCCGCAACCTGACGGTCAAGTCGCCGAATCGCCCAACGGGGGAAGCTGTTCTGGGAAGTCTGCCCCCGCACTGCCCACCTCATCGAGGTAGAGACCCACATCCGGATATATCGATGATCCGATAGGGTCTCCACTTCGTCCAGCACGCTCCACGCCGTCGTCGCACGGGCCGCTGCCGCAGAAGCTAGGGTCACGTCCACCCTTGAACTGCCCTGCGGACGGACACAGGTGGGCTCGGTTCCCTCATTTAGGAAAACGAGGCCCAGCTCCGCCGCCCACTCCTCCAAAACCGGACCCCTCCGACACGACACCCTATCACCCCAAGTGGAAGACCGCGCATTAAGGTCTCCCATGAGGATAAGGGGGCGCGGAAGAGCCCTCTGCACGGCCAGCCCCATGGCGTCCAGGAAGTCCTCGAAGTGGCTCAGACGCTCATTGGGCGAAAAATACGCTCCAACAAGCGTCCAGTCCCCCCAATCAGCCAGGACAAAACCGGAACCCCTCTCTCTTAGAGAGAGAGGAGGTCCATGAGGCCGAGCAATGACAGCCGCATCACCTCGAAGGTCCCCCACCCACGAATTCTGCCGCGACACGTAATAGGGCTCTGTGACAACGGCCGCCATCACACCCCACTCCGCCATCGACTGCAGGAACAAGTCCTGAGCCGCAGCGGAGCGCCTTAGGTTCCCCTGGAGGAGGCTAGTGAGGTTGTCAGACATTTTATTTGTTTGACACCTCCACACCAACCTCCATGGGAACGTTCTCCACCACGGTGCCGGACGCTTTAGGGGCATGCGGGGCCCTCCCTTGCCTTGGAGGGTTGCAGGCCCTTCCCGCCATCTTGTGGTTCGCTGCCTTCCCGGCCGCCGCACAGACCAAACAATGCAGCTCTTTCGAGCTGCATTCATTAGCCTTATGGCCCGCAACCCCACATCGGTGGCAAGCCTCCGCCAGGTCCACCGCTGAGTCGCATGTTGCGCGCACATGACCCAGCTGTTGACACTTAAAGCACCTCAAAGGGCGGTGCTCCTGGATTTCCACTCGACAAGAACTCCACCCAATGAGGAGCCTCCCACTCTTGATCTTATTGGCGGAGGCAACCGGACATAGGAGGAACATCTCCCCCAAACCCCGGCCCCCATGCCTCATTATTTTCCCTGGTTTAATTGCCGCCACTGGGCACTCCCCCATGGCAGCCACCGCCTCCACAACATTCCCCTCGGTGATGCTGTCATCAAGGTCCCGGATGCGGAGGTCCGCGCACTTGACGGGCCTCCCCACCGAGGCCTCTTCCGACAGAACCACCCTCAGTTTTTCAGCTAGGCGGTTAGCCTTCTCCTCCCTACCTTCTCCGGGCACCTCCAGCATCCGAGCTCCGGTAGCCGTTACTCGGATGCTTATACGCTCGATCCCCAAGTCAGGCAGACTGATGGCCTGCCTTGCCTTGGACAGAGCAGAAGCGTAGGTAACCCCCCGCTCCACCGCTCCCTGCAGCAGTGTTAAAACCACTGCAGCAGTTGTCGGCGGAGCAAGGGAAGACCGCACCCCAACAGGCTTCTCCATAGCCGCCGGCTGCCTTGCCGGGAGACCTACCCCACCCTTGGTAGGAAGAGCCGGTGCAGCTGGAAGACTGTCCGACTTCTTCTTGCCCTTACTCTTCTTCTTCTTCTTGCCGGTCACTGTCGCCCAGCTGGGACCCGCTGGAGGCATCTCTGAAGAGACCCCTCCATTTCCCGGGACATTTCCTTCTGAGCTCTGGACCCCAACTCCTGCGGGACCACTGTGGGCTCTCTTGCCCTGTGGCCCCGGACATTTTGAGGCCACCTGGGCCTCACCCCCTAAGGAGCCCTTGGAGGCCCCATGGGGGCCTCGGTCTAATGCCATCAGCGGGGGGCGTAACACAGGCTCAGGGAGCAGCCTGTCCCCAATTCCCGCCAACTTCGCATCAAGCATGCCCCCCACAGCCCTCATCAACTCCCCCATCAGGCTCTCCTTGATCCCGTCTAAGAAACCCTCCATCATTTGACGGAGAGCATCCGGCGTGATGGGACTATCCACCGAGACGGGATCCCTGTTGTCCCCCTTTGATTGTGCAAATAGCGCAGTGCGCTCGTTGAACTCGCGTCTGAGGGCGGCAAGCTCCAGGCCCAGCTCCTTGACCTGGGCCCTCAGACGATTATTGTCTCTTTGTAGACGTCTGCCCTCTTCCCCCCCCAGACACCTATCAGCGAGATCCTCCACGATCTCTCCAATTTCCTTGGCCGCAACCTTCAGGTCGCGGACGTACGTCCCTTTTAGGTTTCCCGATTTCGCCGCAATCTCTAGGATTTTGCGGACTCGGGAAACCGACCTCTCCTTTATTTCAGGCACCCCCAGGAGGACCACATCGTCCTCGTAGTCCTCCCACGATGACGGGGGCCCGTCCGGGGCCCGACCTGTACTTGTCGAGGCCCCGTCTGGCTGGTGGCCTCCAGCACCACTATCTTCACCTCCATGAAGAGAGCGAGCCTCGAGAGCACGCAACTCTTCCTCCGCCTCCTTAATTCCTTCCTTATGGGCAGCCGCTTTCTTTGGCGGCTTACCTTTAGGAGGAGGAGACACGTCCTCAGGGTTTTTAAAGAAGGACCGCTTCCTCCGCTCTTTTGAGCCAGCCCTGGACATTTCTTCTTCCTCGCTGTCCGAGGCCTGCGGCTTAACCCGCCTCTTTCGCATTTTGCGAAATATACCAAAAGTACTCCCACAAAATATATAAATAAATAATAAATATATTTATGAACAGAGATAATACTATAGTACAGTCTTAATTCTAACTTAAATCTAAACTTAAATTAAATTATATACAAAAATTAAAACTAAGAACAATATTGTCTCTATCCACTTCGGAAAACTTGAAACGCCCGCTCGATAAATCGTATGACGACAGACCGCCGCCAGACGACCGGCGCCACACAATGCCGCCCTTTGCACCTTGTCAATAACAAGATGGCGTCTTATTTTATGTAGCTAAAAAGATGCTAAGGTCAATAATTCCTTCCACTTTCTCCCAATCTCAACTATGAGGTATTCAATCGAACCGCCTGATCACGGCGGAGACGATGGTAGTCCTCAATTTGTGATTAAACCTCCCGCCAAAATGTTGTGGTTAAAAAACCGCCTCCACTTTTTGAAAAATATTTCCGGCCAACTCTGTGAGCCGATTTTTAATTTAAAAGTACTCACATATGCAGGACAATCCACACAACACAAACACAATGAAAAATTAATATGTCGTCGCGACAAAAACAACATAAAAACACAAAAAACACCGGGTCAATTTCCCACACTTCTTTTCTATTATATATTAAAAAGTATTTAATATATAAATATCACATATATGTCAAAACACGCAGCACACTTGTGCGGTTGTTTTGATGCACCTCACAGTATTCTCCGACACCGGAAAGACCCTCAAAAGATTTTCAGGACGCGGAGCGCAAACAGTCACTGTTGTCGCTATGAAGGCTCAACGCGTACTAAAAGAATGTTGAATTACTTGACCACTTGTAATTACCACTCTCGGCCTAGAACGTATTGCTACGTTCTAAACCTACACAGTTTCCTTTCCATAGTTGCCCACTGCATACTATAGAAATTCAACCGTGCCCACCATGTACGGTTTAAGCACTCGCCCGGTACCGTACAACCCTACCAAAGGCCGAGGATAAATTGAAAACTTATCCTCGAACCGGGAATCGAACCCAGTACCCCTCACCACAGCGGCCACATACAAAGACCGCTAGGCTATGAGGCCCTTGAAAAGAATGTTGAATTACTAGACCACTTGTAATTACCACTCTCGGCCTAGAACGTATTGCTACGTTCTAAACCTACACAGTTTCCTTTCTATAGTTCCATGCCCTCTGCATACTATAGAAATTCAACCGTGCCCACCATGTACGGTTTAAGCACTCGCCCGGTACCGTACAACCCTACCAAAGGCCGAGGATAAATTGAAAACTTATCCTCGAACCGGGAATCGAACCCAGTACCCCTCACCACAGCGGCCACATACAAAGACCGCTAGGCTATGAGGCCCTTAAAAAGAATGTTGAATTACTTGACCACTTGTAATTACCACTCTCGGCCTAGAACGTATTGCTACGTTCTAAACCTACACAGTTTCCTTTCCATAGTTGCCCACTGCATACTATAGAAATTCAACCGTGCCCACCATGTACGGTTTAAGCACTCGCCCGGTACCGTACAACCCTACCAAAGGCCGAGGATAAATTGAAAACTTATCCTCGAACCGGGAATCGAACCCAGTACCCCTCACCACAGCGGCCACATACAAAGACCGCTAGGCTATGAGGCCCTTTAAAAAAGAATGTTGAATTACTTGACCACTTGTAATTACCACTCTCGGCCTAGAACGTATTGCTACGTTCTAAACCTACACAGTTTCCTTTCCATAGTTGCCCACTGCATACTATAGAAATTCAACCGTGCCCACCATGTACGGTTTAAGCACTCGCCCGGTACCGTACAACCCTACCAAAGGCCGAGGATAAATTGAAAACTTATCCTCGAACCGGGAATCGAACCCAGTACCCCTCACCACAGCGGCCACATACAAAGACCGCTAGGCTATGAGGCCCTTTAAATAAAGGAATGTTGAATTACTGACCACTGTAATTACCATCCTCGGCCTAGAACGTATTGCTACGTTCTAAACCTACACAGTCTCCTTTCCATAGTTGCCCACTGCATACTATAGAAATTCAACCGTGCCCACCATGTACGGTTTAAGCACTCGCCCGGTACCGTACAACCCTACCAAAGGCCGAGGATAAATTGAAAACTTATCCTCGAACCGGGAATCGAACCCAGTACCCCTCACCACAGCGGCCACATACAAAGACCGCTAGGCTATGAGGCCCTTAAAAAGAATGTTGAATTACTTGACCACTTGTAATTACCACTCTCGGCCTAGAACGTATTGCTACGTTCTAAACCTACACAGTTTCCTTTCCATAGTTGCCCACTGCATACTATAGAAATTCAACCGTGCCCACCATGTACGGTTTAAGCACTCGCCCGGTACCGTACAACCCTACCAAAGGCCGAGGATAAATTGAAAACTTATCCTCGAACCGGGAATCGAACCCAGCACCCCTCACCACAGCGGCCACATACAAAGACCGCTAGGCTATGAGGCCCTTAACCTAACCTAACCTAACCTAACCTAACCTAACCTAACCTAACCTAACCTAACCTAACCGAACCAGTCGCAGTCGAACCGCCGCCCTGATCGGTCAGAAAGCGTGCCGCTCCGCCTTTGAAAAATCGTAAAAATAGGTTTTTCGAAGTGAATTAAGCAGTGAAATACGTCATCTGACGCGTCTCGCGACGGTGAATTTAGTGATATATTACACGTGTTTCAAAAATTTCAAAACAGTGCCAAAAAGTGCAAAAAACATTAAAAATAATAAAATTTCTACACAAAAGTGCGTGCGGCAAGAAATTTAAAGCGACGACCTACCGTTATTTTTACACGGTCAGAAAGAGGCTGTCAAGCCGCTTCTTTTGACATATCACTCGGATTTTTGCGTTTTAAAAATCTCGAGAAATCTTGAAAAGAAGAAAATACCACGTGGCACGTGGTCACAGAAAGAAGCAAAAATTGAAGAAACAAAAACAACCATCGGAAGCGCCGCAAAAATCTGCATAAGGGGGAGGCTTTGGTCTTCCACTTTCTCAAGGGGAAAATTTTTTATTGACGTTTAACCACACTTTGCAAAGGTTATATACCTTTGAGGAAGAATATCTCAAGATCAAGATCGAGGACCCCAGCCGTTCTGCACACCATCAGAAGCGCCGCGCGGAGCTCTATTTAAAGGTACCAATCTCAGATTTTTCCCTCAAAAACTGAGGCCCCTGGAAAATTTTTTCTCCGGACCACGTGGCACGTGGTCGGAGATCCCGCCAATATTTTGCACCGCGGATAGGCTCATCGGATAGATCTCGACGAGCCTGTCATTTTGATATATTCGCATAAAAAATTTGATCAATATTGGCGGCTCCAGAGGCCCGGGAATAAAAAGGGGGAAAAGTGCGGGATAACTCGGGAACGGTGCATTTTAGCGCGTTTTTAAGGTCAGAGCCAGTATACATAGTATACTGGGTTTTGACCGCCGGTTCGAACCCTACCGGAAACTATATTCACAAAATTTTTAAAATAATTTTCAAAATTTAATTAATAAAATATTTAATAAATTATAGTAGTATTAAATTTAGATAAAACGGTGCACGCTAGCTTAAAAATAATATCATTTTCGGCCTAACTAGGGTAAAAAAGGGTTATAGGGACGTGTCGCGTGCACTGTACCTTGGACCCCCCCCCTCGCCCTACTACCTCACCCCCTGGGGTTGAAAATTTCAACCTCACGGAACATACACGTGTGACGGCTCTTTCGACTCCCCGCAAAAAGCAAAGTCGACTGAGTACGTTTACAGCGCACTTAAGCACACGTACACACAGTTATCACACACAAACACACTAAGACACAATTCACACATAAACACACAAGTGTGACGGCTCGTTCAACTCCTCGTGACTCGGGGAGAAGATTGCCGCTGTCCATTTCTACATTCGAGTAAACACACACACACACCGGCATACACACATACAAATACACGTTCAGGAACTCAAGTGTAGCACCCTGTTCGACTCCGCTGATTGCAGCGGATCCTCCGAACAGGTGCACACGTGCTACGGCTCCCAAACACACACACACACACATACACACACATACAAACACGGCAAGGTCAGGCGGTCCTTTCGCGCGCTTTTATTAGAACAAGTGATACACCGCTCCCGAAGGTACCAGGACTGTGATATTAGGTTAAGTGACAGGGGTTCTCCTTTTGGAAACCCCTCTTAGATATAAGTGTTTTGACACGGCTACCACCCTTTTGGGGGTAGACCTTAGATTAAGTTTAAAGAAATATTAGACAATTTGACAACACTGTCTATTGGAAAATTCAATAATTAGGAATATTTTGTACTGTTTGGATTATTTGTTGACCAGCCTGCTACCATATTGGGAGCGTACCTCAGACTAATTTTTACCAAACAGTGTTAAAATTGAATAGATAAATATTGTAAACTGACACGGCTATCACCCTATTGGGGAAGCCTTAGACTAAGTTTTACTAAGCAGTGTAAAAATTGAATATATAAATATTGTATACAGACACGGCTATCACCCTATTGGGGAAGCCTTAGACTAAGTTTTACTAAGTAGTTTAATATTTAATATATAAATATTGTATATTGACACGGCTACTACCCTTTTGGGAGTAGACCCTAGACTAAGTTAGTTACTGAGAAATTTATATAGCTATTGATTAATTATTCTCCTTGAATACCTTATTATTTTAAAAACTGACAAACCATAGCCTACCTACGCGTGAATTAAAAAAACAAAATGTTCGGCATTCGCACTCCGACAAAGATCACCGCTCCACCAACCCATGCCATAGAGGAAAGGGAAGGACCGGCCCCTGTACAGCCACCAACACCCACCTCAACTCCAGCAGTGAGGAAAAGCATTGGAGAGTTGGAAGCGGCAATAGCTAGAGGTGGGGAGGGCCCGAAAAAACAGAAGCTATATAAAAATAGGCTCACCGAAGCTGCAGCACTGCAGCAGAGCGCTCTCCTCCAGCTGGACGCCGCCCGAAATTTAAAGGGCGAAATCAAGGCAGCGGTTACCTCAGCAGTAAAGCGATTATACGAGCTAGTAAAAGAGGCTGATACTCAAACGAAGGAAGGAAGGGACAGGAAAAAGGAAAACGAAGAGAAAAGTGAGGAAACAGCAGAAAGAGAAGGAATCGCTAACAAAACTTACAAAATAGACACCACATCGCAAATCAAGAAAAGCGATACGGACAAACTAGAGCAACAAATAAACCGGCTTAAAAGAGAAAATGACAGGATGGAAGAGACCAGTAAACTATTAAGGAAGGATGTAGAGGCCTTCAAAGCTCTCAGCAAAGGACAGGGAAACAGTATGGTAGTGGAAGAAGTAAGAAAGGAGCTGAGGGAATTCAGACGCGAGGAAGAGGAAAGAAGAATGACCTACGCAGAAGCGGCAACAGCCAAAGGTAGAAGCAACAAAAGTCATGAAGGGGAAACGAACAAAATTCCGTTCAGACGAGAGGAAATGCACTCTATAATAATAAAATCGACAGGAACGGAAACGAGCGGCGAACTACTGGAGCGAATTCGGAATACAGTGGACGCCAAGAGTACGGGACTAAATGTAGACAAGATAAGAAAGGTAAAAGACCAAAGAGTGGTGATAGGATGCACCACGATGGAGCGATTGGGGAAAATAACGGACCGTCTAAGCACCGATAAAACCTTTATAGTGGAGGCGGCAACCACCAAAGACCCACTGGTTGTCCTAAGGGATGTGATAAAGTCCCATACAGACGACGAAGTAATTAACGCATTAAAAAACCAAAATCAAAATATGTTTAAAGATTTAAAAGAGGAGATAAGGATAACGGTGAAATACAGGAGACGTGCAAGGAACCCACACAACGAAAATATAATACTACAGGTGTCTCCGTGCGTATGGAAGGAGCTGACAGCAGCGGGCAGAGCCCACATTGACTTCCAACGCGTGGCCGTGCTCGATCAGTCGCCTCTTGTGCAGTGCTCCAAATGCCTGGGGTATGGTCATGGCCGAAGGCACTGCACGGAGGAGGGTACGACCTGCCTCCACTGCGGGGAAGCACATCTGAAAATCGACTGTCCGAAGTATAAGGAAGGGTCTATACCGACATGCATAAACTGTAAAAAAGCGCATGCTACGCAAACCTCGCACAACACAAACGACCCGGAGTGCCCAATAAGGAAACGTATGGAATACATAGCTAGAAGTAGAGTGGCATACTGTTAACGCCATAGTGGTACCAAAAACAATCAAGGTAATACAAGCAAACCTACAGAGGGCCAAAATTGCAACCGAAGAACTGATAATGGAAGCCCGGAAGCGCCAAATAGCAGTGGCTCTTATTCAAGAACCATACGTCGGATCAAAAGGCAAAATGAAGGAATATAAAGGTGCCGATGTGTACCAGAATGTAGACACGGTGGGAGGGCCCAATAAGGCGGCTATTGCAGTGTTCGATGATTCCATCGAGGTACTGCAATATCCAGAAGTCACAACAAGGAACGTGGTGCCCATCGGCCTAAAAACAGCCAGAGGTGTGGTGCACCTGGTATCCTTTTATATTGAACCCAAGCCAAAACCGACAAGACTTGTCCTGGATGAAATTGAAAAAGCGGTCAAGACGCTCCAGGCCAAAGTAGTAATTGGTGGGGACGCAAATGCGAGCAGCCCATGGTGGGGCAGCAACGCCACGAACGACAGGGGTGAGGAAGTCGAGGCGAGTCTCGATGGTATGAGTGTGGAAGTCGTGAACCAGGGCGGAGAATACACATTCGACACTATCAGAGGAAACACTAGGTATACCAGTTGTGTTGACATCACCGCCGTCACTCATGACCTTCTCGCACATATTGAGGAGTGGAGAGTGGATCATGACGTGACGGGCTCTGATCACAACGCCATTACATTCACTATTAAAATAGAGCTCACATATAAAGCACGCGTTGCCAGCACGACAAGGGTGTACAACGTGAGGAAGGCGAACTGGACCCATTTTCGTGAGAAAATCAGCCAGTTGCTTTCCGAACGCAATCTCTCTATAGAACACATAAACAGTATACACTCACCACAAGATTTGGAAAATACACTCACACACTACACAAACATCATCACGGAGGCATGCAACACACACATACCAAAAATTAAAAAACGAAAAACACAAAATTCCCCTCCCTGGTGGTCTGAAACGCTCTACCAAATGAAAAAAGACGTCGCCAAAAAGAAGCGCAGAATACGAAACGCAGCCTCATCCCGTCGTACCGTGGTCGTTGAAGAGTACCTTAAGGCAAAACAGAACTACAAAGAAGAAATCGAAGAAGCAATCACAAATAGCTGGAAGACCTTCTGCAGCAAGCAGGATCGAGAAAGCCTTTGGGACGGAATCTATAGAGTTATAAAAAGAACCAACCAAAGGAAAAAAGACGAGATGCTGGAAAAGGATGGGAAAATGCTGACGCCTGAAGAATCAGTACAATATCTAGCGGAGACCCTTTTCCCAGAGGACACGGTAGCGGGAGAAAGTAGGGAACAGCTGGAGGTAAGAAGCAGAGCAGAAGAGGAAAACGGCACATTTCATGATGACAACTATGAACAACCGTTTACCCACACAGAACTCGTAGAAAGCGTCTCCAGCTTCAACCCCAAAAAGGCACCCGGAGAAGACGGGCTCACCGCGGACATATGCGAACAGGCGATCTCGGCGAACCCCTCTGTCTATTTGGCACTAGCAAACAAATGTCTAGCTCTCGGGCACTTCCCGACTCAATGGAAAAAAGCCACGGTCATCATATTGCGGAAGCCGGACAGAGAAAGATACGACAAACCGAAGGCGTATCGGCCTATTGGGCTGCTATCTGTGCTCGGAAAGATAACAGAAAAAATGATAGTAAAAAGGCTAAATTGGCACTTGATACCGACGATGTCGGGGAGACAATACGGCTTCGTCCCGCAAAAAGGCACGGAGGACGCACTATACACCCTGGTGAGCCACATAAGGGAAGGTCTGAAGGAGAAAAAGGTCGTCACATTGGTCTCCCTTGACATCGAAGGTGCGTTTGATAACGCCTGGTGGCCGGCAATTAAAACAAGACTGGCCGAAGAAGGCTGCCCCCCAGGTGTTAGGAGGGTTATGAACAGTTATCTGAGAGATCGAAAAGTCCGAGTGCTATATGGAGGAACCGCCTACGAAAAAACCACGACTAAAGGATGCGTGCAGGGCTCCATAAGCGGACCGACACTCTGGAATTTACTAGTGGACCCCCTCCTAAAAGAGTTAGAGTCTCAAAACGTCTACGTCCAGGCCTTCGCCGATGACATTGTGTTGGTCTTCACGAGTGACAGCGCACTGGAAACAGAAAGAAGCGCCAAACAAGCACTAGCACAAGTCCAGAGGTGGGGGCAGCGCAACAAACTTAAATTCGCGCCAAACAAAACAAAGGCAATGGTGATAACAAATCGAACAAAGTATGACATTCCGAGACTCACCATGGCCGGCGTAGACATCGGGACTTCAAATAGCATGAAAATTTTGGGACTCACCATGGACAACAAGCTGACCTTCAGCGAGCATACAGCAGCGGTGGCAAAGAAGGCAATAAACCTGTATAAGCAGATCGCAAAAGCCGCGAAGGTCAGCTGGGGTCTAAACCCCAACATCATGCGCACCATATACACAGCGGTAGTAGAACCCACAATTCTCTACGCAGCCAGCGCCTGGTCTTCTTCTACAAGAAAACTTTATATAAGAAAAAGGCTGGATACCATCCAGCGAGGCTTTGCAGCAAAAATTTGTAAAGCACACAAAACTGCCTCGCTTAATTCAGTGAGAGTGCTCTCCGGGCTGCTGCCTCTCGACCTGAGAGTGGAAGAGGAGGCAGTACTCTTTAAGATAAAAAGAGGGTATTACAATCTGGAAGCGCTGAAAGACGCGGAGATAGAGGGCAAAACACCCTACCAAAACACCCCTCACCCTTCAAAAGTCCCAAAAATTTGCTACCGAATCTTAGCAGAAGAAGAAGACGCAACAAACGGGAATGAAATCAAAATATACACGGACGGTAGCAAAACCAACGAAGGTGTGGGTGCAGCGGTGACATTCTGGAGGAACAACCGCGAAATTTTAAAGTGTAAATTAACCCTGGCCGGCTTTTGCAGTGTTTACCAGGCTGAATTGCTAGCCTTAAACAAAGCAGTGCACTTGGCGGTGCGGCGAAAAGAGGTTGGCTTCAACATATATAGCGACTCAAGATCAGCGCTCGACGCCGTATCAAGCAGTCGCTCTCTCAATCCCCTCGTCACTGAAATCCGCGAAGTGCTCGGAGACCACCCCGGAAAGAAAATCAAACTTTTCTGGGTTAAAGCCCACGCGGGCAGGGAGGGGAATGAGAGAGCTGACGAGCTGGCGAAGGAAGCTACAAAAAGCCACAAAAACAAGCCGACCTACGATCGCTGCCCGCTGTCGCACGTAAAACGCCTCATAAGGGCGGAAACACTGCAAAAGTGGGCAACTAGATATAAAAATGAACCCACGGGTAAAATAACAAAAATGTTCCTTCCGGATGCCATCGCTGCATACAAGATCATTCGAAACTTACAGTTCAGCGGCCCGCTGACGCAAGTGCTCACGGGACACGGAGGGTTTTCCGCCTACTTGCACAGGTTCAAGCTGAAGGAGAGCGCAGAGTGTGTTTGTGGACATGCGGTAGAAGATGTCCCGCATATTCTTTTCGACTGCCCTGTCCACCTCTATAAAAGAATTAAACTGGAAAAAATGATTGATGTGGGAAAACTCGCAATGTCGAACATAGCTTTAGAATTAGAAAATAGAGATAAAAGAGACATTTTAGTTAAATATTTTATAGAAATAGGAACTATAGTTATCAATAGAAACCGTTAAAATTTAGTCGTGAATGTAATAGAACTAATAACTTGTTATAATTTATTCTTAAATAGTATTATTGTATTTTTTATTATTATTGTATATTTCTGAAAATAAAAATAAACGACAAATTATCAGATTTTCCACGGCCCGGAGTTGCCAAACGTCCGGGGGTAGGCTACTAGGTGATAAAAAAAAAAAAAAAAAAAAAAAAAAAAAAAAAAAAAAAAAACCTAACCTAACCTAACCTAACCTAACCTAACCTAACCTAACCTAACCTAACCTAACCTAACCTAACCTAACCTAACCTAACCTAACCTAACCTAACCTAACCTAACCTAACCTAACCTAACCTAACCTAACCTAACCTAACCTAACCTAACCTAACCTAACCTAACCTAACCTAACCTAACCTAACCTAACCTAACCTAACCTAACCTAACCTAACCTAACCTAACCTAACCTAACCTAACCTAACCTAACCTAACCTAACCTAACCTAACCTAACCTAACCTAACCTAACCTAACCTAACCTAACCTAACCTAACCTAACCTAACCTTTTTTTTTTTTTTTTTACCTGGGGAAACCCGATTACGGGCGCCCGCGCCTGGGCAAGTTGTTAAGTGGCGCGGGGAGTGTGGGGGTCAAGGCCGTAAAATACGATGACCCCATACCCACTAAAACCACCAGGGCCCACTGTTCGCTATTAGACGAGGGCGGGTAACAGCTAGGCCTTTTCACCGCGCCCCGTCTAGCGACTGCCGCTTTCGCGACTCTCTGTTACTCTCTCGACACCACACTAGTAATAAGCCCTTTCTTTTTTTTTTTTTTTTTTTTTTTTATTACTTTTTTTTTTCTTTTTTTTTTTTTTTTCTTTTTTTTTATTTATTTATTTATTTATTTATTTTTTTTTTTTTTTTTTTTTTTTTGTTTTTTTTTTTTTTAACATTCTCGGGCTCTCTCCGCTTCCTCCTTCAGCCGCATCACCACGCCACAGAATCTTGTTAGGACGGTCCACTTGTCAAGGTCGTCCACCGCCTTCTTAATAACTTCAGGCAAGCCCAGGTCCGTCCCGAAGGCCGCAACCAGGTGGCGCCTCTCCTCCGCCCACGCCGGACAAGCCGCTAGAGTGTGCGCGGCATCATCGTTATCCCCTTGGCAGTGGTGGCACGCAGGGGTCGGTTCCCGTCTGATGCGGTGGAGGTATTTGCCAAAACAGCCATGGCCTGTTATGACCTGCACCAGACGAAAGGTTAACGGGCCGCGCTTCTTCTCCAGCCACTTGGTTAGGACGGGCAATATGGCACTTATTGTATATCCGCCCATCTCTGCCCTGTCTAAGTCGGTTCTCCAGTCTTGTATCACGCGCTGGCAGGCATCCAGGCGCCAGGAGCGTATGGTCTCTGTGTCCGGTTCTCTCCCTGCTTCACGCGTATCAGCCCTGCGCCAATAGACGTCTGCCAGAGCGGTAGCCTCGAGGTGCCAGGGCGCGGAACCTGCGATCAAACACACGGCATCGTATGACACCGTGCGGTACGCTCGCGCAACCTTAATCGTCATTAGTTTTTGATAACGCCTCAGAAGCTGCTTGTTCTTGCGGGACAGCTTATCAGCCCATATTGGGCACCCGTACATAGCTTGCGACTTGACGACGCCGGAGTAGAGTCGACGACACCCCTCGCTCGGCCCGCCTAGATTTGGCATAATCCGGCTAAGAGCCATTGCAGTGGCGGTGAGCTTCGGGGCAAGTGCCGCAAAATGTGCTCTAAACGTCCACCGGGAATCTAGTACTAGGCCCAGATATTTCAGGGATTTTCCTACCTCGATGGACACTCCCGCAACGACGATGTGCGCACCCGCTGGAGGCGCTCGCCCCGGGCCGTGAAAACAGATCGCTTCGGACTTCTCCAGCGCGACACGCAGCCCGAGGTGTCTTATCTGCGCTACGACTTGAGCTACCCCAGCAGTTACGCGACGGCTCGCCTCGACGTAGGAACTAGCAGATGCCACAACCAAGGTATCGTCGGCGTAACAAATGACCCTAACACCTATAGACAGAGATGTCTTAATGATGCAATTGTAGCCTATATTCCAAAGCAGGGGCCCCAGAACGGACCCTTGAGGTACACCACATGTGACTCGGTAGCTTCTCCAAGAATCCCTACCCGGGAACACAATTTTACGATCGCACAGGTACGATTCTACTAGCCTCTGGAGATATAACGGTATCCCATGATGTACTAAGCCTCGCAGAACAGCCTCGTGAGGAATGGTGTTGAAGGCGTTGGCGATGTCAAGGGACACCGCCAGTACAACTCCACCCTGCTCCGTGGTCTCCTCGCTGATTTCTCGCACCTCTGCGATTGCGTCCACAGTAGACCGCGACCGCCGGAAGCCAAACTGAGCACTGTGCAGATCTGGTCCGATGGTTTCTAGATGTCTATTTATTCTTTTAGCCATGATCCGCTCCAAGATTTTGCCACCCTCATCCAACAATACGATTGGGCGGTAAGCAGAAGGGGATGTTTCGATTTTTCCGGGCTTCTTTAGCAGCACTAATTTCCCAGTCTTCCAGGCGGAGGGAAACTCTCCCTTCTGCATGGTTTGCGTCAACAAACTGCAGAACCTCCACGCCAATTCTTCGTCCTTAAGGGCGAGAGCCCACACCTTGCCATGAATGCCATCAGGGCCTGGAGCTGTGTTTTTAGCGGCGACCTTTGCCAATGCTGCTTCTAATTCTTCAGGCGTCACGCGTATTGACTCTTCGCTTGGAATCGAGTACGGATGCGCTGGGGTAGGTGTACGCCCATTCCCACGTGGAAACAGGGTGGATACCACCGAGTCAAGAAGCGAAGGTTGCATGGTGGACGTCAGTGGCGGCGCCCGGGGTCGCAGTTTGCTCATTACAAGTCGAAAGGGGCGGCCCCAGGGATCTTGTTGCAACGTGTTAAGAAACTCATTCCAAGCATTTTCTTTGGACCTTGCTATTGCTACCCTTAGATCCTTTTTTGCAGCTTGATAGTCTACGTATAGCCGTTCCTCTTCATCTTGACTGCGACGTGCTAGCGGTCGGCGCCTGTACCGCGTAAACATCCTCCGCGATCTCACACAGATTGATCGAAGACCAGCTAGTTCGTCAGACCACCAGTAAACTTTATCCCTCGGCCTCAAAATTCGTACGCGTCTCATTGACACCTCTGATAGGTCTGCTAACGCTTTTGCATGCCACCGAACTTCACTTTCTATATCGGCATTAGTGCGGCTGGAACACCAGGACTTAACTATTGTCGCCTCTTCGAACACGACTCTATCCAACGACCTCAGCGACCATTTAGGGCCGATTTCAGACGGAATGAGACTCTGCTCAGCCGATCTAGCAGACGACAATGGAGGGATACGGAATTGGATGTATCTATGGTCCGACAGTGTTTCTACCTTTGTCATAACCTCCCAATCTTCAACGCGACGAGCAAGACAGGAACTCGCAAAAGTGACATCAACGATGGAGCCTCCCGCTCTGCGTACGCACGTGTGCTCGGAGCCTTTATTTAATACTGTCAAATTGTACATTGCGGCCCATCGTAACAAGGCCTGTCCTCGTCCACGGTCATCCAGCGTCCCCCACGCAGTCGACTTTGCGTTGAAGTCACCGGCGACAATTACCTCGTGGGGTCGGGCCCAATCTACCAGTGAGCCTATCTCGACTAAAAACCGCTCGAACTCGGCGAGTGTCTTGTTGGGTGAAAAGTAGGCGCTTATTACTACCAGATTCTCCGAGACTCGGACGGCGACACACCCGCGACCCTTTAGGTGCGGTCCCGCAAGTGCCATCTGGTCCCCGTCGAGTATAACGGCTGCGAGGCCTTCCGTATCCACAATCCAATTTGAAGCGGTCCTCAGCTCTGAGATATATGGTTCTGACACCATTGCAACATTAATGGACCACTGTGCCATGCTTTGTGTCAGAAGATCCTGGGCATTGGCACAGTGGTTGAGGTTACATTGGAGGAACCGTACCGTGCTAGGCATTTACGATTTTATCTGTAAGCATTGCTGCCCCGTCCGGTGGGGCGGACCCGGTCGGAACCATGTTGTGCCGCGGCGTCTCTCTTCTAGCAACTTTGGCGCTAGGGGCCGGACATTTAGCGCTCCCTAGCCGATGGTCTGCCTTTCGGCCCGCTTCCGTGCAAAGGACGCACACGGGTTTGCCCTCGCAAGTCGCGGCCCGGTGGCCTGGTTGTGCGCAGCGGTAGCAGAGATTGCTACGATCAGCGCCAAACGTGCACCGGCTCGCTACGTGCCCGCTTTGAAGGCACCGGTAGCACCTAATTTCCTTGCGTTCCAGTAAGGTTACCCTTGCTGCGACCCAGCCTATGAGTAGTCGTCCCTCGGTGATTTTCTTGGCCGCAAGAATTGGACACCGAACCCAGGCTCCAAACAATCCAGTTCTGTCTGGCCGAACCTCACTCACTATTACTTGTTCGCGGTTGCAGCCCCCAATCTCCGCTATCGCCTTTTGGATATCGTCCGACGTTACAGAGTCATCGAGGCCGGCCACTCGTACCTCGGCACACTTCTCCGGCCTCGACACGCTCACCCTGCTAGCATAGATTTCTTTCAGTTTACTAGCAAGAGCATCGGCCTTGTCTCCACTGCGTGATCCGGGTAGCTCTAGTATCACCGCTCCCGTCGCCGCCCGCTTAAATTTGACGGCTTCTATGCCCAAATCACTTAGTTTAATTTTTTCCTTTGCCTCCCGTAATACAGAGGCGTAGGTCTGTTCTTTTTCGGTGATTGTAAGCACAACGGCCGTGGATCTCGGGGCTCTCAGCTTTGCTCGTGGCCGTTGAGTAGTCGTAGCCGCGGGCTTTACGATGCCAGCGGTTGGGGTATTCTTGGCCTGTTTACGCTTACTTTGCACTGTTTTCCACTCTTGCTCGCAGTGTGCCTCTGGGTTGCTCTGGGTTGGTGGGATCTGCGCACTTACTGCATCGGGTGCATTGTTAGCATCAGGTGCCCGCAGCTTCTTTCCTTTCCTAGATTTTCTCTTCTCCCCTATCGAGTGTTCTTCTATGCTCTTTGTCGTAGAGTCCTCAATTGAAATCGGATCCGCGGCTAATGGTGGCCGAATTTTCGGTTCCGCATTTAATCGAGGCTCCAGGTTTGCGAGTCTCGCGCTAAGACATTCGCCCATTTGTCTCATTAAACGACCTTCCAGCTCGGCTAAGAGTTGTGGTAGCTGCGAAGATGGTGAAGAAGTCCGTAATGGCTCTTTATGCACCGGTTTCCTGGAGCACTCTTGTATCAGGGTTCTCAACTCAGCCATTTCTTTTTGAAGTGCTTCCACCTGTCCACGAAGTCTCTCATTTTCGCTCCGGAGCGCCCTCGTTTCCTCGCTGACTGTACGGTCAGCTAGCTCTTCGGCGTCTCTACGGATCGAGGTTACCGCCTGTTTTAGCGCTGAGACAAAAGTGCCCTTCAGGTTACTCGAGTGTCGGGCGACTTTATCCACTGCAGCGAGGCTGGCCTCAATCCTCACCTTTGGATCAGCGTGACGTTCGGTTTGCGCTGTGCTTCCAGTTTTTGTTGGGGGACTGGGGGTCGCCTCTAGTAGTTCTGCTTCAACCCTCTTCTCCCGTTCTACTCGTTGGAGTTTACTTAATGCAGCCCGCGACTTTCTCGTCGAGTGAGGGGTTCCAGCGTCGCTAGAGCTGCATTCTTCCTTCCTTCTTTTCCGACGAAAAAATCGCGCCGGTCGCCCTTGTACATGTGGTGAGTTGATGGAGGTAAACGATACGTCAGCGCTGAGCATCTCACAGCTCGTCTCCAGGCTGGCCTCCATCACTTGTCGTCCGACATTTTTTCCTATGGCAGTAATGGCCTCAACTTCACGGTCTCCTGTGCTGTTATTTGGACTCAATATGGGTAGTGGAGTTCGCACCAACATAACTCTACAATCTTTGAGTGGGACGGGCGTACTCCGGTTAGACATCTCGCCTCCGTCCCTTGTATTCTCCTTCACATCACCACATCCTACCACTCTTCTCTCCTCATCCTTCTCTTCCTCATGAGTTTTGCCCCCCCCCAGAGTACGGTGGGGCTGAGCCATGGCATCGCCATGGGTGGGATTTAACCCACCTGGGGTAGTTAAACGTGTATTCGAACTCATGCTTGCTTTTATTTGACCAGGGGCCGCTCCCCTGTGGCCCTCTTTAAGACCCATGTACCGCAGCCGAGTGCCCGAGCTGTAGCGAGTCCTCGCCGTCACTCCGAAGGGAACCGGGGACGCGTTTTTTTTTTTATTTTTTGGCGCTAGGCATTGACCTGCCCGTCAACGACCTCAATTCCTCATAGAGGGGATTAGGTGTCCGACGCCACGCTCATCAGCGCCGAACGTTAGGGGATTTTTGTATCAAGGTTTCCTTCCTCTTGTTGCCCAATAAGGCCTCTCCTTCAATTGAACACAGAACAATCACAAGCTGAAGAGTATTCGAGCGTTCGCCGCCATACGCTGACTATATCGCCAAAAGGTATATCCAATAATTGCCGGTTCCGCCGGCTATCCATCGTTCCACTGCACTTTGGCCCAAGAACACAACAACAACACCAGATTTAATATTGGTTCTCCCGAGATTATTGTTTGCACCCCGTAAGTTCGCGTGGCATGAAGCTACACCGCATCTAGCACGTTTCTTAGAAAAGAAAGAGTCGAGAGCAGATGAGGCCCGGAGTCAAGTACGCAGTAGCGCTATGAAGCAGACCCCTTCCCTGGCCGCCTCCGGCACACTCAAAAGAACACCAGTCGTGAACGTCGAATAAGTAAAAGTCCCTCAGTTTCACCTTTGAGATCAAATGATCTCTCCAGCTTGCTAAGGGCTCACGGAAATCTTTCCGCTGGGCGCTGATGCCCTCTCCAGAGACTAGCCTTCGAAGTGAAGGCCAGCCTTTACCTCCTTATTTGCTTCCCCTTTACGACGGCATTGCTGCAGTCGTTCCAGGTACTAAGCCCCCCCGGCACGACAAGCCTAGGAGCCGCGGGTAAATTCGTCCGCGGAGGGGGGGAACCTAACCTAACCTAACCTAACCTAACCTAACCTAACCTAACCTAACCTAACCTAACCTAACCTAACCTAACCTAACCTAACCTAACCTAACCTAACCTAACCGTCGAAGACGTAATTGGTAATCATCGACGTCTTATGTCGTTGTTGCCATGTAACAATATCGCGTTTGTACAAAATTTATTTTTCATTTGGCGCCATCTATTATCATGACCCCAAAACATTTAACTATATCAAATTTTGTAATATTATACAATATATTATTTCACAATACAATATTAGTTATTGTTTTCTTTAAAAAAAAAAAATAATAATAATAATAAGAAAAAGAAAACAAAATTAAAAAAAAAACACATCGACTACCCCTCTAGTTTTTTGTACCGCTGGTATCGGCTAACAAGGTCAGTCAAAGATTTTTACCCCGAAAATTAAGGGAGAAAATAAAGAATAATTTAAAAAAAAAAACTGGCGAGCGATACAGAGCTTTCCCCCACCCGTGCTATACTCCATGCAACATCAACGCATCTCAAGAAGACGAGAAGATTGGTGTATCACGTTAAAACATCGGCATCGGGTTATCAAAAGTATGAAGGTGATGAAAAAAAATCGATAAAAGTTTATTTCATTAAAACCAGCCATGACCACTTTTCGATAGGCAAGCAATTATAGGCATATTTATTTATAAAAATATTTAATAAAAAATACGTCTCATCTGGTTATCAGATCGGTGAAGGACAACCTCCCACGGGCTCATATCCAATGTACGATGTGTCTGGGGTACGGCCGGGTCGGGGACCCCGAGGCGGCCGGCGCCCACTTGCTAATGGGTATCATGAGGATACTCACGGATAAGTAAAGTAGGAATGATAAGAAAACTAGATAAGAAGATAGGAAACGTAGGAGTAATTGTAAAAGTTAGCTTTGCGAATGTCGTTTTTAATGATTGACCTGAGACGTTTTTATTCTAAACACGCGTCAAGAAGAACCGTTAAGAAATTTCCACTGCTAATGGAGCTGCGCTTTAGTTCTTAATCATACGGGAACCGACCCCTGCGTGGCACTAACATGCCATTAACAATGGATTCAATTATTTTGGAGAACAAGGAGGTTACAGCTATTGGGCGATAGTTGGACGGATCAGAGCGATCACCTTTGTAGGGATCCTTCATCAGTTCGAACTTGAATTCTAAAATTGAAAATCTTTTAAGCCGTTTCATAATGTTTAGCAGTTTTTACAAAGAGCAACATATTGTATGTAGTAAAATACAATAAGAGTGGCGGAGAGTTTATTGCCACTTCTTTTCTTCCGTTCTACACCCTTGATTTGAGAACTGGCAGTAAATGTAAAATTAGAAGCATTTAATGTATATTTCTTTTTATCACGTACATATTAAGTTTACATTATGTTACCCACATGAAAAAAAATGTGTTCTTACTGAAAGCTTAATATTTTATTTTCTCCAAAAGTGCATATCACTGAAGAATAGATCTATTCAATAAGAATTTGTTCATGAAAATTAAATTCGATCGTCTAATTTTTTAAGATAGGTTATCCTATTATAATACATTTTGAACAACGTACCTACAACATTCTTTGATTTCGACGACAGATCAGTGTTTAAGATATTAACTGTTTTCTTTAGTAAATAGATAAAGCCTTGTCGAACGGACAATAGTCATAAGGTTGCTCCGCTTTGTAATTTTGACCATCATCGGTCCGCAACCGCGCTGTCTAGTGATCGAAATGAACATTCCCTAATTCTTTCATTGATACATTTTATTATTATTGTATTTTATAATTGCGATACAAAAATATAGTCATTTTAAATAAACATACAAGTGGTAATTATTAATTGTTACAACGTAATATTGCGAATAAGCGTAATTTAAATCTTTATTTATGCGTTGCATCAATACAATCAAGTTAATTCACACCAAGCATGTTTCCCTTGCCCGGGAAACTCGTGTAGTGGTGGTCGTGCGGGCAACTCGCCAGCGCCGAGGCGGCCTGCTCCGGCGTGAGGTCGCGCTGCGTTTGCGCCAAGAGCTCGTAGCCCACCATGAACTTGCGCACGGTGGCAGATCGCAACAAAGGGGGCAAGTACACGGCGTGCACGAGCCAGTGGGGGCTGTCGCCGTCTTTCGACGCCACGCCCGTCGGCGCCCCTGTCGAGTCACATTATGTCTTACATCAAAAATGTTACTGCAGATAATATTTTAACATCACAATACCGACCGTGCCATCCCATACTGTAAGGAAAGCTGCACCGGAACAGGTTATCGTATTTGATGTTAAGGTACTTCATAATTTCGGCTAGAGCAAGTTTTTGGTTCGGTGTGAGGTCAGTGAGTCGTTGAGGTTGGCCGTTGAGAGGCAGAAGCAGAGTCTCGTAAGGCCAAGCCGCCCAATACGGGACCACGACCACTCATTCTGAGTTTTGTAACACTATGCGCTCCTGAAATATTCAAACAGGGTGGAATGTACCCATAGTAAAATATTTTTAGGAAAATTAAATTAAACCAAACATTACATATGTTTGGTTTCACTTACAAACTAAAAATAATTCATAACAATTTTACCTTCCTAATTAATTCTTGTTCAACATAGTCTACTAGCATTGCTCTACCATACTTCTCAAAATATTGTTTTTGCGACCTAAAAGTGGATAATCATAAAAATTTTCTTTACATAAACGGATATTTTGAACTCACAGACATGAACGCATCATATATATGAGCGATTTATGTACCTGTCTTTAACGGCGGGCTCATTGGGTAGGAAGGATGAAGCCCATATCTGGCAGTGTGGGTGAGGGTTGGAACATCCCATTACCGCGCCTTTGTTTTCGAATATTTGCACCCACCGGTAACGAACGCCGAGATCACGTAGCTGTGTTACCCACCTCAGACAAATAAAGAAAAATATAGACACAAAAAAATAATAATTTGTTATTTGTATTAAGTAGTAGGAAAGTTAATTCATGCTTCAGCGTCTATTTCAATAATAAGCATACTTACTCTTCAATAACGGCAAGCATTTCTTGTACTGACATCAACGAGATGGTCATTGCTGAGTCTGGATGGAAACACATAACCCTGGAGTAAATTTAAATTTATGAATATTCTGAAATATAAGTAAATAATGACGTTTTAAGGAATGTGTCTACCATTCGACAAACTAAGTGCTTGGTTCTACTAAGCACAATTTATAACCAATCAAGTATATGAGTAATTGTTGTATCCAGTAATGCCGGAAAAGGAAGTATAGGTACATTTATATACCTGCATGTCCCTTTGGCCTGCGTAGAGACGAAGAGTGGGTGATCGGGTGACGGTGGCTCCGGAACCGTCTCCAGTAATGCCGGGAAATCATTCGGAAACACGTAGGTAGACGTATAATTTGGATTTTTCTGAAATGTTTTGCGAGATTTTGTTGGAAAAACTACCTTAACTAATGTAATTAATATCTGAAATTTTAATAACTTTGGTCTAACCTGTCCATTAGCCCTAGTGGCTCCTGCTTTTAAAGGATTGTCAGGATCAGGATCTGATCGGCGTTCAGGGGAAGGTTCGGTCTGTCCGCTCCAAGGCCTCTTGCACCGATGCGGAGACACTAGTATCCACTCATCTTTTAAAGGATTGTAGCGAACATGTTGATGGTCTAAAATGTGTGAGTATGAATAACGTTCATATTGAATCTTGATAATCGGACAGATTAATAGGCAAAGTCGGAACGAGAAAAGATTACCTCATTTTCGCCTAAAAACAAAGCACCTGCTGAAATATAATAGCAACAAAGTTTAACGTTTACTACCGAGATATATTCTATTAAAATAAAAAATAAAATAAAATCCGTTTATTTTGGAACATAGGATCATGATGGTATCACTTATTCCACGTCATTAAATTGTGAAATACATCCCTCCTACGGGCCTTTACTACCGGCCTCCCCCGGTTTGCACGGTTGGATCCATGCGTCCGCCTTTGAAAAATCGTAAAAATAGGTTTTTCGAAGTGAATTAAACAGTGAAATACGTCATCTTACGCGTCTCGGGACGGTGAATTCAGTGATATATAACACGTGTTTTAAAAATTTCAAAACAGTGCCAAAAAGTGTAAAAAACATTAAAAACAATAAAATTTCTACACAAAAGTGCGTGCGGCAAGAAATTTTAAGCGACGACCTACCGTTATTTTTACACGGTCTGGAAGAGGCTGTAAAGGCGCATCTTTTGACATATCACTCAGATTTTTGTGATTAAAAAATCTAGAGAAATCTCGAAAAGAAGAAAATACCACGTGGCACGTGGTCACAGAAAGAAGCAAAATTTGAAGAAACAAAAAACACCATCAGAAGCGCTGATGCATAAGGCGAAGGCTTTGGTCTTCCACCTTCTCAAGGGGAACATTTTTTATTGATGTATAACCACATCTGAAAAAGGTTATACACCTTTGATGAAGAATAGCTCGAGAACAAGATCGAGGACCCCAGCCGTTCTGCACACCATCAGAAGCGCGGAGATCTATTTAAAGGTACCAATCTCAGATTTTTCCCTTAAAAACTGAGGCCCCTGGAAAAATTTTTCTTCGGACCACGTGGCACGTGGTCGGAGATCCCGCCAATATTTTGCACCGCGGATAGGCTCATCGGATAGATCTCGACGAGCCTGTCATTTTGATATATTCGTATAAAAAATTTGATCAATATTGGCGGCTCCAGAGGCCCGGGAATAAAAAAGGGGGAAAAGTGCGGGATAACTCGGGAACGGTGCATTTTAGCGCGTTTTTAAGGTCAGATCCAGTATATATAGTATACTGGGTTTTGACCGCCGGTTCGAACCCTACCGAAAACTATAATCACAAAATTTTTAAAATAATTTTCAAAATTTAATTAATAAAATATTTAATAAATTACAGTAGTATCAAATTTAGATAAAACGGTGCACGCTAGGTTAAAAATAATATTATTTTCGGCCTAATTAGGGTAAAAAAGGGTTATAGGGACGTGTCGCGTGCACTGTACCTTGGACCCCCCCCCTCGCCCTACTACCTCACCCCCTGGGGTTGAAAAATTGCAACCTCACGGAACTTACACGTGTGACGGCTCTTTCGACTCCCCGCAAAAAGCGAAGTCGACTGAGTACGTTTACAGCGCACTCAAGCACACGTACACACAGTTATCACACACAAACACACTAAGACACAATTCACACATAAACACACAAGTGTGACGGCGTGTAGGAAGTGTGAAGTTAACACACACACACACCGGCATACACACATACAAATACACGTTCAGGAACTCAAGTGTAGCACCTTATTCGACTCCGCTGAGTGCAGCGGATCCTCCGAACAGGTGCACACGTGCTACGGCTCACAAACACACACACACACATACACACACATACAAACAAGGCAAGGTCAGGCGGTCCTTTCGCGCGCTTTTATTAAAACAAGTGATACACCGCTCCCGAAGGTACCAGGACTGTGATATTAGGTTAAGTGACAGGGGTTCTCCTTTTGGAAACCCCTCTTAGATATAAGTGTTCTGACACGGCTACCACCCTTTTGGGGGTAGACCTTAGAATAAGTTTAGTGTATAAAAATTGACGGCTGCCACCCTTTTGGGACAGCCATTAGAATAAGTTTTAAGAAATTATAATAATTAAATTGACAATAATCCATAGAAAATTAATAATTAAGAATATTTATTGTATTGTCTAAATTATTTATTGACTTGTCTACTACCCTATTGGGAGTAGATCTTAGATTAAGTATAGTTTTAAGACAATTATTGTAAATAAGAATATTATTAAAATTGACACGGCTACTACCCTATTGGGAGTAGACCTTAGATTAAGTATAGTTTTAAGACAAATTATTGTAAATAAAAATATTATTAAAATTGACACGGCTACTACCCTATTGGGAGTAGACCTTAGGCTAAATTATTTAATTTCACGTGACAATCCTAATAGGCGAAATGTTGGGCATTCGCACTCCACCTAAATGCAAACAAACGGCACCTGCTATCAGGCGCAGTATTGATAAGTGGGAGGCGGCCTCCAGCCAGGCCCCTGAGGCAGCAAAAGAAGATCCTCTGGCTGGGGCGGGAAGAGCATGTAAGTCTCCTGCTCCCACTCAAGCCAGGGAAAGAGAAGCAAAAAATTGCTACCTCAAGGCAATGGCCCACTTGGCGGAGTCCCGCAATATTAAAACGGAAATAAAGATAGGGGTACAGTCAGCTGTGAAGCGGCTGTACCAACTCATAAAGGAAGCCGAAGTGGAGCTGGCGGGAGGCCCAACAAAAACGTCAACAAAACCGACAGAAGGAAAAGATAAAGAAACCGAAATATACAACAGATTAGAAACGCAAATTAAAAGACTGGAGGCAGAGAATAGTAACCTGGAGAAATGTAGGAAAAACATAGAGGATCTGGCAAAAAAGAAAGATGAAGGTATCCTGACTGAGATTAGAAAAGAGTTCGAGGAGAAAGAAAAGAAAGAAAAAGAAAGGCAAAACATCTGGGAAATGCAAATGAAGTCATACGCAGAAGCGACAAAAGAAAATCTCGGTCAGGGCCAAAACAACACAGAAGGCCCGGGGCAAAAACCTGCACTGCACTCTGTCGTGGTGGCGCCGAAGAACGCGACCGACACGGCAGAGGAAACGGTGCAGAACATCCGGCACTTGCTCAACGCGAAGGAGGAAGGTTGGCAAGTGCAAAAAATAAGAAAAGCGAGAGACGGGAAGGTAGTGGTGGGTTGCAGGACAGAGGAAGAGAGAAGAAAACTTAAAGAAAAACTGGGCACAGAAATGGAGGTGAAAGATACATCAAACAAAAACCCCCTAGTAAAGATAATAAATTTACTGACCTGCAACACGACCGAGGATATTGCCCGGAACCAGAACAAACACGTGACTGCGCACCTGGAGGAACGAGAACTAAACATAGTGGAAAAGTACAGAAGGAAGGCAAGAAACCCTCTGGAGAGCCACGTGGTCCTGCAGGTCACGCCTAAACTCTGGCAAGCTCTGACATCGGCTGGCAGAATACACGTGGACTTGCAGAGGGTTTGGGTAGAGGACCAATCCCCTCTGGTCCAATGTACGATGTGCCTGGGGTATGGGCATACCCGCAGACTCTGTAAAAAAGAGACAGAGGTGTGCAGACACTGTTTCTCCTGGCACAGGCGAACCTTGGAAGAAAGAGAATCGCGAACCAGGAGTTTATAAAGGAAGCGGGGGGTAGGAAGGTAAAGATAGCACTACTCCAGGAACCGTACACGGGCCAATAAACAGATGGCAGAAAGCCCTATGTACAGAGTAGTGCAGTGCGTTCCCACAGGGAAGAAACCGGTGAAGGCGGCGGTACTTGTTTTCGATGAACACATCGAGGTCTCACAAGACAAATCACTCACCACCGAAAACATAGTGGCCGCCGTCCTGAGAACGGACAAGTGGGAACTAGGGGTAATATCAGTGTACTTCGAAGGCGATGAACCCATCGAACCATACCTCGTACAGTTAAGAGGCTTCACGAGAAAGTTAAAAACCAAGATGGTACTGATTGGAGGGGACGTGAACGCATGGAGTGAGTGGTGGGGGAGCCGGAACGAAGACACAAGAGGAAAGGAACTACGAGGGTTCCTTGATGAAGAGGGGCTGAGCATCTTAAATTGTGGAAACACACCCACCTTCGACACCGTTAGAGGGGGCCGTAGATACACGAGTACAGTCGACATCACAGTATGTACAACGGCTCTCCTCAGCAAGGTAACGGAATGGTGGGTTGACACATCAATAACCAGTTCGGACCACAACACAATATTTATGACTACAGCCCTTCAAAAACCCCAAACGCACACCCTACCGAAGACGACCCGCAAATACAAAACAAAAAACGCAGACTGGGAGGAATTTAAAGAGAAAATAAAAACGGAATTGACACAACAAGGATTAGACAAAGGAACGATAAAAGAACTGGACACCAAGGCCAGGGTCAACAACGCAGTAACGAAATATACAAACATAATAATAAAAGCCGCCGAGAAGCATATCCCCAAACTGAAACAAAGAAAGAAAAGCTTCGAACCACCCTGGTGGAACAAGGAAATAGAGGCCCTTAAGAAGGACATGGTAAGGAAAAAGAAAAGGATCTCATACGCAGCTCCAAGGAGGAGAGAGTGCGTAGTAACTGCCTACCTGGAGGCAAAAAAGATGTACGAAGAAGAGATCGAAAGGGCTCAAAAGGAAGGTTGGAAGAAATTGTGCACGAAACAAGAAGGGGAGAGCTTATGGGACAGAATATACAAAGTAATAAGAAAGGCAGAAGGGATCAGGGAAGACACCACGCTAATAGAGAAGGGCATTTCGTTGAACTCCGAAGAATCGGTGCAGCTGCTGGCACAGAAATTCTTCCCGCCTGACAATTGTGAGATGGATGATGACATCCACCAAAGAATAAGGAAAACGGTTGAGGAAATGACTAGCAGCCTACGGGGAAGCAGCGCTGATGAAGTGCCAATCACAATGGCGGAGCTCATCAGCACTGCTCGAAGCTTCAACCCGAGGAAGGCCCCGGGTGCCGACGGACTCACTGCGGATATCTACTGCGCAGCTATCACGGCGAATCCGGAGGTTCCCCTGGCCATCTTTAATAAATGCCTCGAAGTGGGATGCTTCCCTGATCTATGGAAGGAATGCACGATAGTGGTACTGAGGAAGCCAGGGAAGGAGGACTATACGGCCGCCAAATCCTACCGTCCAATAGGCCTCTTGCCAGTCATGGGGAAGATACTAGAGAAGGTAATGATTAACAGAATTAGACACAGCCTACTCCCCAAGATGAGCAGGAGGCAGTATGGATTTATGCCAGGAAAGAGCACGGAGGATACCCTCTACGATATCCTGACGAAAGCGAGAAGCCACATAGAAAACAAAGAGATAGTGTTGATGGTGTCGCTAGATATCGAGGGGGCTTTCGACAACGCATGGTGGCCAGCTATCAAGTACCAACTATCAAAGAAAGACTGTCCCAAGCAATTGAGACTAGTAGTGGAGGACTATTTTAAAGGCAGGAAGGTGGTGGTACGCTACGCAAACAGAGAGCATGTGAGGCGACCTGAAAAGGGATGCATTCAGGGCTCGATTAGCGGCCCCACCTTCTGGAACATCCTGCTCGACCCACTACTGGTCGAACTGGAAGAGGACGGGACTTATGCACAGGCATTCGCAGACGACGTGGTGCTGCTGTTCAGTGGAACAGACACGCACTCGATCGCGCAGCGAGCAAACGTAGCCCTCGAGTACGTGAGAAAGTGGGGTATCGAGAACAAGCTCAACTTCGCGCCACAAGCAAAACCAAGGCAATGGTCCTGACGCGAAGATTGAAGTTCGATACCCCAATAATAAGGATGAACGGACAAGACATAGCCATAGAGAAAGAAATAAAACTGCTGGGATTGACAATAGACGGAGGGCTCACGTTCAACAAGCACGTGCATAATGTCACCAGGAAAGCGGCAGAAATATATAAAAAAGTATCGAGAATGGCGAAGCTTGAATGGGGAATGACGGGAGACACGGTATTCCAGGTGTACCAAGCCGTCATTGAGCCGACGGTAACATACGCGTCGGCAGCCTGGGCACCAACAGTAAAGAAAATGTGCACAAAGAAAAAATTGGAGACGGTGCAACGGGCCTTCGGACAGAAGATCGTAAAAACGTACAGGACGGCATCGCTAAATTCCGCGACGCTATTGGCGGGGATACTGCCCCTCGACCTCAGGGTGGAAGAAGCCGCCGCGATGTTTGAGGCCAGAAGGGGGTCATCCCCGTTTATACGCGAAGGAGACCGGATTGAGCGTGCCGTACCTGCTATAGAACAACCCCATCCTGCGGAAAGACCAGATATAAGCTTCGCCATCACAACTGACCCTGGCCAAATACAAAACGAAAACATAGCGGCCATATACACAGACGGGAGCAAGACAGAGAAGGGAGTCGGAGCGGCTTGGACCAAATGGGAGGGAGGTAGAGAACGAAAATGGAAGAAGATAAAGATGGCCCCTTACTGCACCGTGTATCAAGCAGAGCTAGCGGCTCTCGTCGGTGCAGTAAGGGAGGCGACGGCAGCGGGTACTGACGTGAACATCTGCAGCGACTCGAGGTCCTCGCTCGAGGCCATCGCGGGCGGACGCTCTCGGAACCCCCGAGTAGTCGAGATCCGCAGCCACCTGGTGGAGAGCCGAAAAAAGGGCCAAAACATAAGACTCCACTGGGTGAAAGCGCACGTCGGCACGGAGGGGAACGAGAGGGCGGACGAACTCGCGAGGGCCGCTGCGGAGACCTCAAAGGTCAAAGCAGTCCACGTAGAGTACCCGCTATCGTTCATAAGGAAAGAAGTAAGACGGAAAACGATAGAAGAATGGGACAAACGACATAGAGAAGGGACTACGGGCGGAATAACAAAGATTTTTCTAAAAAATGTTGTGAGCGCTTATAAGCAACTGAAAGAAGCGAGATTTAGCCCTGAGATGGCACAGATACTCACAGGCCACGGGCCTTTTGCCGAGTACCTGTGCCGTTTCAAATTAAAAGAAACACCTGAATGCGAGTGCGACAGCGGGGTGGAACAAACCATCCCGCATTTACTTATAGAGTGCCCCATTTTTGCCTCCTCCAGATGCGACCTGGAACAGATGACAGGCATGGTGGTCAGTCTTGAAGGACTGCCCGGCATGCTGGCCTGTTACAGATCGCAACTGGAGGAATTTTGCTTAAAAATAATAAAGAGAACCGCCAAATTTAATGGAAGTAAGGGAGGGGCGGGGACCGCGAGGCGGCCGGCGCCCACTTGCTAATGGGTATCATTAGGATACTCACGGATAAGTGAAGGCTGCCCGCCTCGCGGGCCACGTCTCAGGATAGAAATGAAAAGAAAATTAGATAAGTTGGAATATTGTAAAGGAATATTTTTAAAAAAGTTGTAATTGAAACTGATCTGTACAAAACCTAATAAAAATTAAAGCTGTGTTTTAAATTATTTAGAGGATGAATGTGAGAAAGGACGGATGGGTAGCTTAGACAACGGCTCCGGCGATAAAGTAGCCGGGGAAGGTAGGCCTATTAGGTGCTTTAAAAAAAATCAACAACAAACACTTACAGAGAACACACATACATTCATATAAAATACAGATATTCAATTGAAACATTAATATATTTCTACTTTGCAATTGTTATTATTGGTGACGGATCAGCAATGGCTGTAGCATCTTACGCCTGAAGACATGGAGACTGCCATCAGATGGATCTGCTTCGCATGTACTCAAAACGACGTTCAGGTACTGCAGATAGAGATCTGAGAGGAGCATTATAACCGTTGACGTAAGACTTTGGTCCTAACTGCCCGAACGTAAGAAAGTATTAAAACGAACTGAACGTGAAAAAAACACTCTTTTGCGCTAAGAGATAAATTTTTTTTTCAACTGCCTTAATTGATAGTAACAATATGAATAATTATATTTCATATTTAGATAACTAGCAAGAATTTTAATTTAAAATATAATTTCTACATTAATAAACATTAATTTATTACCCTACATAAAGCATTCTTTTATTGTTTATAACACTTTTGGTTATAAGTACATCTCCAAACACTTAAAGTAGATAATTATTTTTATTGACCTAAAAAAATGTTTCCTACAAATAATATACATGGAAAAAAAACGTGTGCCGGGTCAGCTAGTATTAAATAATATTTAAACAGACAACACACAGCAGTTGTTGTCAAACATCTAGCCACAATTATTTCTCCGAATAATTTATAGATGGAACATCATACCTCATATTTCACACTGTCCTGAAAAATAGCAATGGAATAAATCTAAAGGCAATTTTGGACTTAAATTAATTTAATCAAAATAATCATCAATGTCTATATCAGGATTAAGAATATCGTCACCATATGGGGTTAGATCAATTTGATCCAGTATTAAATTTTCACACATTTCTTCAAGGTCTGTTTCACCAATCAAAATAGCACCTTGGAGTTTACCATTTTGTAAAACAAATTTTATATACTCATGACCATGAGTTACTCGGACAAGGATCTCATAGTTTTTATCAAGTCCCTGTCCATTATATTTACCAAGTAACACTACTCTGTGTCCAAAAAGAGTAGTGCAATGTGTAAATAACTCAAAACAAAAATCTTGCAAAACATCTTCTTTATTAACTTTGCCATGCATTGCCTTTGCAGCCATTGCCCCCATTTGCCTAGCTTGTGTCCACAGTCGGAGTTGAAACCAATGAGCAGAATGTTCCCATGATGCACTTGCCACATCTCCAGCAGCAAATACATGGGAAATAGAGGACTGTTGTAGTTCATTTACTGCTATACCTCCATCTTTCCCAAAAACTGGCTTCTCATCCCAAGTAAAGTTGACAGCTGGCTCAACCCCAGTAGCTGAAATAACAAAATCACATTCTATTGCTTTCCCATTTGAAAGTTTGACATAAAGAGGGTATGCTGTGTTTTCTTTTTCTATAACATATTCAACTTCTGATTTGTAAATTATTTCCAATTCCTGTTTCCCCTCACTACTTATAACATTTTCCAACATTCTATACCAATCAGGACCCAACGCAGCAGATTTAAGATTTTTATTTACTGATACCAATGTATCCTCTTCACTGAAAATATGTCTTCTTAAGACAGTATTTTTCTGTTTCTTTTGAGTGTTCTTCAGAGAATCTTGTAAAAATTCAGCTGCTCCTGGATCTAAAAATGTTGCTGAAATATAATCATCCCTAACAACCCAAATTTTTTCTATTCCTCTAGTAGCATGAATGATTTCAGATGCAATTCCACCATTTCCAACTACAACCATCCTACGTCCATTTCTTAACTTTTCCTGAAAATGTTCAACAGATTCAGTATCTCTTATACCAAAAATTCTGCTTAACTTTTTAGAATCTGAAATTAGTTTAGGAATACCCCCAGTACATATGCATATGACTTCAAAGGTTATTTCTACACCTCCATCAGTATATGCAATTTTATCTGTGGTATCTAAATGTCTTAGAGAATCATAAACAATATGAAGATTAGGATGAATTTTTTTTAAGGAGCTTGCTTCAGTTTCAGACACATCAAATTGCACTATTGTTTTTGCATAAAATGTAATATTGCTAACATTTTTGACTAAAGAAGATGCAGTTATGATTGTAAGAGTAGCGCCAGGATGTAGTATTGCTAAAGTTTCTACACATGTTACTCCAGCTATTCCACCTCCAACAACTAGATACTTTGAATTTAATTTAGACATTGTAGGCACCAATGGCACTTCCTTTTTAGTTTCCTTAATCTTGCAATGCGATTAAGATTATTTTCGTGTTTGATTTTTTGTGCAAAATCCTCCTGTCGTATTTCTACGTGTTTATCTAGTCACTACACATATACATATTAGGTGAAAAATGGGATTTCAGACAATTTCTTGGTCGTAAAGTGATATATTTAATCTTCTTCGCACTAAAATTACTATTCCCTATTATTTCATCAGTAATGTAATTCTAATTATTATTTTGTTAAATGTTTACATATACCTAATCAGTAAATAGTAAATACTAAATACTTCACATGTGAGACTACTGACTGACTGACACTGACAACTCCACAGAAAACTATTACTTCTAACTCATACTTCTGAGAAATTATATAGGTATTATCTACACTGAAAAAAACTTAATCTAATAATTAATTTTTCTTGAGTTTTGGCTGTATCTCCGTATGAATTATCTCCATTATATCACAGAATGAATAATAAACACTTTAACCGTAGAAATAAGAACTTAATTAGATGGATTCATGACATGATCTTGGTTGAATAAGATATACATATATATATATTTTTATCTTTGTCGCCGTGGCCGGTTACAGTTTGACTAGGGAGAATTCATTATTACTTTTTTTTCGCTTTGATTATTGTTATTTTGTGTGTCACTTCTTGACATAGGCCTCCACAGATTTACAGAAGGAACGCCAATTGGGAAAAATTTTCCCCAATATGCGGAAACCTTTGCTAACGCAGCAACAATGTATAGACTATTGGTCTTTTTTCAGCCAGGACCCATCTGCAGGTATTTTATCTAAGGCTTCTCCATAGATGTCCTTCTTTCTACAAATCAAGAAACAAACTTCTAAACAGTACACTTTACAAACTGCTGTAGACTGATGATTAATCGTTACTTGACGTACTGTCAGATATTTCATTAATTCAACTGTTTGAGTCTTTAAACTCTATTGGTCTATTCCTCTGTGACCTGTGTCTGTGACAAGTAGTTAGTAGTATACTGTATAACTAGTACATAATATATAATTTGTGTTTAAAAACGGGGTGGGCCTTTCGCAAGTGGTTGTGGCATGTGTATAGCTATATACTTATAATTTATAAATTTAACAAAAGTACGAAAACCACTTGTATATAGTGGACAAAATAAGATATTAAGTGATGTAGATGTATATTATACACTAGAATAGGCAACCAGATACAAGATTCAAAAGTCACCAGGTTCAAGTAGCCTATGACCACTTCCTAGTTACTGTACAAACGTACAAAATACTCCGTTAAAACATGGTGAGTTAAATTTTTATTATGTTACGATACAGGTGTTCTGGTTGTAAGTATATTTACAGATCCTGAGTTAGGTACAAGATTAAAGTAAATTTTTAAAAATATATTACATAGTATTAAGAAAAATAATTTTATTTTTAACTTAACGTTATGATCTAATTAAGAGGGTGCTGACAATTGGATACAATCCTGGATAGTCAATGATAATTGGTACACTCAGTAAAAGCGATAATTGAGTACAATCGGAAAGTTTTGTCTAGTGTAATATTTGCAATATCACTTTCATTAATAGAATTTTTGCAATCTGAGGTAATATGTTAATACTTAACATTAAACTTTAATTTAATTATATTTTTCACCACAGAATTTAATATACTTGTAAGCAACTGAATTATTTAACAAAATTTAAGTATTTTATAATGTAGTTAGGTATAACTGAAATCTAGAATAACTTTAATGTTGCTTTATTAACTAACATAACTTTAGCATGCACATAATATTAAATCCAAAACAATTGTAAAATCAAAAGTAATGATTGTATTATCTTGCAGTACTTAAGTGATAATTTGTTATATCACAAAGTATATGTGAATAAAGTAAATTTTTATCAATTACTGACTTATTTATCTTTTAAATACCTATTCATATTTAGTTATATGTAATGCAGGTCTAAGCAAAAAGATTTTCATATTAATTTTTGTACTTTTACTAATTCAAATTAAACCTTGTTATTTATAATATAAATGCATATTAAAATAAGCAGCACCCGTAAAGGGAATTTTGGCACAGGTTTCCTGTAAAATCAATGTAAACGTCTCCTTTACGTAGTTTGAGTGAGAAAAATATGTTTTAATTGTTTTTGGGAAGAATTGCACCTTGTTATTTATAATATAAATGCATATTAAAATAAGCAGCACCCGTAAAGGGAATTTTGGCACAGGTTTCCTGTAAAATTAATGTAAACGTCTCCTTTACGTAGTTTGAGTGAGAAAAATATGTTTTAATTGTTTTTGGGAAGAATTGCTGTATATTGTTGCAAACATGAAAACAGGTTTTATTCAGAAATCTTTTTTTTACAAGTTCAGGTGCCTCTCACCTAATTGAAAACATGTTGCCTTTTCATTTTAAGCTAAAAATAAGCATATTACATGCTTAACTAGTTATAACTTTAATGTCAATTTGTTATTATTAATTATTCTAGAAATTTTCAGGCTTATACATAATTCAACAATGAAATTATAAAATCTTGCTTTGATACTGATTTTCTCAAAAATTTTGCCAGAATCATTAAAACATTTAGACTTTAAATCAAATAATAACATACTGATTAATACAAGTTTAGAGTCAGATAGACTAAGGTCTTAAGTAAGACAACTCCTCAATATTATTTGCCACCAATCTGTGAAGTGTGAAGGTTCCTTGGCAACGAGTCCCAAGGTATGCTTCAAATTGTATGAAACGTATACTAATACGTATACGTCTCTGTAATATGGGGGTCTCACGGAATGATAATTGATGTCATATAGTTTTTGTTATTATTGGTTAGTTGAGTCAAAACCAATGTGTGAAGGTCCCGTTAGCGTTTTAGAGGGCCTTGACCCGATGCAAAGCGCGATCAAACACGTTCACCAATGACGGGCGACAATACAGGGCAATCACCCACTAGATATAAAATTGATGCAGAACATCTGGCGTCCCTTTGAAACCTACACCAGCACAGCAGATTAAGTAACATATCTTATCACAATGAATTTATATATATAATAGATCTCTAGAGACCTAACCAACAGATTTTCTCTGACTCACTGCATCATACTAAAACTTATTAAATAGAGTTTGTTGTGATCAAATTTACCCAAATAGATATCTTTTCAAACTCTTCATCAATTTTCAAAAAGCTAGCAGCTCAACTAATTAGTAATTAGGATTTAATCAGGGATGTTCCATTAATTTTATTCAATTAATTTTGTAATGTTTTTAATTTTTGCTTTGTTTTATCTTATTTTGATTATTTTTTGTGTGTATAAGCTTCATTAAATCATGTTGAATGTTGTGTGCGCCTATAATTGGGGTATCACTAGGCTTGTGTTTGTGTTACATGCATGTATCAGTGTCTAACTCTGTTGGTGCAACAAATAAATAAAGTATTGCCGTTAACTTAACGCACGATAAACTCATTATTCGTAGGCAAAGGTCAATTGAGTGACCTCGGCAGCCATTGAAGTACGAATGATGCAGGGAATTTCATAAAGGTCATTAAGTTTAGAGAATGTTAGACACCACATATCAGTAGAGACGAATTTTCAATGACGAAATTGCTCTCGTCATTAGTCGTAATAACATATCTCAAAAATGACTCATTTTGCGTTTGTAAACTACTAAAACATGTTATTACAACATTCTCCCTTCCTGATCGATTTATTATATGTATTATACTGTTACCTGTAAAATTATGATCTTTTTACAAGCATTAAAACTACCTACGTATACATCTTATATTATTGATATTAGATTAAGGCATCTACATCTACTACATCATACATCGAACGAAGACTAAAATCTTAAATTTTGCAGCTCTGTTTATCCATACACAAAAGAGAAAGCGTCTTTGAAGAATTGATGAATTGTACCTTCTTCAATCTCAGAAGTCTCAACTTTAGTCCTAAAAAATGATGTTATATTTCTTTAAATATTATCAATTAAAAATTATTTTATTGCCATGAAACAGAAAATATATGTAAGCCCCAACAGATTTATAGAATTTAAAAAATAATAATTTAATAATTAAAACTTACGTTTGAAAGATCTTTTTTTTTGTTTCGAAAATTACTTATGTAATTATATTTTACAACACCCCTAATCCCCTCCTGGAAATAAAAGGCGATGAATTAATGAAACACGATTTTATATGTATATATTATATACACACATAATATATTTTACTGATACTGGTCATCTCCGCCCATAACATCGCTCGCCCGCGTCTTCGCTCGCCGTGGTTCGAAAATGTTCGTATTAATCGTATTACTAATAATTAAAAAAAGACACCTAACCGTGTACCTAGAAAATAAATAATTGTACATTGTGCGTAACTTGAAACACTCGATTCGTCGCGTCAGCCTTACTTCCGGGGCTGCGGCACACAATCACTACGAAATCATACGACTCTGGGAGGTCACTTTGCTTTGTGGTTTAATAATTTAATTAGTTTTTTTATCAATTTTCATGAAAATATATATTTCTTTTAATGTTTCACAACAGACGTATTCTTGTTATAAGGATAATTACTGATGCCGGAGTAGTGACTTATGCGCGTGTTGCAGGTGACTAAAAAGGCGCGTGTTGCAGGTGTAGAGCGCGACGTCATCAGTGCGGCATGTCCGGGTGGGGGACGGGAGCGTCGGGCGCCCTGCGGCGCTCGCCCGCCTTGCTGCTGATGCTGTTCGCCGCGCTGGTGCTGCTTCTGCTGGCTGCGCGCGCGCCGCCCGCCCCGCCCGCCCCGCTGCGGCCGCGCCCTCTACCGCTCGCCGTCGCCCCGCCCGCCGTGCCCGTCAACGTCACGCACCGGGCGCCCGCCAACGGCACTGCGAAGCCGGTGACGCGACCCGTCGACAAGGTGACTCGGGCACCGGGAGCGCCGCTCGTGAGTGACATCTACGAGGCGGGACACGAGCGGCCTCACCCCGAGCTGTGCCCGGCGCTAGGCGCGCACGTCAAGGTGCTCATCATGGTGACGTCGGCACCGGAGCACGCGCGCGCACGTGACGCCATCCGGCTCACGTGGGGCCACTTCGCGGCTCGGCGCGACATCGCGTTTGCGTTCGCGCTCGGTCGACCTCCGTCGGCTCTGCGGCCCGCTCTCGACGCCGAAGATGCGCTCTACGGTGACCTCGTCGTCGGGCGCTCCGTCGACTCATATTCGAACCTCACGCTCAAAACGCTGTCGATCCTCGAGTGGGCCGACACGTACTGCCCGCGCGCGCCGCGCCTCCTCAAGACCGACGACGACATGTTCATCAACGTGCCGCGGTTGCTGCGCTTCGCGGCGGCTCGGGTCAATGCAACGAACACCATCTGGGGCAAGGTCGTTAAGAAGTCGCTGCCGAAGCGCACGAGCAAGTCGAAGTACTTCGTGCCGGTGGCGCAGTTCGCGGGTGCCGTGTTCCCCGAATTCGCGACGGGCCCGGCCTACCTGCTGACGGCGGACGCCGTGCGCACGTTGAGGGCGGCGGCGGCGCGGCGTCCGTACCTGCGCCTCGAGGACGTGTTCGTGACGGGCGTGGTCGCCTCGGCGGCGTCCGTGCGCCGCGTGCACGCGCCCGAATTTCTGAACCGCAAGGCGCCCGCGCACCCGTGTGCGCTGCAACGTGCCCTCTCGCTGCACATGGTGCAGTTCCACGAGCAGTTCGACCTGTGGCGCAAGCTGCTCGACGGCAAGACCAAGTGCGCCGGCTAGACTCCCGACGCGACCGTCTCCAACCGATTCCCGGGCACGCTCTATTTTTTTATATTTTTAAACGACGCTCAGCGATTAGTCGATTAAGTTAATTGTCGTCGCATCTCTCTCGATGTTTCCTACAATATAGGCTAAATATACTCTTTGAAAACGACGGGTGCGACCCCTTATTTTATGTCCAGGGGAAGTGAAATGAAATGAAACCTCGAAAAATCTTGGTCTAGGTGTCGTTCGAGTAACGCAGGAATTAATTGTGACCTGTGTCGAGGGATCGATCGGAACAAACAGTATTAAACAGTAAAGTCATAATGAAAGTGCCACTGAGATTAAATTGAGATTAATTTAGTAAAATACTACGATGACACGAGACAAAGGGAAAGAGAGAGAGAGATGTGACGGCGTGGCGTCTTGCTCTCGCGCCGTGGCTCTGGCCTCGTCACAGTCAATGCTGTTGAGCGCGCTGAGCGACCGAGCCGCATTAAAGTTGGGCTGGTAACCGACCGACCGTCTAGTACTCACCTACTTACATATAAATAATGTTTTAGATATATTCGTTGTGTGCAGAATTTTATTTTTCACGTCACTCAAACTGTACAACGTTAGGTACGCCCGATCAAAGAAGTACATAGCGAAACCGTTTATGTACCTTGCAGCTACTGTACTGTGCCGCATATACTCTTACTTAAACAAATTATTGTAATGACTCAGATGTAAATATAAATATACATTATATAAAGAAACCTCTGTATTTTAATTTGTACAATTCTCGTTCGTACGGTTAAAATTATTAAATAGTCCAACTTAAAAAGTATAAATGTTATATTTATTCACAATAGAAATCGAATTCAATCCAAGTCTATATTGTGTTTTTGGTGGATGGAGAATATTAGTCCAGTCAATATAGATAAGTATGTGAAATAACAAAAATTCCCGGAAAGCTGAATTTTGGTGGAGAGCTGTGGTTTACCATTACAAATATAGTTTTAATAAAAATAGGTAAAAAAACTTTTTAAGTTAAACGGTTTTATGTTAAACATACATTGCAATGTTTAAGATAAATGTACTAAAAACCAAAAAAATAATAAAATAGATACAGTCGTGGGAATTATAAACATATGCAAAGACTAGTTTTCGGAAAGTAACCGAACACTTTGCAATTAATTAGCATAAGTACATATAGTTCGCCGCCTGCGCGCGACGCTTTTCTTTAACTAGCTAATTTCTTTGACTAAAATAAAACCGTGGGGAATTTCCGTGAGCAAGAAAATAGTAAGTAATTTCCTCACCGTCTGCGGGCCAACTGCCTATTTTAACGACGAATTAAACGATTCTTCTATCGCACATTAAGTCGATAATTTGTAGACAATTGACGTGCCCCACGGTTTTATTCACGTGTACCTATTTCCAAGGTCAATCTTGCTCAAATATCCAGTTAAGTACAATAGAGGAAGATTCCTGTAATTTTAATGAAGAGACCAATGACTCAGCCACATGTCAACAATTTATGAACATTCTGAAAGAGGAAGAGGAAGAAATCGAAGAAGACATCACTGTTGAAGTCGACTTTCAAGAGTATGAATCTGATTAATGTATGTAGGTATGCAAAAAAAAAAACAAAACAATAGTTAACTCAATAATCAATAGCAGTATCAATGATGGTTAGTTTCCTCAAATTATCCAAAAATTGTCATGACAGTTAGTGGAGTAGGCCTACAGGCTGCAGGGGAAACCCCGTAAAAAAACGTGCCGACTACAGTACCTCACAGGTGGCGTAGAGATATCATTAATAATGTGACTTTTAGAATCGCGATATCTTGATGTCGACCAAGATTGTTAAAATCCCGCACAAACTTAATTGGAAATAACATTATGATGTTAGCTCAATGCAGCTCAAACATTGGATAGATGAGGAAAGTCGCCGGTTTCACAATACGTTTCCGTTGTTTGTAGTGAAATAGCTACAGCCTTCAATTTTTTTTTATCCTGCAGATAAGTAAAACAATGAGTTTATATTGATTATTAGTCTTTATTTTTAATTAAGTTGTAAAAAATAGGCCTCAATATTTTACTTATACCGATACATCATCTCTTCGAAGCATTTCTCCAGGCTGCGCTCCAAACGTCTAACTCTTCAGTAACAGTGAGTGTCAGAGAATATGGTCTTGTATTAGAAGATTATTTATTTGCTTATCAATATTCCTACAGCTACCTACTTATTTTAAACTATCTAAACAATTACACACACAAGACAACAACGGAATACACAATCAAACAAACATTTAACACAGATAACAATTATTAACTACATACTTATACAAAAAAACTTCCCTAGGGCCTAGGGCTGTGAAATATCAAGAGAAAGTTCAAAGTACCATAAATATCGTAGATGTTTTTCCGTAAGACTTTATTTTATTTTGAAAAGCACTGCATGAATGACTGCTGCATTCAAAGATGCCAATCAAGAGAAATATAATTAGTCTTCTAGTAATATTCGACAGCAAAATACGATTTTGTTAAAAAAACCTAACGATTAAAAAGGACATTGGGTCAAAGCAGGTCTAGTGTTGTTCACATTCAATTTTTGTTTAATTAATTGTTATCAGACGCGTCGAGGCGGCAAATAAGGTTGCGGTTGAGTGAGCGATTCTCGCGTCCCACTGCGCGCTGATTGAATACGCCTTATCAGCTGAGCCCGGCCCTCGGCTAGTGGCACGATGAATTTAGCACTTCAAAACCCACATGCATGCATTTTATTTAAATTGTCCATTTATAACAACTAATAAAGAATCGTGAAATATGAAAGTTTATAGCACCAACGGGTACTTTTCCTATGTATACTATTACTACTAATCAGTTATTTCGTCGGTACATACGCCACGGGTATATTTTTTAATAAGTTTTTGTAGTGTATGTTAGTAGTATCAAAAATGTTAATAAACAACGGGTTCATAAATAAAACGACCACGCTATTCCTATCGCTAAAACTCGCGGTCGTATCGGAACACCCTACATCGCAAAGGTGAGGGAAGATTCTCCGCGAGCCGCCGACGGACGCGGCAGTGCGGGTGGTGTTTCGGCGACATGACGTACTCTCCGTTGGAGCCGACGAGCCGAGCGGGCGCGGCCGCCTTCCTCCTCGTGTACTGCACACTGTTCTTGGACAACGTTTTACTCACCGCACTCGGTCGGTCGTGTTTGTCGTCTAGTGCCGTACCGGCTCGTTTTAAAATCGTCGTACTATATCTTTCGCCTGTGTGCAGTGCCGATCCTGCCAGAGTGGAGCGGGGCGACGGCGGCTCCCGCCGTGCTGCGCAACGGCTCGACGATATCGCTGGAGGCCGGCGATGCAGGCGGCGAGGCGACGGCGGCGGGCGCCGTGCTAGGCGCACGCTCCGCCGCTCAACTGGCGTGCGCACCCTTGGCAGCCACCATGACGACGCGCGTGGGGCCCGCTGCCACTCTGCGTCTCGCCGTACTCCTGCTCCTCGCAGCCGCGACGGGGCTGTCTTGGTGCGGCAGCAGCGTGTGCGCGGCGGGTGGAGCGGCGTGCTTGTGGTGCGGCGCCGCGGGGCGCGTGCTGCAAGGATCGGGCGGTGCGCTCGGTGGAGTGGCCGGGATGGCTTTGGTTTCACGAGCGGTGTCACCGTCGCGACGACAACAAGCGCTCGGCGCGTCGCTCGGTGCCGTCGCTCTAGGTCCGTCGCAGGTGTCGCCGACCGGTAAGATTCATAAACGTATTGAGAATTAAATTATAATTCTATTCATTTCACATTAGGTGTGCTCGTGGGATATCCGCTGGGCGGAGCGACTGCCGGTCTGTGGAGTTCGGCAGCGCCGTTTCACCTCGTCGCCGGCGCGCTGCTCGCCAACCTCGGTAGGTCGCAAACAGTTTTGCGATTTTACATAACATGCGCATTAGATTAACAGAGTTTATTTTGTTATAGGATTGCAATACGCCTACTTAAAGAAACCAGAGTACGATAAGGTCAGTCCTCGTATCGTATTTTTGTAGTGGCTTTGCGACGAGTTGCACTACAACGCCTTAATTTAAACGTTGAACAGCCAGCCGGCGACGAGCCTCGGAGCACGGCGTGGGGAGAGTGCGCGCGAGGCGTCTGGAACGAGTGCGGAGCGGGTGCGGGTGCGGTGTTCCTGAGCACCGCCGTCATGGCGGCCCTCGAACCCTGTTTGCCGCTGTGGCTGGAGCGTCGCTTCGGTGCACAGGTAACCGTTCAACTCTCAAATACGGCACTGAGTCGGTGCGGTATATTAAGTATTACATAGTTTATGAGATAAGCGACAGTGAAAACCTTGTAAAGGTGAATTGCAGAACCTGTTCATTATAGTGCAAAGCCTGTCTCAATATGTCGTATTAAGGTTATCTTTGTGTTAACTAAATAATGGTGCATATATTGGCCGAGTAGATAGTCACTGGGTACACACTACCATAGGTACATATGGTTCATGGGTATGAGTGAGGCATGACAGCGGACGCTAAACGCTGAATTGTAGCGAATGTAATAATATTCTTTAAATATAAAATCTGTGACCGGTGACCGCATCTTATTAACATTGCCAGCGTTGGGAGCTGGGTTTGGTGTTTCTGCCAGATAGTGTGGCGTACCTGGCAGCGACGAGCGGTTCCGCGGCACTGTGCGGCGGACGCGGGCTGCGGGCGCAGCGGGTGGCCCTGACGGGGCTTTGCAGTGTGGCGTTAGGCGGCGTTTTAGTGGCGCGCGCGTGTTCTTTGGGAGCTCTGGCGATAGCGCAAGCCTGCGTTGGCGCGGGTGTCGGTGCGTTAGATGCGGCCCTAGTGCCCGCGCTGCTGGCACGTGCCGACAGTCTGCCGCACGCCGCCGCACTGCTGCAGGCCGCCGCGAGTGCCGCTTATGCCGTTGGGCCCGTGGCAGCTGGAGCCATTTGGTGGGCGGCGGGCTTTGGCGCCACTCTGCGGGCGTTGGCCGTCGCTAACGTACTGTATGCGGCGCTGCTCTACCGCCACTTCCATGATCGTCCCCTTCCCGACCAGGTTTTGTTTTCTTTTTTGCGTACTTACCATCGTAAAATCTGCTGTTTATTTTTTTCAAACTACATACAAATAAACTCGCGAAAAATAGTGATGTTACTGGTATTTTCTTTCAGCATGAAAGACGTTTTTCATACAGAACCCTAACTTTTCCCTAAACATAACTAAAAATTATGGTCATCAGCGATACTGGTGATATGTTTTTCTCATTACTTTGTTTCTATATTTTAAGATGAGTGACTTATGTATGTACTTAGATATTATATGATTTTATGCCAGAGAGCGATGTAAGTGCGCCTCAAAACAATGAAAAATGTTTTGTGCAGCCCGGGAGCCAAGACGGAACGGAAGCGAGAGGCTTGGGGTCGGAACTGTTGCCACTGTCGTCTCCTTCGCCCTGAACGATACGCCATGTTCCGATATGTATATGTACCTTCTGCCTAATCAATTTTATTTTGTGTATTTAACTGGATTGATGTAAGCTTAAAGACAGATATACAATAAAGATGTCACTCAAGTTTAATGTTTTATTAACACATTTATAACAACAAGCGACACTAACAAATGCATTCAATGATTATTTCGCATCAAGGCGAAGTTTACAAAAATTACGTAATTCATTTTTCAATTTTTATATTTCGCCTCAGAATACGGCACCAATGTCGAGACCCCTTAGCCAACAATGTCATTTACTCCCACAATGGCTAAATTTAAGAAATGTACGGGGACTCGATTTCCGATTCAGTATCGGTAATTTTAGATTACATATTTAATTCAACACACATTTTAATATCCGAAATTACCAAAACGTATATCAATGCGAGTCGACGTTTCGATGGCTACAGGCAGTCCATCGTGTCCTCCTTAATGATCATGGGACACGCGTAGTCCCCGTGCTTCGTGCCGAAGGAATAGGCGTAGGGATTCTGCAAGAAATACGAGCGGTTTAATAATACGGCCGGCTCGGTTAGCTAGCGCGTTAGGCGGATGGCGCTCACCTTTTTGGTGTTGTACAAGTGTGGTGGGTAGGCGGCGGGGCCGGGTGTCTTCGTGGGTTTGCCGGCGCCCTCCGAGCGCGCCGCGAGACTGAAGACGGGCGCGCGCGTGCGGTAAACGTCCGCGTCCCGCTGGAAGTACACGGCGGGACCCGGCGAGCGCGGCTTGAGCGAAAAGCCGACGCGGGCCCCCATCGTGTAGGCGGGGCTGCCCGGGCCCAGGCGCAGCGCGTAAGCGTTGGGCGCCGGACCCGGCCGCTTCACCGCGTAGCCTAGCCGCGCGCCCATCGAGTACTGCGGCGCGCGAGGATCGCGCGTGGGCGGGCACCGCTCGGGGGCGTGCGCCCCGGGGCCCGGTATCCGCTGGGCAGGCCGGCCCGGAAGACGTGCGCCGAAGGACCACGCGGGCGACGTGACGATACCGTCGCGGGTGATGCGGTCGATGCGGTACGCGGGCCCAGGGCCCAGCTGCTTAATTCGCGCTCCTCCGTTAGTGCCGAATGAAAACATGGGGCTGCGGTTTCGGGACGGGTCATGGGCGGGGAAGCCCACCGTGGTGGGCAGTCGATACGCGCCCGGCCCGGGGCCTGTGAATCGCCCGCTCAGCTTTAATCGGGATTAGGATCATCTCGTATTTTATGGGCGATGTATGAAAATTGTACTCACCTAATGGTTTTATACAAGCCATTGCACTCGGTAAATTTTAAATAATTATGTAAAAAACTAAAATTTCACTAAAAATATTTCATAATAATTTTGATGCGACTTTAATCGCTGTCTTGTCAAAATAAATGGGAAATATGGTCAGTATGTAAAAAAAAAAATGTACTGTCAAAAAGGTTTTACATTATAAACATTTACTCTGTAGATTATAATATTTTAAAAATAGATATTTTTGTAAGATTATTAATTATAGTACAAAATCTGCTGGACCTTGTTTTAGACAAATCAGACAGTTTTGTACGACTTTGGATATGCCTTAGCAAAATATTATGTTATCTTTTATCTATATTTTAAAGCCCTTGACTATTAACCTATTTTACAATTTTTTTATATAAAAAACAATTCTAGCATCAAATATATTTACAAATTTCATAAATTACTCAAAAAGGTGTACCCTTGCATACAAATGCATCACTTTCACTCAGGTTGAACATTGGTACAATGATATTACTAAATTAAAACTTCCTCATAGATCGCAGCTTATTGTTTCTCTTCATTCCAGCGGCCCTAACTCTCTTCCAGTATTCTTTTGTGTTAGGGTCCAGTTCTTCAATACGAGGTGCACCTCCTCTGTTTAAAGTCCAAAGCCAATCAGGGTACTCTCTGTCATCTTTTATCTAGACCAATAAGTCCTTAAATTAATAATATGAAACCTTTAAAGGGACCTACTTTAAGTAGTGACTCGAGAACTGTTCAAGATACCTAATCATAATCTAGTTGCATTTCAACCCTTTGGCCACGGCCTTAGATTACATTCAATTCTTTGATCATTTTTATATCACAGACAGATATGTCATTAATTTTTGGACTGAAACATGCCAGCTAACTCACAATGTTAACCCTTTTATCATTTACTTTAATCATTTTGGTTGCATTAGACAAGGAAAATGAATGATCTGCCCACTGCTATAGTAACTTATAGTTAAATCAGCAAAATATATAAGGGTATATAATGTAATAGGGGTGTAATAATTTATAATAAAATTCTCTTATCTCATAATCTTAAGCTGGTAAATTTAAGGATACTCACCTTGACATCTTCACCAGTGAGATAGATATTAGAGCCACAAACATAATTTACTAGTTTTTCAGGATCTGACTCAACCGGAAGCTGCTTTTTCTCCATAGCACTAACTTTGCCAACTTTCTTCTTACCCCGGCCCAAACCCAAAACCCCTACAATCATGACATACAGGTTACATTGTTTCAAACTACTAAACGCATTTCAGATTTACCCATTTTTAGAATACCTCCAGCAGCCGAGGTTGTTTTCTTTACAGCATATCTAGTAACATCCGTATGCATTTGATATTTTGGTATCGTGATGAATGAACAAGTTCCTACTGACCGGTAATTTAGGGGCAGTATACGAATTAAATGACACAACATTTTACAGTTAAAAAGGTTCAGGTTTCAGAAGAATAATTGATTATTAAGCTGAAACGTAACAATCACTTAATATTTAGTTTAAAAACATATGTTACGCCAGCGCCAAAAATTTAGTACTATCTAATATCTATAGTCTATACTATAATAGTAGACTAGACTGTAGACGTAGAGTCAAAACTATAGATTATAATCTGTCTGACTCTGTTAGCTGTATAGTGAAGCCAGTCTCCTGGCTTTTGCTTTATCCTATAATGTTGAATATAATGTTTTATAATCAATAACAAGATGAACGTTTATCTAAATATTTTGTTTTTAGCTAGCTAATCCCTTAGTTTCCTTTTGATGAGTTTGTTTTTTTTTCTTGCGTGTAGTTTTTTTTTACCTTTACTTGAAACTGGTATAAAAGAAAAACTGTTGCCTTACGAAGAAATGGAAAGGAAAAACCACTGGGGAATAACTAAACTGAAGTGCTATTATACTATATTACGGCGACGGGCCCATACGGATTGTCAGTACAAAAACCCAAAAAAGTGGTTATTACACTTTAAAAAAACACTTCTTTAATCACTTCTTCTTTAATAATAGTGATTTTATTGTTATGCAGTACCTCATTTAATTCACGTAATACTTTTACACACTATTGTTTTTTACGAAGACTTCTGCTATCTGTGGTTATAACATTATCAAATATTCTATTTATCAATGATTCTATTTTGACTACTGAGTACTGACTAGTGATTACCTAGTAACTACTAAGTACTAACTAATGATTAATAAAACAGCTTTTTTGGATCATACATACCTGAATTTTTTTTTACGAATTGATAATCCAATTTTCATTGAGCCAAAAAATATCTTACTATGTGTTTAACAGTTCGATAAATTGTTTCTGTCAATCGTGTTAGTGTCATTTTATTATAAGTAAATTTTAAGAAATCGCGAAGGGTAATATATTACTAACACTATTCGTAGCAGGAAATTCTAGTATTTTTTGCAAACGTAGGTATTATAAATTATAATTTAGTATTGTACTATAATATGTCTACCAATGCTGATTAAGATGTGATTTATCTTGTTTATAAAGTACTATAATATGTTTGATTCTAAAGAATTCGACAAAGATTTCGATAATTTTTATGAGGTGAGTCATATTCTTTATTTTCCATTAGGATTATTTTATTTGAGGCGTATGATAAAAATATACTTTATTTTTTTATCACATATTTGAGATAAGTTTCTGTAACTGCTTGAACTGCTATGCTGCTATAATATTTACTTAAAAGGCTCATTATTTATTATAAAGAATTTATATTCCATGTAAACATTTTCAAATAATATGCTACTGTAATTGATTCTTAAATTGTAAAGTTCTCTAAAAACAGTTTTCATTATTGCAAGTCTCTGATTCCATATTATATATTATTACACAATATGGTTGTGACTTTTTATTTTGTTATATAAACAAAAAGTAGTAATAATTTTATTTAGTAAATTAAAAAAAAGTTAGACTCATCTACTTAAAAATTTTATAATTCTTATTTGTTTATATAATTTATAGACATTTATGTGTGTAAAAGGTTATCTAATTATCTGAACTAAGCAACTAGTATTTTTCAGGACCATAAACACTTTTCAAAAATGAATATGTCAACAATAGCATATGGGATAGTGGGTATTGTCATCTTGCTTATGATCCTGGCTTGTTGTTGCCGTCGTCGTAGGAACAGAGGTGAAGTGCTCAGTGTTGAAAGTGAGTACTCCATGATTTCTATAACTTGTTATCTTTAAGCAGTATACAATTTGTATTAAAACTTAGTGATCAAAAGAATGGCGGAAAGTTTCTTGCCTGTTCTACACCCTTGACTTGCAAACTGGTAGAATATGTTAATCTACAATTAATTTAATTTTTTTTGAAGTTCATAAGTGTACTTCTTTACCTATGAATAAAGATATTTTGAGTTTGAGTTTGAATAGTTCACTCAAGTTAGATCACAAGCTACAGTCCAAAGGGTTATTGTCACTCTCATACTAAAGCTTACAAAGAATCATTAATTTCACTTACAGCCAGCACTGTGCGAGTGCCCGTGCCCCCTGCGCCATATCCGCAGCAGCAATACGCGTCGCCTCATCAGTACCCTGGTATGTGATTAACCTAATTGGCTGACAATATCAGTTGTACCATAAGTAATGCGAGTACATACCTAGTAATCGAAATAGGTAAGTGTCACTCACTCAATTGAAATTGTTGCAGTTACGTCTCAGTACCCACTACAAAATGCCAGTATGCCGTATCCCACGGCGACGCCTTATCCCGCCGGACCTTATCCCGGGGCGGCCCCTTACCCGTCAGGGGGAGCGCCCTATCAAGCTCCGGGAGCCCCCTACCCGACGGCCGGGGCGCCTTACCCCACGGGCGGAGCGCCTTATCCGACGGGGGCTGCGCCCTTCTCGACTGGCTCTTCTCCATTTCCGTCTGCGCAGCCTAGTGCCCCTGAAGCCAGTGGTAAGTCACTTTGAAACAATTTTTCTTGAGTTATTGCACATTGTATACGAAAGCACAGATTGAGGAGTGATTTTTGTAAATCTAAATTAAACCCATAAATTAAACATTAAAAAAAGAAGATGATTCATGGGACACAATATTATGTTGTTAGCTTTCCTCGGATTAGCTGCCCCGGGCTGGCATCCACAAGGTTCGTCTCGTTGCCCTGATTATATTTATTACGTCTGTTTTCTAGTTACAACATTTCATACCATGCTCTGTCTATCAGTCCCTTTTCATGTACATTTAAATTTCCTTTACGCATTGAATCTTATATTAGAAGTAAAGATTAGACTTAAGAGGCGGGAGAGCCATTGGAATTTTCCAGGATATTACAAATACCATTCACCTTCATAATAAATGTCGTCAGCCTCGCATATCGCGAGAGGACACGGTAGAGCCGATAAGCTCGTTATCACGACTCAAACGTTCCATATTAATATAATATTTTTATTTGAATCGTTGGAATTCCAGCGCTTCCGCCCTCCTACGACCAAGCCGTGGGCAAACAGGCCAACATTTACGGGGCGCAGTAACTTCTGTCCAGCGAACGATTCGTTATTCGTGAAATATTGAAAACGTTTAGGTGCCGAGACCCCGGGCTCTTGTCGCTCTTATGTCTATTATTTATATGATTTTATCTTAAGCTCCTGTAGTATATAGAATTAAACATTCATCGAGAGATTTTGTATCCCTTTGTATTTAAAAAAAATATATTGAATCTTTAGTCAAGTAATACGAACCATTATTTAGTTACGGCAATAGCGAGCGATTGTCAGCTCTGCAAACAGTCAAAAATCGTAAACAATTATTACTCTGAGAGTTTTTATTTGACTATAGATTCTTTCATTATTATAATTGTAATGCAATCACTTCTCTAATAATTTAATAGACCAGTATTGGTATAATGTTATAAAATACAGTTTTCGTAAGCGAATTCTTTACGTGAAGAGGAACATAATTGTTCTTAACGTTGTAATAGATAATATAATAATAGATAGGGAAGGATTATTCCATTGTGTTATATGTATTGTACGAAATATGTTTCCCAGGGTTTTTGACTGATGAATTTACCGCATTTTCGTACTGCCTTAGATTAGCACATACTCGTACAATAGCGAAAAGTTTAGGTAATTCGCTGTCGAGCTCAATATTCAGAGTTCCTCGAGTCCTAACTAGTGCTCATTTTGGATAATTAAAAACAATTATTAAATGTTTATATTTCACATTTGTTGTTAAGAGGGCCAAATTGCCAGGTTTGGGAAGTATTCGATGCGTTTTTAAAAGATTTAAAATATATATTAAGACAATGTTTTTAAGTATGATTTTTATTTAATTGCATTTTGAGATTAATTCGAGCAATGTATTTTAGTGTATATATATATGTTTAAGGTGAATTTGCTTAAAGTTGTGTATTCGTACTTATCTTTCTTTCGCTAAGATTACACTTTAATTTACGCTTTTCTAAATGTAATGGAGATCCGAATTATTTTTCATAAATAGTCAGACAGTGTCTACAAATGTTAAATAATGAATTAAGTCGTCTATTATTTCTGTGATAAACAATCTAAATGCTTTATTTGTACAAATATAACATTATGGTTACCTGATGTACACAAATATGTATTGTAATGCTCGTAATTTACTTTTGCATTGTACCTAAGTCTGTCCATTGGGAATTAGCATCTTCCACGTTCCAAGCTATTTAGATTTTAATAAAATGTTCCATTTTTATCTGGTTTTTATTTCCCCTGTCATTGTCATGTCTGAGAACAAATTGCCAACCGACATGTCGCCTTGAACAAGTGTAGGTACATGAATATATACGAATTATTCCGTATTATTTTGTATACGATTAAGAATGAGGAGCTGAAACTGAAGACACATCCTAGTGGGAAAAACAGACAACCGAGGGTAAGTATATAATACAAATATAGGTCCTTCAAGCGACCTCAGGTGACGAGAACAGACATCCTCTCTCGTACACAAATATATGTTTAAATCAAATCAAAAATATCTTTATAGGTAAACAGGTGCACTTATAAACGTCAAAAAAATTAAATTAATTGTAAATTTACATTTACATCCAGTTGCGAACTGGTTGTAAATGTAACAGTCAAAGGTGTAGAGCGGACAAGAAGAACTGGCAAGAAACTTTCCGCCATTCTTTTCAATCGCCAAGTTTTTAAATAAATTGTTTGAACTGGAACAAATAAATCCCAAGGATTATTAGGATCATTTAAGTATTTAACGAGGGCTTTGAATTTATACACTAAAGAACACCATTTGTTTCAATTTGTTACACTACGGGTAGGAGGTAGGAAGTACTGCCCGGGAAAATATCTCAGTTTCCGTAAGAAAGAGCAAGCCCGGGTTCTTTGTCTCCAAATGGAACTGGACAGCGAGGATGTTGGAATGCCCCCTAACATTTGTGAAGTCGAGTCAGCGAGTGACGAAGGAAGTGCCTTAGTTTGCTCCGTCTGCTCTGAGATGGATTATGGAGTCCGGAAGTGAACCTATTGAATCACTCCATGTCGGTTTTCCGTGAGACAGTGGTACTGCCTCGTGTCTGCAAATTCGGCTAAAGCCCGGAAACAACCGTGTGGTACTTCCATGAAATATTTCAGCAGAGGGCCGTGGGGCCGTCATACCAAAACCTATTTCAAACTTTTCCTAATATTTTTGAGATATAAAGCTTAGGTATAATATTATTACAGTAATTAGAGTGCTCTTATCAGATGAAATTTCCTTTTATCTAAATTATATTACTTTGACGACATACGTTAATTGCTCAGAATTTTATAATTAGATATGGGTATTATGCTATTAAAAGGATCGGATTGACAGATTCCATTGGTACAGTAAAATATTTAATTGTCGTTTTCAAATTAAGTTACTGGCAAGCTAAATCGAAAGATCAAAAATATGGATACTCACATTGCCAGATTGCTTCCAAGTGCGTTGCCGGCCTTTAAAAGCAAGTCCACCGAGAACGTTTTTTGTGTTTTTACCTTGAACCTTCGTCATCCAAAGTCGATGTGAATCGTGTGTAAGGTGGTATTTTGTATTCTGACATATATTCATAATAAAGAAAGTTATGGAACCTAAAAGTAATAGGCAGGTCTTAGGTATGATCGTTTTATAATTAAAATCAAATAACAACTATTCTATTTAAATAATAATTAAAATATTCTAATTGAAATCAAATAACTATTATAAGGGGCTCTTCAATAATAACTACAATTAACACGGGCAAGATAATACATTCGCAGCGGGGAAAAACCAAAATTGTTATTTTTACCTACGGTAACCCAATGACGGGCGCAGTGGGCAGAGTGTGGAGTTAAAAGTCAAAAAATGCGACGACCGCACATCCACTGAAACCTTTAGAGCCCACTATTTCCTGTATGATGGGGCTGATACCTTAGGCTCTAGGCCTTTTTATCGCGCATCCCATTCAGCAGCTGTTGAGACTCTCCTACTAAAATATAATGGTTATGGATACTAGACCAATTATAAATAATGAGCAATTTAATCTGGATGATGCAACTGTATTTCTGGGAATCACCATGAATTCCAAACTTCAGTGGTGCTGAGTTTCTGAGAGAGGTAGAGCGCTTCATATCAACGGTTTGGCGAAGAGACTTCGTTCTGCAGCTTACGCACTGTTCATTTTTCATTAAAAATTTCGCTCACTGACTGAAGCTAATACAGCTAGACTTGTTTATTTTAGCTACTTTCACAGCTTAATGACTTATGGCTCAATATTATGGGGTCATGCTGCTGATGTCGAATCTATTTTCATCCTGTAGAAGAGGGCTATTCGTGCAATCTATAATTTGAAATGTACGGAATCTCTGAGAGATAAATTCAAGGAAATTAATATACTTACCTTTCCCTCGTAAAATATAAATGGAAATATTATGTATGTATACAAAAATAGTGATAAGTTTACTAGAATAGAACATACGCACAATAGAAAAAACGCAGGATGCAATTTTCCCGTACTAGACTATCTAAAGTTAGTAATTCTTTTTTGGGTAAAGGGATAATAATAATAATAATAAAGCCTTTATTGCTGTATTTACATAATAGGTAAGTATATAAAAGTATGAAATACTTAAAAAGGTAATATCACTAAAAATAAAAAATAAATACTAATAAGTAGTCGGCAAGACGGTTGCTTTCATTATGCAGCTTGTCCTTAGGCGTAGGCCTCCTCTAAGGACTTCCACTCTTCTCTGTTTCTGGCTTTACACATTCAATGAGGGCCAGCTACTCTTCGCAAATCATCTTCCCATCTTTTCATTTGTCTTCCTCGTTTTCTTTTGTCATTGCGAGGAAGCCATTCCGTCACTTTCTTCGTCCATTTATCTTTATTTTCTCTCATAATGTGTCCTGTCAATTTCCATTTCAATCTTTTACTAGAACTAGCAGCATTTCTAAACTTTGTCAGTCTCTCATTCAGTCTTTATTAGCAATCAGATGTTCTAAGTAGACATACTCATTTACATATTCAACTTCATCATCGTTCACGTTTATTGGCAATTCTATTGAATTTGTCATTATTTTGGTCTTTGAGATATTCACTGAAAGTCCTGCTTTAGCACTCTCCTGCGCTAGTTCTAGTAAAATGCTTTCCAGTTGCCTAGAGTATTCAGAAAATACAACAATGTCGTCTGCGAAGCGCAAATGAGTTAGTGGTTCTCCATTTATGTTGACTCCCTTTTTTCTCAGTCTAGATTTCTGAATATCATTTCAAGAACTGCTGGGAAGAGGGATACTCTTATTTAATTAAATCCCAGAGGCACTTTTATCCCTGCCTTTTAATAAATTTAAGAAATACATTAAGGTAAAGCTGTATAAAAAGACTTACTATAAAGTTAGCGATTATCTAGTTGATAAAAGGGCCTGAGACTTGTGCTGGGCAGGCTAATTCTAATTAATTTTCTTTTTTTGTTTTAAAATATAAATATTGTTTGATGATTTGCTTTTTTTAAAAGAGTACCTACCGAGAGTTTTTTACGCCGGCTTTTTCTCTCGGCCTACACCCTCTGTCTTCTTTGCCGATGAGTAGTGCTGCCTACAGATTCAAATTTAATGACGTGGAATAAGTGATAGCTGTCTATCTTATATCTCATAATAAACGCATTTTATTTAATAACTTTTTCGAATTTAAAACAGGATATTTAAATATACATATTTTAAGATAGATGTTGGAGGTTCTTGAACAAAAAATGCAACACTACTTTTCAGACTTTAAATCTGATTCTTGACAAACTTGTGGTGATTGGTGTTAGATATAGCAACGATTGACAATAAAGCTTTAAAAAACTTAAGTGACGTGATGTTGACGAGATATTCGCGCATGCGTTGTGCGAAACGTAAAGCCGCCTCTGCGACGCCACATCCTTGCCTTACGCCAGGGCTGCTCATGATAAATCTTATTTTTTAGTACTAGCTAAAATCCTTTTGTAGGGAGAACTAACTCAATACTGATGACTTGAACTAATGCGACGTATATATATTTTCCAGTAGTATAATGATTAGCCGATAACTTTCGTTCCTAACAATACCTATTAATAAAACAAAGACTAAAGGCTGTAGAGAAATTCATAAGGGTTTTGAATTATTGAGTTTACACTTAGGTATTTCCATCTTTAGTAAAGATAAATAAGTATGTATTAATTGGGAGACCTCAATCTTGTCACGCAGTTTATTCATCCCTACTAGAAATAAGGAGTGACGCCGGAGTGTCGGCGACACTTGTTGCCATGTCTCGACAGTCTCCATACTGCACACTACTTCTGCCGGCAAACACGAAACACTGCCTTTTTAATGAGGATCACTATGTTCTACATAATTATTTTTCAATAACGTAATCTGACCAAAGTTAAAACTACAAATAATTCATTAATAATAAACACTTTTTTAAAATAACGTTGAGTAGTGCATTTGCGATTGGTTGCCTAATTTTTCTATATTTTTAAAATAATTATAACTTGAATTTGGTGTCATGGTGTGAAAAGAGTGAAATAAGTGTAAATGATTGAATAATCAATTCGTTCTTATTCAAAGTAAGTGATCGGTAACTATTATATGTAGCTGTTTAATAAATAGGTTTTAAATCTCTTATCATTCATCGTGCCACTTTAAACGCCATTCATTGTCTACTAAAAGTTTTTTTTTCTAAAATAGTCGAGTCACTTTAGATTAGGATGGGGTGATTGCAGCTAAGTGGTGATGGGCAGTGGGAAGATCCGCGGTGCTCGTCCGCCGTCCACCACGGCCTACTACGTGGCTCTGGCCGGCGTCCTTGGATTGCTGTTGCTGCTGTGCTGCTACTTCGTGTATTTCTGTATTCGACGGGTTAAAAGTGAGACAAAACAAACATGCTTTTTTTGTTTGACAAAAAACTTAGTTATTGCTATTCCAGATACCGTTAGCATTTACGTTTTGCATTTATAAAAAAATATAATTTTTACATTTCGTACTCATTAAATTCCAGAGTTGACCGAACAAGGTCTTCCGGAACGAGTAGAGTCGGTACGGCCACCGCCACCGGACACGGTCGCCTACCCAGTGCAACCTGGTTAGTCTTCGGTTTTATACCATCACATTTTGTAGTAAGTTATCTGAGGGCAGATGTCCTTGAGATACGAGATACGAATAATTCTTGTCACTATAAATAATATGTATGTATGTGGCTAATATATGTATATGCACGCACGCTTGTATAAATCCTTTGGCATTATTAACCACTGCCGTTATCAATTTTCTAAGTAACTTTGAAAAACAGATTAGCTTATCCTTTTTCAAAATTATGGCAGATCACTAAAGTCATATTTGAATCATATCGAAGCCTACAGCTAGACTAGTATACTATGAATTTAAAGACTAGATAGTCCTAAGCTAGCCTTACTTACATTAATAACGCAAGAAATAACGTTTAGGAGAGAAACTTCTTTATGATATTGTCATCGATAACTACTTCTTATAACTTCAAGTTTTAGTCTAAATTAAAAGTCAAAAGTTTGAATTGTTTGTTGGATGTGCAGAAAGTTAAGTTACAACATGAAATTTTATTTTTACTCATATATCAAAATGAATGTGAAACGTCTGCTTTTATCGTTTAGAGAGCCATTTATGATCTAAAAAGTTCAGTTGAATAGACTGTAGGGTTAGGGTTCAGCTGTTAAGTATTTTACTCTTCGCAATTAAAAAAAAATCTGGACACACTGGTTGTCTTTGTTAAAATGATGTCAAATGCGTTGTGATTTTAAACAATCTGGTCAGTTTATTCAAAATAAATATAAGAGGTTTGAGTAGTGCATATTATAAAGTGCGATTGAATTTAGTAAAAAAAATACTGAAGTTGAATACTGAAGAACTAGTGTTTTCGTGAAGTCGCCCTAAATTGAATACGTCCTTTAAGTTGAATCATGGTGGCATTTCTACAATTGTCTTATTTCTGTGAGGGCTATGGTGTTCTATGATTCGACTGGTGATCAATGTTATGATTCCAATGTATTAGAAGTGATTATATTGTAATGTTACAGCGGTGCGTGCGAGTGCGTCTGCGATGGCGCGCCTTTGCCACTCCCCCACCCGCGGAGCGCCACCTTCCTCGCCCCGAAACTTAGTCTCACCCTCCAGGGATAGATTCGGTGAGCTGCTGTTTCTTTCTAACTTCTTGGAATATGCAGTTATGGAAACTCTACACTTTGGTCTCCCTATATCTAGAAACATCTGTCTAAAAAACAATTACGATCTAATCTGCCTTTTACTTTGTTTATATAAAATCATCACCAGTTTTTAACTATACAAATTAAACAATTTTACATGTTAGCGAAGACTGGAGCGCAAGGTTTACAATACGAATGATATGTTTTATTATTGGTTAACCTTTGTGTAAACTTAAGATATCATTTGAATCAACTTTGTCACAGTTGGTAGATAATTACTGTTAGTGTAGTTTCAGCGCAACGGTCAAGTTCATTGACCCCCGCACACACTGACACAGTACACCCGCGCACTCGAAGCCAGCTGCCGCCTCCGAACATACTTACATCTAGAACTACACCCATTAGAAACGGTCCTAAAGTTATTCCTCCGAGAATAGAACTCGTATCGAACGAATATAATATCATGAGTGATAGAACACCCTCGCCTAAGAAGAGTCTATCACCCAGAAGCCAGAATTTTTCACCGCGTAAAAGTAAGGATACACTACCCGTTTGGAAAGACGTGGCTTTAGTGAGACGGAGAGAAGGGACTGTCAGCAAAGAGAGTCAACGAAAGCATTTCTCTGCTCCGCCTCAGATTGTCGTTGGGGACGTGGAGTAGCTACTGCTCCGCATCTCCACTCGGTGAGTTTACCAATTCATAACATTCATTGATACATTTATCCCTAACTGTTTCTCACCTTTAACTTGAAATGTAGAACTAACAACAGAAGTAAATATATTTTTATTATTATACCATTACCACTAAACCTGGATTTGTGTTTTTTGCTGTATTGAGTTAACAATTTATTTGTATACATACATTTTCGGCAAGCGGTTGCATTTTTTTAAATTCCGCGAAAGGGCCGATTTTACGTAGCAAAATAAGCTAAATATTGCATAAAATAAAAATAGGTAAAAAAACTTTTTAAGTTGGGAATTTCCATGAGCAAGAAAATAGTAAGTAATTTCCTCATCGTCTGCGGGCCAACTGCCTATTTTAACGACACATTAAGTCGATAATTTGTAGACAATTGACGTGCCCCACGGTTTTATTTTAGTCTAGTCTATGCATATGTTTATAATTCCCACGACTATATCTATTTTATTATTTTTTGGTTTTTAGTACATTTATCTTAAACATTGCAATGTATGTTTAACATAAAACCGTTTAACTTAAAAAGTTTTTTTAACCTATTTTTATTTTCTAGTTTTTAGTTTTTATTTCGCTCTTTTCTGTTTAATTCATTTAGTGCATCATTATTGCAAGGTTTCTTGCCCGTTATTAATAGTATATTGTATTGTACTTGTTGAGCCCTTTCATTTGATACCCATATTGATGGGATTGATAAAACCTACGTTATCCGCCATTTTGTAGCGGCTGCCATGTTGGATTTAAATTTTTTTATAGTGTATTGTAGTTTGCTTGTTAAGCCCTTTCATTTGATACCTATATTTATGGGATTAATAAAATAGAAATTATCCGCCATTTTGTAGCGGCGGCCATCTTGAATTTATAATAATAATGAATAAACATAATTGTATTGTCACCAAAATCCAAAGTGTATACAAAATTTCAGATTAATCGGTTGACATTTGAATTACTAAATTTGACCCAAGAAAAAAGAATAAAACAAACGGGAAGAGATAAAGAACGAGTTATTTTTACCCATTTAACAGAAATTGTCATTAAAAAATAATATGTAACAAAAAATTCTTACATATATTTTTATAAGTATAATAGTATTGCTCTTCAAGTTTATTCATAATTTTTGTAAGTTCTGCCTTCAACCCTCCCCCCCCCCCAATGGAAGGCTGCGTGCTGCCCAAAGCACCTTGACCCTCGAGATAACTTTTCCTTCTTAGAGAATATGATTTGTTTTCCTAACTCTTAGTGTTAATGACATGACGAACCTTTCGTCTGTGACTCGCAGACCAGAGCATCGCGCAGCCGGAAACGTTTGATAAAGTGTCAAACCCTTAATTCTAATAACTGTGTTTCCATTTATTTATGCTTTCTTTCCTTTAGGGTAAACTTGAGGGTGATCTTTTGCCCTAATTCAGGCTCATCGCACCGCGCGACACTTTAGCTGGCTAAACGTGTAATCCTCTTATTTATATTTAATAATTAAGAATGGACTAGTAGTTAAGTTCTTTAAGTAAAATTAATTTTAGAAGTCTTTTTTTTCTATTAAATCACATTTTCGTGATTTTGTAAATAAATAAGTTAATTATATTCTACGTTATAAGCTTATTTTTTTGTAAAAATAGACAATTAAACTTATTGAAATTATTAAGCTTGCTAGCTACTTATATATATTAGATATTTTGTCTTGGTGGTCGTATCACTTTGTAAATTTATAATCCCGAGGAACGTTTTTTATTCATATATACCGCAATGTATTAGGAAGATTTATGGTCTAAATCACTAACATTACAATGATCTAATCGCATATTTGTAAAAAACTCAATAAATTGTAAATTTACATCTGTAATAAAAGCTTGAAATGTGCCTATTTTATTTATTTTAACCCATTGACAGTGTTATTTTTTCATCTTCAATTGATAGCCTGAATCTGTGCAAATCAAAAATAAGGCGCTACAACTCTTACGTCTGGCTCTACCATTTCTGTATTTTTCTTACAAATAAAATAGTCAATTAAGAGGCAGATTGGACGGAATGTCTTCTGTGTCTGACACCGTCGATTTTTTGGATCTAAAGCATGACGGTTTCTCACGATGAATCAATGAATCTTACGATTTCAGGGATGACTGTCGCACGTTGATATCACTTAGTCAAAACTATGTACTTACTTATTCGAAATATATTTGACTAGTCTATCTGTATTCTGCATTAGCAAGAGGTGAGAGCCTGATTATAACTTGTCTATTTATGTCGGGCATTTCATTATGATCTTTAAGTTTGAAAAATATGGTGAATTAAATGAATGAACACTGACATATTATAAGCCATGTAATACTTGGAACAATAACACCAAAAATATTTCCTCAATATATATGAACCCACAGGGGATAAAGACATTGCTATATTTCATTAATATACAATAATAAACATAGTATTTATCTTATATATCATATGTACGTAGAACAAATTGAACTGACTATACCTGTAATTTACTCTGAAATCTAAAGTTCGTAAAATCGAATTCGAACTATATATATCTAGTTACAATGTAAAACTACTAGTAACATTTATAATTTATCACATTCAGACGCCTGTAAACGACACTTAACAAAGACCTGCATTGGAATTTATTTCATGTCATTCCCGCTTATGCCTATTTCATTGTTTGTAGCATTCGTGGTCATTTGTAAATAATTATTAGTAAATAATTTTATTCTTACCGAAATATCTTTGATAAATGAATATCTCTAAAAACAACTACAAATGAGAACTTTAGACCCCGAAAACGACGCAAGTGGAATCGGATAGGCCATACACTCAAAAGAGATTCTAATGTTACCCCCAGGCGAGCGCTTGCTTGGAAACCCACAGGGAAAGCGGAAGCGAGGCCGTCCTAAGTCTATGATTTATGATTTGATGACACTCATTAAAACCGCACCAGTTTCAATACATCTCCTAACATATTAGTTTCGTTAACTACGGTATTACGTCGTAAAATAGACAAACAAGATTACATTAAAATACTTAATTCACAGATGATAATTAATTGCACACTTTCTAATGAAACCTAATATAATTAATTGCTCGTTTAGTTTCAAAATAGAGATAGCCCTATACTATAAAAATAATTTAATTTATTAACATCTTTAGTCAGTTTTGTTTAGGGTACACAAAACTTTGGTAATAAATTACATTTAGCCAAAAATTTATGAACAATGAACGTGTCAACTTTATTTGATTGCTACTGTGTAAATTATATAGCGGTTTCATTTCTGTGTTTGAGCAGATGCACCTCGTGATATGGAGGCGGCAACTCGTCACACGCCTCTAGCTCAAAGTCTATATCACTTTCTGAAATCAGATAAATACGAATATTAGTAATTATCTATTTGCGGGACATACATTTTTACAAAGAGGAACTGAATCTTGTGTAGGTCCAATATTAACAATCACACGTTCCTTTTTTATTTTTATCAAATTTTTAACAAAAAGAATCATACAATCTGACATTTACTATGCTAAAAGAAATATATATGTCACACCCCATCTTACAATGCACTATCTGATTAAATAGATATACGCTACGAGAACATAGTCTACGCTACGCGTAAAGCTACGTCTTGAGCTGAAGTCTACGTGTGCTACGATTGAAACTGCGTTTTCAAAACTGTATTTTATACAAAACATCATGTCATAGTTCATTATTCGTAGAAAGGTAATACCCATAAACCTGTGGAAATAATTTTATCATTTTCTATCGCTATCGGAACCATGTATGAATGGGAATTAAGTCTAAACTGTAAAGAGACTTGTTGATATACCGAGCCTTTGGTAGCACTGGATGAGGCTTGCCATTGGTATAAGTAAGAAATAAAAAAGCCAAGGAAAGTAACAGTAGATAATTTTACTGCAAGATGAAGTGCAACACAAGATCTGATTTTTATGCGTTTTCGTGTCTTATACAATATATACAATTAGTGTGACCCCAATAAATTTATTGTACTTCCATCTACAGACAAATATTTTTATGAGATGCCAAGAACTGTTTAACATGAAATTCTCATAAATTCTATTGATTTGAATTTTTAATATTATTGGTTCAGTTTTTATATTGTAGTTTTTAGTTTTATTTATATAAACATTATACATTTAAGGCTGGTTTGTGTTGTGCTTCCTAAATTGTGATTATTTCTATTATAAAATAATCATAGTACAAATTAGCGCGACCAACGTTATTAACGCACTTAAGGTTTTTTTTTGTATGATCCTGTATTTACCGGAGAGTGCTCCTGATTGCGGGCGGTGTGTGGGTGCTAACACATCACCGGCACTAGCATGGCGGGCACGCAGGAAGCCTTCAGCGGGAGGTGACCAAGCCAATGCCGTGCTCGGCGCGTTACCCCACGCTTCTTCGTCCAGGTATAACGTGTCAGATGCGTAGCCTAACGGTTCTGCATAAATTTTATTAATTATTTAAATTTATATAAATTTACTGGCTTATGCATGGAAACTGTGTAACCACCGTGTGATTTGGTTTAGTACTCACCGACAGATGGCGGTGGCATTAAACGAGCACTGCAAATTTCAGCTCCCGAATTAGCCCCGTGGTGCTGCGCCCCTGATCTATCCAGGGCCGCGCCATCGGGACTCTCGCCCCCAAACCTAGACACGATTAACTCTTCGACTGGCACCAATCTCATTCTATCCTTGCTTTTAATGCATTCATTTAAACATTGCTTAGTTTCTTTATGCCTGTATAGTTTAACATCATTACCCGCTCGCTCGACTGCCTCATTATTATCTTCTTTAATATTATTTTTTTCAATCCTTTCTGGCCTCTCTGAAACACTGGGCCCGGCACTATTGTCGCCAATATAGAAGCAAGATGTCTCAGTCGCATCGTCATCCTTGATATCGTCGTCGGTTTCTTTCTTTTTTGAGCATTTAATGTTAGTAAAATGTTTCTTGCAAGTTTTTGAGATTCGTCGGTCTGTTACTTCACATTGCTCAATGCTATCCAGAGACATGTATGAACCAGTAGGAGTAGGAGAGCTGGGGGATGAGGCCACTTTCTCTGGTTTTAGAGGAATGTAAAGTTCCTTGGTAGAGCGCTCCCAGTCTCTACGGTGCAATACTTCGTGAATGACGCTAGGAGCAGAGTGGTAGCGGCTATCTTCTTCGCCTACATCTACCTGCGAGCGGTGACGGCCACGGATTTCTTCGTGACTCCTATGAGCTGACAACGACTGCTTTGTGGTTCCTGAAATATTCATTGAATTAATTCTTCCAACACGCTACATAGTAAAATATCAAATAAGGTTGCTTTTTTCGAATTTCTTGAAAGGGTTCTAAGATTCTTATCTAAGGTAAGATTTTATTATATTATATGCCTAGAAACAAATTTTCTCACCGGAAGTGCTAGGTAAATGTAAAGAGATCGCGCTGCTGCCGCATCTCCGATTAAACAGTTCGCTCAAGCGGTGAGAGCCTGATGATCCTGGAATTTCCAGTATCAATTAGGTCTAATTAATGAATAATCAGCATTTCACTATTTATCCACTAAGCTGCTGTCACTTCATCATAGTAAAGCCAAACATTAGTGATTAAATAACTTTAAAAATATAAATGCACTTATTTTATGAATTGGTTGGCTATGTCGTCTGTGATTTCTTACCATTGGTAATGGCAGGTCTCGCCGGGTATTTGCCAGAACTTGTATCTGAAGAGAATACATATTCTGTAGTAAAATTTTAACTATACCAAATTTTACAGGTTCATATTTAATGACGTGGAATAAGTGATACCTTGATGATCTTATGTTCCAAAATAAACGTATTTTTTTATAGAATTGACTTACAAAAATTAAAATTTATATTTTATTGGCATTTAAAGCATTTCCATAGGTTTAAAGTTGAAATGGGTAAAACTTATTTACAAAGCAACGGCTAGTCTTCTTAATAGTAGAAGGTAATTACCTGAGGCGTCATCAGGCCAGCAGCAAAGCCAACAGAGAAGTAGAATTGGGGCGCAGATCTCTGCCGCCAACACCGCGCCCACACCTCCCAACCCACCCATTTCGACCGCCTCACACAATTTACTACTTACGTTATAATATTTTATAAAATTAACTTATAAGTTATGTAGGAGCTCATAGGATATAAATGATGAAAATGTGAAAAAAAATGATGAAAATTAACAGTAATTAAAACATAAATAATGGAACCAATTTAATTAACTCACCTCCTAATTATTTATATTAAACATTATTTAGTGCGTATCGACGAGGGAACAAAATTATTATATTACATATTTGATTCAAATAAAATTGAAAACTCAAATATATTTGCTACCCACGGTTCCAATTGAACAACTGAGCAAGTGAACGCTCAGTGGAAATAGCAAAAGACTTCTTTTCAGGGCAGCGACACACCGAGAGTAACTTGTAAACATTTGAAGAGAGCTCCAATTCTTACATCTGGTATAAACAGTTCCACAACTGAGCGTTTTTCAGGGCAGTTTTTTGCCACGCACCACCAGCTGCCCACTAAAGTATTTCCGAACCAATTCGACTTAGGGTCCTTCAAGAAAAGAGCGTACCATCATTAACATCAGGTGAGCCTCCTGCCCGTTTGCCCCCTGTTCTATAATAAAAACATAATTTATAAAATATGCTACGTGCAAGAGATGAAGTAGGCACGATTTCCTAAAAATCTGATACGCCTATGTTCTTGTATAGTGTTTATCACGTCAGAGACTGGTCCTGACCGTACCTGCAAACCTTGTAATACCGATGGGAATGATGTGAACACTCGTAATATATTTTGAAAAAATCCTGAAAAGACCAAAAATCTCGGCAAAATGCACTCGGTGTGAAGGTGGCTCTTTCGGCGCCGGAGTGTCGCGGTCCATCGATCTGTGGCAGCCTCTCCTCGGTTTTCAGTGCCCCATCTGTCCCATAATATCGCCTTAGTCCCGTAACCTTGGCTCATTTGTGTTTCGCTTTCGAAATGTGCCAAAATGTTATTGTAGATAAAAAAAATACTTTCTCTGTAGACTACTCATCATAACCTGTAGGTACTTTAAAAATAGCTTAATAAAAGTAAAAACGCGCCGCTCACATGATAACAGTATATTATTTAATTTTTAAAAGCCAAATTGATGGATCATTAACGTGAAGACTTGGGCACTAAATTTTTGCATAGTTTATGGTAATACTGTAATTAATTTATGAAAGAAACTATAGATTTTTATTTATCTTTATTAAGCATATAATATACACCTCACCAACTTTACCCACATAACTTTACGATATTCGACAACAAGATCTAGTCGTTCTTCGAGGTTGGTAACTTAATCAAAAATAGCGCAATATTTTTCATAAAGTGCTCATCAAAATAAAATCGAGTTATGAGTATTTCAATTTAATTATCCAAGATGTATGTACAATATATATGTATTAAATTATTAATGTTTTTAATGTCGTAAAAAATTAATATATATGTCATTGATTGCACTTGTACTAACAATTAAATGCATTGAACGAATTATCGTTTAATTATTATCGGTTAAAAACGCTAGACTAGGCGGCGACAAAATAGAGGCTTGCGCGAATGTCTTGTTCATCTCATACATTAAGGATTACTTCGATCTTCGTTAAAATCATGTTAATATAATAAGGTTTAATGGACCATTTGGGTCGATTAGGATAGACCGATTAAGTTTTTTTCTTGTAAGGACCGCCTCTATGTAACTATATACATACATTATAATATTAACTATACACCTAATATGTAGTTCTTTATTTTTATACCACTGCCGTCGTCATTTATATAAAGCAGTTTAATTGATTAATATAGGTTTAAACATCATCGACGTATAATCACGACGCGGCGGCGCGATTTTAGATGTTGCGACATTTCTGACAATACCGATTATGTCTAGATCAACAGCAAGTCCGTTCCTATGGGTATGTATATATGTGTACCTAGTAGTTAGCTTTTTTAAATAGATTCGTTTGGATATAGAGATTACAACATTGATAATAATGTTAGAATCCTCATTGGTATTGTGAAATTTAAAAGCAATTCTTAGAAGTTTGTGAATCGAAATAGTACGGTAATAGTGTCATGTGTGTTGTGTTTGCTAACCAAAATTGTATTTTCTTTTTCGCTATCTTTGATGTTCAATAAAAAACAATAATAGGGGCTGCGAGCTTAGACAAAGTAAGTACGCACGCGCGATGTTCCCACTTCCCTCGCCTCGCCTCTCGCCAGTCGCCATAAAGCAGGCATAGACCGAACGCGCATGCTCGTCGTCTGTTTGCTAATACCACCGTTGTACCTTGTTTCTCTTCTAAATAATACAAAAAATCACCAACGATATGAATAATGTAAAGTGATATTTATGTGTGATTTAAAATTGCAATGGTGAGTTTAAAGAATTAAGCCGATGAAATATTGCTAGGCTTCGGTCAGTGCTAATTTCATACTCACAATAATCTTGTATTTTTGTATTTGTATATTAATACAATATACTAAAATTGACGTCAGTATAAAGACTATCAAAAACAGTAACTATTACTGATGGAGCAAGGCATTTTGATATAGATAACAATTAACTTACATCAAATAAAAGCGAGTAGTAGGCTTATGCTACTTTTATAATCAATTAAAGCAGTAATTCTTACATCACTGTATTGTAGATAGTAACATACAGCATTGACTTCTTGTTATGAAACATTTTTTTTAATGCGAAAATGTTATTTAGAAAGCCAAGTACTTAAGGACTTCTCTAAATGTAAAATTAAAACATACGGTATGCATCCTTAAAATGAAATCAGCTAGAATTATGTACTTTTAATTTCAAATAAAATAGCATTCGTCAGTTAAATTACTATTTATATTTGTAGTGTAAAATAATTTCTGTAACTGTTTCGTTGCTGAAATATAATCTGCCATGTAATTATAAATATTAAGCAATTCCAAGTAAACTGACATAATAAGTCAAGCAACATGAACGCGCTAAATATTATTGCAACACTTGAATTTCTGCATAATTAATAGAATTCGTCAAGCGATTATATTACTTACGAAGATGCTTTTAAGGGTCAGTTTTCTGTATGTACGTACACCGTATAAAGGGAATTAGTCCGAGTTTAAAACAGGCTACAAATACAGCCATCGTAAGAAGATTTGTTATACTTAGTCTGGTTTTTGAGTGAAAGCCATTCAGGCTATTAGTATTATCTAAGTCTTTGCTATTAACTTCATCTTTCTATCTTTCCTTCGCGCCGTCTGAAAAATGAATAAAAGCTATTTTTTATATCTAAACCCCATTTGGTATGCTTCAGATGCAGGTGTCACCGCGACCTCTAGATCGCGTACTAGATGGATACCGCATGCGGCAGAGGGCGCTCAGCGTAGAGCAACTGACTCAACTTGCAGCTCAGTTGCACATCGCTCACCTCGCTGAACTGAGGCGACTACGGGATTATCGCCGACGTTTGGATGACGTACAGCCTTATCGTCCGCAACATACAGATCATCTGTTGAGGTCAGTGTACAGACCACAGTATTTGCCAACTTACGCTACCGTAAGTTTAACATTTTGCGTAAATATCTAGAAGTATATTATGAAATATAAATATTACAGAGTTAACAATGGCCTAGAGGAGGGCGTGGTGCCGGGGACGTGGAGGCCCGTGGTGTTGCCGCGCAATCTACAGGAACTCTTTGATACTGTGGTTGGTGCCTATTAGATACGGTGGCGACATCAAATTAACATAGTCGTCAGTTTGTCGGATGTACCTACAACTTACTTATGTTAAAATTGAGATTTATCCTCTGAATTTGCAAATTGATATACCTAATTATTTTCACCCGATCTCTATATAGGAGGAAACTTAAATATATTTCTCGTTTAAACAGAAATGTGCTTGTCATGGTTGGCAGAGATTTTTTTGATTGAAGAAGCGCACATTTTGCAGCCAAAGACGCCCCAGGTGAAAGCGGCAGACAGTGCAGGCGTGTGGCGCGCGACGCGGGGCTGGGCGGCAGGCGCACTGCTGCTGCTTGCTGCTCTGTTTCTGCTGCGAGCAACCGACCGTTTCTTCACCCGCAACTACCTGCGGTGTAAGTGTCGAGCAGATTGGCTTTGTATTTAAAATTAGCGCCTCTGGACAAGTTTGTTTAGAATCGTATGGCTTTAATTCGCAGGGCGCCGAAGTCGGTCGGAAGAATGGCCCACTCCTAACGTGTTAGCGACGAGTCGTAAGTTTTTTCTATTTATTTATTTATTCTATTGCAATTAAGGAATAGTTCTTTTGAACGTGGGTTATGAGTGAGATTTGAATTTTCCAGAAGTGGAGACGCCGCCCGTGGAGGTGGACTCTCCTTCGGAGGCGGTCGATGCTGACTTCCCGGTTGACCTGCCTCCGCCCTACTCTGAATGCTCCCTCAAGCACAGATACGAGGAACCGCCTCCACCCTACTCCGCATGCTACGTTGAATTTACGAACCCGAAGGACGGTATCCCAGCCGTTCACTTCTACAACAGCCGGCGACAGAATATTTTTCGAGACCTGGATGCGGGAACGTCTAGCAGTGATACGGGTCAGCGCGAGGCTCCAAGAAGTGATGAAAGACTAAGTGAAGCGAGGGCAGAATCACCGAAAGTGTTCAGCGACGCTTGTTGATCGATATTAGAATCTAAAAACCTTTTAAAGAATAATCTATGCTAGGAGTCTCGTTTATTTAAAAAAAATATTGTGATTTTATTCGTATTAATTAGGTGGATGATAATATAACCTTTGCAGTAGGTACCAATAAATTCGAATCTAATCGAATAATTAATAATAACTTGCAGTGATCAAACGCAACGAATTCGGGAACTCTATTAGATAAGTATAAATTGAGATGGTTCGAAATGTGTGATAAAAGTGGAAATGTGATTACTGATTTAAGAAGTAGTACCAATTAGGTGCGGTCGATAGGTAGTTATTAAGTAGTATTTTTGCTAGAAGTTATTATAATTATGTACTTTGTAGCTGATTTAAACGATGGCCGGATACTATTGCACAAAGAGACATTATATACGAATCTCTAGTTTTGCACTTCTTCCGTCGCAAAATAATCTCACTTTGAATGTTTTTAACGAAAATACAATTTTAATGGTTTCATTTTACAGTTATACTATCTATCTATTTCATTCTTCGCTTAAAATGAATAAGTATTCTTTAAAGTAAGAACAATATGCTTTGGGTCATTTGTTAAATAATTTGTTACACTTCAGTTAATAGTTTCTGAATATACTGATCAATAAGTATGTTACTAGTGTGCAAAATGTAGTACCTGGTATACCAAAGAAAGGAATAATTTATAAATATACTTTTTAAATATGAACGTTATTTAACTACACGCCGAACAAGTTCTTATTAGATAATATAGTCACGATTTTCCGTGGTTTGTACGGCAAAGTATTCGATGGGTAATAACTTAATTAATGATCGAGCGGAATAGGAATGCGTCACAAAAACCAACTGTTTGTAAAAATTTAATTTGCTTTCAGATCAAAGATTTAGGTATGTGTACTTATTAATTAACACTTAACAATATTAATAAATGCACATTAAGCTATGTATTAATTACTTACATTTGTGTCAAAATGTCTTTAAATTCGATTGCACAGAGATCGAAATTCACCCAACTTTAATTAAAGGACGGCATTTTGTAGAGTTATGTGTGAAAAACTCCATAAATCTATTAATATCAATTTTAGACATCTATACATATATAAACATTGGAGGTTCTTACGCGCTAATCCTAACAGTATTAATATAAATTACAAGTGGTTAATATTCTAGTACTACAACAGTCTTAGCATATGCCTAGCACCAAATAGCTTCCTATAACTTTACATTATAGGGTATGTACATTGGATACCTACAGTAACCAAACACATCACCATCGTGTTTTATTAAAAATAAATTAATGTTTTTCAATTTTTGAATAAATAATTACTCGATGCAACAATTTTCGTCACTTAACAAAATATGCCTTTAAATTGTAGTCACAATCAGTCATTTAATAAATCCCGGCGATAGCTTCAGTAAAATAGGTATCCCTATAATCATCGCTGCAGTCTCAATGAATGAATTACAATTCGTTATGCCTGCGCCGGACGTACCGCGCGAAGTAGTCCGGACGCCAGCATTTGCAGGAGCCCGGCACCAGGAACCAATCGTAGTACAACCGCACCTGCAAAGATTCACACACGGACCTCGTTGTCACTGCTTGTCCCGGTATTTATTAAAAAAAATTTAAATCTGAGCGAAAGAGTACCTGATAACATCCGAGCTCGTCGTGTCCGTCACAGTGCACGGGCTTCTCGGTCGTCACCTCCCCCGTCTGCGCCCCGAACTGCTGGTAATCCTAAATCGTACATTTAAGTGATTAATATTATAGACATCAGGTTAAAAGGGTCTGAAAAATAAGGCTTCGAAATAAAAATGGTGCGTTACCGGCTTTTGCGGCGTCGACGGATAATGCATTTCGGCGACGAGTAGCGACACCCAGCGCGGCGAACTCAAACATCCGCCCTCCAAGTAATGGCATCGAGACTGCATGCAACTGAAAAAGACACTTAAGTTTACATTTGCATTCTTAAGATACCATTAACAACCTCTTAGGATATTCGTCAGGACTCCGTCGATGAGGCATACCTGACAGGTACCTAAGAGGTGTTCAGACAAATTTAAAAGTACAACTTACCGCGTGACTTCAACGGTTTGCGTAAAGTATCCCTCGTAGGGTATCTGGACCACATATCGCCACACACCCTGGTAGTTCCGAGCGAATACGGGAGTGGCATATTCTACACGCGCAGGACATGGTGTGGGGGGACCCTGTGATTTGCGGTGGCTAGGTCAGTCAATGGATACAAAACAGAAATTCAATTATGAAACATTAAAATACGAACCTCATACCGGTGTGGTCCGTGAGGAGTATGCGGCGCGACTCCAGGATCTTCCCTACGTTCAGGTCCAGCGGAGTCTCCATTAATAGCCCGATACAACATACAGAAACTGAAAATTTAAAATGATCATTTTCTAGATAATTAGAATTTGATGTGCCCCACGGTTTAATTTTAGTCTAGTCTATGCATATGTTTATAATTCCCACGACTGTATCTATTTTATTATTTTTTTGTTTTTAGTTCATTTATCTTAAACATTGCAATGTATGTTTAACATAAAACCGTTTAACTTAAAAAGTTTTTTTACCTATTTTTATTTATTTTTATCTTTTAAATTTTTTTTGCACGAAATTTGTCGAAAATACGCTGTAATTCCGTCTAAATCGTCTTTTATGTATTATATTATGATACACATCAATTTTGATCCAAAAACGTTTAAAAAGAATTAGGACTATACGACATATTGATGTTTTTTTGTTTCCTAATTTTTCTATCAAAAATCTATGGTTATTTAACACTAGAAAGACGGGAAAATCTATCTACCTACAAAGACGGCGACCGGTCAAATGACTCCTCCAATAGATTACACCTTTTTTTATTATTTTAGCTGTTAAAAATGGTAACTATAGTAATAAAACAGGGTTTGATGTATGATTAATTATAATATTTATACACATATTTTACATTTTAACATTTTCTTTACATTACAAGAGCCGCAAAGTGGCTTTTTACAAGTGTCTTTATTAGTTTTATTTTTGTACTTTTGTACATAACATTTTCCGAGTTTCTGGATTTTGAGTAGAATATCGAGAAGAATTGAAAAAATGTACGGCCACCTTCGAGATGCCGCTTTGACACTATGATTTTATGCCATCTGGTAAGCCACATCCACGCCGTACTTGGTAGCATTGTAAAAAGCCACCGTTTTTGGCTTTTTCTTAGGGTAATTGGAGTCTATTTCAACATTGTTATGTAACGTGCTAATATATAACACGTTCTTTTTTCGTTTTCCTTGATAAATTGTGAGTGTACATCTATCGGATTTCAGGATTGTTGTTTCAAACAAAATCATATGAAGTGATTAGACGTAAGGTGGAATCTCTCGTAGTGCCCCGTTCATAGTTCCTACAATCGTAGTGCGTTTTGCGAGCAAGTTATTTACCAAGCTTATCGATGTAAAGAAGTTGTCAGTAGTTATATTTCGGCCAGTATTTGCAAAAGGTTCCACGAGACGCATAACAACGGATTCACCAAGGCTTTGGTTTTGTGGCCTGCTTTCGTCCTTTCCTAAATAAGGAAAGCCGTTGAGCACAAACTTTGAATCCACATCGACATAAGCAAGAAATTTTATTCCAAACTTATCAGGCTTGTTAGCAATGTAATGAAGAAACCTGCATGTAACCTTAGTAGAAAACAGTTGTTCGGCTACTGTAAAATTTTCTCCTGGCTTGTAGCATGATAAGCAGTTCTCAATAAATTTGTTCCAAACGTCTGATATTAGTGCAAATTTGTCTAGTTGAAGTGACCACGACGTACCGTCGGTAGAGGTGATAAGACCTTGAAGCTCAGAAACTTTTAAAAACTTAAACTTGAAACTTATAAACACTTATCGGATCTCAGCCGTCAAATGACTGCCGCCGTCTTTGTCGGTATATCAAGATTTTAAATAATAAACAAAAGCGATGTGAGTTATTTTGATACATAGTTTCATTAAACTACTAATATTAATAAAAGTCACAAAGTTTCAATACGTTACGTCAAATGGTTTGTGAATTATTCAACATTAAATTCAAATTGACAGTCAAATGACTGCTCCCGTCTTTCTAGTGTTAAACAACTTACAGCTGCTGTCGTCTTACATTTATTTTGACTTTGACACTTCCATGACTGCCATAAAATGACGTTTAGTTTTATCAAGCACATGAATTCTGAGTTATACTATTTTTTTGATTAGAATTTAAAACTCGGCACTGCAAAATTTTACATTTATTAAATTAAAAGTTGTAGTTTGTAAAAATTGGAAAGTATTTTCAATGGTAGTTAATGCATTAAAATGTCCACAGCATTAGTGAAACAAGCTTTAGCATTTGTTGATCCTGAAGGTAGGTTATATTTGCTCTTTAGCTGTGCACGAACGAGTTATGTTCTTAAAATTGTGTTTCATTTTAGAAAACGACACTAAGAAACGCAAGCGTGCCCGAGTAAACCAACGTTTGAAGTCGGGTCAAGGTAAGTCGACCTCGCGCAATTACATCATTTAATATAATACTTATTAGGCGAAATCTTTTATCTGCTTTATTAAAATTATCGGCGCATATAACAAACATTGTATGGATTTTATTTTAAATAATTTAAACGTAGTTAAAGAACTAACATTGTTTTAATTTATTCGGAATGTGATTTTAAACTGAACATAGTTTATATTTTTCAATTGTCTACTATATTTTTAGGAAACTCTCATTCACACAAAAGGGAAAATAAAAAAAATAAGACAGCGATACCACCTGAAGAAGACAGAGTAGAAAGCAATATAAGGAAGCTGCTTGCACTTTCTGCTCCAGTGTCAAAGCCAGAGGTGACACAAAAGGTATAGTAAATACTAAATAAATTGATAAACAATTTTAAGTAGCAGCCATACCTAATATGTAAAGTTTTTTGGTACATACATACAGGAATTACCTTTCAGAGTCTGAAATCTGTGTTTAAAATGTTTGCTTACTTGTATATGTAGAGTTATTGTAATAAGATATGAATATGTCATTGTCAAATTTCTGATAGAAAATATATATGTATTTATTGTAAATTGTTTAAACAATATTTAATTGTGGTTAGTATAATTATATTTTCATTTCCTCAAAATTTATGTACTTAAATAATATTCTGCTTCAGGTTCTAGAACGAGCAGTGAAAGGCAAACCGTTGCTAGAAAAAGTTGAGAATAAAGTTGAAACAGAACAGTCCATATTATTCCCTGAAGAAACTTTTAAAAGTTTTGAAAAGTCATACTTTTGCAAATAATCTTTACAACAAGGAAGAGAAAGAAAAAGTTAAAACAATGTATGGATGGATTTGCCAGATGCAGTCATTGGAAAACTAACTTTGATATCAACATTCACTATTTTCACTTTATTCGTAATCTGGGTTAATTCTTATACTTTCTTTGACAACGGTGAGCTATTTTTGGTCCATATTAAATAATATTGTTTGATTTGTTCAGTTGGGTATTAATTCTCTATATTTTTCGTCTTCTCTATATTTTGAGTCTCATATGAACATATCAATTTTCCAGATCTCTACATCTACAAGTACATACCAAATCCACGGTGGGTGCTACTGTTCTGTGCAGTTTGGGGACTATTTTTTATCGGGGGACTCATTTTATTCACACTCTTCCATTTGTACCCTTATTTATAGCAAAACAGACACTGAGTATATTTTTTAAGAATTACATTTCAAATCTCGCAAATGATAATAATATTAGTGTAAAAAGAAAAAATGCTACAATCCTACCTGTAACTGTAAGAAAATACCATTTAATAGGAAAGATTTATAGTATATTGAAAGAATCGCAGAGAAGTGGGACAAAAATGGTGAACGACTGGATAGTTATCGGGATATCGGGAGTCACATGCGGGGGAAAGACGACATTGGCCAACCGCCTGAGGGATGCGTTGGTGCCGGTCTACGTGTTTCACCAGGACAAGTATTTCCTCCCGGACGACAGCCCAGAGCACGTGAGGTGTCCGGGCGTGGACCACAACAACTACGACATACTGTCGGCGCTCGACATGGACAAGATGCAGGACGATGTGTTGCGCACTCTGAGAGGGGAGAACAGGGCTCACGCGGTTAACCTCGAGAGGGCCGAGGGGAAATGGGGCGTGCCCGGAAAGAGCTTCTTGATTCTCGAGGGCTTCACCGTCCTCAACCACAAGCCCTTGAACGAACTGTGCCACTTGAGGTGAGATACGATTCGGTCGTATCTGTGTTCTCGCTTATACTGGTGTCGAACGGTTCTAATAGAGTGACGAATGTGCCGCCGCAGGTACTACTTCGTGCTGGAGTACGGCGAATGTGCGTCGAGACGCGCTCTGCGGTTGTACGACCCCCCCGACACGCCCGGCTACTTCGAACGATGCGTTTGGCCTGAGCACTTGCGCTTCAAGGCACAGGTGAGGAACTCTTCGATGCAACATTCTTGTTTGACGCCGCAATTGTAAAGTCAATTTGATTTTGTTAAAGATCGAGAAAGACAGCCGCGTTAAGATGTTGGACGGCACAAGTCCGGACGCTTTCGAACTCGTCCTGAAAGACCTGACGCAGGCGGGAGCCTCTCGCTTATGAACCCTCGTTGGTTATTGTTAATTCGCATTTAAGTATATAGACTTTGTACTTTACTATGAGTTTTATTTTAGCTTTAGTATAATGACAAAATGGGGTCGTTTACGATTCTTCGTTTTGTTATGTATTTTATAGTTTAATTTGGTAAATGATATATTTGAGGACGGTGTACTCTATAGAACTTGAAATTGTAATTTCATATTTTTATAGGATTTATTTTAAACAAAAGCTCATAGCTCATATTTATCGTTATAATAATATTAATTTATTGCAAGAATATGGAACAAAAGGTGGTACAATCGTAAATCGTTCGCACATTCTGCCACATACAGTGGCGCGCAAATTTATCTTAATTTACATTTAATATTATTAGTCAAAGTCAGTTCTTATATTATCTGTATCGTACATATTCATCATACTTTATGAAATTTGTATCAATTACAATGGCTCACGCAAATAATCATTTATTAAATACTTAGTACATTTTTTCCAAAAGTAATACACTAAATCGCTTTTTAAAGACTCTTGTCGGAAGATCTTTTAATTATTTTGGTAATTTATTGTAAACTTTAATTGCCACACGTAAGGTTTTTTCCGAAACAGCTTGATTTTTGGCAGAGCCAATTTTTGTCCCCCATGTCTTCTTACTTCGACTTAATCATCGCAACTATCAAGACAGTTTGCTCCACAAATTGCTCTAATACTGCTTCTTTTGGGCCTTAAATACCCTATTCACTTCGACTGAATTTCCCCAAACTATAATTCCATATCTAAATATAGATGAAACATATGGATGATAAGCAGCTAATACCGTAGCATGGTTAACAGTTTCCCTTGGTCGTTTTAACACAAAAGCTTGAAAAATAGTTGTCTTGATAAGTTCCTACCTCGTAGCAAGAAATAAAGCAAACACTCACACACCGCCGCCGTCGCAGAACTTGCGGCTCTCGCGGGGAGTGTCCGCTCGGTGTTCCATTTCCAGTTCGCTGTCCGGCGTTTCCCAAGGATCGTCCCGCGACCGAGCCGTCCGGCCCCTCTCCTCCAATCTTGAAAAATAAAATAATGTCAGTCACGACTCGGTGATCGTCCCCTGGGACATCGTTGCTACACACACCTGTTGTGCTGTACGTCGGGAAGGGCGTGCGGCAAGGGGGCTCCGTAAGTGGCGGAGTCGGCGGGGGCAGGGGCAGGGGCGGCAGCGGAGAGGTGAGCGACACGGGGCAGAGCGTCGTCTGCGCGGAGCACGGGCAGCGTTCGGGACAAGTAGCGCAGAGTGTGGTTGCGAATCAGCTCACTGAAACAACATATACGGACGGTAAGGATGTGACGTTATTGTGAAAATTTTATTCGAGACAGTTTAATACTTTGAGTGGGAGATGTCGTATGACTCACAAAGGATATGGTTCACCGTTGGGGCTCTGGCCCATGGGGTTACGAGGTATAAGTCCTCGGTTGAGGTCTCCGCAAAGGTTGTTAGCGCTCACGTGGGCCTTGGACTCGCCCGCTTCGGGACATTCCGACGCCACCTGCCGGTACGGTGGTGGACGCACCCTGTAACATGAATCGTTTTGTTCGTCCGTAAAAAAAGTTCATTTATTGTTCGACTCCACCGGTGAAAGTTAACCCGGCGCCGGCGCTAGTCGTAAACATGTTTGTGTGGTGTTTAAACAATATTTTCTTTTTTATAATACATTAAAATATACCTTACCTCGGTGGCGTCGCATTTGGCGACTCGACAAAGGCGTAATATCCTTCTGGCGGCTCTTCTGGATCGGTTTGATTTTCGCCGGACGCCGGGAGGGCCTTAGTTTCCCCCGCAAGGGAAGGGGAGGGCTCATCCGCTTGGATGATTACTGTCAAAGTCTGGAAAAATAGAGATGGAAGTGTTTCATTATTATTCACCTAAATTGTGATTTAGTTCAACTTCTGATAGTATTAACTGATAATGGATAGTAACTGGTGATTTAAATCTGTTCCTTAAATGCACAATACTCATACAAACAAGTGAGACGCGTCGAAGCGGAATGCAGGTCAGAGTAACGGACGAGTAACCGTATCTTAGAGACATGCGTGTCTCACCTGCCCTAGTCGCGGACAATACTGTAATTACCTATATTTAGATTTTAAAAAGGTCTACTATATTACCTAAATTCCAAGTTGAATTTCAATATTTTCGCAATTAAGTTAAATGACTTAAATATTTGCCGAATACTCGGATTGGCCAGAGCATTAATAATAACAAAAAAGCACTAAATGATAGTGAAACTGTTAAACAGTAGAAACTGCGTGAACTACATAACTTCTAAATTTCGTAATTCGAATGAAAAGTGAAATGCTATTTGCGAGGACTTCGAGTCATCATTTTAATACAATTTGTGCCTTTATACGCTTAAATCGACAATTGTATTGTATTAGGCTGCTCTTCGCTGTTCGATTCGTGTTGTTAGGTCGGATCATTAACTTAATAATACTTTCATCGCATCTTTTTTTAAATTATGTCTTATTTGAAATTGAGATTCCATTGTTTGTTTTGAGGTCAATTTTACAAATTATGGAGGCAGAATTATATCTCGTAAAGGGCAATTTCATTAATAAAAAGTTATATTTTATATATATACATCATTGAAATTCCTTATTAACCAATAAATGATTTTTTATTATATATTGAGTTTGGGGCCAAAGAGTTAATTTATAAGTTTGCGTGACTCAAAGAGTTTTCCTTTTAAGTCTACTTTCTCAGTCTTTATAAGATTTGAGGTCAACCGCCGCCGCGTGGGAGCTTTTTGTCTAATTTGGGAAATTTTGCTCTCATTTGTTTATTTTTACGTATCTAGGTAATTATGCACCTAAATCTCGATACACTAATTACGGTCATCGCATAGATATAAATACACACACATATATATTTGTATATACCTATACAGTAACATTTCATCATTCAGTTTGTAAAATTTCATTGATGATAATTGATCAATCTTCTTCGCTGTATAAAACTTACATAAGGCATTTATTAAGGTAATCAGAGCTGACAAGTCATTATTCCCGCCAAGCAATTGCAGAACATTCACTCATCATACTGTGAATTTGTATGTCATACTAATAACGTGTGCGAATATTAAAATCATTTCGGAGTACGTTTTGTATATTAGAATAGTGTTCAATAAAAAATATAAGGATGTAAGTGGAAAATGGAAAAATCCAAAGCCAGTTTTTTGAATGGCAGCAATCGCAACTCTGTAGGTACCTACTTGTGCGTAGTAGACTTTTCAAGCAGAGATTTTTTATCTTCGCATTCATTTTTAAGAAAATGTTCAGTCACGACGCAAACAAACGACTATGATGAATTTTTTTTAATCATTTTTATGTCAAATATCTGGCCTATGCCTGACAGTATTTGCCCAAAGGAAATGTATCACATTACCTCTAGTTATAAAACACCTCGAGTATAATATGTATAGTAAGTATACCAAATATTCGAAGGCGAGGAGCTAAGTATGACCTGCGTAAGTATGTGAAATACAATAGAACTAAGTCTTCACTTTAAATATTACCCTCAGTCTATTAAGATTATGAGGCTAAAATAATAATGTTAAGCAATAGGCACTCCACTCCAAATGGCTGTGCTGCTCGTCTCCCCGGGAGTAGTCCCTCAATTTTTTGAAAGATATTAGCTAAAGGCACAATCAATATCTTGATGCGAACGGAAAACATTTATACAATAGGTACATACATAATAATAGTTAGATACAATAAAGTAGATGCGATGAAATGAATTCTACAATTTTTGAAACCTTAATATTCGACCGTGTCTCTACTCATAATCAAGATGCATAGCATACCGAAACAATTGATAAGGATCTTTCAAATGTCAGTCTCGTCTTCACATACATATCTAATATTAAGTAGATCGGGTACTTATTATAACCACGTAACAAAACCTGTTGCTTACATACATTAAATAATTGCTAAATAAAACTATTCTCACTGACAAATATTTAAAAAAACGCACCCCAACAGTATCCCAGTGCATTGAAGTATTTTCTAATTAATTTATGTTATTGAGTGTTGTTCAAGAGGTAGATAATGATCACATCCAGTTAATTTTTCAGTGTCAGTAGGTCAAAGAGTATAATCCGTGGTTCAACGATCTCTTAGTGTATAAATAATCATCGTACATATATAATTATAATTTACATATTTAAATAAGTATCAAGTTTTCGAAGATTCTCGCAATTTCCCGTAATTTATGCCAAAATATAACTATACCTACTGTTAATATTATAGTTAAATATGCTATAGAAATTCATGCATATTTCATATTCTTTAACGTAGATATATTTTTTTTTAAATCAAACTTATTGAGATCAGCACTGTTTAGGGATTTCTTTTGGTGCCTTTGGTCTAAAGAAAAAACCTTTCTTAAACTTTGAATACTTGCGCTTACTTCACCATGATCAATATCTTCCTATCTATCAGCGCTGATTAACCTATATAATGAGGAAAGTAGAAGTAAATATAAGGGCAGTGACCCCCGGCACTGGGTGAAGGCCGACTAACGGGCAGCATGACGTCATTTTTGATGAAACTGGACCACAAAGGACTCCAAACGGCAAAGACCAGTAATATTTAGAGCGATGTTCAAATGTTTAAATTTTTTAAACATTGTGTAAGTAACTTATATATTATAGTAACAAAGATCGTATAAATCAGTAGATTTCAATATATCACAGTTATATCTTATTAGAATTGAACTTAACAAAACTATCTTACAGTTTACATATAACATTAATATACTATTATAATAGTTACCTAAGGACTAACTATTCTTAATTTAATAGATTATCAGGATTACGAAACAAGCACCTCCGTTTGTTTGTTTGGAGAAGGGGGCGCAAAATAAAACATTGCCAACTTCCGAGCCGAATATGAGTTCGGGGGACAGTCGATCCAATATTCATGGCGCATGCGTAACGGCATCGCATTCTTCAACACAATCTACATACTCCGATGATTTCTAAGCGTGACACTGTTTAGCACAATATTATTAATTTATCACTTCTTTACTACTGGTCACATTTTAATGTTAGTGAACGTAAATTTGAGATATAAGCTTCTTATTACGACTGCTATCGCTGAAAAAAGAAACTGCTATCGGCAGTTTCTTTTTTCACGAGATATACAGAGACATCTAAGATCTTGACTAGATATACCTCAGAAAAGATTTGTGAGTATTTATAATTAGCTGGCGTTTATCTAAATGTTGTAAAACGAGTGTAACGGTGTGTAAAGGGCTCCTGCCGGGCTGCCACATAACTGTGACTGACACAGATCGCAAAGTATCGTGCTGGGAGCGCTCTCTTAACTAGACCATAACATTGCCGTTCCGCTTACACTTCTTACAATACACAGTTACACACGGAAACTAACGTGCTTTATTGCCACGAGCTAATTATCAATTGCTAAAGTTCCAGAAATACTTATTAATTAAATTTTTAGTACGTTCGCCAACCCTAAAAGAAGTGATGCATTAGCGGGTGTTTTTAAACAGCCAGGTTATTGGATCGTGGTGGTTGAAGTTAAAAAAAAATATACTTCTTATACATTATACACAAACCGAAAAGTTTTTTTAATACCCTTATGAAAATTCTGCTTAATTTGTTAATAAAGCACAGGCCGGTAACATTGTGGTTCTTTTTTAAACCATCGGGCTTATTTGTTAAAACCGCATAAACGTAGTTAGCTTGAAACTCACCAAAAGAAGCAGGAACCGCAACATTTTGTTCTGAATTGTCTCATAAAAACAAAATAGCTCTACTTTCTATTCACCGTCACCGCATCTCACAACGCTCACTTGACGCTTAACACTGCTCACTGAGTGCTGATTGCGGACTGCCGAGAATCGAGATGTAAAAGCATCAATAGCGGGGAATGCGGTGAAAGGACGCTGCCTATTCGTGATAGTGACCCAACGCATTATTCCTTTAACTTATCCAGCGATAAAGTAATCATAGACAACAGCAATAGGGTAGTTATTTGCTCGAATTTAAAGTGACAACAAAACAAAAAAAAAAAGTATCTTTACAAATAAAAATAATGAAATTTATAACAACTCTATTATATAATATGTAAACCTATGTAATGGTTTTCCTGAACTTATAGATTATTTAAGTATGTACTTGCAGTGGGTACTTTACAATGCTTTTAAAGGGAAAGTGTTTGGATTTTTAAAAGCATATAGGGAGCTGGGACACTTAAGTATTATATATTTTTACTTAATATTATTAATATTCATTAAATTTATTATAAATTCGTAATTTTAACACCCCCTGTGCTTATTGCCTATGGCTATTAGCTGCAACTTTCCGTACATGAATGCTAGTCCCCGTTTAATTCGAATAAACCGCTTCAATATCCGTTATTGTAGATTTAAGCGCGTGCAGTCGACTTTATTATTCATAAACATAGGCACAAGGAAACTTGGACGGCAACAAAGAACAAAATCACTATCTTCAGGAGAGGGTTTTGAGTGCACTTTGTATTATGCTAACTTCTTTATTATGAAATATAGGTTGATTATCAATCATTTTATTATTATTTAAAATACGTTAGATTTTGACGTCTGTACCTACGCCTATGGAAATAAAATACAAATAATATAATTATTTCATTATACCTTTTTATTACTAAGATTATTACAGAATTTAATTAATTGTAATAGAATATACTATCATTGTTATCGTTATTATATATTTTGTTATTAATGGCTTCGAGTCTCTTCGAATCAACCGTGGTAGGGTCAAGAAAAAGATGGCGCGTAACCTAAAAAATGTGACGGTCATTTTTTTCCAACGCCGATAAAGAAGTTTCACTTCAAAAAACACATTTTGACAAATGCAGACGCCTTTTTATTTGCTGCCGTTGATTTGTATTTTCAACTGGACATACTGAAGTTTATAGGCGTTACTTCAATGTCTACATTTAAGGAACGCCTACAAACTTCAAAGCAGAAGGTTATTCATACTAAACTAATGGACAATCGAAGACAGAGCGTTGTTCACATCGTCAAAATTTGTTATTTGTCGTTTGATTTTAAAAATCAACGACATATTATCTGCAAACAAAACTATCTGATGTTTTTTCTCAACCCTGAAAGGTTCAGATCATTTATATAAATAAGAAAGAGGAAAGGGCCACGAATTGAGGCCTGTGGTACCCCCATATCTACTGCCGACCCAGAGGACCTCTAACCATCCAATTCAACCTTTTGAGTTCTACCGTGTAAGTACGAAGTCAGAAGATTCAGTGCGGTATTCTTGATGCCATAGTGGCGGAGTTTCCCGATTAAGGTCTCGTGTTGGACACAATCAATTAATGCTTTGGATAAGTCGCAGAAACACCTAAGGCGTCATGCGACTCCTCCCAAGCCTTAACTATATATCTATATAACTCAACGCCGGCATCGGCTGTCGAGCGACCCTTGGTTAAAACCGAACTAATTATGATGTAATCATTTGTTTACGATAAAATGACTTACAAGTTGATTTAATATAGTTTTTTTCAAAGATTTGGAGGAAATTGGTCTAAAGTTACTGGGCTCGGCTTTTATTACCTTTTATTACCTGCTTTACGCTACGTATTTGCGATTGTTCTCACGAGAATGTAAGTGCGAGCTCCTATTTCACCATGCCTCCTGCTGATAGAGGACAAATCTTTGCTTTTAATTTATTTTATTTTCATATGGAACACGGTGTAATGGTTGCAGCTCCTTACAAACATTATGTAAAAAAAACTTGGCGATTAAAAAGAGTGGCGGAGAGTTTATTGCCAGTTCTTCTCTTCCGTTCTACGCCCTTGATTTGAGAACTGGCAGTAAATGTAAAATAATAATCATTTAATGAATGGTTCTTTTTTTTAACGTTTATAAGTGTACAATAATATGTTACCTATATGAATAAATGATTTTTATTATTGTTGTTGTTGTTGTTGTTTAAATACCTAATGGAATTACTTTACTATGTTTTATTACATGGGAAAACTCGCCACTTTCAATACAATTGTTGAAAATTACAGCTAGAAGGGTGGCAATTACATCAATCATGCTACTAATTATTTTTACAGAAATACGCCAAAGATCGGTAGTGTTCTTAATGTCAATGGTTATATATAGATATCCTAACTATATCGTCGGTCAATGAGTCTGAATGTAAAACTGACCTTGCACTCGTTTACATTATCTTTGAGCAGCGATGCGTGTTATCGACACATAGTTCGATGTCTCGATTGCAATCTTTGACTCTTCCAGTTTCACTGTCAATTATTATCTTCCAAGTCATTTTAGTTTTATGTGTAAGTACTACTTTCAATCTTGTTTTTGATATATAAGGACTTGGCCGAGTAACAAACTTATTTAAATAATTTCTAACATAGAAATACAAAATAAATTCTGCATTATGACTGTATGACTTTTCAGCGTAAAGGTCATACAACCGTTGTCTACTTTTATAAATTCCTGCTGTCGCCCAATCACTAAACGATTAAATCTGCGAAAGAGAGACTTTCTTTGGGGTAAAGATGGTGTTAAATCCCCATCCTCCCGTATCAACGGTAGTACCTACCGGTAATAGAGGTTTTTATTTACTGGAACAAACACACTGCTCTTTTTTACTTGTTTCACCACTTTAGATTTTAGCGTCACTAACTGTCCACAATGATCTGAGCTAAGATTAGTTGTAATTGAGGTTTGCATTGCCTCTGCATCTGTAAATACATTATCTATATTCTATACATGTAGCAGTGGAGCTTGTAATTCTAGTGGGCTCGAAAAATAAGTTTACAAGATTGTATGATTTTAAAAACAGATTGAATTTTTTACTTAAGGAGGTATTTTCTAATAAGTTTATATTGAAGTCACCACATACAATAATATACTTATTATTCTTAAAGCTAACTTAATACAAAAGATCCTTCAACTTTTCTTCAGATGTCATTACGATCTTTATATTTTAATAGGCTAACGATATTTATAAACGTAAACTTATTGACTTTTTTTATCTATTTAAGTCAGATAAAGTTTTTGTTTGGGTGAATCACCCGAAGTTGTGAGAGTCCTCGTTACTGATATCGCTATTATAAGGCTATTTTCCTGTTTGTAGCTATATCATTATAAAAGCGAATCTGCTGTCACAAAGGCGACACTCTGTTGCTGTGTCGTAAGATGGTGCACGCGTCGTGTTGGGTTATTTTTTGCTTTATTTGTGTGTTCAGCTATGTCAAAGGTAAATTTTAACGATACAAGTTAGATAATTGTAAGACAACAGAAAATAAAACTTACATTTATTATTTCTAGAGAATACCAAGAAAGTTTGCAAAGAATTAAGAAGTATTTATAAAAAATTAGCAGGTACTTACTAATATTTATAGTATTTTACATAAACATACTAAAATAGTCAAATCAATGTTTCTTTTGTTTAACAAACGCTTTATTTATTCAATATATTTATTCTGAAGGTTTTAGATTTAACTCTCGTCAAATGTTATTTATTTCGGTTGAAGAGGCAAAATCTGCTAATCCTCGTGATTTACTAAAGATTTTGTCTTATTAGAGCTCAGTTATATATCATGCCTGATTAATAGCAGCTAAGGCCGGTGGGTCACCAAAGGTAGTGACTCCATCGGGCCCTATAGTGGGGTCCTTGATGACGTCACGCCGTGGGCGTCTCATACACGCCTTCCGGGGCATTCGCTATGCGGAGCCACCCATTGGAGAACTGCGGTTCAGAGTAAGTAATTACTATACTATACTTTGTAGAATCGGCTTGTTCTAAATTGGTAGAGATCAGGGACCAATACCGTGAATAAAAATCGAAACCAGCCTTAGGCATACTTAGAAGTTAATATTGCGGTGGGCAAAATGATCCACAAGGACATTCTTTCCTTGTTTTTATTTTACGAATAGAAAAAAAGATAATAACGTATACCTACTTGACAGCTGCCAATATTAATAACAAAATATAAGGAAGATGTTAATGCAACAGCGGAAGGTCCCGCGTGCCCTCAAGATGCTGACTCGGGGTACTTCCTTGACGAGGACTGTCTGAGACTAAACGTGTACAAACCGGGAAACAGGTATTTAGTACGTCTCACATATTATATGGTTTCATTCGTAGAATAACGAATAAGGTACTATATTTACCATAATTAATATTTATATTTGTGGTTAGTTTATATAGATATAGTTGATATATGTATACATATTGTATGTTATAATTATAATATAAATATCACTTCTATTGCAAGCCTCACGTTTGTCCTCAAGTTTTCCCGCGATGACACTTCAAGCTAGCCAATCACGGAACCCGCTTGCTCCTTTATAATTTATACAACAATATCCGGTGATTTTTACAATAAAACAAGTTTGTTATAACTCAGGTAATTTATTGAAGGATGATTTGCATTATTAACATCTGAAATTATGAGTAGATACTACTTAAAATAGATAAAATTGATATGTATAATTAATGTGGTTTTGTAAATAAGTGTTTTACTGACAAGCCCCACGGTTGGTTGAAATTTCCGGAGAATTAACGCGGGAAAATTGGTTAAGGGCGTAACAAGCAAGCGCGGGGCTAGGTGCCGTCGGTAGGTCCGACGTTCAGCTGGTTATTTTGTGGAACGATTGGAGATTATCACAAGAATTGTTAAGTATAAATAAGTTTGAAAATTTTTCCTCTTTAAAACGATATTCTGCATTACTGGCTGGAAGAAGTCTAATAAATAAGGATTTAAATGTGTGTATGTGAATTGTCAAGAATACATCTATACTAATATTATAAAGAGGAAAGGTTTGATTTTTTGTTTGTTTGTATGAATTGAATAGGCTCCGAAACTACTTGGCAGATTTGAAAAATTCTTTCACTGTTGGAAAGCTACATCATTCCTGAGTGACATAGGCTATATTTCATTTTCAAAAAAATAGGCATCCTTACTAAAATTACGATAACATTAACATTTGTTTATTATTTGATACAATTCTAACAGATGGCGCTGAGTTAAAGGTAGTAGTTTGGCAAGACGACGTTTGCCAGGTCAGCTAGTAAAGAATATTTATATTATACAGAAACAGCACTTCCCTTTTACCCGTTGTGGTGTACATCCATGCTGGAGGCTACTACTCAGTATCCGGAAGGTCGGATGTCGCTGGGCCTCACTATTTACTTGACAAGGATCTGCTCCTCGTTACCATTAACTATCGCCTGGGTTCATTGGGTAACTATGCTTCATGTTTTAATTTATCTTTCTATATAAATAAATACTAATTAATGGTCACAGCTTAATCCGCATAAAAATGTATTTTTAACTCAGAACTTATTTATTTAGATAGTTTATTAGATAGATTAAAGTACTTAGTAGTTTTTTAAGTGTGGTCTTTTCTTGAAAGACTTTTAGTCGAATTGGTTCGATCAACTGATTCTACAAAGTGGTGGTGGTTATTATTTTGTCTCGACGTCAATGTTTTAGGTTTAACATTTATCTTTTTGTTGCGTGATGATGCGAAAGAATTGTCCTCATCACCTCACTCATAGGCCATTTGGAGTATTTCCTGTAAAAAGTATAAATGTCACCGAACTATTCCTATTAGGATTCCTAAGTACAGGCGACGCAGAGGCACCTGGCAACAACGGCTTTAAAGACCAGGTGACGGCCCTTCGGTGGGTGAAGCGGAACATTCAATCATTTGGTGGAGACGCCAATTGCGTGACGCTGGTGGGTTACAGTGCCGGAGGAATGAGTGTCGCATTACACACCGTGTCGCCTATGTCTAAAGGTATGTATGATGGCAGGTCATGTTTGTATTCAAAGGTTTAGATTACTATCCCCCAGCAATGCAATATCATCCGTGCCATTACAGGTTTGTTTCATCGAGCAATTTCCATGAGCGGCTCTCCTTTCTCCCAAATACCTCGCAGCCCGGACCTCTTGTCGCTGGCCGTGCGTCAGGCGCGTCTAGTCGATTGTCCCGACTCCTCCACGAGAGCCATTGTCGACTGTCTCAGAACCGTTCCTTGGAGACGACTCGGGGCCTCACTTAAAGGATTTAGGGTTTGTTATTGTGCAACCAATACTCATATCCCTTATTATTACAATAATAATACATTTTATAGTTTGCAACCAGAAATAATCATTGTTTTGACTGGAATCGTTGTTAAGATTCTACCTTAGGGACAGTAGGAAGAAGTACCTACTACTCAAACTGTTCTTACAAAAACCGAAATAACTTATTTGAAATTTCGGCTTCACCCGGATTTGAACCCATACCATACCATACCATACCCCTATACTGTCTGCAGTTGGACATGCTAACCTAGATTAATTAGAGATAATATTAATTTAATTACTTACTTATAATATAAGCTTTAGCAAAAATTACCAAGTACTAAGACGATTAGACACAATTAGTAACAAAATCAAGAGCAGCGATTTATGTTGATGGATTTTGAATCATTTCTCGGTATATTCCAGGATTTCTCAATCGACCCAATTATAATTTGGAGACCAGTGATCGAGAGAGACTTTGGCCAGGAGCGGTTCTTGGCTGAGGATCCGATGGACAGCATCAGGGAGGGCAGGATAAGCTCGGTTCCTTTCATCGTCAGTCAGACGAGAGACGAATTCTTCTGGGAGGCTTTCTGTTAGTTTCATTTTCTTGTTTGTTGCGAGTTGCCCTCGGTTATTTCAATTAATAGGAATTTAAGTTCAAGATTGATTATTATCAACTAAATTTTACATTCCTGAAAATATTTTATATATTTTAAAATAACAAACGGTTTCGTAAAAAATGACTTATCTAAAACCTAGCCGTCCCAGCGAACGAAGGCACTTCGTTTCTGTTTAATGTTATTTTACTGAGCCTACCTTTTGCATATACATACCTACGTGGAGCATTTTGCTATGCTACGCCAGACACTCTTCGGTTCACCAAAATTAAAACTCTTTAGGTCGTCTATGATATTTTCTCTATATATACCCCAGAGTTCAATTAGTGATAAGTTTTTGATTAACAAATAAACAATATGAGTTTATGATTTTCTGTAAGCTGTATCCAAAAAAAAAATGTTCGTAGTCCTAACCGAAAATCGAACCATATCGGAGGAGTTTTATTACAACCATCGTGAAAGGAGAATTTTTATATATTAGATGTATTTGTCGCAGTGGTATTGAATAACTCTATTTACACGTCCCTGATCAACTCCGATTGGTACCGAGTATCGCCGATTGCGTTCCTGCTGCCGTCACCCTCCGACCGCGCCGCTGCCATTCTCAGAGAGGCTTACGTGGGAAATCAGCCCCTCGAAAACAACACGATTGATGCCCGAAATCTGGGGAACCTGTATGGAGACGCAGTCATCGGCTTTGGGGTTCACAGGTAATCTTTCATATTTTGAATGACAAAACGATTGGATAGACATTTATTTCACCTTTGGTTTTACGGGTAACGAGAGTTTTGAATTTATTAAGTGATAATTCTCTAATTTCTGCGGTTTATTTTCTGGAGCTTTATTGGTCGAACGTTGGTGAAACTGGTGAAAAAGTATTTGTTTTAAAATTGTTTATAGATTATTTCTACTTACAACAAGGCTTCAAGAATATATTGACCAGATAGTGTCATAATATTTAATTCCTTAAACTTATTCCGTACCGACTCCCTTGGGGAAACACAACAAATACGAACTTCGACTTCGAACGGCCCGCAGCAGCATCCCACAGTAGAATACCGTACGGCATAACGCTGTGAAAGTTATGATACAAATTTTTAGCCTTGTCCTCATCAGTGAACTGTCAGATTTCCTTTGCACATTCTGCAGAGCTCGGCCTATTCGAAGGGTTTCTACGTGTGGGCATATATTTGCACACGAATAAATATATGGGAAATGTTTTATATCATTTCTTTATTGAAATATGAAATTTTCCATAGGTTGGTGAATTTACTATCGTATCAGTCTCGGCCGATTTACCGCTTCGTTTTCGAATACATTGGCAATCGCAGCCACTACGAGGACCCTGCTACCAGGAAACCTGTAGGTGTGTAGGTTTTTTTATCAATATTCACATAAAAGCAGGCTTTAAGCAGATTTCTTTTACAAATTACCTATATGATGATCGTTGAAGGTGTGGCGCACCACGATGAGCTGATTTACCTGTTCTCTCTCCGAGTGGCCTTCGAAGACATCCCACCATCACCTTCTCACGACTCTGTCATGGTGGACAAGTTGACAACTATTGTCTATAACTTTGCATGTACGGGGTAAGTGGATGCATAAATTCTTAAGAAAAATATCCTGGTAGGAAAGTATTTAATACCGTGTGAATTTTAAGTGTTGCATTTGATTCGCTAAAAAACCAAGCCGACATTTCTGTCTATATTATCTATATCTTCGACAATCTGGCGGCAAATTAGATGAATTTTATATACCTACTTATTGAGAATGTATGTATGTATTATGTTTGACTCAAATGCAGTTAATAAACAGCAAATGTGTATAAAAATTTAAGAATTGGGCGATATTAATTATTAACCTCTTATTTATTCGCAGTGACCCGAACCCTCTCTGGGGTCCTTCTCCCCCCACATGGACACCCTTTACCCCCTCCAACGGCACTCATCTCTCTATCTCGGATCAATACACGCTAGGACAAGATTGGTATAAAGAGAGATATCGCATTTGGGAACGACTCTACCCTATAGATTATAGTTTAGCTTCATTGTAAGAAGTATTGAATAATCAGTTTTATGTAGTTTAATGTAATACCTGGCTTGATATATAACATGAAAGCTATTCAAATATATTATACTAACAGTATTTTATAGCATGGTGGATATCAAATAGACGTCAGCTGGTTATGTTGATATGTAAACATACTTTAAAGAAACAAAAACCATTTCATTTTGACCAGTTTTGACCAGCCCAAAATATCTGCAAAAGAATGCTTTGCGGCTTTTGCTTACGTCTCGTCTTTTTGACTAAAGATGTATCAGTTACATGATTCGAATTTTCAAGTTTACTTGCCGAATATAGTAAATTTAGATGGCTCAAATATTCTGTCCAGGGACAACCAAGGCCCTTTGAATTTGAAACATCTATGCAGTTATGTCCAAAAAAATTTACATTTTCTTCCACCAATTTATTTGACTGAAAGTTTTTGATACACAGAATAAGCTTTGAGATAACTTTCGATAAGATAGCAGATCGATGGAGTTACCTATTTTGACTTACCTGTTATACACTGAAATGAGTAGGCAAGCATACCTAGGCATATTCTGTGTATCAAAAACTATCAGTCAAATAAATTTCATTTGGTTATCAAAAGTATGAAGGTGGTGAAAAAAAATCGATAAAAGTTAATTTAATTAAAAATAGCCATGACCACTTTTCGATAGGCAAGCAATTATAGGCATATTTGTTTATAAATTTTTTTTAATAAAAATACGTCTCATCTGGTTATCAGATCGGTGAAGGACGACCTCCCACGGGCTCTTAGACCATCTGTTGTTCCGTCACGAATAGTAACATAATTGTTAAGATTACTTTGTAATCAAAGAAAAATATAATAATTTTTAAATTGCATTAATTTAAATATTTCTAGATTACTGTCATTTAATTTTATTGAAATATTCGAATTTAAATGTTTTGCACACTTGTCATTGATACCTACACATACCTACCTGCTTACATGTATTGTGTTTTAGTATATTATCGTGTCTTCTTTACTGTCTGTATGTATTTTGTTACTGTGCCTTTATATAAATAAATAAATGGATTATTTGTGCATTGCTTCTTTATTTATGCCTCTATTTGTTTATTGGTTTTTTTTCTTCAAATATATAGAGTAGAGACGCGGTTTCTACACAAATTAGCATAGATTATAGATTGAAATAACTTCAACTTTCGATTAATATAATCAAAGAAAAATGGCATCTTTGATATAATAAAGCTAACCCTATGGGAATTTTTCTTTCTCAGTGATAATTTGCTCGGGTTTAAATATCACGGTAAATTAATGTTCACACGGAAAGGTTAAGAAAACATATTGTTTTGATACTGATAAATATAAATATGCTATTTATTTAATACCAATTTGTGAATGATGTCTAAAGGCACGTTGATGCACTTTAAGGAAAACATGTATTACCTACTTGTAGTTTATTAAGGAAAACTTGAAAACTTGAGCCGCTTTGTTGTGGAAAAGAGTCATTGTCTCATTGGGGGCATTCAGCTTAATCGCGAGGTATTAGTTATTCATTTCTTAGTCTGTTTTCATATTTGTTTTAAGTTTTACAGTTGTTTACTAGTCAAAGTTGGTTGAAATTGTGGTTAGCCATAAACACTACGTTTCTATGTCTACTTTGTAAATATTACAAAAAAAAACATACGCATGTATCAACTTCTTTCTCTATATTACACTTACCTACTATGATACGGTTCATACGATATTAATTTAAAAAAAAAAACAGTTATTCAAGTTATAAATAAGCTAGATAGCCTCCACTCTAAAAGACAGATTCCTATAAATAATTACCAGACAAACGGTCCTGTTAATTCAATTATGTATAATTTATTCTGAAAGCGTATATCTATCTACTTGTGGGGGTTTCCTCGCGGTAAACTAAGACGTTTTCCTCATTCACCACAAGTAGATAATTTAACTCCGACCAACGACCGTTTGAAGGTGAATAATTAATTGGCAAATTGTACTTACTTTCTATAAATTTGAAATTAACTCATAGCCATAAGTACAATTAAACTAATTTACATACGTTATAAACATATAAGTAGGTACAAGTATACGTTCGTAGATATCCAGGTTTCGCTTCATATACTTACCTAAAGTCTACGAACACTGATTATTGTTATGATGTTAAGGAAAACGTTCGGTCGATAAGGATAATCTGTTGAACTGGTGACATATCGTATTTGTAAACAAAAACGACTTCTGACCGGTTTTACTTGAAAGGTAATCAGTAGGTTACTGGATGGGTGACTACTATATTTTAGGATGACTTTACAGAGTATCTGATCGATAGACTTTTATTTGTTTTATATAATTTTATCCTTTTCGCAATGTGAAGCCAAAGCAAGTAACCAAATAAATAATGTTATCTTGTAAGAATAGAAATGTATAAAATATGGTGGAGGATGCCCAAATGCCATTTGACTTTGAGTTGGATGTGGTGCTTACGTACGTTTGTGTACTAAATATCGGCAATTGTTTTACAATATTTTTTTAACAAATAATTAAATTCACTGTAGTCAGTAACTGCATTCATGTTGTAGTACAAAAGTAGTGAAGTAGTTTTGTACCCTAATTGTATTAATACCTGTGCCGTCGGAATTGCACCTCAATCTACACATCGCTATATAAGCGATATTTTCTCAACCCCACTCAGTTGAGGAAAATGTGGCGTATCGTGCTACTGTGTTTTGTGCTCGTCTGCGCAGCTGCACATGATCATAAAAATAACCGCGACCACGAACTAGGTGGACACGGCCACAAAGGTCACAACCATGGTCACAATCATGAGCATCATGACCATGATATTGTAGGTGAGTCGTATCAAATATGTGTTTTTGATAAGAGTTAAAAAATAAAACTCTGACCCAGTTGTCGCAAAATATGTATTTCAGTAGAAAGGTAGGTGTTTAACAGCTAGTTTATAATTTTAATCCAGGAATATGTATTTAATTTCCTTTTGACCTGCATAATTCAGAAATATTTGAGATTTCATATAACTGTTACACAAGACTAAACAGTTTTTTTAATTTACTTTAAACGATTACTAGAAACGATTGGATATAAATAATAAATTAATGTCAGATGGTCGCCCGGTGGTGCGCAGTCCTTCGGGTGAGTTTCGCGGAGGCTATAACGTAACAAGAAAAGGACGTCACTTCGAGACTTACCGGGGTATTCGCTACGCCGAGCCCCCTGTCGGACAACTTCGTTTTCAGGTACTTACCTGATTCTTTTCTTTATGTGGTGATACTGTGGCGCATGATGCAGGCCAGTTGTTGCGTATCGTAATTGAATAGTCTGTCGGTTTGCCTCTTCCTTTTAAACTTAATTTTTTAGTAGTATATACTAAATACTAATTGATATAGAGTCCTATATGTTTTTGATCAGTAAGGTTATTTCTATTTCATATGGTTATTGTCGCATATGCTTTGCTTTGCAGATATAGTCAACATCTTAACATGTGACACAAGGATACCGTCAACGAATTAAAATACACGAGTATGACAAAAAACATATCTCAATGCATTTCTCCATTCATACGCTAGGAATTGATTTTCAGCCTCCTCGACCGATCACCCACTATCCCACCCCGGTAGACGCACGCTCGGATGGACCCGCTTGCCCCCTCCCCGCAGCTCCCACATACCCCGTCGATGAGGACTGCCTCACCATCAATGTATATACGCCTCTCACCACCGATAGGTAAATATATAAATTGTTAATTTAATTAACTCCGATCTGAACAGAATCAGTACAGATAGAGGCACGCGATAACACCGTCTTGTAGTGCTCATAACAGGATTGCTTTGGTTACTCTTTTCAGGAAAAAGCTATTGCCGGTAATATTCTTCATTCATCCGGGCGGCTTCTATGTTATGACCGGTCGTTCAGATCTCGCGGGACCGCACTACCTCTTGGACAGGGATCTGGTTCTAGTCACCATCAACTATCGCCTCGGCTCACTAGGTGTGTTTCACTGACGTTCACTTTAGACAAACTAATAAAATATCTTATTGGACTCTATTGTTATATAAATCTATAGTAAAGGTTGATCCGTACAGTTAAGACAAAGATAGCTTATTAACGAATGGCATTACAGGATTCCTCAGCACTGGTGACGCAGTGGCTCCGGGCAATAACGGGTTTAAAGACATGGTGGCAGCCTTGCGATGGGTCAATCGGAACATTCGGGCATTCGGAGGAGATCCCGACAACGTCACGGTGGCCGGCTGTAGCGCCGGATCCATCAGCGCCATGCTCATGATGGTATCGCCCATGGCCACAGGTATTTATGATAATATGGATTGAAACACATACAAAACTAGCTTACCAGTCTACAAAAGATTAATGCGGTAGCAAGATATTTTCAAAATCAACGGTTTAAAAAAAATAATAACAATAAAAATATCTGAAATATTTTAACATAAACAGGTATAATATCATAGTGTATATCTTAAGAATAAATAATAATAATCATAATAAATCATTTATTTGCAAGAAAGTGGTACATTTATAACGATCAATTATAAAAATCCACGCAATCAGCCACACAAAAATAGTCATGCAAATGATACATTCGTTTTCATCGTATCATATATTAAGACTAGAACTTGCAGGATTGGTGTACAAAATAATGACTTCCTAACAGGTCTATTTCACCGAGCAATATCGATGAGCGGCTCCCCTGTGGGAAAAGAGCCTCTGCCTAGTGAGCAGCGATACCTGGCGGTTCGTCAGGCAGAACTGCTTAATTGCCCGACTCACAGCTCACAAGCTATCGTCGATTGCCTTAAGACTAAGCCTTGGCGGGACCTAGGGAACTCGCTTAATGGATTTTATGTAATATAAATAAAATACTTTTTGACATAGACATGGATAGAGTTGCGTGCTGGACGTTGCTACTAAATACTGAATTATTTAAAGGAATTCGGATTCGACCCAGTGGGTATCTGGACAGCCGTAATCGAGCCCGACTTCGGGCAAGAAAGGTTTCTCACATCTCAGCCCGATGAGGCCATTCGAGAGAAGAAATTGTATGCCGTGCCTCATCTCGTCAGTCAGACACAGGACGAGTTCTTTTGGATGGCATTCAGTCAGTATTCTACCGTTTACCAAACTCTAGTAGATACTTTCTAAACCGTCTATCTCAAAACTTACTTACTTTTAGCCGTGACTCGCAACGACACCCTCCGAGAGCAGATGAACTCGGAGTGGGAGAGAGTGGCCCCTATCTCCTTCCTGCTCCCGCGGAAGAACGCCGAAGTTCCGATGCGCACCCTTCGTCGGGTGTACCTTAAGGATCGTCCTCTGAAGAACGATGAAACCAGCGAACACGACCTTGGAAGACTCTACGTCGACTCTGTTGAGGGTCTTCCTGTCTACAGGTATTTTAGACGTCGGTTCGACGGTTGGCCTCAATTTAGTTACTAATGCAGTGTGAATTATTTAGTAACACAGAAATAAAAGCATCATAAGGCAGGCAAATAGTGTTATTTTAGAATGGCGAAGCTGATGACCCTGCACTCACCGCAACCCGTTTACGAGTACGAGTGGGGCTACATCGGGAACCACAGCCATTACGAGGACCCCAAAACTATGAAACCCCAAGGTAAAACATAGTAGTTTAATAACATGAGCACGCGCTAAAACTTTTTACTGCTACAAACGCGTCGTGGATACGAGACAGACAGTTAAAATTTTTGATGTTTCACGTTTCAGGAGCGGCGCACCACGATGAGCTGATCTACCTGTTCACTCTACCTTACCGATTCCCTGCCATTGGCCTCGAAGGCCGCGACGCTGTAATGGTCGACCGCATGACTGCGCTCTGGTACAACTTTGCCAGATACGGGTAATCTTATGACCTATAATAGAAACCATGCCAAAGTATGTACAAGTGACGGCACCTATACCTCTGACTTTTTGCCGATCAGTAATTTATCGAACCTGGGACCCGGAGTCAATTGCAACAAATTAACTACGTACATGATTGCATGGTCCCATACGTAGGTACATAAATATGTTTTGCTAAAAAAATTTTTTTAATGGCAGAGACCCGAATCCTCGAGGTGACACGCCAGAGTTGGGCGAATTGGTCTGGCCCAAGATGACGTCAGACGACATGACGTATGTGCGCATCGATAACGACTTCTCCCTGAGGAAGGACCTGTTCAAGGATAAAGTCGGAGTATGGGATGAATTGTATCCTATGAAATATTAATGATACTTTTTTAATGTGGTCTAAAAGGATGTAACGAGGAGACAATTAAATATAGGTATTTTTTTAAATAATAAAGGCATATTCAAAGTTTTAAATTTTTATATGCCCCCCTCCCCGCCCACATAGGTACATAGACAAATATTCACTTTGAAGATATCTAGAACATTTAGTATTTAGTAATTAGTTTACAAAGATGGGCTAAATACCTATCTATAATTAAATTAATACTTAAACATTACACCTTTAATTTAAAAGTAAAAACACATTCTATAATTATCTTTAGAATACTCTTAAACGTGAAACTTAATACTACACAATTATAGGGTCTACGACTAATTAAGCGTTTTGAAAAGAAAACCTTGGTTTCATTCTCGGCATAAAATTCAGTTTCCTTTTGAAATTTCTTTAAAGGTAAGGTAGGAACGGTCTCTGTCGTTTGGCATCCCTGGCAATGATCACTAACAAACACTCGATACTTTCTAGACTTAATTACTCACACTACTTTCAATAAGTCGTACAACACCTTCGAGTAATTGTCCTTTTTTAACCAGATTAGGAAAGTGGCTCCTAATCTTGCGGAGACCAATACTGCTAGTCATGTCTTCCAGTGAGAAGATGTTCTCGAAGAGTGCAAATCTCTCTGTCAATATTTTCCCTCGCGGCGCTTTCGAAGCATTCGAACTCCGGGGTCTGGTAGATCTTCGGCACTTGGATCAGCTGGTTGAGGATCTGACATTGAAAGGATTACGGTGAGCCCCTATGGTTGCCGGGACATATTTATTATCAAAAAATAATCAACGAGTAGACATAGGTCGTGTCAACAAATTCACATGGTGGCCTACGAAAATTAGAATAGAAATCGTCGTTTTTTCATTAGTGCATACAAAACTAAGTCAGTATTACTAAGGTAAGACTTTAAGTGAGAACACCGAAGACGTGATTTTGATAATGGAGCCATTAATCTTGGAAATTTTAATAACCTTATAGATATGTAACATGAGAGATTGATATGTTTTGTGTATCAAAAGATGTTGAAGATGTACATTGTTTACTAATAAGCTTCATAAAGCGACACGCCATACCTTGATCCGGAGCTCGACGTAGTGGCGAGGGGCCATGGCGCTGTAGGCAGCCCTCTGCCTTTTGGCGTGGGCGTCGTACTCCTCTCGGGATGCGGCCAGCACAGCGGCCTCGCAGTCCCCGAATAGCAGCAGGTCTCTTTGGGAACAACCTCTGTTAAAGTACCCGTTTCATGCGAAACAGAACAAGTCTGTCGCGATAGATACCTGAGAGGAGCGGTGTGCTGAGAGTCGTCTGCGTTGCACTCGCACCAGGGGGCGTCATCCGTCAAGAGTGACACGATGTACGACATGAGCTCTTGCTAAATTAAAAGCGTCATTTTTGATTTAATCGCTACATACACCCTTAAAAATTCAATGACTAGCGTAATAGCGAAGGGAGTGAACAATCTTAATATTAGTGAAAATACAGCAAGAGGCTAAAGTACGAAGCTTACGGCCTGCGGGTGCGTCTTCAACTTGTCCGCCACCAGCCTGACCGCCAGCTCGGGCGGCGTGTGCCGGAGCACGACTGCGAGGCGGAAGGCGGCTGGGTGAGTGGCGTCCTCCATCCCTTTGAGTACCAAGCCTTGCCAGACTCCAGCCTGGTAGGCCACGCAGTTGGTGAGCGAGTGCCACACGGAATCCGGCGCTGAGGCGGCCGAGACCTCTGCCCATCCGCGGTCTGCGTGCGCCGCGCGGAGTGTCGCGCAAGCCGAGCGCCACATGCGAGATGCCGCGCAGCCTTCGTGTTCTCCTAATCGACCCGCTGTTATTATTGGGCAACGCCAATTCTCAAACTTAACTTATAATTCATGAGTTTTTTACATTATGCAAAGCTATCAACTTTAAATATTTTGATTTGTTCTTCAATTTAAGACGAACGGGTTTGATCTTGTTTGCAAAAATTACAGGTTAACATACAACACCAGACAATAGTTGTGATCGTTGTAATATGTGTAAATTGAATGTCTGTCGCAATACTGTATCACTGATAGGTACTGAACTGAGCGGACACGTTGACGGCACTGTGGCTTAACTGATGTATGTGAAGCGGCCTCAGCTCGGTCTGTTTGAATGTCAGAATGGGCTTTTTGCCGCGATTAACACTCCTGCGACTAAGTCTTCTTCTCGGCTTAGCCGCTTTGCTTTGCTGTGCGGGCGGCATCGTTTTGTAAATTGCTATCATAATTCGCTCATCCGTGTCCGTCAAGACCTGTAGGTGCCTCCTACAGGGTATTTTTATCGGGAAGGTGGGGTGATGGTCTAAATAACAAACCTTTTTGAAGCCTGCTTTTTGTCGGATAAACAATACTTTGTGTAATTCAAATTAAATTATCAATAAAAAATTAAGCTTTTTTAGTGTCCCCGGCACCGACCGCTGTTTAGCCGATTATTGACTCGCTTTAACGGGTTCAGTCATTTTGCGTATCCACACGCAGGCCTTAAACGGTTGTCCACCCTGGAGAATTCGAAAAGTCTGGTGCACTCTCGACATACTCTAGAAATGATTTTGTTATAGTCCAAATTAGTTCTAGAGTCCAAAAAAAAAACATTTTTGTATAATAACTAGCTGACCAGGCAAACGTTGTTTTGCCATGTATGTTATTTCTAGGAAACATATTTTTAATTCTACTACAATTATAATATTTGATTGCCATCTTGCAACCCTATGGATAGATAAAAAAAAATCGAGATGTTAAAATAGGGGTTGATCGTATAAGAGTGATAATAAAGAGATATGATTTTTTTTAATTGTTATCACAAAATAAAATAAAATTCTAACAGATAAAAAATAAGGGTTGATCATAGAGGGATAAAAATTTAGGGTTGCATGTATTTTTGTATTTTTTATATTATATTATTTATATTATATTATTTTGTAACTTTTGTCAAAAAATAAAATTTAGGGGTGGACCACCCTTAACATTTAGGTGGATGAAAAATAGATGTTGTCCGATTCTCAGACCTACCCAATATCCACACAAAATTTCATGAGAATCGGGAAAGCCGTTTTGGAGGAGTTTCAGCACAAACACCATGACATGAGAATTTTATATTTTTTGGGACTACTTTAGTCAAAAAACAGTTGCACTGTTAGAACTTGTTGAGCATATGTATCATATTTTGTTTTGTCTCATTAATAATCAATAAGTTAGTCAATAAATTAGTCTAACCAAGAGTAAATTTAAAAATATATTCTAACAGAATTGATACATTAAAAGGTCACAGATGCTAATAATGATCAGCATTTAACAAAAACTCATAATTTATGTTTTATTACATATTGTTATTAACTCTGCAAATTTTTCATTGGCAAAGAGCTCTAAGTACCATTTAGCCAAAGCTGGGTTGGTAGATCTCGATCGTATGGTAAAGATTTAAATTAGAATCAACATCTGATCATGGTATGACTCATGGTATTTAGAAGTTGTGCACCTCATCATCAGATAACTTGAGGTATTCATATTCTTAGCTCTCAGACTGATCCAATTCTTCTTTAAACTGAATCACATAAAGAAGTTTTATTAACTGAAAAATTGTAAATGAAGCAGATAATATGTCTACTTACTACTAAATCAACTTATACTATGATTTTTGAAAAACCATTCTTTAGATTAGAAAAATATTGAGATGAGTGTAATATTTCCACCTAAAGTTAATAATAAATAAGTTAATAATAATAAATAAGAATAGTACACTAATTAAAATCTTTATTTTAAGACACTTTCTATGTCTTTTATATGTTTATTTTTTATATACCCTGCAAACAATTATAAATGCACAAATGTTACAATGAATGCCTTCAAAAAACTTCAGTTGAATTAAAATGTAAAGGATTTTCAAAATTGTAAGTACTTTGTTTCAAGCTAATCTCTCAAAGACAATATAAAATCACAAAACAAATTTACAGTCTTAAACTTATGAATGGGGAGTATTATTGAGAAATATGGGAAGGATTATTTAGAAAATGTTTCATAAGATTCAAGAAATGCGCTGACCACAAAGCTTTGTCTATTTTTCTACACACCTTATGCATTGATTATCTTATATAATTATTGATAATATTACCTAATACTTCCTGAAAAATTATGTAATTTGTTGGATGTAACATAGAACAAAAAGACAAAATATCATAATTAATTATAGAAATTTTTGCTAAAATTCAATGCTTTTCATCTTTAATAAGCCAGTTTGTTTATAAGTTAATTCCTGTCTGCTGTAAAATATACTTACAATTTTTATTACCTGGCATCCGGCATTAATTCAATGTATCTCAATTAGAGTAAGTAAGAAGTAAGAACATGCAACAGGCATGATTACCTTTCAATAACTCAACACGGGTCCACCAGTTTGCCATTAGTGAATAGTGATTACTGAACGAAGAATAACGTACCACAATCTGCACTAGATCAAAAAAATTGTTAGGGAGGGATGCTACATGAATTTAAAAACTACCAATATTTTGTCTAACGATTACTTACAAAACCAAATTTGGAAGTTTATTAAAAAAAATAATAAACACAAGATTTAAATCAATTCAATTAATTATTCATATAGATTAAAGGACAGTGTACACTAATCATTATTGTGAAATGAAAGTAGAAAAGTATTGTGTTTACAAACAGTGAACACTAACCACAGACTAAAATATTAGATCTGGAAATTATTCACACAAATATAAGATAACGAAAAAAAACGAATTTGTTCTGTCTCATTCTGAGACATCAGACAACTGCAAGCGATTGCCCGTCTTTTTATGTGTGTTGTAAAGGATCCTGCTTTAATTTTTTGGAGTGAAAGGGTCTCTATTTGCTGGACTAACCAAGTTGAGATATTTACATGCTTTAGATTTTAGAAAAGGCGTTAAGGTTTATTTTGAAATTATAATAATACTCTAATCCTCTGCCATTGTGTACTGTGTAGGGACTTTTTCTATATCTCAAATGGCGTTCAGGTTCAGGGGTTACCGAAGAACAAGAACAGAAGAAGCTATGCAACACCACAACTGGTGAAATAACCTGTGAAAGAGGTTATTTCACCAGTGCAATCAGTCAACCCCCTTCCTAGTGGGAGTGCCATGCTGTTGCTTTCGGGCTTCAGCCAAATGGGCAGGCACGACCGGGGCAGTACCACTGTCTCACAGAAAACCGGCGTGAAGTGATGCAATAGGTTTATCTTATTGTACTCGCGTTTCGTTCGGTGAGTGAGACTCCCGGAGCCCATCCCCCCCCCCCTTCCCCAGAGTATGACGGTGCAGTTTAAAGAAAGATTACCCCAGGGGGGTACCACACGTGGAGAATCCCCCTCTGGGCGTCCATCATCGGAACAATCAGTATCCGGTGGTGGACGCACAGGCTGCCCTTCGTATTCTGGGGTGGGCAAAAACTGCGCTCTAAACAAAACATCCAGTTCTAGTTTTCGATCTCGGGGCAAACGGAAGAATTCGCCGAAGGCAACCCCTTCCACGCTCACAGTGGACTTCACCAATGTTAGGGGGCTCAACTCAAACCTAAGCGCGGTTCACTTTCACCTTGAATCTGCGAAGCCGGCCTTATTCTTCCTCACTGAGACTCAGATATCCTCCCCGGCTGATACTTCTTACCTCTCCTACCCGGGGTACAAATTGGAACATTCATTTGTGCCGCGGGCGGGAGTTTGCGTGTACGTCAGAGAGGATATCTGTTCTCGTCGCCTTGGGACGCTTGAAGGAAGGGACCTATCTAACCTCTGGCTCCGCATAGACTGCGATGACCATCCGCGATTCTATGCGTGCCTGTATAGGTCCCATAGCGGAAATGACGAAACTGACCGACTCATCGAGCACATCCAAATGGCTACAGATTCCCTGCTTGAAAGGGTTCCTACCGCCGAAATCGTGATACTTGGCGATTTTAACGCCCACCATGCCGATTGGCTCGGCTCTGAAACCACCGATCACGCGGGAAGATCCTTTCACGACTTTGCTTTAGCCTACGACCTGACACAAATGGTCCCTGCGATTACGCGAATACCAGATGTGGACGGTCATAAACCCTCTTTGTTGGACCTTCTGCTGACTTCGCATCCGGAGAACTATCAAGTCTCCGTTGACCCGCCATTGGGTTCATCGGATCATTGTGTGGTCCGGAGTACTGTGCCATCTACGCGCCCTTCGCGGTCGCGCTTTTTGGGTTTTCGCCGTATTTGGCACTACAAGTCAGCAGATTGGGACGGGACGCGGTCTTTCTTTGCGTCCTACCCTTGGGGGCCTATTTGCTTTTCGTCTGAAGCTCCAGATTCCGTTGCTGCCTCTGTCGCCGAAGTGGTTCTGCAGGGAATGGAACTCTTTATTCCTTTTTCTGCGGTGCCGATCGGTGGCAAGTCTCAGCCCTGGTTTAAGCATTCTTGCAAGACTGCCTCGCGTCGAAAGCGAGAATGCTTTAAGGCATGGGCAGAAGCGGCGAAATCTCGTGATGCTAATACCAGCGAACTCAAAAAAGCATATAACTCAGCCTCCAGGTCCTTCAAACGGGAAATTACTAAAGCAAAGTCAGAGCACATTGCCAGATTTGGCGAGAGATTGGCCCAACTCCCTTCGGGGACTCGAGCCTTCTGGTCTCTAGCCAAAGCTGTCCAAGGGAATTTTTGTCAGCCCTCCATTCCACCATTGCACAGGGAGGATGACTCGCTGGCCCACACTGCGAAGGAGAAGGCCGACCTTTTAGGCTGTCTCTTCGCGTCCAACTCGACTTTGGATGACCGAGGGAGATCACCACCGAGCATTTCACGGTGTGATTCTTCGATGCCGGAAGTTACATTCCGGCAACGTGCTGTCCGCAAAGCATTATCTTCCTTGGACATACATAAGTCGAGCGGGCCGGATGGTATTCCTCCAATTGTGCTGCGTACTTGTGCTCCTGAGTTGGCTCCGGTCTTAACGCGCCTCTTCCGGTACCTGTACTCGCTTGGCACTGTCCCGGAGTGCTGGAAGATCGCATCGATACATCCGATCCCTAAAAAAGGCGATCGCTCCGATCCGTCCAACTATCGCCCAATAGCGATAACCTCCTTGTTCTCCAAAATAATGGAATCCATTATTAATTGCCAGCTCCTGGAGTATCTGGAGGGCCACCAGCTGATAAGTGACTCTCAGTACGGCTTTCGTCGTGGTCGTTCGGCTGGTGACCTTCTTGTATACCTTACGCATAGATGGGCGGAGGCAATTGAGTCCAAGGGGGAGGCTCTAGCGGTTAGTTTGGACATAGCGAAAGCCTTCGATCGGGTGTGGCACAGAGCACTACTCTCGAAGCTTCCAGCCTATGGGCTTCCCGAGAAATTATGCGATTGGATCTCCAGCTTTCTGGCCGATCGGAGCATCAAGGTCGTCATCGACGGAGCATGTTCCGACCTTAAACCCGTGAACGCTGGGGTCCCACAAGGCTGTGTTTTATCCCCGACCCTGTTTCTTCTGCATATCAATGATATGTTGCAACTTAGCAACATTCACTGCTATGCGGATGACAGCACTGGGGACACTCTTTACACTGGCCGGGCAAGTATTTCTCGGGCAGATGTCGATGAGTACCGGAACAAACTTGTGTCTGAAGTAGAAACCCTACTACGTGGAGTCTCTGACTGGGGCAGACTAAACCTAGTCCAATTTAACCCCAAAAAGACACAAGTTTGCGCGTTTTCCGCTAAAAAAACACCCTTTGTCGCTACTCCTCTTTTCGAAAACACTCTCCTTAAAGCCACAGCCAGCATTGGAATACTTGGCGTTGACATATCGAACGACGTTCAGTTTCGCGGTCACTTGGAGGGAAAGGCAAAATTAGCCTCCAAAAAGCTCGGTGTGCTCAGCAGGGCGAGACGGTACTTCACTCCGGGCCACCGCTTGCAACTATATAAAGCGCAAATTCGGCCCCACATGGAGTACTGCTCCCACCTTTGGGCGGGTGCTCCCCAGTACCAGCTTCTTCCACTTGACCGTATTCAACGAAGAGCGGTTCGAATCGTTGACGACCAAAATCTCTCCAAGCGGCTTGATCCTTTGGCGTTGCGTAGAGATGTGGGGTCTCTCTGCATCTTCTACCGCATTTACCATGGAGAGTGTTCAGAGGAGTTGTTCGGATTAATACCTGCAGCTGAGTTTCATCATCGGACGTCGAGGCAGAATACGAAATTCCACCCGTATCACCTCGACGTCCGCCGTTCCACAACTGCGCGTTTTTCCAGGCAGTTTTTGCCGCGCACCACCACTCTGTGGAACCAGCTGCCAACTGAAGTATTTCCGAACCAATTCGACTTAGGGTCCTTCAAGAAAAGAGCGTACCAATTCTTAAAAGGCCGGCAACGCACTCGCGAGCCCTCTGGCATTGAGGGTGTCCATGGGCGGCGGTATCACTTAACATCAGGTGAGCCTCCTGCCCGTTTGCCCCCTGTTCTATAAAAAAAAAAAAAAAAAAAAAAACCAATACGACCATCAGAAATGAAGAATAAATGATTGAATTCTACTAAAGTTAAAGAATAGAAGACAATGACTTAAAACTGATTTGAATCATACTCGATGTCACTGAAAACTAATATAGAATTAAAAAAAGTGTATGTGCGTACAAAGTACACATGTCAGAAGTGAAATTTCTTTGTAAATTAATTATTACTAAGGTAAAAACCAAAATAGATGATCATGTACCCAGTATATGATCACTCCATGTATTTGTAGCGTATCGTAGATACGCACTAAAATGTACATACTATATGATGTAGTATTTTCTATACGATTTTGATGTATGTGTCAATATAAATACAGGACACTTAGAAAAGAAGAAAACAGACGTCACTCAGAACATACTTTAAAGATGAGTGAGCATGTATTTTTCCTGTGAGCCTTTCTATAAGAATATAAATTAATTACCGTTGTTTGTGAAGAAATATATCAATTTAACAAAGATAAAAATGGGTTGTGATTTATAAAAATATAGAACATCCCATATATTTATATATTTAAATTTATACTGTGTACGTGCTGATGATAATATAAATAAATAAAAAATCTGCGTTTACTGCACTAGCCGTTATGTGAAAGAATTGCCATCTAAAGTTCTAATATGTTATTCAAATCAAAGAAGTATGACAATTATTAAGATACATTATTGTAACATATTATCCTGTATGAAGTTTTTCTTCTTTCTCACTATAGCTCTCTCCCACCTCTCGCTCCATGGCACTGTGTGTGATACGACGTTCACTTTCACACTCTCTCAATCAGTCTCAATCACTGTCTCCCTTTTCTTCTTCAAAAGCTCTTCCCTTCGACAAAACCGCTGCACATTTTCGTGACGCTAATATTGTTAGTGTTGCGTTTCATCCCTAAAAAAATTACCCTCATGCGCCTAAAGAAGTTACTTACTAACTTAAAAAAAAATTTAGTTTCCCTAAACCATATTAGTCCTACTAACACATACATACCCATTCTGTAAAATATATACGTTTCATTTTTTTATGTTACGTGTACGTATACGTATACGTTTCAATGTGGTGACAAATACTTTTTGTGTTTTAATTATTAATATTTTTTAGATAAAAAGGTCCAAAAATGTCATGCTAGCTTGGAAGAAAACTACAAATTCGAATTACCGGCCAACCTTGAACCTATTTAGAATAAAATATGTCAAATTTATTTTTATTTTATCTAAAATTTACGCGTTAGGGTGGCGTTGGAAAATAAGGATCAACATATTCCTTCGTTTGTTATTTTAGTGTGTTATCTATGCTTTCAGCTTTACTTCTTGGCGCCAAGTCTGTTATAGAAAGCAAAACCATAGATTAAATTACAACCAAGGTAAAAGTCAAACGATCAAATCTGAAATTTTAAAATGGCGATTGTTCATTGTGCACTTGAAATTATAATAATTTGAAAGTTCCCGATTTGTCACTTGTATAAAATTTATTTTTACTATAAATGGTTTTTCAGTAGTTAGTTAGTAATTTATTAATTATAAGTGTCTGTATTTACCTTATAATTCAACGTAATCTCTAGTAATATATATCCCAAGGAAACAAAATTAACTGGATTAATCGTCAGCAGGTAAAAAGTATAAAAAATAAAAGGTAGAAGAGAGATATGTCTCTATCGGAGTAGCACAAGCTAAAAGAGATACGGCCACCAAACTGTTAAAGCAATGTAGGTTTAGTTCATTTAAAGTCGATGTTCGCAGGCAATGTCGTGGCGACGAGACGAGCGCCCTAGTCGCTGGGGCGAAGCCAGACCCCGATCGCCGGTTTGGGATATGCGGAGAAGCACAAGCCCCGATTGCAGTCGTCAAGCATCACCACGTGATCGTCAAAAGGAGCGAAGGGATCGCCACGACCGATATGACCGTGAAAGACGAGACCGGGATCGCGATGGTGACCGTTATCGCCGTGAAAATCGTGACCGCTTTGATAAACGCGATCGTCGTCGTTCTCCGCGACGTTTCGATGACAAAGATATTCCCACAGCTCCATCTCCCCCGAATATCAGCCGCGATAAGTCTAGAGAAAGAGATAGAAGTAGGTCCCAGTCCAGAAGTCGTTCTCGTAGTTATGAGCGACAGGACATTGACTATGATACTCAAGATAATCAGTCGGCTTCCCCGGGTGATTGGATCTGTAAATGTGGTTCTTATAATTTTAAACGTAGGCAGATTTGTTATCGACGTAACTGTCAAGGTAAACGTTCTGAAGGTAATGTCGTGGGTGGTGAAGATAGGAATGGCTCGGAACCGGCCGCTGGCATTACCAAAAGATTGTTATTTAGACGCTTAGATGCTTTAACAACAGAGGAAAAAATTCTCGATTCAATAAAAGAACGATGTTCCAAGTCTGTTTTAGATTCTATTGCTGGTATAACTATTGGAAGAGAGACACTAACAGGAGCCTCAAAATGCTTGGCATATATCAACTTTAATTCTATTGCTGATTCAACAGCTGCTCATTCTGAATTAATAAGCCTAAATCCCTCATTGAACATTGATAATAGAGAAGTATTAGTATCATTTTATAATGAGCCTCAGAAAGTGCCTAAAACCACTTCAAGTACTGAGTATTCCTCATACAATTATTTGCAGAATAGATCAAACTTTGCTTCAAATCAAACACTTTCTGAAGCAGATAGGGTAAATGCAGCTGCTGCTGTTGCTCAGTCGGCTATCTCAGCTGCTCAAGCTCGCCAGGTCTCATGGACTCCTGTTTCTGTTCCTGCATTTGTTAGTTCCACAGCTCAATCTGCCTCAGTGACCAATATACCAACAGGTGATGGCAAAATACAATATACAGCCCCTGATGTCCGAACCTTTCTCTACGATGAAACCTCAGGTTATTATTATGATCCTGCCACAGGTCTTTACTATGATGGCAACACACAGTACTTCTACAACAGTCAGACATCTCAATATATGTACTGGGATGCCTCTAGATCTAGCTATATTGCTGCCACACAAAGCCAACAAAATACAAACCAACCTAAGTTGCAAAACCCCCCTCAAGCTACTTCAGAGAATACAATTCCAAAAGAACCAGAAGAAAAAAAGAAAAAAGATAAAGAGGACAAAGTTAAGGTTGCAAAAAAGATAGCTAAGGATATGGAGAGGTGGGCTCGTACCTTGAATCAAAAGAAAGAGAATGCTCGGAGTAACATTATTATGGAACAACCCCTGGACCATACAACTAGCAAGGGTTCTGCAGATATTGGTTTTTCTGTTCTAGGGGCTGGTCCATCCTTACAACATCATTCTCATTTAAGAGAAATCTCACCTCCACCCTTGGAAGATGATTTTTTAATAAAACGAACTGAATGTAGTCAGTTTGAGTCAGATGAAGGAATTATAGATTGGGTTAAACTCACTTGCCTTCTCTGCAAGCGTCGCTTCCCTTCAGCTGAAGTATTGACTAAACACAAAACACTATCAGACTTACATAAACAGAATTTTCTGGAACATCAAAAGAAGAATAGCTCATTACCTCAAAGTAATGGTTACAGAGATAGGGCAGCTGAGCGCAGGATGAAGTTTGGTGAAGATGAACCACCAATTCGTAAAAGATATGAATCAGATATACAAACACCTATATTTGCTCATACACCTCAACCTGTTGTAGACACCATTGGTGGCAAAATGTTACAGAAAATGGGTTGGTCAGAAGGCAGAGGGTTAGGTAAGGAAGAACAAGGTCGAATAGCTCCAATAGAAGCCGAACAGAGACCAAACTTAGCTGGACTGGGACAAAAACGAGGAATCTATACTCCCACACCTGGCCTCACATATAGAGACACTGTCAAGAAGCTGATGATTGCTCGATACAAAGAAGTGATTCAGGAAGAAGGAGACTAGGTAAGAGATGTTTTAACACTTTATGCTCAGTTTTGTTTGTTACAGGTTGAATGCAGGTCTGTAGTTTACATTTTATAACTTAGAGAACTTTATGCAGTTACAAGTAGAGATAAATATTGCTCAGAAGAACAATTTTTGCTCTATTTAATGCAATGTAGTGTTTAAATGAAAAAAAAAAATTATCTTTATAAAGTGTCAAGTTAACTTACTCTTATTAAAATTGAATGACTTTGAATCGCTGTGGATTCTTACCAAGGGAATCTAAAAAATAATGGGCTGTCAAAAGCGCGTTGTGTAATCCTTGTCTAATTGTTTGATTCTGTACTTAAAATAGATATGGCGCTTCAAGATGTGCAGCCCTAGATGTGCCCAATACATCTTTGGTAAGTGCTTATATTTCCTTCAGTTAATCAGTTTTTCCTGACAGGTGTAGCAGGTATGTTAAAAATTGCAAAGGTGTGAAAAGCCAAATTTTCCTTACTAGTTTCAACCATTTAGGTCAAATTGACTGAAGAATGTGGACATTACCTGGATAATAACAACTGTGATAGAACTGTGATATTTGTGAAGAAATGGTGAATGTGCGAGTTGGTTGAGTTTAACTGATGGTTGTGACTATTTATATTACAGAACCCGTCGGAGCCACGCGCCGTGCCAATACAGAATGATTACATTATGTACATAGCGTTGCAATAAGTTTGTTATTTGAGTGGCCACCAATTTTCATATATACAAATACATTGATCATGAGCACTACTGTGCCCAAGCTCTGTGTGGTCCTTAATAACATAAATTATTATAATACTAAAATCTGCTTCTGAGAGGTCTCCTTATTTAGAAAATAGCACTCATTATTTTGGTATAGGGAAATATTAAATATATATACAGGCTGTATACATATTAAATGATAAGCCCATTTAGTACAAGTTAAAAAGTATATTTTCATTACATGTCGATATATTGCAAACATTGTTAATAACGAAATGGGCTATTTGTTTTATATACTTCAGATTTTGTGAGTTATATGTCCATATAATATAAGTTTTATATGCATTATTAGCAGTCTATGAACAAAGTATAGATGAAAAGATAAGATTTTTTATTTTCAGTATCTATTCTCCAATTTGCTGATATTACGCACTGTTTGCATTTAATATTTTAATTATTTACTGATAAATAAAGTATGATATGATATAATACTTAAAATGGTTTACTAAGCCAAACACTGTTGAACAACATAAATTACTGATTTAGTAGAATAGAATTTCTATTTATCGAATGATAGTATAATGTAATAATACTTTAATTATAATTTACAATATATCCTCCATTAATATGTATCTAAAGAAGATAATATTCTGAAAATACTAAACGAAATATTTAAAAAAATAATTGGATAAAGTGTATATAATAAATATGTATTAACATTAATAAATACTTCATATTAAAAGAAATTTTCTGTAAGTAGTAGTATTAATAATATAATTATTTTTTATGTACATGATTGTTTTATTCCCCTTTAATAGTAAAAACATATTAAGTTATCTATGACCAAATAATGCCTTAGGAATGGTCAGGTGAACGAAGGTATTAAGAATAGGAGTGGGTTCGTAAGGACCGAGGATATGTAATAGCTGGTCTTGGCTATCAAAAAAAGTGCAATGTTAATAGAAAGTAAACAAGTTTTATTAAAAATCAGATCAACCTTTTTGAAAATATGCAACTAGGTATATCTAAATAATATTTATTTTAGCTTCCTCTGTAAGTGGAATATCCGTAAGGGCTTAACAGTAAGGGGATGTGATAGTGCTGGTCCTCTTCAGTTTTGAATACAATCTGTAATGATTATAATACATTTGAAACCAACCTGCCAAGCACAAATCGATGCACTATTGTCTAAAAGGAACATACCACCTTTTATCTATATCATCTCCAATAATATGAGACAACTTTAAATATGCATTTTTGAAAAGTTTAGTTAAGTTTTGATATTCTTTAAATACTGTAATTTTTATAATTTACCCTAGGTTAAACCCTTTTTGAGATTTAAGTACACGTTTTCTATTCTTACCTCCACATAGGGATATAATGTTTCCTTCTCCAACTGCTTATAATAATCTTCTATATTGAATTTTAGCTTATAAGTTCCTGCTGCCATTGACTCTTTCGTGAATGGGAAAAGAACTCTGCCATCACTCGAGGTCGCTGTATTGTGCCACAGTGCCCACGAATTGTCCTTTTGCTTATACAATTCAACAAAAACTCCAAACGCTGGTCGTCCCGTTGATGTGTCTAGCACGTGGGTTGATAAAACAGCACGAGACATAATCGAAATAAATACGTACGTTCGAGGGCTACAGTATCTGGTGAATGTTGTGGCAAAGATTTCTTAGATTCGAATATTTATCATTCGTAAACAATGTAGGGAATAGGTTACACTGCTAATTAAATAATGAGCTTGTTTTCCTCGATGAGTTATTGTCATTTTTATTGTATTCATCTTTGTTTATTTTACTTATTTTCATTATATTACTTTTCGCAAAATATTGTAGAAGTACCTAATTGAATAGTTCTTATGTACAATACATTGCCTTACGTTCTTGAATCGTGGTAGCTTCTAACTAATACGGAATAGAAATATCATTCAAAAAAATATAAACCTTAAGATTTATATATAAAATTAGATATGGTAATGCATAAAAAATAATAGATGAAGACCGTGCTTTATAGCGTTGATAACCTTATCTATCAATATTCGTGATTATTTTCATGTCACCGAGCGTGGTTTGTGGTCGCAACTTGTGAGCTCAAAATAATATTTCATGAAATGAATTTTTAAAATCTTTGATGCCTAGAATTCCGTAGGATTTTGCACATTTTTTTATAAATAATACGGAGGCAAACGAGCCTACGGGACGCCCAAAAAGGGCAGTCATCGCAGCCATTTGAGGGAGGAGTACACTGGAATTTTGAATTAGCGTTATTTAGTAGTAATATAATAAGCAGCGGAAACTACACCAGAAAATTCTCTCACCAAGAATTAATTTATGATGAGGCCATCGCAAGTAGACGAAAACAAGTTATATTCAAAAATTCCAATGTTATACAGGCCCTATGTTGTACAGTAAGCTAAATGATATTCTGAATGAGTATTTAGTATCCCCTTAATATCTATGAATGTAAAATAAAACTAGAAGAACAGCTAAAAACCAAAAATATGAAATAGAAAACTTGTTTCTTAATATTTAATAATAAAATTACGTTATTTAAAAATTTTAACTTCAGCCTTAATAATATATTGTTGAAAATTTAATTGAAATAGAAAAATCTTGATAATAAATATTAGTTTCCAAACTAAATAGCAACATTAAATTTTAAATCTCATATCCAAGTTTCTCATCCACCAGACTTAAAAATCTTTGTCGAAGTTCACACTTACTCCAGTGTAACCAATTGCTACAACTTAAATTAATTCATTTAGTTTCATTAGCAATAAACGTCTAATGGCAAACATTTTAACCAATTTCTTAATGACACTGGAAGTAGCTGGAACTAGCTTTTAAGATACAGGCTAGGCCTAGTTTAAACGCTAGTGTTCATAGAAGTATATTATGTATAAGGTTAAACAGAGTGAATATTGTACATATAATGTAATGTTTTTTGAATTCATAGGCTCGTACGGTGTTGAAACGAGGCAAGAGGGGCCAAATAATTTATCAGAACACTTACCGTCGCACACTTTGAAGAAAACGCAAAGAGACATTGCGTCTCTGTGTAGTGAGGGAAAATCAAGCCGATCAGTAAAACATTGGAGATTGACAATACGACAAACCCTTCGATGAATTTGGTCAAAAAGAAGAAGATGATACAATCTCAACAAACTCTCTTTTAGTACGGCCTACTGCTTACAAGACACCTAACATGTATTAAATAATGATGCACCTAACTAGTATGATGTAAATATACAGTCTACATAGACGACCCAAAATATTCGTTTTACCATTAGGTAATGTTTTATTAACGAAATATAAAACCTATCCTAGGTTTCATATTTCGCACTCATTCGTAGCAAGTATTCAAAACTCTATTTGTAATATAATTTTTATTACTACCTATTCAATGTCATCGTCATTTAAATTAATATTCTTTCGAACGAATTTGTTCTGCTTAATATACACATCTGGGTGCATAATGTCTTTTTTTTCTTGCTCATCGACGATGACAGTTTGGCTGGACTTGATGATCTTATCTTTGAGTCGGTCCATGTATCCAAACATATGAGCGCTAGGTTCTTCATGTTTCATGTAATCTATTCTCCAAAACGGTTCATCCTGTTCCATTTTGTAAGTGACGCGTTTCCTCGGCTGGGCCACATCCGGAATATGTTCTACTGACATAGATAGTTTTTCTTCCGACTCGTGGAAGTTGACATTCTTGTCTTTATATTTCACTTTGTGAGGGTAAAATTTGCGCAGCTTCTTTCTGTTCAACACATGGCGTTCTTTATTCCTATGCTTGTGTTTTTGTTTTTTATGTTTTTGTTCGTGAATATCGCCGCTGTTCATTGGGAAGAGAGTTAAGTATCGTGGTGATTGGGTTGTTTTGTCCATTCGTAACTTTTTGTAGTTAATTTGTTGTATTGACTTTTCTATCAATTTCCGTAGTGTTACATCTCGAGTTATCATGTCGCAAGGTATGGTTCGAAAGTTTTGACAAAGCAAGTTTTGCATTCTTTGCAACACGGGCTCGGATTTATCTTGATAGGTAGCGGAAGTGTCGATGTCTTTATGAAAGTTGGAGACCATTTTAGTCATGAGGGCATTGTTTCTTAATATCTTTGCGTTGGCTGCTACTAATGTTGAAATCAGTATATAAGTGCACGCCTGCATTATCTAGAAAAAGAACTTGATCTTAACAATGGTAATGGTGAATTGTGTTTTTTTGTCTAGATAATATATATGAACTTACCAGAAAGACCAATTAAATTGATGCAGTGCTAGAATCTTCACTTGTTATTTTTAAAGCACCTTTGCGCTAAGGCCTAAGCCACTGCCCGTCGAAGTTGGTTTCTAAAATGAAATTCGGATGTTGTGAATTTATTACAGGAAAGCTACTGTTAGTAAACATTCAGGTTTGTTTGGTTATCGAACACGCAGAGTTTGTGAAATCAATCAAAAACTTTATAAACAATAACGATAATTACTTATGCGTTTTTCGCTTTTTGAAGAGCCTATAACTGTATAACTTAAGAAAAATTAAATAAAAGTGTTGAAAGAAAGCGTAACATGACATTTCAGAAACTATTGTTTAAGTGGGTAAGATAATATTTTGTTAACTGAGAATGTCGTTGACTAGGTATGTCTACCGTATTGGACTTGAAATATGTGAACTAAAAATGTACATACTATATGGTGTAGTATTTTGTATACGATTTTGATGTACCTATGTGGCAACTTAAATACAGGACACTAAGAAAAGAAGAAAACAGACGGCACTCAGAACAGACTTTTAAGACGAGTGAGCAGGTATTTTTTCCCTTGAGCGTTTGTATAAGAATATAAATTTATTACATACTGTTGTTTGTGAAGTAATATACCAATTTAACAAAGATAAAAATGGGTTGTGATTTATAAAAATATGTTCTATATATCCTATAGACTCTAAATCTTACCTAGAATAAGGATAAGACTATAAGCGCGAAATATACGCCTCACAAAAATGTTTTACGAAAAATCCGCTTTTCGTTTCTTTCATTTAAACATTTGGAATATAATATAAACGAGGCGACAAGGCATTTTTATTCGAGAGACATCTATTGAGTAATCTATGAACTAAGAAAAATCGACTCGAATGAATTCTTTGTGCAGCATTACTGTTTATATGCAGAGCTACTTGACCATAGATAGAGTTAGTATCGATTATTACCATTGGATACTAAGTTACTCAACACTAGATGTCTAATGCAAAAATCGTCTGACTACATTTCCCAATGAGTGAAAGTAACTCAAGAGATACTTTAATGGGTAATGCATTTGGTACAGATTTGGGAAAGCAGTGATAATTTTTTTTTATAGAACATGGGGCAAACGGGAAGGAGGCTCACCTGATGTTAAGTGATACCGCTGCCCATGGACGCTCTCAATGCCAGAGGGCATGATGTTTTTAAGTAGATATACTTTTGCTAGTAGTTTAAGGCATAGTAAGTTGTAAATTAATTAAAAAATATAAATATACATATATATTAAATGATCATGTTAATTTTAATACTATCCTGTCTATATTTATAAATCTCAACGATTATAGTTAAGTGGTTTCAAAATAATCAACGTTTTTTGGATGTATAATAGTTTGATTGATTAAGATTTGGCAGCGCTCGCTAGTTCCAAAAATAAGAAGAAATAACATAAGGTACCTTTGCCGTCAATCGAGGCTCGAATAAAAACATCGGCTCATACAAATTGCTTGGTCATTCGAGCCCCGAAAACTGCACACGACTTACTCTAACCCTAACAAACGGGTTAAAGAAAAAAAACCTTAGGGTTAGTGATGCGATCTTTTTATCGATAGATACAATATGATAAAAATAATTTGTTACTTATATTCATAATATTATAAAAACTTAGGAAAACTGGGTACGTACTTGTTTTACTATATTTGAATAATTAATTAAATAGATAGGAACAGAGAAATTACCTCTACACTTCACCAAAGCTTATTACTACGACAGAATAAATTATTTTATCTATATATACTCGTGGTTCCGAAATATTAAAAGTTGTAATAAAAATACAGATAAATGAGAAGGTCAGCCCTAGCAGAGGCCGGCAGAGAGCTGCCCCATCAAGCGCACTCGGCGTCACAGTAAAAGTGAAAAATACGAGCCGCCGACGGGTTGAGCGATATTTTCTGTTTTTGTTGGTCAGCACCACCATTTACATAATCGTTGCTGGCAGACGTTTACTCAATTTCTTGCCCTCGCCAATTTAGTGGATATCTCTAAAACCTATTTATTACATGCTGTGAATGTAAATTAAAAAACCTCTCTTCATTTCCTGGATACTACAACCAACTGGCCTGGCAAGACTCAATTAATGTCGTGTAACAGATTAGCTAAACTTCATTATCATTTTATTAAAGATATGCATACAAAATAAATATTCAGTTTCTTACTATATTTATATGTCAATATCTTTTCATTATTATTTAATTTTTGTAAAAATCCAAAACGATGAAGACCGGAACATGCCTTACCGAATATTGTGGATATATCTTGTCCATTCCAATTCTTTATCTATTGAGGGAAGAGTTTACCGTATCGACGGGATGAACATAAAATGTTTGACAATTACGAAACACATCAAAATAATATGTATCTATTTTATAATTACAATGACAAATAAAGAAACCATGAAAGGCGGTGCAGCCCTTCTTGAGTTTGAATTATAAGAACAAACCCGATTTTACTCTATATACTTACTTAATTTAAATCCCTTATACGATAGCTATGAAACAGTCCGATGTGTAAATCTTGAAATGTAAACGATTCCAAAATTATTTGACCACGGTTAACGTAATGCTGCCAGCGTTAAAGGTAGGTAGGTACACTGCCAAGGACGATCCTTTTGATGTGAAACATCTATAGCCGCACGTAAAACCGATTTCTGGCGTGGGACGCATGCCGTGGCGACGCGTCGCCACGCTATATGATATACAGTCTAAATGCAGTAGTAAATTTCACATTAAAAATATTTAATGAAAATAATGTTTATTCAACAAATAGTCATCGTTATCAGGAAAAAAATTGTAATATTTAATTTTATCATTATGACATATTTAGTTCCTATCACAATCTATTCTTTTCTGCATATTACTTTTACAAAATAATGTCGATGTTTCACATGTGCCAGGCGTCCCGTGACGACTCACATTTTTTTAAATTTGTTTTAATATTTTTCTATTAATTTTTAATATTACTATGTAGTTTAAGAATAAAATTATTGATGAGGTTTTAATGAACTATTTAAACGTAAAAAAAATCTATCTAAACTCATATAATGTTTTGAAGTCATATTTAAAATGAAATTAGCCAAATGGGTCCAGTCACTTCTCGAAGTAAGACAAACGAACAGCAATTCATTTTAGTTATCTACTTAATAGCAACATGCAGACTTTTTTGGAAACAAACACCCGCAACACCAAATCAAACTAAACGCAACCCAAATGTCGCACGTTCTTCGCCCAACGCTTTTTCTCTTTCCGACGCTCTTTTATCCTAAACCACTTCATTAAAAACAAAATCATCACAAACATTTCAAAAATCATATTACATACATTTACTAAAATATACTGATACAGAATATATTCTTATCGTGCAAAAATAGTTAAAATGAATCTGTTTTGTAGAAATAATTAAGTAAAAACTGTTTACATATGAAAAGAAAGAGGCTGGCTGCTCACAACACAGGGAATCCTAGAGTGGGGGCCAGTGCACTTTACTTTATCTAAATATTCCTGTATATTGTGTCTAATAAAGTTTTATCTCTCTTTCTTTTATAAATAGGTATACATAACTTACGTATCTAATTATGAACTATGCTTGTAATTTTTTAACGCTATAAATGTTAATCGGAAATCTAACAAGAACCATGGAGTAATAAAGCTCTGAGCAGACCTACAGAATCCCTTGTTAATTAAAATAGGTGCTAAGATAAGCGCAACATGATGCTCGTAGCATATGCTTTTACAGTGGTAGAGGTTTTCCTGAAGGTGAAAAGTGGTCTAAGCCAATGGGGAGAGTGGCAACTGTAGCGGGCGCCGCGATTGGTCGCAACTGTAGCTAACAGCGGGGACACGCCCGCACTTCATTATCCGCTGACTTATGTATTCAGATATTTACTTGAGACTAGTGAGCCCTCTGTGAACTGAGCTCTCATTTTACTGCCGAAACGGCATCAGGGAAGGTTCCGAAATTCGTCTGTGAGTATGACACTGCAAATAGTTTGCGGTAAAATTGTATTAATAGGTGAATGATATCTTGTGACGCTCCAATTACTCATGTGCAGATAGACACAAATATAATGTTTAACTGATAATGTAATACGCGAGCAGGACTCAGCCTACAGTAATTGCTATATGTTTTTGATTGTAGGATATTATTATTGATTGATGCTAACCCGGGGCTAAACACGACCGCAGGGTTGAGTCACATATTCAACCACCACGATAACAATATTCTAATACTTCTCTGATGTTATATTAAGGCTCTATATGATAAAATCTACCTATTACCTACTATGTAACAACTAAAGAGCTGTCTGCAATTCTACCTTACCTATTGATTTGAAAGAAAGCCATATAAGACCTTTGAATGTACCTCTTTCTGCCACAAAACTCTCCAAAGTAGAACAAAGTGCGGGGCCGTGGTGAGGGGAGCGGAGGGGAGCCGCACGGAATGATATTCAAATTGCGAACATTTCATTTTAACGCTTTGCGAAGATATTCGCTCGCTCCCACGCTCCTCTAGTGGTAATACCGTGTCGATGAATCATACGATGATCACTACCTTTTTTGTTTTAATTTGAGGAATGCTTAAGAAGCTTTAAAGTACAAAACGCTATTAAATTACCTGACAGTCTACGAAACATTTTCACAAAATTTAGTAGGAAAATAATAACGTTAGTTATTATTAAAATAATTTTGTAATTGTTTGCACTGGTAGGTACTTATGTCGAAACATAAGCTAAACGTAAAAAGAAATTATTTAGTAGATAGTCACACTTATGTACGCACGCACAATTAGTTACACCAAAATAGGACTACATTTTTCTGGGGTAGGTATTTTTTCTGATTATGCCTACTGCTGTTGGCTACTTAAATAAATGAAAATTTAGTCACTTTCTATTATTTCATAGTGATTAGGTATGTATTTCATATTAACTTGCGGAAGTGAACTTTTAATTAATGATACCTATGTTCCGGTATCAATTTAAAGATAAAATCATCGACACGCCAATGCAAGTGCAAACACTATCCGAAGTTGAGACGTTTACGAAATGTGAACATTTCGCGAATTGATCGTCTGCGGAATTCTCATTTAGTCGATCCCTTCCCCGTCGCCCTCTCCGCCGCCGCTCCCTCGGCTCACACGACATATCTCTGATGGGGACTTTCCATTAGTGTTTATCAAATTAGTTTCATCACAACGGCGTTAAATAGAGTTCAGCAGGTCATATCATATCAACCGCAAGGCATACGGTAATGTATAATAACTGAAATAAAATGGAACAACGCATCTGTTGGCCTATTCCATGTTCTTCATAATGTAGCATGGTGTATATTTTCCGAAACGTTAATCGCAGAACCTCTGTCTCACCTAAATGATTTAAATAAACCATTTAGGTACAAAGATCGTAGAATACTTTTAACACAATGTGGTCCCATTCATATTAGGTATAAATTGAAACTCCATTGGAATGAATACGTCGTAATTAGTGCCTTAAAAGGCAAATATATCTTGTTTACACGTACAGAATTGATAATTGACGGAATTACGTGAAAATACCATAAACAATAATTCCAGAGAAAGCAGACTTAATAATAATAACAATGACTTTTAATAAATTCCGACTGGAACAGTGAAATTCCGTCAGCGCTACGAGATATTCAGTTATACATTAATAATTGTCGCACCCCCTTCCGCCCCCACCGCCCCCTCTCATTGTAATTTAAATGGATTCTGGCACAGATTAAGCGTCGATGTCTAAACAGTAATCGCCGCGGAAGATCAAAAACAAAAATCATTGATTCATATAGATAAAACAATGTAGGTACACTTATAAACGTAATAAAGAAATACATTAAATGCTTGTAATTTTACTTTAAATGCCAGTTCTCAATCAAGGGCGTAGAACGGAAGAGAAGAACTGGCAATAAACTCTCCGCTAAATATGCTAACAGCCTTTTGTCGCATTGCGTAACTTGCTATCACAAAAATGTGTTTTATTCATTCCGTAAGGAAAGAGTCAATTTTTCAGATAATATTTTTCATATCGGCCTACTCTAATTGATAGTGACGGTTTCAAAAAAAACGAATTGTTCTTTCGTTTTTTTAAGCTTGAATACTGTACAAAGATACGTCCCCCGTCTTTTGCAGATTTGTACCCGCCGCTGAATAAATATCCAACTGAATGAATTGTGTAAACTGTGGCTCAGGCGACAACTAAATTGAAATATTTCAATTCGGTCTCACCTTCCTCACTCAGATAAAATTGATATCCAATTTAATAACCGTTTTCATCGGATTGCATTTTACAATTTTAATTACAACGAACTCTAACTATAAAGTATATTTTTCACTATAAGCAGTTAATAAAGCAAAAACAATTTAGTGTTGTTGTCTGAATTACGTTTTTTTGTGAGTTACCGCTTTAATAGTTGATCACTGTATGTGTATATGGAATTATTTCTTAAGAATGAATATTCAGTGAATAAAATTGTTATCTCATTGACAACATCGATGCTATCACTTGATGCGAAGTGAAATGAACGACTTAATAGAGGCAGAGCTACTGCAGCAATGTTATCAATATAAATCTCATTAAAGCCAAATAAAACATGGGTTAACACTGGAAACAGCTCACAAAACCGAGAATATATTAATAAAAAACGTATCCACGACTCGAATAACAAATATAATTGTGTTTTTTTGTGCTCCATTCAATAGAGCTTTGTTCGCGAACTCAAAAAAGTCACCTTTATAAATTAAGTTTCATCGTCGGCGAGCCAATCGCGGGCCGAGGGCGGGGTTAGCGGCCTTCCCATTGGTGCTTCAGATCCACTCTTCTCATAACATTTTATATAACCGGATGATACAACATATACAGTTAACACTCCAGCGAGAGCGGGATGGAGCTACGCGGTTTGTATACAGTGTATCGCTTCGTCCCGCTCGCGCCCGGCCCCGCAACTGTCGGCGTTCCACCAAAAATGAAGCAACAGTGTTCGTTACAACTTGCCAAGGAACGGTGTCTCGTTCCGTTTGCCGCTCGCGCTTTTGTACGTCCTAATACTGTCCTAATACTCTCCTAATATTGACCTAATACTATACAATAATAGCCATTCCCAAAGATAAATATTATTCAGTGACGTTTAAAGATGTGTTTCGTGTGTTTGTAACTTATACTTTTGACTGGACTCGAAAGCGAAAATGTCTCTACCGAACGGTGTTGATGTATCACAACTGGTGCAGCATCCAGTTTTAGCTGCTCTCCCACCTTTCTTCCTGCGAGCCTCCGAGAGATATCAGGTCAGTGAATGCTGATAACGTGACATATCATTTATTCTTATTTGTTACATTGAATAAACTAGGAACTTAAAATAATCTAGACCAATATTTTTATTGGTAATCTAATTTCGGTAGTTGAATTGAGAACCCAATCCGAATTTAAAACTTGTGTTCTTATAAAACTGCCGTACCAAACTTGTAAAATACCCAACAATTTTAATATAAAATTACAAAAGATTAAAAAGCGGTCTCTCGTAACACTTCCGCCGCTCCACCGTTGCGGATAAAGGTGCCAAAGTTACAACGTAATTAAATTATAATATTACAACTTTATTGTAAATGAACTCTATATTAAGGGTTAGTGAGACCTTTAATTATATTATCGTTACATTCATTCGCGTGTTTTGTTGTAACACGATATTTTCGTAATTTCCGGTTTGTAGGTCAGTAGTTGCAAGAGCATAAGAGATATTTAAAAAAAGTGCGAAATCAGAGACGTTTGCTTAGAGTTATTCAGGCATTATTGAGTGAAACGATTATTTTTTTTGAAGATGTTGCTAGCTCAGCTCAGGATTTGGTTTGCAATTCGCTTTTTCCCTTAATGTATGTCTTGTTAATTAATTTTGTATGTTGTCATAAATAGTTGTTTCAAAAATTAGTCTAGTCCTTAAGTTTAAAGATCGTGAAAGATGTTACCGATATATTGTTAATACCTAGACTATTAGTTGCCGCCGGGGGTAACTTTGTGTAGATTAAATACGTAAAACATATAAGTAGATATATAGGTACAGGAATATACATAGATATATATATATATATATATATATTCTATAGGTTCTATAGGTTCTTAATAACATTTATCAGTCATTTAGCGCCTAATTTTGTCGTAATGATATGTTAAAAAATATTTGTCTAAAATTCCCCGAAAGTTTTAATACTTACCTATTCATCTGGAAAGACACATTAATATCTACTTGTCGTACCTACGTTTTTTCTCTATCTTTTCATTAGAGTGAAAATAAAATTTGAGATACCTTTTATTGTTGTAAAATATAATATGTATTATTATACATTTATCAACAGCCAGGATTATTATTATTAACAATGTCTTAACTTTGGTAATAATTATACATTTATATACGGTTCTTAAGTATTACCTACTTAAACCATATAGGTAATTGTCTTATTTAAAAAAATATATTTTAAACAATGTGTTTTGAATGTCTGTTGACTTTTCTTTAATTTAATTCAGTTCTGGTTATAGAGCGAGTCACATTTTCTTTACACATCGGCCAATATCATAAAAACGGAGTAAAAGTCGAAACAAAAATTAATTAATATGAAATTAAAAATATATTTGCTACCTTCAGATAAAAATAATTATTTTGTAAATTTAATTAATATTTACAAGTTATTAATTTAGTAAACTGAAGAATTGATTATTTTTGTTCTGATCTCACAATACTTATTCCCGCCTACTGAGTTAAAAATATACTTTATTTGGTTTTAAGTGCTTTTTGAGAATTGATTGTAAAATTAATAGTTTCACATAAATTGTTTCTCTCTGAAAAGTATAAAAGAGATCACAACTTCAAAACATACAATCCCTTTGCTATTATTCTCTTTTCGAGAAATAAAAAAAATGTTATGGAGTTGTTAATTGAAATAAGTAGGTATCTCTGGTTCTTCTTTCTTATGATTTTGGAGTTGTTGCTGTCATTACTCTAGAGGAGGGTTTGAAGGTACAACAACCTCCATAACCCAACATTCTTTTATCACGACTGGAACGTGAATAAAATCACAAAAAAATACATACTATATAATAGATAACCTCGACGTTTAATATGCCATTGTATCCTTTATATACAATATTCTAGTAATTACACGTAATTTATTTCTTTATGAGAAACCTATAGAAGCCTAATTTATGGAATAAATAATTGCAAATAATAATACAAATGAAACTCAGCCAAATTTAGAAACATATTTATTTCAGTTTATTTATAGATTGCAACAGTCGCCACAGTCTTTTATTAAAATTTACTTAAGTAGAATCCGTGCAGCAATAAGTGCTGAAAGATATGTTTTGTATTCCAGCGGACCCCGAAGTGCGCGAGGTGCCGCAACCACGGCGTGGTATCTGCCTTGAAGGGCCACAAGCGATACTGTCGCTGGCGAGACTGCGTCTGCGCAAAATGCACGCTCATCGCTGAGCGGCAGCGGGTCATGGCAGCACAGGTATTATTTATATACTGATTTACTTAAATCGCATCTTTTGAACGTGCTTTGTTGCCGGTTGACATTCCTAGATTTGCTTAATTGATACAATTATTTTAAATAATTAGTTTACTAGCTTCATTAAGCCAACATTGTGTTCAAGGCAGATAGTCTCCGTCACTCCGTGACCTATGCCTGAGATCTTTCTATTTATTGCTTTAATTTCACCAGGCTTTAAATGATGAGAGTGAGCGCACACAGGACTTTTACAAAGGCTTCAGTGTCTCTGAGATTTTTCAACGTTATAAAATCGTAATATAATCAGTATATCGTGCAGGTGGCGTTAAGACGTCAGCAGGCTCAAGAAGAGAACGAAGCTCGAGAGCTGAACTTGTTGTACGGAGGTCAGCCGTCTGCTGGACCGCACTTTCCAGAATTAACTGACGAACCAGGTGAGCTTTTTAACATCACAAGCCAAAAACATTTAAGCAATGAAGTATATGTTAACCAAACGACTTTCAGGAATATATTCGTTATGTCATGATACGTTATATTAGGTCCTACCATTGATTGCCTAAAAACAGTATTCTGGTAGATAATAGTAATAAAAACATTTATTTATATATAATAAATGGTGCAAATAGGCATTATTATATTATCTTTGCATTAAGGTTTCTGTAATTTCTACATATTAAACAATAGCGCTAAGTGCAACGAGTTTTGTGAATGATTGATGGTATACCTACTATCTACTCATTTTTACATAGACGCCTGTGAGCGATGTTCTTCAGTAAATAGATTAAGGAAAAAGAAAATACACAGTCATTTGCTAAATGGTAATGGTAAAAAATAGGGATTTCCGAAGATACTTATACAACTTTTTAAATGTTTCGTCCGTCCGTGCGAATGATCGCATATTATTTGTTGTGATTTTAACTTCATAATCACCTTTATAAATTCACCTGAAATTAGGTGTTAAAAGGTCAAGGTGTTGAGCCGTCTTTCATGATTTCGAGTAAAGCGATTTGATGACATGTTATCTAGTCATTCTAACTACACGTTTATTCGGATATTAGAGTTAATTAACGTCTGAAATGCGTCACAAAAAGATCTTAAAATGTCGTTAGCGACGGAAATTACTTTTTCAAACCAAAGCCGTAAATGTTTCCGCAAGCTTTTTATCATAAAAATCTACTGAATAGCGAAATATTCTTATTATGTATTTAATTGAGAGTATATTATATTAAAGTGAAATAAAACACCTTTTATAGCGGGACTTAAACACAGGGTGCTGTCGAGAAATGAAAACAATTTTCTTTTCTAAAGCTCACTCGGTGGGTGTTGATCTAAGACATATACATATAAACACACATGTGTTTATCGTCACAACATACTCATGTTGCCGCTAAAAAAGGGAATTGTGCGACATTTTAATATTTGCCCTTTCTCGAACAGTTTTAATTTTGCTTGCGGAATGTTTCATTGAATTGGTTTCAAATGGTTTTTATTTCAAATAGTGATTCATATTTATAGTAAAACAGACTTTCTTTATCCATGGAAATGTTAAATTAAATTAATATAACCCGTCCCTTAAGAACTTACCAAACTTGTAGCTACCCAAATCATTCACACTGTATTTTATTTTAAAGATTCAGACAAGGAAGGAAGTAAGATGTAGTCGTTCTGCAAAAAACCTAAATGCGCAAAGTCCAACAGCACTTTCCCTCGCGACGGAAACGTGTGATGTTTTTTTTAAACAGTTTCAAACGAATTTCAGCATTTATTTAATTGCGCCTTACTAACAAATCTTTATAATTTGCTGAAACATCAAAAGAGTTCTTTTCACTTCACGGAAACATAGCTTTAATTACAAATGCGGTAAAGCTCCCATTTCCCCACATGACCCACCCTCGCTACTATAACTTTTCCTGTTTTCCCTATATTAAGTGCCTGCTTTTCTTTTAATTAATGTTTTTATATGAAAGGCGAATAGTATGACACAATGGTTGGCCGCCTTCCTAATGATTTTACTATTTTTTATGAACTTCTCGCTATTACTTTACCATAAAAGGAAATAAATAAAATATAACTACGTACCTATTATAGTAATTCCTTATCAGCCATAAAACACTGATAAGCATTTATATAGATAATCACCGGTGGTAAGGTAAGAGCAGTTTCTTAATGAAAGTTTTTTAATTCCTTAAGTTGTTATTAACAAACAAACAAAAAAAAACAAACAAAAATATCTTTATTCATATAATTAAACAAGAACGTCAAAAAAATTAAATTAATTGTGAATTTACATTTACTGCTAGTTCTTAAATCAAGGGCGTAGAACGGAAGAGGAAAACTGGCAATAAACTGGCATTAATGATAAGTTGCTAGGAATGATAACAATTCTAAAATAACGTCTGTCGTCGATCTAAATACTACGCACGATGTCCATAAGGCTGTTCAATAAAGCCTTAATAAAGTGAGACTTTCTGGCGTGGAATGCCTCCAGTACCCTACACTGTAACTGTTAATACGTGACTCGTATCACATATTGTACATGTTATGAGTCGAGTGTTATTGGGGTATACTTTTATGACTGGTTAACAATTTATCATTTAGGTATTATTAAAAACTAATGAAATGTATTCCATGCGTTTCATGGTTTCATACATTACACTTCTCACTTGAAACAAGCATTACGAAGCACAATATGACAGTTCTAACTTTAAACTCACAAACAACAAGAAAAACTAAATTTACTTAAAACAGTTATTTCATCGGGCTGTCCTTTGACGGTTGGTCATCCTACCATCTCTTAAGTTGTCGTCGACTTTCCTTTCTAGGATAGCAATCCAAAATTTCCCTTGTCTACTTTTCCAGATACCAATTGGCAGGATCTAATGCTTCTGCTTACTCCTATGATACCTGCTTGACCTTAGCAATGCTTTCAAAACCATGGATTTTGAAATTCTGCTTGCGTTGCTTTGACTTTTGATTGACTGGCTACTGACTGGTTTGAAAACTATCTTTACAGTTTTTTTCCTGCCCGCACTAAAACGCAATATGATAGCGCAATCTTCTAATCTTCTAATCACAATATTCTCGACACATGCATCTCTTATATGAATGGAAAAGCTGCTTGACAAGATTGATCGCCTGCAGAATGTCTGCATATGCTTTATATTTGGTCTTAGGATATATGCCCTTTTCGACTCAGACGTGACACGCATATAATTCAACTTCTATGTTCAATTCTTTTCAATCTCAAAATTACCTCTAATCTTAAAAATCTTACACCTATAGGTCCTTACATCTATAGGTGACGCTCCTCTATTGGATGCATTTTGTTTTTATTTCAATTCCATCTCAAGGCTTGTCCTTAAGTTCTGGAATAGGCTCCCGACTCCATGTGAGTGCCCATCACTTTAGCCCCTTTTAAGACACTTCTATATAAACTTTTCTTAACCATATCCTATCCTGTTCAATCGTACTCGAACAAAATTATTGTACGAGTATTTCTTACTTTTATTGCATTATAATTCATGAATCCGTGAGATTTCAGTTTTTAGTTTTACTTAATTAATTTTTTTAACGTCGCGATGTATATATAAATCAATATCTGCCTTGTAATACTTAGCAATATTATGTAAGGCACGTTTATTACACATTACGTATATCGGTAAATACGCAAAGTAAAAGATGAAATATCAAAAACTACTAAACCGCTTCTTTAAAATGATGTTTAGTCATATTTGACATCACTTACACATATTTCTTTTTATGTTACAAAGTAAGTATACCAAATCTTTGGTAAATCGATTTTTAGTTCTAAAATTGTATTAATGTAATGAAAGTCGTTCAACGTTTGAACGCGACTTGTCAGCCGAACAACCCAAGCAATCTTTTATCTTGCCTGCTACTGTTAGGTGCATTCACGGTACATCTTAAAAATTCTTTGCCATGGTTATAATGTGTGTTCCATGTCAAACAACGTTGACCATGGCGATCAAGGTCTACATTTTCCAATACTTAAGTATCTTCTGGAAGCCCAAACCGATAAAATAAGCGGGAACTCCAATAACTCTCAATGTGTCACGATTTAAAAATGTTTTGTCAGAACATATCAGTTCGTTGATATATTCGTACCATGAAAATACATAGCAAAGTGTGCGTGTGAATTGATAAAATATATGGTTGTTCGTTATAATATGTAAAGCATATTAAATCATTAGCGCACTGAAACAGGATCAATAGCACTGCGTTCAATTGCACTTTACAACTTAATTGGTTATAAGTATACAGCACTGGCTCGCGGTTTCGCTTGTATATTGGTTTCATATATCCAGAGCATAATCACTCTGTTAGTGTGAGTTGAATTAATAATTATGTGAAACAAAAGAGGTTTTCACTGCCAAGATATCTTATGAAATGTCATTAATGAAAATTTGTCTATTTGATCTATCTCCTATATCCGTTTTGAAACCTGTATCATTAACCGCCACTCCAAGAAAACCCTTTTCCACAATTTTCCGTTCGAATCATTTTTCAAATGGTTCGTTATCATTTTGATCTTTTCCCTCAAAGATATCAAACTATCCCTCCCCCTCACACTTTTAGATCGCATATATCCTTCTCAGCCACACACGATTTCGATACCATTTATATTTCGAGTGGCACTTGCCGTATATCCATCCCACTCCAACTCGAGAGTATTTGTGTAGTCTATCCCTATCGCACGTCCACTTAGGTCAGTCGGATGCAACCTGGGTTTTTATTGTATAACTTATAATGAACCCGTTTGAAAGGGAAGGGTACTCAGTATTTTATTTTTACAGTTTATTGCAAAAGTAAAGTTTAATTTAATGCCGGTTTGAGTTTGGGATTCTTTAATTAATGCTCTTTGTGGCTAAATGTCGGGCTTTCGCTTAACGAATAATATATTTTGCTCCGTTTTGTGAGCATTCGTTTAACTTTGGTAATTATACAAGTGCCTACTTATTAGTTATATGACGATTATATGTAGATGTACACAACGGGAACGCGATCATATCATTTTTAAATGGATTTAAATGAAAAATAGCAGATGTCCCTCGCGAAATGAAGATCAGTGTATTTGTGAAACTCTATTAATACAAAACTTAACCCTCGACCCCCGAGTGGAGTGATTAGCGATACTAACAATGCGACCCCGCTTCGTCCACGGCTTGTTCGCGACACCTATTATTTACGAGCGACCACTTTTTACTCAAAACTCATCTCAATCGCCGTGGCTCAAAGTTTAAATTTTAATCACAAAGTTAAAGTTTAAAATTGTTCGATAGATTTACCTTTATTATTAGAAAATTAACTTTATTAACAGGCCGATAGATGTTCGATTTGATCGCACAGTCTGGTGGTTCGATTTAATTACAGAAGCGCCTGTATTGAAATAGTTTAGGGTCGAAAGTTGCTTGTGTTTAAAATTTAAACTTTGATATTGGATTGAGTAACTCTAAATCGGCGGGTGGTAACAATAAAACCAATTGTTGGGTGCTTCTATTATTCACGTGGTCACACGAAATTTACCCTTGTGTTTGAAATAATACAGTATGAGTTCGCGTGGCGTCTTTGTACGCTAAAATTCATTCGATTGAGGAATTAGTAGTCTATAATCATAGTGGTTTAGGGCTGGCATGTTGTTAAATTGATGCTCGAAGCAATTGGTATTTTATTATTCCATATAATTTTTTGGCTCAATTTGTCTATATGAATATACTAAAGTATGAATAAAAAGGTCGTAGATATATGGATGAAACAAATTAACTGATAAATTAATGTGACGATATTATATAAGTAAAAGTTCGATCGATAGGTCAGTTATAATTTTTAACAAATATTATACACATTGCGCCAACCCTGGAGACGGAGTTATATTTAATATAGGCTGATGGGATTACTGGCTTTCAATAAGAGCCGAGTATTAGAGACAGTAAATTCCGATCGTATGTCGAGTTCTTTTGTAATCACACTTTATTAACATTTTATTACTTTCTGGCGACGCCCTTCTTCACTTTTGAATTATGACAACATCTATCTTTGTAATTTAATTGTACTGGAGCCATTGTTTTACGGGAGATGTAAGGGAGGGTATTTAGAAATAAAACCGGGATTTATCTCATTTATGAATTAAAAAAATTAGAGTTGCTTTTATGTTAGAAATGCGTGCAACAGGGGGTCCCAGTTAGTCTGACATCCCCGCCCTTTAGTGTAAACGATACAGGCAGAAAAATTGATTTAGCTGTAACACGATCTCGCGGCTTCCGCTGTTTTTATTTGCTTTCTTCGTTTTATTTTTTCATTAAATGTTACCTGACGCCATGTTACAAACGTACGAATACTTACAAGGTTTGATTAAATTTTTTGTTTACTTCGATAACAATTGTTATGTTTTCACCTCATCATTTTAGTACCTATTAAATAATACGCAAACGTGGATAATTGTATATTTTATTAACATTAAAAACAGTTTTAATACTGTACATAATTCTATATGAGGACAAATCAGACTCAATTAAACAGTGACAATACAATACTGGTGATTATTCGACTCCATGGAGAGATGTCTAATTGATCAGAGACACAATAGTTCAGTATCGCGGGTAGGGGCCATCACACGTCACACATCAAACGCACTGAGCGCCGAATTACCTTGAGGGCGAACAGGGATAACCGGGTCGAATAATATGCTAATGAAAAGAAATGGCAAGTAGTCCTCAATCATGTGAAAATCTAACGAAATCACAAGAACAAGAAACAGAGAGATAATATCTAAAAGCAATCCAACACTACGTTTTAGTCTTTGGCATTTTATTAAATTAAAGGTAGTCAATACAGAATAATTGAGGCGAGATAACTAACAACAGTTTAGTGTAAAAGTGAAAATTTAATGGCCCACGCACCACCCTAACCCGATATCGAAGAGCACTTATCTTGAGCGCAATAAAAAATCACTCGTGCCTATTTCAAATACGACTTAAATTCGAAAAACAATTTTTTTATAAAGTTGTACAGAAAGTTACAACATTAATCGTCCTATCACTCTCATAATAAAGTTAAAATTTCTTCGATAAACGATTCTTTCGCTCTAACAAGACACGGGGTTATTTTTAATTTCCTCGGTTTCAATAATCGCCGGTCAGTACAATAGAGGTTTTATAACTTGTTGAATTTGCCCTTCCTAATTCTATAGAGTTTTTCTCCACTTGAGTTTTTATGAGTGTGTACGGTGTATCAATCATTAGATTATGAGTGCCACTTGGACCTGTATACAAATATTTATCTTTGGGATTTGTGGTTTGATGCCTGGTAATGGAATTATAATTGTATAGAATTAAAATCTCTTGCAAAGGATATTATTAAATTAAAATGTATGAATTTTTTATTTCCATTGTTATTACTACGCCTCTCTAAACCGTAGCTCTACCGGCGTAGCTAATGTGCACCGTAGCTCGTCGTAGCAATTGTGTTGCTTATATAATTACTATGTTGGACATTTACATATAATACAAAAACCAATGAATAAAAAAAAATTAATACATAGGTTGTTAACCTATGTGTTAATTTTTTTTAGTTTGTTAAGTTAATAATGCTTTATTAAAAATAAATACATTGTAATATGCAAAGTTATCCCTTCAACCACAATTAGCGTCTACAGATAAAGCTTTGAGCGTTGGCCGAGCCGCTCCCCTCAATAATAAATAAAAGTTAATTACGTCATTATTTCTTCGTGGACTCGGCTAATTACCGGCGGTTTTAGTTTTTGTTTAATTCTTTATATACGAAAGGCTTTTATTGATTTGGATATCAAAGAGTATTAAACAGACAAAATAGTAGCCAATCCTCGGCGATGTCGTTTTGGCTCGGTAAAGGATTGTCGGGAAGTGGGAACATTGAATATGCATGTACAGTCGGCCGCAAACGTCTGTACAATTGTATTGAAGCGACACGTCGGCCGTCGCTCGCAGACGTCAGTAAATCCGAGCACAATACGCCGCGACAGTACCGTGGCCGGCCGCCAGAGCATTGTGCGCTTGATTTATCGCCGACGCATTACTGTGTCGCGCAATGCAAACAACCATCGCGCTCGCCCTGCCTTGAGGTATGGTTATTGCGTGTAGCTTTTCATTGCACGAACGAGTAACAGCTCAGATGAGAAAGTGGATTAAATAAATCGAGAGTCCATCCGAACCACACTGTATTAATATCATTTGATGTTTGTTAAACGGAGCAGTAGCTGTAGGGCGACCGATGACAAGTCAACGTGCAGTAGATATGGTCGTAAATAGTTTTCAAAGATAAAGTATAAATATTGTTGAGATTATGGGTAGATAGCAGGTCCAGGTTTCCTTGGAGTTATAAAATATTTAATCAAAAGAATGAAAAGCATTAAAAAATACTATGGCTAACATTGTGTTCCAACAAAAACACCCACTTATTTAATATACACAATTATATGAATAACAAATGTACATAATACAAGCAGATGTCCTATCAAATACAATTCATCTATTCAAATGTTCTTATTCAGTTACACACATACGATTCGATATTTCTATCCCCCTCACACGTGTAATGAGGACCGAAAAGGCCAGAGTATAAGTGTTTGTATTGGATTCATAATAGTGTATTATTTTAATGAAATTCAGTATGTGCTCGAGGGAGGGTTTTATTGTTTTTTTGTTTGGCTCCTTTCTCCATACGTCCTTTACTTTGTAAAGTTTGGTTTTGTAAGTTGATTTAATATTTGTTTATAATTGATTTATTTGTGTATGATTATCTAAATAGACAACATATTATTACATAAGTATTTTAAAGGCTGACAGAAATAAACAGCTTGAATGTAAAATGATTTTTAATAATTTAAACACACCTACGTTAGTTATAATGACTCAAAGTTAAATAAACATATCATCCATCATATGTGATCAGCTGTTCTGATAGGGTTTGTAAAACTCCACTAAAAACTAACAAAAAAAGGATATTTGCCTGCATTTTCTATTCCCAACGTTAAACACTCGAAACCGAACGGAACACTCAAAACAAATAAAACCCCAAAAGCCGTATCGAAAACATTTTCGTTAAAAATAAGAAACAAAAAATCCGCTTTTCACTCGATATCGAATCGCACATATTGTATTGAACTAGTCGCACGATAAATGTAATCGAATCGTGTTTCCCCCGAGTCGAGTTCCCTCTCAGTACTTGAGTCTCAAAAAAACAATAAGTTCGACCATTAAATTCGCACACGTCACTGAAAACGAGCCCGCTTCTAATTGCTCGACACACAATGCACAACGTCAAATGTTTCTATTGTACTTGACATTATAAATATACCTGCTGAAAAACAACCGCTATGCTTTTGATAATTGTAATTTAATATTGCTGCATTACTCACACGAGCACGCATTGTTATCCCGATACACGTCTAGCGAAGTGTTTTTTCATTTACGTTTTTATGTAAACTAAGTATTTAAATATGTAAATGTAAATAATGATATATTCTTAGAGTAGCGTATCTGTTTAGGTATAAAGAGAGGAATACTAAAGGAAATATTCAAAAGAAACACTTAAAAATAAATAACAGAAACTTAAAGTGCAAATATTTGAACCTCCGTACCTCGGCACATAATTTGAGCACTTTTGTCCACGACTGTATTTTTAACGCAATGTACCTTTTTAACGATACACGGAAAGTGTTTCAAAGTGGTTTGTTCACGCGACTGTTGATTTTATATTCTCTGGTCTTTGTTAAAGCGATATAGAGTGATATACATTTTGAAGTCACATCAACATACAAAACCATAAGACTGCGTCAAAATACAAATGACTTGACTTGAAATCTAATTCTCAAATCTGCTTAACATTGTTTTTAGTCCGTGACAGCTAAGTGTAACAAGAAGAAACTTTTATAAAAACTACTCTTTGTCCTTAGTTCAAAAACGCGCCCGAATTACCGAGGTATGCTCCAGTCCATCACCACCCGAGACCCAGGATTCCAAGACCCCGATAAGGACCTCCCCTCTAGATTCGCCCCCACCACGATCTCCGTCAGACCATGAATTGAACGTGGAGGAAGAATTGGAGCATTCGGAACCTTCATTGACGCCAGAAAATCTGTCGCTCAAAGAAAGGCAGGATGAGGTTGGTCTTTTTAATGGGTATTTTTTTCATTATTAAGTATGTAGTTATGTAATTTGTGAAGGGGTATGATATATCTGAAGGTATTTCATTAATTATATGTATTTCAATTATGATCTTTATGGGTTATAATTTGTATAGCATTTTTCAACGATTTTATACTCGATAGAATTAAAAATAAGCTAATTATTGAAATGTGCATAGGTCAAGAAAGAGGACGATGATAAATGGGACAACAACTTCAAGTACAGACGTGGTAAACAGGAGGGTCACACGCCAGAGTCTCTGGAGGACACCTCGCCCTTCCAAAAATCACCCGTCGATGTCCTCATTAAAGTATTTCCCAGGCGGAGCAGACAGGTGAGGACATAAGGCGGTTTCAAATAATAACATTCATTTGTGTCTGACCTTTTATCAATTAGCAACAACATTTGAGTCGCTTCTTAAGTTTATTCTGTGTTCTCTTTATGATTCAGGAAATAGAAGTCATCCTCGCCAGATGTAAAGGGGACGTTGTGGCCGCTATGGAAACTATGGTCAACGGCCCTGAATCTTCCTACATGACTCCAGATTCACCCTACATGAACTACCAGTCCAAGTCTGCGTTTTCTCCGCTCTCTAATCATAGCTTTAAGTTCTCGCCTTCTAGAAGATTCCTTACTCCTCCCTACAGTGGAACAGGATATTTACCTACGGTGATAAGGCCACCTCCAGAATATATGTCTTCGTTTCTACCACCTTCTGAACTGATGTATGGCAGGCAGCTGCAGGTGCCATCTCCTGGTACTTCACCTACCTCTGATAATACGAATAATGAAGGGTTCTCCGATTAGGGTTTGCAAAATTGGACAGTGCTGTAAGCTGTCTTATAATGTTCACTGTAAATATAAAAAAATGGTCACATTGAAATGAGGTATTTCGTTATTTTAGCAAAATAATAAATAGCTTAGGAGATCCGTTCACACAAGTTGTAATATATCAATAGTACCTATGTTTAATATCCTTTCAAGGAAATAATATTCGGTAATAAGAAAAAGATGCTCTTGACGAATAAAATTAGTGATATTATTTTTTGCTAACCTTACAACAGTAGTGTTGTAAGGTTTATTTCTTATATTGTTGTACAATGAAGTTATAAAAGATAATAAAGAAAACCTTAGGTGATATAGGTAATTAATAAAAAATTGTAAATAACTACTGAATAAAAATAATTATAGTAGAATTTATTGATTAAGATTTATCTAAGTATACGTTATTATTAAATTAATAATTGTCATTTCTGTATTATAATTGGACTTAATAGTTTAGAAAGCAATACTTACAAATTAATACGTGTTTTGTTATTTTTCTGTCAACCGCCAACACCATCTCTTTACTCTAAATATTCAGTTAATTCTAATATTTAATAATCGAGTTCATAGATTTTCTTTTCAATTAGTTTTCTAAGAATCTTTTTGTTTCAAATTACACTTTCATGTGCGAAAATAAAATCCATGTAACACAAAACACGTTTTTTCATAAAATAAGTCTTTTGTGTTGAGTTTGTCATAAAATTGTACTTACAGTAATCTCATATTTAAAAAAAATATCTTATAAGAGATGTATCAAAAAAACGTGTTAATTTGTTGAGTTAATTGACTTATCCAAAATAAATCTCATCGTGAATGGGACAGTGTTTTTTTCCACAAATTAAAATTTACACAATATTTATATTTTGTGTTTGCCGTATAGGTACGTTTAATTATTCATATTTAATGTTAGTTACGTCAGAATATCAACTGCGTCAAACGTATTCGTTATGTAAAAATAAATACCTTGTGTATACGTAATTATTATAGGGTTGTTATCTTACAAACATTGAAGTCCTACTCTCAACATAACATAACAAGAAATAAGTTTTTATTAAAAAGTGGAAAATTGGCGCACGTGGGATTTATTAAATATAACAAAAATTCACCAACAAAATATTTAGTTTTTAGTTTTCATAACTCAAATGAACTTCTTTTATAAATGAGTTGGAAAATTAATAATATTTTCCGTCTTAATACAACATATTTATAAAAATTAAAATGCAATGTAATGATTTACTAAAAATCAATCAATGTATTTTCATAAAATAATAATCCATATAAAACATTAGATTCACTTGCGACGCAATAAAAAATTATAATGTTAACATGAAAATACAAACGTAAATAATATTCACATTTTTTTGTGGCTTCATTCATCTAACTTTTTATTGTACGTAGTTAGATAATTATTTAGAAATTGTAATTAAAATACTAAAACTATGTTAAACACATACATATTATTATTCAATCTGCTGTTTTTAAAGACGTTAAAACACATATTACGAATTACTTCATAAGTTCACAAACATTTTTACAATAGATAAATATAATAAAAATTAGATTTTTGGATTTTGCTCTTGTAAGTAATTAATTTTAAAAAGTAACTATATACCTACCTATTAGAGTAATATAATAAGAAATACTCATATGATTAGTGTTCAGTAGTGTATAATGTAAATAGTGCAGAATGTAATCTCGTAGTAATTTTAATAAGTACCTTATACATAGTTGGTAATTGTATAAACTTTCGCTCAATAAATAGATCATTATGTCAATATTTGTTTTATTGCAACACTAATTGTTCAATCTTAGCATTTATAAACATAATCGTATTACCTTGACGTCTGGTCATACACGATTTTTAATTTGTTCCTACATATTGTCAGCTCCCATAACCAAGCGGCTTGTAAACAAATATGCGTCCGATAGTACACATCTAGATATAGCCTTAGTAATAGCCTTCACCAAAGCCATTCGGTGACAGGCCTACACTCGTCGACTACTCTGGCCGACATTGAGCACCGATTGCCGATGTTGACGTTAAGTTGACGGCAAGATGGTGACCTCAAGTTAAATTTAACGATGGACACACGAACAGTGATTTCTCTCGATTAAAAGGATTCTAGGTCCTTGAAGCTCAAAGAAGGAAATATGTTGAAATGAATAAATGCAAAACATGTTATGTAAGTACGATAGCTATATTAATACACAAATGAATGAAATTTTATACGAGGCAATTCTCGGAATATACTTATTAGTATAGAAGCCGTGTGCTTGTAAATGATGGTCCAGAATCGGCCCTTTGTTTAATAGTTGAACGCAGACATAGGGGTAACAAGAGACAACTGATTCGCTATCGATAATTGATTTTGAGAACACTTGATTGCGAATACAGACATATTAGAAGAAGTAGTTGTAAATCGAATTAAAATATCATTTATGAATACACTTATGAATGTTAATAAAACATTTAATGTTTCTAAATTTACATTACTGCCAGTTCTCAAGTCAAGGACGTAGAACAGCCGAGAGGAACTGGTTGTGTCACTTATAAATGGCTAAGGTTTGTTGTTTAAAGAATTGTTTTTAATGCTTAACAAAAATAATAAATAAATATGCAAACCAAATATCTATGCGTAATATACATTGTGAAATACCAACTATTAGACCTACAAAATTGTTAGACATAAATTGTTACACGGCTAGCCGTGTCAGATCCCATCCGTCACCATTGGGTAGCAGCCTTTTACGTGTAAACATTATTCAAATGCAATTTGTACTTATACCAAATCAGAGTTTAGTGACCTATTTTGTGCTGGTGTGGGGAACTACTTAGTTCAAAATGGTTTTTGATTCTTGGCACGAAGGAAATGCAGCTGTACTCGTCGAATAGCTAATACGATTCAGCAGTAAGAAATATAAAAAAGTGACATATTACTAGCTTAGTTATTGGGGCAACTGAGGAACCGTAGAAATTGAAGTTACTAGTTTTCTATTTGTTAAAGACTAAACCAGCTCAATGAGATGAATTAGATTGATTTTTTCCTTTTAGGAATTTGGCTTGTTTTTTTTAGCACAGTGATGTTTAATTATTAATGATAATTGTCAAGTAAAGTAATGACAGATTATTGCTCCGCTGGTTTGACAAATCTGATAAAATTATCCAGAAATATATGTCATTATTTTCCGTCAACTACCCTTAATAATTTTAATCTTCATACCATATTATACATACTTTGTTACAACATACCCAATACTGTATTTTTTTAATAACTGCTATAAATAAATATATACCTGACTTGGAGTGTACTTATCAGGGTAATAAACAGAGCTTATGTATAACTTGTGTTCAATTCGGTAGTGGCTTATGATAGTGTTAATAAATCTAAATAATACTTATGGCCATTATTCGAAACGAGAATTATAAAATACGATTTAAGTGTGGTAAAAACTAAAGTGTTAAATATTGGCTTCAAGTGTACGATAATTGTTTACGCTTTGAATTATTTTTTATAATATTTATCTGTAACTTAACTAAAGTTGGTTCCATAGCTCCTGCAATGTTAAAATATGCTTAGTTTTCCTTCAGTTTTCAACAAAATACAATATAGACAATATTGTATTATAAATAAATATCTGTCATTAAAACTTCTACTATTAAAATAAATTGTTAACGATTTTTTAGATAAAATCTAAAAGCAATTGCAACTGGTTAATCCTGGATTACGAATCAAAAATCAAAGGAACTGCAAATGACATAAGCGTGTAACTCATAAGTGTCTGACCAGAGATTAGTTTAACCAAATAATTTAAACCCCTTGAAGACATGAAGCGTTTATCATATTAAAGTACCATTTATCTCAACTTATTACAGTCTAAAATAGCGTAGCGTTTTAAACCATATTAAACTATTTTTATACAACTAATATACTTAAACTAAAATAGCCCATATGTGTTGGACTTAGGACACACATTTATTTTTAAGCTGTGGTTGGATTTGTATTCATGAGTTTTGAATTTGGTCGTCACGGGTCGGCCACGTGACGGCGAAACACCGGAAGGGGTGGTGAAATGGGTTAGTGTGTTTGTGGGAATATAAATAATCAGATTATACGTTCCATTTCAATTGTATTTGTGGGAAATGAATTGAGTTTTTATTAATTTTAAAAGAGAAAATTTGTTATGAAGACTACATCCCTCATACTACTGTATGAGGCAAGCTACTGCTTGATATAGTTTTGTGAAATGTTCCGGTCATAAATTGCTGTATCGTCTTTCATAATATCTACATACAAGTAAGTAAATACTACATTTGTAAGCCTTCTGTGCCTGAGACACGCCATCGATTTGTGATGTGGTGTTTTTTTATACCAATTTTAAATATTCTTACCGAATAAACATTTCATTTACTTGTACACAATAATAATAATAATTAAGAATACATAAACAAAACACAAAAATAATACTAGAACGGTTAGTCTCGGTGGCCTGGTTGAATTAATATAAATTTGGAGGCAGCCCTATCACTACAATGGGCTCGGAGTGCAAGTTATTGGGCAACTTTATGTATAATTCAAATTCAAACACTGTCGGGTTTACTACGAGCGCTACGAACTGCTACGGAGTGCTACGGTCTGCTATGGACTCAGCAGTAAGAACAATGTTATGCATATAAACTGGCATTTATTAGGAAAATTTTACTAAAATAACACCAGTTTAAATTGCTGTGTGCTGGTGGCTGAATGAGAAACCATTCTTAGTTTATGCTTATGTAACAAAATATACAACATAACATTTTGAACATACTAAATTATAGATTTGGGCAACAAACTTTCTTAATTGCACAAAATCAGTACAAGATTCCTTTTAAAGATACGACCTTTCGAAGACAAGGCAAAAACTTAATCATCTTTTCCAGACCCGAAAACATTATTGGTACATCTGCAATCGTTCTGATGGCTTCAACGTTATACGCCACGTCCATCACCTGTTGTGACTAATGCTCTTTTAAAACACTTAACTGATCTATATTTGAAACATCTTTTGCATAAAGCTCTCCGGACGCCATAATTCAATACTTTTTAACGAACTCTCACTATTACAATAACTTGCCTCGAATGAGATAGAAATATAAGATATCTAAAGTTAGACAGAGACAGCCTGTGCTATTATTAAGTTTGGAATATTGAGTAGTCAGTTAAAACGTGGAATGGTGCGACATTGGAATAAACCTTATTTTTAATTTAAGTTTTGTATACAGATAAACGCGTTAATGATTTTTTAAATATATATATTTATTTATAGAACAGGGGGCAAACGGGCAGGAGGCTCACCTGATGTCAAGCGATACCGCCGCCCATTAATCGTCTAGTGTGGTTAATCTGTTGATTTAATAATACAATTTCAAATGTAATGTAAAACTTAGAGTAACGAAAAAGTTTTACGAATTACATAAATATCGCCATACTCTAGTAATCCTTGATAATCTAATATCGCATTTTTATTATATATTCAGTTTTAATAGATAGTATTTCGTTTTCGTTTTTTATTGTAGGTAAAGTCATTAATAATTATTTTTTAAGTAGACGTAGAGGCACAATACGAAATTCCATCCGTATCACCTCAACGTTCCACAATTTAGCGTTGTCAAGGCTTAAGCTTTTGTTAACCACCACCTGGAACCAGCTGCCTGAAGTATTTACGAACCAAGTCGACTAGGTTCTTCAAGAAACGTACCAATTCTTAAAAGCCCGGCAATGCACTCGCGAGCCCTCTGACATCGGAAATGTCCATGAGCGGCGTTTCACTTCCCATCAGGTGAACATCCAGCCCCTTTGTCCCCTGTTCTATAAAAAAAAAGGTTTTCAGTAACTTAAGCATAATTAAATAAGAAATGTACATATTAAATTAATTTTCACAACAACATGTACATTTTTATACGCAACGAATGAAAATAAATTAATTACGAACACACATCGATCAAGTAAAAATAAAATATTGTGGCCATAAGGGGTGAGAGGGGTGCCATCGGCCGAAGGGGGGGCAATAATAAAAATAATTACTGAGTGAGTGTCGCTGACAGCGGTAGGGTAGCTCTGTGTGGAGATGGCTTTATCTAGATTAATTTTACCCAAGAGTTGTATATTTAAATTTTAAGAAATAGTAAATATAAATAATGGAATTGGGCCCGTATCTGTTTTCTCTCACTGAGGCGTAAACTCAACTGCTGTTACACCCTACAAAACTGTAAACAGCCTGCCATGCATATGTAGAAGGATTTTAATCTTAGTAATATTGTTTTTCAAACAGCAGTTGCCATATTAACTAATCTATGAAATAATCACAACTGTATGATATTTGCTACGTCGGTGTATTTTAAGAGCCGCTTCCATGGTTACGTACCAGTCGAACATAAAATATGATATGCACAAGTATTGCCAGTTAATCGACACACAATCCGTGTCGATGGAAATGTACGGAAATACGAGCTGTTGTGTGTTTATTGTCGCTTAATACTACATATAACGCGGAATACGAATTACCTATCGTGGAGTTGAATAATTGCTATTACGTACCCAATATAAGACATCGTAACGAGTTGAAATCGTTTGCCTTTAAATTTGCATTTAATAACTACCTGAATTTTTTAATGCGACTCAGACTAGAGCTTCGCAAAGACTTTGCTTTATAAAAACCTCACCTAAGTGAAAAGCATGTGGGACATTGCTTAATCACAATTTCTAATTGTCCACTCGGTTTTTAATAATGTGGAATTGTCAATACAAGGGTTAGATTACAGAGTTCACCATCAGTACTCCCAAAAATTCCATCTGTAACAAATAAATAAATTTCTGTCATCAATTCCCTTCATTAGTTTATCATTAACTTCTATTCGCTTGAAATACTAAATTGATTATATTCATGTTTCCCTTCATTTCTCGATTTAACGCATCCGCGGTGGCATTCCTGACCTGGCTAATAAACTACCGCCCAGGAGGTAAAAAACATAAAGTTCTAAAATATCTAGAGGCAGGTTTCCTTGTTTTTGTTGTCTACGCTTACGTACCTAAAAAAAGAATTTAAATAAAGCGTATACCTTGATTGTAATAGAGAAAAGCAAACACAGGGATATTAATGATTATCATTAATATGGATTACATGGGTTATCTTCTACTAGTTTCTTCTTTTGGTGTTTCTCCATTATTGGAGGTTGGCCGTTAGTTTCGTGAAGCGTGTCTGGTCTTGTCTTCCGCAGTTGCAATACGCGTCTACTTACCGGTACAAAGCCATGACTATTTCCTTCTAGCAACACGCCCTTTATCCTGGATTTCAACCATGACAATCAATTCAAGAAGGTGGTAGCGGTCATGGCATGAAACGTGGCCTTAGACTAGATTCCAGCACGTAAATAAAAATCATACTTCTATAAGACATACTTCGATAATCTACAAATCTTGCAAAACATACCTTTATACTTAATATATATTTTTGTGTTTATAACAAAGAATTTAACTTTATCTTCATTGCATGACGTTCAAACTTGTCCAAACTTTAATAAAGCGAAGGTTTGGGCCATATTCAGCGATTTTTACCATAAAAAACGCAAAATAACAGTGTAAGTTGCCAATAATCTGTAACAATAACCTTTATCCTACCGCAGATAAGAATCTTCGGTTACAAAGGCTTCGCGGGTTATTGCACAATAATTGATTGTCATCTGTTGTATGTCTCTTTTCTCTTCCAATGGTATGAAAGAGAGGCACAGTCATATCTTAAATCTCTCCCACGTTAAAGGCTTTGCAGGTGGTTACAAGTGGTTTAAACTTAGATACAATAAGATATCGTTTACAATACGGGTTAAACATTGTGAGTAGTCATTATATAGTTCCATTTGCTTAAGTATAGTATAGAAAAAAATACCTTTATTAACTCGTTTCAGAGGTATCTTCATTTCTAGAAAACTTAAATGTCCATGTTATTTGGAATGATTCGTATGATTTCATCCCCTAAATATGTAGTCTATATAATAGCTGTTATGTAAATGCTGGGGCAAATGTTCGTCATAAGCGCCCAACTAATACCGTACCAATTGAAAATCACTTCAAACAATGAAAAAATCGATAGAAAATACAATAACTACGCCACACGATATCCATTGACTCTGCACTTAGGTAATTGTTTTATTATTTCCTTTGTAAAACCCTCAGTGATTATTGTTATCGTACGAACCAATTTCCCCCCAAAAGTCTATCGAAAATTACGCTCGATATTAACAATTATTTCCTTGAAATAGAGTCGATATAATTATAGTTTAAAGTCAAATCTTTTTAAATTGTTTAACGATCGTTTATTGTGTAATTGTTCGGGGCGTGGTTAAAAGTTTTAAGGGCGCTTTAAACCGCTAATTGACATTTAACTGTTCGTGACTTTTGTGTTACGTATAACAGTCCTTCGCTATTGTGCAGCTAAGAATAGTACAATTGTTTGTTTTGGAGTATGTTTAGTGCCGCTAATTGTTAACCGCAATTGTTTATTTCATTGAACTCTTAAACCAAAGCCATTATTGTTATAAAAGATAACACAGATACAGCTAGGTACAATACAGGAATATCGACGTATTAATAAATAACTATTGGGTTATTTATTAATACGACACAGAAAATAAGACAACATTAATAGACCGTAGCTAAACGTAGTGCTTTGCCATTTATAAAAAGTAGCAAAATCCCTTTCATGATTTTGTTGGTGTCAATAATCCGCCCAGGACTTCACGGAATCAATACAAATGATGTCAAGGCGAACAGTGGTCTTGGGATTGATGCGGCGTGAAATTGTAAATTGTGCAAACAACCTGCCCACAACAATTACAGAGGCACAGGTCGATACAATTGGATTTGATGCTTCACTTCATCTTTGGGAAGTCTTTTGTATGTTTGATCCTCTTTGGTTACTTTGCGCAAAAACTTACTCACTTTTTAATTGATACTCGGAATTGTGTGAAGTCTGTTTAAAATTTCTAAAACACTTCATGTTTCTTACTGATATTAATAAAATATACGTGTATGTTATTGCGCTTAAGACTACAAAATAACGGAAGTTAAATACAAAAAGGAATTATACGATACCACATACCTACAGCCTAGAAAAAACCTTTTGATAACCCTTTAAGTAATATCGAGTTTATCCCGAGTACGCAAATGTATTGAAACCCAAATTACCAGTCACATGGCATCTTGAATAGAAATCACCACAAAAAGAAATTAAAATATCAAACAATATAGAAACCCTAAAGCTATCTCCCACGCACAATAAATACAAAATAAAAATGGGCTTTATACCATAATACTAAAGAATACAAATATAAATAAAATGCTGGCACAAAGGTTATAATAAAAAGTTTTTATTCAGTCGATTCTGCAATAATTTCTCAACAATAAGTAATTGATATGTCTTTAGTTTCGAACGTGACCAATTTGTCTAGATCTCCCGAATCTCTAAGCTCGTTCATTTTTGCTCGAGCAATACGAAGTTACGAGCTTTCTTGCGGATCAACGTGCAGTGGTTATACATTTTTACCTGCTATTATGTTGAAGTTTTCATTGAATGATTTAAGTGTTCTAGAGATCCTTAAGAAATATAATTGAACATGTGAACTTTTATACTTTGTGTTTGTTTCTTTTAAATTTTTATAGATCTTTGATTTAATTTGTTTCTCTTACTTATACCTCAACGTAGTAGTCTCCTCAAAGCATATTTAGTTTTTAAATAATTTTTAATCTTATTAATACTCATTTACTATACAATTGTATGCAGAACTCGTGCTCGTCAAAAATATAACTGCCTTGACTGATTTTAGTTTTTTTTAATGAACAATTAATATTGCGGTTACCAGCTGAAGTTGTGTAGTATTAAGTGACAGTAACCCGTTGTCATTACTATTAAAACTCTATAAAACATTTTTTTACTTCTACTTTAAAGATATAAAAAGGATGTTGAGAATTGTTCGATTGTGGAGAAAGTTAGTTTCCGCAACTTGTGGGGTTGGGGTTATGGGCAGGTTTTTAGTTGTGGTGGTTGTGGGAGTGTATATAGATTAGGAAAGATATAAAAACAAAAAATAGAAACCCTTTATTCTAACATCGTTAAAAATTTTAATCAAGACATACTTTGGCACAAAAGTGATTTTCTTAACTAAATATTTATTTTGTAAAATGTACGAGCGTAGTAAAAATCGAAATGCGAGTTTCTAAAAGTTTAAATATTGTATGTATGGGTAGTGGACAAATATGGAGGACAAATAGTCGCCGCTAGGTGATCAACCGAAGAACCGATCGTGTTACCTCGCAACGGACAGACGCGGGCATCAATTCTTTCGCTGTATTTATCTTTCTTATAAAAAACAAAGAAAGGCCCTTTATCTTTACACTTCTGCACCCAAAAGATCCTAAGACATGGTTTGGTTTTGAATTATTACGACCAAAATTATTGTACAAAAAATTAGTTTACGCGTTTACCATTTCAAAGCCAAAGAAAAATCAAGTTCCCGATGACTGTACTTGTTTAAATTTTAAAATGCTAATGAAATAAAGTTGGGATTAGTTGCGTCACTCGCTAGAATAACAAAATGCTTATGTGTTAGTCTGTGTACTTGTGTGTACACACTTAATTCATCTAATGTGTTTTCCAGTTTGACAACGTATTAAAAATTTTCTCAAATTTCATACGGTCAGTAGATTCATTTTCTAAGAACACGTAGGTAATTTAAGCTAATCGAAGAAAACCAACAAAGTCGGAAGACGAGAATAAACTTCATTGTTAAACAGTGTGTTGAAATATAGATCGTCTTTAACACACGTGTAGTTATATCAAGTGTCTAACGAAACATTACTTGATAACAATAAATATCATAGCTTGTTATTAATTAACCGCTAAATTACATATACAAATCCGGATCCGATCCGGAGACAGTAGACAATCGGCCATATCACTAAAAAGCAATCTCTTTAATTTATTTTTGTATATAACGAAGTGTTTCGAAGTGGAAATTAGTAAAATTGTTTGCTATCCGTACTCTTAAGTAGCCGCTATCCGCGTAGCGTTGGGCAAACGGTTGGTCAACTTTTAATAGATATTTCCTACGAACTACAGTAAATCGCTTTGATTAAATCAATATTAATCATCAATTTACTAGTCATTGTTTAAATAGTTTTATCTAATCGCGTATTTGCATCCATTAAATTTCGTCTAATATTTAGTGTGGAAGTTTTTTAGGTCTTGCGTAGGAGAACAAGTGTGATTGTTTACTTTCACTTACATTATGCATTTTTACGCAATTTTCGTATAGAGACAACATTTTTAGTTCCTAAATTGATTTTAAAAACTCGTCCTCACAACCAGTTGACAGTCGCAGTTGTCTAATTTTAAAAAAAGGTAAAGAATTCAAAAAAGCGAAATGTTCTGAGCTGAAAGTGTACAAATATTAATTTTTTGAGTGCATTGTAGCGAAGTACTCAAATATTGTGCCAGCAAGTGTCCCGCGACGCATCTCTTTGTCTAGCGACTCACGTGCGAGAGGGAGGAAGCGTCTAGCTCGGAGTAACAAAGCTGCCGACTAACAAAATACTAGCATGGTGGCAATACAGAGACGAACTTACAAAAATCTGTCGCTTACGCGTGCGCATAACCTCAAACACATTTTATGACATAGAAAATACATTTTCAATATGGGTAGGAATGTAAGTACCTAAATGATTCATATCAATAGTTCATACAATTAACATAGAGTACCGAATTCGCCACTCTATTGATTAAATGATGTATTTTTATAAATAGCAAATTGCCACATAATTTATTCTCTGATTCTCATGGACCAGTCACAGGTCACCAGGACATGTTGTGATTGGATTGATTTATGTTTACGAAGAATTTCGAGATTTTGTATAAGAACTATTTAAAATGATGATGTATGATGTGGTCAGTTATAATTCGTTCCTGTGCCACTTGAGACTTGCGTCTGCCCACTTGACTTGCTGTGATCTGTGATGCGCCGACAGCGACTTCTATACACACACAATTTCACTTTAGAGTAGTTTTTTATTCCAATAAATGTATATTTATTATTGGACATTACTCTTCTTATAAACCTTATATAAGAGAGATAATATGAAATAGTATCTTAACTCTTCAATATGCCTGGAGATCTTAGAGACTGGAAATTTTAATTGCGAACGCCAAGATATACCTACGTTTTGTGCACTAACCACTGATTCAACATACTTACTAGAATACGTGAAGGGACTCGGTAAATAGAAATGTTTCTCCTTATACAGGACTAAAGGTATACTAAAAAGTTATAATTATAGGATTTTGTTGTTTCTGAATTATCTTATAGAACAGAGAGAAAACGGATAATAAGCTCACGTTGTGTTAAGTGGCATCCAAAGGCCTGCAAGAAGTACCTACGCTTTCTTAATAACAACGTATATTGTAGGTCGTTGATTTCTTTCTTCAGTAAAGAAATAAATAATCAATTTTTCAAAATTCAGATTTCCATAAACAAACTTGGTTGTGGAAATCTTAATTTTATAAAATAAGGAGACGATAATGCATGAAGTGATGATCATTGTGGAGGAGAACCCTTCCGCATGCTTTTTATTGTGCATTGCGTTTTATTACTTTTTTATCTCTTTTTAACAGCTTGGGGTCACTCGGTTATTTAGGGCTGACACAATTATTTTAAAAAAAAATGTAAATTTGTCATACATATTTATTGGAATACGAATAATTATGTTTGTCAAATTTCGTAACGTACAGCAAACACACATTTGTTTTTGATGTTAATTTTTTTTTGTCATGGATCAATAGATACCTTTTAAGCCAAAACAAATATTGTCGAGAATTGAACCCAATCGGCTCACCTTTCCGTCCCTTGTATAAACTTAACAAGTAGCAAAATATAATAATTTTAGAATGTTTAAAACGTTTAAACCGACAACCCTGATTCCGAAGACGCATCTATCACGTACAGGCGAGAGCCTGGATGTGCAATAATATCGTTTATATTCGCATTTTTATACAAATTCCTTAGCTTTAAGTGTTCTACCGCGATGGGGAAGCTTTGTTTACGAACTGAATTAATAGAAACAGAAAATCTAAAAAGAGAATTTGATTTCGTTTTTGTTTGTATCAATGAACAATAACCAAACTGGTCTTGATTCGAATATTTGTTTAATTACCGCCGTGGCAATCCAACTCACTAAATGATACCTATATGTTTCAGTGCATAAATAAGTTAAAAATGTGCATAAATCTATACAAATTATTCTAAATTTGCGTTTTATTAAAACAACACCGAAATACCTATAAAGACAATATTTATATATTGTACCTTTTTTATGTATTGTATGGTTATCCGTATACCTATCTATAGTAGATATGGTACCTTTGATTTGGAGTGTAAAATTTAGAAACGTTTGTTCTGTTATCAGAAGATAAAAGACATAACTAACAATTAAATTAAACATTAAGAAGTACTTACATCAAACGCGACTCAAGTAAACCAGAGTATTGACCTCCCAACAAACGAATAACCTACACGACCAGAGTTCAAGTAACGTCGGACGATAATACTTTGACAAAATCTAGTTTTACGCTTCAAATGCGTTCACAAAGTCGCGTACATTTTACCAACGTAAATGAACATATCTTTGGCGGATTCTGATCTTTATCACAATGAAATAGAGTGTATTCTCAGTTTTTGAGATGCGTGAGTAAGTCGGTGCTGAGGTCCTCAGGCAAAACGTACGAAGATAGGATCTTGTTATAAGAACGTCTTTTTCAGTACCATTGTCTACAATTACTTGGCTTTGTACTCGACAATACATCTTTCTTCTTCCAACTTATTTTGACATACATAAGGTCATCTCTCTCCAATACCAATTTTGTGTTCTTCCGTTGGTTGTACAGTTTCGTGTTCTTTTAATTATTTTGTGAAGCTTTACAAGATTGTGGTTGTTTTGATTTGAGTGTTTTATTGTGGAGAGGGATGAAAGACAGAAATCGTGTCGTTATAATATATCGTAGGTATATTGTTTCCTTCCACCTCGAACGGCTAATGTTAAATGCTAACATAGAAAGACAGTTCCTACGACCTCAGGAATCTCAATTTACATTACATTTGGTCAATGTAGTAGTGTAGGTATACCTAATGATGTTGAATTTGACGTTTGTGTTTTCGGTGAATACAGGTAAATTTTACCAATAGAAGTTTTTGTACTTTTACTTGTACGAATATGTACTTGAAAAAATTACCTTCCGCACGGGGGCAAACAAGGAAAACTAGGTGCATGCCGCACAGAGCGAGATGATATAAATTTATCAAATACAATTCCTTTAAAGAAATTGTACTGATTTTTAAGAATGCTGCCAACTGATACACCCTCGCCAAAATTGATTACTACATGACAGTTCCGTTTATTTACAAACACAAAACCCTTTACCCGGCTAATAAACAAACACACAAAAATGTAATTTAAATATTATCAGGGTCGCGTAGTGCTGTCACCGCCACACCTCTTCAACATTAAGTACAAATTAAAATCTTTTTTCCACCCTCCCGATCCCTCTCTGTCACCTTATGCCACAACATACAAAAGGCGTTTTGACATGGATTTCAATATTATTTATTTATTATTTCAAAATGTATTACATAAATTGGAATTAGTACTAATTTGAAAAAGGAAAGAAACTACTCAATACCTTATATAAATTATACTTAATATTATATTGAGTACTTGATATTTGTGATGTAAATGTAAATGGTGACAAGTGGTCAATTATTATTTTGTCCAAGTTGCCAATTATTGCTTCCCAACTGGCACCCAGCCAAGCACCAGGTATAACGGAAATGTTATATTATGGTTTTGTAGTTGACTACTTCAACCTGTGCCAAAGAAAGTTGATCTAAGCCAATGCAGCCTTGCTCGCGGTCCGTTCAATTTTTTTTTTAAATTTATCTCGGACAGGTTGTCTGGCTTCCTCTGCCCAAATTAATCGTTTCCCACATTAACACTTCTCTTTTTATTTCCGGGCAAACAACAGAATAGCAAAGGGGATATGTTGACTTCGAAAAATGTGAGATGGAATCACGACTCTCTAACATTGGTCTCCCGCCGAAGATGGCCTCGTTTCAGACGATATTAAAGTGCACGCGGGCGTTCAACAAGGCTGTTTAGTCTCGCCACTCATTTTCCTGAGTATTCCCGACGGGATTATGAATAGAACAAACACCCCGGAATAGAGTGAGGATTATCTAACACCTTCGGTGACTGGGATTATGCCGTTGAACTGTATGCTGCCGGACTCAAAATAAACAACCGGAAGACCAAAAAATTTATTACGGAATAATGTAGTGGATGTGGAATGCGTTCATTGCTTTGTTTACCTCGGAAACGTCTTGTCTTAAACTGTAATTATGAAATTCGATATCACTTAACAGATCTAATCCCCGAAGAAACTTCGCACAGCTTCGGCTGTTGTGGCAATCATGAAAGTTGTCTTGACTTCAGGAAAAAATATTCGGATCCCGAATAACGTCATCTCGCACAGGAGTCAACAACTGTCTTCACCTTATTCTATGTATCTACTGACCCGAGAGGATCACCAACGAGTAACTCTGGGAGAGCTGCCGCAAAATCCAGATTAGGCAGCAGATCAATCAACAAGACTGGATAGGCTTTACACATAGGCATAGGCAAAGGACACCTTAAGAAAGCAGACTGTGGACGCCTCTGTTCTGGGCCACAGGACATGAAAGCTAATGGAAAAAATCGCGGCGTTTCTTCGCAAATAATGTGTAGAACGATAAATGTCAGTCTGCGATGGCCGCGTGCCACAGATTAGTGTCGCATTCCATTCTAAACTAATTAACACATCGGGCGACGCCTCTCTAATTGAACCACTTTGTTCTTTAAATTGACTGCCGGATTTCAATGAGATAAATTTAATTAGAATCTAATTTATGTTAAATTGGGTATTAGAGTGTATAAATTCTAACGTAGTAGAAAATTATTGTTACTTTTATTTGTCTGAACGCGAGGTTTACGACATAACAACCAACAGATGAAACAACGAGGTGATTCATTATCACAACTCAACTAAATCTGTTCTTCTCTTTACTTATCGTACTTGTTTTTAATGAAGATTTCAAATTTATTAATAAGATTAGGCAAGACAACTCCATTAGCTAGCTGATAGCTCTTTAAACCATTCAGGCAAGTGTGTTTGTAAAATAAAGTTGGGATGTTTTCACACATGGGACGTCATTTCAAAATCATTTAAAGCAGACGATGAAAAGTGATTTGGTATTTTGCTTTAATAACAATTAATACTTTGTATTTCTGTACTGGGTTACTACAACATTTAATTCTAATCTAGTTTTAGACGGATCCACATAAAGAAAAAAGCATCACGTGAGTTTTTAAAACAAATATAAATGAATTCAGGTTTGATACTTGTTTCAATAAATAATAGATACCACTTAGGGTGCCAGTGATTCAGGAACCTGACGCAAAAGCCGAAAAAAGATATTTGATTTGCAAAACAGACAAATCCTCAGAATAATTGTATCTACTTGAGGTCTCGTAAAGAGTTTACCGTACTGGAATGGAGCTTAAGATAAAGTAAATAAACGGATTCATAATTGGCGAGGAAATAATATTGAAGTTAACACCATATTAGTGTCAGCATGTCCAAAAGACGAATTTGGCTTGTGAGAAAGTGGGAAATTGCTGTACTACTTTAAATTTAATGTTAGAATTTGTAGGTGGCGCCCCCTAGTATCCAATAGCGAAAGAGTATATTTAAGATAATTATTTAAAGCGCCATCTATGATAAAACATACAACGTTTTATTACAAAACATATCGTCCCTGAGACAGTTTAAGTATAAATCGATAGGTGGCACTAAAACTATAAAAACCGTTAAGTACTTTAAATATGTACATATATTATGATTCCTTAGAGTAAATCGTTATCGGTCACTTTGAATACTTTCGCTTTATCTTGTTATCTTAAAGAAATTGAAGGTCACGGCAGGAGACCTGAGAAGTGCAAAGTACTGGAAACATACAAGAACTCAATCAAAATGTCAAGATCGCGATAAAAGACTATTCAACCTTTTACTAAATATCTACTGTTGTGGAAATTTATTTAAAAAAATGTTTGAATGCCTGCAAGTGTTTACAAGCTACTGTTGAAGCTACTGAACGGATATTTATCTCGGAGTAGCATTAAAGATTCGTTAAATTAAAATCTCATTTCAATCAGCCATTTGCGAAGCGCCTGTTAAAAGTTATCTTGCTAAAATCCAGAATCGGGAATGAATAGTAAGGTGATTTTCACGCGGAAAATCTTCTCTAGGATCTAATTATATGGCAATTTTAAGTTGAAAGTATCTATATATTTCATAAGAAATTCCAAACAGCTTGCCATATCGCAAATTTAGGTATTTATCGACAAATAATACTTTTCAATATGTTTTGAAACAATTTCTTTTCATTCATTTTACTAAACAAACTTACACGTTAATTAAAATCAATAAACTTTGTTATGGTTTATCTTAAGATGACCAAAAATAATGTCAGACCAACTGCGTGTAGAGTATATTGAACTATAAATATGTAACTTTATTGTGTGAAATGTACAATCACGAGTGTCCTGTGTGGCCAACCACGAGTGGCAATTGGCTATTAGCGTCAATTCAGTTTTTGTTGCAAAGGCCACTTCGACCATCTTGTCTTTCATTTCATCTTTTATTTTGGATTCAGATATATTTTATAGCAAATATGTGGCCACAGATAGGTTATAAATAAACAAGTTTTTCAACAATTTTAAAAATTGTCATAATAATATAATATTTGCTACAGGATTGTGGTTGCAAGTACTTAATTGTGAATCGTTTTTTTTAGATTTTCAGGTTCAGTTATGATTAGATTTTATTTCTAATGTATTGCTATCTATATCTGAAGATAATAGTCAACATTAAAATTATTTGGAATTTAAACCTACTAATATCAATATAAAATATATAAGTAGAAAATTAATATTAAAACTTCTTCCGTGTTTTCGTCAGTCGTATTAGAGAAAGTGTAGTCTGTAAGTGAACAATAGACACCGATCTGTATAGAGATACGTAATAGACGCATCTCAGTTATCAGTCAAGTGGTGTAATGAATTTGTTTAGTTGTTGAGCCTTGTTTGTATCATCAGTTCAACTTTAACTCTCTGTGTGGATAGTGCAGTGAGGTACTTGTGGCTTTTTATAATTAGAATTAGTGTTTATTTATATTTAATTTAGATTTCAATATAGACTTTTGCGGGTTTTACTTGTATAGAAAAATTGTTAAATTTCAGCTAATATTATTAAATATTTAATAATTTAATGATGTGTTATTAATAAAAATGTATGTTGTATAATTACATTTTTTTATATTTTTGAAGCTCTTGAAAGAGCAGTTTTCAAGTAAAATATAATTCTAAAAAAACCTTTAATTTTAATGTTTTACATAACATTAATGATTTTAGTATCAATTGTGAAATAATTTACCTAAAATAATTTGGTGATAATTCGTAAAAATACTGTTTTTCACAAATTTTACTGAATGGTAAAACATTCCGAATCATGTGATGAAAGTTTGACAAATCAGCCGCTAGAGGGCCTATCATCACTTTTATCACGATAAAAGATAACATTGCTATTTTGGTTCAGTTAAACAAATCTTAAATATTGACTAACCAATTAACTTATATTAGTAAATTCATCTTGTTATTTAACTTTGTAATTTCGTATAACAAACACAATATTAAAAACTAGGTAATTTTTGATGGTGTTATAAATTATTTATACAGTACAGCTTTATTCTTAATTAATTTAGTGAATTTAATACGGCACATATAAATAACGCAATACCAATTATTTTCAGAATAAAATGTCTGAAGCAACATTACTACAACCGGGTACGGTTATTCGACCTATCATTGACCATGAAGGGGTCAAATTACTGGTCGAAAGGCTGTATGGCATATCGGTCTTGGAACTCATCGAAATGAATGGTTACGATGACAAGAATTACAAGATCATCGAAGACCCAAATGTCAAAAATCCTCTAATAACGAACCACTCGCCTCACGGATACGTTCTGAAAATCATGAACTCTATGGACTCTAAAAATGTCGACTTCGTAGAGGCCCAGAATGAGATTATGAACTTTTTACGTAAGTTTTGCATTCAAATATACCAGAAATTTCTAATACGAAACTACGAAAGGCAAAAAATGACTTAATACCTACTTCTTGGGAATGGAGGCCGAAATGATACTTAAGGATTTTTTTTTAGTTTTCACAAATTACTTATCTTAGAGTTGTTACATTTACATGTTTACATTTAAGTGTAATTTACATAATTTTGTAAAATCCGAAAATAGATAACCGTGTAACATAATAGTGCATTCACCTCGACTTAAAATACTATTGTTCAAGTTAATATTTGTTTTGTGCGCTTGACATCTTTCTCAAATTTTATTACCTATTCATAACTAGTTTCCTTGACCGAGTCGGTCTTCTCGCAGACCATAACTATTATCTGTCACCATTCTTTTTACCTTATTTACATTTTGTAATATAGCAATAAGAATAATAATTAAAATGAATAGGCTATTAATATAATAATTTTATCAATCTCAGTGACGCGTTCAGTGACTTGCCCGAAGCCCGTGCGCAATGTCTTCGGACATTTACACTCGGTGGAAAACATCGGTGGCAAGCAGCACGCAGTCCGCTTACTGGAGTTCGTACCAGGCGAGCTGTTGAAGGATGTGCCAACGTCTGAGGCACTGTTCTACCAACTTGGAGAATTCGTTGCTAATTTGGATAATAAATTGCAGGTAAGAGTATTTCACCAAGATATTTGATCTGCCGTTCATGCGGCACATAATCTAACATTTAATGACTTTGTGATTTTATTTGCAAGTAAAGAATATTTGAATGTCATTTAGAACTTTAACCACTCGGGTCTGGTCTCCCGTGAGCACATGTGGATGCTAACAAAGGTCCCGGAGTTGGAAAAGTTCAAATACGTCATCAAGGATACTGAAAAACTCGATTTGGTTGAAGAGGTAATTTACATATATTCAACATATTCATACTCATATTTTACATTATTTACCCTTAAATTACTTATTAGTCTCAATTTAGGCATCTTTCAAGATGTCTTAGTATAGACGCACGTATTAAAAGAAATATTACCCGTTGGTAATTTTGGTAAATTCAAACAATTATGGGTCTCAAAATCCCTAACTAAAACCTAAGTGGGGGGAGGCAGCAAGTCGACTTACCGGTTAGGGTTTTTCCAGACTGGCACAAGATCTTTAATAATGAAGACGACGAAGAAGAGAAGAGTACAAGTGTATTCATTAGAATTATAAAACGATGATCGTATTCGTATTAATATCAACATATTTAATTCGACTCAATTTTTATACCAGGTAATAGAAGAATTCAAATATGCCATAGTTCCTCGTCTAGATGAACTAGAGAAGGGCGTGATACATGGTGATATCAACGAGATGAACATCCTCACCACTTCCAAAATACCCAACAGGTAACTATATTCTTGTTTTTACTAAACAAATTAACGACCTTGAGATACAACTCTTTTATGAGCTAGCATTCTATTACAAAATAGTAGTTGATCTGCAAAAATCTTCAAATCGAAACATAGGTATGTCATCAAGCTATTAAGAAGACGGAGAAGTAAAATGTTATATTTACCGCAACAATTTATCAAACAGTTTTCGTAATAGGAAAGTGTCACCAACTGTTACGAGAGTTTGCAGACAAATACTAAATGGAATTATTCTGAGGTAAGCCAAGGCTCCACTTGGCTTTCCTGGCTAATACAAAATCTGTTCTTTGGGCGTTGGCTTTTAGGAAAACTTAAATTTTTCGCTGTACATACACATTAAGCAACTAATACGCTTTAAATTAACAGTTAATAATGATCGAACGATAAGAACCACAGAACCGTATCTAATATTAAGTATTATATAAAAATCCGATTTCGATATATTTCTTTTATTATCTATAGCGGTTCGAGCCCCGGTTGTAAACTGGATATGTAATGCATTTTTAATGCAATTGCGCTTTTTACGTTTGTCTGTCCCATGTCGCCTCGCTGAACCTAACAAATTACAGATACAACTATTAATAAACTAAAAATAAAGTCACACCAACAATTAAAAATCTAAATCGTACTAATAAAACACATTTAAAAGACGATATTCGATATTCGTGACAAATTAATTAGGTAACTTGTTTCGTAGTATGTTTTACGATACTATGATAATTTTTTATACAAACTTATAAAACAATTTAATCTCTTACCATTTCATACAATGTGATAATTAACTATATGTCTCTTTATGAAACTTAATAATAATATAAAAATACAAATTTATGGTTTATTAAAAAAAATGTTTATTTAGACTTCATTCCCCCTTCGCTTTGTAAAAAAACAAACATTGTTGGTTCCGTGGTTACTAACAAAATTGCTAAAATCTTTGAAATAACCCAAAATCTGACTGTTGGGAATGTTTTCCTGAAAATAAAACTGGGTATTTTATGTCGCTGAAGGTAGTCTTATAGAAGTACACTTATCAGTCTTGTTATTGTTGCATTTAAAAGCACAGGTAATTAATATTAATATTACTTAATTTGATTACTCTCTAGCAAATCCGACTATCGCATTTCCGGTGTTCTGGACTTTGGAGACATTCAGTACAGCTACTATGTCTTCGAGTTGGCCATCACTATGACCTACGTGATGCTGCTATCTGGAGACCTTCGCTCGGGTGGCCTAGTGCTAGCGGGGTACACAGTCAACAGGAGATTACCTGATGACGAATACCGCCTACTTAAAGTAAGAAGAGTCTTTATTACAGAGACATCGAGTGTTTACCTAAATAAGATTCAAAGTTTAAAGATACAAACTAAGTCGCTATCTTCTTTTAAAATAACTAAACTTTTGAAAAAAAACGTACAAAAAAAAAATACAAAAGTACAAGAAGCAATCAAATTTGTTATCAGATGCGTTTATATACGTTATGTATGTTTGAATTTGGACTGCCTCCTGTCTGACTTTTGATATTCAAAAGAGCTGATTAACTCAGGATTTCGTGTTTTATGTCTGATGTTTTTGATATTAGAATTACATATTAGCAGGCAGTAGTATTGTTTGTGTACTAATGACATTTTCGATTTTCAGACCCTAATTTCAGCCCGTCTAGTGCAGAGCCTTACTCTGGGGGCTTACTCCATTGTCCAAGACCCCAACAACCAGTACGTTACGTCGACCGAGAAGGCAGACGGTTGGGGTATGCTTAAGAAATTACGGAAATCAAAACCAAACCCTGAAGATGACCCAACTGACTGGAAAGCCATTGCTAATGAATATTTAACTCGAAGTTAATGTATTTTAGGTGCATCTAAAAGTATTTAAATTATTTACAGAAGAATGTGAAAATAAGATTGAGTAGAATGATAAATATATGTATAGTTCAATGTTGAGAAACTGTTTAAATTACAATACGAAGTTTTCTTCTGAGATATATTTATTCGTTATCATAATATAGAATATAGATATATTGAGCATTTAACTTTAATAACTAATTCAACTTTATAAATTTGTTCTTTGCAATATAAACTAGTTTTTTTTAGCAGAGACCCAATTTACTGACCCATATTCAACAATATGCTGTTATTTGTTGATGAATCTACTTTTTCATAGTCATCAATGTAATCCTAGTTGTTAACTTGTCAACTGCGATATGCAAAAAAAGTTTACTAATCAATATTTCGAGAGGAAATGGCAATGACATTAATGTTCAAATAAATTCAACAAATTAAAATGTAATTATCTTACGTACACTTCACTGAGTTGCCAAATGTTGTGAAACTTGTTGAGTAGCGGGTGCACCCGCGGGCCAATATTAGTTAGTTATATCTCAAAACTTGCCAACTGCCTTCTCAGAACCCGATTTAATTTCAAAATTCATGTTTCTTACATGCACAATTTAACACTGGGTTACACTTTTTACGACGAATAACGACTGATTTGTATAAAATGCCAAAGAGAGGAAAAAAGGACATTTCAGTTTGGGTTCAAAACGATGTATTCACTTTGGATACACGATCAACTTGCTTAAAACTTATAGGTCGAGACCTTTTTGTCGAATGGGTGACGAAACCAGTACCTACTGAGCTATTTAACATTGTAATGCATTATTTAAGTCATACATTATTTATGATAGTTGTATAGTTAGTATGTCGGCCTGAAATTGTTAAAAAAACAGTGGTCTTGGCCTAAGATTCCAGTATCCTATTCGTGATATCTTTATTGGCAATAGGCAAGCGGGTCATCATTCGTCTGTGTGGGTTTAAACCCAAAAAACTTGCGGGGTGTGTTTAAGGTAGGTGGATTCACGATAACGATTTTTTCCTTCATCGATTGATTGCAAACAGCGCACATAGAAAGAAAAGTACATTTGTGCTCAGTCGTGATTTAGACGCGACCTCTGGGTTGAGAGTCGCAAGCTTCAACCACTAGGTCAATACGCAGTATTCAGCTCGCTGTAAAAAATTACCTTTGACTAAAATTGGCTACCTACTGTAAGAGTTTATAAAGCGTTTCCCCATTCGCCATTCCCAAAATCAGCCTATATTTATCATACCGACATGATTCCTACTTTTGAAGTATTCCCAAATAAATAAATTCACTGTCACCCAAAGTCAAATCGGATTCACGCTTCACACATTTTGAGTGACAGCTTACACTCATATTATAATTATTATATCGATTTAATTATCTCATTAGATACAAATGCCAGATAAAACACTCATTTAATTATTTTGCTTGTAAGATATCATTTCATAAAATTATATTATTAATTCGAAACGTAATTACGAATTGAAAGTTAAGGCCGTGTTATTACTTAGTTCAAGTGGAGAAAATGATAAAAACTAAAAAGCAGCTTTGTAAAAAGCTTAACATGTTAGGTTAGACGATGGTTTTTTATGTTATATCGGTATTGTACGTGTAGACGCCGTCAACTACATATTTTGCTTATCACATGAATTCAAAGGGATTTTGAGACACCATCCAACCATGCTCACAACTCACAAGCTTCTAGCTTCAGTGATAAAAGTGGCTGAGACGCGCTTACTCGCGTGTCGTTGTTTAAAAGTGAAAGTAAATCGAATTTCGGATATCAAATTTATAAGCTACTGTGTATAGCTGCGAATATTATTTGTGTTTTGACGAAAATATTAAACTTATAAATATAATTAATCATCTAAGAAAGTCTTAATTTAATCATCTTGAAATTTATTTAAACTGACTTTAAATGACGTTTGTATTTTACCTTAAAGGGTAAACGGCAGGCTGGTCGAAGTTTGGCATTAGTGAGACACTACCTTAAATAACCATAATATTTTTTTATAATACTTGTATAAATAGAGTTTGAAGATTTTATAAAGTAAATGCTTATAGGCATGAAAACTATTTCGAATAAGGTTTACATATTATAAATGAATGTGTAGTAATTTAAATGAATTAAAAATACATATATGTATATAAATTCCAGTAAGACATTAAATCTAATTCACAAAATATAAAAATATGTAAAAACTGATCAAAACATTTTGTTGGAATTACTTAAAATAAAATACTATTTCGCAATTGTCACAAATTATCTTTGCTTTCAATACGTGCGCCTTTTCATAAAATAATATCAGTAAATGCAATTTATGTAGCAATCAATAAAATTATTCTAATATTTATTTTTTATTTTCAAAAATTATGCAATAATATTTCTAATATACGAAATATAAAAAAAAAATATTATTATTTTTCGAAAACGTTGAAAGATATAAAATCAAAGCAATTTACATGTTACGGCAAAGACCAAAAAAAAACATAATCAGTAAAGTGAAGCAAGTTTTAACCGTCGTATCTATTTCGTAAAGTGCGTAAAACTCGAACGATTTGATTTCTGTGGAAAAAAGAAGAGACAAGAACCGTGTTCGGAATATCCCAACATCCCTTGTAAAACTCAAATATTAACTTATATTTTGCTTGTCAATGTTAATGCCGCAACTATACAGTTAAAATACTTTGAGGTGTAATACTTATTGAAAGTACATATAAATATGCCACAGCCATCTATGAATAAGTCGATGTAATCTTTATAATGCGCATAATATTAAGATTAATCTCATCAAACTGACATGGATCGTGATCGATTAGTGACCCGACGGCGTTTAGTTTAATTTAATTTGAATATTAGACACAAACTAAAATTAGTGAAATAATGAAACAGTATTTAAGTGTGAAACAAAATGTCTACGGATAACGATTCGTTTGAAATAACCAATGTTGGGAAACGTGATGCTTCTGTGAGGGGTAAAGTGGATAATAAAAATATTGACGATTGCATAAATCAGATTGGAGCCAAATGCTTAGAGATGAATCATGATAGGATACAGAATGGTCCTAAGGACTTGTTGGGAGTCCCAAGAACTGGACACCGAAAATCTTTCATGGAGGAGGAGAGTGCGAAAGAGAAAGCAAGGGTCTCTCTGTTGAGGCAGTGTTCGGCTCTATTGAAGCTGAACGAACAGAAGTACAATAAGGATGCTCTTCATAGAACATTTCAAGATGAGGTAAGATTTTCGGTTATAGCAAGTTTCTAACATTTTTCTTGGCTCTATTTGTGTCTCCGATTCCAGAAAAACCCGTCTGCCATTGTAGTAAATCCAATTGTATATAAATAAATACGTATTGTTAAAAATATTCAATACCGAAACGTCAGCTTTAATCTAAATTATATGTAATGTAACAGAATTCATAAAAATATGATAACGTTAAAGTAAGCGAAAAAACGAAGTGTAATTTTATTAATATTTAAGGTAATATCGATTCAGCATTGAAAATTACATGACCTCCGTACGGACTACTTTCGTATGTAAAGCTATCGAAATAGAGGCTTATAAAAGTCCTGACTCAAATTGAAAAACGTTATGTTTTGTAAATTGTTTAAGTTTAGTTTTTTTTATAGCTAAATAACCCATTTAGCTTGTCATGTAACTGAAAAATGTTAAAATGTTGCTATCTGTTACCCCCTAATAAGTGGTTCTTTAGTTGTTAGGAATAGATTTACAGTTGATAATTATTGCAGAATATAAAAAAAACAATAATAAATTTGTCATATTCTCAAAACTGGTATAACGTAATATCTGGCAATAATTATATAAAACAACAAGCAACATTATTAAACTTTTTCCTTCACTAGATATCACTTCTGAAGAATTGGCAAAATAAAGAATTCATATAAGTGGATACTAAAAAATGACAAGCTTCGCAATAATGTCTTTCTGGTAAATTATTATCCAAAAATAGCACAACAACGAACCGGACGTAAGAATATTAAATAAAAACCTGTTTTATTCGATTTAATGAGATTCTTTGGTAAATTATGACATCGTTTTGAGGCAAATTATATGATTTAAATTATTCAAAATTTAATGTTGGTTGGATACTATGTTTCACATTTACTAATATAATTAAAAAATAAAGTTTCAACATTTAGGATTTCTCTAAAAAAAAGTTACATAAATTATATTTAGTCTAAAAAATTGAAATTCATACAAATTCACTGACATAAATCGGTAAAATAAGTCCTGTTCAGTTAAAACTGCATGAATTTCTATGAGAGATATATATCCAGGTGATTAAAGTCAAGGAAAAGATAAAAGATAAAATAAAATAACGTATGACAAAATAGTAAAACTATGTGGCTACACCAACCAGAACAACAAGAGATAGCCCTATGCCCCAATAGACAGTTAAAAGAAATTCCTTCTTCAATAACTAGTCGCCGTTCGAAAAGGTGTTAGAGATAATTAATCAACGTGTTTGTATGAAAAAGTGAAATGTGCTAAAATGGGTAACATTAAGCACACTGATGTGTGATAGCAATGATTTATTGATAACTGCTCATGATCGATGGATTCAATAACAACTAATCAATCGTTAGAAAATAAGGCGAACAATTTGTTTTTATATATTCTATTCTTATGCAAAAGAACCCAATTTTAATAACAGATTTTATGATACATATGCTCAAAATGCAAACGCTTTTTTATTATAAATTTTACATTTTTAATGAGATACCACATATCCACCTATTCTTTTTTTATGTAACATGAGGCAAAGGGGCAGGAGGCTTATCTGATGTTAAGTGATATCGTCGCCTATGGATATTCACATAGCCACAAGGCTCGCAAGTGCATTGCCGGCCTATCAGGAAATGGTACTCTCTTTATTTGAAGGATCCTCAGTCGATTTTTTTCGGAAATGCTTGAGCTGCTTATCTATTTAATACTATTTTTCAAATTCCGAAGAAATAATGAATTTACGATCTGAAAAATAATGAAGGTACAAAGAATTCGCCCAAAACAACACATAGGTTTTTAGACTATGAAGAGAAGTCCAACTTTCGATAAATGCCAAGAGACCGGATGGAATCAGTGATTTCAACAATTCAGCCATTGTTCTATTTGTTCAGACAGCTTATTCGAGACAGTGAATCTGTGTAATAGAAAAGAATTGACATTTAAGCTTTGATTCAATGCAAGTATTTGAAAGTAATTTAATAGATACAACTAGATCAGTAGGATTGGCCACACACGGACCAATGATGGCGGCCAATCTTGACCTACTTGTGTGACAACGGATCGACATTATACCTACACGTATTCTATGTCACTGAAAATCTTTCCATTCGTCTAATACAATTTAAAAAAGACAAATGTTTCTTATTTGTACAACAGGATTAGGAAAAGAGCTAACAGCGAGTTATTAAATTAGCAGGCTGGCATTGTATTTTTTAGGTGATATTAGAAAATAATCATATAATATATAAATATGTATACGTAATATATACATTTATCACTATTTAACGCTAATGTATACTTGGTCGCCTGTTTTTTATGAAACGCAGCAATCAAGAACATATCCCGAAATTTACCTATATATTATATATACAATCAAGTGGACCCTTTTTCTAAATATCTTTATAAAATCTTAAAACCGCATATCATGTGGCTAAATTAAGTTAATCGCGAAGCAAAAACTTAAAACAATATTAAGATAAATATTAATTCAAAAATTAATCTATCTATCATTCATACATTGGTGCATTGAGATGCCGATCACTCCGGCCTACTGCAGCACATCAATGGACGTATAAATCATTTATGAACCATTTCAATACAGGAGCTGTATTTTGTCTTTTAATTTATTGATTTTACAACAGATCTAGTCATTTTAACTTATAATTCTGAACAGGCAATAACATTCAATTTAGATTAAATATTTTGTGTTATCACCAAATTATAAAAAATCATTTGCATTTTATAAAGTCAGGCCCGTCGCGCGGTGATACTTTAACGTATAAATATATATATTATAATATAATAGTTATTTTTAAAACTGAAGACAGTTTTATTTGAGAATGGGTATAAATATCTCGCCATAGTATATTATTCGAGGGAGGCCTTTGCAATCAATTATGTGCACGTTAATGTTATAAGTATAAACATCCCGGCTTAATTAATTAATAATACAAACATTAAACCATTGTGGTCGGAAAAAAATCTAGAACTGAGTACTAAATTATGGTCACATAATTAGAGCGGTGTGTTTTTATTTCTTGTTTGACTATTTCATACGTATAAGGAATGCCATTAGTTGTGTATTTTTCTTAATCAGCTCTAGTTATTAATGAAATCTCTTTTTAGAGGTATAAATCATACATTTCAAAAAATATTTAAGAGTTTTAATTGTGTTTCTTATAGAAGACACAAAATGAGAAAAAGCTGTGCTTTTTTCTTTACGTTGCAAAAGAAATTAAATCCCTAATCAGTAACGATAGTTTACGATTCCTAGGTCAACGGGATGCATTTAATAATATAACAAGTACATTGTTTACTGTCACTCGATTCATAGTATAAATTAAACTTTGCTATGATTGTTATGCTTAAAAGATTGCTTGTGTCTGACTCTGGGGCGTATCCAACGAAATAGCAAATCGCCACGCTTATAAAAGATAATACTACTGTGTAGAAATCGAAGAGTCCATTTCTTTGTCTGTCCAAGTAATGATTAACATAACGCTATGGCGACAAAGTGAATAAATAAGGCTTCTTCCCGCGGCTCAATGAAAGGTATTTTAATGAAAACACGAGCTAAAAACTCGTGTTCTTATCTCCTTTTAGACTGCAACCACAGTGTCATAGAGTTATTTTAAATTCTTGTGCTCCCTAACAAGAATGTCGCCGGTAGAAATCATCCGAGGAATATTGTTTTTGCAATTCCAATCATATGATATAATGTACAACAAGGAACGGTTCGGTGGCCTTTGGTGTACTTAAAAGAATAATTATTTACTAGTTTATTTAATTTACCAAAAAAGTTAACACAATTATCAATCGTAGGAAAAAGGCCCATATAACAAGTGAAATTTTCAAAACAATTTTTGCCTGTGAGTTGTAATGTTTGTCTGCAACAGAGTTTTCATATTAGCTGTAACATAAAAAAACTCCGTTACGGTCAGTACCATACTAGATACAATTAACATAGTATGCTAATTATGTTAATCACTAGTTAATTACGATACAAGATGGCATGGACTTACAAGGATATGATTAATGGCATCATGTCTTTATTAAGGATAACCAATTAATTATTGGGACTATGTATTTGGCACCTCTGACACTAGTTATAATCCGGATGATTCTCTGATTTCTCTATAAGGGATTAAACAAAATTTAGAGAAGGCTAGCGTAATTTAGATTCTCGTTTTTAGGATCGAATTATTGTCCTGCGCTCTTTCAAAACAAATTTGCAAAATGATACCTTCCAGGAATAAATAATAAGCAAGACATTCCTTTTCGAACTGAACCATCTAGTCTTAGTCTCCATCATCAGTATCATCAACTTCATCAAATGTGGACCTTTTAAAATAAAATAAGGTCACTATAAAAATATTCTATATCTTTCTGTAAAATTTTAAAAATTAACTCATGTATCTCATTCCAACGAAAATCAAAATATATTCTGTTATGTATTTTAATTACCTTCAAATAGCTTCAAATGTTGGAAATGTTGTATTTCTTGAATATTTCTACCCAAAAGTGATAGTTGGCGGGAAACACTTCGAAAATGATGACTTTCTTGACATGATCAATATACGTATTCCAGAAATCGAGGAAACAAGAACGAAAATAAAATAAAAAACGAAAAATCTTCTCCAGAGAAAACGAGTTTAAAGATAGGAAACGATAAAATTGTTAAAAAACGTATCAGCGGCCGTTTTAATGCTCTGAACATGGAATGTTTGAATAGGATAAGGTGTGACAAGAGTCCAGACATAATAATTAACATTACATTTCCTGCCCTTCGTGAGAATGCTTTTTCTCCGACACTAGGACGAAGTCTATGTGTCAAATTTACACTTCACAATAATTTAATTTAATAAAAAACTACCCTTAACCTAATGAACTAACCTTTCGTTTATTTTTTTATATAAAGTAAGAATCAACAAGCTATAATTTTTGAATAGGAGCTCGCTCTGTAGTTTTTAATTCTATGATCATATGATAATTAATACTTCTCTGGAAACGTTAGCCCCGTCTCACCTCCTTCAGACAAGCACAAAAGCTGTCTCGGCCGCAGTACAGGCGAAGATAATACACATAAATATAAGAAGAGTATTTCCTCCAACATTGTACTATTAGTATTATTTCTAGATGGGTTAAGTATAATATAAATACATGAAATACAATGGGCGCATTGAACTTTTCTCATTAAAATACATCGTTCTTTGTTAAAACAGTTCGTTTATATCTCTAATTAATTTCTATTGAGTTAGATGTGCAATTTCAATTCCGTATTATATTGATTGAAAATATATCCTTTACTTCAAGCAATCCAGTCGGTAGTAGATTTAAGCCTTCAAAAGGCCCGCCAAATGTTGCTTTAGACTGAGATCAAATCAATTTCAATGTTATCTACATTATTTAATAGATCCACTTTCTGTTCGGGGCACAGCATATATTCACAAAGTCATCTAAGATCTCTCTATATCTTTAATTATATTCACATCGAACTTCCAATTAAACCGAGTTTTTTTATTCAGTCATGTTATTAAGTAAAATTTAAATCGTTTATGTTTAACTTTAACTGAGGGTTCAGGGTTAAAATTAATTTTATTTTCGTTGCGTTGATAGTATTCTCGTATTTACGAAGCGAATGTGTGGAGTCCCTCACATCGTGAGTGCCCGTCACTTGTCGACCTTAAAGAAATATTTTGACACTATTTTTACACACGTTATTCAATAATTATCTTCTCAACGTGCTGACACAAAAATTAACGAAACTGCATTGCGTTATTATAGCAATTATATTAATTTTCAATAGGTCTTATTTTTGATGAATCTATTTTTGAATATATTAATAAGTCTATTGTATGTCATAGAATATTAATATTATATATTGTATATGAATATATAATATTAATATTCTGTGACATCTGCTGACCATCTCCTTGAATTAGTCGGACTTTATTAGTTGACTTTGCATCTTAAAATTCTGTCTTTTCCTCCGCTCCGTTGCTGCTCCTTTTGGAATCACCCAGATCTTATGATGTATCAGTCGATGACATAATCAAAATTAGCTTAGAATCGCTTCTTAATATGCAGCTGAACGAGCAATAGTGGAACCACTCATCCGTACCGATGGGTAACGAACGGATGCGTGATGGTGGTTTAGGGATTCGCAAAATTTCCAGTGTCGCTTTACCAGCCTTCCTATCTTCTATCCAGCAAATCTCATAAGTAAAATTTTAAGAAGCCAGCTATAACGCTTTCTTTATTGCATGACCAGGTAAAAAAAAATTCCATGTTCTCTAAATTAGAGGAGCTGGGACAACATAGACAGCAAATGTACTTAAGACAATCTTTTAAGCTGTAGCACAGGTTCGACCATGCTAGGCTTTTGGCCGTGGGTACGCATGAGGTCGGCTACTGGCTTCACACTTAGTCTTTGTCAAATACAGGAACTTTTCTTGAACCTGACAGGCTCTGAATCGCGACCTGACTGCCGCTTGGGGTTCCGGTCTGCTCTGCTCATAAATGTGGCAGTGGTGCCGACACGAAAGAGACTCTTAAAATATGGAAAGTCGCATATCGGATACGTTTTGAATCATCTTCGATACAACTTGTTGCAGCTCTTAATGATGGTCAAAAGGCCAGGCAAGTGACGTACTGGTAGAAGGAAGAAGTCGTGGTGGAATCACGGAACTGTTTAGACCAGCGCAAGATATGTACCCATTATTAATGAAGTGGCATTCTTCATTCTTAGGCCTTCATTAATAATGGAAGCAAGAAGAAGAAGAAAAACGGTGTATTTTCACACACACTGAAATATAATAAACTTTCGTGTTTAAACATGTGCTAACAGTCTTGGATCATAAACACAAATGAAACATTAACAGCAGACAGAATTGGCAATTATAATTGCTGTTAGTTAACATTGCTCGACATGGGCTTGACAGATTTATATGAGGCTGTGGGGGACACAGACTAATCGAAACAGTTGCGCAAGCTGAAATTAAACGCAAATAACAGAATAAAATATTTTAAACAAAGTCAAAATTAAACACACTTATTTTATAAGTGTTCACCTCTGCCTCCGTGGTATAAACGCACGTGGTGTAGAACAAACGTGGAATAAAAAAGTTATACTTGGCAACTTTTATATCTATAACATTTTTTATTGTTTTTATTTACTTATTTATTTAATACAGAAATACATCCATTATCCTTAGAGACTATGCCAATACGGTAGTGTCGAGATAAAATAGATAATACTGTAATAGGCATCGTCTCCACATTCATCCGCGCAGTGTCCCTACTGTAGATTGAGTGAAAATACGCTGAAACTTCAGCCGCACAATCCGTATCTGAAAGTACCTCACCATTTTTTTAAATAGAATTTTTTGACAAAAAAAGACATAGGATCGCTAACTACATTATTGTCTATCTTCTCTTATTCCGTGCCCTACATGCAGTAAAATCACGGTACTCATTCGGAGATATAGCACATTTTTATTTCTTGTGTAATTGTGCTTTTAGCTGTAGGTCACTTATTAAATTCAGGATAGTAATATTTATTATAATAGTTACTAGTAGTACTCTCGGTAGGTAATCAAATTAAATCTAGTGCGCATGCCATGCATATCCCTTTCTCTAGGCTCTGATAATAATATTAAATCCCCTTATAATAATACATTTTTATATTTAACACACAACAATTCAACTATTCGGAAATCCAACATATTATATATTCTGTATCACACGTACAAAAATACACCGTATAACATAAGAATTAACATTTGTCATTTAAATGATCTGACCCGCAAACTAAAGAAAGAAATAAAAAACTTTAATAAACACAATATACAGGAAAATATAGATAAAGTAAAGTGAACTGGCCCCCATTCTAAGATTCCCTGTGCTGTAGGCAGCCAGTCTCTTCCTTTTCATATGTAAACAGTTTTTCCTTAATTATTTCTATATTCAAGCAAATTTTGTACAATGAGAATATTTTCTGTATCAGTATAGGACAGGTTAACAAGATATTGTTTGCGATTTTTAGCTAATGTATGTTATGTGATTTTTGAATTTATGTTAGTGATAATTTTGTATTTAATAAAGTAATTAAAGATGAAAAGCCTCGGAAGGAGAAAAAGCTAACAAATTAACGAGTTCTGATCTTTTTATTTTGTATTTATATAAATACTTGATAAATCAACAAACACTACACACGTGCATACTGAACGGATGATGTATGACGTACTGTAAATATGTAAGTAAGTTAACAATTGATTAAATTAGTACCTACTTAATAAACAAAATATCAGATAAACTTATTCTGTACCCAATGAACATTAAAATATTGTAAGTTGAGACGTATAGGACATATTTATATGATAAATTCCAATTATCCCCTAATGAACAGCGGTAACGAGCTCAGTTCACTCCAACATGTTTGCAGGTTTTTATTCATAAGCCAAAGGCTCAGACACATCTAACCGTAACTCTTAATACCTTTAATCAAACAAAAAAAATTAAAGCGGTTTTTGTTGGTAAATAGGTAATTATAAATATTCAAAATATGTTGGGTTAAAATAAATAAATGATGTCGGGTTCGGTAAAATAAAACACTTTAATAATAAAAAAATGTGCATCTTACGAAAACTAATTAATAATATTCATACATAAGTAAACTACAGAAATATGAATAGTTTTTGTGGTCAAGAGGGAATTAATCATGATTCCTAAAGATTCTTGTACCGTCGACTGTTCATTGAATTTGGCTTGAAAGTCTAGCCCTAACTCATAGTTAATATTTCCTCACATAACTGACGATTCATTGAATAAATAAATAAATTATTTATCAAAAATAACAAATTTGTGTACCAAAATGTATTTTTATTATAGACTGGTTAATCTACGATCAAAGAATCCAACCATCAACACCTTGTTAATTTAAAAAGATATGAACATATATATTATATAAGATATAAATTCTTTCGTATTTAGGTTATGCAATTAAACATTAGGCGAGATGTGAAAAGACCCTTGACACTAGCTTTCTGTAATTCAATTGACGTATGATTTCATTTTTATACTTTGTATTGAAACCCGCGACTAGTTACTGAGATAATGATCTATGATCTACACAATTTCTACTACTTTATGAAAACGATGATTTTCTATCGTACATTAGGGGAGACTTTCTGAGCGGTGTTTGATAAGGCTTCATCGTGCGACCCGCAAATAGACAGACTCAAAAAGTCAGGCTTGCTTGCCTGTGAGAAAAAAATCACAAAATAGATACAAAAATCTCAGTTTCAGACCGAAAAGCGTAACGCTAGTGGCAAAGGGCGGATCGTGAATTTGCCAATAAGTCCTTATATCGATCCTCCCCTGGCTACTGCTTATGTTTTTATTATATGTGATTTGCTATTTTTCAGGTTTAAACTTTTTAAAGATTAACTGTCTTAATCATAAATTTTAAAAGTGAAAAATGTTTATTTAACTAATCGAGATTTATGAAAGCTGCGGTTCATTTTATTGACTCAGTTCCAATGTTATTGAAAGCCAAAAAAACATAGTAACATTTGTGATTATGATTTAATGTGAAGCAACGCCAACACCCACGCCACCTGTCGCTCAGATCTCGTTCCAATGTACTTGTACGATTTGTCTGCCCACAGCGCATTGTGATGAAAACTTGATGTTGCAACAAGTATTGATCTAACCATCTTAACAAAAGTTTCATTGTATCAAGTGTAGTATTAGAAGTATTATTAGTCATATTTAAGCACTACGAAAACACTTTTTACAAATAAAAAATATTTCGCATTCGAAGGTGAATGTACATTAAATAAATAAATATATAGATAATAGAATACAGACTTGGGGACTTCATTTTAAAACAAGTCAGGAAAGCTATGCCTAGGGTTCCTGAATGAATCCATCACATTTTGTATCGTAAGACCAGTTTGGCCACAAGAAGTCAAAGCCACAGCAAGCCTTTCGTTGCGCGATGATTGATATAAACGGTCGAATAGACAATCGATCATACGAAATGACCTGTCGTTAAAATCGATTATTCTTAGCTTACTGTAATTGCTAAGCAGGCCTTTGCTTGTTATTTATCGCTAAGGTGCTACCTTCGCATTCATTAACAATAAAATTCACTTTGATTAATTGTAGATTTTTTAGATTGATTTAAATTAATCGTATTCGTTATGTAACACAAAATGTTACATTATTTTGTGTGGTGTTTTTAGTTACCTCTGTAGGAAAATAAAAATAAAAACATTTTTTATCTCCATTGAAAGTTGACGCTATTTGGCATAAGGTAAGCTTCAAGCCTGGGTCGGCTGCTAACTACGCAGTTCTCGCACTTGGCAGCAATTGACAGTAACGCTAGTACTTTTAATATATTGCATTTGTTTAATATGTCAATATATATTAAGCATTCTATATTTGGTATTTATTTGCCTGTTTTATGCGCTTACATACTTTAAAAAGACATTTTTAGCATGTGTAATATGAAATGGCAAAACTTGAAGCTAATCAGGCAATACCGATGGTGACACCGATGTAGACTTAAATACTATTAAAATTTAAAATTCAATAATATACCAAATGTGGTATAAAAATATTTTACCGACACACGTAAGCATTCGGTGCCTCATTAGAACCTAAAAGGGTCGCAAGGAGAAGCTAATACTTCCATTTATGACAACCGTACACATTCGAAATGTTCCAAGAAAAATATTGAAAATTAGATGGTAGCTGTACACACTCGGCGAGACACCCCGAGACAGGCCGAGGGCGAGAGTGTACAGTAGAGCTCTCGTCTCGCCTCGCTTCCTCGCAGTCGGTCTCGCCTCTCTCGGTCGCCTGTCGGTTTTTTGCGCACGAGTCAAAGGGTCTCGCGAGTAAAACGAGAGCGACCTGTACACACTCGTTCAATCACTTGCTCGATGACTGTGGTTATTGTGGTTATTATGTGTTACAGCAGCGCTTTTCTCTCGGTCCTCTCGGTCGAGACTCTCGGCGAGAGGCTCTCGCCGAGTGTGTACAGCCACCAAGAGAATATCATGAAGGATCGTTGAACAATTTGTTCATTAAAATAACTCTAAATTAAAAATAATTTAATAAATTTGAGGCACATAGTGAAATCGTAAGCAAATTTGAAGGTCATGTTTGTGTCGCCACACAATTTTTTTCCACCGTTCCCTGTCTTCGTCAGCGCCTGATTGATGATAATACCTCTAAGGGCTTTACTTAATCGACAGCGTACATCTTTAAAACTCAAGTTCCGTTGGTAACAATTTACCCGTAACCACCTCAGTAGGACTATGGCGATAAAAAGTTGAAAGTCAAATAAGCGCTCAAAGGCAGCCTAATTAATTAAGTCAAGAACTCCTATATTAAAAAAGTATTTAACGCATAAACCTGTTGGAAGACAATGTGTCGTCGAATGATGCAGCAGATGTCTCTCTCATATTTTTTAGCCTAGTGTAGACGAGAGACTTACTTTCTCCGACTGCTTTGATAAATAAAAAGCCTCATCAACATTAATAACTGTTTGTTATTACTATGGCAATAATAAGATTTAGCTGTGCTAAACATAAAATGATAAGTTATTTGAAAGTTAGGTCTCTAATAGGACACATGTAGGTAGTTTGCGATTTATTGGTCGCTCGTGTACGCTGTGCTGTGACAGACGTACGATCTTAATCTCCTCGTCACGAAATAAGCATTAAAGCCAGTACTTCGATTACGATGTTCAGATGACATTGATATATATTTAATAGTGTATCTTGATTTTATCTTTTGATACATTTACTCGACTGCGATGGCTGCAGGTGTGTTATATTTTGACGTTGGATAACACCGATAATTCAATCATACTTATATTTTTCAATCAAAGTATAGAATATACATATATCAAAAAAGGTTTTAAAATATGTTAAAGTTTTAAGAGAAAAATAAATTAAAGAAAAAACTGTTTATTTCTTCTGATATTTGAAATAAGTTTTTTGTGTTTAAGGGTTTTATTTCTGTATAAGCGGAGCAAATATCCAAACTAATATATAATTCGACTATAAGAAGCCTTCTAAGTTTGTAATAAAAAAAATACATAATGAAATTATATATTATAGTTACGTATTGCCAATACGTATTGGCATTTCCTCTGACGAGTAATTATTTTAATTGATCGTAAGCGCTAACATATATTTACATGTTATACGTGTCAATAAATCAGTGTACGTCACTCCGTAGCATTGATCTACATATGTGAGGTCGGATTAAAGCTAATTAACTTTATATAAAACTATCTAACGTCTGCGACTTCTCCTACTGAATGAACGGTAATAAGAATTAATATTGATATTGAAATAGGTATAACACTACAAAATAATGGAAACAATAAAAATATTCAACATTATACATAAGAAAACTACATCGAAGTTTATCTAAAAATATCAACTTTAAACACTAAAACATCTAAACATTTACGTTAACCTACTATTATCAAGCTATAATCATGCACTATGCTGTATTATCAAAAAGCATCGTTGTCAATGTTCGGTAATGCAAAGTAAGTGAAAAGCTCTGCGCTGAATATCTCCAGAACGCTTCGCTCCAGAAGAAGAAGTGAGTCGTGATTGGCTTAAACACTGAAGCTTGACACAATCCATATGAATTGCAGACGTTGGTAACGAAAAAATAAAAGTTTTAATAGACAACTGTAGACTCCAGCCCTTCAAAGCGCTATTAGTAACTCGTACACGTACACATCTGTCATCTGATAAAGATATCGTGACACCTCACACCTTGACGCGTCACGACCTGGCCACAAATTGATTACTTTACGTTATAATATCATGAAATAATATAAATGAATTTACTCGACTTTTATAAAGGTCATTATCACAAATTGTTTCGTTTTTAGCTGAATCCATGAGAAACTTTAGCTAAAAACAAATAATCCATAAATGTAAAAGTTATTTTGAGCTTTTCATTCCAACAAAAATACTAACTCGTACCGATAAGAACAATTTAAACGGTGTTCTTCAAAAATTTTATTTCACATAAAAATATTACGAAAAATAATTTAAACTCTGCCTCATAAGTCGAACAAATATTAATCTGCATTCTCACTCGCTTGTTATATAATTGTAAATTTATTGTTGCTTGATATATAATTTTAGATTCAACTAAATGAAGGTAGATGTAAAACATTTATTTACAAGTACTTGTACAATATATTTATGTTCTGATGAAGCATTTAGTTGTTGTAGGTTGTGATTATAATGATAGTTACGCATTTCATTTTAATTTTAAGTATTATAATTATCCTGCAATCTAAAAATTTTCAGTATAGGATTTACACAAAAAAATAATATTTTAAAACTCGTTACAATTTAATAATTAAAGTGTGATTTTCTAGGGCTTCTTGGAAAAAATATTTCGATTGTTTGATCTAGAAGGCAAAGACTACCTGATCCAAGAGGACTGGATTGAGTTCCTCAAGGAGAGGTTAACGTAAGTATAAGTATATCTTTATTATATTTATTATATTACAAGCTGCCCCCGCGAACTTCGTTTCTCCTTAATGCCTAGCCTAACTTTTTAGTACATACCAACATGGAACATTTGCTATGCTTCCCCAGAGACTGTTTGGTTTTTCGGAATGAAAACTTTTTAGGTTGTTCTGTGAATTTTTCTCATGTAATAAGAAATAATAAATTTCTCTAAATGTTCATATAGAGAAATTTATTATTTTCAGAGTTTATGAGACAAGTTTTTAATAGACAAATAAAAAATAGGTGTAAAATGTAGTAGGGTGAAAATTAAGGGTTTTTATTTAATGGCAATAGTAAAATTAAGGGTTTTATGTATTTTTGAATGTTGTATCATAAAAAAATAAAAACAAACAAAAAAATAAAAAAATATTTTGTTTGGGCTGGACACTTATCGCTTAGGGGTTTGAAAAATATATAGTAGCCGATTCTCAGACCTCTGAATACGGATAATAAATTTCATAAGAATCGGTCGAGCCGTTTCGGAGGAGTATGGGAACTAACATTGTGACACGAGAATATTATATTATAGATTATAAAGATTTATGAACGTTTAATAACTAATCATTTCTAGTTATTTTGAAATTAAGGTAAGTGGTAAAAATTAATAAAAACCGTCTCATCGGTAGTTCGTTCAGAGATATCTAGGGTTATGAATGTTTCGAGAGCTAAGACTTACTATCATATTTTTTTTCAGAGAAGAGAAGCAGCTAGATTTTGTGGAACAGGTTGAGAGCGTGGCCTATGTGCTGTGTGGTGAGGGGGTGGTCACACCAGACTCCTTCCAACTCATACTAAAGAATAAAGTGGTAAAAATTTCAATTGGTTTATTTGTATATATATTCTAAAGAATATTCCATATTTTTAAGCAATTGTAACGGAGACTGCTGAACTAATTTAAATAAAAGTTCTTTTTTACATTATTTATTTAAATAGTTTTTAAAGCGGGTCTTCTACAGCAGGCGTAGCCAACGACAAAACTATGAAACCAAATATGATACTCAGAAGTACATAAAGTTTTACGACTTGTTTAGGTCACTAAGAAGCTTCTAGTTGCGGTAGACTCAGATGGTGACGGGTCGGTAACAGCTGACGAGATAATGGACTTCCTTTCTGCCGTCAGCACTTCAAGGTGAATGCACCTGCAATATATTATGTTGATAATTCTTTTGACTTAAAAAAAATACAGCTTTAATGTACAACATATGAGGCATGTTTTTTTGAAAATAAATACTTGACGGATTTCGAAACCTTTCCAAAAATGTCTGCTTAAAACTCAACAGAAATAAGAATTATTAGAAAAAATATGTCAATTTTTTTGTGATGATTATAACAGGACTTAAACAGCCCACTCTCGAGGTTATGACATTTCTAAGCACTAACATCTAGTATTATAAAACGTTAGACTACATATAAAATATAAAAGTCTGTGTGATAATGAGAATGCGTGGTGAAACTAATATGCCTTTTATTGCAATAATTTTGCAGGCCTCGGGCGGGTATCGACCAATCCAGCGTTGATCGCCTTGAGCGGCTCTTTCGTGAGACTGTAGGAGACCAAAGGGAGATCACCAGTGAACACTTTCAGAAAATATTCGTCTCCAAGAATGTAAGTTTTAAAGCATTATCAAGCATGAGTTTCATATTATGTGGATTTGTTCTTTATGTAATTTAATTTTTCAAAGCTACATGGTGAAAAGCGTGACTGCAGATAAAATCAAAGAAAGTAGTCATTTTGAATAAGACTCAAATAAGATATTTTTTTTATTACTAAGCTTTTGGACCTGGATGGACTTGTGCGCGAAGATGAGTCTCACTTACATCTATCGGTGTTTCCGATTTGCAGTCTTTCTTCACAAAGCGGGTGTTCCAAATATTCGATGAGGACAACTCGGGGGCTATTTCGTTGCAAGAGTTCATAGCTGCTGTACATCGCTTCGGCCGTCAGACCCCCGAGGACAAGATTCGATTTCTTTTCAAGGTCTACGATGTTGACGGTAGGTTTTTAAAAATAAATTATATAATTTAAGTTATGCACCTCAAATTTGGTTTAATATTTATCGGATTAATATTTTGTGTTGTACTATGTTATTGCTTATTGTAATAAAATATTTGTTTTTACTTTTTTGATACACATTTTCGTTATTTTACTGTGTTTAAACGACATTCAATGTTAAACGCTTAGTATGGCGTTTATTTAGTCTGAAATATAATTAATTAGGATGATGTGAGGTAACAAAATAAGTTTGTATTAAATTGATGTTTTTTGCTGACTTGTTGATAACTATCTTTTATTGAGGAATAACCCTATGAAGCATATTTTATAAATAAATATATCTATCTAAATATCAGGCGACGGTCTCATTCAACAAAATGAGCTGCAAGAAGTGATGAGAGCATGTATGCATGAGAACGGGATGCACTTCAGCGAGGAACAGCTCTGTGAGCTGACAGAGGCCATGTTTTGCGATGCTGACCTTGAAGGCAGAGGGGCTATCACGTATGAGGCCTTGAAAGACCAGCTCAGTAAGCATGGAGGGTTGCTGGAAAATCTTTCAATTAGGTGAAGAATATTGGACATACAGCATTATTTTTTGATAGTATAACGTATATAATATTTATCGTATATATAGTACAGTGTATATCTCCTTACTTTACTTATATAGCTTGCAACACTTTAAACTTTTCAATATTAAAATGGAAAATGCATTTTCAAAAATGGCTCTACCCTTTTAAAGTAATAGAATAAACTTCTTACAAATATTCGGCCTTATTAGTAAGATTTGTATTTAATTACGAGTAACTCATGGTATATTTGTTACAGCATTGACCGCTGGCTGGTTCCTCCTGCTCCAAAGCCCTCTTCCACTCTCCTGACTCGTCTCTCCTCCCTAAAGCCCTACCAGATGTCGTTCCCCTACTTCAAGAATAATCATGTGTTCGTGATGTACCTGCTCATGTTCTTTCTCCTCAACCTGGCACTATTTGTGGCTCGAATCGTCGAGTATTGGCATTCTAATGTGTTTGTCATTTTTGCTAGAGCTTGTGGTAAGTGATGTTTATTATATTTGGTATTTGTTATTATAAATATAATATATGAGGCTTGTAAAGGTTTTGAGAAGTAATAGATTGCGCCTGTAAAAATATTCGAGCAACGCATTCGTTACACATGTCTGAAACGCTTTTATTTAATGGAATCATCCTTCCCTTTTTCTTCCAGGTCAATGCCTGAACTTCACCTGTAGCTGGGTGCTAGTATTAATGCTGCGGTGTTGCATCACGGCCCTAAGAACTCGCGGCATCGGTTCCTTACTACCGCTTGACCATCATATTTATTTACACAAATTGACTGGAGTACTGATTCTCGTGTACAGTGTCATTCACACCATAATGCATTTGTGTAACTTTAGTAAGTTGTCATTAGTTTCCTTTGTTTTCAAAATAACTGAATGTTAATAGTTTGAAAATTTATATCGAAACTTAATCATTGATAAATATTTTCTATCTATTCTTAATATTGATGCTTATAGATAGAGGTTAAGAGAGAGAAGACTTATTCTTTAAATTTGTCGGTGCCTTAAATTTTTATAAGGCATTTTATGTTTCAATTTATAAGGCAAAATCCAGTAAATTCACTCAGTTAAAGTTCGCTACAAGCTTTCTTAGATGAACGTACATATATGTATTCAAATAAAAAAACGTATGTTTTATTTTTCAGGTGTAATCGTAGTAAATGACCCAGTACTTAATGCGAATAACTACACCTTATGGGAATGGATCGGATCCACGAAGCCAGGTCTTTTTGGCTTAGTCGGTGGCTGTGCCAATCCAACTGGTCTCGCATTGTGCTTCACGCTGTTTATACTCGCCACCTGCAGCAGGCCTGCTGTGCGTCGTGGGGGATGTTTTGAGGTTATTTTTAAGATTATGATCTTCATTTCTGATTTAGTTCAACCTATCGGATATGTGCAACGGCGACGGCGAAGGTTATTTGCGATACCAAAGGCAAGACCCAGTCTGTTGCACAGATCCCCGTTATACAGGACGTTGCGCTTACTAAATGCTGTCTCCGATACTATCGACATGTTTGTATGTTCGCAGAGTGAATTCACAGTAGCGATATTGTGTAAATTAGGTGTCTAATTTTTATGTACATTATTATATTTTTATTAAATGTTTCTCCACATTGTCGTATTGGCATAGGCTGTAAAGATAATATGTTTATGTTTGGAATAAAACAATAAATAAAATAAAAATAAATAAATTATAGTTCATAAATTTTATGTTATTTGAACAAGAGTTCGTAATTTTAAGTGTAATAAAGCGTTGGACAAATTGACAGACAAGAGTCTAAATACTTACAGAAATCAAACAATGTTTGAAATATTAGAAAATAATGAGACTATAACTATATTAATATTTCAGATCTTTTATTTCACCCATCTGCTGTACATTCCCTTCTGGGTGTTGTTATTGTTCCACGCTCCCAACTTCTGGAAGTGGTTCATTGCACCTGGCACCATCTACATCTTAGAGAGAGTACTAAGACTTACTTGGATGAGGTAATTTTGTTTATTATTCACTGGATATTATGTTTTTTAACTTATTATTTTGACTAGCTATCACTAGCGTTGGTCTATTGATTTTAACTTGAATGCCTCAGAAATTGAATTATTTATATTTAGCAATGCCATGTACATTGAAATATTAGCTGTAAGAACGTGTTTAAAATGAAACTCAATCGTTCTTAAGAAACTCATTGATTGTTTTTATTGATACAATATTGAATACATTATAGTAGGTAGGTGCACTATGAGTAACCTAACATTGAACCTTTGGGAGGACGCGGGGCATTGAACTCTTTTGTTCATCTTGCTGAGGCTCACCGATGGCTATCGGTCAAGAAAAGCTACTGAAGGTGGTCCCGGTGGTCTGCTAGCGATTACCACGAGCTTTTTTGTAATTTCGATGTTGGCCTTAAGGGCATTTAGCTCAGCTCGGCTTGAATTGGCGATTTCCCTGTGTACCATTTGTGTATACAGTTTAGATGTTCGTGATTCAACTATTACTACCTACTGGTTTATATAAATATGTAGGTCAGAACGAGGGAAGAGCTACATAGCGAGCGGAATCCTGCTCCCGTCTCGCGTGACACACCTCGTGGTGAAGCGGCCCTCGCTATTCCACTTTCACGCCGGAGACTACGTCTTCGTCAACATTCCAGATATCGCGAGCTATGAGTGGCATCCTTTCACCATCAGCAGTGCACCAGATCAAGAAGGTACGCAACGCAAACAAATTGAAAGACATGTCTATTTACTTTATATTATATGCTACATTAAACTATTTACGCTAACTAAGCCACAGTTAGAAAGAAGACATTTAACTGCTAAATTAATCTAGTAATCGTACTTACCAACCTATAAAGGCCTACCTAATGTAATATGTGTTGTGATCGCTTGTGATTTCTCATTTTCAAATTATCGTATGGATTCTTAGGAAAATTTTATTATATTATATTGCTAGGATGACTCATTATAACTCTTAAATATAGTACTTTTATCTTCGTTTATTTCAGACTACATCTGGCTTCACATCCGCGGAGTGGGGCAATGGACCAACAGATTGTACGAGTACTTCGAGATGGAACAACAACGTTTGCACGCGAACACACATCAGTTGGTTTCAATATTTTATTTTATTACTTTATATCGTTGAGTTTATGACTAACTGTATGTTATCAGCACTATAATATAACGGTGTGTATTCGTCGATAAGTGAGAAAAATCTCCCGGATTACACTCGGCCTCAAGACATGTAGGTTTAATCACTTGGCTAAAACTGAATTTTTCAGGGCAGTGAACCGAACACATTCCGGTGAAAGCTGTAAGAGTGCGATGAGCAGACGCAAAGGTTCCGGTGCCAGCAAACCTCGCTCGGTGGACTTTTCTCCTCTTGCGTTTGACAATACTGCCTTTTGTGCTGACGAAAGCAATACTTTTAAAGGTAGTATTGTCTTTTATTAACATAACTATTACACATTTAAAGAAAAACATTTTTTTACGGATTAATACATAACTTGAATCCGTAAAAACTGTTTTCTTTTAACTTTTAAAGGTGTTTATTAATTTTAGAAATTATTAGCAGACATAAAAATAATATTTATTTAAGAGATTCTATCCCTCAGAACAAAAAAATGTTGTTTACGCTTTCTACTTTTATTTTTCTTAGAAATAAATAGAACTTTATTATATTTTTGGGCTTGAAGATTGTATCTCCAATATATTAATGTTCTCTTCTCATTTCCAGCATTATCCCCTCTTCAGACCACGCGCTCAAAATTCCTGTCACCCATGAAGCTACTGGAGAAGTCCCATTCGATGCCGGACGTTTTCAACAATAAGAAAAAGAAACTGAAACCAAATTTGTGAGTCATATTTATTTATTCAATTTTTTGTGTATCATAAGTTAGGTAAAAAGGAAAACAATAATAAGCACGAATATTTAAACACAACAATTTGGAGCACATACTCGTACATATAATAGAAATAATAATCGAGAAAAAAAACAGAGAAATTGAAACAGCTAATTTTGATATGGATAGGCTTTATACAACTAATACCTGAACTAAATCACGAGCTAAATCAATTTGTTAGTTCACCGGAGAGCCTAAGATGTGGTTCAGAGCTCTACATAGCGGAAGTCCCCCGAAGACGCATCACGGGAGGCACCAGGGACGCGGCCTTGGCGCACAGTTTTCGCTACATGAGAACCAAACCCACCATCATCTCCTGCCGACCCCCGGACGAGAGAAGGAGATCCAACGAAAGCATACTAAGCCTTGGTATGATACGTATTAATGACTCTCAAACGTCAACAATAAAGTGTTAAATTGATTTAAAATTTATATTTACTACTAGGTCCCAAGTCAAGGGCGTAGAGCCGATTGAACCTCTGAGAACCTTGAGCATAGAAATTCTCAAATCTTACAATCTGTGACTACATATATACAGAAAGGAATAATAATATATTGCAAAAAAATCTAACAGATTATAGTTTAACTACTTAAAATCTGCTAAACTTCCTTCCTAAGACTGAAACTTGTCTTTTCAGCTCGTCGTAGATTCTCAAAGAGCCGTTCTCCCGAGCGAGATGTAGAAAAGGAAGCTCCTGTAATACAAGAGGAGAGCCCTGACTCTGTCTGCGAGGACTACCCTTCTGGGAAACCACTCGAGGTGCGTGGTACATTTTACATAAACTTAACTGTTTTAGATTGAAAATCAGTATTAATATATACATACATATGTATATATTAATATGAATTTTCGTGAAATTAAGTGCACCAGTGGATGTGTTATATTAACTGTTTCTGAAGTTCAAACTCATTTCATGTAAATCATTGCAATCAACCACTCATTGCAACAAAATTATTCATCATTGCGTTAGTAACTTTTGCTTTATATATTTTGACGGGCGTAAAAAATGAATATATTTTATAATTTTACTATTTACTAACTGCCACCGCGATTTTCTTTTCTCCTTAAAGTGATTTGACTTAGCAAACTTTTTTAGTACATTCAACATGGATAATTTGCTATACTACCCCAAAGGCTGTTCAGTTTTCCGCAGTTTTTCTCTATAGAAACCTTAGAGTTCAAGTCATAAGTATATATGACTTGAACTCTAAGGATGGATGGAGGATGTATATATTAACAAATAAAAAATAGGGGTTGATCGAAGAGAACTTAAAATAAAAGGTTGTATTTATTTTTGTATGTGTATCATTAAAAAAACAATTAATTTTGCCTAAAAACCAAAAATAAATTTTAGGGGATATCAAGGGTGAAAAATTTGTTTTCCTTAAAATTTCAGTTACACAAACTTTAAGCGACACATAAACACTTTACATAAGTGATTGTGAAATACCTTTCAATTTCTACGAGCGCATTTATCATGAATATTAACATGTGAAACTGACGCCCAGTAATCTCCACAGTCGACACAACGTCAAGCACAAACTACTTTATCTACCTGCCTTGATTGAAAGCCAGGGCCTATAAAACGCTAGGGTTACCTTTATACCTTTACACTGCCATAATCACCTCTTGTCAACAACATTTCCAGATTTACTTAGACGGTCCATACGGTGCAGCATCCTCCCACATCTTCCGAGCTCAGCACGCCGTCTTAATAGCAGCTGGTATCGGAGTCACGCCTTTCGCATCAATCTTACAAGCCATCATGTACAAATACCGACACGCGAGAGTCACTTGTCCAAACTGTAGCCATACATGGCCCTGTAGACCAAGAACTGACATGACCCTTAGAAAGGTAAACTTAAAGTAGAGTTATTGTTAATATCATTTATGCGGCTTTAGAAATTTCATTATAATGTGTGTTTTGTATATTTGCAATGGCTTAGTCAATATCGAACATGGTGTCCCGGATTCAACTCTCAACGAAATTACAGAAAACACTTTAATAATTGCAAACAGGTTGATTTCTTCTGGATAAATCGAGAGCAGCGGTCATTCGAGTGGTTCGTCTCCCTTTTATCTCAGCTGGAGATAGAGCAGGCCGAAGCGGGTGATGCCGAGAGGTTTCTGGAGATGCACATGTATATAACCAGTGCGTTGCAGCGAAGTGACATGAAGGCTGTCGGACTGCAACTGGCGTTGGATCTATTACATGAGAAGGTGAGGAATATATTTCTATTAGTTTGGCGATAACTTACTCGAACTTTTTATGCTTTAAAATTTCCAAAACATGTTTCAAATATAACAAATCAATAAATCGTTTATTTGCAAAGAAAACGGCACATTCATATTGATTAGGTATATGAGTGGGCAAGTATCTAGTGTATAAGTTTTGCACCAATTCTAAATAACTAAGCTTATATATTATTATGATATTATGTTAATGTTTGTTTTGATGAAATTATAAAATTAATATGACATTTGCATGCCCATTTATATATGGCAGATTGTGCGGTTTTTATAACTAATCTATCTAAGTATACCACTATCAGAGAAAATAAACGATTTCATTTCATTTCATTTAAAAAGGCGTACTCAGCCATACAAAGTATGTAGTAGTAGGTATGCAAATGTCATATTAATCATCATAATGTCATAATAATAAAACAGTTAAGTAATTTATAATTGTTGTCAAAATGTATGGTCTAAATACTCTCAGACGCTATAAAGCACATGCATTAAAATTAAAGCAACTTTCCCTGGAAAGCTTTACACGGCGTAAACCTAGATTATATTATGTGTGTCCATCGTGTACGTAGCAAAATTGTATCCTCCTTAATTTTATGCCTCAAAGAGTATAATTTTATAAATAAAAGAGCGATGAACCTCCTAATCAGAACAGTGTAATTATTTAGTTTACAACTTTTCAGGAGAAACGAGACCTGATAACAGGTCTGAAGACGCGAACAAACGCTGGTCGTCCCAACTGGGACAAAGTGTTCCAGCGCTTGCAGGAGCAGGGCAAGGGCAAGGTAACAGTCTTCTACTGCGGACCGCCGCTTCTCGCCCGAATCCTGAGGGTCAAATGCGATCAGTTCGGGTTCGATTTCCGAAAAGAAGTTTTTTAAATGTTTTCATCAAAAATTATTTGTTACTTTTGTTTTAACTTTTAACTGACTGTCATAGCAGTTCAGAACGTATAATATCATAAAAGGGTGACATGTCAAGTTTAAAAAAGATTATATAAATTATGAAGTATTTTAATAATGTTAATAGTAACGTAATTTTATATTTATTTATTGACATTTCATTTTGTAATAACCGCTTTTATTATTAGTTAAAATTAAAATGAGGAACATTATTCTTTTAACGTGAAGTATTGTATTATTATTTAAAAATATGTAGGTTGTAATAAATTATTGTTAAGAATTTTTGTATAAAGAAATTATTAATGTTATGCGTAATTTATTTATAAAATAAAACGTGATGTGTAGATTATTTAGGTTGAAATATATATTTTGATAGTACGCTAAATTAAAGTGTTAATAATAATATTTAAAGTGTTAATAAATAAGTAAAAACTTTTGTGAAATACAAGTTACTTTATATTATGATTATTTATAAATAAATTACAATTTATTGACAGATGTCTTACAAACATATTAAATAGGTATCAATATTTTTCTATAATTTGTGCGAATAATGAATGAATTAAAATGTGCATTTTTATCTGTCATGTCCAACGTCCATTGGCGAATCTTCTGAGTGATTTCTCTGAAGTTCCGAGGACAGTTTTACACAAATGACATTCATGGCGATTTGTATTTTGTGTTTTTATACCAGCTTCAGCATCCAATCTACTTTATTAAATTTGATTTAAGAATGTTTCAACTTTAAATTGTTCATTGTTCAACTATTAATACCCGATGACAAATGAAACTCGAAGCAAAACTACGTATGTGATACGTAATGCTTATAATTATCAGTAAGAATTACGCGTCTTTGACCTTCGCAAGTCCGCCAATAGCCAACCTTGGGACCAAGGTTCCCGAGTGCCCTCGTCCTCAGCCAAGGTTGGCCTCGCTCCGAGGCTACGGCCTTGTGACAAGGACAAATCCTTGATCAGCAAGGTCTCACCTCTCGTCAAGGGTAATCTGCAATGTCGCGAATTTTGGCGGCCAAAGTTTGTGGTATTGATTTCTATAACATTTAGGTAGGTATTGTGTGGTATCTTATCAGTACCACGCTTATTATTGTGATAGTTATTGATTTACAACCTTATGAAAAAATTAAAAAAAAAATAATGAAATGCTTCGTCTTAATCCTGAATTTTCTCCAATATTGTGGTGGTCCATAAATACGACCTTGTCCCTTAGGGTAAATAAGGGAAATAATATGATATTCTTAAGTCAGTACGGAACATGTAAAGGAATTTTACCTACTTGGTTATTTTTATTTTGCTTCGATATCTGCGCCATCTAGTATCAATGATGTAAACTATTTAATTTTTTCATACTACAAACTTATCTGCGCTTTATAAAAGATGGCAGCAGAAACATTCTAAAGTGAGTCGATTGTAAACTGTATCAAATGAAATAAAAAAAATTGTTTAGATGTTGATACTTAAAAATTGGCTGTGAAGTGTGATTCCTCGTTCGGAAAACTGCTACATATGTAGAGAAAGGCAGTTCCTTCCAAAGTTAACAATACTTACACAAATTACAATGATTTTCATTACTAAGTAAAATGAATAACTATTCATTGAGCAGCTACCTAACAAAAGAATAAAATAAAAAAATAAAAAGAACTTTATATATACTCGCATGATAATTTACATTTTTTAAATTTTTTATATTTTTAGGATTTAAAACTAACACTCCGCGTTTGCGTTGCACAATGCGTTATAGCATTTTGAAATTTATCACGATTAAAAAACTTACGAGAAAATTTTATAAAAAACAGCTATGTGTGAATATTATTCACTAAACATATTAAAATCTTCAAAAATAAGGAAAAAAAACAAAGAAATGTGAGAGAAAGACGTCTTATCAATGTCACGATAACACCAGGTTATCTATTTTTTATGAAATTTATTTTCGAAACTAAATGTATGAGTAGGATGGAGGATGAATATAAAATTATATTTCTACTAGCGGATCCGACAGACGTTGTCCTGTCTACACGTCTTTAATTTCAAAATTTCAATTTTTAATAAGCCATTTTGATGAAAATTATTATTCTAATGTTATGACAATATCTAACGATCCAGCACATGGTCACACACGATATAACACAATGATAACAAAACTTTTTTTAAATTTCGGGACAGACTAAAATTAAAATTCGAATATTATTTAAAATTTGACACTGCGATGGTAGCGCCGTCTGTCGGATCCAATGTAAAACATTCCAAAATCAACAACAACTAATAAATTGAAAATTAATTAAAAAAACATTGTCCAGCGGACAAAATTGTGAATCCCAGTGTGGTTTACATTCCCAGATCCCCTTGAACACACACAAAAAATTTCGTCTAAATCGGTCCAGTCGTTTAGGAGGAGTTCAGTCACATACACACGCACACAAGAAATATATATATTAAGATAATACGCCCAAATAAACTCATTAATTGTCTATGGTTTATTGTTGCACGTAATTATTTTGGCTTAAAGGGTTCGGTACCAGGAGATAATAATAAAACGCGTAATTATCCGTTAATGTTTATTAGACAATCAACATTAAATAGTTATTGCTTCATTGAGAATCGAACTCACTTCATGTTGGTTATATTATGTTACGTGCGATAATCCCTGAGCTACGTAAATGTTCATCTGCAATATAATGTAGGCATTAAATAATTGCGCATTTCTATAACACATTATCTATATATTTTTGATATATAATATGTAAGTGCAAGATTATATTTTATTGTGAAAGTTTCACCGATCAGAAATAACAGACTATATCACTCTCACTCAAAGGTGGCCCTGGCCGGTCATTATTAAACCATCGTGTTTGACACGCTTAACTTACGCTTATGTCATTTAAGCAGTGACAACTGACAACTTCAGTTTATTTTGTGATGCCAGCGCAAGCAATCGTGCGCATGCAACTATGTTGAAGGTGCTTGTTTATCTGTGTTTATTTGGATTGAGTCTAAACGCCGTGTCTGGTTTGTACCCAATTTTAATAGTATACAGTTTTACGTATAACAATAAGATAATTAAAGTTATTTACAGCGTCTTATTTTCATTTATTCTGTACATATATTGTTTATTTTATTATAATATGACAAATGGATTCTTTCTAATGGAAGATTTACATACTTATATTCGATACGGAAATATTTATTGTTTTAATCCGATAAAACGTTATTATCAGTTCATCACAGTCACGGTTTGTGGAAGAAGTAGGTACTCAGGGAACCTATAAATGAAATTGATAAGAAATGATATTATTCAAATAACAATTGAAATTTTGAATAAAATTGAAAGAGTTAATTATTTTTTGTTTTAACAATAATTATTCTACGTAACTAAATTAAAGTATGTATGATTAACATATTAATCACCTGTATGTATCTACTTATAAAAAACAAACACATTTCTTTCTTTAATCTAGCGACAACAATTATCAAATAGTTGAAGTATAAAAAAGCTAAGTTGTAAAATTCTATATTTTGAAAAATATTGTCCAAAAATCATGAGTCAGATGACATCGGTAGGGTGAATCACTATAGGTAATCTAGGGTACATTGCTAAGTTGTGGTTTTCCAGTTGTTTACTATTTCGTCTTTTACATATCCGAACATAATTAATTATTTCTTGAATACATAGCTGGTGTAAATCACTTCGTCTGGGTTTAATTTAAATTCCCAATTCCAAGTCGCGATTTACAACTTAAAGCAAAGTTCATGCAAATTACTTTTGTTTTGATAAAGGTTTGTCAGACATTACAAAATTTTATGTAATTTATTTTATGTTAAATTGCAGAGGAAAGACAGTTTATACTAGATTTTTAAATGATGTTCATGCTTCTTAATACGAAGGCAAAAAATATTGTAAAGATTAATTAAAGGAAAAATTAAGAAAAAAACTGTAAATACTGTACATTTGTTGAAAATAAATCTGTTTAATTCTAATCCTTAACAACTTTATCGGTTTATTACCCAAAAACTATTATTTTTAGGTTATCTTTGTAATCTACTAACTACATAGTTTTTTATTCAGTTTACTACAACTACTTAAGTAAATGAAGACGCAAATGAATAATCACCTACTTTAAGAACAAGTTATGTAAACGGAATATTAAAAATTGACGTTGCTGTGCTTGACAAAATAAATTAAATCATTATCTATGTATTTATGTTACAGAAATAACTGTGTGATTCTCCAGAATTATATATTTCCACACATATTAAAATCGTGCACATAATCTTTAGCGTTCATTTCAATAATATGAAGAATACGGAAAAAATATGAATCTTAGAAATATTAAAGCATAAATACCTCTAAATAACCATATTAGTTTTAGCAACTTTAAGTTGGTAATAACTTTTAATGTGGCATAGAAATAAATGGAAATGTGCTTTGTTTTTTAAATGTTACATATTTAAATATATTATTATAATATACCTACCTATAGCCAATGACGAACGGATTTTAACATTTTATAATATCAACCGTATTAAATAATATATTTTTTGCAAAAATGCTTCATTAACCTCTTTGTTTATGGAACTACTTATTCATATAAGCTCTTTATCAAGATTTATATCAGGAGCAGATATAATCTTTTCAATAATTATGATTCATTCTAGAAATACTTCAACCTGTATTTAATTCTTTGGATAGTTTGAATTATGTTTGAAAGATAAATTTTAACCTTTTAAATTATGAATATTATTTTTTAATAGTATATTATCTATGTTTCCTTTTAATTATCGTGGTTATTGGACCCTGGTCCATGATTTTTGGACAAAATTTGTCAATTGATAATAAATATCATAATGTAAATTTACAATTTTATTAGCGGTTAAAGCAATACTGCCGCTTTAACTCAGTGGTTTAAGTAACCTTTGTTTGTTTCGAGTACGGTATCTTCAACTACTTGATAATTGAAACTATTTTCATCGGATATCGTCAAAAAAGACTGTTTCTTGATATATTTATGACAATATTTTATCATGCACTCAATTCATTATGTCTCTCAAGTAAACTTGCTTATTACGTGTTAAATATGATATTTTATATGGAAATTCCAAAATGTAATGGCCATATAATAAGAAAAATATATCTTAAGGTTCTTGATATAGTTATATTATATGAATACACGTAGGTATGTCTGCATCTGCAGTGCGGAACGTGTCAGTTACTTTTTGGCACCCGCTGATCGCCCGCCGTTCACTGCAATCACTTTGATGTTACATTTAAATAGCATAATCGTTCATTATACTCGTAATTGCTCTATATAACCTTACACCAGTACAGAAGTTTTTAAAAAGTTTAGCCTTTAAAGTTAATTCTATGCAAAAGTATCTAGTATTTAAATTAATTTATTATTTCCTTTATCAATTTGGTAATCTCAACCGAATGTTGGTTTCCAACACCACATAAAATCAATATCTAACTGAAAATGATAAATTATTTTACTGACGTAAACTATTTTTATGATCGACGTCAAATGTAATTTATGGATTATAGTGAACGTCAGGTTGCCTTGATTCAAGATTTTGTTATGAAGTCTGAATTTATCTGGCATGCTTTAAATGTTCTGATTTTTGTGTTATTACGTCGTTAAATGCTCGCGTTTACGTTACCGCAAATAGGTTTTTATCTGTTAGTCTGTCGCGCTTAAACTGGTGGACTTCATTGCAAATCTTAATATATATATTTCTTGTGTGCGTGTGTATGTGACTGAACTCCTCCTAAACGACTGGACCGATTTAGACGAAATTTTTTGTGTGTGTTCAAGGGGATCTGGGAATGTAAACCACACTGGGATTCACAATTTTGTCCGCTGGACAATGTTTTTTTAATTAATTTTCAATTTATTAGTTGTTGTTGATTTTGGAATGTTTTACATTGGATCCGACAGACGGCGCTACCATCGCAGTGTCAAATTTTAAATAATATTCGAATTTTAATTTTAGTCTGTCCCGAAATTTAAAAAATGTTTTGTTATCATTGTGTTATATCGTGTGTGACCATGTGCTGGATCGTTAGATATTGTCATAACATTTGAATAATAATTTTCATCAAAATGGCTTATTAAAAATTGAAATTTTGAAATTAAAGACGTGTAGACAGGACAACGTCTGTCGGATCCGCTAGTTATGTATAAATTATTAGAACCTGCTGTATTTAAAAATTGTGTATGAAATGCTATATGAGACCATTTTCTAATTAATTTTTTTTAGTTCTCAGTGCAGTGGACTACGATTATGGCGATTATTATGGCGATGAAAGCAAAGAGATTCCTTTTAGTGACCAAGAACCAGAAAAACCTACAAAACATAAAATCAAACCCTTAGATGAGGATGAAGACATTTTTGATGACGTAAAACTATTTAAAAATAACATAAAATTCGATAATGAGGCACAGTATGATAGTATTGGAGATTATCAAATTAAAGATAATAGATCAGAAGAAGATATGAAAGATAAAAACATTAAATTACCGTCTAAATATTCAGAACGAGCTAATGAAACACTAAATAAAGACCAAATTAAATCAACAAATAAAAAAGATCAATTTTTTAACGATGGGTTTGAGGATGATATAAAAAAATATCTGGATAATACTAAACAAGACAGCTCAAATAAAGATATTTTGGAAGAAACTGAAGCTATTTTAAGAGAAAGTGATAATAATTTTACAGATATTCAATTAAAGAATTCAAAAGATACTATAGAAAACATTAATGCGGGATCTACCAAGTTGTTAGAAGAAACTGATAATAATGATATAAATAAAAAGCTATCCACACAAGATTCAGATACCACAAAAGCCACACCAAATACAACATACAATGCTTTCAATGATTTAAAAAATGATTTGTCGGAGTTGGATGCCGTTCGGAGTAATCTAGGAGAAGATTTGGATACAGAGTTGAATGCAGACACTAACTTGGGATATGATTTAAGTGAAGAAAAAGCCGATGACCAGGACTATCAGGAAATAGGTGATGACGATTTAGACAGAATATTTTATGAAGAATCAGAGGAAAAAGTGTATGACGATGAACCATCAAGACATGATTATCCAGTAGGTCAACAAGATAAAAAAATTTATTACTCAAATGATGCTTTATCTGCAGTTGATTCTACACCATCTGAAACTACAGTCTCCGAAGTAACTGAGAGAGAACTAACTGACTCGAGCAATATAGATTCTTCTCTATCCACGCAGCTTAATGCTGCAACAATTTCAGATGCTGAAACGGAACTAATAACAACTCAGTCGGTTGACACTACTAAAGCCGTAAATTTTATAGAAAATAAATCTGAAATTCCAGAATTTAATGAACTAGATTCTGATGACCAACGTAAGTTTAATGAAAAGTATCAAGCTGAACGCGCAGCTCATTCAGAAGCAACAAACACGGTTCAAATACATTTAAATGTCAATGATAATTCTATAGTGTGTTCTCCGAATTACCCAAACTTCTACCCAACAAACCAAATCACTGATTACGTGATTACAGGAGTAGGACAAGGGATAGAGATGAACATTACAGATTTTTCTGTTAACAGCTTTGTAGGAGATTATGTACTTATTATACCAGGTTAGTGTTTTATGCCAGAAATTTAACATTTTATTACAACGTGTATATCATATTATCATTACATAAAATCATTAAAGAAATATATTATTATCAACGCTATAGTGAGCTTAATGGATTATAGGTGAAACTGAAGAAAAAGGTTCCGACGGCATCCTGATCAGTTATTCGTTACGAAAGGAACGTCGTTTCCGTTTCACTGACGTAGACAAGATGTTTATACGTTTCGAAGCAAAAGCCGGGATGCAGTTTCAACGGGGTTTTAATATAAGTCTCCGAAATATCAGTAAGTAAATTGCTATTTTCCTTAAGGAAACTAGCTATATATATCGATCTTGCCTAGCTTAAAAAATCGTCAAGATCTTTTAAGCTAAGCAAGATAGAATAAATTTATAGTTTTATTTCGGTTTATTAATAAGTTCAGTTCACATAAAGTGTTAAAAACTAAGTCACTACTTCATCTTTGTAAAAGGCAACGCACTCACAAACCTTTAGGTAGTGTCATCGTCCATGGACGGCGGTATTACTTAACAATAAGTGTGCTTCTAGCCCATTTGCCTCCTGTTTCTTACATTCTTACGATCCATCTTCATATAATAATAAATATAAAGATATATAATATAATATATATAAAGATTATGATTGAATTTATCAATTCAATCATAAATATATATAAGCTTAATCAAATTATTTTTAGTGTCTCGACCAGACATAGTAAAACTTCCAAACCCCGAAGAAGACAAAATTTACTTTACATCTAACGCGACTATTACCGTGAATCTTGGAGGAGTCAGCATTAACGGTTTTATCTCAAAAGAAGAGGACTTTAGAAAAGTTGTTGCCGATATGGCTACATTATACATCAACACAAAAGGAATCTACTCTGGACTGAACACGACGTAAGTACAAATACATAATACGTAAGGACATGACCAAGAAGTCTGAAGATAATTACACAAAGAATAACTAGTAAATAATACCTTTTAAAAAGAAACATTGTGAACCTTATCAGTCATAAATAACAATTTGCATTATTCCTCAATAAATAATATTATCGGCCGCGGCGTATATCTGTGTGTCATCTGATAAGCATGTTATATTATATTGTTGAATTAAATAGTTTTGAATAACAACTTCCTAATTATAAATAAATATAATTTAAACGATACAGAATTTATAAAAAATTATATAATTAAATTGATATAGTATATATATCTATCTAAATATATATTGATGGCAGATATAATACATATTTTACTGTATTAGTAGTAGTTAGCCAAAGCCAAAAGATTTATTTTTTAGTGTGTAATACTTGCGTAAACCAAAAAGATATAGATAATACTTTTAAGGTCTATAGAACAATAGCCACAATTTTTCTTTATATAACTGCATTATTCCGTGATTTTGGTATAATTCTATATATTTAGATCACAACAAACCTACTCATTTAACATCGCAATTATTAACGTTTGTTTAAAGATGGATAAGCAAGGAGCATCGAATTGACAACCTTCTTCGAGTTTTAGTAACGTCTACTTAAGATATAATGCAGATAGATGTAAGGTTTGCGTATATTTTTGGAATATTATTAAAATACCAAAGTAAATCTTACGTCCATCAAATTCCGGTATACGTAGACCATTACAAGGCGCATGCGCGCCATTTACACATGCGCCAGAAACGTCACGACTATTTTAGTAGGCAGCTCCCATTCGGGTCGGCACATCGCACCGCGCTTACAAAAACCTAACTCAATCAACCAAACGTGCAAATAAACCAAAAACAAAACAATAAAATATATTTATAAAAAACGGTTAAACATGAAAGTAACTAATCAATGGATTAAAGAACCTAAACTATATTAACATACGTGTTAAAATGCGGCAATGCGCCACATCGATCACAGAATTCCCTGATGCCAAAACTTTGTAGTGTCAAATATTTACAATGGAGCCTCTTATCGATAGGAATAACTTCGCTGTGAGTGCTATGGTTACTGTCGCGATGCAAGTCTTATTCTTCACAATCGCATCGCTCTCGCAGAGTGATAAGGTGACAGATTTTACAGGTGGTGCCAATTTTATTATTATCGCTCTATTGACTTTCTTTCTGGGACAAGGGGGCAACACTTTGAAAAGCTATGACAGCAGACAACTCATGGTCACGGCGTTCGTATGTTTGTGGGGTATAAGACTATCCGGGTATCTTATATACAGGATCTACCACATAGGGCGAGATAAACAATTCGAAGATCGCAAGAGTAACACACTGAGGTTTGCCGTTTTTTATACATTTCAAGCTGTTTGGGTGTACATAGTCAGCCTTCCAGTTATTATCATCAATTCTTCACATCATTCGTATCCAAAAGCTCCAAAAACAATGACAACTTTGGATTCAGCGGGAGCTGGGGTTTTTGTTTGTGGATTGTTGATTGAGACCTATGCAGATTTACAGAAATTCGCTTTTAGGCAGGAACCGGCCAATCAAGGGAAATGGTGTAACGATGGATTATGGGGTTTGTCTCGACATCCAAATTATTTTGGCGAAGTAGTTTTGTGGTGGGGTATATTTATAATATCGCTCAACATTATTGAAGGTATCGAATTCATTGCAATATTATCACCACTGTTCACGACCGCCATTATTTTATTCTTATCAGGGATACCGCTCCTCGAACGATCCGCGGACGAAAAGTACAGAGATAACCCAGATTATTTATACTACAAGTCGTCTACGTCCCCTTTTATACCGATACCGCCGTCATTTTATGTGGAAGTGCCAAAATTCCTTAAGTGTTTTATTTGTTGTGAGTTTCCGATATACGACTACACAAGGGAGGAGTTTGCGGCGCCCACTATCATCACCGAGACCACCAGCATATCGATGGTACAGTCCCAGACATAGCTACCGGGCGCCGCGCGTGATGGCGCTGCGGCCAAATCTTTAAGTAACGGAAAAGCCCAAAACGCACCCAAACAATTGTGATACTCGGCTGAGGAGCGTCCTCCAGTTAAATTGCCAAACTCGTTGCCATTAAAACAAAATAATACATTGGATATGAATCGTTATAACGCATATATGGAAAATTTGCGAAAAAGCAAAAAACTCGCACTAGATTTAATAGATGATACCAAAGATATGATAAGAGAAGATCAAACTCCTATTAAAAATATAAGATTAAGAACTCCTTCTGACGATTTAGATTTAAATTTACCTAGCACTAGTAAGGAAAAAGCAACAGAATATGTGAAATATGGTAAAATAACGTTTAACACAACAGCTATTCTTCATCATTATCCTCAAATGAACAATACCGAGAATCACTTACATCACACAAAGAGGCATATTAAAGATAAAGTTAAAATAGATAACAATAATGTATCAAAACCTCAGAAAGTAGAAACTAAAGTAACTATAAACGATGATAGTAATTGTAATAATAATGAGTCTATAATTAGAATTAATAGTGTTAATAATATAGAGAGTGTATCAAGGCCGGTTAAGTTTACTGAAGAAAAACTAGTATGAGGGTTAGCCAACTTCACTCTTCATTTGCGAAGATGGAAGTTCTGGTACAAGAAACCCGGACGAGTGAAACAAAACATATCCAAATACAAAATGCTGTAAATAAAAATAAGACTGGATACATTATACCTGATTTATAGATACTAATGGTTGTAAATAAGAATAATTCAATGTCACTAAGATAGCTAGTCGATTCCGTCTCAGAAGATTTAAAGTGTAAGAAGAATAGTTCTTTTAGTTTCGGTAAGTTTTGACAATTAATAATATTTTATTCATTTAGTCCATCCGTGCCTCGCTAAATCATTTGAGTAATTTGAACGAATCTAAATACATTTATTTTTTATTTCCACATAATTATTCTATGTATAGATCAAGGTACCTAGGTATATATATATATAAAGCAACTCTTGTGAACTGAGCCAGTGTACAAAAAAGGTCTATCTCGATAGAATTTCTATTTATTATATACCCAGTTGGAATGTGCGCACGGTACATCCAAAAGTTTAGACTTCCGCCTCAGGGTTTTACTCGGTACCCGTAGACCCAACCTCTCCATTATGTCTAGACTATCTTTTACGAACCCGATGACGTAAGTATCCTGGATAAATACACTGACAAAGTAAAGTTTTTAAATTAAAACACAGAATCTTTGCCAGTTGAATTAGCTTTTTGCAAAACCTATCTATATAAAATGTATTTATTTTGCAAACACTATTGCTTACTTTTTAGTACCAACATTTTTTGCCAGCATTATCTTTGAATTCCAACAATCAGGTGTTCCATTTCAGCGTGAATTAAGAACAAATCGATAATTGTGACAAAGCTCTATCACAATCGAAACCAGAACGCACTCGAGTTAAACTTCAATTTGTGTTTCTGCATTTTCATTTAGTTACATGCCTTTTAACTATTTGGTCCCAAAATCAAGTAAGATATAATTATTAATTAAATGTACAAGTGAGATGTCCCAGTTTCACATCGCTGCTTTGTACACAACGTATCTATAAACTTTTGTTTTTTATAGTGTTTTACATAAAACATTTATATTCCGTCAGTTATATTAAATTTAACATATTACCGTATTTTGACTGGTTACTAATGTATACATTTGCAAATAAACGAAATGTTAAGTTTTAACTAATGTTCATGCCATTAGGCTGTACGTTGTTTTTAACAGAGAGAAATTCCTCTATTTATCTATATTTGTTTCTTCTAGACTAGTGTTTCCTACATGTATATACTATGTATATGCTTATACTGTATAAGTTGAATAAGAATTCAAGCAAACTAAGTACATTAAGTAACAAATGACCTGCGATGCACTTAAGTGCGCTGGAGTGCTAAATTAGAAATAGTCCGGGCGTTTAATTAAAGCTATTTATAGTGCAGGAGGTAATTGCCCTAACTGCTAAACATCTTACTATGATGTTCAAACGCATACCACTGTATCTTGTCCACCTACACAATGTATGGGACGATTACTACACGCTGAAATAATTTACTACGTAAATGCAGAGAAAATTTTACTTTCTCATGGGTAGATATAACTCCATTACAAATTAACTTATTTAGAAAATTGTAAGCTCTGTAAAAATGTTAAAATAATAATGTTTATGTTTTGTGTCGTATAAGGTGTTTTATATTTACTAAATAATAAAAGTATACAAAATATTTTGACTAAAGAAATTCTATGGAATGCACACTATTATATATGTACAATCTACTGACGGAAACTAGTATAATCTAAAAATAACAATACACCTGCAATGTTCCACCAAAGGGCAATCAGCATTTGGAATGAGGCCAAACGTCTTAGCGGATCGCGCGCTCTGATATCTACACACACATAATACACATGCTGCTTTGTATCTCTTGTATGTTGATTAGAATTGTAATTGTCAACGTTAGGCTTCGGCTTTTCCTTAAGACAATTAGTGAGTGCGATATTTCTAGTAACTTAAACGGCTTTTATATTTCGTGCACTGTCAGGAGTTGATCTGGATTAAGCAAATATATCGGGCTTGTGTGAATCCAAACGTCACTTATTCATTCGAAAATACTCGACTAGTATTGTTGCAGCATTTTCAAAATTTGCAACATACATCATATAATTTTAAAAATCTGTAAATGAGTCGTTAAACTTAACTAAAAAATTACATTAAGTAAAATTAACATAATGTAATTTTTTTAGTTAAGTTTAAAAACGACAAACTTATTTCAAAAATAATTAAAAGTAAAATTAACATTTAAATATTTTTGAAATAAGTTTGTCGTAAACCGCATTTCTTATCTAGCTTATATTTACGACGACTGCATGTAAAACTATGCATGGGCACGTAATATATTTAATATACAATTTTGACCTCTGACCTAGAATACAAACACATATTATCAAGGTTGAAGAAAGTGTTTGTATTTAAATTATATTATAAGTATATACTATACTAAGGAATTTATATGCATTTAATATTTCGATATTTAATGCAATAAATTATTTATTATTATAATGGTAAATATATTATAATAATCTCCTGTACTGTATAATTTTAAATACCTTTCAAAGCTTACTAATTTCATCATAGTAAGAGTTTATATCTCTTTTAGCTTCTTTAAATAAATCTACATTTGCTTTTATTTGTATTTCAGATTGGAAGTAACACGGATCCTTAGCCGAGGTCTCTGCTTTCACAATTGGCCAGGCTCCGATCTCTGTACTGAAATCGTGTTTTCTGTTCCCTTGGTATACGAAAATGAAACTCTGGAGACCAGGTTCACCAAGCAGGATCTTAGAGAGATGTGGGACAGTTATTCGGGAATAGATCCTTTCGCTGTGCGCTTAGAGAGGATGGGTATTCGGGTAGGTTTAATATAAACGTAAATCAATAATTTACATTACGGTAATCTTTACCTAAATCTCTCATCACAGGTCATGGCTGACTGTTTTAAGCATTCCTTGAGGTGATATAAGTTGGATTTTATGATTCCAATTCAAAGTTACGTTCCGTAATCATTGGCCTAAATGTGTAAATAACAAATGCCACATGCTACGAATGCAAAAACCCTAATGGTTCTTTAAATTGATAATTATATTATCATTTGCAGGAATTTACATACCCAGATGACGAAACCACACTCACTGTATGGCTGGTGATCGCCGCTGGGGTCATCATTTCGATGGCCATGCTTGCCTTTGCATTGTGGAGGTTTAGCTGCTTTGAAGAGTACACCAAGTAAGCACATTTTCCTTCAAGATTTATTGTAGTTGCCTGGCGACTGGTGGTCAAAAGTTATCAAAAGTTATCACGATAAAACGTAGACGTGAGGGCTTTTCAATTAAGCTGTACTGGCTCTAGTACTATCTTTTAGTACAATTATTTGCTATTCAGAAGTACTACAGCGATTGACGGGATTTTTGGTGATTAGCGGCTTTTGTGTAAGAAACACTGTGTAAGTAAATTAATAAATCATACATTTCCTTTTCTACTTTCAGGATGCCTGCCTTCAGTGACACGGACAGCCTGCGAGATGAAAAACGAGTGTTGGACCTCTACCCTACTCCTCATCAGACGCTGCCCCCTCTCTACTCGGACGACAATATCAAGTGGGCCGATGATGTGTACAGCAATAAAGGTAATAAGGATTGATATTAAGTATTGTTATAATAATATATTGAAACCAAATTTATTGACAATTATATAACTTGACATATCGAATACTCAGCAATTATGTGGTTGTGTATTACTGACCACAATTGCACACAGGTTTAAGTTAAATATGTAGATGATAAACATTATATCGACCTATTGTTAAAGAAGTAGTAAACGATCATTTGCGTAGCTTGTCTTATCTAATAACACTAAGCCTTTTTGTTGCGTCACGTAGGCTGTATATGTTACACATCTAAGGTCATTATCTCACATAATAATAAAACATTTATTCATTATTTGACAGTCACAATTTTTTAACATAAAATAATACAAATTGTCTAAATTTATGACTATAACAAATTTCCCACATTGGAGTCTGACCGCCTTCTCAAGGCATTTCCATTATTGCGCATTTTTTCCCAATCATTGACTCCTATTGCTTTAATCTTGTCTTCCTATCAGTGGTCTTCCCTATGTTCTCTCAATATATATTAATAGCAAGTCAAATTCACTCTATTTTTCAGATGTCGGCTTCTCAAACAAGAGTTACATGCAGGATATCTATGACATGGACTCTGACGACGAAGCTTTTCGCGCTCCCGATAGGTATGGCCTTACATATTTTTATGTGTTAACAAAAACATATTTCATGCTATAAGATTTATTTATTTACTGAATTATCGTGTTTTTAACATTATTCTCTTCTAATATTCTATTCAAGTAAGTTACTTTATGTACTTTGAAATGTTTTCATAATTTATATCTTCGTTGACCATTCATAAAATAATACTTCATGTCACTAACCATTGCACTGAGCACATATTATAGCCGTGCCTCAGATACTATCACATTGTTTCAATAATTTCAGGAGGTACACAACAGACGTGTAGCCGAGATGTTACGGTATGCTTTTGATTTTCTCATTAATATCTTACTCTTTTTGTTCACTTCCATTTGTATGTGGTATGAAGTAAAACCTTTTATAATTAAAGTTAATACTTTTATTTGCTTTATACTTCAGAATGCCATTTTCGAAGATACGAAAAGAGAATTAATGTTGCTTTTATTAACATTTCAGAAATCACTCTGGTGCCATCAGTCCTCGTGATATTTACAATGTGTGAAATTTTACCAAATTATTATAGTTACTATTTAAAATAAATTTCTGTAACAAATTGTCAGTTTAGACCTATTATTCTTAACATTTGCTTGAGCCCATTGTTTACTTATTGTGCCTGAGTGGCAACGAAATATATTATAAACATAAGAGTTCAATATTAATTACATTTCTATATAATATAAGAAATAATAGGTCTAAAATAAATATAGTATTTATGATATCGACTCCGTTACATGCCTCATGCATTTTTGAATCGTAAAATAGTTATAAAGTTTTAACTATGATCAGTGAGATAAATTTTATAAAATATGAAGCAATATTGTATTAAAGTATTTAGTTTAAATATAGATAATATAACTATTAAACGTAAGCACAATATATCATGAGGGGAAAAGGTGGAAATAGGTTTCGATTAATGAATCGTTATAAATGCTTGTAGTAAATATAACTCATCCTTAATATATCCAACCTTATACGACATTCTACCCATATTTCACAACACTAATATATAAACTGTGCGTAACACGTCAAGCATAGCGTCGCATTGCACGTTCAGGCAAAATGTCTTATTGACGCTTTGCGAAACATATACAATACAAAATCATAGAATAAAAATAGAACGATCAATGCAAAGGGTTGTTTCTGTGAATGATTTTAGTCCCCTCGAGTTAGGTGCTCAAAACATATTCCTAGAAGTAAGATTTATGTTTTAAATAAAATAGAAATATGAAACGCAGCTGTTGTAATTTAAAACAATTTTTATTTCTGTTGTAAGTTTTCATTTTATATTATTTATTTTTAATTTACATTTGATTTCAATAAATGGTTGTTTTAATTTTTGTGTTTTTTTTTATTTGAGTTAATAAAAATATCTGCTAATACCCATTGCCCCAAAACGTTGTAAATATACATGGTTGTGACATTTTTTAAATAAATCAAATACAATTTAGAACATACAAAATATGAAGTATAATCAAAATATTATTCCATTCTTTATGTAGTCGTAAGGTGTTTAAGTAAATTTGTTATATATGAGTGTACCTAGTTTAATTATTAATAAACTCATAAATCTATTAAATTAATTATTTAATGTTGAAAATATATAAAAACAATATAAAACGTTACAACAAATAGCTAATAAATAGGAGTTGAAATAATAATTAAATAGATTTATATAAAAAAATATATAGAAGATAGCAGATAATCATTATTTATTATGTCAGCATAAGAATAGATACTATGTGCACTACCTGCATTTCATAAAAATATAAATGTTATGTTCGTGTATTATGTTTATTATTGGACCTGTTTACCTAAACTTATTCGTCACATTATACATAATTGTACGAGATAATTCCATACATTTCTCTCTTTCAGGCTTTCTGAGTTTTATATTTATAACGATATCCTCAATAGTCGGCTATACACCCCGAGATATAGCTGGGAATCGGCTGGACGAAGGACTGATTTCAGCATTTTATTAGTATAGCATTGCATTTTATTTCATTAATAAAAATTCAAATTCCAAATCATTTATTTTAATTAGACCACCTACAATGAGATATAAACTTCACACCTACTCTTTAAAACAGAATTTACATTTTTTTATATAAGTTGAATAATTATATGTGAAGACAAGGTACTCATAGAATAACACACACAGTATTGTAAGTATACATGTTCCTCACATATTTACAAATATCGAAACCGTAGAATATTATACATCAAATGTTATACAAGAACAATAAAACAGTGTGTTAGACAAAAATAAAATATTTACATTTTGTAGTTACATTATAAAACAAAAAATAATCAACAACAAGTAAAACTTATATTTTGCGTTATTTAAAACATGACGATGCCCCAGGAACCGTACCATTACTTTGTAACTTGTATACTCCTGAGATAAAATTCGACAAATAAGTCAATTAACCGCTTGGTCACTAAAGTAGATACAGGAAAATTTATCACAGATCGTTCGCTTGCCTTAAGAAAATCACTTGTGTGGACTCGATCTTTTGCCAGTACGCCAGTTACTTACCAGTAACGTAAGATACTGGGCATACATCATCTATTTCACTACAACAAGTGTTGCTTGCCTTTGCCTAGTTTACATTAAGAAAACATTACATAATGTATGTCATATCCGGCCTGTCTGTCTACACAGGAAGATTTTATTAGATTAATCACTACACTACGCTAGCAAGTAGCAATTACTATCGTGCAAGACGTGTCAAATAATATTCGAAATTTTATGCATAATTTATTTAATTTATTGTTAATAAAGTAAGCCGGAAGGACTCATTAATATAATATGCGATAGTTATTATTAGTTTTTGATTTAATACAGAAAAACAAACATGTCATTGTTAGATATTCATTATTAAACGAAATGTCTAAATACTTATGTGATACTGTAAATCGAAGAACCCACTAAGCAAATAATAAGACGCTAAATTAACACACACTTAGAACGTTCACAGTTTTATTGTAGTTAAAATCAAGTACAACGAAAGATCAGAAGATTATTATTTTTATCTATCTGTGGTGTGAGATAATCTAAACAAAACTCTAACATGTCTGCTTCGTCTTAAAGAAATCTTCCTAAACGCATAATAACGCGAAAAATCGTAGAAGTTACATTGAACAATTTTGAAAAATTTATTAAACCTCTCAGCCAATAAACATATTTTTGGTCTCTTTCTATCGTATGTGTTCGACTGTGGTTTTAAGAGAGATCAGTGCTAAAGTTAAAGTTGTGTACAACTAATAAGACTGATATAGGTTGAGGTAATGATTGGTACTGACTAAGCGTTCTAATCTTATGTTTGCTCGGTCGTGTCTAGAAAGATAGTAATGCATATTTAACAAAGGAAAATGTCGTGATAGATTCGTGGTATGTTCCGTTATGACGTTTCTTACGTATAACAATATTTATGCCAGAATGTTTTTTTGTGAGCAAAATTTTAAAGGTTCTAAATTTTCCAAGATTCAAATTTAAACAGATAAAGAAATGCCTAGTCCTAACAAGGTTGTCGTGCCACTTATTTTTTTAATATTAAAATTTATTTATATTAATTTCATTCGAAATTTTAATATCTTCTTTTTAATTTCTTCGATGACAGAATTTATCATTTACTTTAAGAGAACTAGTGTAATTTTGAGAAGGTTTGAACCTTGAAGCTTTTGATATTTTCTATATTCGCATTTATATGTAAAGTAAAGTCTCAGTAAAAAATAAAAATATTTATTCAGTTTTAAAGTTAAAGCAAAATAGTTCTAGGTACGTGTTACATTATATTGAATTAGGCTACCTTACAGGCAAAGTTGTAGCAAATGTGAAAAACCTTCGCGAGAGAAGGTCGCGTATCTTGCAGTGATCTCTCGAGCAATCACAACTGATAACACAAGATAACATCAGTGCCAGTGACATTGTAATCATTGTTAAAGAAAAGAAAATTAAAATATTGTTATAGTAGTGGTTGGAGTTTTAACTAAAAAATTCAGATATTAACCTGGTTTGAGATCACAATTTAATATCACACGGGTTATTGTGAAATAATAAAAAATCATGGAAAATGATAACCTAATAGATAGTGAATACCATCAAATAACTCAAATATATGATGAGTGTTTGGAATATCTGAAGGATTACAAAGATTTGAGTGAAAGTGATGATCCTGATTACGAAAGTATCAAGGAAAAAAACACTGATAACGATTTAAATTGTAAGAAACAAGAACATTTAAATGAAAATTATGATACAGATGAACCTCAGATAGGTTTTAATGTTATTAATGAATTAAAGTCGAATGAAAGCATACATTCAATATTAGGAGAAGCTAAATCAGAGAGGTTGCGGCGACTATCGAAACAGTTGCCAAAAATTATAATAACCAATAGTAATTCTAGTTTGGAACAACGAGAGAAAGTCAATCATTTTGTACCAATACCGTCTGTAATTAAAACGCCACCTTCGAGAAAAAGGTAAGTATAAGAAAGAATCGTAGTCATAAATAAATTAACATATAACGTAAATTTAAGATAAGCAATATAATATTTACACATAAGCCATGTAACAAGAATAATAAAAAAAACTAAGATTTAAAAGACGAACACGCATCTAATATAACAAATAGTGATATCCAGATTTTAATAAAATATGTTATTAAATCAAGGTTAAGATTATAATAATCTATTTCGGAATGCCTAAAGAATTTCTTTGATTATTTTTCAGATCAGAGCCATCTTTTCGCAGACGTCACTGTGAGTATCCAAAGCGGTTAGTGTCCAAGGACGGAGTGGAAAATATCGCTCTGATATCAAACGTACCATTTGGAAAGATACGACTGTTAAACGATACTTTTCATACACTGGTAAGAACTAGCTGCCTTTTAGTCACCAGTTCTTTTTAGGTTCAATAAATTAACCACATCTCTCAAATCAGCAACCTTCTAATGCGCCCATTACCATCAGACACTCAATTTGTGGGATAATGTTACATAATTATCATTTATCAAATCAAATTAAAATATCACTTATATATAGGTAATATAATGTACATTTAAGAACTATATTCTGTAATATAATATAATAATAAGAGATGCACTGGACAGAAAATGGTAGAGACAGCTTGTCAGCTTCTGCAGCTGCAGCAGAATGATTCCTTGCTGACCAGGGGGATCAGACACGAACCTACTGACTGCTAAAGAGAGAGAGTTGAACATAATTAAAAAAATAAAGACTCCAGGACACACGAGAAGAACTAGCAAGAAATACTTCTAATTTTTTCCCACTCTTTTATTCCTTGCCTATAAGAAACAATGATACACAGAAATAAGCCTAATATCAGTAATAAAATACAAGCAATAAGAAAATTACGTAAAATTTCTTTCTAAAAACTTCAGATAAACCTTCGCTGGCGTTGGATTGTGATGGGAACCGTCTGTCTCCATTTCGCAATCTGGCTGGTCTTTGCAGTATTCTGGTACATCTCTGCTCTGGCACATTACGATTTCGAACCTGAACCTCCACAACGCCTCTGCGTAACTGGTGGAAAGGATTTTGTTACCATATTCTTGGCTTCTGTTGAGGCACAGGTTTGTCTAATATTAAATTGTGTAAAATAAACATTACTATAACTATAATTTGAACCTTAATTTCAAAAATAATAAATTTGATTTGTCCTTCACTAGAGCGAATTTGGCTATTCAATGTGTTGATTCGTTCGGTCTCTTTGATGACCTAAAAGCACTTATTTAATAAAGGAATGCGATCATTTAATTCATTACTAAAATGAGGAAATTATAATTTCAGACGACCATCGGATTTGGTGATCGAGCAATTGATGAAGAATGTCCGGAGTCTATATTTCTTTTTGTCATGCAGGTATTTTTTAAATATATAATTGGGCGACACGACGACTGTACTGTACTGTATAGAAAAGTGCCTGATACCAGAAATCATAGCTTTAAAAGTTTACTGTTCTGTATATTTGTAATTTAATAGTATGCGTTCTTCATCACATCACATATATTAACAGCGCGACCGTTAATGACATTGAAATGATTAGTGCCATTTATCACTGGAATATACTTTTCAGTTAATACTTGGAACCGGGCTGTCTGGAGTTCTTACATGTGTGGTGTATGCAAAGTTAACGAGACCTGAGAAACTCTCAAGAGATGGCGTCGGGTTTAGTAAGAAGGCCGTGGTAATGATCTCATGTTTTATTAATCAGTTATTTAACAGATTATAGTGTTCATGCAAAATATGTTCACGAAGAAACCTCTGCCAACGAATGATGCTTTGTTATATGGCTTAAATATTGCTCGAAGTAACTTCAATCTTACATAGATTGATACCTGATAATGCTCAAATCAAATTTAAGGGAATCAATGTGTATACTACTGCAGTTGCACTTACACGAATATAGATTATAGAATGCTTATAACACTTATGAACGACCATTGTTGTAGTTTGCTACTATCAGCACGCAATTCAATTTGCATAAATTCTGGAAGATATAATACATTGTAATGCTATTCGTGTTTCAGATAAGTATGCGAGATGGCCGCCTTTGCCTCATGATCAGAGCATGGGATCTCAACTACGACCATATTATATGTTCGGAGTTTAGCGCTCACTACATACACACAAGAAGGTATAATGTTTCTAAAACAAAACTTAAAAAATTAACTAACTAACTAAACTTAAGAATACGAATTTCAGATTTTCACAGCAAATAACTTTACATAAGTATGAATTTTTGTCTTTTAACTATCGTGAAATAATTTGGAAATGCATTTGCTACTAGACTGTTTTCAATCTAAGGTTCAATATTTATTTTCTCTTAACCATGGTAACTACCATACTACTCCCCTCCCCCATCCTTACATTAACCTATATTAAAAGATTTGCTTTTGTTTTTACTACGCCAATAATTTTATATATACATTTAAATAGAAGGGACACTAAAACGTGAGCTACCCATTACTTCCAGAACAAAGGAAGGTGAGGTAGTACGCTACTACGCGGAATCGTTAAAGCTGCAGCAGCGTCAGTTCCTGCTGTGGCCTGTCACTCTTCTGCACGTCATTGATGCCGACAGCCCACTTTACACATTCACACCTCAAAATTTTGCTGATAACAGGTAACTTTATTTCTATTTGAAACTGAACCATGAAACATTATAACTTATTAAATATATGTTGTATATACGTAGCCTACGTAGGCTTGATTGGTACTTTGCTTTATTTATTTGCTTAAAATAGTTTAGAGACGGGTATAAATAAAAGTAGTAAATAAATATACTATGAATGTAATAAAGGAATCGTTAGTTTCTCTCTCTCTCTCTTGTGGTGCCTGTCAATTTGCTAAAGGTTGGCAGTCAATCTTCGGAAATTCTTCTTGTTCATTGCCAATCTGAACAATTATTCCACTAACTAGACCTATTTTGCTTCTTCTAGATTCCATAGGCGATGGTATCATTGTTCATCAGGTGAGCCTTCTACGAGTTTCCCCTTGACCTATAAAAAAAAATGACCTGCAAAAGTCGATACTGCTGGTTACTGAAGATTTGGAGAATTTCCATATGCCTATTTAATTCAAATTTTAACTTATCTCTTTTTTTATTCCAGTTATGAAATCACAGTAAGCCTGAAAGGTGCATCAGCATCTATGGGTACATATACTCAGAGCCAGAGTTCATATCTACCAAGAGAGGTGGTATGGGGCAAGAGATTTCCCCCCGTCGTCAGGTCAGTGATTCAATAATAGTTGCTATCGCGTGGTGATAGATTTAAATATGAATTCGTCTTGTGTGACCCCATTAATAAGATATAAAGGAACTTATTTGGACGATAGGAAGGATGCCGTCAAAAATATTAAATGTAAAATAAACATATTATGTGATTCTGTGATGTTAAGTGTATGCGTTCCCCAAAGACGTAACTAAAATTTTTCTTCCATTCAGATACAATACAAAGAAGCAGAAATATGTAATTGAGCATAATAAATTGGACACAATGGAGGCAGTGGATACTCCTTATTGCAGTGCCTATGATCTTGATAAGTATGAATTAATCTTTCACAGTTTTTTATAAGTAATAAGCCTTTTTTATGGTAATTTATATATAATTTTTATATACAATAGCGTGAAATTTGTAAGAAAAGACAACTTAAATAATTTAATAAATGTTAATATTCGCTAGATGTTTCCATTTAAATGTGTAGTTACAACGTCTCTCGTAACTATATACTAAATTAGAATAATAATTTTATTTTCAGTTCAAGGCCATCTTCGCGATCCAAGTCTCACCGACCTGGTACTCCTGGCAGCTTCAGCGAGAAGGTGTCAAGCTTCGAACTGCAAAGGAGTTCATCGTTTAGGAGCAATAAGAAATCATAACATTTTTCGATATGATTATATCATTATTATTCATTGAAATAATTGTATTATACTTTTAATAAAGTGATTATCTGCCATTTATTATTTAGGCTAGCGAGCCATACCAAGTTTAATCAATAAATCAGAATAGTAACTCAACGTATCTATGTCCAATCGGAACATTTTTTAGCGTTTTATGCGCATTTGCGTAAATCACGTAGAATTCTTAGATATAATTGAAGTAATTTTCCATGCAAATCTTTGCTAAGTGTAAATAATTCACCGACCTACATTTCACGCCCGTTTATTGAAAACATTATATCTTATTATCCTTATCTCGACACAATATCTTGACACGAGATAACACATCTATTCTCATCGAAAATAAACTTGGAATAACTATTTGACGTAAAACGGGGCTAAGTTAAAGACAAAAGACAACATTTTATGAAACATATTAAATTAAATATTGTTAAAATAAATCTGTTAAATAACTAAGAACATTTTTTAGTAACAAACTAATGAAGCTACGCAGTAAATTGGCTATTTCTTATCAAAATTTATCTTATAGATAATTTAAAGTGTTTTGCAAATTCAAGACTCGAAAACGACCGTCTCATTAGTGAAATGTCATATTAAAAGATACCAATAAAGTGTTAGTGAAATATTATGGCGAATAATTACGAATCAGAAAGAAGAGGTAGCAAAAATAGGGTCCTAGAAAGGTCCCTGAGCTACTCAGAAGCAATTGGAAATTCATCTGGTCGATCTTCCATAGAAATACCAAGAATGACTCAAACAGAAGTGTATACTAATGAAGAAATAAAGAAGCAGTACAGGATCTCACAGACATATGTCGAAGGTAAGGCAATAATCATAAGGTTAACTGGAATAAAACATCAAACTTAAGTTATATTTATATTAGAACGCCTAATCTATATTAAAGCAATTTACGTAGAAAATTGCTGTATTATTTTGTACGCAGGATGTACACTTTTTTCCTCTACTAGCTATGATGAAACATAGACATGATGTATCTGATATCAGACACGAATAACGATTTCTCTGAATAGAAAACACACTCATATTATGTACATGACATATGTAATCACTGTATTAAATATTCGGTGCGATAATCCTTTTTTGCATTAGTAGCACTTAGCAGTTCTGATTTAAATTAAATTGATACTTGCTACTCGTATCGAAAACGCACACATGTAAGCACACTGAAAATATAGGTTTCTTTGAAATTATATGCGAAGTATTTCCAAAAATATGATAGAAATAGATTATTTTATTTATCAAAGCAATTAATAACGTTTTCTTATCTGTATTACACTAATAAAAAGTAATTACTAAAGAATCATTAAAAATATCTTCACAATCCATGACATGACAAACTTACGTTTTTAGGAAAAGAAATCGCGTTTCCTTGCCTCAAAAACCTTGATACAAGAGTTCCGATCAGCTATCAAGGAGGAGGATACGTTGATTCACCATCAAGTGACGACGAACAAGAAGCAGACAATGGTCTAGTCATGACAATTGATGTTGAAACTGAGAGCCCTAAATCGTCTGAAAAGAGGCACACTTCCGATGCATCCACTCAACCCTTGGTCAGTTCAAGTCCTCCAGACCAAATCTACGAAAGTATTGAGCCAGATACCTACAATGACAGTACGTACAATGAGGTACCATCACTCTATGGTTACTCGACACCGTATACAAGTAGACGAAAGCGGATTGGGAAAAAACGTACGTAAGTAGAGTGTAATTTATTGCCAATCTGACTTCTGAAGCAAATACCAAGGCCTATTTACGCAGTTTTTTAAACACAAAATACAAATAATGCAACAGATTACATGTATTATTGAGGCCATAATTAATTATATAGATTGTTTAACAAAGTGCTAAACGATTAAAACAGTTAGTTATTTCGCTAATTTCAGTCGTCACCATGGCATTGGCAGACAGATTCGTTCACGGCGTGTGGTATTCAAGACTGGAGAGGAAAATGTCCCCATCAGAAGTAATATCCCCGCAAAATCTATGAAATATATGAGGGACATTGTTAACACTGTTGTAAGTAGTTCGTTATTAATAAAAAACTCAAATACGTGTAAACGGTAAGAATTATGTTTTCGTTGAAGTTAATTCAGCAATATAATTTAGAATGTTTTTATTATTTTGCACACAAATCAGTTGTAGAGATACGAGTCGGAAAAAAGTCTACGTCACCTTTAAGGTCTTTGGACCTTAATTTAAAAAAAACAAACAAAGCCTGTTTGGTCTTGCTATAATTGAGTCTTATTTTATGAGTGTAATTTTAAAGTCCTTAACCTTGTTTTACTATAGTAAAATAGATCTAAAGTAAAACAGGAATGTACAACAGAATTATAAATACATGATATTTGCTTATCTACCGTAACTATACCTATAGATTTTTAAATAAAAACATTTACCAAAAACGACGATAGGCAGGCACGGCATTTATGGCCTTAAATCAAAATATTTTTACATTCGATTTGTACTGCCACTATCTTTTTTTTGTTTCTCTTCGACCATTTTGAATTGAATCATCTTTTAATCATGTGCCACAGAAAACCCAATTCCTTAAGTCCTTTACTTATGTTCTAGATGTATGTATGAAATGATATACCCAACCTGTTTAATAAAAGAAACCCTATATCTCCTTTCAGATCAATAGTAAATGGCGTTACCTGTTGCTACTACTGGTCGCAGCCCATTTCACATTTTGGCTGTTCTTTGCTAGTATTTGGTGGGTGGTGACAGCTTCTTATCAAGAGGATATTGGCGATGGAAAACCTCATTGTGTAACAGGCACGTCGTCCTTTGCTGGGCTCCTGATGATGGCTGTTGAGACTCAGGTATGTACTACTAATATCTGATGTCCAGGTATAAATGTAAATTAACATTGTTTTAATTATAATAAAACCTTATAAGGATTTCTCAATACGTATTGATTCAAAGTTAAACTTGACGAAAATATATTAATATTAATATAATTTTTTGTACATTTTAGATGACAATTGGATATGGAGTTAGATTTCCAAATGAAGAATGCCCTGAAGCTATTATTGTCATGGTGTTAGAGGTAACTATATATCTCAGTTATGAGTAGAAATAAAAAATATACTATTAGATTCAACTCTAGTTCTATCAACTGTTTAAGGCACAGTAAATTGAAGTTTGTAAAAGTGTAATTTATGTTTTGTGTGCAGATAGTGGCGGGTACAGCTTTATCCGGTGGTCTTACAAGTTTGCTCTTCACAAAACTTATACGACCGAACAAACATGTCAGCTCAGTTGGATTCAGTAAGAAGGCTACGGTAAACATTTTTCTCCTGATCCATCCGTACCCGCAGTACCTAATATATATATTTTTCTTAAATTATAATCTATAAACTCAAATTAGGCTTAGGTGCTGGCTCTTTAAGAATATATTTCCACATCATAACACTCACAACAGTTGCAATTGCTAATTAATTTTATTAAGAATTGTCTTTCGCCTAGGTATGCCTTCGTGATGGTGATATGTGTCTGCAATTCCGCGTTTGGGATTTACTCAATTTACATCTAATTGGAAGCAGCATCACAGCCTATCTACTAAAACCAATCAGGTCAGGGATTTTACATACAATACATATTTTTAACACGCCCTCCTCTAAATATATGCTCTAGTAACCCAAATATATATGTTTTTCTTAACAATCGTTGACAAGCAAAATTGTTGAACTTTTTACCTTCTAGACTATTCTATTTTATTGGATAGAAGTAGAGAAGAAATATAGTCCCACTTCCATACACATACTTACCATAGGATTTTGTTTTCAGAACATTGGAGGGAGAGTATGTCTCCAACTACATCCACCAACTGAAGCTAAAAGAAAGCAATTCGTTCCTTCTATGGCCTATCACAGTTGTACACATAATTGACGCCGAAAGTCCGCTGTATGACCTTTCAGCTCAAGATATGATGGATTACAGGTAGTTTGAATGACAGTGTGTCAGTGTGGAGATTGGATCAAGGAATATACGATACATTGGGCTATTCTGATTTAGGGTTCTGCGTTGATGGTGCAGGTCTCGTATATCAATCAATACTAAAAACAAGACAAAAAAGTATTTGACAAGTAGGTCTACATGTAGTAAAACAATATATCTTTTTTTCTATACATAGGATTAACTTCGCAGGTTCGAAATAGTGGTATGTCTTAACGGCTCATCCAAGAGTATGGGCACATGTACACAAAGCAGAACTTCCTATTTATCCAAGGAAATCATTTGGGGATATAGGTTCAAAAATGTTTTAAAGTAAGTAACGGCTGGTGGTTATTGTTAGTTTAACATGCCTAAAACGTAATAATTATTCATCACAACTAGCGCCATAAATACTTTTTTACTTGCATGATTATAAAATTTTACATATTTACATGTGTAAATATAAAATTTAAGTTTTAAATAATTAAAATGTGGAATAAAACTGGAGTAGATCAGTAAAGTATGTTTACTACTCCAAAACTCAGTAACCTAGCAAGCAAGACAATTGTAGAGTGCTATTTCCTATTACTATAAGCCTTAGTCAACTAACGAATATTTTGTTACGTTTATTTATTTCCAAAGTGTAACGAGTTTTAAAATTCAATTCATTCAATGGCTATTTGATGTCTTTTAGATCTATTTTTTAGATGACATGATATAAGTTTAATATTTATAGGTATTGCAAGAAAGAAGAAGCCTACATGATAGACACAGATAATCTTAATACGGTAGAGCAAGTGGAAACACCACTCTGCAGCGCCAGTACATTAAAAGGCTTGGAAATTGACATGAAAACTGATCTTCCGGAATCATTGTCTCAATGTGAAGGGTCGTTGCTCTCTAAGGACGATTCTCTTTCTCCAGCTATGAGTAGGACTGGAACTCAAAGGAGTTATGGATGGAATTATAGAAGATTTATTACAGATAGACAAACAAGAGAAGAATAAACATCGTGACGACTTAACCTAGGCTAAATTTATTTAAATATTTTAATTAAATTATAGATTTTTCATTTTCAAGAGTTTGTAATGTTATTAATTACAAGCATAACATAAAGTGACAGTTTTTAGTGATATTTTTTTATCATAGGGACATATTTGTAATATTTAATCGTATAACAGATTAAAATAATTTTCTTTTAAAATTAAAATCAGTTGTGACTCAAAACCCACCGGTTTCAAATTGGCTCGCTGTAAAATGTCGAAATGACTTGATAAGGTTTTGTAACATCAAATAAGATTATATTTAATGACTGAAAAGAGGTGACATACAACACTGTTTTATATTTACCTAAGATTAATATTCTTCAAATATGTAGTTGTTTATTTGCAAATGTTTCCCCACATAAACGAACTGCATTGCACAGAATAGTTTTAAGAGTTGTCAATACGGGTAAAAATTGATGTTAAAATGTTACACACAATATTCATTAAAATTGTCAATTTTAGGTAAAGATCAACGTGAGACAGTAACAGACCGAAACTAATCTTATTTACAAATCCTCGACATCAGTATGGTACAAGTCAGAGATATGCCTCAACGTCGAAATATAAATAGTGCAAATATTCGTTAATATTGAAATTTTATTTCAAACTATTAATAATTTGTGTTTTTGTATGTTTGTAACGATTAAACTGGATAAAAGATGGACACTTGAAACAACAATGACTGGATCTACTGGAAGGATGAATAAGATAGCAAATGAACGGAAAGATGGACATGATGGAGATGAAAACTGGATGATTGTTGTCAAGACAAAATGAAATGGAAAAACATGGAGGAGAATATCCCACCAAGGGCCATAAAAATACAAATACAAATGATACTTTATTAAGAAATATACACTAACCAATTGTTGAATGTATTAATAATAAACTTATAATAATAATACCAAAAAATTAAACGGAAAAACAAAAATTTAAAAAAAAATAGTGCAATACAAGATTATCCCTGACAAGGCCGCTAGAAATTTACTCTTACTAGATTATTACTATTACATATATTAATTAAATGAGTCACGGATGCATCGTCAAGTTTTCCGTATTATTAATGTAGTTGTTTGTTCTGAAAATACTTGTCAGCACGTAATTGGGTATTGATGAGATAATTAGTCACGAGTCAATTATTTCGGAATTGCAAACTTCTTATCCAGTTTTAGTACCTATGGTAACTATTAACCAAATTGATAAGAGAAGCTGATGACAGATGGAATTGTTAAGACGTTTCTGTGTGTTCCTTCCCCTCTTTTGTCATCATGCAGCGATGTTTTGAAATTTCTGAACAAAACATTTATTTATTTTAAATTAATATTTATGGGTAATACAAGTCCAATGATGTAAGATAATTTAATTAAAAGCTTGTTAGGCATCCATTTTATAAACATTTTTATAACCAACAAATAAAAATTAGATAGATCATAAGATCTGATAAATCTCGAGACGATTATTTTGTTTATATCTTAGTGATTTTATTCTCTTGCTCCTAAAAATTGGAAAACGATACATTACTGAAGGAATTACATTCATTCTTCCATAGCATAAACCGATAACTTTCGATATATTTGTGTAATTTCAAATAACTTGAACGGACTTTGAGCCCGTAAATAATTTAGGTTGTTGAAAGATAAAAAATAAAGCATGTTTAAAAATAGACAAAATAGGCATAAATAATAGCCTCATAAGGTGACAACTGGGACAAAGAATGCCTTTCCTTAGACAAACAAAACAATTAACGAACGGAAGATTTCATTGAAATTGCCCTTTATCAAATTATACCAATCACGCTTAGTGTAGGAGTTGAATTAATGTGTTCTAAATTAAAAGTAATTGAGATTCAAAAGATTTTTAACAGGACTACAAAAACTTAATTTATTCATTAAATTAAATGATGAATGAAAGCCCCATAGTTGTATTTATGAAATAAATAACTAAATAGCGGATCCATTTGTTTTTAATTATTTTCTTTCTAACAAAGGCAAACTGCCTCGCGATGTTTTTGCTTCAAGGTGCGTGCAATTGTTTACGGAAAAGAAATATCAATTTGTGCTTAGCACGATCTTAGTCTTGATGGCAGACTTAACCACTAGGCTAATAGTATGGTGTAAATGATATATACAATTATAATACAACTTACATAAATATTATCTTTGACATTCGTGCATGCTAAATTGTTGTTACAATAATAATATAACTATATCAAGACAATATAATTGTATTTTCCAAACAATACATATAATTATTTAATTGAATCTAAGAATATATTCAACACAATATGAAAACTACAAATAAACACTACTATTTTTAAAATAATTAACTAAGCAAATGTTTACCGGAAACTTAATGTATGGGACATTTAATGCCTTGTTAAAACGAAGTCACTGAAGCAAAGGATGCGATTTAGAATTTATTCTTACTCCCGTAACTCACAATGCATTTTCCCTATTTTTCACCCTTAAAAATAGAAAGAATTAATATTGCTTAAACACATTTTGGCTGTTCTATATATAAGATGGAAAGATCACTTTTAATATTCCATCAGAGTACAATCTTACGGAGAAAGATATCGGTTTCATTACTAGTTAAATATGCAATAATTCATATCACGTTGTGTTCTAGTAAACAATATATTATTTTCCGTAAGTTCTCAGGCACAAAGTTGTGTGTCCAGTCCTAGCGATGCTATCATCAATCAAAATATAAACTATTAAATATTTGTTATATGTGTTATTATCTGGTTTGTAATCGAGAAAAAGGTACTCAATAGAATTTAATATGGAATACCATAACAGAAATACCATCGCCAGATCGGTGAATTAGTGGTAAGTAATGCACATGAAGTATTATTTAAGTGTAAGTAAAATTATAAGAAAACTTGTTTTACTTGCTTACTGAAAACTGGAAAGAAAATATTTGATTCTGCCATAATTAAATAGAAATACTTGATTGTTTTGCTGGAACGAAAACATAATATATGCAATGAATCTGTCTAAAGATATTACTAAATTGGTGGTAGACGGTCCTAAAACCTGAATGAAGTGGTATTTAATATGGTACTGTCATGTAAAGAGTCTCGAGCGACCGCGGGAACTCAACGTATTTTCTGACTTACGAATTGGCGGGAAATATTACGCGCCAATTTGAGAGCTATTTTTTTATAAATAATAAAGAAATTAATTAAATAATTATTAGGAATACACGTGAATAAATTGCATAAATTTAGGCGCAGTTGAAAATTAATTTCGTTGATTAGTGAAGTTGACTTAGTCCCAAGACTATGGTGCAAAGGACAGAGGTTCGTGTTCGCTAAAATGAGGTTTTTGTTCTTTTTAATTTTGGCGCGGTATGGTGTTCTATGCGAAGATGACAGGTAAAAATATATATAGTCTTTCAAATTTTAAAGAACAAAGTAAAAACAATAAGATTATTCCTTCAATCTCTAAAGGCTAATGAAAAATGCTACTTGATTTATTTTCTAAGCCAATAATGGACGGTTAATGTCAACTTAAGTTAATTGTTTTAATTAAAAGGTAATTTGTACTTCGATAGCCTACTCCACTAAAACAGTGATAAACTTTTATCTGTATAGTTTTGCAATTTATGTTGTGAACGACAAATTTATTGGCTAACTTATCCGAAATTACATCCTCAGCTATTTAAGATAATACCAATTTATTTTGAATGAAAAGAAAACATTGTATTTACTTTTGTTTAAAACAATAAGATATAATTATTGATTTGTGCAAATAGATTTAAATCTTCAACGTTACTATTTCCGATTTTCATATCATTAAAATTATATTATCTGCAAGACTTACATAACAATGCAAAATTCGACAAATTCTCCTAATCTTAAATAACAGTTTAATTGTCACAAGTATCTTTATCATTATATATAGTCTAACTGTAGTTAATATTTCAAAAACAAATTGTTTGTAAACATCAAATAAATGAGTTCAAATTACTCATACGTTGCCATGTAGGAAGTACGCTGGTGACATTGATTAGTTTTATTCAAACAAAAAACACGTAGTTAAATACAGTTTGCAATCTAATTTATTTGTAAGACTAATATCATAATTTATTTAGAAAGTAAAAAAAATATAGCGTAAAAAGGATTTAATTGCAAGTCGATCAAGTCGTAAATTATTAAAGATAAAAATTAGTGTGTACAAAACAAAATTAAGAAAAATAAGATTATTTTAAGTCTACTATTATTGTTATCCGTCTTTTTACTTTCTAAAGAGAATTTTGAATGTCAAATCGTCACGATTATATACGATATCGTGGGAAGCGAATCCTAAACTTTTGCGTTATATGTGTTGTCGATCTCCAAACAAAAACCACTGCTAAGAGCTATCTTTGTGCCAATGTCAATGACTCGGTTCTTTGTCTTATTTCCGTGATCTCAAGATAATCAAGATATTAATATCTTGATTCAGCTTCCGATTTAGAGGTCAATATAATCTAACATTTTCAAGAGAATTTTTAATACAATTATAAATAAATTTATTTCGATAAAGATATTGATTAATTGATGACCTTATTTATAGTCGAGAGGTTTCATAAAATTATTTAAAAAAAAGTATAGAGCGAACGTCGTCGAACGAATACGTATATATTTTGATAGTCACTTTAAACCTATCAAAACTTATCAAGATTGTTAAAAACTGTAGGAGGAAAAACATAAGAATGTAGTAGACAAAAAAAAAACAGTTTTATCAAGGCGTCAAGCAAAGATATCGTTAACATTAAGTTATCCACCCTGTTGCTGTTGCTACCTTCTGCTGAAAGTACTAATAAAAGTATATTAATAAAGAGGTCATATTATATGATTATAAGTCATAAGACTAAGCTATTTAATGATGCCTCTGCTACCATTACTTTTGCATTTATTATTATTATTTCATGACAACAATGAGCATAAATCGTCTTTGTACGTTAATTATTATTTACTTAGATTTTCATCTGTTGCTATACAAAATATGACTAATTTTAAATTTATTATTAATGTTATAAAACTCAGTGCAATTTTGTTAATATTTTTCTCTCTTTGACACCTGATAGGTACTTTATAATATATTTCCTTCATCTAGAATAAAAAAAAACAAATTAAATTACAGTAAAAAGCCAATTGGAATTTTTTATTCTCATTGTTACTTTCTTTACCGCATTCGCGATCATAATATTTTAATAGGATATACCTACAAACCTGTGAGACCTGTTTAATGTTCATAAAACTATGCTCATAGGAATTCTGTTAAGGTTTTCAAGGAAAATCAATAACCTCAGGTCTTCTGATATCTATACCTATCTACCGAGGCGTCGTTTAAATTTAAGAACAAAGCATGTATCAATAATTAACTCACTGGTTATAAAATTATACAAAGTATGTTTTAATGTATTTTATTTGACGTAAGAAATATCAAATTATAATTAACGTTTACAACCATGCCAACCAACTTTTTTCCACATATCTTTGACCTGAATGGAACAATACCGACCTGTGTAACCAGTTAAATGCATTGTTCCAGTAACTATTATGTCATCGAGGTCCCAAACCCGCTCAAGGACTATCAAAAGTCCTTCAAAGTATATTGGAATGTGCCGACAATGCAATGCAAATCGAAAAAAATACCGTTCGACGGCCTATACGAGAAATACGGCATAATACAAAATAAAGATGACGATTTTTTAGGCGAGAGCGTCGCCATTTTGTATGACCCTGGAAAGTTTCCAGCACTTTTCGAGACTGACAGCAGTGGAAAGTACGTTGAGCGTAATGGTGGCGTACCACAAGACGGTAATATAGAGGAGCACGTGGACGCATTCAAGGATACTGTCTCAAAGAGGATACCTGACCCAGAATTTAACGGTAATATTTGTATTAATTGCAAAAACTGTTTAGATTTTCAGATTCAGTCTTATAAAAGTCTGTGAAAGGTGTAACATTCTCAAGAGGTCTTAAATTTATTATCACTGAAGACCTATTGACCTTAATTTTTATTTATAATATCCATTTTAGTACTTATCTCTATTTTAATAGAATCTAGAGTTTGAAGAGCACTTGACCTAGATGAAGCGAGCTCAAACTTAAACATTTAGCGTCATATCTATTGTTCCATCACTTAAGGTTCAATATTCAAATAACTACCACTATACTAATACCACATATTGTTAAATAAAATTTAAACACGTCTTCTCTATTCAACTCCTTTATTGCAACTAATGACTAAACATACCGCTCACCAAAACATATTGTTTTTAACTTAAAGCTTTACATTTTATTATATATATTGACTTCTTACTTAACCTTATACAAAAAATAACAATGCTTATTAACCTTATAAAAAAAATGTAACAATACTTGAAAAACTTCCTTTCGAATAGTGGACTGTATTAATAAAAAATATCATGCAGATTACATGAAATCTTTCTCTTTTGGTATATGGGGCGGGAGTTTAGACATGCTTCTGTTTATGCTAGTAACGTCGAAACGTTTACACTTCTTGAGATAAAATAATTGGATGTTGACTAACTGCAGAAATTTCTGCATTCTGCAGTCTTCCTCCTTCTCTTAATATACCATCTAGAAAAGGACACAATGTTGACAGTGACCTTTTGGGTTTGACTTTTCTTTCTTTCTTCAAGTCTTCTATGTCCTTTTGATATATTCTTTCTTGATAAAAATGAACACCTTTGTAATGTATTTTCCATTTCTTCGGTTGTTATATGTAACTTCTTGCTTCCTTTCTTCATTCTCATACAGTACGATATAACTCTTTTCAATCTGTTTAAGGTTGAAAATCGTTCCCATATTGGTTTTTCGTCTTCCTGTAATATGTTGGTATGATAAAAACCTTCTTTTTCACTTCCTTCTTTTTCTTCTTCATAGGTCTTATGTATAGAATAATTTCTTAAGATTTGTATTCTTTCATGTTTAAGCCATTCTGGCCCATTCCACCATAAGTCAATGTTGTTAAGTTCACTGGATTTTACTCCTCTGGAGGCAACGTCAGCTGGATTTTCATATGATTGTACGTGATTCCACTTGCTACTATTAAGATATCTTTGTATTTCTGCCACTCTGTTGGCGACGAATGTGTGCCATCTACCCGGCTGAGATTGAAGCCAAGATAGCACTACCATGGAATCGGTGTACACGTAAACATTATCGATGGAAACTTTTAGTATTTCAGTGACTTCTTCAATTAATTCTGACAGCAATGCAGCAGCACACAATTCAAGTCTTGGAATAGAAAGCTGTTTTAGAGGAGCCACTTTTGTTCGAGATGCAATCATTGATACATAGATTGCATTATTTTCATCAACTACTCGCAGGTAAGCAACAGCTGCAAACGCCTTTTCTGAGGCATCTGCGAAGCCGTGAATTTGTACTTCTTTCGTGTATGATGACATATGAAACCAACGAGGCACTTTAATGTGTTGTAGAGCTGGTAAGTCATTTCTATAATCTATCCATTCTTTAACTAGATTTTCAGGAAGTTCATCATCCCACTCAAATTTTAGAAGCCATAGCTTTTGTATAAAAGTTTTTGCTATGATGATGACAGGAGATAACCACCCAAAAGGGTCAAATAAACGGGCAATGTCAGACAGGATAGATCTTTTTGTTATAGGAAAGGTAAGTAAAGGTAAGTTAACTGTTATTTTAAATGCATCTTCTCTTCGATCCCAAGTAAGTCCTAAGATTTTAATAACTTTGTCTAATTTAATTTCCAATGAATCTTCAATTTTGTTGTTTTCTTGAATGTGTTGTAGTACTTCTTCAGAATTACTTGACCATTTTTTTATTTTGAAACCGCCTTTTTCTAATATCTCTTTAATGTCAACACATAACTTTTTTGCCTTCTCTACATCTTCATGACCCCCCATTAAATCATCAACGTAAAATGACTCTTTTATTGCTTTCATAGCTTCAGAATACTTAACGACACTAGAACATTCATCGTCGGCTAACCTTAATAGAGTTCTTACAGCTAGGAATGGAGCTGCAGCCGTGCCAAATGTTACAGTCGTTAATTGGTAACTTTTTAATATTTCATCTGAATTGTCTCGCCAAACAATGCATTGTAATTTTGTGTGTTCCTCGGACATTTTCACCATTCTGTACATCTTCATTATATCACCGACAAAACAAATATAATGTCGTCTCCATGTGATAATTAAACTTCGAAGGTCTTGTTGTATTACAGGACCAACCAACATTGTATCGTTCAAGGAATACCCTTGAGAACCTTTTGCTGATGCATCAAAGACTACTCGAACCTTTGTAGTATCTTTGTCTTGTCTTACTACCGCATGATGAGGTAGATAAATTGTATTGCAGTCATTCTGATCTTCAAGCTCTTTCATATGACCCAAATCGATATATTCTTTTATAACTTTTGTATATTCATCTTTTAATTGTTTATCTTTATTTAATCTTTTCTCTAGATGCTGAAATCTCTTTATTGCTTGTTCTTTAGTATCTCCTACTTGCTTAATAGTATCTTCTTTACTTCGCTTTAGTGGTAGTTGTACAATATATTTACCGTCAATGTCTCTTTGGGTTGTGCTTGAGTAAATTCTTTCACATTCTTCTTCTTCTTTTGTGTATATAACTTTCTTCTTAAATAAATCTTTGTCAATTTCCCAAAAAGATTTCAGTAAATCATTGTCTTCTTTAATGTGCATACTTGTAATATTAATTTTATAGTTGGAGCATAGGGTTTTCCCAGACAGTATCCAACCAAGACTAGTCTTCTGAGCTACTAAACCGCATTCAAGACGGATTAACCCATCTTCTATTATTTTTGCAAAATCACCAGCACCCAATAATAAATCAATTCGACTTGGCATAAAACAGGTAGGGTCAGCCAACTCAATATTTAGTAAATCACTTTTATTCATAATTACCTTCTTCGCAGGTATTAATGATGAAATAGTTTTTAGAACGTAGGCTTCAGTGTAAATGTAAGTAGAATTAGCTTTAATTGATAGCTGGACTTTAGACTTAAGGCAATGCTTTTCTTCACCGATACCCGAAACTGTGCCGTTGACTTTCTCTTTCTTTAAGTTAAGAAGTTCAACGACTCTGGTTGTTACAAAAGTCGCTTCTGAACCCTGGTCAACAAGGGCACGGAGTGTATGATAGTCACCCGAGCTTGATTTCACGTGAACTAGTGCAGTAGCCAATAAAACACCTTGACTCGATTTTTCTTCGCTGGAATAATGTGATGCTACTTTTGTTTCAATATCTTGCGATGTTAATGAAGTTGTTTTTAGTGATGCAGGAGCTTCTTGTTTCGTTTTTAAATGCAGAAGAAAATTATGTTTTCGTCCACATAACTTACATGAAATGTGTCGCTTGCATTCAGTCACCTTGTGATTTGGTAGCAAGCAATTAAAACACAGGTTGTTTTTTAATGCAATATTATGTCTGTCTTCCACACTTTGCTTAATAAAATCTGTGCAATTATGAATGTAATGGTCTTTGTTACATAAGGAGCATGAGGGCTTAGTATCAACACCTTCTTTAGCCACGTAAAAACTCTTTTGTACTATTTGTCTTAGATCTTTTGAACAGTTTTGGTTAGTTGTGTTTACTAGCTCCAAAGTTCGATACTTGGATTCTAGAAAATTCTTTAGGTCTTCCCAAGTTGGTAAGTAGTCGGAGTCATCCTTGTATATATGTTCTTCCCAATTTTTATGCGTATCTTGATCAAGTTTATTTACCACTATATGTATTATAATCGGACTCCAAGACTCAGTCGATATTCCTAAGTTATTTAAATTATTTAAGCACTCACTTGTTGTATCCAAAATTATTTTAATTTGATTTGATGTCTGTGTGTTGATTTTACGTAGGTTAAACAGTCTTTTTAATATGTAATTTATAATTATTCTCTTATTTCCGTAACGCTTCTTTAAAATATTCCATGCTTGGTCATAGCTATTTTCTGTTACACTAATATGTTTTAACAAGGCAGCTGCTTCGCCGGTAACACTTAACTTCAGATAGTGCAACTTTTGTACATTGGCAAGCGAATTATTATTGTGGATGAGGGTTAAAAATAAATCTTGAAAAGTTAAGAAATCTTCATAATTACCGGAAAATACGGGTAATTCGATTTGAGGCAGTTTTACACAAGATGAATTTGTTTCGGTGCTTAACCTCTGGTGGTTACTGCAACTTTCTTGGCTACCAATTACATTCTTACTTAATAAGTCCAACATATCGGCTTTAAAATACAAATACAACTCTTCAGATTTATAATATTCTTCGTTTAGAAAATAGGGTAATATTCCCTTTTGTTCCCTTAGAGTGCATGACGACAAATCTTCATGTGCTACATTAAATAACCTCCAATAATCTTCAATACATTCCAGCCTCGCACGAATATATCCAGTAGTTATTCTTGACTTCGGACTTTTCTTAAAATTTACTTCGGTTTTTTTAATTTTCGAGGCTAAATCTTCTAGTTTATTTAAAAGCACTTGCTGTTCAGCACTAACTGTTGACGTCATGATTATTTATATATATATATATATATATATATATATATATTGTTTATATTTTAAATATAATATCTTAAAACTTCAAAACGTCTTTATTCTTCACTTATTCAGATTTTTTTCTTTCTATGCGCAAAACGACCACTCAATGCATCAAAACCGGTTTCTTATCTAAGGAATGCGGCCGAGCTCACTATTTTTTTGTTTTGCACGTTTACTTCATCCGGCTCGATTATAGACCAAATATTCGGTCACTTAAGGTTCAATATTCAAATAACTACCACTATACTAATACCACATATTGTTAAATAAAATTTAAACACGTCTTCTCTATTCAACTCCTTTATTGCAACTAATGACTAAACATCTATAAAAATATGTTAATTTTATAAAATAAATATCTGTGACTTTTCAAATATCTACTTAATAAACTCTCTCTAATCACGAAAGTTATTTACGTATGCACTGTTTACAATTTTATTCCGATTACTTAAATAAAAATACAAACAGTGAAATTCCTTAATCAAACAACAACTTTATCGCATGTAAACAGACAAGTGCAAGTAAGCGTTATACGAACTTATCATATTTCATAATACAAACGATATTGAACGAAGCTACGAGACATGACAAATATATGAACTAACCTTTACAAATAGTACCTTCTTCGTTAAAAAGTTAACCCCGAAATTATACTTAACTGTATAACTAAAAGCAAGTATTAATACCTATTATACCTATTTTTTTTATCCCAAGACGGATTGTTGTGTCAGTGTCTCAGGATGGATGCGTAATGGAGAGCACTGAGGCGCGCAGCTCGTAATAACAATTAGTAGAAGTAAAACATTTTACAAATTTATGTAAAAAAAAATTTCTGAAATGGATTACTTGGTTTGCGACAACATATAAATAATGTGTTACTTTCAAAATTATGTTCTATATAAATTTTCTTTATAAAATGAATTCAAAGTGTTGTGTATCGTGTATTGATTTTTGAAAATTGATACCTAAACTATTCAACACCACCATAATATATTTTTTTCATTTGCTTAGAAAGACACAATGTACTTTTTTGGAGTTTAGCGACCGGACAGATCCTTAACACTCGCTCGTAAGGGAAAACTGGTGTACCTAGATGTTTAAGACAGGCTTTGTAAAACTTCACTGACATCATAATAATTTTAAAGCATATAAGTAGGTGGGACGTGACAAATCAAAATCCGGACGGCATCGCAAACATGAGTTTTTGCTAAACACACAACAAAACCTCAATGACATAACGCCTTCGGTCTACTTGATGTGTTATGATCTTCGCACGTAACTAATACACCTATGATAACATAATAACTTAATATAAAAAGTCAAAGTCCAATCATTTATTTGCATTTAGAAAGTTAAGATAAAAATATTTAAAATAAAGTAGTTGCCCCTTCCAAAAGGTATAGGTTTCATATGGATCGGAATGGGCAAGGGTTTTTAGTATAATTATATTTTAATAACAAATAAAAAGAATGACACTTTACTTTATTTCTTTATCTAAAAAGTAATTTCCAGTCGTTCGAAGTTGGGACAGGCTCACGCTACGTAAACTATGTACGTACAAATAATTCAACGATAGGTTGAATCCCCATAGTGCCGATAGTAATTACATCGGCCTTGTCAAGGTCACCGTTTACCATCAATTATCGTTCAGGGCGGAATTCTCCATGACCACTGTCAATAACTATTGAGATGATTTTTTTAAAGCGAGATGGTTGTATTTATTTTTTAATTTTAAATATATCGTAAAATAAGTATTAGTATAAACCAATGTATTGGTATATATACCAGAAGAGTAATAAGTTCTAAGAAACATTTTATGCTATAGGGAATTGTATATGGCGCATTATTTATATAGGCACACTTACCTTACCTATATTATATTTTAGCTTGTTGTTGTTTGTGGGGCAAACTATTTTAAAATTTGAACGGTTAAATTCAAAACAGCATAAATAATTGAAAACTATAATAAAATGCTAATACATTTCAGGCATTGCCATAATCGATTTCGAGTCTTGGCGTCCAGTGTTTCGACAGAATTTCGGCGTACTGTCAGTCTATAAAGACATCTCCTACAAGAAGGAATATGACAAGCATTGGTGGTGGCCTGAGAGCTGGGTCGCTTCTGAGGTTAGTTTATTACTTTACAGTTAAATTATATGGACTAAACGAATCACTCTGTGCGGAAAAAAAAAATGAAAAAACTATTTATTGCGCGGAATGTTTTTATGAAGCAACACATTTCTTTATTTTAATTTCTCCTTCTCTCCTTAGCTCATCACGCATATCGATCGCCTCTTTAATTTTAAGAAACCGTTAAAACAATATTTACGCGACACTGTAAGTATACGAGTAGTATTTGTAACAATCATTGTTTAAGAAGTTTTGATTCCCAGAAACCCTGTCGAACAAACTAAATAATGCAAGCTTATGAAAATCATTATAACAGAAACGGTTTAATTTAAATACCACACTAATTGAAGTTGGCATATTATGATGTGCCCTAGATCAAGAGGCGTGTCTCGTTCCATATTCTAAAATAATTGAGACGCGCACGCGCAGGAATGCGCTTTTGTATCTATGTACTTTTAATAAAAAGATTACTAATAAGTTGTTTACTTATCGATCAGATTAGATAGATAATTTTCTGCCAAAGATCATTAATTATTAATCTACTTTAAATTAAAGGGCAGAACCGAATATTTTTTTGTTTTGATGATATTTTGCTAAGCCTTAAACTTAGTTCGTAATTATTAACAAGCTAGGGATGTAATTTTTTTTAAAATCGAACACATATTACATCATTTATTGTGTCTCTTTATTTGAAAATTTAAAAAAAAACAGTAAAATTGTCTTAGGATTAATTCATAAAATCTGTAACTTGTAATGTATATACTCGGCGCTGACTAATTACTTAGTAGAAATCACTTATTCGTTCCTACAATTTTTTTACAGGCAAAATATCGTTTCGAGTCATCGGCTCGCGACTTTATGGAGACGACAATTGCCATCGCGAAGAAAATGAGGCCTAAAGCCCGGTGGGGCTATTACGGGTTTCCTTACTGCTTCAACATGGCGGCCAAAAACATGGCAGAGGATTGTCCACACAATGTCAAAGAAGAGAATAATCAGTGAGTTTCACGTTATACTCTGATAGCCGTATTGTTTAAATGATCATAGAAAGTTGAATTATATTTTAGAATCAGTGTTGCCGTGTTGACTCCTAAAGTATTAAGTACGTCAGGGTATGATTATTTGATATCGTTACACTTGTTGATCATTACCTACTTACGTACTACGTTTCTATCTTTATTAAGGTTTTTCATGACTATGATCAGCTTTCATCACATAATCGATAAAAAAACATTTGTGCAATTCACACATGGTAGAAGTGAAACCTTCAAAAACAAATATAAATTAATCATTTTCCACTATCTAAATGTGTGTGTTCTTTAAAAACAGTATATTTTAATTATACATTTTAATTTATAAGTTTAATATAAATCTTTAATTTGACAAAAACTAAAACAACGAAAGTTTGAAATTCGATCAAAAAAAAAGCGGCAGTAAATAGAGGCTGTATAATGCCTCCTATCTCATTTTCTCCCACGTTAAATCATATGATGAATTGATGTTTCTGTCTCTCTTTACCGCTGCATCCGGTTTGAAATCACGACGATTCGAAAGAAGTTTATCTATCTCATTTTCTCCCACGTTAAATCATATGAATTAATGTTTCTGTCTCTTTTTACTGTCGCTTTTCCGTTGCATCGGGTTTGAAATCACAACGATTCTAAAGAAGTTTCACTTTAAAAACTTTTACTATGCTTAGAAAAATTATCAGTGAAGTCGACAGGAATGTTTTCACCTCTCTCTATGTGATGCAATGTTTTAGAATCTACTGGCTCTGGGCTGAAAGCACCGGCCTTTACCCTTCAATCTACAGCTCACAGAGCCTTTCATCGTCGGAGCTGGTTTCCCTAATCAGGGGACGAATCCGAGAAGCGTCTAGGCTGCAGGTGAAGGGCACCCCGATACTTCCCTACTTCTGGTATCGTTATAGAGACGGGGGGTTCTTGAGAGAGGTCAGTATGCAAAATACATGATTAAAGATCTCAATTAATTGCTTTTTTACATAATTGTTTCATTCTCAAAATTAATGTATCATCTCGTCTAATATGTAAACTGAAGGCGCTAATGTTAAGATATTTTGAGTCGATATGTAAATTTCCATTGCATGTCCTGTAGGTTTTCGCGATAAATCAATCTTTATTAAAGAAAATAATTAATATACTTACAAAATTCTTACTTTTCAATTATATTATTTCAGAGAGACCTATCGAGAGCTTTAGAAACTATATATAACTCGGAGGCCTCCGGTATTATTATTTGGGGAAGCTCGAGCGATGTCAACACTGTAGAGAAATGTACAAAACTAAAAGACTACATACGTGAGACTTTTGGCCCATACGTCGCCAAATATACTAAAAACAATCGGAAAGTTCAAAACGATGAAGAATTCACGTCGAAGCCCGCGATTGAGGAAAATTATTTTTTTCCCCTTCAACCAAATTTAGAAAACTTCGCCGAAGAGAGTCAAAGTGAGAGCAATATCATGAAAGAAACTCCAGTATTAGAAGAAGAATATTTAATTAATAATTTAACGAGCATCATTTTTAAGGTCGATGGTGATAAAGTTAAGGAGGATAAATACATTCTAAATAATACTTCATCTCCAGCGATGACGGAGGCAACATCTACCACAGATCTGAGTACGACTCAAATACGTGAGACTAGTGAAGAGGTTACTACAGAAACATCAAATACAATTAACGTCTTTTCGGAATTTATTTTTTCGTCTGAAATAACTACTGAAGGTGTGGAAACAACAACCGAAAAAAGTGTAGACGCTTCAGAAGAGAAAATAATGATAAACGATGAATTTATCATTTTATTCACAAATCTATCATCACAAATTTTAGATTTTACAACCGATAATGTTGAGAAACATTTAGATTTAAATGAACCCAGTACAAGTTTTCGTGAAACAACAAGTGAATCGTCAGACTTTTACACTCCGACAGAATCTGTCGACGAAGTGGTTAGCTATATTTATAATTCATAATTTATTTATTAGGAGAAATCACATTTTTGTGTTTTTATTTATTGTCGTTTATGTTTTAAGATTTGGAAAAAACTTTTGTCCTTTATCATTATTACCACATTCTTATTATACTTCCCACATATGCACATATGCTTAAGTAGGTACTTTCCATTGCTTTAGAACCTCACATCTAATCTCCCAGAAAATAAATAAAAAGTATTCTGGTCTCTCAAACTCCTCGTCTGCTGTATTTGGTCGGGCCCTTTTTTATGGTTTTTGACTATATACAAGATATTTGAATCGGACTTCGGAGATATACCCTCCCATTCCTTTACTACAATCGAAGCAACTACGTCTAGACATTTTTCAAATTATAAAACTGTGCGCTTACGACTACTTATCTGCTTGATCTATGTCAGATATATCAAGATTTTTGTGTTTAACCAATTATCTTCACCGATATATTTTTAAATATTTATTTGATTTTTTGAATGTGCAATTAGAGCCTTACAGATTTCTATTATGAATCGTCTTAGGTTAGGATGACAAATTCTTTAAAGCAGTCATCGCCTTAAATTATATTGTATAGTAGTTAAGGTGATAGTTATGTGTTAGTATTGTATAGTACTTAAATGGTTTAAAAAATAAGGTTTTCAGATGTGGAATCTTCGAAATCCTCAAATTAACATAATTGAGGAGTGTTATTAAACATTTTCTTAGGCTTTTGATATGATATTTACTAACTTTGAAAACACTTACGCGCCGCGTACTATTAAGGTATTTATGCGGCCTGGTACACATGTTAAACGTTATCAACAACTATCGCCTAATAAAAAATCCTGGGGTCACTCATATGGGATCGCAAGCGTTGGATAATGTTAACAACGTCTGGTGTTGTTTTAGTCTATTGGGTACTAGATGGCGCGAAAACTGACTAATAAAGATGCCTAGGAATGTAATTAGTCGTAAAAGTAAAAATGTAAGATGTAGTAAAAAGAAGAAAAAAAAAAGAAATAATTCCCCATCTTATTTTTATTCATAATGTCTGTGAATTATATTATTAAATATTATTATATCATATAATATAAATAAAATGAAAAAATTTTGTTGATGTCGCAACGTGTAAATCTATAAAATGGCATCTTAGTCAGAAAAATAGTTCTGACCAATAAAATGTTGTACAAATTAAATTTTGTTTCACATTCAATAATTCAAACGTTCCACAACTAACATAACTTACCAAATAGAACAAATAAAAATAAAACCAGAATGTACGTACTTATAACACAATTTTATTTCACTACGGAAACCTATTCTAAGTTGGCAGAGTTTGTGGTGTTTGGTGGTTATAGAATATCAATACATAGCATATTAAAAGAAAAATCCTGTTAAGAAACTATTACTCAAATAGGTATGATGCGCGCCACATATTGTAAGGATTACACAATTATACAAAAAACGTGTAAAGATGTAATAGAATTATTTTAATATTGATATAGGTAATATACCCTTAGAGCCTATAATTGAAACCCAAACGAGGAGTTCTGACAAAAGATTAATTTAAATTTGTAATTCTTTAAATAAACGGGTACTGCTTAAGTACTGCTTCTATAGTTAGCCAGCTATCGCAATAGAATAGTAACAACAGATTTGTATAGAAAACCTAGGAAGTGCTCTGTGGACGTATTTGTAACTAAACGTAAACACTAACATACATAGTTCGAATAGGATGCGTGTAATGTACAAAGGTATCTATAGATCGACGCGTTGGAGGGGTCATAGAGTAAATACTTGACGAAACTAACGCCGCCACCTGCGACGGTTCGAGGTTGTAGTGAACGTAAACATTGAAATCCATGTGACCATAGACAAATAGATTTCTTAAATTCGTCTTTAAATAAATAACAGTCGTTAAAATCAACCACAGACAATAGTATAACAGTAGTTTTTGAATAAAAGTGGCATTTCATCGTCTGTTATAAAATTTCTATCAGGTCTTATACTTGCAAAATAATTATGTTTCGGTTCAGTAATTACATTGAAATTGGACAATTTCTGAACTCTAGATATATCTCTGATCAATTCGTTTAACGTGTAGCCGGTGATGAGTAACGGTGTCTTCAGTTTGGAGATGCATTTGATTGTAGAAGGCCAATGATCTCTCCCATTGTAAATCGATGCCCTTTCGATGCTTTGATTAAAGGAACAAACTGAAAAGAAATGGACAATAAATACTAATAACTTTCCATAAGTATTAAGGGCGAATCGTCGGGTTTTGATTTTTGTTTGTTCATGTGTAATTAGCAAAAGCAACGTTATTTGCTTAAAAATATGTTGATAGATAAATATATATATTTATATATAACCCATATTCAAAAAGATGTCTAAAGCCATACACACTGTACATTCAGTGTAAAGTAACATTTTAGGGATCAAAACTTTTTACAAGTGAGAGATCTATATATCTAAAATGTATGACACTTGGAGTAAACAAAAGTTTTACAGAAAAATATAAATTAAAAAGAGACATATTTTAATAATATTAACTATAGGACTTACCGATGTCAGGTTTCAAAAACTCGTCACTGTTAAAATAATCTTGATAAGTCTTTTTGTCTATAAATTTAAACAGAAGCCGCCGACTACTTAAACGACAGCTCTCACATAATCTGAAACAAAAATATAATATTTGCAAATTTCATATCGAGCTTTAGTGATTCACATTAACCCGGTTTATGAGAAATAATTTGTTACCATAGCAATAACTGTAGGAAAATTTATTAGCCTTGGCTAATTGTTATTCTTGAAGTAGTATATAAGTTATACATTGTGACAGACGTGCATAACAGATATAAAACGTATGTTTACAACCATCAATATTTTAAATAGCTACTGCTTCTTAGCAAATGATAGAACGGGTTGGTGTACAATCAAGGCAAACTTGATGGAAACTTCGTGATGAAGTTTAGTTGTAGTAATAAAAAAGGTTTTAGATCAACCTCCTACTCATTCATGTTTTGAAATCGGAGCTACTTACTTAATCTTACTAAGCAGGTCCAGTGGTAGGTTGGAAGGGTTGAGGTCACGACTGATGAGAACCACCCTCAAATCCTTTACATCAGGGTGAATGTGGAGGAAAAAGACCTCCCACTTATTCAGTATATCTGCCTCGAATTGGAGTTCAGCACCCACTATGTGAATTGTTAGAGTTGATTTCTGTTGACGTTTTCATAATATTATTCACAGTAACAAACCTTTAAACACCTTGAAGAACTTGATTTATACTAAAGAATTGTTATGGTCAGAAAGATATCAAATAGTGAACGGGGATTGAAAATGGGCCAGCTACAAGTGAAATGTCTTCTATACGCTGACGACCCAGTAATACTTGCATATTTGGTGGAGGTATTGCAGGCGCTGGTAAAAGGTATGAAAAATTCTTTGAGTGTTAAGAGGAAAAAGTGAAAATAGGAAAAACAATATCTATGATATTTTAAAGAGGTGCCAACGTATGCGATATTTTGATAGATGGATAAAAAGTGGAACAAGTGGATATGTTCGTGTAGGCCTTGTATGTAGGCAGGTATGTACCAACTTGGATAAAATCCAGGAGGGACTACAGAAGGATCAATGTAAGAACGTGGATAAAGCGAGAGAGGTAAGTCAGGACCGTAGCAAATAGGGATACGTGGTGTCTGGTTTCCTCTTCGGAAAAAAGCATGAAGATTGAAATAAATAATTAAAAATATGTGCGTTATGTGTGTATTTTTCATGTATACGATTAGCACTTAGCAATAGTTGCAATTGCTAATATACTTGTAGGAAAATGCCTGAATATGACTTCCAAACATCTACCACACATGCCAACATAGAAATATGAAAGGAGGACGATAACAAAAATCACCTTAGTCAGACCCTTTAACCCAAAATTCTTTCCGTTCGTCTGATAGCAAAAGGCTGCCGTAAGGGGCGCCGTCGCTATTTGAGTCACGGCTGCATAATCTACGTCGTTCATATCTATAAAAGTCCAATAAATAATACTTACTTTCGTAGACAAACAAAATGGTAATTAATGTTTAAATATTTTTGCTAATAAATGCTTAAATAATACGAGTTTAGAGTTTCTAAAACTTCATTTTTCTGTAAAACATTAAAAATTGTCTTCTAAGTTCTGTAATTCTTATTTAATCTATGTATGTTAACAAATGCTTTATATTACAAGTACTTGAGCCTATGGCATGAGAGAAAAAGTATCACTATTATGCCATAATTATTATATGTACTTACTACGTTATTATCTATCGTAATCATAAATAGGATTATTTATATTTTTGTACATTTGTAACAAAAAAACTACTGACTGAGAATATTAAAGTTCTTTCAATATTACAATGCCATAATATTTTTCTTCAAGTAACATAGGCGCATTTATTTCCAAATTAATTGAATAAAACACGCTCAAGGTGAAGCCGTGAGTTGTAAATACGTACAAAAAAAAGTTTGTACTGGGAATAATAAAACATTTCTTACCAAGTTTCTCTTCATATAGTGAAGCTAATACTTCGTTCATCGTTTCCGGCATCTGATACTCTGCTGGCATTACTTTAGTAGGCAACTTTGGCTCCAACCGACCTAGTTTTTGTTGGTAGCTGACCAACTTTTGATAGAGAGCGTACGATTTGCACCAACGTTGGTGAGATAATGGCAAATGTTCGGGATGCTCCGTGCAGTAAGAAATCTGTAAATGAAATAACAATAAAATGTTTATAGGTTTTTATTAGGTTAAAAAGGCTTATAATCCTTATTATTTAAAAATACAAAATACCTTGAAAGGGCAATAAACAAATCAAATGTAGGCTTTTTGTTAAAGAAACCGAAATGTCGATTTTAATCAATTATTTTTAAAGATGTGACTCATATGTACCTTATCTATAGGGAATTCTAGGCTTTGACTTTTAAAGCTCAAGAATCTAGTAGGTACTAGCCGTGCCACATAAAAAAATTAAATAATTTAAAGTTGAATTGGCAAAGACGGGACGGTATGGGTTTAAATTTAAATTTAACTTTTAAACAGCAAAGCTTTGGCATACGATTTAACAGAGCCTAACCTACTTCGCGCCGCCAAAAATACTAATTATAGCACTGAGCATTGGAGAGACTCTTCTCTCTTCCAAATGTTATATCAATCAACACCAGTTGCATTGATTTTGTACGACTATTCTTCAGTTATTTTTATTATGGCCCAATGTAATCATATTCGATAGTCCACGTTCCAATTAAATCTATATATATAACGGCAGAACAGATTTGGGTGAAAATTGGTATGGAGGTAGCTTAGAGCTAGGAGACGGACATAAGATACTTTTTATCCCGTTCGACAGCGTTCCCGTGTGACTTGACATTAAACGTCAGTCACTATAAAACGGGAATAACAAAACGCAAATGATAGCTATGTAATTAACGTATAATGACAGCTATGTAATGACGTATAGATGACAATTTGATATTTGTAAGAAATCAATATTCAAACTATTTCTATTAAATAAATAATTAACAATTATAATGTAATGATAGTGCCATTGCCCATTCGTATAATGAATGATTAATGTAGGTGTTTAATTGTTATGTATTTTTTTCAATAAAAAAAACTGCTTATTAATTGCCATTAAGACGGAACAAAGTTCGCCGGGTCAGTTAGTATTTCATAATATTAAGTTTTTGTAAGACAATTCCAATTATTTATTTTTCTTGTCAATTGTCGTCTAACACTCGAGTTAAATGAAATTTCTATTAAACGGATATTATCTGTATTTTAAACACACGAAATATTTTACATATCAAACCTGTCCACATTCTTGACAGTCGGTTAAAAGATCTTGCCTCCATTCTCGACAAGCACTATTATTGCAAATTCTGGGATATAGCAGCGCCTCCTGCTCCCATGGGACTAGTTTTCTTCTTAACATTTTTTCGCACGATATTATTAGTTGCATTCTTAGTACTCTGTAATCCTGTCCTGTTATGTTTTTCGCATCTCCATAAATAAACTTTTGTTCTGAAAGATAAAAATTACGTAAAATAATATCATTAATTTAAATTGGACGCGCAAAGCTGTATGTCTTAAAGTTCTAGTCTTAGTATGATAAAAACTTTAATCATTACCTTTTAAATGCGCCATTGTACACACAACGAAGCACAAAAACTGATGCTGAGGCCAATCTTCATCTTTATGTTTTTGACTACAGTAGAACAACAAGTTGCAAAATTTACAAGCGACTCTAGATCCCAACTCTTTCGTACATACATGACAGAAATTTGGTAAAAACACTTTTCGAAAACTATATTTATACACAAAATCATTGTTTTCAGTAGTTCTGTAACTGTACGATTCCTTAGATGCTTGCTTCAATAAATTGTTTTTTGTCTCAGAGTCTTTAGTTTGGGCTTTCTCTATTTCATTAGCGTCTCTTACTTTCACTTTAGCTGTCATTGTATTCGGCGGTTTATTCTTTTCTTTTTTATAATCTGTCTTATTCGATTGTGCAGGAATGTTGGGATGACCTAATAAGTTTTTTGGCTGTGAAGCAGGGTTTACTTTAATAGGTTTTGCTTTTGCATCTTCTTCTGGTTCAGTAACACTTATTTCAGGTTTTTGGAACAACTTTTTCTGAATCGGTAATTCACTTGCCTCTTTAGCGATCATCTCAAATGTATCATTAATATCTTCAGTACTCGACGTTAAAGCGTCCTCAAACTTTTCAATTGGTTCATAGAGAGCTGGTAATACTGAAGCTGGTAATGTTTCTTGGGAGTCTAGTTTGTCTAGATTTGTAGACTGCTGTTTGCCTTTAGTCTCCTGATTATCTGACTTTTTATTTTTGTTTTCATTTTTATTTGTTTCTTGGGCGCTCTTACTTGAACTGGATACACTTACATTGATACCGCTAGTAGTAGTAGTAGTAGTAGTAGTAACACTACAGGCTTCGGGTGTTTTTTTACCCTTTTTTTTAGTCTTGCTCTTTTTATCTTTTCTTGAAGGGCACACAGGAGCGGCAACTGATTCTGGTATTATGTTGATCTCTTCTAGCATAATGTTTTCTGTCTTGTTGATTTCACAGGGTGTAGTTAAAATAATTTCTTTTAACGATTTTTCTTCTTGCATCGCAGTTGAATCTTTCAAATTATACTCTAGTACCTCTGCAAATTCTCTTTCAGCTTCTAAGTCGTTTCTTTCTAATTCAGTAAGTTCAGCTAGGGATTTTTCAATAGTCATTTTTAATTCCTGTACTTCTTGGATAAGAACATTTTCTTTAAGTGGCCGGCCTTTGTCACTGTTATTTAACGTTTCTGTTTTTAACTCTATAACTTTTAAATCTAATGGATCCTGTTTAGATACTACTTCTGGAGATTCACCAGAACCTTCTACTATAGGAACTGACATTAAAATGGGAATGCCTTGCTGTGCCTGATCTGGGGAATTAATTTCACGTATAACCATATTATTATTATTGTTGTCAAATTGCTGTTGACTACTAGATCGTGGGTATTGTATTAAATCTGGCGTTACATGAGATTCTTCTTCTTTTAAATCACTTTGTAAGGAACAGCTAGCAATATTTAACTTCATATCACTCTTATTAAGTTCTTTATCTGTACTTGGTTCAGTTTCTTTAATATTCTCTTTGTCAGTATGTTTACCAAATCTCTTTTTCTTTCTCGGGCGTGCTTCCGTAAACTCCGTAGTTTTATCACTTTGAACATCTTCACAGCTTTGTTCTGTACTTTGTTCATTACAAATTACTTCTAATGTAATATTTTTTTCACTTTGCTTTCCTGAATTCTCATTGTCCATCATGGAGTGCTTTGCTTCTGATTTTAATAAGCTGACATCTGCATCCTTATTAGCTTTAATAATTTTGTTAAGTTCTTCAGGAATTGGATTATTGGATATTGTTTCTTCAATGTCAGTTGCAGATGATGCATTGTCACATTTCCTATTTTTACGCTTCTTATCTACAGGCTTGGCAATAACAGCTTTTGATTTTGCATCTTCGATAGCTAACTTAGTAATTTCTTCAAACTTTTCGATTTTATTTTCTTCCATAACAACCGAGGAAGGGTTACGCGTAGCTATAGCTTCAACAAGCTTATTCTTGTCTTTTTTGTTTTTCTTTTTCTTTTTACCTGTTTGCAGTGCACCTGATAGTTGGTTAGATTTATCCATATTTTCTTGCGACAAACCCTCTGCAAAACTGTTATCAGATAGATCTGATTCTAGCTGACACTCTCCAGGTTCCAACAACTTTTGAAAAGCCGATGTACAAGATTCTAATTCAGTTTTATCTGAATGTTCTTTCTTTTTCTTTTGTTTCTTTATAGGAGTTGCATTTTTAACACTTGAAGAAATATTTTCACTTACCGACGCATCCACAAAGACATGTGGTGTCGATTGTGTTACATCCGTAAACCCTTCTTCGGTCTTATTAGTATTTTTCTTACCTTTTCTTTTCTTTCGAGTTGCAATGACTTCATGTCCTTTATCAATATTTGCCTCTGTTTGTTCAGGTTCATTAAAAATATCAGATTCATTATTCGGTGCTTCAGAAACACTTAAAATATCAGATGCACGTTCCTCTCTCTTCTTTTTTCCTTTTTTTCTTTTCGGTTTTTCAGGTGCAATTGGTGCATCTTCAGTACAGACATTTTCACTTTCCAGAACAACACTCAAATCTTTTTCATTTTTTGAGCAAGTATCATTGTCATGACTTACAAATTCTTCAATTTTAGTTTCTTCTAAGTTTTTATTGATTTCACTAAGAGCTGAAACTGCACTAGTATTAGTTGATTTTGGTTTTTTATGTTTACTTTTCTTGGAATTCATTTCGTTTCACACCAACACTAAAATATACTTCGAAATAATTAAACACCCGTCTGAATCTACTCAATTTCAAATTACGTCTGATTGGATTGTGGGTCATTTGTTATTCTTGTCTGAAAACTTCACGTGTACGTACTAGAAAATGTCAAACAGATATTGTTACAGAAAAACCGACCTTACGAAGATATTATTTGATTTGGTTTGGCTTGTATAATAATACATTTGAACTGTGACGAGGAAGCGTAGCTTGCCAAAACTGCATGCAACTAGAGTTAGTTACGAGGCTATTATTAAATTGCAAGTATTGAAAAATGTTAGGCCGTCTGATACACAAGCAAATAATAACAATTATCGCACTACGAATATTATAGAAGTCTTAGGAATCCTATGTCATCCTTAAGATTCTAGTTCAAGTCAAATTGCACAAGTTGTCCTACTGTTTTGGATTATTCTATAAACAGAATAATAACAGATTACAATTATCTCATAATTTATAACATAAATCCGATTTCACACATTTGACAGCCGCACTTAACTTTGATAAAAGAAAAAAAAACACAATGCAATCTGACACAATCTATAGCCCAGCTGATGCCTTTGCCGGTCAAGCGTGCTTTGATAGAAATCTGAACTAGTTAAGGGATATTAAACTTTACTCATAATACTTAAGGGTTACGACAATTTGCGGGGTGAATGATCGAGAGACCCCCGTTTTAAAATGCTAATGAAGGGTTGAACCAGCCTTGATATGGAATAGGAGTCGGTGAATTGTCAATTTTTATTACATATATTCTGTTCATTATACAATTAATAGAAATATAGATTGTTAAATATTTACTTTTTATATTCTGTAAATAAAAAACAGTTGATTTAGACTAGATCAATTTAATTCTGTCGAGGTTTCCATTTAAAAAACTTGCATGTTTGCATCATTGCGAAGTTTTGCAACAACGTATTTAATTATAAACATTATTAAGTTGAACTTATTTACTACTTACTTACTTGGAACTCGTGTTGTAAGCTATTACTTAACTATTAGTAATAGCTTACAACACGAGTTCCAAAAACTAGAAAGGTACGTGAAGCCTTAACATCTATGTATAATAAAAGAAAGTCGTATTAGTTACACTATTTATCCCTCAAGAACGAATGAGCTGTATTTGGCTGAAAATTGGAGGGAAGGTAGCTAAAACCAGGAGATAGACAGAGGATATAATTATCCTGTTTTTGTGCAACGTAAAATAAAACATGGTACATATAACAAAACGTAACTAACAGCAAACGTAACATTACGTCATTTATTTACTTAACTAACGTAACGAAAATTAGACAGTTACAATTTTAAAGTTGATCGATGGACCTTATCATGCTGATATTATCATTAACAATGCTACGACCAAAAAATGTGATGTGGTGAGATTATTTACAATCAGTTACTTTTAGTTTTTGTTCTTTTTATTTGAAATTTTGTATTAAGGATACAGAATAACGTATGTCGAGTCCGCTAGTTTTTAATAAAATTTAAATTAAAAAGAAACAACTCTTTGAGTATAGGGTAAACCAATTCCCTGGCGAAGGGAGATAAAAGACACTGTCTAAACTAATTATAACTGCGCAAATGCGGAACAAATGGCGAATCAAATATGGAAAGGACTTTATTTTCAAATTCATTTCGTAAATAGGACTCAGCGTTATATAACCGTTTGACATAACGCTGAGATCGTACATTCGAGCCCCGGTTGTGCACCTATAGAATTTCTTGTGCATTTAACGTTTGCTCGAACAGGGAAGGAAAACAACGTGAGGACGGCGGAGAACAGCTTGCCGTAGACCCAAAAACGGCTGCGGCATATGACAGACACAGAAGGCTTCACTTACTTGCCTATTAGATTGATAAATGATCATGTGACAGAAACATAAATTTGAGGCCCCAACCTAAAAAGTTCGTAATGCCACTAATATTAAATTTATTTCAATTTAAAGAAATTATTAATTTATCTTCTCGTATAATCTGTAAATAATGACCATATCCTAGGCGGAAAGCAACAATAACAAGAATGATGCAGCTATATCCTATATTTTTTAATACTTCTTTCTTCTAGTCTATTAGTATTTGACTATTTTGATGTGGCTTGTAAAATTCGAAACTTAATGTAAAAAAATGTTTCCAACAAATGAGCCAACTTTATATGACCGGAAAGTCTCCACAATTGGCGAGCAAAATATAGTCGGGACATGTTTGTCGCGTGTGTCTGTCCCCCTGAGAACGGGACAGCAGCCCCTTCTTTGCGCTTTTTGAACCTTTTTCCTAAACAAAGAGATACATAGTGTGGTTAAAACAACTGACAGTATAAAGCGTCATGAAAAGTTTCGCGAGAGTCATGCTTAGAGATTTTACATAATAATAATTTAATTATTTGTAGGGCGAACGCGCTTAGATTATTATAAATGCCAGTATCGGACGATACTTAGCATCACTTCAATAGCCCAGTGAAGAAGAAGTGTCTATGGTACACTTTTTAAATCATTACCAAAATGTCTGACTCTAAGGTGGTTTGAATAGAACATTGACGGAGTATATTCCGACCTAACACCCGTGAACGATACAACGAAGCTGTGTCCCGTCCCCCAAACTGTTTCTTCGGCATATCAATGATATTTATCATTGCTTTGCGAACGATGGCACTGCGACTTCTCTTTAGACAGTTTTCGATCAAATAGAACAAAGTTGTTGAAATTCTGCTATAGTCGCGGACTGGGGTCGAGTTAATATAGTTTAACTTAAACCCAGGAGAACACAAGTTTGCGGGTTTCCCGATAAAAAGGCAGTCTTTATCGATCTTCTCTCTTCTAAGATAATCCTTAAAGCCACAGCTACCGTCGGAATACATACATACATACATACTTTGACATATTGAGTTCAGATTCGCAGTCATTTAAAAGAAAAGGCTAAATAGGCCTTATGTTTTAAAAGCTTGGTGTAGTGGAGTAGGTGGAGGGAAACCGACCGAAAGTCGACGACCCAGTCACTTTCCGAGCGGCTTGGTCCCTTGGCTTTGCGTGGAGATGTTGATACGGTCACTCTGCATATTCTGAATTTACCACGGAGCATGAACCCTTCACAGGAGATGTTTGGATTAATACTTGCAGCTGAGCTTTAGGTATCAGCGCACATCAAGCAGAATACAAAATATTCTCTGAGCGTTTCTTATGCCAGTTTTTGCCGTACACCACCATAATGTAAAACCCCCGATGTATTTTCGAAAAAATTCTACTTCCTTAAATAAAAGAGATTACCAATTCTTAGAAGGTAGGTGATGCCCTCTAGCAATATAACAGCTGTATCATTTTACATCAGGTGAGCCTCCTACCCTATTATTTTTAAAAAAATGTTACATAATATTGTAAATATTAAGTAAAAAGTAGGTCAAAATTTAAAATATTTTGCTTATAACATTATCAAACAATTCAAAGCAATGAGCAGATTCTTGGTATATTTTTTATTTAAAATGCCTTACAATGTTCGCGTGCTATTTGCATTAAAATTTGATATATGCAAGAGATTACCGTAGGGTTGATTCATGTTTAGACATAAGGGGTTACAACATCGTAGTTCAGTGTTTAATACCATTCCAAACATTCCACGATATTCATGATTGCTTCATTTTCCAAACACGAATCATGGTTAACAATTTCACCATTCAATATTTGTTAAAACAAAGAAAATAGCAAGTCTATTTCAAATTTCTAGTACTTAAAACCTTAAACGCTTTGTATATAAAAATAAATTAGACTATATTTCACATAAAACATCTACTGATCTATCTCTTTTAATCGCACAATGAACACTACTTAAGAAAAATGAGATCCCACACTGTAATTCTCTTTTAATCAGCGATTCCCAACCTTTTTTGTGCCATGCCCCACCTTTCTTAAATTCTTATAATCTAAAAAATTCATATTATGTATGTTAAATACAACGTATTTTACTTACAATACTTGCTTTATTATCCTAACACGAAATAGATATCTATTTAAATTTACTTTTTATTTCAAATGTCTACTCTAATATAATAATGAACATTGTTAACATTCAACAAACATACACACTTCTTGTGTATTAGATAGCCTTCTTATATAGATATAAATTAATGAGTTTTGTAGACGCTACTTCTAAAAACATCAGCTGTGTATTACGATTTATGTCCGCGCACTCGTAATAAGGAATTCCTTACCTCACTGTGGGATTATAACATTTAGTGCATTGATTTAAGGTCGAGTTTCCTACAAAATATAATATTAAATTTTGCAAAACTACTGCTCCTACGAAAACACGAACCTAACCCGTAGTGTTAAGGTTGAAATTAGTTTGGTAGCGTCTTTATTAGGGTTGTTCCGTTTTTCAGTATTACAAGGAATGAGTATATTCCCATTGTGACAATTCAGTTTAATAAAAATATAAGAAATATAATATAATTTAATATAACATAATCTGCAATCTTATTTTTAATTCAATAATAATATTTTAAGGTTCTTATGTGTCCCAGTTTGTTAAATATAATATGTGCATATAGCGATATAGCGTCTGATGTGTAAAAGTATTCTAAAGACACAAATAACAATATGAAGAACAATAATATACGATTTGATAAAAATATCCTTTTCCAACAAAACTCCATTACCCCCTGGACCATACTATATGAAATATGAGGAATTCAAGACATTTGTGTATAAGAGCTGGTGTCGTAACATGTAATAACGCATCGTGTAATAATGGAAACAGTGTCGAATATAATCAGGATGGCCACCCTCTCCCGGGCCGAGGCCAACGACCGCCGATAGGCGCACCTATCAATGCGATCCTAACAGATTTATACGTCATGCATTCGCCAAATTATGGATTCCGCCTGCAAATCTCTTCATAGAATAGGTACAATTCATATATTTATAACAACTTCGAGGTCACCTAAAATATCTTGAGGATCATATGAGGAGGAGAATATGTTATTGTATCTACTGGATTCACAATTAAGAAAAATTGTGAACCAAATAGATACATATACATGAATCTCTGGCTATAACACCCAAAACCTTTTCTAGAGATTTGATTTAATTCAATTCGACTTAGGGTCCTTCAAGAAAAGAGCGTACCAATTCTTAAAAGGCCCGGCAACGCACTCGCGAGCCCTCTGGCATTGAGAATGTCTATGGGCGGCGGTATCACTTAACATCAGGTGAGCCTCCTGCCCGTTTGCCCCCTGTTCTATAAAAAAAAAACTAGATTATTCTTAAATGTGCACAACTGTTACTTCTTTTCAGTTTGTTATGTTATTCATAAAATTTAATGAATGTTTCTCACATTGCAAATAATTCAAATTCCAATGTATATATTTTAACCGGAAAGCTGGTTTTGTATACCATGATGAAAAATTGAATACTAAATATTGACTGTAATCCCAATACGTTGCTAGGGTCACTAATGAAGGGGCGGGGTGTGGGCAACCCCACAGGTGGGGTGAAACAGGTGGAAAACTAGATAGATCTATTGAACCTCAAATTATTGAATGCAGTGCACATAATACCTACGAGTTCAGATTTATATTTATATCGCAATTAGGATTGATATAAAACAATATCCTGGACACTGGTAAGGTGCCAGAACAATGGAAGAACTCCGATATAACATTACTGTACAAAAAAGGAGATCCAAAAGATGTAGGTATTTATAGACCGATAAGACTTCTTTGAAGTGTATACAAATTATTCACATTTATTCTAAAAAGCAGATTATCCCCAAAAATGGATGAACACCAACCATTAGAACAAGCTGGCTTCCGTTCGGGCTTTTCAACAACAGACTACATACTACTACTTCAACAAACAATAGAAAAACATAAAGAGTTCAACAAACCACTATACGTAGCTTTCATCGACTACGCTAAAGCTTTCGATACGATCTCTCATACCTCTAAATGGAAAGCCCTGGCTGACTGAAATAATGAAATGAAAAATAAATCAAAGTACTAAAAACATCTAGTGGAAGTACCAGCAGAATAAAATTGGAAAAAAGATAAACAAATATACCAATCTGCCGAGGAGTAATACATGGAGATCCTCTGTCACCAAGCATTTTTTTGCGGTACTACAGCTTACTTTTGATAACATACATTGGCCAGCACATGGAATCACGGTAAATGGGAGGAGGCTAACTCGTCATTCTTGAAACAACATTTGTGGCAAACAAGAGGAAATGATAAACACACTGAAATAGGAGAGCGTAAAATTAGGGCTCATAATAAACCAAGATAAAAACAAAACAATGACAAACAATTAAACTATCAACATCAACTTAAGTGGCAAGCCATTAGAATTTCCAAAAAACACAATCTTGTCTTAAGGAGACTGAAACCAAAATTCACATACCTACTATATAAAGACAAACATAAGGTATTTATTAGGAAAAAGATGCCTTAGATTATTTTAAAATGAAAAAAAAACTAATTATCATAGACCTAACAAATAGACCTGAGTAATCAACGAACTAATAATAATGATAATTTTAGGAATAAGAGATTTGCCATAAAATTAACAACATCTTAGTCATCTTAGGCTTGATGACATCACTATTCTGGCAGAAACTCCTATAAAATGCGTAGCAATGGTTGCGTCCCTAGGAAAGGCGAGTTCTGATATGGGTGTAAAAATTAACGAAGACAAAGAGAATGAAAACATATATTAGAGTTACAAAATATACCTATTCAGGAAAACAAATATCCTTTAGTAATAACAATGAGGAAGAAGTGGCAATAAGGGTATAAGCTTGAAATGGGTGCTGGTAATTGAAATAAGTTTTAAAAGGAAACTTTTTTAAAACGTTTTAAACCAGAAGTTGTATAGACTTTTTATCTTAAATTCTGTATACACCTAGACGCTTGTCAAAGAAAATGTACTAACACCTAAGAGAGTATCAGAAAGAGTTGCTAGAATTTTATGAATAAATAAAGGAACAATGAGAAATAATAAAAGAAGGTAGAGTGCCGCGATTAGCATTCAAATAGTCAGTTGATAGGGCTGCCATTGCCCTGTTTATATGCTCTACGTAAATTTTTATCTGACATTATTAATGCCCACGGCAGTATTTAACATAATGTGAGCCTGCCATCGGTTTGATTTATTTTCTATGCCATAAGATAGATTTACATTCATTTACATTCATTCAATTTACACTCTATTTACAGCAATGCAATAAGATGTTAAGACCATCATCACAGAATCTCAATGAACAAAATGTCTCAAAATTAATTTACCTTATCTCTATGAATTGATTAGTAGTATTTACACTGTGTGTAAAACCTTTTTATATCGATAATACAGTGGTTGCCTGGAAGAGATCGCTCGAAAGCGAAATTTTGAAGAAAGCATTGTTGAGTGTCTTTCTCATACCTAATCCGCTGTTTTAGTGGTTTACTGTTTAGCAAATATTCCTGGAGTTTTTATTTTATCCTGTATATGTTTTATTTGTATGTTTACCTGTTAGAAAAAATATATATATAAATATATATGTTTATAACATACATATATAGCATTATTTATGATGGGGTAAACCTGAAAAATTAATTTAATAACGATCAAATAATAATATTTGCATTTGTAGCAACCCTACTGAGCCGCTTAAGTAAGACTCTTCAGCAATTTAACTTGCAAATGTTAGAGCGAGTATTTTCTACTACAACACCTACGTATAAAGTAAAAAGCTTTTGTGTCATTTAGTGAACTATTATAGAACTCGAAAACGTCAGATATTTCTGTTATTAGTAGGCATTATGATGATCCAACTACTAGTAATTTGTACCGCATTTGTTGTTTGTCTAAATTTAGTAAACAACATGTAATCTGATTAATTTTAAGTAATTCATGTCTATTAATAAGCCAAAGAAAAAAAGATGATAAATTCAGTAAGTTCGTGTACGTAGATTGTAATAAATAATAATCATATAAAGTACTATTTAATTTTATCTGTTTAAACTAGACAGATATAACATTTGTTACATGAGATGCTGTATTATCTCATTGTGTTAAAGATTATAACCGGATGTTTCCGACACTTACTGATAATTAAATTTGTAGGACTTTAATTCTAAAATTAAAGTTGTAAAAATGAATATTCTATACTTAAGGTACAGTATTTCGAGGTTTGTAGAAGTGCAGGCTGTTACGTGCCCAAACCCTTATATAATATATAAACTGGAACATTACGCATTCCTGGGAATTAATACTTTACAATGATAATTTTTATTTTCAGTTACACTTTACACAAGAATAGCTTACATAATAACTTGGCACATATCTCATTAAAGTTAAACCGATAATGCCATCCCAACTTGCCAAGCACATTTGGCACAGTTTTAAGAAAACAATAACCATTGTTCTCGACGTTAGAACGTAATAAACGTACCTAGGAGCGCTCTAGATATCTTTGAGGTCACGGAACGTAGCTGAAATATCAAGAATCCAGCTCTTTTTAGGTCGGGAGGTGCTAATCATCCTTTGTCTTAAAAATAAGGTCGAATATCCCGTGCCACGTCTAGTTCCTGTTCCCGGGGCTCTGGATCGATGCCGCTGCGTTGTATCTGGTTTTTTCGGACACTATACCAACCGGGAGGGGTGAACGAACGGGGTTATGTAAGGCGCAATCGATAGAGCAAGGCATGCGCGGCCGGCCAACCCTCAACCCTCGCAATATCGCTCGCGCGGGCCGCCGAAACGGACGTGCCGTGTTTTATTTTACCGCGTTTTGTTTCCCTTTCGTTCTTTCCGTTTATGATTTAAAGCCACCATGTCGAAGGGTGACGGTGAACAACAGAACGGCTCCGGCGAGGAGTCCAAAACCAACCTCATCATCAATTATTTGCCACAGAGCATGACCCAGGAAGAGATCCGAAGCCTTTTCTCCAGCATCGGCGAAGTGGAGTCCTGCAAACTGATAAGGAATAAGGGCGCGGCGTTCCCGGACGCCCTCAATCATGCACTGCACGGTGGAGGGCAGAGCTTGGGGTACGCTTTTGTTAACTACCACCGCCCTGAAGACGCTGAAAAAGCTATCGCCACTCTCAATGGCCTCAGACTTCAGAACAAAACAATCAAGGTATCTTACGCTCGACCTAGCAGCGAGGCCATCAAAGGCGCAAATCTCTACGTTTCTGGACTGCCAAAAACTATGACACAGTCAGAATTGGAGCGGCTATTTAGTCCGTACGGTAGAATTATTACTTCTAGAATACTCTGTGAGAACTCAGGCGGAAGGCCCTTCACTGGTGGTGAACAGGGCTTGTCTAAGGGAGTTGGATTCATTCGCTTTGACCAGCGCGTCGAAGCAGAACGAGCTATTCAAGAATTGAACGGAACAGTGCCTAAAGGAGCATCGGAGCCGATCACAGTAAAATTCGCGAACAATCCAAGCAACAACGGGAAGGCTTTAGCGCCGCTTGCCGCCTACTTACCAGCGGCGCTGCGCTTTCCCAACCCTCTTGGACGATTCAGCTCAGGCAAGTCTTTATTAGCTATCAATAAAGGTCTCCAACGCTACAGCCCGTTGGCGGGTGAGCTGCTCGGCGGGGTCCTGCCCGGCGCCGTGGGCTCGGAATGGTGTATTTTTGTTTACAACCTGGCTCCAGAAACTGAAGAGAATGTACTCTGGCAATTGTTTGGACCCTTCGGTGCCGTCCAGAGTGTTAAGGTTATACGCGACCTGCAAACTAACAAATGCAAGGGATACGGATTCATCACAATGACCAACTATGATGAGGCGGTCGTCGCTATCCAGTCCCTCAACGGGTACACCCTCGGGAACAGAGTTCTGCAGGTCAGTTTCAAGACGAATAAGATCAAGACTATCTAAGTCGTTCCAGACACGGCCTAGCCGGACGCTAGGGCGGCACAGACACAGCAGGCGCGCAACCATACATCACTACACACAGCACTACTAGAGGATACCCGCCTTCGCAGGACCGTGGCCACACAAGGAGCTCTTCAATCGTGTGTCTTCCTCATAAGACGACCAGAGCGGTCATTTTGTATGTAATTTGTAATTTATTCGATTAAGCTCATTCATCTCTTTGTTCGACAGTCGCCATTTTATCAGAAAAAGTGGGTTAAGTGTTACGGAAATCAAGATGGTGGAAAGTTTCTGCGCATGCCCGGATGAAATGGCGGTCGTTGAATGGGACGAGCGCGCAATAATAAGTTAAGATGGAGGCATCAAATGCTGCTGATCAACAACCATACATATTACATAGTCAATAACATAATGACAATCAACTTCGCTTATGAAAGGTTGTGGTTATCGAGAAATAGTTTTCGATTATTAATAAAGTAATTAGCAATAATATGCTATGCTCCATTTTAGGCGTCATATCTAACTTCGGTCTCGAATCGACGAATTGCCAAATAACGATAGAGTCGCGTTATTTCCGCGTCTATCGCTCACAAGTATAATAAATAGGTAGGATTCGGGCCGGCCCAACCAATTAAAATAGTGTTATTGTTAAAGATTGGAAATATATATTATCTATACGTATATTTTAATCATATATTAATCTAATTAAGGATGAGAACTAATCCAAAACTGTGATAGGTTTTGATAAAATTTTAAAAATAAAACTTGAAAGATCTCTGGAGCAGACGCCGTCGACGAGCCCTTTGTGGCGTCGGGCTACGTATTCACGAACCTGAGCTCCGTGTTCAGCATCGGAGCGAGCCCGCGCTCGCCGGCGGAGTAGGTTAAGTAGTTTTTGAAAAGTTTTGCGACGCCTCAATCGCAAGAGCTAGGTGACACTCGGAATGCGCAATCACACAAAGATGAGGAAAATCGATTGAGCTCTGGAGGAAACCCGGATGAGGCGGAGCCACGGCTCGCCTCGCGGGAGCGAGACATCCACGGGCCGGCTCTCTCGCTCTTACGCGAAACAATGGTGCGTTAGTACTTTAATGATGTCGTTAAAAATCGATGTCTAAACATATGATCTGTACCTGCTACTATTAATGTATGGATGCGAACCTGCGTCTATTCGAAGTAGGCTGTAATTGTCTTAGTTTAAATGGAAATTTGTAAATAGATAAAAATATATAAAATAGTTTTCGCCGCGTCTCGTCCGCGTCAGCACGCTGACGACCACAAATTGAACCCGACAAAGACCTAAGAAACATCGAACTTGAATAGATATAATATCGTGCCGTCCTAACGACCCTACGATTTTTGTAAAAAAGTATATACATAATAATATATGTAAAAACAGTTTTGTAAACATTTCAGAATATTAACTAATAACTGATAGGTACTCATTACATACCAAAGATGGAGATAAAAATTTACAAGTATTTATATATTTATTATATGTAAAACGTGCAATAACTGATAGCCAGTAATTTAATAAAAATATATTAAATAAATAACTCGAAGAGGTCGGTAGACTCACGTCTTCGTGGATAAAGAGGTAAAGATGTTTGTTTACTTAGTATTGTAAACTTAGTTTGACCGGGCAAGTCAACTTTTAAACTTTGTTTTATAAAGAAATTCGCTTACATTTACCGCAGCTTAAATTGCTTATCGTTCAATTTTAGTCTTAATACGTTAAATTATTAGATGTTTGTATTGATTTAGTAAAATTGAGAGTTACCTTCTTGAATTAAGCGAAACATGATAATGGCGTCCTTGTCTCTGGCATATCAATGCCAATGTCATTTAATGACAGACGTCGTCGATTGGTAGCGCGCGATTCGTTTCACGTGAGTTTGAATTAATTTAATGGAAAGAGCGGTGTGAGATGAGCTTGGGGTGTGAAGCACAAGTTTTGAATTAATAATTAATTAATATTATTATATTATAGTACCGTCTTAGGTTAATAGTTGTTGTGTTTTGTGTTGTTCGGACTCAGCATAAATATTTCAACTATTCTAGTCATCGGGACGGTGGTAATATAACAATTGTATGGAATAGTTGTCGAATTAATGTTGATGATAAGTCTTAATCATAATTTTTCGATATTATTTGTTAGATTTACTCATTAATTTAGTGCATGTGCAATTAATTGTATTTTTCTTGTATATCTGAGGTGTGCATTTATCTTATTTAATGTATATTATGTGTTTTAAATTATTGTGGTTCGATAAGGTTATTTAATAATTTATTAGGAGAATTGCACGTGGCGTTCGTTTCTTAAGTATTGGGAACACGTAATGGTGTGAGGAATTGATTTACCAAAATAATCTGATTGCTTTCTTGTTGATTCAGTTCATTCGATATTATTTCATGCTATTATCGTTTAAACTTTTAAATCGAAACAAAAACACCAAAGTATTTAATAACTCATCGACTTTTTAGATTATAAATAATGATAATTGTGAAAATGACATGTATTTTGGATCGAAGTGTTGGTTAGGCTCTCGGTAGGTAACGTATGACGTCACTATGTATTAGTAGAATGTTTTGTGCGTTCCCCTACTTTTCGGATGTTATTAATAAAAAAATAATAATAATGGTAATAATAAATTATGAATAGTGCTCAATAGCGTAGAAGGCGCGGGCCTGGTCTTAGAATAAAACTGGAGAAGCAATAATAATTATAAATGTGAATTTTTAACCACACGGGTAGATATGCTACAATATAATTGACTTGATATTTTTATATGTATTTTAAAATTTACTGTAATTCATATCTTCATAGATATAAGCGGCCGACTTGCAAAACGTTCTACTAATAGTTAAAAGGTAGCTTTTATAACTATTGATCTCTGTGAAAGATTCTAAACCACCATGGTCACTTTAATATATTATATAACATTACAAGGGTGTGTATAGTAATAGAAGCTTCCTTTGACTGTTTTATCTGCTAAATACAATGATTTAAAACCAGCTTTCCAAGAGACATAAATCGGGGATTGCGTTACAGTTGTTGCACCTTCAATTGTATTTCATAGATAAAATAATGTCTGAAGAAAGCCTACGAGTGACAAGGGATAAACATACTTATATTATCAATAGCATAACGGCTACTTTTTGAACGGTGTTTTGAAGCATTTTTTATGAAATTGATAAAGAATAATTAAAATAATTATTGGCAATCCCGAAACAATACTAATACGCATAGGCTAATTAACATTGAGGCTGTGAAATTAGCAAAAATAATAATACACGTGGCGAATGTTAAATTAAGAGGAGTAAGAGTAAAACCACAGAATGAAAGATATATTTTTTAAGAATTTGGTAGAAATGCCATGTGAGAGTTTGGCTTACGTGTTACTTTGGCGCGGTTTTTGACATATTGTGGCATGTGCGTCTGTGGACCTTCGATGCTGCCGCGTTCCATTTCACTCAGATATCATTTCTATCTCTTTGTTCTGTGTAACACGCGTACAAAATATTTTGGCCGGTTTATTAATAAGCGAATCATTTAAATACAATTCCGACGACAATGCGTGAAAGAGTCCAAAGGGTGGCAGTAGTAGCATTTTCTACGCAGTTAGCTTTTTGATGTGAGAATGTGAATGGCCTTACTCTCGGGCATAAGCACAAAACTCAATCGGTGGCCGAGACATACGCCATTCGGAATAGTTAAGACACAAAGAAACCATGAAATCTTCCATAGGAACTAATTAAGTACAACGTGGAAAATGGTTCGGTTCGAATGCGATGTCTAGTCAAATGCTCAATCAATTGCATTTATCATTTGAGGAATCGAAACGTTTTCGACGTTTAATTCGAGACATCGATTAAATGTGTTACATGTCAACCGCTAGACAATTGCACCTGCAGACTACGGCTATATCTTTATAAAATTATTAAGTAGAACACGTTTGCTCATCGCGTACTTCCTCGTCTTTTGGATCCGTTTCTCTAGTATATAGATTACGATATTTCCGTGATAATTTTATAAGATATAGCCCTACCACATCTCCCTTGTATCTGCGGACAGTACATATTTTAATCATTGTAATTGATATAATTCACCATAATGTCGTCCTGAATATCTATTGTTGCCTGTATGAGGATTAGTTCGGCAAAACAAAATCTCACTATTACATATGTATATGTGCCTGAAAACGTAATAGCTCATACACAGCATGATAACTTTGAGTTTATTTGAAAATTTAATAGCCAAATAGAAAATTTTACTGTCAGTACAAAATATTTATTCGCCTTGTTTATTAAAAGCTTTCAAATGATTCAAAGTTCAATGCGTATTCCATATTATTAACGAAACCTAATATTTTCTGCTAAACGTTATAGACAGTGAAAAATTAACTGAAGTGGAAAACTAAACGAAGATGCAAAGGAAAAACTAGATTGCAATAATTAAGTAAATAAACAGGTCTCGAGACATTGGGTTTAATTGCCGTATAGTTTCGAATTTAGTAAGAAAATATAAATTAAAATATCAAGTAATAACGATTTCACTGTCTATTTATTAGGTTACTTTCGGTGTTGTTTCCTCTTCTGCATATCGGTTCGTTCCCATTTCGTTTCAATCAAGAAAAAAATATATTTTGAACTGAATAATATCCGATTATACATTTTAGGCGCGGGAACGACAAAAATTAGCAAAGCGGTGCGAGGATTTAATCCTTTTTTAACGTCCGAAATCCTGATTAGAAGTTCAAAGTGATCGCGCCTAACATATATAGTCTACTAAAACGGGTAAAGTAGTGATAAACGGTATGGGAACCGACCAAAACGTTATGCAGCGTAGTATGTGATACCTAATAGTAAATAATTGTAGTCTTCATTCGTATCCAGCGGCAGGACAAAGGTGTCAAGCGAACCCCATTTCCGGCTCGATTTAAACTAGATTATAATTAGAAAATGCATCGTAAAATAATTTAGATCTCGACAGAGTATTCTCTAAGTATTTTACCAACTCCAAAGTATAGAAGCAATGAAATATTTATAAAGATTATTATGTCAGCCGATTTCCTGTTTTACGCTGACTCCTTTGATACGAATACGTATTTTACAAAATTAAAAAATTTTGAAAAAAAAAACTTTAAGATCTTCCGGTATTTAAATGTTCGCATTTTGTTCTTCTATTTATGATTATCGATAAGGTAGGTGTCTGTGTTGGTATTAACAGATTTAGTTGATATATTAATAATATGGTGTAGCGGAGCGCAGTCGCCACAACCTAGCCTCATATTAGTCGTAAAATTAAAAGCAATTGTATCCAAAATGGCGGACAGGGTTGTGCGATTGAGCGACCGTGATTAGGTGTTTATATTATTGTGTCTGTTTAAACGGTTACCTCTTCTACATTATAGCTTTTGTGGAGAAATTTGTGTTGCACAAGAAATAGTAGCATCTTAAGATTGAGGCTAAACCTGATCGTCTTCTCATTTCATGGAATTACTGATGCTTTGTAGATGGCACAGACTAGAATTTCATCTCATCCGAAAGTAACAAGTTGGTGCAACCCTGAATTGGCGTGCTTTAGCTTATTCATATTATTTAAAGTACTGAGTGCTGTCGAATGAGATAAGATTTGTAGATTTTAAATTCCAATTTGACTCAGTTTTAGTGTCATCTTAGACTAAATGTTGTTCCCAATATTTTGTAAGCCTACGTTTTGCCAAACATGCATTGTAACGCACACAGCCCATGTGTGAGTGTCAAGATGAAATACAATGCGTTTTGGTAAATCGTTCAGCCGTTCTTACTTTGAAGTTCGGTCTAGAAATTTAAAAAAGATACTCATTCCTATAATAAGGCATTAATAACCAAATATTTACATCTGTAGTCGTTACTTGGCTGTTTTAAGTAATTATTAATTAATATTTTCACGTACTTTCTGTGTCTATAATTATTAATTTATTGGAATTAATTATAATTGAAAATAAATAAAGAAAAAATTGTCACATTCTCTTCACTTTTTACAATAGTTTTTACAATATGATATTTAATATCCTCAATGGTTGTAACTATACATTTCTTGTTCTAAATATATAAAAAACCCGATGTTTCTTCTTTTTATTTCAATCCTCCTTGTAATAGAATTATAATAGAAAAGCAATACTCATAGGATTAATTATTTGCATTCGGACCTACCTTTAAACTCTCAAATACCAGAATGAACGTAGCATGAATGCTCTGGATTTCTAATAAATTAACATTTCAATGTATTATATGTATGTAATAAGTTTTTACAACTATCTGCAGAATAGATGACTAAATAGAACTCCTTCCTTGTAAGCCTTGGATCTCATTTTAATACATTCATTTAAGTTCAGCATCAGTTTCAAGGGAACTGAAAATACATTGCTATGTTCTTACTGTATTTTCAATATTTGTATTTTCATAAAACTACTACAGGCACCGATTTCTCAAAATAAGCTGTTCAAATTGCTAGTAAAATAAAAAAATAATTAATTTTGTAAGAGTTAAATGAGCTAGATAGATGTCTATGGTCAGACGTTAGGTCGATCAGTTGGTAAGGCGTCCTTCTCACCGGCGCAGAACACAAGACCTCTGGTTCGGCTGTGAGCTAGTACATTTCTTTTATAGAACGCGCAGGAGGCTCACCTGATGTTAAGTGATACCACCGCCCATGGACACTCAATGCCAGAGGACTCGCGAGTGCGTTGCCTGCCTTTAAGAATTGGTTCCTAACCTACGCTCTTTTCTTGAAGAACCCTAAGTTAAATTGGTTCGGAAATACTTCACTGGGCAGCTGACGGCGGACGTCGAGGTGATACGGGTGGAATTTCGTATTCTGCCTCGATGTCCGATGATGAAACTCAGCCGCAGGGATTAATCCGAACAACTCCTCTGAACACTCTCGATGGCAAAGTGGTAGAATATGCAGAGTAACCCCACATCGTTACGCAAAGCCAAAGGATCCAGCCGCTCGGAGAAGGATTAGTCGTCGACAATTCGTTGAATAAGGTCAAGTGGAAGAAGTTGGTACTGGGGAGCCCCCGCCCAGAGGTAAGAAGAGCACTCCATGTGGGGCCGAACTTGCGCTTTATATAGTTGCAAGCGGTGGCCCGGAGTGAAGTACTGTCTCGCCTTGCAGAGCACACCGAGCTTTTTAGAGGCTCTTAGAATTCCCTTTCCTTTCCCTCCAATTGACCGCGAAACTGAACGTCGTTCAATATGCCAACACCAAGTATTCCAATGCTGGCTGTGGCTTTAAGAGTGTTTTCGAAACGAGGAGTAGCGACAAAGGGTGTTTTTTTAGCGGAAAACGTGCAAACTTGTGTCTTCTTGGGGTTAAATTGGACTAGGTTAAGTCTGCCCCAGTCTGAGACTCCAAGTAGAAGAGTTTTGACTTCAGGCACAAGTTTGTTGCGGTACTCATCGACTGACCGAAAAATACCTGGCTGGCCAGTTGTACAGAGTATCCCCAGCGCTGTTATCAGCATATCAATGAAGGTTGCTAAGTTGCAACATATCATTGATATGCAGAAGAAACAGGGCGTAGATGGTCGAGTTCCAGCTTCTATTATGTTTAAAGATATCTATATAAAATATTCTCATAAATGTATGGACTTGCCAAAGTCAAAATATGTAATCCCTTAAACTTCCTTCGGGCTGACTCCCGTGGGGACAACCCACAGATCGCTCTTATAGCCCGCTTTCGCACTAAAGATATCGAATTAATTTCCGCGGCATTACCCCACAAAATAACACCATATGACATGATATTATGAAAATAGCTGAAATAAACGAGCTTTACTGTATTCTCATCCGTAAGATCGCGTATCTTTTTCACTGCGAACGCTGCAGAACTAAGCCTATTCGAAAGACCTTCAATATCTGATTGAGTAGTATAGAAAAGTTAAGCTTGATAATGTTTTTTTATTATATAAAACAAGTCCTCCGACGTGTCTATCTCTCTGTCTGTTCGTATTAAACTCAATAACGCACTGAACTTATTGTGATTTTCATCAATATCCAGAATGATAGGTACGTGTTACAGTTGCCCGAGCGATACAGGCGGTTCTTAGTTCGTAGGTATATAAGATATTATTATATTTTGGTTAGAAAAATCGCAACCACTGTTAACCACAAGACCAATGCAGTTAAAACGAGTAATAAAATTAAGATACTACCATTGAGACAACATTGCAGAGGCCTTGAACTTAATTAATCTAATTATTACAGGTACTAATTTTACTACTAAGTATTAATACTTATATTATTATTTTTTTGCGACTGAGGCGCAATTTAGCTGATGTGGTCGCTGGCAATATGACCAGCGCTGTGGAACACTCTGCTCCTCAGCATAATCCTGAGCCAGGGCCATTTACAGCCACAGCACACACGCATTAGGTACATGCTTGAGACGAACCGAATGGGAAAAGGAAAAAATAATATACCTCTCATTACATATATCTTTTATTTAATTTTTTCTCTTCTATTACTGCTATGTTGTGTGTGTTATCTTTGTTATAAATAATATGTCTATGTCTATGTCTAATTTGGAACATACCAAGACCCCCTTCACTATTAGAATTATGCGAGAAGCAAAAACATTTGGCGTCCCTTACCCCAACCAAAAGCCCCAGAGACGGATGAATTATTGACGGATCCATATCGAGACATAAAAAGACAATAAAACAAACGATCTGCACGTCTGTCGCTGATAACTGAATTTATTGGTTACCATATTATTCTAAAAAGAAAAATGCATGTATTCATTCTGTTTGTTAGTCTGTGCAAAAGACGCTTGTTATGAATTGTTATTAGGATTTTTTTTGGAACGTATTGGATTTAAATTAGATTAACTTTCATATGAATTCATAAACCTGAGGTCCAGACCTAAAAAGGTATTAGTGCCACTGATTTAATTATTTTTAAGTGACCATGTCAACAACAGGAGACATAAGGTGGTAAATTATATATTTCATAGTATTTGAGAGTTGTCATCTCCTAATCTTACCTTATATGCGGTCAATGACCCTAAGTGGGTTGAATGACCTCGTCTTTAGGGTGATTTTTGATTATTGTTGAACCCCAAAATTCATTCTCGGAATACTTAGTATGACTAAGGGTAAACCATCAATATTCACGATATCAATTGCGTAAAATCAAAATTAAAAGCCTTGAGCCGATATTAATAAATGCTGTTGAGAACTTAAAATATCTTAAAGAATATTAATAAAGAATAATAATATATTTTCTAACTCTACTACAGATCTTCTTTAACGACTTGCGTTAGATTGTTATTGACTGCATACAGAAAAACAAACCCATTATTAGATATACTAACACTAAAACTTATTTATTCTTCCGTTTTTAAATGTACCATAATATTTATTATTTTATTACTACTATAGAAAATTGTCCTTAAATTAAAGAAAAGTCAAAGTCAAAAATAATTTATTCATATAGGTAGGTAACATAATGTACACTTATAAACGTCTTAAAAGAAAAGAAATATAAAATGATTCTAATTTTACATTTACTAACAAACAAATTTCAAAAAAACTTTTGAAAAAAACAAATTTAATTTTTTCATTTCGTTTCTGTTCAGACATTGAGCGCATACTGAATTCGATCACAGTAAAACTAATGCCAGAACAGACTGAGACAGACAGAAAATTAGAAAAAAATAATTTAACCTATTTTGATATGCAACAGCGGATCCAGGGGAGGTCATGACTCCATTGTGAACTGGTTCCAGTATTTACGTGGACCACTAATTGAATATAATGATTTTAATATTTTGTCACCATCCAGATTTTATGTAACTACATATCTTCAATATTTAATTAATTAAATATACATAATATAATAACTTTGTATGATGACAAACGTATAAGTTCTTGACTTGACCACGGCTATGTGACCCCCTCCTGGCGCCACAGCTGGATCCGCCCTTGATGATGCCCGTTTCTTTCTTAAACAACACCACGTTGTTTTAATTTGCAAAACAGACTAAGGTGGGGAGTTGTTTTCCTTAGCAGTGCGATCAAGAAGAAACAACCAAGGAAAGAACAAAGTCGTGTGGTGGAACCACATGCCAATTCATTTATGAGTATGTATACTAAGTTAGTGTTGATGATTAATAATCACTGTTTCATTTTAAAGTACATATAAACATAGTCATTGTAATTACTCAACAGTCGGCCTTGGTACCACGGGGTGCATAACTTATAATTACAACCCCAATTGTAATTAAATTTTAACGCGTGCAACCCTCGTGTTACTATGGTTATTATTTTCGTACATATTGTTTGAATCGATCAAACACGATATACCTATATCATATAAATCTTGCTTTGGATATCGGCTGCAATCCGTAGTTTCTTATGAAATTTCTTTAATACTTACGTGAGAAAAGAAGGAAATAAACAAAATATATCATGTTTAATCCGACGCTACACTGTCTACGCTATAGAAAATGCCTACGGCGTAAGAGAGTGATTGAAAACAATGATGCAATGCAATTGGAGATAACTCGACTTGTTAAAAATGCGTCGTGCTTTTATTAACGACTAGCTAAGACTAGTAATCAGTATTGCTGAGAGTTTTATTATAAGTGTACCTACTTAATAAAAATTTCGGGCCTTTAGGGTCAACCGTTTTCCTCAAGACATTTATGTATTAATATTTTTATCAAGTTTCAAGGTTCTAATCTTGCATTGAGGCTTACAAGGTCATACGTTACGAGAGCAAATTTTTATTTATAACATCAGGGTCGACACAACATTTCAGGGTAAGCAAAACAAAGTTTTGTACAAAATATTATAATGTTTATATTAAAATCCCTCTCTAAAAGGAAGTCTTCGTATATCTCATATTACGAAGCGACGTGGTCGCCGATCTCGCAGACGAACGGCACAGAACCTGTAAAGTTAATCTCTTTTATATCAAAATCACGGAATAACGCAGTGATATTAAAAAAAATCTACTACTTTTTAAGATAGTTTATAAAATTTTAATGAAATCAGTCAAGTTCATGAATTGAGGCCTCTATAGGCGTGTTAAGTAGAGGACCCGGGTACGAATCCGAGCGAAAAATTTGAAAATTGTGACGTTTTATCCGTATTTAAAATTTAACCATAATGCACCTAATGAAGTTTCACTCCAAAAAATATACATCATGACGACACCCCACATACACAGCATTACATAGCATAGCACATACATTTAGGGTAGGTAGGTTAGGTAGGTATTACTTAATTAAATGTATTAAATGATTATTTTCTTCTGTAAATATTTAATATTTTTCCTTAGTATAATTATTTTTGTTTTATATATTACAAGCAGACTCGGCCAAGCATTGCTGTGGCTAAGGTTTTTGTTATATTACATAGTAGTAAGCTATTCAAGGGAAACTGTAGGAGAACTGATGTGAAAGGTAGATAGCTTATGTGAAACGTTGGTACTTTTAACACAGCGCCATCTGTTAGAATTATATCAAATGATAAACAAAGAATTTGCAATAAATTAAAATTGCGACTATAATTTGAGATTTACTATCTATCCTGTCTCTCAAGTTAGATCGAACTGCACATGGTGTGCGAATTTTATTATAATCGGTTAAGTGGTTTAGGAGTCCATTGAGGACAAACATTGTGACACGAGATTTATATATATTAAGATATAAAACAAATATAATTTACAAAAATAATTTAAAAATATTTGTGAGAATACCTTTATGAGTGTTCACATGCGCCTTTAAAGCCTTAATGCTGTCGCATCTCTCCGGACAAATTCGGCACTCGTAGTGGTATTGAAGCACCTACGACCACAAAACGCAAAAATCAACATTCAGGCTAAATTGATATTCACTCTAGTTAAAATAAACGTACACTTAATAAATATTCTTATAAAACAGCTTTGAGCTGGCAAAAAAACAAGAAAGAACTGAGTTTGACATTGTTCATATCATATAGTAATCAAATTAACTATTCAAAGAAAAGAAAGGATTAAAATAAGAAAACAGTTTTTACCTCAGAGAGTGACTTCGAAATCTCTTTCTTATGCGCCTTCACATCTTCTGTGTTGTGAGATCGCACGTGAGATAACAAGTTATATACGCTGACACAGACACGATCGCATATACTGCACTTTATGTTCGCTGGAAAGAACTTAAGTTAAAGCTAAGATTCGTTAAAGCCTGTTAGTCTATAAATTTTAAATTTGGCGCCTTCAGCAATTACAGAATATGTACATCACTTGTTGTCTATGATATATCTACTATCTATGATTTGCTCTGTGTAATGTGTATAAACTTACTTCTTTTTTCGCCATTTTAGTTAACAATAAAATATATAATAAACACAGTGAAATACTCGTTTCATTTAACAAAGCCATTGCGATAGTAATCATCGTCTCAATATTTAAATAATTCCTTCGACGGAACAACTACATCGAACCTAAGCCTGTCACGTCCAGCTGTCTTAAGTGGTGCTGTAAGATCTGCGTACAATCGTTGTATGAATAATGGCAAAGCACCTCAGCTCGTAACGTCATTAGTATTTTTATTTCACTGTCATTTAGTTAAATACTATCAAATTAAAGCGCAGGCAATAATAGCGTGTAATGCTTAAAAGCCGGCAATGCTCTTGCGAGCATTCTGACAATGTGAGTGTCCATGGGCGGCGGTATGACTTCTCATCAGTGAGTTGAGAGTATGTTTGCCTCCTATTACATATAAAAAACTCAAGGGGCTATACTAGCTTATTAAAAACTTATTTTGGAATATATTATAGAATTACCTACATTGTATTGTGATAATTATAAAACATCAGAACTATTTCCCTATCTGTTTCGACACATTCTGTTTTCAAATTTGTTATTGAGAAAATAACAACTTTTTTATAGTTATATTAAAGTACCTAAAGTAATTTTTATAAATCTTTATGTGTTTAGAAAAAAATACATGCAAACCAATAGGTTTGATTTGAACAAGTTGTTTAAAAATACATAAATAAAGTTACATAATAGTGTGCATATATAAACTAAATTTTCTAAACATTTATACTTACTATTATTTCCTTTATGTACACCCCTCCATGATGTCTGATAGCAAGGTAAACACATTTTGCAGACTACTAACTCACGCAAATACTTCTTGGAATCATCATCTGACCCTTCACTGAAAACAATGAATGTTAAAATAATGGTAAATCCCATCAACAGTCTGAAAAAATTCATTATAAATGAAGACAAACACTTAATTTATTTATAACATTTGTAAGTAGAACACTAACCCAAATAAATATACTAAAGACATAACCAAGTATTGATTTAAAGCAAAGATTAGAAGAAAAAGTGGAGTTAAAAGCAAGAAAATAAATGAATGATTAATGAAGTGTAATTATAGAAATTGTAATTATATTGACATGTTATAAGCTTAGTTATCATGTAACATTTTAAATGTTTAACACCAACCTTTCCTTTTCAAACATTTTATAGGTACATGAGAGAACTGATTTTGGTTTATATGCAATAAGCATTTCTTCATCTTTATCAAACTCCTTGGTCAAAATGACTTCTTCTCTGAAATTAACTGGTTTTGTTTGTTTAGGGCCCAGTACAACTGATTTTAAGAACTTTTTTTCTCTGTATTTAGGAAGCATGGCTTGAACAATTTCAGATTTTTTCATACCATCTTCATTTTCTACTGTTATTTTGCTCCACATAGTTGTTTCAACTTTCCCTGTTAAATTAATTTAATTTGAAAATTTAACATAATATACACAAAATAACAAAGTTAAAAAATCAAAATCAAAGTCATTTATTCATGTAGGTAACACAATTACACTTATTGTCAAAAAAGAAATATACATTGAATGCTTCTAATTTTACATTTATTGCTGGTTCTCAAATCAAGGGCATAGAACAGAAGAGAAGATCTGGCAATAAACTCTCTACCACTTTTTTTTTAAATGCCAAGTGTTTTCTTTTACACAAAGTTTGTAAGCAGCTGCAACCATTGCACCATGTTCTATATAAAATCTTATGTAATAAAGATTATAAAAAAATAAATAAATAAAATAGCCTTTATTACTGTTAAAGTTACTATATATATATGTACATTAAAATTATAGAATGTCCCTAATAACAGTGTGCCTTTCGGCAAAGGCCTCCTCAAATTCTTTCCACTTTCCACACAAAGATTAATAAAATAAATTAAAAACAAAGATTTGTCCTCAATCAGCAGGAGGCATGGTATCAATCAATCAAAATATCTTTATTCATATAGGTAAACATGTACACTTATGAACGTCAAAAAAAAATGAAATAATTGTAATTTACATTAACTACCAGTTTTCAAGTTAAGGGTGTAGAGCAGGCAATAAACTTTCCGGTACTCTTTTCAATCTCCAAGTTCTTAATACAAATTGTTTGAACTGGAGCAAATCAATCCTAAGGAATAGGATCATTTAAGTATTCATTAAATTTATAAAGAGCTTTATTAATTAATTTACTTTTAACTACGTGATAACTCTGTGGTAAAACACGAGCTAAAATTAAAGCTATTTGAAACTCACCAGTCTGTCTGGCATTTGAATTCCTCAAAACAATCGTCCTTGTAGACGATACAGCGTCCTTTGTGTCTGGTCGCAAAGGTGAATCATACAATTTCATATGTTTCAAACACAAATTGTTCCAATTTCTCAACTTTTTAAGGTCTCCATCCTCCCGATTCCACGCACGAACTGGCAAGCACAAGGGATCTTCGTAATCAGGAATTCTTATGTCTAATTGTCGCCTAATTTTCAAATCGTATTTAGAAGTTCTTTCATTTTCTCTTTTAAAAATTGGACGAGATGGTCGCATTTTTCTTTTGAAACGTTGACGATATTCTTCTGACGGATCATAGTCGGAATCTTCCTCCTCCTTCTTTATTTTCTTTTTAATGCTCTTGTCAGGTTTTTCTTCTAGAAGTGACGATGACTCTAAAGGTTCTTCTTTAATTTTAACGAATTCCTTAGAATCGTCTAATTTTAGAACGTATTGCTGGATAATTTCAACGTCTTCATCTAGGCATTCTATTTCACAGTCCATATCCATTTCAGATTCAGACATCGTGTACGAAATGTAACTTGTAAGTTCAATAAAAAATAATGTAAAAGTTAGTTTACTCTTAGAGGTTATACTTTGCAGTCAAGATTCTGATAAACGTCGAGGTAAATATTAATATTTACCTCGGTATTATAAACGTTAAAAAAGTTAAGTTAATATTTTTAGAATTAATATTTTCTTCCTGTTTTTTGTTTTCATAAGTTTTATTTCAATCGCAGTCCAGTATTCACTATTCAATAAAAAGATTGTTGAGTGTAGACTGTAGACAATAAAAAATAAATATACAATTTTAGTTGATATTATTTACAATTTTATGAGTTACAACCACAGAATACATATATCTAATTAGTCTATGATTCCGTAATATAAAAAGTATCTTGAATCTTTGTTCTACTCTCTATTTAGTCTATTCTCTATTCCTAAAAAGTATTTTGACAACATGTCGGATAAGTTAGTACTTTTATAATTAATTAATTTTATATATTGTATTTAACTTCCCCTTTATGACAGTTTTGAAATCTAAATTTATATATTTGTGTTCTTACAAATTTACATTAATTATGCCTGTGAATCATAAATTACAACATAATCGATAAATATGTCATACATCCATGTGTCCTAAAGAAAGCTTTTTCTTTCAGCGAAGACATATTAGGTGAAGATTTAGGTGATCACAGCCTTGCGGATTATAATCTCGGAAACGAAGAGGAGGAACAGTTGCTAGCTGATGACTACGAAGGGAATTCTCAAAACGTACCCTCTGGTGGACCATATCGTGAGCGTACTAGTGTGCCTGCTGATTATAATGAAACCAATGTTCAATATACGCCGGTCAGTCTTGTTCGTCTGTCTATTCTCGAGTTCTCTTTAATTATAATCTTGTACTGGTCTGCTTTGATGTGGTTGATTGATTTGTTTTGGTATATTATAAACATCAGCTGAATTCTTCTTTTTATAGCCAGCTGCTTATACAACACCAGAGACTGAGTGTGTGGTACCAAACATTACAGTTGAAATACCTGGTTCAAGAGCTGATCATTGTACATATGCTCCCTATGAACCATCATACGAAGCTGAACATGCCGTACCACCCGCTATTGTAAGTAGCTATAATCCTATACTATTTGTATAAATTCTATTTTGAATGAAAATGATCATATCATACCTGCGTTATGTGTTTGTGTGTTTTCTGTTATTTTTTGTATGTTTTCGGTGGTTAGTTTAATGTGGTTTCACCAACATTAATTTAAAATCCCTCTTGGTTAACTTAAATGTTAACATATAACCAAATTAATTGTAAATTTGTATTTGTGGAGATTTTGTTCAAAATTGAATTTGTATGCCTTTGACAAAAACCATATTTATGCATTTGTAAATGGATTAATATCATGATTATAAAAACTTAAAGGTTCAAGTATTATTCCTATCTCAAATTTATTTTGAGGTAATTTTAAAATATTCTTCTTTAAACTTTTAAAGAAGAACTGTATCTTTTGTTGTTTACTAAGCACACAATTGAATCTATATAATATGGAATAATGATTGTTCTTGTATGATTTGATTTCCCCACCAACCTTTTGACACAAACATATTTATTTAATGGTAATGAGTATTACCTACAGTTATTAATGCATACAGTTGGTTTTGTGATTTAAACATTTAACCAGACCTACCAGTGCAATGATTTATTTATTTGTTGATATCTCATTTTATTATTCTTTAATAATATTTTGTGTAAAAGGTAATATATCATTTATTTTAGAGATATTGATACTTTAATCTGGACAATGATTACATGATTTTGTGAAAATAAAATTTTAATTTCAGCCAGCGGCACCGATTGAATCTCCACAAATTGTGCCATCAGAAATTTCACCAGCTGCAAGTTAGTACAATCTTTTTTTGGGAAAGAGTTTCTTATTCTGAATTCAGAATTAATGTAGAGTTGATTGTTTTTATTAAATTTTTTCAGGTATAGAAACCAGTAGAGAGAGATTTATATCAGAGAGACCGGTGGGTGCTCGGACACCACAAGTCAGAAATATACCAGACTCCCTTGGTAAGATCTCTTTGTAAATCTGAGGTCATACTATGCTCAGGACATATTATTTTGTAAAAAATTTATGGAAAAGGGAAAAAAAGAAAATGTAGCTAATTATTGATTTATTTTCAGATAATGTGTTTGTTCCCCGCGGTCGTAATAACTCCTGGCGGGCACCGCACTACCGACATAACCATCCTTACCGGCGACACAATGCGCACTACCGGGTGAGTTTGCAATGATTATTGATTCTCATGCCTTTTTATATTCAAAAGTTAATGAGTCAAGGAGACTAGTATAAATCTTAAATAAATTATTTTCAGGGAAACTTTGGCCCTCGTCCCTCTTTCCCACCGCCTCAACGCGTAAGTCCACCGCATATTCGCCCAGAATTAGACAGTCGTCCCGACTTACTTCCCGAAAGGCAAATATTACCAGAGCCTCGGGAGAATTTTCCCCATTTTCAAAGGTTTCCTTTTCGCCCTGAAGAGAGACCCAATTTCATCCCAAATCAACCGTTCGAGAGGCCCATGTTTCCATTTGGCCCTTCGAGAGAAATAATTCCACACAATAATATCCCCCAAGTGACGATTCGCCAACCCTTACCGGGGTTGCCGGCTAAAAGCTTAGAGCCCGAAGTGAGAATGCTGCCAGTTTTGCCACCGAATTTGCCAGGATTGACAGGGAAGAAAGTGTTGATTAATCCACACTTCAAGGGAAATTTCCAGCCACCAGTTGAAGGTAATTTTAAATATGTTTAGCTTTGTAGTATTTGGATTAGGGATCGTTCAAGTATTACTTGACGCAATTTGCCCCTTGTTCTTGTGTACCAAGTAGTCAAACGTTACCCCTCAGGTGCTTATGACTCCTTATAGTTGCCATTTATGTGGTGTAAAGTATCGGAAAGTCGAAAATAACTTGCCGAGTTTCTTGCCCGTTCTTCTCAGAACAAGACCTCCTGGTAGTCTTGCGAACGGATGGCGTAGTTTTGCTCTTTCGCGAATTTTGTAAACGTTTTTGACATTCATAAGCATGCCTTAAGTCGCATCTAAACTGAACAAATAAATTTTGATTGATTGATTTGATTTGATTGATAATATTAACAATAACCTATAATTCAAAAATAACTTACGCAATACTTGAACGTTCCCATAAATTGACATTCAGTATACATTACATTTTTGTGCGTCCTTAAATGAACAGTTCACAGCTGTTCTCGTCAATGCCGTGGTCTTTTGAATTAAAAAAAAAATATCTCTTATAGTAAAATAAAAAAAATCGAAATATAAACGTTTGACTGAAATAGCAACACTAATGCCAGTTTTGTAATAGGGTTGCCAGCGTACATACCGACGCGCATACAAAAGTCGCCTCCGCCGATCGCTCCATCTCTGGAACAGAAATTCGGTAATTTTCTTTACAGTGGGGCCAATTTAATACATTGTGTTTGACATCTCTCAGTTTCAGTTGATGAGTCGATGCCATCTTCAGATATATGTGAATCGAATAATCGAAAATATTTAATTATTATAAAAAAATTGCGTCCAACTGCAATTTAAATATTTCAGTTTTAGAAAAAAATAAAAGATAGCATTTATTCAGTTGAATAATTACGGAGAAATATTCTATTTCATGTCATCATCGAATTAGTTTTTTAACGTTTAATAATAAAAGGTGCAAAAATGGCTCAGAGTAGTTTATCGGTGCAATTAAAAAGTAAACTTACCTGCTATTATAATTATTACGTTAAATATGTAATCGGAATTGAAAAAAGTTGAGCAATTGGCAAATTAAAATCTGTCAGATGTGATCTATTCAGTTGGCCCTTACGTCCAGTAAGTGCATGATTGGAATCAGTTAATGGGTAGGAGTTGCTTATGGAAGTGTCTATTTGATAGATGTTTGTTGCCAAATATTCGTAGCACCCCTCACATAATGCAATAAAAAAAAAAATCTTGTTTTCTTTTGCATATTTGTAGACAGAAGCATGTGTTTGGTTGTTTTTGTATGATTGTATTTATTTTTATTTGGGTCTGCACATCCTAGTTCAAAGACACTTACGTCACACATCCACACTACGAACAATGTTTGTTCTATTTCAGGTCCAATAAAGGACATTGACGACGCCGCGGAAAGGTTTATCGCCGAACAACGCAGCGCTTTGGCCAGAGCCGCCACTCGCAACTTGGCCAGGCGATCTCCGCAGAGGTATTCCACTCGTTCCTCGCGCGACGGTCATTTGGCATATACATATATAAATGTACATTAAATCTAATTAAATTGTGATCGTTTCAGATTCATCGAAAACACAACTATAGAGATAGAGAACGAGTTGGCGCGCAGCAGAAGAAGTGAGGACGAACTCTTGCGCAAGCAGGAGGAGTTCATTCACGCAAATAGGGCCGGTCTACGGAGACGGTAGCTATTTGCTTTTCTTGCTTCGTTCCACGTTACTCTAGTTGTCTAGCATTTCGTGAGCTTTACTAAAATTTAATAATTTATATTCAGCATGAGGACTCCGTCTCCGCGTCGATCCCGCTCTCCGTCCCCCCTCCCCAGAGATTCTCGGGAACCCCGTGACGTCCGGGACTCTCGAGACGTTCGGGATACGAGGGATCTCAGGGATCGGGAAAAGCGGGATGAACGCAGACCGAGACCCCAGGACGATGAGGTGACTTTTCCAAAGATATTGATTTCTAATAAAACAATAAACTTGATATTGAAAAAACTGATGGACATAGATTGAGTAACTTAAATATTTTTATTATTTCAGGACAGTGAATACAGAAGAAGAGTTCGCGAACAAGAGTCGATGAGAGAGAGAGTTCTAAGAGCAAAAGAAGTGAGAAGGAGAAAGAATGCAGTCGCACTACAGAAGCAGTTGCAGGATAAGTTAGTGTCAGTTATGTCCTCTTGACTATTCGGTAATCTTAAAACTTATTAACTGCATCACAAATGCGCATTAAATAGTGAAGTCATTCGGCACATTTTGGTCTATCCGGGAATCGTCTAATCGAGTATAAATAATTTTCTTTTCTAAAACTTAGGGAACGCGAGAAACAAGATAAGAAGGAAGAACCTAAAGTAGAAACGAAAGAAAATCCATCCAGCACTCGCGAAGAAGAGGTGAAACCGGATACTACCAAGAAGAGTCCCGAACGAGAGGAGAAAGAGATAGAAAGAAAAGAGAAGACGTCCCCTCTGAGGGACGAAGTCGAGGTTAATTCTACTTGTGGTGAGTCGAATACGACTAACTATTGTTTTATTTTGTCATCGAAGTCTACTTCTCACCGATAAACGTTTCGATCCGCAGAGGCTCTGACTCCTCCCCGCGGCCCCTCGCCCCTGACGCCCCCGCTGCCGCCTCCCGTGACCCGCGGAGACAGCGACGACGACCTCGACCTCATCCTCGGGGACATCGACGGGATCCTCTCCGATGACGAGGACTCCGCTCGCCCCGAGGACGACGACAAGAGGTAGGAGGAGAGTGCTCCGCACTGCACCGGCATTCGGGTCCCCTACTTTTCTGCCGTTCCTCTTTAAGTTTAACGCATTCGGGACGATTATTCTTCCAGGGTGGAGTCGAGCAAACCCCAAAGCGACCTGCGCACCAAGTTGCCGCCCAGGAGCGAGAAGAAGCCTCCCAGCAGACAAAAAATCATATTCACTGCCGACGAGGAGGCAAGAAGGAAAGGTCTGTATTCATTTAACTTTAACTCGCTTCGGTCTTTATAATTTTATATATTAACGCTGGGTTTAAAAGGCCCTAATCCGATTCGTATTTTCATAGAAAATCCTTTTTCAGAGAAATCGCCTCTTCGCCGCACAACAGTGTCGAGCTCCACTAAAGTCGTCGAGAGTAACGAGAAGCCTCTCGATAAGGAAAAGGTGAGATTATTGATTACCCCACCCTAACTAAAATTACCCACATAACAAAGAAATATATGTCAATCTACTATTAAAGTGAATGAGTAAAGTTTTTGAAGTGAAACTTCTTTAGAATCGTTGTGATTTCAAACCGGATGCAACGGAAAAGCGACAGTAAAAAGAGACAGAAACATTAATTCATATGATTTAACGTGGGAGAAAATGAGATAGATAAACTTCTTTAAAATCGTCGTGATTTCAAACCGGATGCAGCGGTAAAGAGAGACAGAAACATCAATTCATCATATGATTTAACGTGGGAGAAAATGAGATAGGAGGCATTATACAGACTCTTTTTACTGCCGCTTTTTAATTTTATCGAATGTCAAGCTTTCGATATTTTAGATTTTGCCAAATTAAAGATTGATATTAAATCTATAAATTACAATTTATCATTAAAATATACGGTTTTAAAGAAAAGTTTATTACATTTAGATAGTGAAAAAAGTCTAATTTATATATGATTAATTATAAAATTTTTGTGTTTGAAGGTTTCACTTCTACCACGTGTGAATTACACACATGTTTTTTTATTTTTTTTATTCGTGGTTTCTTTGTTCAAAGGTGAAACGGCAGCAGCTCGAAAACGCCTCCGTCAAGTCCAGACAACGAATCGTGTTTGAAACTAAAAAGGTATCTTTATCTCTACTCTCTCTTCTCTCTCTCTCGACTCTCTCGAGTGTAGCCCTCGTCTCGTGACCGATTTAGAAAACCATAAAATAATTTCAGGTCGAAAGAGCCGACGAAGACGTCTCCCAGAAGTTCAGCAATCGTCGCGTCATACTGCAGAGGAAAACGGCGGAGAGGGACAAATCTGTCTTCTCGCGCATCGAAAAGACGGACCCCACGAAGCCCAACCCGGGCATCTTCAACCGGGCGTTCAAGACCGCCGTCGGCTCGGACAAGATCGACGGCAGGAAGAGGGCCCGTGACGTCAGGAGGGTCGTCGGGACCGTCGGGGCCGTCGAGAGGGACGACGAGCCGAAGGTGGAGTACGAGAGCGGCTCCGACGAGGAGAACCTGCAGCAGAAGACGGGATCGACGGCCGCCGTCAGGAATCTGCCGCACGGCATCACCGACACGCGCCTGAAGACGTTGGCCGGCGATCACGTGCAGGTAACTGACCCTTTGGGGCGCTTCGAGGTGCCTCTTTCCTCTTCACTCGGCTTCGTTAGGTAGGCCACGGTCGCCCGAGAGTAAACGAGCGACTCTCTTTTATTGTGGGTTATAGAGATAGAGGTTAATTAACCTCTCTCTCCTACTTCTCCTACTCCTACTTTTGTATGGAGAGAGTTTCTTGCGGTTACTCTTCGGCGACTCGTTTCAATTGTGATGCAAACTGTGATATTAGTCTAAGAATTCATTTTACTCGATTTTATGTTGTATGTGTAACAGAAAATGTTTTTAACTTTTAGTAAGGGCTTCACGATCCTTCGAGATAAACTTATGTATGTAATGTTTTATATTTATGTATTATAAGTCATAAATAAGAAAGATTCTGATGTTTATCGCTGCCCTCGCGATATTTCTGAACCTGTAAATACTGAATGTCTTCTACGGACAATAGAATAGAATAGAGTTTGATGAAAGCGTTCTTGGGGCGGAATGAGGACGAGATGTTCGCGAGAGTTGGCAGTGAGAGGAATTGAAGACGTCTTGGGGTTAATGTTGCAGAGTTTGATATTGGATAAGGAGACCAGATCGGCGAAACTCACCTTCAAAACTTCGGCCGCCGCGGAAACCTTCAAGAGGAAATTCCATAATAAGATGGTCTCCGCCAGTCAGTTGATCGTTACATTACAATAGACTATTCTACTCCTACTCTTCTTGAATAAATCTTCAAAGATTCCTAACGTACATAAATGTTTTTAGCCGATTCGCTTATTCACAAGAAATGGAGCTAAATGAGGTTTATCACTGTACACTATCACTTTTACATGTATAAAGCGAAATTGTATTTTTAGTTCTATTTCATTCATAAATCTAGAAAGTTTCTAGTGTGTGAGGTCTGCTTTGGGAATACGATTCATGTTTTGATAGTAATCATTTGCATTTGTATCCGTTTAGTTTGAACTTAAGAAGAAAATGAGACGTGTTTTCCACGTGTTTAATTGCCGTTACACTTTATAAATCATCATTAAATTGTAAATTAGCTCATTGTCTCTCTATCTATCTTTCTCGATGTAAACTTTGGAAAAACTGTTCTTTGAAGTTTTACTTCTTTAGATAAGTCCAATTTCAAACCGGATGCAACGGAAAAAGAGACAGAAATGTAAATTCATAAGATTTACCGTGGAAGGAAACAAGATAAGAAGCATTTTAAATAAGTGTGTTTATTTTCTAATTAATTTCTGAATAAAAAAATAGATGTGTAAAAAATAAATAAATCAGTCAAGTCAGTAGTTCAATTATAAAATTAGATGAAATTCATCAATTTTATTAACATGTCCTTAATCATAGAAACTTTTTGAAGTGAACTTTTCTTACTACACTTAAATAAAAGTTTAATCTTATGAATTAACGTCTCTTTTAACTGTAGCTTTTTCATTTCATCGAATTTCAAACTTTCATTATTTTGGTTTTCAACATTAAAATTAAACATTAAAATATAAAAATTCAAGAAAAGATTTATCTGAGATTTCACCTTTATATAGTGAAAAAGTCTAATTTACATATGATTAATTATAAAAATTTGTTTTGAAAGGGTGTCACTTATACCATGTGTAAATTGCATTAGTCTGTCTTCGAATTCTAATCTAATTATGTATGATGAATGATGTTACGGATCACAATACCGCGAGATATATTGTTATCAATTTAACGATGACCTAGCCTACGTACACTATTAGAGTACATACTGTAAACACTAATTGTGAGAAACGATGACAATGATGAATGGAGATATATTTAGTTATGGCTAAAAGCTTTCAGCGTAATTCCTTCAAACGACAAAAGTAGGAAAACTTTTAAATTGTTAATCTTTGTAATGTATAATTACTGAAATATTTACGAACATATTATGTCGACGTCTTTCGTGAAACACGTACACGATGTACGTGTTTCATGTGTCAACGTGTAAAACTTAGAAAATGCCGGTTCTGAAACGGGCTAAAATCTGTATATTTTTCACCGAAGGATGCTCCCTCAAGTATTACGTAACGAATTTTGGGGGGGGGGGGGGGTAAAACGTTACGATGCGGGGGGCAGATTGAATTGTGCGTCCAATATTATTCCGATACTTTACACCACTTAAATGGCAATTTTGTAGCTTTAATGAGTCACTGAGTGGTAACGAAACGTTTTACTATTCGGTACAGAAAAACATTAAGGCGCGTTACATGGGGGGGGGGGGGGGGGGGGAATAAGAATCTCTAAAAATTGCGTGACGTAATACTTGAACGCTCCCAAAGCTAAATCTATGTATCTACGTGTCTGAAAAATGTAAAATCTGGAGCGCCTCCATTTGTATAAGCGAATAAATGAATGGTATGAAGCGTATTTTTAAGTAAACAGAATGTTTTAAGGCGCATATTCGTGTATTGAACTATCAAACTTTACCAAATGAGTGATGAATGATTAGTGCTGTCAGAGGCTGACATTATCGTGTCGTATACGTCTCGACAAAATCACCGAAGTTTTCCTTTTAAGCGTGTTACGTATTGTTGCTTCTTGTGGAAAACAATTATACGTAGTATAATTTTTATTTAAACATCAAAACTAGAATTGTGTTAAAGCTATCTGAGATTGCTGAACGACTAGTTTGTTCTCTTATAAGTAGATTATAATATAACATACCCTTTTATTAGTTAGTACGACGTGCTGCTACTGATATTTTACATTGTGTAGTAATGTCATATTTAACTGACATTTTTTGTTAGTAGCCAGTGAACGCAAAACAACTAAACCTAGTTTAAGTTTTCTCAAATAAATATGTGTAAGATAATTGTTATTTTTTTTTACTTTCGGATCTCAAATAAAGCACCACGAGTTTAAAAGATGTTGCATTTTTATTTATTGTTATATACTGTATAACTTTCGTCTGAATAAAAACGTCGATATTAAAAGTTATGTTGTTATGGTTTAGTGTAAGTACAAATGCGATCAAAATTAACGAAATATTTCGCTGATTTTGTGGTTTCAAAAGACTGATTTTTAAATAAACCTTTTTTAATCAACTTCGTCTTTTATTTAACTATTAGGTCCTTGTTAAATGTCGTTTTGTATGGGAGAAACAACAAGCAATTTTTTTAAATAGAATATTTAATTAATCAAAGTATGTATACTTACCATCGCTATCTAAGCACTTTTGCCAATAATAGAACAGGGGCAAATAGACAGGAGGCTCACGTGATTTTAGGATATACCGCCGCCCATGGACACTCGATGCTAGACGGCTCGCGAGTGCGTTGCCAGCCTTTTAAGTATTTGTACGCTCTTGAAGGCTCGTAGGTAGAAGAAGAAGAAGGTTTTGAAACTGTCCCATCAGAGTTAAATTTGTTAACATGCAAGAACTAATCCAAATTTAAAAAAAATAGGGCGAAGAAATTTGCTTATTTGGAGTTAACTGTCTTTTGAGGTACGATTTTACTGGTTTGGCTGGGCTGAGCCATTGCGATGATCGCTTCCGATTATCGTACCGGATCCACTTTTCATCACAGGTAACATAATGTACTTATAAACGTCTAAAATATTTATTCTATTTACTGCCAGTTCTCAAATCAATGGAAACGGAGAAACGGAAGAGAAGAACTGGCCATAAAACCCTCCGCCACTCTTTAATCGAAAAGTTTTTCCATATGACATCTTGAGTAAAAAAGAATAATAATTGAAATTAAAAACAGAGATTTGTCAAAGATCCTCTATCAGCAAGGGGCATAGCGAAATAGGAGCACGCACTTACATTCTCGTGGGAACAACATGCAAATACATAGTCAAAATAACTAACATCAGCACACGAATTCAAGTACGACCAGTCACCACAAGTAGCATCCGTTTATGAGTATGGGATGGCCAGCCACCGAACCATTCGCCATATTTTAGGGAGAGAGACAACCCGACGCTTGGACGCCGCCAAAAGCAATAACATTAGGTTTAAAGACATTTATTCTCATAAAAGACATTAGTCACTTACATGAGAACACTTATATATGCTAACGTTACAATTTGAAAAAAAAAGACACTTGGTAGAACTTGGATGAACTTTCATTTCCGTAGATTGGGACCACTCAATAGATGGTCTTTGAATCTTAATTTAAATATTGCTAGGCTGCCTGCACTTTTTAAATTTTTTTGGGAGTCTATTATACCGCAGTAAACCCCAACGCTCAATGTTTTTTTTGCCGTAATTGGTTCTATACTTAGGTAGAATTAAATTATGAGGGCGTCGTGAACTGCGCTTTTGAATTTAATTTATTTTAGTGAATGTAATGTTAGTGTGTATGTAGTCATTTAAAATTTTATAGATTAATAAGCTGGTATTGTATTGAAATAATTGTTTTATATTCATCAGTTTTGTTTCTGTATAGATTGTTTGTGTGGAAGTTAAGTATGGGTAATGAAAAAGCAATTTAATAACTTTATTTTGAGCAATTTGAAGATTTGATATGTTAGTTTTAGTCGCAGCTCCCCAAATTTCAATCAGGTAAAGAAGGTGTGATTTAGCCAAAGAATTATAAATAAGAAGACGGACTTTATGAGGAAGGCTCCGAAATATATGTCTAAGGGAACCTCATAGAGAAGATAATTTAGTTATTAAATGATTTATGTGCGTTGTCCATGTTAAGTTATTGTCAATATATAATCCAAGATATTTTTCGCTTTTCTTTTCTATTAGAGGTACATTATTTATTGTTAAAGGCAGATGTGGTGAAATTTTATAGTTTTTAGGTTAAAAAATTAAGTACGAAGTTTTAGCAATATTAATAGTTAACAACTTCGACTGAAACCACAAATATAGATGGTCAAGGTAATAAGAAAATAGTTATAATACTAATTATACTGAAATAATTTGATACCACATGAATCACGGTTTGTTCCCACTTTACATTAAAAAAAAGTCGTAGATCTCGACGATCGCCCCATAGTCTGAAAATGCAGCCGAGAGATTCAGTCCCGTTACCTCTTTATACTGGAGCAATTCATATCCTATCTCTAGAATCGTTGTAATATTTATATCATAATAGGTACACAGGTTAACGGGATTTATAAGTGCCTAGCACTTAGTTATTTCTTTACTTTGTTTTTCCTAATGCTTCTTATGTTTTTTTATTTAGTGTTTTATTGGTGTACTCTTGTCGATGTAGGGTCATCTGTTAGATTTTTTGTTATAAATAAAGACAAAGACATCACTTTCTTTACGAACTTTATTGAATAGTATTAATGTAAAAAAATAAACTATCTTACAACTAGAGCAACAAGTGTAAAACTTTGTTCATATAAAAACAACCAATTCTTACAAGTTTAACTTAAACCTCTAATTTATTACAACCCACTTATAATCTCCATTATTACCATTGAGTGATTGTTTAAACTGCAAATATGAAAATCGAATACACTGATAAAATGTAGATGGCGTTATTAACAGGACTCAATTTGAGAATATCTGATTTTTTTTGTTCTAAAAGGAATGATTACAACTCTCGTAACATGTAATTGGGTAATTTTATTCACGGTTCGGAGCAGAGTATCGATGGCGCCATTTTAAATACTTAAAATGACGTCACAATCAGGCAAAACCTCGGAAGAATGAACAACCCAAACGTACCCTCAAAACTCATAGTTACTCTTAAAGCAGACAGATGGCGCTATGTTGAAGTACTTCGGCGCGGACTCGATGAGCCTCTTGAAAGCCGGGCTGAGACCTTCGGGATCCTGCAGCTGGTGAGCGTCGTGGCTCATCCGCACGAAGGGCTGGGACTGCAGACCGCGCGGAACCTGTCGCCGGACATCCCAATTCATATAATTACTAAACAAATACATTTGAAGAGCTTACTTCAATAAAATTTATCAATATCCAATCATTTAACCGAAGTATTCGGGGAATCTCTTCTCTTCTTTATCGTGTACCACCGAGGAACCAGACCAATTAATACCTTCGAAGTGACGCAAGTGGAACCGGAAACCGGAATTCCGTTATTCTAAGACAGGTCGAGAGATACTCACGATTAACGTCAGGCTGAACACCAAAGGCTCGAAGGAGAGGCTGAATGTGGCCGTGGAGTGGGTGACGAGGTACACGGGTCGGTTCGAGTGGAAGAACGAGTGCTTCGGTGGGGACGAAAATGACCAGCCGTTCAGGGTCACGTTGGGGAAGGGGTCTATTATGAGCGTGTTGTGGGGCGGACCTGAAACCTCACAATTTTTATTTATTTGTTTAAGATTATTATGACTCTAGTGAAAGAATGATTTACCGGTCATAATAAATTGCATTCTGCAAATGTCTCCCACGCAGGTCCGACTCGTCAGGCGCAGGGAGTGCTCCAACTTATTCGGGGGCTCCATGAACAAGAAGAGGCCGTCTTTTCTGGAAATGTAATTATTAAACCTTTGTTTTGTAACTGTTCAATCCATAGACACAAAGTGTTGTTTGAGTAAAAACATACCTTGTTGTTTAAAAAAAATAAAAAATTGCGTGCGAATACATCAACCAATATATTTTTTTCTTGATCTCCCTTACTCTCTCTAAATCGATCTCAATCGCTTTCTCATTTTTCTTCGACAAAAACGCTCTTTGTGACGGTTCGTAAAAATTTTACCCTCGCAAACTAAAAAGTTTAATCCTACATAAAGATAGTGAAAAAAGTCTAATTACATATTATTAATAATAAAAACTTTGTTTTTAAAGGTTCAGACGTAAAGACGGAAGAAATAATTAATTATAGAATTGCAAATAGGTCTAACTTTATCTATATTTTTATCTTTTCATTATTATTTTGTGTGTTTCTGTGAGTGTGTTTTGTTAGTAATAAATATTGTGTCTACGTCTATGTTTAAGGCTACATATCCAAACCCAGGTTAGCACTCACAAATACTCGCCCAACCTCGGCCTGTACAGAGGCAGGTTGCAGAAGGGATGTCTCTCGCAGTCGGCCTTTAAATTTCTCTCGTTGAGGCCGCTGTTCCTCAAGGCCTCTTCGGCCGAGCGGATGTTGTGCGTGTCCCACTTGGTGACGAGGACGCCGGACGTCCGTTCCACGACCGACCCGTTCCGATCGTACGAGACGATCTCCGAGTGCTAGAGAGAAGAGAGAGAAGAGAGGGAATTTATTACACAGCAATATGACGCGTACTTCAAACCTTCATGCATGAGGAATACTTACGAACCACGTGTGCCTCTGAACGGCGACTCCATCCTCCTGGTAAGGGCTGAAAGGGACGAACATGATGACCACGCAGACCAGCGACGCCGCCCCGGCGACGTACCAGAGACGCTTACGGGAGAACAGGAGTTCGACGCCCGACTGAAAACATGAGTTTCTTTTCAGTACCGAGTTCCGTACATAGTTTATTTTGGACTAGATCAATTGACCGACGATAGCTTACCACGCAAACGGCAGTGAGCACGCACAACGAGCAACTGGCGGCGGCGATCACGTAGTCGGGTTGGCCGTTCGGCAGACGTCCCATTATCGGCACCAGCAAGGCCGACAACCGCACCGCCAGAGGAAACACGAACAACAGAGCGGGCGTCGAAAGCGACACTTCCAGTAGCAAGTGTTGCCAGCCTGGTCAAATTTATAAAGATCTTTGTTTTTGTAAACATACATTTTTTCGCCGAAATCCTGACTCACAGCCAGTCGAGGTCTCATGAGAACTCACCCGAAAGTCGAAAATATCTCAACAGTGTGAGAAGAACGAGGCTGGAACAAGTCGAGAAGAAAAGCGGGACGGTCAGCAGATATCTGACGGCGGCCGTGTCGGGCGTCACCAGCAGTGCCGCCAGCGCCCCCAGCACCACTATCCTGGTGGCGGTGGAGGCCTGGCTCGCGCGGATGCTGCGGTTCAAGCCCGTCTGAAACAGATATTGAGTTTAAGAACTGAAAGCAAAATACAACGGGTGATGGAAGAGTACGACGAAGTTACCTTCTTAGTTCTCCAAGAGTCGAACAGATGAGCCGCTGAGGTCGCAGCTACGATGTACGGAATCCAGTACATGGCTACTATTATCCAAGGCTGAGAGAGATATCTGAAGGTATTAGAAAAGGTACATTTATTATGGACACAACGGTAATGTAATTTCATTTGGAATGAGAAGGAGAATATAAGCGAGAGATGTACAGATAAATGAAGTCCTGACCTCATCTGAGTCGTGGTGGCGACCGTGAGCACCGTGAAGAGGGCGACCGCGAGCAGCCCGCAGACGGAGCACAATATTCGGCCGCCCAACGCCCAGAGCAGCTCTTGTATCGTCGACATGCCTGTGAGCAATCGTTTTTTAGAATTAGCAGCTGTCCGAAGTTTAAGAGAGACTGTGGTACTCGCGGACTGCAACGGTAAAGCTATATCTTATCAACTCGTGCAATTATAATTATTTTTGAAGTAAAACTTCTTTAGAATCGATGTGATTTCAAACGGGATGCAACGGAAAAAACGACAGTAAAAAGAGACAGAAACATATATTCATAAGATTTAACGTGGGAGTAAATGAGATAGATAGAGAAACTTCTTTAGAGTCGTAATTACAAATCGGATGCAACGGAAAAAGCGACAGTAAAAAGAGACAGAAACATATATTCATAAGATTTAACGTGGGAGAAAATGAGATAGCAGGCATTATACAGCCTCTCTTTACTGCCGCTTTTTCATTTGATCGAATTTCGAACTTTCGTTGTTTTAGTTTTTGTCAAATTAAAGATTTATATTAAACCTATAAATTATAATTTATCATTAAAATATACTGTTTTTAATAAAAAGTTTAATACATTTAGAAAGTAGAAAATGTTTGATTTATATATGATTAATTATAAAAACTTTGTTTTTGAAGGTTTCACTTCTACCACGTGTGAATTGCACATATGTTTTTTTTACTTTTATTTTATTGATGTAGTATTTTTTCTTTGATAGTAATTCAATCTACCACTCTACCATAATCAGACTAACACGCCTATATAGTCTGTCTCACTCTAACTCGTAGCGGCTGGGCTGGCCGCGCTTGCGCTACTTCACCGACCTCGTCAGAGAGATGTGAATACACAGTATGCGTTCTGTCCCACTCTAACTCGTATTGGCCGCACGTATATGACGTCATAGTGTGCTATATTTATTTTCGTTACGGAATTTCTTGATTAGGTCGCCTCGCTCAAAGCCCGCGATAAAATCTATGCAATAGCTTAAAATTGGTCACAATGAGAGCAAATTTTTTCACGGTGTATTTCTTCCAACGAACGAGTGTTTAAATAGAAATTCCATCGCTGCACGCCAACACTGAGGTTAAGATGGGTCCGGGAAGTCAATCGTTTAACGAAAGTAACTCACGAAATCCGACGAGCCAGATGTAGTACAAGACAGAGAGAGCTGCGAACAGACACACGAGCGTGTCTACGACGTACGCGGCGTTGTCGGAGTACGTCACTAGCACCGCGTTCATGTAGTCGAAGTACACTGCGCTGGAGGGAGGTTTCTGAAATTAAAGTCTTTATTAAAAATTGTTTTTGAGGACAATGTGAGTGAGCTACTCAAAGGTGCCATAAAAATACTTTTTCCTGAATAAGTGTTCAACGTCTTGTAAAAAAATATTATTTGGCTAGAATTAAATATTTTCAAGTTTCAAGAGAGAATTGAAATTTACATAAACCTACCTAACTTTAACAGTCCTGATAAAGTCTGATTCCCGTTTTCAGGCTTTATCGGGACTGGTTATATCCCTACGGTAAAGGAATATTCTAGAATCTAGAGTAACCTTGAATCGTACGATTAGAATAGAAAAAGAACACACGTCTATACCCAGAAAGTTCTCGAATGTCGTTCTCGATTGCTCGCAAGTATACAAAAGCCGAACCGTGATCAACAAACTGAGGCTGGATCGAGTACTCTGATAATGTCTTGGACGGGTAATTACTTTATTTTAATTCCTTTTTCTTTATAAACTCTTGACATGATATATTCACCATTTGCTTGTATGCGTCGTCGTCGGACAACCGGATGACCAAGTCCAACAACATGTCTCCGGCGCACTGGACCACGCCCGGCTTCACATGCTCGGTGCGATCGTTACGAGTGTGGTACACGTGGCCCCATTTCACGAAAGCTATATCCAATCCTGAAAGGCAATAAGGCATAAAGACAAGTAATGATAATCATATCTTTCGGAGACGACATTGAGGCGAACTCACCTTGGACGTTCCCAAAGTCGCGCCATATTCTAAAATCCGTGTCGGATGGAATGATACCGGTCGAGAAGAGGAACTGTCCGACGCTCTGTCCGGCGGGCCGATTTGTGCGTCCGTACGCGGATAGCATACGCGGATCGGTGGCCTAAAGATATCGCGGAAGATTATAACGAGAAAAGTTTACATTGCAATCATTCTTGGCACAAAAAAAGAGAAAGAGAAGAAACAGACGCTCACCTGGAACACTTGGGCTTTCCCGTTCATTCCGGCCGAATCCAAATTGATGACATTCGTGACGCCTTTGAACCAAGGATGAGAAATGAAGCCGTGGCTGCCCTGAAAATATCTTAAATAAACTTTTAATGACCAACGGCAAAGCTGCAAAAGCCATGCCAACTTTACTTATACGAGATGCTCGAATTCCGAATATAACCTATAAAGAAAGATTATCCGAACTCATAACTGACAAAACATCTAGAATTAAAGAAACCATCTTGGCCTCAGATTTCTGTATCAGGAAACGATCATGTTTTTGTTCTTTTAAGGTTTTTGAATCGAAGGCAAGTCGATTACCTCACAATGTTTTCTTCCACTGTTCGGAACTAGTGTCAAATGCAAAAAAAAATTGTTTTTAAATAGAATGAATGATATGAGACTCCACTGATGTAAGCTCATCCTGATTCAGCCAATGAAAAGGTTTTGTTATCTTTTACCTGCAGAGGATTTTCTTCGGCTCCATTAAATAGAAACACAATGTTGTGTTTGAATCTCTTCTTTCGTCTCGACAGTCGCACTAACACTTCCACCATCGCCGCGCAAAATACACCATTATCGGATGCTCCTGCAAACGATTCAGGAGATAATAATGGGGTATGGGCGTGGGGTACAATCTACGAAGCCTATTTTATTTTATTTTTTATTTGTATGGTTCAATTAAGTTATCGATGAAAGAAATGATGATGGGATTTTTTTTTACAAAATAGTATGAAAAATATCTCACCTATCGCATAGGGGACGGAATCATAGTGACAGTTGACCAATAATGATTCTCGTGTACTCCCGTCGGGATTGAACCCACTGTCGCCCTCCAACACGGCCGCTATGTTCGACAGGTTCTGGTACACATTGGCGTGTGGGATTTTAAATTGGATCCAGAAGTCTCCTGTAAAGAAAGCTCGGTTCATGTAAATTGATACTAACAACTATACTAACATATATAATATACTTCATATACTAATATAACAAAGGGTTGGTGTTAAGGATATTAATAGGTCAACGACTTACCAGAGACGAATTGCCAATCCGTCCTAACGGGTAAGCTGGCTTTACTCGCAACATCGTCCAACATTTTTTTCAAATCTTGAGCCTTTTCCAAGTGGTACTTAGTACCGGCCACCCGCGGCTGATCCCCCAGAATAATGTTTAAATATCTCCGTGCGGTTTCCTCGCTGAACGTGTTTGTGTTCTGAAAACAAGTTATACATTCAGTAAGAATTTTCTAACTGCACCTCCTACAGCCGTATTAAGTGATAATTGATTATGAGTTAAGCTATTTCTAAAAAAGAAAATAGATTCTACTAACGGAGAAGTCGGTATACATTGGACATTAAAACTTTGGTAATTGCAGTTTATTATTTATACCAAAAATCACAATGTCAAAATTTAAAGTACTTAATATAATTTTGATTTCATATCTCATTAACATCAATTACTACATAATTAAACTGTAAAATATAATATATTATGAGTAATATAATTATTGGATGATATTCAGATAAAACTACTTACATTGACCGATATGTCTTTGTCTCTTATTACAGCAGGCATGGCGTCTTCTACAAGTTGAGCGCAGTATCCCAGTAGCAAGTAGAAACCCAGCAGAAGTAATATATAGGGACTCGGTACCTAAACACCAAAATGTAACGTTTTTGAAGTGAAACTTCTTTAGAATCGTTGTGATTTCAAACCGGATGCAACGAAAAAGCGACAGTAAAAAGAGACAGAAACATTAATTCATATGATTTAACGTGGGAGAAAATGAGATAGATAAACTTCTTTCGAATCGTCGTGATTTCAAACCGGATGCAGCGGTAAAGAGAGACAGAAACATCAATTCATCATATGATTTAACGTGGGAGAAAATGAGATAGCAGGCATTATACAGCCTCTCTTTACTGCCGCTTTTTCATTTGATCGAATTTCAAACTTTCGATGTTTTAGTTTTTCCCAAATTAAAAATTTATATTAAACTTATAAATTAAAATTTATCATTAAAATATACTGTTTTAAAAGAACACACACATTTAGATAATGGAAAATGATTAATTTATATATGATTAATAATAAAAAAAATGTTTTTGAAGGTTTCACTTCTACCATGTGTGAATTGCACATATGTTTTTTTTTTATTATAATAGGGAGCGTGTTCTACATCTTTATTTAAATTTTACTTGTACTCTTTTCTTTCCCTTCTTTTTTAGAAAAGGATTTGATATTTTATCACTAGGCCTAAAAACTATAACTTAATTAAACTAACATATTGTCTAAGAACATTGATATTGCGGGAACCGGCGTCAAATATTGGTTCCAGGCTTTATATATCTTAATCTTCTTATCAAATATTTACATCTACACTAATACACAGAATACTAGCAAGACATCCACAAGGCACCTTAAATAAGGATGTTAAGAACGAAGAGAGAATAAACATTCAGATAAGCAAAAGCAAAATTTTAATTCAATTTTCACATTAACAATTCAACACATAATTATCCTTACAGGTCAATTCACCAAAAAACTACTTACAGATTTCACTGGCTCGTATAAATGCGTGCCTTTTTTCGCCAAAACATCTATTGCCTAGAACATTAAAAATATAAAACCTGTAAAAATAATTATCAACTTGACATTGCCAAACAAATCAAGATATTATTATTTTGTAATGCCAATTATGCATCTTTTGTGCTTAATGAAAGCCAGAAAAAAGTCTTCTTTTTACACCATATAATTCAAATTAATAATATTAAAATTAAGTATTAATTAGACCAATAAACCAAGATTTATTTGATTATTATGTTAGTGAACAATATTAAAAAAAAATATTTTTAATAAAAAAAGAGCAATCAACATAAGAATTGCCTATAATAACAATTAACTACAGCCAGCAACCAAATTGTTAATTACAGAAAAGCCCAACAGGACTGATCCACACACATAATATGTGCCACCCGTTGCCTAATAACTTATGTAACCTGCTTTTTCATATGCATGTTTTTGTATATGGTAAGAAAGTGTAAATTTATAAATTTATGTAAAGCCTAGAACAAAAGCTAGCTAAAAATAGTTTTGGCTTATAAACATCACAACTAATGCAGGTACAGAAATTAACCCTCTGCCATGGCTTCTCCTGCTTAGCCTCATCATAGTCCATTGAGGGAACACCAGCGTATGGCTGCTTAGCTGTCTGCAACAAACCAATCAATTTTTTTATCTGAAATTACAAAAAACATATCAAAAACTTGATTGTTTTTTTATATGTTTTTTGTAATTTTAAAAACCATATCTGACTTTAAGTAAAAGAAAATAAAATGTTATAGATAATATGTAGTTAACAATAAAAAGGAGAAAAGAATATTATTGTACAAAAAACTTACAATGGTATCTTCAATGTCCATTTTAACACAATAAACTAAATAATCTTGACTGAAATGCTATCAGATAAGTTAATCTTAAAATATACTTGTTGAAATAAGACATTTATAACTGGCCTAAAGATAAAAAGAATGTGTCATTTTTTTTAGTATGATACAATAAATGTGAATATAATTAAAATGGTATTTTTAGTAAAGATTTTGAGTAATCTACAAGTCTGTGTTTATATAAGTGAAGATAAATATATAAGGAAACCAGCATGTCTAAGATACAAAAATTTGACAGCATATATCAGAGTGATTACCAACTTTCTTATATTATATAAATTTTTTATATAATATTTATTAGAATTCCATCCCTTAAAAATTTATTCACTTGCATGATATTCATTTGCACACATTAAAATTGTATATTGTGAATACTGTGGCATATTAGCTTATGAAAAGCAATATTTATACCCCTCTCAATTTTACAGAACTTTATATTGAGCACTGAATTGTGATATGATATCAGAAGAGATGGCATAGTGAAGTTTTTTAATTACAATCCAACAGAAAGACTCCGGCTTTATATATATATATATATATATATATGTATATCTAATTTGGAATTGAATAATTATAGGTGGTGGGAAAAAAGAAAGGCTTACCAGCGATGTTCGGATGCTTTTAAAATTTCCTCGTTCGACAGACATGGTTGATTTCTATTTATTGTTATTATACTATCATCACACAACAGTTGTAACATTATGACATAATTTAAGCGTCAAATATATTACTACTTTTATAAATTAGAAATATATTTCTTTAAAGGCAATGTTTTTATTTACCTAAAAATAAATATATATATAAAAATTGGAATTTGAAGTTCGCTTCGAAGTTCGAACTTCAGAATCACAGAGTATATATTTATTATAACTAATGTTTGTACAGGTGAGAAGTAAACAGTAATGACTTACTATATTATCATTATTAGTATAGACTATGTTATCACATTTTAAATAGTTTTTTTATATATATTTTTAGTAGATCGTTTAAATTATATCCACAGAAAAAATCTAACTAAAGGGCTAAAGCAAAAAAAACGTTGTAACCTGTATTATATACAAGCGTTAAATTGTTAAAGGCCTTAGGGTGACCAACTATTTTATATTCAAAAAGAGTACACTCAAAGTATTTCATAGGTGAAAAAAAGCAGGAATACCGATAAAAACTTTATTTTCTTTTTAAAACATATTATTCTTCGGAGTAGTTTTTTTGCCAAATTAGTATATTGTATGTGTAAATGGTAATAAGGTAGTATGGAGCAATTCATAAAATACGTCACATTCATCACATCAGATTTATTACCTATTGTCACGCTGTGCCACACTTTCTGTGACCCCCCCCCTAGAAATATTTCATCACAAAAACTAAGCTGAGTATTATAATTCCTAAATTATGAAACACAAATTCTGAAGATTAAAAATATTTATTTAGTAATAATAACATTTAAATAAATTGATAAATATCTTTCATAACGAACATATAAATAATATTTATATCAAGTATTCAGAAGGCCGAGGATTTTCTGAATGGGCCGAATATCTATACTAGTATTGCACCATCTTCTTCATCTTCAAAACTAGCTACTCTTCTAACCATTTTGCATCATTCGTTCCATCGTTTTCATCTCCTATTATACTTAACAACTCTTGAGCTCGCCGAGCTGCGATACGAGTTGGTTGTACCCGCCGAAATACTTTAACCTTTCTTTTTTGTTTTTGATGTAATTTTAAATGATAAAATTAAATGCTAAGGTTTTGTTAGATGTGTAATATAGGCCACATTCTTTGATTGACTAGAAAACAAATTTTTAATTTTTTTAGAAAATGTTGATTTGTAAAATTTTAAATATTCTAATAACAAAAAAAACAAACAGTAACTGATGACATATTATAGGTACATACGTATTATATAGGTATAGTTAAGAGTACTGAAAAATACTCACTTCGGAGCGCTGTAAAACCTTAACTATTGACTTAATGTATGATGCGAATAAAAGTTGTTCCTCAAAAAACGATCTACAAAAATGGTCAGATATCATTGTTTCGTAAAATGATAAAAAAAAAGTTACATCGAAAAATATAAATTTTTTTCTCGAATTTCTGAAGATTTTCGCTTATAACTTTTTTATTTATAGTTCTACGACAAAAAGTTACGGGACTAAAGTTGTAGAGAATTTAATTTGCAACAAAGAATGTTAACATGTTTTATTATCAAATAAATAGTTTAAGAGATATATCGTAAATACCATTTCAACCCCTATTTTCAAGATGGCGGCCGTGGGACAAGGGTGGTGACTGGTGACCCCACAAACCTGGTTTTAGCTTTACACTGACCCGCCCTACACATTAAAAAAATAAAATTGCGTCCTCTAAAAAACGCAAGGTTTAAAAAATGTAACATTTTAATGGACTATAGGTTTTGACTAAAGTTATGCCTATATTAAAGTACCTACCGTCGTAGTTTGTATGTCCAAATTGTTGTTTACACATTTAGATTTTAGATGATCTTAGTGTGACACTCTTTCGTGAATTGCGCCTCCGTTACAATTTTTTTTTATAGAACAGGGGGCTAACGGGCAGGACGCTCACCTGATGTTAAGTGATACCGCCGCCCATGGACACTCAATGCCAGAGGGCTCGCGAGTGAGTTGCCGGCCTTTTAAGAATTGAAAAATACGATACAATTTGCGAAAATTTGATTGTTTTAATCAAGACACAAGATAGAGATGAGGTATAATTTGTGCAGCTTGCTACACGCCTCTCAAGAGAGTGCATAGGAAAATAAGAGTTAAGTCTAAAGGTACTTGATGTTTTATTTTATATTATGCGCACAATCTAAATACAGTGTATATTTAACTACAGAATAAATTAAAATCTGGTATTTCTATGAAATATTAGCATAGCACACCACCCGTAGCTTAACAAGTTTATAGTCTTTAGATCGCACAAAATGATTCAAATATGAAATAACTACTATAAACATTTACAAAAACCATACTTTACAGATTTAATATTCGTTTCGTATCGCAAAAGGATAAAAAAGCTATGCAATAACATATAACGATAAAATGAATATTTTAAAATGGATGATTTTAGAGTAAGTATTTAGATCGCTTTAATAATAAGTAGTCCTTCAATATTATTTACATACAATAAAGTTTTAGTACGTTTAATGTAATTAGGTTCGCTGCACAATATTAATATATTTTAGCTAAGATAATAATTCATATTATATAATACAATCTTTTTACAAATTATTTACACTTAAATTAAAATAAGTAATTTTATAGATATACACTTGATTACACTTTATAGCTAGTGGTAAACTTTTAATAACAAATTAAACAATATTTCTATTCTAGCACAATTGTCAACACTTTGAAACGAATAAGAATCATTTCATTAATATGTAATGTACGCTGGCAAGTCACAGCAGTTGTGTGATACGTCTCAAGAAATTGTTTTAGGTGTTGTGAAAGAAAAAGTAAACGTTTTATACAAATTTAAATACACGTTGAACAGATAAGTACAACAAATTTTTGTTTGACGCTAAATTTAGTTAGAAATGGCGCGTTCCGTTTGACAGTGATTAGCGCCAAGAGCGTCCAGTCCAATTTGAGATAATGGACAATATCCGCCATTCCGTTTGACGCAATCAAACGAAACGCGTCACAATTTCATCCTTCGTTACAGTTTGTCTATGACTTTTGTTTTTAAGGGTCTAACAAGGCCAGGTGCACTGAGACGTCTTCAATTAATAATTATATTCATAAATACATTTAAAAAACTTACACAATCTTATTCTATCGACTTTTCAGTTTCGAATTAAGATCATTATTTTCATCTTTGATAATATAAAATCACAAAATTATTTTTCACAATTGAAATATTAAGTTAGTTCGAGTCCCGCCCTTGGGGGGGTTAGGAGAGACGGCACTAGGGGGAGGGGGGCAAACTGTCGTCGCTCTCGAGGTACGTGACGTAGTTGTCTTCGGTAGAGTGCGGGGGCCGCGGAGGGGGGAGGGAGGGCATGTCGTAGCCGTGCATCTGGAGACGGAAAGGCAGTGTAAAAATTTACAAAGAGTATTTTGCTTATTAACTATTTATTCAGATTATACTTGTATATTGGATTGATATCGAGTTGAATAATATACCTGATTGACGAGATGCTGGAAGGCGGCGCTGTGATGAGGAGCCCTGTCTAAGTCAGCGTGAAGGGCGAAATCCGAGAGAGCCTTCCAAGGGGGCTGGTAGGCCGTCACCTGCGACCCAACTCTTTTTATATTTATTTGCTCGTCTTTGAGAAAGTAGTTAATTTAAAAGATCACTAAATTTTTATCTATAATTCAATTCATTTTTGCAATCTAATAATTAATAATAACATAGCTCTCGACGTGTATGAACTTGTCTACTGGAAAACAGAGAGTACATTTACCTCGAGCGCCAAGGCTCCGGCCGCAGCGGCGCCCGGCTCGTGTCGGACGGGGGAGCCAGCCACCAGAGGCACGCCCATGGACATGTAGCCCAGGCGACGACCTTCCTGCTTGGGTATTAAGCGTCATCAAAATAATGCCACTCAAATATTCATCTCAGTAATCAAGAAAATTGCTGACAATTATTCCAAATTACTAGAATTTTTCTTTGGTGCACCTACTTAGAGAAGTGCAGTGCATATTTTATTAACATCTCTTCAGTGGTTTTTGACATATGAGTATATCCAAGGATAATTAAGTGCTATAAATTAATCTCTAGTGCTTTAATGAACCGAATTTGAACCTAGATTTAAGATGAATTCGTATTCTCGAGTTAAAAAAGGCAATTATAAGTGACACAGCAATAAGCAATCAACTCACCTTCTCCTGTTGCATCTGCATCTTGAGCTGGATGGTCTTCTTCTTGTCCTTACACCTTTTGTTCTGGAACCACACCCGGATCACCCTCGGACTGAGGCCTGTCATCTCCACCAGCTGCTCCTTCATCAGTGCGTCAGGTCTAGGGTTGGCTGCGTAGCAGGTTCTAGAAGAGTAATTATGTAATAAGTACCGAAGTCTTTATTCTAATCATTCATCAGGTGGTCCTGGATGGATCATTATTATCTATACTAGGAAAGGTTCTTCTGATATAACACAATATTTATAAGTAGATATTTTAAATCAATGGTATTATTTCAAAGAAAAGAATAGATAAAATAAAGAATACGCCATTATAAGGAATAACTAACAAAGCAGATGTTACAATAATAAGTAAACTAAAGTAAGAATGGGTGGGACACATTGCAAGAGGAACAGAAAAGAGGACCAAGAAAATACGTAACTGGCGCCCAAGGCACAATAAATGCAGAGGAAAACAATTTATAAAGTTGATAGACAATATTAAGGTAACCGCGTATGAATGGACCAGGCCTTTGATAAAAACATAAAAACTAAAAAGAATGAGTAAATATAAAGTAATATATTGATATACTTTTGATATATTTTCAAGGGCATGTATAATCTTAATGTGACCTCACCGAAGTGTATGCAGTTGCTTCTCATTGAGAACGGTCCTAACTCGCGTGGGCTTCCCGTCGGCCGCGCCCCCCGCCCGCGCTCTGCCACTCTTGTGCGATCCCGACTCGCTGCCTGAATCTGAAATAAAACAAGTGTCCTCCCGTTAAATCAATTAATAAAATTATACTTTAACGATTCACTAAATTTTATATGATATTATCACACTAATTCGTACATAGCAGATATCAGCCGGTAGATAATAAATTTACTTTGACTAAGGTTCAAATTTTAATAGAGCGAAAATATACTATTTTGTATATCGTATTTGAAATAATTGTTAAGATGATCACACCTGACACCATAATCACACATAAACAAATACGATTAGATATATCCTATGTTGATGATTTGAAAAGCTTTAGAAGTGACCAGCTAAGTACAGAACAGAAGAGGCATGAATAATTAATGCACACTGGTCCTCGGATAGATGGATTAACTGTAGTCCCACTTCACACCTGGATAATCCTCGCCGGACCCCAATGATTAACTCGTGATTATGTATTCACTTTGATATCCTTGGACATATTTTGCATTAGCTTAATGCAATATTGATATTAGCTTTTCTTACAGAAATTTCATTGTTTTTGTCCGATACATAATAAAAAATCTACCAAAACGCATCCCTAACGAAAAAGAAATCAAGTAACTATATTTTTATTTGTGACTAATATTAAATGGCCAAAAAATAACATAACTATGATTAAAACAAAGTATTCAGTAGCAGATATTTTATGAAGATTTTCATTTATTTATATTCAGTTTTTCAAGTAACTGGCATTTTGTTTCGATGTAATGCAGGTTAATGAAAGTGCCTTGTAGGCCTTGAGTAATAGGATGCCCAACTAACCGTCTAGTTTCTGAACCCTCAGTAAAACGTGAAGGTCGCGAAACTAATTGCGATCGATAAAAAATAACTGATACTTTGACGCGGTACAATTAAACGGAGCGGCCTCTTTGTCGGCGCACTTCAAACATTGATAGCAAACAGTCTGTCACACAAGTTGAGCCTAGATTTCACCTATTTCGAAAAGAGGGATCGAGGTTTATGCTTTTTAGTCGTAATCTTTGTAAAAAAAACAGAATGAAATGATTTTAGAAAAAAAATATTCTGAAAACATTCAAATTATATCATACTAATTATAACCAGTATAAGGTTAGTTGTGTATAGTGTATACTATCAGTTGATGAAGGTCTCTCCTATATGATATTTCGAGGTCAAATTCAAAAAGTCCTATTTTATTGGCTCATAGCAATGCAACGATATTATATAAGACGTGTCGAGTTACCTTTTACAAAGAGTTCAACTAATATGAAAAAATCAATATATCATTTTCACAGCTTTAAACTTTATTAATTTACAATAATACTCTGTACAGTGAGCGCATTTACAAATTCAAAATTTTTATCCTTAAAAAAATTCAGTGACTGATAAAGCCGCGTCGCCCAGTGTACCCTCAATCACAGTCCGATCGTGCGTCGATTATCATTGTAAACCAGAATCCGTAGTGATAAGCTGATAACGCGATATTACTCGCAACGCTTGTATCACAAATTATTCCTATTTCAGTCCAGCAGACTGAGAGGGGACCGAGTTGAAGGTCGATAAATATTCCAGTCTAGATGCAGGGACAACCGGCTTTTAGATTTCCTGGCATTTAATAAGAAATTTTTGGTTTGGCTGGTGAATTAAGTTCTTAATTTTTTTAATGTCACTAAAAATGGATTGTCTTCGTAGGGTTTGGTTATTGGGATGCAGATAGGCGATCGATTGACTGTCACGGTCTGACAATCCTCAATCTCGGATTATTTTCTATCTGAGATTGTGAATACATTATTGGGTTTCGGCGTTAGTATATTCTTTAAGTAGTAATATTAATGTTGAATCGTTGTGTTCTTAAGCTAAATGAACGCAGCAAAAGATATGTCGAATCAACGTCAATAGTAAAAAAGAGAAGTAGGTACTGACCGCTCATGGAGCCCAGCTCGGGCGGAAGGTGTGAGTTGTTGTTACTGAGTGTGGTGTTGTTGTTGCTTTCTGCGTTGCTGTTACTGCTTCCGCTTGTATTTGCACTCTAGAAACAGACACATCTTATTCATCACATTTAGTGTTTATATACAGCGGTACCAATGGATTGTCATTAATTAAACTTCTATCTTAATGGGATAGACGCATTCTTCTTGACTAGTCTAGACAGCTTAGACTTCAAGTTCTCATCAGTTATCTCAAGTTAAGTCTTCTGTCCCCAGACGGAGAACGAGACATAGTACTTTTTCTCGTAACGCTCCCAGCGGTTAGAATTTGTGCACAGTATAATTATTTATTTGCTCAATTTGAAATGATATACAAAATGGCATATTAACTAAATAGTTACATCATATTCTCTCACACGTACAAACAAAAATATAAGACACATACATGCCACAGAAGACCGATCACTCTACTGCAAGCATTTGATGTTTGATAAATATTTTGTTATTTTATACATGTTTACCTACCCATCAGTTATAAAATGTTCATGAAAAAAAATGAAATCAATGAGTGGAAAGGAAACAAATTGCTTGAAACTCAATAAGAGATGAATAAAATTACCTTTTCTAAAACATCGTGGTCTTCTCTACAATATAGGGCGCCTCCTTCCCGCAACGCGAACTCGTCACCTGAAGTCAAATGTTTATATGTTACAAGAGCATATTTTAATCGCGTCATAATAAAACAGGAATAAATAATGCTGACGGCTTGCGTGCCTAGATTGGCGCGTTTACCACCAGTATCAATGTTGCTAGGCTTAATTAATTAGTTATAATTTTAGTTTTAGTTTTAAATTTTATTTTCATATTAATAATAATAAATATTTAAGACTCATAAACAACAATGACATAATAAGTAACTTATAGATAAGGAAAATATTATAGACATTTAGGAAATAAATCCCTCTACCTAACGAAAGTAGTTTTAGTAGAAGTAGCTCTTTCATTTTATATGAATGAATGAATACAAACCAGGTATTAATTGTCTAGCGCAGGCGCAGCATCTGAAGCAGTCGATGTGGTAGATTTTCGTTTTCGCTCGCATTACAAAGTCGTTTTTACTAAAGGAAGCGCCGCATTTGTCGCATTTTGTACCAAATAACCTGGAAAACAAATCTCATATAAAAGACCCAATTTTATTTTACTTTTAAGGTTTGTACAATTATGATGAATTCCGTTTATGCAGAGATTATCTTCCAACGTTCAAACTGGAATAGTCACTTTCTGGTTACCTAAGTACATTAATTTCTTACATTAGCTAGCTAACAATACATATAAAACCCGGACAATTATTACATATTCATGCAGCCTAGGTTATTTTTTTAATTTAAACATATCTCAAATATATAATACCTATACCTCTCTTAATTGCTAGCACAGTCTTGTACGAGCAATAACATAATTATATCTCTCTTAAAACGTTAGTTTAAATCCCTAAAATGCATTAGCGATTAAAAAGTGGAACTAGTCTACCTAATACAAACAACCGTACAGTCTACACCTATAGCGAATGCTTTTAGCGAGATTGGAGGGTGTGCCGGTCAATAACCCCCGGGGGTTTTCAAAATGTACTTATGGATTTTCAGGTTACATCCCCTTCTAGAGAACTCCATTTAAGGGTAAATGGCGAAAGGTTTTTTAAGACGAGACAAATTGTCAACTTTAGATCCGTGTATTCAACTTACATGCATTTCTTAAACTGCGCTTTAATATCATAACGGCTCGCGATTCGTATGACAAAATAAAATTATTTATTATAATAATTATTTTCATAAATGGTAGTTAAAATGTAGTTGTGTAAAATTTAACAATAATTTTACACAACTACATTTGCAAGAATGTAGCCTAGTTTAAAAGTTAAAGGAATTCCTATAATTTATTACTAATCAGGTTGGGATCTTGTTAAGCTCCAGATGTTCTAAGGATATTATTATGACTTTACAGGGAAAGAAAATATACTTTGTACGTGTACGTGTACTTTAGTGGAAACTTTTATTCAAACTGGATCAAGGCTTTATACCTACTGTATATACTTAGGTATTAACTGAGTGAAGCTCAAGTATTGAAATAATGCAAGATTTTTATTATCTCCCGTAAGTAGGGTAATTCTCCAGCTGTACCCTCACGGTTATCTATTTTTCTGTATTCTTTTAGGTACTTAAAGTTTAACTAGATTGTAGATACTTGAATGGAATATATACGTGTAGAAATTGGCAAGAGAAATGACGTTATTTTCGGTAAATGTAAGGATATCTAATTACGTGGAGCAAATACATCTGTTGAGGCACTACAGCTGCCGGACCACACACATTCACATCGTGCGGGAGAAATGTTATTATCACAATCATAATAGGTATATTTTCATTATCTGAAAAGTAATTGTTGGCACTTTTCTATTCAAGTTTTAAATATGAACGCGTGGAAATTCACATGGTAGAACGGAAAACTGCTTGACTCAACTTTCATACGATTTTAATTAAGGGTAGATATACTGTATTTATATGAATAGGAAAATAAACGGAAACTTAAGTTAAGTAAGTAATTAAAGTAAGTAGTATCACCATTAAATTACTCTCAAAGTCTAATATTTAATTTGTATTTTAATAGATAAATAATAAACGTTTAAATATTTTAAAATCAAATGTCAAGGATAACAACAGTACACCCATGCGACCAAAATGTACCACTATTTATTTTAGTGCAGAAACGTGGGTCAAACGTCAAAAATTTCCCGCCTTAGCGCGGGCGGGCGCCATTAGCACGTGTCAAAATATTATTTATCTGTGCCCGGCTGACGGTAACGAGACACGGCTGGAGAGTATCTGGTTTCGCTAATTGAACCTCATTTTAGGGTTAGAATTTAGATTAAATAAATTTCACTAATTTAAGACGATATTACCAACTCACAGGCAGAAAAAACTTAGATTGCTTATTTTAAAATTTTAATAACCTCATTAAATAGCTTGTTAAGTGGCATAAGCCTTTATACGAGATGTACATTTATCTATATATGAAATCATAAATAAAAAAACTTAGGTTGTAATTAATACTTATGGATAGTATAATTTAGAAACGCAAAAGAGTCATCTGTCAAAATTATATGACCGTTTCTCTCTGGAAAAATACTCACCTACCTGCACCGTAAACTTTTAGGCATAGGTGTGGTAAATGTAAGGTACAAGAAAAAAAAATGAGATCTAAAAAAAAATGTTATGGTTTAAGTTAGCTCAGATCTTATAAAATTATCACACAACTAAATTACGTATTAGTAATTTATTACAGGACATATTTGTTAAAAAAATTTACCCCAGACATTATCACTTACATTTTTGGAGGAAATCCTAAAGTACTATAAAACCGGTATATTAAATCATACGTTAAATTATTAAAAAATTACCTGGCATTGAGGTATAATATAAATCGAGAATATATCGCTTTTGGTCCTGTTAACAAATAATTTACATGTTTTTTGCCATCAAAATGGCTGCCGAGTTATATTATTATCAATAAGAGATACATAAATTAAATTTCAACGGACTTTGCAAGCAAGTTTCCATGTAGGCTGCCTTGTTGAATTGAATATCATTTATTTTAAATTAAAAGTACATACAAATACTTCATTCATCATAAAATACTAGCGACCCGCCCCGGCTTCGTACGGGTGCAATGCTGATACTAAATACACTACAGAAAAACTGTGTAGAATACTTAGTACATTATTTTGATAAAGCTCGTAGGGTTCAGCCTGCGTTTGCAATGTAAGCGGAAAAAATTTAATTATTTACGACATCACATTAGAAACCTCAAAAATAACAGTACTTCTCCACTAGTGTTGCCCAAAATCGGTCTTGGTCTTGCAGTCTTGGTCTTGTTCTTGCATTTTTGCAAGACCAATACCAATACCAAGACCACCTTATCGTAGCAAGACCAATACCAAGACTGAAGCCTGCAAGACTTGAGCAAGACAATACTTAAGCCTGCAATACTCTTGCGTCTTGCAGTTAGGACAAACTGAGATTTGGGCGTTATCAAATTTTCAACTTTATCACTAGAGAAATAAGGTTCAAGGTTGATTGGGAAAATGTGACGTTCTGCGAATAAACTGTTGGTCGGTCGGTGTATTATATACCTACATATTTGATAATTTACCGACAAAGACGCCGCGGTTTGCAACAAGTGTATCACAGCATTTGACACGCTGTCTCGATAGTGGGTGATTTAAACAAATTTGAAACGTGGAAAAACTCCAAATATGAGCGACGTCATATTGCTTTACGCATTTGGTTTTAAAATCACACATTTCCAAAAATCGAGATTTGCAGTGTCGGTTTATCAACTTCTATCGTATCTACTCTAGTAGCTAGTAACCTCCATAAAAACAGCAGGCAACGTATAGTTCCAATAAAAAAGGAACATAATAAACAATATTATTTGCATAATTATCTACACTTTATTTTTGCGTAGGCACAAAACCTATTTGATTTTGATTCTGATACTTCTGTTTTTTAATCTTTCAAAGATTTATTCTATCTATCAAAGAATGCCGCATTTTTCTTTGTCGGTCTTCGGCTTGTGTGCTTATAAATATGAGTTTTTATTTCAATTTCAGTCATTTCTAATTGAGTTCCGCTTCGAGTCTATCTTATTTATTATTCTCGCCCATTTACCTAGCTAGGTACTCTAAATTCTTATTGCTTTCGGAGTGAATGTTTACAATTTGACATGAGTGACGAACAAATAGCAATAGGCTAATAGGTATTTACAAGTCTTGCGAGACTTGCGAGACTCTTGCTGCAAGATCAAGACCAAGACCAAGACTGAGAGCGCAATACCAATACCAAGATCAAGACCAGGTGTATTGAGGCAAGACCAATACCAAGACTGGTCTAAGTCTCGTCTTGGTCTTGCATTTGGGCAACACTATTCTCCACTATTTAATGGATGTTATCATACATATAAACCTACCTCTTGAATCACTATCAAAATCCGTTGCGTAGTTTCGAAGATTTAAGCATACAAAGGGACATAGGGACAGAGAAGCGACTTTGTTTTATACTATGTAGTGATAAGTCATTTTTGGTTAAATAATAACTGTCCTAAATTATTAATTTGAAATTAAATTTGCGACTCATTCTAAGTACTAAATGTAAGACATTTAGATACTTATGACTGATATAAAATATGTGACAATAATTGGTCCAAGTGTGGACCTTCAACCAAAACTGGAAAAGTGTCGTTATCAGAAAGACTTTTTTTAATTAAACAAAAAAAAACATTAAGAACGAGTTGAGGGGCGACCTCAACACTCTTTAGGTTAAACCACTGGTTGTGAAAATTATAATTATAAAATATTTATTTTGTATTTTATATCGGCTATCTGAGATTAATATTGGGTTCGGGCTATAGTTTTTCCAATTTTATTAAAAAAATACGATTATTATAATACACCGGATAATTAATTAATTGATACGTCCTTCCTCTACCGGATTTATTAAAATACTTATGTTTCCGATGTTTACACAGCCAGACATACGATACCCAGGCGAATGTAAACATGGCGGGTTGTATTTCCTTACGGAAGGGTTAATTTTAACAGGTAAAAAATAGTTTACCGGTCTGTCAAAGCAGTATTAGGCACGTGAAAAAAATCTCTCTATCCATATAAGGTAATTATTAGTTTTGTGTTACTATGATAGCTGATATAATATATATGACTTTGATAACGTAGGTAAACAATATAAAGCAATGCATCATTGATGATTGAACCAGTAGGATTAAAATATATATATAATAATAAATAAATATAATATGCAAAATACCAGGATTTGCAAAACCTGTTATAATCGTTAAATATCTGTGACGCATTTATGATTTCTTGTTTAAATTTTGTTAAGTTTGAATAATATGTATAAATTGTAGAGTAATAAAGGAATAAAAAAAACGGGGCGCAGATCAATCGAGATGTGAATGAATGACTGAACCGTGAGAAATACGCCTAAAATAAACGTTGAACTAATAAAAACAAATAGTACATTACAAAAAGGAATCGGATGGCTTTTCCGATAACGCACAAACATATAGACATATCGAGTTCCAGCCGCCCGCCGCGCTGTCAAACTGACGTTTGTTTTAACGCCAAAATACATAGACTCAGTTTGTTTTTCTCGGCGCATAGAGCAAAGACAACCCCGATATACAGCCGTATTAATATCATCGATTGCTTAGGGAATGTGATCTCTGTTACTAGAGAAATAAAGGCGTTCGATTCGAGTGCAGACTAAGCTGTTTGCTAATGTGTAATTCTATATTTTAGCCGCGAGATAGAAGGGTGGAAATGTAAACACAAGTTATTTTAGATGATGCGACTTTGTTTAAAAATTGGCGCCAACGTTGACGTGAGGTTATGATTTTTTCGTGTTTTATTGTAAACTATGATCTGAAATTGGAATTGTTGAGTTTATAATTGGATTGTTATTGTTTACACGTCTGTCAGCTGAGGGGTTAATGACTTTTCAACGGTTTTGTGTTAATAAAAATTGTCAATGAATGAAAATATAACCGTACAACATGATTCATATTTTGAAGTGCTTTGTGGGAAATCCACTTGAAAATAGCAAATACGTATTGAGTACTTCATAACAGGTACTTATGAATATAAAAGTAATACGACAAATACTACTTAAAAACACGGCATATTTTTTTAAATTATTTAACTACTTATACTTGTTCGTGTAAACTAGGTATAGACACGAAAGTATAATATTAAAATAAAAACCTGTAGCCGAGAATTTCTTCTTGTCCAATCGACAGCCTTAATTTGATTAGTAATTCTATTCAAAGAAATGATAATAGGTTGTCTGTAATGTAGATAATACAAACTTAAGCGTTAAGCTTATAAAGCAGCCTTAACTGTTAAAAAGAAATTACGAGACATTCGCAGGCGAGTGCTAATTAAGCCTAAACAGCTGATCATACGCACAAACCGGAACACGCGAGATATTGAATCATTGTTTATTACTTATTCACGGATTTGGTTTTATTTATAGACATTGAACTGTGGTTCAGTGAGTCACAGAGGTTGTTTACTCTATAACACTGGGGACGATTCTAACTAAGCTTTGCCTCAGAAGACACATGAACGTAGATCACCTACTTTTATACCGTAATTATATAAAAAAATCATGATAAGCAAAACAAAATTTGAAGTTTCAGGTATGAACAGTAGGTACATAAGTCAATATACCTAACCCTAAAACAACATTCGAAATGCATTTTTTATAGAACTGGAAATACGGGTAGAAGGCTCAATGATGCCCAGGAAACACTATTAATACCAGGGGGCTCGTGAGTGCGTTCCGGCCTTTGAAGAATCAGTAGGTACGGTGGAAAACCATCTTTGCTTCGACGGCCGATGATGGAACTGAGTAGGTATTCATCCAAACAATTCCTCTGAACACTCCCCGTGGTTAATGCAGAGTGACATGACATTTAATTTCAGTAATATTCGTTTTAATATAAACTTAGAGGCTTACCTAGTGTAGTCTCGTTTGCAATACGTCTTCCCGTCCCTGACGAAGCAGGTACAGGACTCGTCCAGGAACTGTCTGCACTCCTGACACTTGAGGCACGCGGCGTGCCACTCCAAGTCCGGAGCCACCCTGAGGATGTACTGGTCGTGGATCTGACCGCCACAACCCACGCATAGTGATAGCCGGAGTTTTTCTGTAAATAAAATATTACTTATACAATGTATTAAAGATTTTTTTTTGGAAATGGCGAACTGTGGCATCAATTCACTGAAAGATAGGACCTCCAATTGTTTAAAGTAAGCGGACCCATACTCCTCTTTCAATGGCCGGCAACGATGCGATGACTGCCCCTTTTATTTATCTATAAGCCCTAAAACAACATGTACCTACTTACACACATACACATCAATTATATTTCAGGCGTCCCGTAGGCTCATTTGCATTTATCATAGTATTTAAAAAAGAAAAAGAAAGGTAGTAGTAGGTAGGTAGGTATATTGAGATTATATAGAGAAAAGATATTTTTTAAAATTTGGTCCTTATTAAATGGCTAAATGTATTTTTTTATAGTTTGCCCCCTGAAACTGGCAGGATGCTCACCTGACTTACCTGATTTAAAGTGACTTCACCCATGAACAATCTCAATGCCAGAGGGCTCACAAGCGCGTTGCCGACCTTTTATGAATTGGTACACTCTTGAATGGTTAATGAGCTTGGTTATTAATTATAATTACTGAGCAGTTAAATTAAGCTGCACTAGAGTCAGATATTCATAATCTTCCTCTCTGGATAATTCACTCCAGTTTACTTCTGTTTTCTGTATATGCAGGGACATTTAATGGTTAGCACGCTGGTCGAGAGCTAACTGGTTTTGTAAGAAGAAATGCTACCATAAATCTGAAGGTCTACCCCACATTCTGTGAACTTTTAATTACTCAACTTCATAGATTAATTTGATTTGAGACGCTCATTATTACATATTATCTATATAAAAGCTAGTTACACCAATTATTAATACCTACCTACCTAGAGCAGACATAATTACATTTAGGTACATTCCGGTCGGCTATAAATCATGTTATACAGTTAAAAATGAACTTTAATGCTTTGTTATTCACTACAGACCAAATAGAAGAAATATGAATAAATTATAATTGTCAGAAATCGATACAGACGGGGCGTGGTCGAGCCCCGCCCAACCGTAACTGGGAACCTATGTCTGTCGCTATTGTTGCTTACTCTCTTACACTTTTTTATGGGATTTTAGAGTAAACATTAAATTCTAAGTCATGGGTCTATTATTACCCAATAGTCGTAATGTCTATAAGGTGAAGAGAATCGACCGAGGCCGTTGTGGCATATATATAATTCAAACTGACGGATATTTTTACTCCTAATCATGAAACTTATTCTGCTACTGTCATAGTATACTTTTACTTTAAAAACCTACCTTATGTAAAATCAAAATATCATTTATGTAATGTAGGTAATGTACAATTATGGACGTTTAGTTAAAAAATGTACTAAGAAAATAATTAATGCTTCCAAATTTACATTTACTGCCAGTTTTCAAATCAAGTGTAAATCGAGAAGTACTTAATTTTTCAAATCGCCCAAGTATTTTTACTTTCATGCTCCTTATCACATGTTAAAGTAGTTAATGTTGTAAATAAATAAAAAAGATAATCAAAAGTTTAACTTCCATCAGCAAGCCAAATAAAATCATGCACTCGAAACATTAGGTACTGTGTGAACAACACGCACACAAATAAATCAACACGAAATCCAATCATAATTTCATCTTTCAGGCATTTTAAAAAGTTATTACTAACATGATTTTTGTAATTAAGTTCCGTAAACACATCAAATAAAATAAAACTCCGTAACCTGTTAATTAAAGAGCGAAACGCAGCGTTATGCATTGTTTAACTAAGTGTTATAAATTCCAAAAGGAGATAAGTACAATCACCAATTCATCTGCATCTTTTCATTAACGGTTTAAATCACGTGTTTTCCAAATAAGGATATTTAGGAGCAGTAATCCCTCCTATAACACGGTAGATTAATTCCGCGTTATACTTAGGAAACGCTTTTACGAGAAAACTATGTATCATGTAATATAAAAATGCGACATAAGAGTTGTGTTATAAGGGTGTTTACTGTGTATGAATAATTGTGTGTGTGTGATAATTCCTATGGTCTATTTGTCTGTATAACCGCGCTAAATTGAAAACAGTACGAATTTTTCGGTTTCTAAATAGTTGGTATCCTAAGAAAAGTTTGAGTGTATAATTTCCAGGCAAAGCTGACTAAGCTAGTATAACAGTCAAAGCATTATGTACTAAGTATGTTAAATCCATAAGAACTACAGATTCCTATAAAAGGGGGAATTAATCTAGATACATGTATATTATAATTGAAGAGTATTTATATATTATCGGCATTATAAACGAAGTATTAGCTTAGTACCTATCTACTGTAAATATTATAGTACATATATATATTTTTGATAATAACTAAATAAATGTTTCACACAGACATTTTCTAAGGTATGAATAATAAAATTGCTCAATTGTTCAATTTTCATGTATAATTTAAGATGCATTATAATTTTACAATCACTAATTGAGGTTTAACGTAATGACAGGTACACTTGTTTTTGTTGATTTAATGAGTGTGTAACTGTTTTTAATATGAAATAAAAATGATTTCCCACTAATGGCACTTTTCCCGTAATAAAAAAATGTAGCTCTCGAATGTATAATGTAATACACCTAATATTTACAGTAAGAATTTGATTAATAAACTGATTTCTTAAAGAATACAAATAATACGACATCTATTTCGCTAAGAATAAATGAATATTTTTAATTAGCCGCAAGATTGAATAAACAAATAAAAGTCGGAATCGTTAAAAAAGTCGTAAAACGTTGGTACGTAAGCCGTTAATTAGGTATTAACGGAGTCATAAATCAAAATTAACGACAATTAACTATTTGGCTCTATAAATGTCTCGGTAGCTTTGTAATTATTTATGACTCTTTTATTGATATTAAAATGGCAAAGCACTGCCCGATTTTATAAAATTTTCCTATAGGTATCTACCAAGTTTGTACTTTTATGAATATATATTTACTTCCATATAAAAATGGAAGCTGAATTGTGCGTAAGGAAACGTCTTTTACTAAAAGAAGGCAATTAAATCTGCCAAGGCGTTGGATTTTTATTGCATAGGTGGGACAACGAGCTAACGGGACGCCCAAATCACAGCCTATGAACGACCATTTTAGTAGGTGCGTTGTCAGCCTTTGAGGAGGAGTATACTCTTATATATTATATATATAATATATAAGAGTATATACTATCTTTAAATAATTGGAGTTCCTAATAGGAAAGACGCCGACTGGGAGTCGATTTCACACTTCGCTAGTTCGCAGATAACCGAAATAAATAGTTCGAATTCCATTGATAACTTTGACTCCCATTATTATAAAAGGTATTCAATTATACTGAAATAGCTAGTTGATGTTTGGTGACGTTTATTTTCTAAGTGAGCACGTGTTACAAGCGCAAAGTAGGTATAATTAAATCATTTGACACACAGTTGTCTGGACAAGGAGGACACATTAGGTATGGCCAGCGGAGGTATCGATAACGGCCGAATTTAACAATACTTGATTTAAATCAAACAAGAGCTATCAGAAGACGTAGTATCGATACGTGTGGATATTAACTGAAATTTCGCAAAGACAATCAACAATTTAACTGTCGTATACTACATCCGGTTGGATCCGGTCCGGAGGTGTAAATGAACAAACATTATCACTTAACACTACACTACCGAATAAGTAAGGTGACAATTAAAATGTTGTTTAAACCTTTGAGAAAAATATCATTTTTCCAAATTAACCTCAAGAAGTGTGAGAAAAAAGGGTTTATTTTACACCTAGGTAGTGTAATTACAATTTCTAAGCATTAAAATTAAAACAGGTCATTACAATGACGAAAAATAGAAGGCACATCAAGGCTTAAAGTTAGAAAGTTGTGTTTGAACGCCCATGTGCCTCTGATGATATACGAATAAAATAAATGATCAACACAAGCCATTTCTTTCCCCTTTTAACGTATTAACTATTAAATTACCAAAATGTAAAAGATCACAGCATTAAATTATGTTAACTTTGATTTTACTAAAATTAGTAGAAATCTAAAGTTTTAAACCTTGCTTCGTCCTAACCAGCGTAAAAAAGGAACAAATTTAAATCTCTATTTACCTGTGTGCGTGTACACACACAAGGGTGGCTTAAAAATGCGTGCGTTAGAATTTATTGTGTCAATAATGAGCGGACCAGACACTTGTTTAGGGTTATCACTTTAATCAAAATAAGAGCGCTTTCAAATTTACGCAAGTATATTTTAAAGGAAATATATTGTGTATATATTTATAGATATTTTATTCGTATTTTTGGTCTTATTGCAAAATGTTGAGTAAAACTGTACAATATAATTAGATGATTTGATTTGAACATAACTACATTTTTGCGAAATATATTCGTATTTTTAGATAGAACCAGAAAAATATTATGCAAAAATGTGTTGAATATACTACAGTTTAATGAGCTTATTATGCACTTCCATAATATTAAGATAAATAACCATTCTTTGTTCAAGTTAATGCGCTGTTTGTATGCGAGATGATTTTTATCTAAGCAATATTAGCATCCGTGTAGATTTATATTTAACATTTGTACAGGTGTGCCTCAAATAAATTAACACTATGCATTTTGATTTTTATTTATTAATCACCAAGCAGCTACTATGTATAAGTTGAACTTAAATCTATTATGTACTCTGCTTTTCTATTTTCAGTCACGTCCAGAGTAAACAAAAATATTTTATACATAAATAAATTGTTTTGATAAATACTTTAAAAAATTGACTTCACACTTCACGGAATTAGTCGCTGAGCTTTGGTTCCTAATCTAAGTTCTTATTAAATGTTATGTCGATAAGCTATTTAGTAAAGCGTTCGACTATTAAGTGGTCCTACCAAAACTTACGCCTTTTTTTTATTAAATCCGAGGTAGAGGTGGCATTCGTACATACAATTGTTATTATTATTATTATACCCTCAAAACACAGCAGTAGTCTGGTCCAACACCAGAATTTTTGCTATAAAGCGACAATGTGGCATGACAAGAAATACCAAGTGGTTTATAACACCTCGGGTTCTTCCGTTACGACAGCTCCTGAGTCAATCCGCCGCAATCTGCCGGGGCACCAAAAGTTACACAAACTCAGGATACAGCTTACATGTGCCTCTTTAAAAGAGCCCATTAATATAGGCGAATTGTCAATAGGTATAAATATTTAACAGTTAAATAAGGCGACAACCCTATCCCCAATAATCAGTATGGGAGGCGGCGAGCGCAAAGTGGCAACACAAAGATGCCGCGTCGTGTCGCGTCTTATCGTACGATTATCCGTTGTATTCACTATTTTACTCGCTACAGAGCCCCGAAGGTAGCTATTTTCATCACAATTTTTATATCACGAATTGCTGACGATAAACATGAATAAGGCCTTATTAATAAACCATAGGTCGATACAGTGACACAGTTTGATTTATGACCTCCATGAAGTTGAGACAAGCAAATTAAAAACAAAGTGAGATTTGTTTTAAATATTAATGTTTGCTGTGCGAATAATTTAAATAATGAAATATGGTGTCGATCTTTTTATTTGCAGTGTCAAGGGCGAAACAATCAATACCTATTTGGGGATTATTTCGTGTATTTATTGGTTCAGCTAAAACAGGAAGAAATAACGGAACTCAACTAATTAAGGTACAATCCGCAGAGGCGATCATAGCCTTTTTATTAAGTTTACGAAATCATTCATAGTAGGGATAATTTTACTAAATCTTCCATTTAAAATGTATGAAAATCGAGAAAGAAGAAAGAAGTTCGAGAAAGGCCCCTAACAATACTTTCTCTAAAACTGATCAGCCCACTACCGAATATATCCAGCTCCGAAAAAGCTGTCTTCAATCCGTTGAAATCGTGAAGAATTCGAACTAGAGGTTGGAAAAGCTGATGGAGGTTGGTGGCACAGAAGGCCAAGGGTCATGTGGCCGCTCACCAACCAGATGGCCTGATCAAGTGATTTATCGTCTCCAAAACCATAGACATAGATTTAGAGCCGTTGGACAGAAATCGGTGGAAACAGATTGTCCACTCCAGACCTTATCTTGCTGACGAACCCGAGGCTAACACATTAAATTGATCAAAATTATTTTATACTTAGAAGAATTACATAAACAGGCTCAACTTCAACTAAAGATATCTAAATTATTGTAAAGCAACAAGAAAAAATGATTACATTAATATATTTTGATAATTATCTACTTAATTATAATATTAATTTGAGTATTATAAATCTAGTTTTAATAGATAACGGAATAACAAAACATTTGTCTATAATCAAGGTTATTTTAAATGTCAAATGTTGGGATAATAAGTAGCTTAATGCTAGTCAAAATTATTATCAAATAAGGAGGTTGAGCGACTTTTGTGCCGTTTTGGTCAGATATGTCTGTCCATGCGCATGTATATAGATAAAAACTGTTTCTAACACACATCTTTTAATATGATATTAAATAAGTAAGTAGTTCAATAAGCAATAATAGATCGTGGACACGCATTTAACACATCACAACGTCTCAATACCAATTTGAAAAATAAAGTTTTAAAAATATAAGACACAACCTCAAAATGTAATGACTGTACAAACATATTAAACTGAATTTACACTGCGCATTGAGCTCAAAATTGCGTGCTCGTAGACGTTTATTTCTAAATAATTGTATGGAAATCCAGAAGAGGCTTCGAGCCACTTTGAATCTTATAATTGGACTTGTTGGTTTGTCTGTATGTTTGTAAAGGACGGTCGGAAATTAGCGAGTCCTACCGCGGTAAGTCAAAGAGTTCTGAACGTAATAGTTAAGATAAATATTAAACTTAAATATGGTTTGGGAATTTTTTGTTTGTACTCTCGTCTGGTGGTTCCAAGAGTTTATTACTAGGTTGACAGAATTAAGAGCGATTCGCATAAAATATTTAAGTTTAATGTTAATAGTATTATTCAAAAAATAAACTCTCCCTACTTTCTCAGCTTCAATCAAAAGCAATCATTTATATTATACATTGAATATTTGTAATTCTAAATCATTATAAATATATGAATTGAAACGTGCTTATTTATTGAGTAAAAATATAGTCGCGTATATAAACGGTAGGTTCTCAAGGAAATGGTACATTTGTTAGTCACCGCCAAAGAACCCGTCCTGCTTACTTAAGCATCGGCAGAGCTTTTTAAGCATTCAAGTGGGAAGCTTTTTGTGACAGCATCTAGTATTTTTATTTCTATATTTACTAACCTCTAGAGAAAAAGTTATAAAACCGTACTTTTATCTGACTAGGGTATGGGGACAGACATATTTCTGTATTAGGTAGGTACTGTTTTAAACATTTACAAAGACCTAATTATAAGTGAATTTAGATATACATTTTCCATGAATAGTTTATTTATTTAATACCAATACATATTATTTATTTTAATATGATAATTCTTAACAAAATGTATTTTTTTATAAATAAAAAATAATAATATGTTATACCGCGAAAGCGATATTCTAATCAATATTGTTCACACAGTCATTTCGGGTTCCAAGACCATATGATGGCTCATTGACCCGTAAACAAAAAACAAAATTAGGTGACACTTCCGCCTACACCGCTGGGACTTCAATGCGACCGAACCAGATCCTCATTAACAAAAAACAAGTCAAGTACGTGCCGACCGAATGTATTTTGAGATCACATGAAATACCTAAGTCAAAACAGGACGGGATCAAAAGATGCCATAAAAAAAGTGTTGTTTTACCAAGAAAAAAAACAGAGACTTTTTTTTATTATAGATACGTATATATTATAAATGTCAATGATAAACTTTACGTGTATGTTCACTTATCATTAGTAAAATGTCCAAGAATTTTTAGTCGTTAGCGCCATAAAAATCTATTAAAGGCGTCATCATCTCGACATGTTTAATATTAAATAATAATTTGCATAAATACACTACAGACCAACCTGCGTAATTCATTATTTGAAATTAATTTGAATGTTATAAATTATATCAGGTAGAAAAAATTTCTTTAGAAACCATAAAATGTCTTACATACACTAATATTCTATGGATGATTGATCCCAATACTGATTATCATTTCAATCATGCGCAGGCGACATTAAAGCATGAAGATGGTGGCCGATATGGAATATAGACGTCAGACGAATCTCATGCTGGGGTTGTTAGGCCATTAATATAGCGATTATACCTCTTTTAAAGACGATTAGACCTCAATACAATCATTCATATTACATAATATTGTTTAAGTTTTACATCGGATAGGTATTGGATAGGTAGACATTTTGGTAATTATAAAATAAATGATGTAAATGGACTACCCATTTACATCATTTATTTAATGAATAGACTTAGGGCTAAAAACAGTTTCTTCTACGTCATAATGTTCTCTTTAAAAATCAACAATCAACCTCACAAAAATCTATACTATATTTTAACAACTTAATAAACAGTGTCGCAACAGCATTTTTAGTCCTAGGCCTCAGTTTAGTAGGTATCTGTTTTCAAAGGCCTCCAATGTCTGACACACATTGTCGACTTATCTGTATCTTCGGATTTTGTTTCTTCACCGTTGGAGCGAATGTTACGCACATAGAAAGATAGTCAATTGGTGCACAAAAGGGGATCGAACCTAAGACTTCAGAGATGGGAGTCGCATGCCCAAGCCCCTAGGCCAACTGCTATGTAAATCAACATAAGTATTAAAATTAATTATCGATAAAATGAATCATACAATTTATTCCTATAAACCCACATATGTGAATCAGGCTACTTAGAAGAATATTCCTTCAAACATTTGAAACTGCAACACCTAGACGTTGGTGGTTCTCCACAGGACTTTTGGCTATATTTGACATATTAATATTCTGTAATCGCTGCTTTCATAGCTGTACAGTACAGTAGCGGGTATATCAGTTATAATTCATATAGATAACATAGTGACTGGTAACTTTTGATTCTCACGGCTTGACTCACGGCTTCAAGCTTATAGATCAGTCATCAGACCTACGTTCACTTATAAACATTCTACACCTAAAATTATGAAGTAACGGTTCAAAGGAAAAACTAAATTAATATTTCAACAATGCAATAGCTTGTTCTCTTTACTTACATGCCTTTGAAAATATTTACATTAAAACAGTTTGGATCGATCAAAATCTCATAATAAGAATTATAGATATTAAAAGTCATCCACTTTTTTTGATAGTGTAAAAAGTTTTAAATGGTCTAAAATCTAGGTAAAAGTTTTTTTTTTGTATATATGTAGCCGACCTATTATATGTAGGTAACATTTAATTTAAGGTAAAGTAAAGCTTATACTCAAATACATATATATATATAAAAATAACAATATCGTAGAATTAATACTGCCAAAGACATAATATTGAATAACAAAAAAATCCACGATTTTGCCAATACCGATATAAGCTCGATAATTACACATTAAACCCTCGTTTTAAATAAGAATAGCATAAAATAAAAATATTTGAAGGACCTTAAGAACATTGTACGTCGGATTATTGGAGCTAAGCACGGCTTTACGTTAAGCTGGTGACACACTTAACGTTAACGACTTGCTAAATATGTCATCGTTTCCGGTATCAAAATGTCACAAGATTTTGCGGTAGCTAACCTGTTATATGCTTATGTGTAGATAATTGTTATATTTTTCCATATTATAGAACAAAAATATTTGTTAAGAAAAGCATTTAAATTCATACTGAACATACAAACAAAATTTACTAGATAATTTATTAATTAAAGACTAATGTCAAATAGTAAAGTAACGAATAAAGTAATAAGTATTACAGTTAACATTTAACACACTCATAAAAAATATTTGCTATATTCATAGGCCACATAGTAAGAAAATTAAAAAAATGGATAAATATAATATATAACATAGATAAAAAGATTCAACATCCAGAGATAAAATTAAAAGCGGCAAAATCCAAGCCGCACCCACTGTATACAAACCTTTATAAGGTAAAAAATATCGAACCTGCTACCGTAGAGGTTTTATGACGAGGATAGTAAAAGGTTAGCGGGGATTATAAAAAGCCTTCTGTTCGGTCGACTTATTTTTTAATAAGATGTAGGTAATACCGTCTAAAATTACAGTAATTCGAATACACAACCTTTTATAAAGAGAGAGAGAGTAAATTGAGATAAGCTCAATCTTCATACTTAGTACTTAGAGTTGGTTTTATATAATATAAATAATGTCCATGTTATAGTAATGGAATAATTTGATTGGTTAGGTGAAAGTTGCCGAGTATGTTTCTAAAATGATGTATTATTTTCTATAAATAAATAAATCAGTGGCTCTACCACCTTGCAAGGATTTCTATATATCTGTTTCATGATCATTCTAATAGGCAGGTAGGTTCAGCCTCCTACTAGGCTCCAGCAAGTCTAGTTCCTCATGATGATTTTCTTCCTTCCTTCCTTTCGTTTGAGCCATAGTTAAGTGTGCACATAGAAAGAAAGCTCATTGGTGGAAAGGCGGGGATCGAACCTACGACGTCATAGTCGCACGCTGAAGGCCATCATGATACTTATCTGCCTAGTCACCGGATAATTAACTAAATCTACACATACAATGTTAGAATATTATTGAAATCTAGAAAACAGGTATCCTAATCTGCAAATAGCCCATACCAGTTTCATAAATGAAAAAAAATACTTTTATTGCTGACATGTCACTTGTCAACTTCCGAAAAAAACAGCGTCGTCATTAGATTTATAAATCATTGAGTATAGACAATTCAACATGGTCACTGACCTACGGCAGGCCATAGTGAAAGAGAAAAAAAGAACATCTTTCACACCGGATATTAAGGGGCTGGCGACAAAATTCTGGCGCCCGTATTTTTTCAACAAATAAAATGTGACCAAAAGTGAAAGGATACGGTTTAAAAAAAACAAGTTATTTCAAATGTCAAGGATTTTTCTTTGGTTCATTTAAACAAAAACGAGGTTAGGGATCTCATTTGCAGGGATTAGGCTCAAATATGTTAATATGGAATTAGTCTTATTAAAATGCTATATGTTTTATTAGTTTACGTTTAATTCTTCATAAACAGAAATAACCTAACTGTAAAATCTTACATACGCTAAACGACACTCTTTACTTAAATTTGAAAATAATGGATCCTAATAATTGGAACATATGATGGCTTAAGTAATAGATATTTCTTTATGAAAATCCAAACCAAAGCTTAATATTTGTTTACTAAAGAAAATGTAAATATTCTAATCGAATAGTAAACTTTCACAACAGGTATGCGATATAATAGGCGCCACGCTTATCAAAATCCTTTGTTGTCATAGAAAAATATTTCGCCGATACGTCATTCTGTTTTGCAAAAAAAAGCATTTGTCTTTCAAAACAAAAGCATGAAGATGTCAGCTTAATTTGACAGCTGTCGATGAGGGCGTGTTGTGGCAAATTGTGATTGAATAGATTTGTAAAATATTTAAGTTTAGACATTTAACAACCTATAGTTAACATACTTTTTTGATTTTGTAAAAAATATGTTACAAATAAAACGCAGTAGATGGTTATAAGAATTCGAAGATCTAAATGTTTAATTAAAATTTAGCCACAAAATGAATGAATTGATATAAATCTTAAGTGTGTGTAAATAAAATGAAAAAGCTACAATAACTGAGAGTTTATTAGCAATATACAAATAAACATGTTAATAAAATCATAAAAATAATGTTAATTAAATAATTATACTAAAAGATATCAGTGCATAAAGAGTGCATAAATCTGGCAAACGCAATATAATAACTTTAAATCTAAACAAAACCCACGGATTAGGCGAACGGGTTCAAATAATCTCGACTTATCAACTGTCCACCATAAAGGACCTATAACGTCCACAGATTATAAAAAAAGACAAAAGAAATGTCAAGAAAAAATCCCGCGTTATCTGGGACCGGCGCCAGTGGCGGGCGGGTTCTTGCTTTTTTTCTTCTTTTTTTTCAAGCGAAAATCCAGGCCTTAGCGACGTAATTGACAGAATTTACGCATCCGATAAGGAGGTTTTATATTATAACTGGTTGTCTTTACGCGTTTTTTGTTACATCGTTTTGAATGTTCTATGGAGATTGCGTATTTATTTACATATTAAATACTTTAAATTTACATTTTTCCTGTTTAAGGCAAGTTCTAAAATTGTTTCTGGTTTCAAAATATTCAATCTCAGTACCAATTTACTCTTTGCCTATCTCTTTTGGATATAAAATAGTAATTAAACTATTAATGCTTCATAAGTATAAACTCTTATGCTAATAATGGTTGAATACCAGCGCTTTCTAGGCCTAGAAATTGGAAAAAGGTCTTTCTTATACACTTCCAGTATTAAAGTAATTTTCATCAAACATATGTCAGCAATCATTTCACAACATTTTTAAATTGCTCAAGTCTATAAATTGACCCTGAGAGCATGCTTATGAAATGAAGCAAGTTGATCCAACTTTGCAATAAAATATTGAATTAAAGTCTATTTACTTATAAGTGCTCATAATGGAGATTACAAAACGTTATTCAAGAAATAGTTTCATCAACTGTGCAAAAGCTTTTCAGGCTTTTGCCTTACATAGTATTTCCAAACAACGTTTCTGACACTAAGTATTTTTCTAAAAGAATGTGAAATGGATCAAAATTGGTCTGTAGGTTAATAACGATGGCAGGAGTTAGCCACGGCAAATGTACATCAATTGGTGAACGTAAAGGGAATTAAATACATAATTATAATAATAATAAAACTTTATTCACGAGAGAAGTTTTGATAAAGGAGTTCCTGTCATTACAATTACTCTGGTGCATGTTTAAAAGTTTTTAAAGTAATCTAATCAAACAAACGTCGAATAAGACCTAGTATGCGTGAATGTATGGGTATGTGAATGTGTGTTTGTTTGTATATATACATTCTATATTTGAAAGTTTGTCTGAGAGTAGTTATAAGCGTTCGCTGGGTCTGTGTTAGACTTAGAATCCTCAGAATCATGCCAAAAGCAACCAACCTGCCAAAATCTACTCAATTGTGGAAATATATTTTCCCTCGTAGCAATTTCATTATCTACTTTTAATCTGAATTGAAGAAGTTCCTTCAACAAAGCATGAAACAAAAGTAAAAACCATTCACTTTCTAAATTGAATTTGGGTCCATATAAAAATTGGATCAAGTACCGGCATGGACAGACATGGCCGTCCCATTTTATATATGGATCAAGATAAGCCGAGTAACACCTACACGGCGCATCAAAGTCGGTGCCGTAGGCCCTTTACACACATGACGATTTAAGCGTCACGTTTTCTTAACAGTCTGTTAATCCAACTAGATACAGAAATCTATCAGAGGTTGATACTTTTCATTTCTATGGTATGTTTTATAAATTATGATTGAATATAATTTAATAGATAAAATATTTACAAATCAACGTGTGAAATGTTACGTACCTCATAAGGTATACCTACTTGTATATATATATATTTGTTTGTAACACCAATTTGTTTGTCTCACTTATACTCGTGAATATCTTGACAGACTAGGCTAATTAAGATCTTAACACATTCGATGCGTTTTAAATAAAAATTTGCCACTTGGTTGTAATATATATTTGTAGATATAGATAGATAGCCCTCAAAATTTGTGTTTCATCGCTGAAAGGTCTCTCATTCGTCTGTTTAAGTAAATTGTCACAAACATAATAAAATAATGTACATAGGTGATACAAAATTATCGGGTCATCTAGCAGAGACAGAAGTATTTTATTTAAAAACGACACAGAAATTTGTTTTTAATATCAACTTTATTTTTAAGACGCAAACGGCAATGCGAGCCAACTGACATTTTGACGACACTTATTTAAAAAAGCAGCGTTTTAAAGCTTTGTTAGTAGTTTTCCTAAGCAAAGGCTACCCTTTGGTCAGTGCTATCTGGCCATCTCATTAGGACTTCCGTGTCCCAAAGGCGCCATGGCCTAATAAGCTGGAAAAATTGATAGTTATGTCGCATTTACGGGTTATTAAAAAGGAGTTTTACGATTTGAGGATGCGGCGAACTTTAACCATAATAATAATTTCAGTCTTATAATCCCAAAAGACCAGTATTTGCCGGTTAATTAAATATCTGTATTAACTAAAGGGTAGGAAATCAGTCTTCAGTATATTTTCACCCAAAATAATAACTCTTAGAGATATTATTACCTGTAAGCTGGCCTCTTTAGTACCTACTACTTTGTACATTCATATAATTTCTATGAACTAATATAATTTATTTATATGTGTGTATAAATAAAACTAAACAATAGATATTTTCAGATGTATTGTAGGCAAAAAATTATAATATTAATTAATAATGACGTATTTAGAATTAAAAATTACAATGATAACCCAAGTTTAGTATTTATAATTTGTATGAATGGCTATCATTTATATCAAGACTTTTTATAAATATAATATTTTATATTATTTGATAAGACATCGTCACAGTTGGTGAGAATCATAAAACCGAAAACTGAGTTGCAAACTTACGTCTTATTACATAAAATTCCTTGCAAACGAATAAATTATCATCTACTTATATTATGTCTATTATATTTTTATTACCGAAACGAAAACTTTGTTATTGAAAAATAAATCAGTGGCGCTGCAACCCTTTTAGCTCTGGGCCTCAGATTTCTGTATTTGTTTCACGATCTTCTCTTCCGTTCTACGCCCTTGATTTGAGAACTGGCAGTAGATGTAAAATTAGATTCATTTAATATTTCTTTTTTTGACGTTCATAAGTGTACATTATGTTACCTATATGAATAAATAAATTTTGACTTTGACTTTGATAATTTGTCAATCTGTTAGCCAATTAGGTGATCAGCCTTCTAGTCTGCAACATTCCAATTCCCTTTTACTTCCTTCCGATGTTTTATTCACAGCTCGAGCATATAAATGCGGGAATATAAAGCCGGGGATCAAACATATGACCTTTGGGATGAGAGTCGCACGGTGAAGCTACTAGGCTAACACGACTCAACTGAGATGATAAGTGGCCTATAATTAAAGCAATTGTCATGTACCTAAGTTTTATTCACACTAATTTTGACGGCATTAATTTAGGAACCTACTATAAATATTTTATTTTTTATTAAAAATTATAAGAAAATCGCGAGTATTTGCGTGATTTTATTGCATCAGTTTTATAATTTTAATTTGTAGTAAAAATGAAATTAAAGCTTTGCCGGTTTCCTTACGACAATTTCTGTACGAACATACCTAATTGCGCACATAGGAAGACAGCCTTCAATCCATAACATCAGGGTTAGAGTTGCATGTTTAACCACTAAGCCAACATTTATTTGGATAATAAATTAAGTGTTTGACGCATATCGACGCGTGCGCACATCCTGATTGATAGTGCCGCTCCATTATTGGGGGTTGCTAATGCAGACATATGTACATAGATACCTTATCTAACACAAATAACCAGTAGTTAACGCAAACATTTGTACCATATGTTACTTTTATTTTCAACTCATGAAGAACAAATACTAATTGAGGACACTTGCCAAGTGAAGTCGACGTTGGGTGGGCCTTAGATAATAATAATAATAATTAAGCCTCATTTTTTCTTTGAAACATTCGTCCATATTTACAAAAGATAAACACACTTTATGTAAAAATCATAATAATATTATAATATTTTTTCCAAAGGCTTCGCATGGGCCTCCTGCAACTGGCTGCATCTCACTCTATCTTGGGAATGTTTCCCTCAATCCTCCCCACCAACTTCTTTAAGCTGACCCACCGTGCAAGAGGACAACCTATCTTTCCTTGGTGACCCTTTACTGTCTTAGATAGGTGATGGAAAACACATTTCTGGGTCTATTACACACAGATTTTAAAAGATATATGTAGACCTATCAGGAAATATCTGAACGCGAGTTGGTTGTTCTCTCTCAAAAGTGCTAGAATCTATACGGCGAAATAATTATTGTTTGGATAAGTAGGCTAGCTAGACTACTAATAAAATCCTATATCTATTTAGTAACATATATATTGCCTTTAGCGTTATAATACTTATGAATATCACACTACAACTATTTAAAAACAATATTATGAATTTGATATATAATAAAAATATATATCAAATTCATAATATTGTTTATAGACAAATAATGTGTCGCATCTGTCAGTTCGCTATAAAATACTGCAAGCATTTTCATGTGGTTTTCACCGATAGATCGAAGAATTCCGGAAGCTGCGAATATGGAGCAACTAGTTATTATTTAGATCTATGGCTACTTGTGTATGAATGACAACGTTGGCTAAATATGGTTGTTTTCTCCAAAAGTTTATTCTAGGCCAGTTTTTGTTAGACATTTTAACGTTATTTCGAAACGGCTTTGGGATAGTTTAGTATGTAGGTGCGAGCTACCGACTTCGCACCACAATAAAACCTGTGAGGTGGTCCCAAAGAATTTTAACAGATGTAGGCGGCAGGGATGCTTTTTTACCTTCCTGTCATGCAGAACTTTTTATATAGCATACTGTATGATCCTTCTGCGACAGTTAAACTACTTATTAGCTATAGGGAGGAAGGGCAGTATCTGCCTTCTTATACATCGGTTTTTATAGAACAAGACAATACATAATATTGGCAAAAAAGCAGGTTGTTGGAGGACCTGATGTTAAGTGATACCGCCTATGAACTATAGGGCTCACAGTCGGAGTTTGAAGGACCCTTAGTCAATTACCGGTTTCCTCTTCATATTTTCTTAACTATAGGTATCGAGTAGTTCATAGGCCAAGTCACACGTGTAACCACTGGGCCAACAGTAATAGTTTTTATTAAGGAAATAGAAATAATATAAACTTGTGTTACGAGGATTATTTTATGTAACAATTAAAAAAAAAAAAGTCTCAGAAAAAAGTCGTACGTGCCTAAACAGAGGAGCGGCGGTGCCTATGATCGATCTTCTAATTTACACCTTTATAACTTACTACCTCCACTCATGCCTCTTAATATAAGGCTGTGTGTTTCCTCTAATAAAATCAGGGACAAGGAACGAAACTCGACAACCATCTCTCTCTCAGACATTGAGAATCATTGTTCATTTTTGTATTGCTTAAAAAACATACTGACATTAAACTCTCAAAAATTAACTTAATTTAAATAGAAGACACCCATAAACTCAATTTTTAGGGCAGTTTGAAGTATTACATAACATGTACCTAGTCGCTATTTTACATAACGCCTAATAAAATGTCCTTTTTTAATATTGTCTTGATCACTGTTTACCTACATAATAATTATATATTAGTATAAATAAATAAATGTCAAAGTTATTCAAGGTTTGTACTAATTATACGGACAAGTATATATATAAGTCTATAGAATTTTTTTATTTATATAATTTAACTTCAAAAAATGCGAAGTAAATGTCCCGAGTTAAGATTGCTCGCATTTACTTCTTTAATAATCTATGGATTTGCATTTTAATAACTCCATTATTAAAGGTACAAATTCAGAAGTAAAGAGTATCTTATAAATGTATATACCTAGTGGTTTAGCGAAATACACTGAACGTTGTCTTGTTTGGATAGAGTACCTGGAGAGATACTGGTGACTAGGCAGGGAATTAGCAAAGGATTCTTAGAGGTTAATCATAGACAAGAAACACTAGAGTTAGATAGTTTCGCACACGGTGCATGCCAATGCACAAAAACCAGTTGCAAATGAAATAGGTAAAATCTAAAAATACCGGGCGCTGTTTGCGCTGTCACTTAGCGGTGAATAATAAAACGTAAAGTACTCTGCCTGTATTGTTTTGTTAGCGTAGGGCTGCGCAGGCGTCTACGCATTTTGAAATTTCTAGCGGAACGCGAGAATACGTTGTAGAACCTTATTTGAAAAGCACAAGACTATTTTTGATAACAAGCAATTTAACATTATTGTTTAAATGACGACAGACTTGAATTAACTTATCGTTTTTTTTTAACTTTATAAAAAATCTGTTTAAGTGGACTTAAACCGATTTTTTGTTTCTTCTTCTTTTGATGTCTCTCCATTACCTACTGGAGGCCGATGAAGCATGTCTTGCCCTTTGCTAGATGCAGAAAATCTTCCGCAGTTTTCCACTATCAACGTTACGAAGCCATTGTTTTGGTTACAAATTAAAAAATACATATTATCTTATTAAAGTCACAAATTAAGTAGCTGTAACAGTTGTTATGTACCGATGCAACACGTTGAGCTTGCGTCTAGAGTTAAAATATATAATAATAATAATAAAAGCCGTTTTTATAAAATATGTACAAACGTTAAATTTAGACATTAATTTATTATCTTCTATCCTAACTTCCGTCAGAGCCATTGATCAGAATCAGCTTATTCCAAATATTTCTATTCATGGCTTTCTTTCACTGGTGAAAAAGGCATGGAGTGAACCCCGTACATTTCTTGCTAAATAACAATATTATTGTTGAATATGGCCACTGTAGGTTCTGCATTTACGATTCACTTTGTTTAATTTGCAACTTTACGCAATGTTCCTAAACACAAGCAAACGAGGAAACCTACTCGAAAGTATATAAACTGATAAGTCACTTGTTTAGTCACAACTTTCCGTATCTGGCTTTATAATATATCTTGCAGCGGTTTAAACCCAAAATAAATATCTTCTATAACATAATTTTAAATAGATTTTTAATCCTTAAATAATGCGACTTAATGTAGGTATTATGAAAAAAAAATTAATTAGCTAAACTAATATGTATATACGGCAAAGTCCTGCCATTTTATAAGTACCTATACCATTTAAACCATTACCTACCACCTTTTTTACACGAAGCGAAAATATAAAAGATCCTTTGTTTTTGCGTCATGAAATTCTGTTATATCCCTGCTAAATTTTGCTCAAGCAATGTTTATGTGGGATTAAAAAAAATCAGTAAGAGATCCTAGCTCATTCTCGAGTAGGTACTATAATCCAGAACGCCGAGTAACGTGATTGTCCAACTAGCATGCTGTAACCTTCCAAATCGGTTATAACTTTTGGATCTCAGAGTTCAATTGCTACCTTTTTAAAGCAATACAGGTAAGGGACGAGTGGATGTTTCCCTCCCCTTCTCCAATTACGTTTATGCTAAACACTACAGCATTCCTATGTAATAATTAAACTCAACAAATAATAGATAAAAAGCACCTGCCAATAACAAGAACACGCTTGTAAAATATCTGTTAAAGATTACAACGTATCTTATTTAATATGTGATCGATAATACTTTTGATAATTATCTATCAGCTGCTAAGGACAAAATTGCATTTCATTTAGGTATTACGTTGCTAATTAACTATTTATTTTTGTCTAGACTCAACACTCTAGACTTCCCTTTTATATTTTTGTTTTATTCTTCATTATGCTTTTTGTGTTTAGAGTGGGCTAATTTTAGTGTAAATAATATATGTGTGTGTTGAAATTAATTCATACTACTTATAATGAATAAGACAGATTTTAATTTAAAATATAGAATAGACAGTTTTATTAAGATTTAGAAGAATGTTTTAAATTTAATGAAAAGCAAAATAGAATTATTATTTAAATATTTATCTATTAATTAGCAGCTTTAAAATGTATCAAACTAAAAAGCTTACGGGAAACTAAATTCAGTAAAATTCTATAAGTCCAATGGGATTTCCTTACAAAAAATCATAGACAAATAAATCTCGTAACCCCAAAACGCGGGGTGGCATTAGCAGAAATAATGTTTCGGTCGAATCGACCCCCGTTTATAAATCAATCAACCCCCTCACATTACATTTATTGGTTAAACTTTGCAAGATTTAATGGTTCTTGGATTTTTGATGAGTCTCATTTTCTTAAGAAATTTTATAAGAAATAAAATTGCATAGTGTGTAATATATGTAAATTTTAATAATTCTAAAATAATATAAAGGGATATATAGTATTATATAAAAATGCTGCTCTTATATGCAATAAATGTAAAATTACATAAAGATATAATTAAAAGCCTTGTCCAGCAGTTCGTTCATCTTAAACAAAACCTTCCATCGTCTCTTTCTCTACAACTGAGTTAACGCTGTGATAAAAGGAGACAGTGTAATAAGATCAATTTAGTTTTTATAAAGAGAATGTGTGTTAGTAACTAACTCATTATAACAAATAAAAATACCTTAGTTATAAGTACCTTAGTAGTGAGAGCTGTATTTCAAAAAGGATATTTTTTATAATAACCACACAAAACGCCATTGACTTTTCTTAATGTGTTATAAATGTAGATAAGTATGTATATAATATATTTCAAAGGTTACAGTACCTTTATAATCGTCGTATTTTTCCCTTGTTTCAAAACAGGTTTTTGCCTAGCAATTTATTAATTCAAAAAGCAGGTGTCAGTTCTTATACATTATTTTTAACAAATACTTTTATGGCATTTCAAGCAATAAGCCCACATATAAAATTTTATATGTTATATCTCAAAAATAGCATATTTACTGTGAATTGATTTGAATGTAAATGACATTAAAATAATTGTTAAAAAAAGGGTTTAAATACAAAAAGATTTTTTTTAGATCAAGGCCGGTGATAATGCCTACTTGTTAAAACGTGTACAATTAAAATTATTGTATTTTACTAATAATCCCTTAAATGCCAAGGTAGTAAAGGCAGGCCCACCGATCACCGATCATCGATAATAATCTAAATTTAGTCAATAAAATATCTCAGCTGCGAGATTTTAATCAAAATTAGCAGATCTCATTCTGATAAATTGGCATTTGATTTTACACAACTGTGTTATGCGGGCTATTTGCCGTTACAGTTTAAAATAATTTTACTATATGTTTTTATATATAGAAGACAAATAAGAAAATTTTGAATGATATACTTATATTATATTTTACAACTATGCCTTTTTCAGTTACTAAACTACTACTTATATTTATAGTATGGGGAAATAAATAAATAAAAAATAAAACGTATGTATAAATATACTTATAAAGTATAAAGTTTTATCTTTTTATCCCACATACCTTATTACTCAGAAACCTAATAAATTAATTAACACTTATTTTTCGAATAAGGTGCCTTTAACATATTTTTATTATTTAACATTGTAACATGTATGTCTTAAATAGAATATTTCGAAAGGTGTGAAATATTTAACTGCATCTGCATGCAACAACAGTGCAACCAGTGACTTAGGATATTTTCCCATACTACATGTAATTTATTTTTTGTTTAATATTGATTTGTATCAAATAATGGTAAAATTACTTACTCGGCATCATCTCCACGTGTGAAGAAGTATCCATGATGTTGTGATGGTGCAGCATGTCTGGCGGGGATTGCACCATCCCGCCACCACCACTGGCCATCACCATCACTGTATCAGGTGCTACCACCGGTCTAAACAACACGGATGGTCTACTTAAGACCAGTTTATTACACGTAAGTAAAAGGCCAGTCTAATACACGACTATGGTACAATTTTTAATTACGTTTTTAGCTCTGTGTGTTCAATTTTTAAAATACAATACGAGACTCAATTACACAATCTTTTGTTTTAACTTATTTCTAGTTGGAAAACTTGAAAATACTTAAAAGACGTACAGTGCACATAAATACTATCACAAGATCACTAAACACTATTCCGTTTTGAGGCACTTCGACATTTTTTGTTGTAAAAAACGAAAGAGCTACACACTCTCACCCGGCAAGAGCCAAGCCCACACTGCCGTACTATATGTATAATTCTATGGATCGACGCCAAGGCGCATGACAGGTCAGCCTTCTCTCTGATTGGCCGGTTAATAGGACGCCTTTTTGAATACTCGTCTCCCGTTGGTCGAAAGCTTCTCATTTTCCCGCCCCGCAGTTGTAGACCCTCACAAAATGGCGACCCCCTTTACAGGCTTTTGATGCTTTTTTGAACATTTTCTTGGATAAAAAATAATCCTGTTCGGATATAATGAGTATGATTTATGATTTGGTCTTTTTGTGGTCGGCAATCTAGTTTTGTTGATCTTTAATGTTTTAGGTTTTTAATACGGATTTGAATATCGAATATTGGATTTTCCAAATTTACTTTTTTGTTTAACGGTGAGCAAATCTTTGGTTCTGATTAATTTTTATTTTTCACTTCACAGATAAATAACTTTGATAAATTCATAAGATTTATATGTTTCTTAGAATTTGTCATATTTATTTTACAACTTATTTATTACGAGTAATAAGTATACCTACTAAAAGCTAGTTTTTGCTTTTTGAAAAGCAACAGTCAGGTATGGGGCTACCGGTCTTTCAACACTTTGTAACCAAGGAATCCTGAGGTTTTGAAACATGTACCTCGCAGAGATCCAAAAAATGTTACAGGTCTTATCGTGGAGAGTGGAAGAAGTTATGCGGCGCCACTAACATTACCTTCAGAAAGAAGATTGCGACTGAAGTAGAGGGTAAAAGTTATATTTTTGAATTGTCTATGGTTATGGTTGGTTTATTAGAAAGATAAGACATTTAAAAAATTTAAAAACTGCGGGTTTGGTCTGTTTTAGCTACTTTCACAGCATAATGTCCTACGGAATTTTACTGTTGGGTCGGGCTGCTGATATTGAATCCATTAATATTTTACAAAAGAGAGAAATCTACGTCGTTATGAATCTCTAAGAGAACTATTTAAAAATATTAATATTATGACAGTACCTTGCCAATTCATTTATGAAAATATTATGTATGTAAGAAAGAATCTACATCTTTTTAGTAAAATAAGTAATAGACATACATACATTACGAGAAATAAAGATAAACTAGCTCAACCACCTTTCAGATTAGCCAAAATTAAATTATCATTTATGGGGTATTGTGTTAAATGCTACAATAAAATACCCTGTAGCATATTAAAACTAATTAACAACTAGTAAACAAGCATATTACAAAATACAGAATTATATTCAAGTTAGAAATGCTTGGGAACATGCTGGTCCTGCTCCATAGAACAATCATTCTTCTCCACACTAAACTACCTTTTGAAGGGGGCAACTAGAATCATCTTTATATTTTATTTGACGATCATAAGTGCCATTTTAGGTGGTCTAATTCGAATAAATGATTTGATTTGTTTCTAAAAACTTCCGATCCTAATATGTATACATATATTAAACATATTTTTGCTGTATTTTAATTCTAACTAGGAAATGTTTAAAAAGTTTAAAACCTATTAGTTTAATATGTCATATACCTACTATCACGTATCAATTCAAATAAATATTACTCATAGGTAATAAATCAATCGAAAAACTTAATAAAAAATGTGACATCCCTAGTGATACCCTTTGAAAAGACGATAAGGTAACTGCATTATTACGTCATTGCATTTTTATCTCCAAAAAGCGCTATCACGAACATCTGCACCTTAACTATTTCCGTTTCCTACACATTTTATGCAAATTTTAATCGAATCAACTTTAAACTCTATCGCTTTAGCATTAAGACTACTATCCTTTGAATAATGATAAATTCTTTGCGAGGGAAAGAATAATCTATAATACATTTTGGGAAAAACTTTCTTAGAGATTTTAAACAATTACGTTTTAATCTGAAATCGTAACATCTGTGAGATAACTCTATCTATGGAACTATTTTTTGTGGCTAATGAATTTCGGCGCGAACATTTGGCGCCATTTTTTTATAACCTCACACGTTGACGAAGTCATTAAATTCTTCGTTAAGAGATTGATCGATATTTAAGGGCTAATAGAGATATAGCTACTTAGGTTCTTTCGCATTTCCTTATCTTCAAAATTAAGCTTGAAGTGGGGTTAGACATCCGATTACTTAATAATTAACAAGCAAGTAGGTAGGTAATCTGTGCCTTCAATACCTTTATTGTTCCGCTGGGAATCGAATCCAGAATATGCGTACTAAGCACATTTTATAACTCAAGCCTGTGAGCCATGCAATTATAGAAATTGCTTATAAAAGTTAAATAATAATTTATTAAATAATATACCCGTAATAATGGCTAACGACCACTTTTTTTAATAGAACAGGGTGCAAACGGGCAGGAGGCTCACCTGATGTTAAGTGATACCTTACAGGACAAATCTCATATCAGATATGTTATAGAGAAAATGAAAAACTTCAACATCAATACACATTTGCATACAAAAGCATTGGCTCATCAATTTAATTGTAACGTAGGACGGACGATCGCGTGCACAATTAGCTTATTGCTTGGGGTCGAAATTAGCTTTATGTATCCATATTATGTGGCCACGCCATTGCTTCTTTATCAGACAGCATCGATAATCAGATAGGTTCATTTTATTACACAAACAATAAATCAACTAAAAACCTTACAGCTATTTAGGAAAAACACAATGAAAAATTCACAAACAGGCCGTACACAAAGGAGGCTTAATATGTTTAAACCATAGAGCATGCAAGTCTATCGAAGCAAAGCTCATAGATAGACTATCAATACTCGATGGATCTTTAATCTTTTTTTAAAATTGACATGTCACTTTTAGCGCCAAACGGAGTGTTAAACGGTCTTGACAATGACATTACATTTTGAAGGACAATGCGAAACAAATAATAAGGTTGCTCTTTTGTCGGCGAATGCGCCTCGAGTTGTATAGTGACAGACTTTTGCCACTTTGTGTGTTTTGTTGCGTGAAATATCACTTTTGTAGTTGTTTAATAGGATTTTGGAGGCTTATGTGCTAAATTCGCAAAGTTGTTATCACTTGGACTACGTGGGCTTTTGTTAATATGTTATAAGTATTTTTTCCAGGAAGCCATTTTATTTCTTAACATATGTTGAATGTTGATCAAATTAAATGTAGACTTTAGTCCATATTAATAATATAGTATTTTCGTACCTATTTCTTTTTGTTGATTTCACCCATCTGGAATTTCATTGTGTGTGGAGGAATATCGATAATAAGTAACGAGTTAAACCTCGTTTATAATATTAAGCGAATATACTATTCATAATAAAATAAATATTGTATGACGTAAGAGTAGTATTGATTGTTTCCTTTTCTTTTTTTATATCTACATATCTGTTAAAGGTTATATGAAAAGATAATGACACAGGTAGGTACACCTAGTATTTAATAACGCGATATCACGTTTGCAACGTCTGCTCATATGTACCTATAGCAAAAATTGTAATTGTATTGTACAAATTGCGACAAAGAATTATTATTAATTACCAAAAATGGTACATATTCGAACACAACTCAGATCGTAATGCACACACTTTTTTATAAACGTTAGGCGATACCTTCCAAAGCTAAAAGCACATCTAATCCCCGAACTGTCAGCCGAACCATTGTCCTATTCACACGGGCTTTAACGCATGACGCAATGATGTGATTAACGCTAAATATCCCACTTTTTTTAACAAAAACTATATTTGTATTTAAAGTTTACTTTTATTTCGATTTTAAATGGAATTTTCATAAACAAGCAATTTACTATAGCAGGTATAAATTGTTCAAGCCGTAAATTCAGAAATAAAAAATGTTTATAAAATTTAATTTGAAAGTATTTTGTTATATATTATATAGGTAGACACGGCAATACTTTAATAACATTATCTCTATTGAAATACCACCAGCATTATGCCACCAAGTAGCAATGATAGGACGCCGCCGCCATAGCGACTGTTCTAATCTGTAGATTTATTTAATAATAGAAATATTTTAGGAAACGAGAGGGCTTAGACTTGATTTAGCCGTAGTAATATGTTCTTTCTTTAAAATATTAAATTACTTCGGAACTCTTTTTATATATGTATTTGATTCTTTTATTTAATAAATAATTAATCAAAGCAGATCTTTAACGAGCAACTTTGGGAGCGTTGCCTAGAAAACCCCGATAAGCCAGCAGATCAAGCGACGCAAGTGGAAATGAATAGAACATACGCTTCAAAGAGATTCCAGGCAGCCATTCCAGCAGGCCTCTGATTGGAACCCGCAAGGAACCCGTCGCACAGTAGCAGATGAGACAAAGAGGGCCCCAAAGAAGTGAATTTCGAGGCTCAAGACCGAACGCGATGAAACCTCACTGAAGGCGCCCTCTGCCCCATCTAGAGGTTATAAGACATTAACTATTGAAGTCAATATATAATAATCATACCGAACCGGTTTAATGAAAAAGCAAGTACTTCTCACAAATATTTATTACGACCTACGAAGTAATAACACCCTCATTTTATGCCATAGGTAAGTCTTAAAACGAGTGCAAGTCTTATCTCGGCAAGTTCAAAGAAACAGATGTGCAGTGGCGCTATCCACTTGAACGCTCAATACGGCTTTGTAAGTTGTGGGAACCGATAGAACTCTAGTTCAATGGTTATATGCTAATAATTATTTAATATTAAAGCACATGAATATAGCTTTAGTTAAATCTAAACTGACGAAAATCAATTACCTAGATACCAGGTATCTGGTTCCAAATTTGGAATCATATTTTTGCTTATTGGAACTTCCAGCCATCTATTCAAAAGACTCGAACCTACTTTCTCCTACTTGCAGAGTTAGGGAATATAGCGGACTAAAGTAATACATACTTTAGTTGTTTTATTGGATACTTCTATACTGATCACATATCAAAGACCGCATTGCCTTTTACTTTCATAGAAACTAAATTAGTCTAAATGATCTAATGAACTCCCGGAGCCCATCCCCCCCCCCTTCCCCAGAGTATGACGGTGCAGTTTAAAGAAAGATTACCCCAGGGGGGTACCACACGTGGAGAATCCCCCTCTGGGCGTCCATCATCGGAACAATCAGTATCCGGTGGTGGATGCACAGGCTGCCCTTCGTATTCTGGGGTGGGCAAAAACTGCGCTCTAAACAAAACATCCAGTTCCAGTTTTAGGTTTCGATCTCGGGGCAAACGGAAGAATTCGCCGAAGGCAACCCCTTCCACGCTCACAGTGGACTTCACCAATGTTAGGGGGCTCAACTCAAACCTAAACGCGGTTCACTTTCACCTTGAATCTGCGAAGCCGGCCTTATTCTTCCTCACTGAGACTCAGATATCCTCCCCGGCTGATACTTCTTACCTCTCCTACCCGGGGTACAAATTGGAACATTCATTTGTGCCGCGGGCGGGAGTTTGCGTGTACGTCAGAGAGGATATCTGTTCTCGTCGCCTTGGGACGCTTGAAGGAAGGGACCTATCTAACCTCTGGCTCCGCATAGACTGCGATGACCATCCGCGATTCTATGCGTGCCTGTATAGGTCCCATAGCGGAAATGACGAAACTGACCGACTCATCGAGCACATCCAAATGGCTACAGATTCCCTGCTTGAAAGGGTTCCTACCGCCGAAATCGTGATACTTGGCGATTTTAACGCCCACCATGCCGATTGGCTGGGTTCTGAAACCACCGATCACGCGGGAAGATCCTTTCACGACTTTGCTTTAGCCTACGACCTGACACAAATGGTCCCTGCGATTACGCGAATACCAGATGTGGACGGTCATAAACCCTCTTTGTTGGACCTTCTGCTGACTTCGCATCCGGAGAACTATCAAGTCTCCGTTGACCCGCCTTTGGGTTCATCGGATCATTGTGTGGTCCGGAGTACTGTGCCATCTACGCGCCCTTCGCGGTCGCGCTTTTTGGGTTTTCGCCGTATTTGGCACTACAAGTCAGCAGATTGGGACGGGATGCGGTCTTTCTTTGCGTCCTACCCTTGGGGGCCTATTTGCTTTTCGTCTGAAGCTCCAGATTCCGTCGCTGCCTCTGTCGCCGAAGTGGTTCTGCAGGGAATGGAACTCTTTATTCCTTTCTCTGCGGTGCCGATCGGTGGCAAGTCTCAGCCCTGGTTTAAGCGTTCTTGCAAGACAGCCTCGCGTCGAAAGCGAGAATGCTTTAAGGCATGGGCAGAAGCGGCGAAATCTCGTGATGCTAATACCAGCGAACTCAAAAAAGCATATAACTCAGCCTCCAGGTCCTTCAAACAGGAAATCACTAAAGCAAAGTCAGAGCACATTGCCAGATTTGGCGAGAGATTGGCCCAACTCCCTTCGGGGACTCGAGCCTTCTGGTCTCTAGCCAAAGCTGTCCAAGGGAATTTTTGTCAGCCCTCCATTCCACCATTGCACAGGGAGGATGACTCGCTGGCCCACACTGCGAAGGAGAAGGCCGACCTTTTAGGCTGTCTCTTCGCGTCCAACTCGACTTTGGATGACCGAGGGAGATCACCACCGAGCATTTCACGGTGTGATTCTTCGATGCCGGAAGTTACATTCCGGCAACGTGCTGTCCGTAAAGCATTATCTTCCTTGGACATACATAAGTCGAGCGGGCCGGATGGTATTCCTCCAATTGTGCTGCGTACTTGTGCTCCTGAGTTGGCTCCGGTCTTAACGCGCCTTTTCCGGTACCTGTACTCGCTTGGCACTGTCCCGGAGTGCTGGAAGATCGCATCGATACATCCGATCCCTAAAAAAGGCGATCGCTCCGATCCGTCCAACTATCGCCCAATAGCGATAACCTCCTTGTTCTCCAAAATAATGGAATCCATTATTAATTGCCAGCTCCTGGCGTATCTGGAGGGCCACCAGCTGATAAGTGACTCTCAGTACGGCTTTCGTCGTGGTCGTTCGGCTGGTGACCTTCTTGTATACCTTACGCATAGATGGGCGGAGGCAATTGAGTCCAAGGGGGAGGCTCTAGCGGTTAGTTTGGACATAGCGAAAGCCTTCGATCGGGTGTGGCACAGAGCACTGCTCTCGAAGCTTCCAGCCTATGGGCTTCCCGAGAAATTATGCGATTGGATCTCCAGCTTTCTGGCCGATCGGAGCATCAAGGTCGTCATCGACGGAGCATGTTCCGACCTTAAACCCGTGAACGCTGGGGTCCCACAAGGCTGTGTTTTATCCCCGACCCTGTTTCTTCTGCATATCAATGATATGTTGCAACTTAGCAACATTCACTGCTATGCGGATGACAGCACTGGGGACACTCTTTACACTGGCCGGGCACGTATTTCTCGGGCAGATGTCGATGAGTACCGGAACAAACTTGTGTCTGAAGTAGAAACCCTACTACGTGGAGTCTCTGACTGGGGCAGACTAAACCTAGTCCAATTTAACCCCAAAAAGACACAAGTTTGCGCGTTTTCCGCTAAAAAAACACCCTTTGTCGCTACTCCTCTTTTCGAAAACACTCTCCTTAAAGCCACAGCCAGCATTGGAATACTTGGCGTTGACATATCGAACGACGTTCAGTTTCGCGGTCACTTGGAGGGAAAGGCAAAATTAGCCTCCAAAAAGCTCGGTGTGCTCAGCAGGGCGAGACGGTACTTCACTTCGGGCCACCGCTTGCAACTATATAAAGCGCAAATTCGGCCCCACATGGAGTACTGTTCCCACCTTTGGGCGGGTGCTCCCCAGTACCAGCTTCTTCCACTTGACCGTATTCAACGAAGAGCGGTTCGAATCGTTGACGACCAAAATCTCTCCAAGCGGCTTGATCCTTTGGCGTTGCGTAGAGATGTGGGGTCTCTCTGCATCTTCTACCGCATTTACCATGGAGAGTGTTCAGAGGAGTTGTTCGGATTAATACCTGCAGCTGAGTTTCATCATCGGACGTCGAGGCAGAATACGAAATTCCACCCGTATCACCTCGACGTCCGCCGTTCCACAACTGCGCGTTTTTCCAGGCAGTTTTTGCCGCGCACCACCACTCTGTGGAACCAGCTGCCATCTGAAGTATTTCCGAACCAATTCGACTTAGGGTCCTTCAAGAAAAGAGCGTACCAATTCTTAAAAGGCCGGCAACGCACTCGCGAGCCCTCTGGCATTGAGGGTGTCCATGGGCGGCGGTATCACTCAACATCAGGTGAGCCTCCTGCCCGTTTGCCCCCTGTTCTATAAAAAAAAAAAAAAAAAAAAAAAAAAAAAAAAATGATCTGTTTAAAGTACTTCATCTGTCGAATTCTGTTTACGCAATGGGGTTAAGTATAGTAAGAGTGAAAAACATACATTATAAAACTACTCTGTGTAAATTAACAAAGACATCACGATACTCTCACATACAAGTGGGTTCCATTACCATTCCTTACATAATTAGTCCAAATTAAAGGTTCAACATTGTTCGAACAGTTTGTCCCGTGAGAAGTGTCTTTTGTATTGACGAATGTTTTTATATTTTCTCCTTCCGAGGTCCTTTATCTTTAACCACTTCATTAAAAACAAAATTATCACTAACAATTCAAAAATCACATTACATACATTTACTAAAAGTCTCAAACAATATCTTGTTAACCTGTCCTATGCTAATACAGAAAATTTTCTTATCGTACAAAAATAGTTTAATTATAAATGTGTTATGTAGAAATCATTAAGTAAAATACAATTCTCTATTTGCAGGGAAAGGTGGTTTAGATGGAAAATCAGTACAGGTTCCGAACATCTTCTGTAAACATTGCTACTGTGTCTAGTATTAAATAAGCTAGACATCTGAAATCGATACAAGATGCCGATTACTTAAGACACAAAGGAATTAATTTTATTCACCCCGGACCGGAAGGAGGGCTCGGACCGGAAACATCCGGTCTGCCATTTTATTGATTGCGGCTAATCCATTTCGGGGCTCCATGGATTCAGTGACATGAAAACCGACCGATTATTTAAGAAGAAGAAGTTAGTTAAATTGCGAACACTGTATTTGTTTACGTTGACATTGAATTTGTTTTGCGAAGATTGACATTCCCATATTTCAAGAATTTCAAAATTAATTTCCTAAATAAAATAAATAGAATCATGTATATATGTCAATGTGTATCAGGATACCTTACTCACTAGAAATAAATTAATTTAAAAGTAATCTTATAGCTGCATTTTATAAAAGAAAACCTACATAATATACAAAGCCTAAATTAGCCTAGCTTAATTGGATGCACATTTAATACTTAAACACCTTGTTACTTAAAGTAAAATTTTATGTTCCTCTCTGAGAGTTAGTAAAAACCACCGGGGTTTTGATTTGCGTTTCCTAGAAAATCGAATTTTTGAAAGTTCTCAACTACTACTCATACAATTGAATTCTATTACTCGTCCTTTACTGTGTAAAGGTTCCTGCTGTGGAAATCCTTACCTATTGATGTCAGACGAGCTCAATCTTTTAATTTATTTTAAAAATCTTCTTTTTGATAATTTTTCTTCTATCCCGTATTTAGCTAATACTTATATTAATATGTAAGAGGAATTATTGTGACTCAACCTACATTTTTGTTTGTGAATAATTATTGTTATTTTATAATTTTTTTGGTTTTTCTTTAAATTTTACTTTATGTTATTTGATAATTATTTTTGCAGTTCTTGTACTTTATCCTCTGTTAGTGTTTATTTTTTTATTGTTCCATATTAGGGTTGCCTCGAAGAAATCAGTAGTTAGTAAGGCCGCCCGTTGCATTGTAACTCATCTAACCTCCTTTCTTAATATGTATGTTATTGCATAAGGCAATGAAGTTAAAAATAAATAAAGCAAAAACAGATAAAACAAAAAAATATAAAACATAATTCAAACAAATTTTTATTTTACTATAGGAATTGGTTTGGAAAAAATATTTTTTATTTACTTTTATAAGCGTTTATGTTATTATTTGAATAAACATATTTTTCAATATAATAGTTTCAATAATAATAAAATAGATATGTAACCACAATGATTCTTAAATTATTGATTAAAACTGATTACATTCTGAGATTAATTAAATTGCAAAAGATTCATACATTCAAATTTAAAATTCAGTTTCTGATATTAGGTAGAATTGTCCTGCTTATTTGTATTCTAAGTTCTACACAAATAGCACACAACATTACAGTGATCTTTTTATTCGCCATGTCCAGCGAAAACGCCTCACGGCCGTATCCTATTCTCGCAACAGTTCAGGCCACTTTTTGACCCAGCTTTAAAACTGGAAGCCTGTGTATTTCATTCAATCAATTTGATCTAGTAATTTAAGATTTATAACTGGTCAAAGTTTCTTAATTTTGTCATTCACTCACTGACTGACCGATCATTAAAACTCTGAGGCACTTCTAACAGAAATAGAACTTTCAAATTTAGAACACAATTATTGCACATTGTACCTAGAGGAAATACTAAAAATAATTTTCCTATTTCGATCCGGTTTTCTAATTACATCAGTTGCACTTAACAGTCTAATTTTATAAAATATGTGAAATACATTGTTTCCATGCTATGGCTAAATCAATATTTCAATTTAAAACAAATAACAATATCGATTTGGTGTGATTATAAAAATTAACTAATTACGTAATAATTTCAGACAAGAGGTTCCTTAGGTAGGGCCTGAATAACAGACTTTTTACAAGAAAACTAAGTTGCGAGACTTGTATATGTTGTTGATGGCACCAGTCAAACTAATTGTATGAACTATGAATATATGTTAAATGTATTGCTCTATGCGTACCTACTGACTAGGCTATAAAGATGGTCAGATAGTATTATGTATATACAATCAATGTTTTACACCATATGGCCGCAGTAGCATTATCATATGCTTTTAGCATTGTTTGCACAATTTATTGACGCACGAATTACCGTATCAGTTTATCGATAGATTAGCAAATGTAGCTTTTATATTGTCAATGAAACATATTAATAATTTTCACAGTAAACTTAATATCATTCGCACAGAAATAGTTTCTCAGTAGCAATTTTTTAAACTACTATTTTATATTGAAGATCTGCTCATTGTCATAACCAAATCTTGAATCATATAAAGGAAATTAAAAACGAATTATTTGTGTTTAATTAATCCGTTATACTAACAAATAATGCACCGTAAAATACCTAACTATAACTGTGAGGATAATTAATATAAATAAGTACACGCTTATTGATTTTTGGACAGCTCTACGAATCTGGATATGAGTTGTGGAATGAAATGCAAATATCTATCATAGATATATTTCCATAGATATATGACTTTTACAAGGTTCATTTATAATTGTTGAGTGTGTGATGATCTAATTGAAAAATACTTGGTTTAATAATATTTATTAATTGTAAGTATATAATACAAACAATCTTCGGTGCCTTAAATTCACAGTCCTTAGTTAATTAAATACATTTATAAAAAAAATATTGAATATGATGTTGTTGATACAAAAACTTCCTACATTGACATTAACATAAGATTGATTACTAACACACACATAAATACACAAAATAACAATAATTGAAATAAATAATGAGAGATAACATTTTATTCTGGTATGATCCCGGGATTCGCAAATCGCAAGTCAATTTCCCACTCCTACTTTGCCTTAGAAATAATTTTGCAATCATTGATTCACGATGATAAATAATCTATAGTATGTGCCGTAGATCTACGGAGATTAAAAAAAATATATACTTCCCTTTCATTCCAGTCGGATACAAGTCATAAATCTCTCCAAACAAGAGAGTTGAGATAATTTTTATGACATTTAAGTGTGTCTAAAATAGACAGAAATGTACCGGATATTGTAAGTGCATACGACAATTTTGAAACACTTATACAAGCACAGATGTTGCGATAAAAAAATCTGTTAAGAGGTGCTTAAAAATATAAGACTAAAATGTTCGTGGCATTGCAAAAAAGTGTTTCAAAAGTATGTAAGTACATAACGTAAAAAATACATTTTTTTTTCTCGTTAATTTCGATTGCTTTCCAAAGAATCGAATTGGAATTGATTTTTTATTTTACTTTCTATAAACAAAAAAAAAACAAAAAATCATTTATTCATATAGGTAACATAATGTACACTTATGAACGTCAAAAAAATAGAAATATTCAATAAATGATTCTAATTTTACATTTACTGCCAAATTAAGGGCGTAGAACGGAAGAGAAGAACTGGCAATAAACTCTCCGCCACTCTTTTTAATCACCAATAATATATCATTACAAAAAATTCTGTGTTTATTTGGAAGAAATTTTAATTTTTCTCGTTAGTTCTGGTCTGCCTTGAATTTCTACTACAATGTTTTATATAAGTCCTTACAAAAATTATCCAGTATTTTTTGTCAGGAATGTATGGAATTCATCGTGTGCTCGTACGAGTGACTAAAGACACTAAAGACAGGTCAGAATTTATACCCGTGATAAGAGTCGCCTCGCCGGAATGTCGATGTGTCTCTGTTTACCGGACTTTTGGCCACATTTATCCGCATTTAGGGGTTTTTTATTTTAGTAATGTCTGCGACAAATTGCCGTGATTATTATTATGTTCAGTTAATCTATACTCTAATGATAGCGTACGCATAATTTAAGAGATCAAATAAAGTTTAAAAAAAAAACGTGTTTACACTAATTTAAATAAATACTAAAAAGTTGCGCCTCATGGGCCTCGGATTTCTGTTTCATGATCTTTTGTTAACCTAATAGATTAGCCTCATATGTCTGACACGCTTACGACGTTTTTGGTCGAAGGCAAGCCGGTTTCCTTAAGATATTTTCCTTCAGCGAATTTAACGCGAACGTTAGTTAGTGGTGTACAACCGGGGATTCAACCTACGACCTCAGGGATAAGAATCAGTCGCTGAAGATACTAGGCCAACACTGCTCCTATACACACTTATTTAGTTAACATTAAATTATTACAAATTTCTATTTATTACAATATAACAAATATAAATTGGCGTTGAATAATCATCATCATAGCATTGCTAATAAGGAGGGCTGTATATTTAAAAAAATATTTAGGGTTAGGAGTTAAAAATCTCAGTAAGTAATTTTAGGTGCTTTCAAATTGTTTTCTTGTTTATCTATATATCTGTCCGTCCGTTCGCCGATCCCAAAATACAAGTCCTCCACACCCTTCCATTCTGCCTTTTCTTGCCCCATCTCTTGTACCTACTGTCGGCCTTTTTGCCAATTTGGTGTTTTAGTGTTGGCAACTGAGCTCATCTCAAAGTGAGTCCCGTCCTCCTCTACTTCTCCTGTCGAACACTCTTTGAAACGTCCTCTATCCCTATTCCTTTTCCAAATGTAATTATTTCTAACCTTATCTCTTTTGTTTATTATTGGTATAATTTTAATTTCCCAAGTTTGATATTTGACTGTAATTCAATAACTGGAAGAATACATGTATCGTATAACTTTTTCTTGATTTAAATTATTTTTTTCCTTTAATTTTGGTGCTGGAAGGGCTACAGTATTATACATTTATCTATTAAAAGTAGTAAATAAAATTCTTAAGCCTATTTTACTGATGTATTTTCAACTCTACAACAAGTAGTTGGATATTGATATAAATGGTTCGCAATATGCAACTCATTCCAAGAGAAATTGGTAAAAAGCGAACGAAAATAAATGAATACAAATGGTGCAGTAAACTGACAGTCATTGTGGGAGAGAAGGGGTTGCTGTGGGATCGTTTTCCATTATATTATTGGAAAATTATCTACGTTATCACTAGCTGCTTTACGCGACCTGATTTATGTACGTCATAGATTAATCTTTTACATCACCGTTGCTACTATCTTTATATATGTATTTAATATGTACTACTGTACTTGTGTATGTAACTGAACTTCTCTTAACCGGCTGGAAAAATGAAAAGGGTCTGTACCTATGTATTTTGTTAAGCAAATTAATACACCGAATAATATGTGCCCTTTGCAGAAGTTTAGACCTTAGACCTGGGCACATCTTCATGTTTTACATCTAACGGCGGAGTATGTCGCTTTCTGACGTACTCATCAGACACATTGAAGCTAAGGTACTGAAGTATTGTCGAATTGCTGTCCTTGCCATGTAACAACTTCATTAAGTACATCACAAGCGCGAATTCTCTTAGCTCGTTGTAGCCTACAGAACCAAGAATAAATATCTATAATAATATCATAATAATAATCCTAAAATAAATGTGCCTCAAAAATGTATGTTGTACCCGCTCAAACGTCACTTTATACTTAATTTCATTTGGAGTCCAAATCGCTGAATTATGCTCCATATGACTTCTCACAAGTGCATGACTCTGACTGTAGTGATGTTCATAAAGTCCTTGACTTGTCTCAGTACAAAGCCAAGTTTTTTATATGATATTCGAGAAATCTGTCTTATGCATTCACGAAACATCAAGTCTGGCGTAAACACAACGCCGAGAACTTTTATTTGCGTCACCCGTTTGACAGATTCCGATCCTATTGTGTATTTATACAGTATAGGAACGTTAGAGCCGGTAAAAATCTTAATAGAACACTTTGCAGCATTAAAACTGAGACTATTTAAAGTACTCCAATCATATACCTTTCAAGAGATTTTTGAAAATCTTCAAGTCATCTGTAAACCGTAAAATTGTAGCATTAACATCTCAGCCATAAAATCATCACCATATCATCAGAACTTTTACATCATAATATAAATAGTAATTTGTAGAACCGATTTATAAAAAGGTGCATACACTATAACATCATGTTTATAATAACATGTTTTGTAAGAACTATTTAAAAACGTTTCAATCAAAATTTCATTAAAAAAATGACGTCTATTCATGAAACAACCCTTTGCATATGATTAAATAATTAAATTATAAAAATCAAAGTGCACATCAGTTTGAGGGCGGCATATTTTGTGAATTATTTCGGGATAATTAATATTCATACTATTGAAAACACTTTCTTTTGATACGTCCGTCACTGCACTATAGAAATTGGTACTTGAATGGGGTACTACATAGCTCGAATGAAGGGTTTTGATCGTTGAGACGATTTTTAATTTGGCTAAATACTTAAAAATGTTTCAAACTTTTCTATTTCAAGCAAAGCGATAGGTTTCGTCACATAACTTGGTAGACGGTCTTAGCTTTGTTTTAAGGTCCTGTACATCCATTGTACCATCACTATATGGAAATATCACCAAGTAACGTTCTTACACCGAAATCCAAACAATATTTTGATGCTGTACTTAACAAAATTGACAATTAGGGTTAAAATACAAACAAGAATTTTATGTTTCCAGTGTGACATGAATTTCACACAAAGTATCAAATATCAGAATCGCAGTATGCAGCCCCCGACATATGGGGCTCCAGTAGCTCAGTGCGGCTCATTGATCCCGTTGTTAGTGCGATTATTGTGTTACTTCATTACTATAATCAATTCACTTTTAAACATATTAGTCTAGTTAAGCATAGATTTCAGTAGTAATATCTTAGATGGGTCTCGTACATTTATTACCTTTTTAGGTGATCTTTATCAAAAACTTTGGTGGTATAAATATACTTTTATTTTGATGCGATTATTAAATTAAACCAATTAATAAGTGTTGTCTAGTGTTAAAATGTCTTGGAAACAAAGCTAAATTTATACATCATAGCTATTATAACATTTGCTCTTCATGATTGATAATTTAAATATATGTTTGTAATAAAAATTTACATTATTAAAGTATCTTTTTTGGAAAGACCCTATTTCCATTGTAAGGTAAAAGTAATTATTTCTATAATTTCCTGCAAACGAAATCACAGAGTCATCGGTGCATCGGACAATCGCGGTCCCCCATTCTGTTGACACAAAATTATTTCCTGATTGTCTTCTGATTAAAATGCACACGTCGAATGTATGAAAAAACGTGTTATTTTTTACCTCAACATTACAAATAATTCATTATCGATATGGGAAAAAGGTTTCCCCTCGTGTTTGGATTTCACACCCATGATTTTTTGATTAAAACTTGCATTAATGCGGGGGTGTGCCGCAAGGGTGAGGAGTTAGGCCTCGTTTTGTTTATGCATTTTATTGATTAGGCGGAAAGATGATCAGTATGTTAGCAATGTAATCATTAAGCATAGACACTCGGCTTAGCTCTTCTCTGTAATCGCCTCTTCAGTACCTGAGTTATCCCACTATTCTACATCATTGATAATATTTTTTATAAAAATGAGAACTTTATTAAATACAGCGTATAGGTACACATCTACACAAATATTTATTATTAGGTATAAGACAAGTAAACTTTTGCATTTTTAGCTATTTTTTTATTCTTTTGTATTCGGCCTTACGTGTAATTTTTTTGTTGATTTGGCTATGTACTTATTTGACTTTACTATTGTAACAAAGTATATTTAAATATATAAGTACAAAATGTTAAATAAAAAAGCTGGTTCGTTGATATAACATGTTTACATTAAAACTTGCACATATGAACACAGTCATTGTAGTAATGTATAGAAGCTATGACCTTATTAGGTTATAGTAGAAACTTTCTTCCAGTAAAACAGCAAAAAATACATCGTACTTCGTTATTTATATTCAACCGAAGCCGATATTATGTCACCTTTACTCCCCGAGGCATCATAACTCCGCCACGTGCCATTCACAGATGGACTAGAATAACTGTTATATTATTTTTTCATTATTTTCCACGCATAATCCAATAGGCGTGACCACTTGGGAATTATATCGCACTTTTTACTTGCTTTTAGTATTGATGTATATCGTGTAATTTTATATCAAATATTTGTGATATTTAATATCTTACTGGTGAATACCCCAATTAGATTTTCTGTAGAGGCCGCTTACATACACGTAAATCTTAGCTTAGCTTATTGACAACAATTATCTTTTGATTTCGACGGCGTCTATAGAAAACGCAGTGTTACCCTAATTAATACTAGGTTATTAAGCCTCTAAGCCTTAGCCCTAAGTACTTATCCTAACAACTTTTTTTCGAATCCTAGAATTTATAGATTTTTCTTACTGAATACATCGTGATTTAAAATAACATGAGTAAATGACGTATTATTAGCAGACTTTATAGCCATTTTGTGCATAATTAACTATAAACATAATTTTATCCTCTATACGAAATTTATTCATCGTTCAAATCGTGTATCGGCATAAAAAATAGTCGCCACGCACCGCAAAGGAAACATTACACACTAAAACATTTTATTCAGCCATAAATAAAAACATCCAGGGCTCAGTCGTGGAAATCGTAGACCGCACATTAATCTAATCAACACAAAACATTCTAATGACTGTCAAAAGTCGGCGCCATGACGGAGTGTGCGCGCCGCGTGCCAGCCGCCAAATGGACGCTATTGTTTTCTCGTGTTTCTTTTTCGAAATTTTGACAAGTTGCATTTCAAACTCTATGGTCTCCGCTCCTGAATGTATATTGTGCCAACGTTCGGCTAGATTTATACAAATTATACCGAATAGCTCTTATATTTTGATGTTAACAGACAATGCTTTATGTGTATAGAGATAAAATTCATTTTTCTAAAAATGAATGTGTGTTATATAGGTCGTAACTATTCAAAAAGTTTGCTCTTATGATTATTTCAACGAACCCATCCACTGCAATATGTGACTTAATTCCCTCATATAAGGCTTACAATAAATTTTGTACTAAAACAAAGCAATAAAATTGACATATTAGTGGCGATTGTAAAATTATCCATATTGTCAACAATAATGTTCGGAAGTCGGAATTGCTTCTAATAATTGGTGCGATTTATCTTTTGTTTGATCACTCTATTGTCTTCTTGTAATTGTTATTATACTAAACTGAAGTTCACCATTCAAGATTTAGTATTACAATGCGGATTATGATTTCTAAAAATATATAGGGTTAATAATATATGTTGGATAATTATCAATTAAAAGTAATTTTACCCACGGAGCTATTAACATATTTTACTTGATGGTAGGAAGTCTTCCACAGCCCGCTTCTCAAGACTCTTTTGTAAACTAGCGAACTGTCGAATCAACTCCCGGTGGAAGTCTTCCATGACCAAAGAAATCAATTGTTCAAAGTAAGAGAGTATAGTTCTCTGTCAAAGGCCGGCAACGTTCCGATAAAAAATGGGTGCCCATGGACTGCGATGACTGCGCTTCTGAACGTCATATAAAAATATATACCTATAAAAAATATGTCTGTATATTGAAGGAGCTTATCGGGACGGTTTAAGCATAATGCTCGTGAGATCAGAATCTCCTGAATGCCTGCTAATACGCAGGTACAATGACTCCAAGGTTAAACCTTTTGATGCAGTGACCTGCAGAGGCCGTCTATCAAGCATTTCAAAGCGAATATTTCTTCACCGTTTTGTAATTTTCAAGGTTTTACTTCTTAAGCTGACTGCTGTTGTGCCAGTTGAAGCTTTTTACTTTAACAATAGAGTCACGTGTCAAGTCGCCATATTGCAAAAACATAGGCGGAAGTTCCACCGACGTTATTCGGTACTTGTAAATGTTTTTGGGCGGTTTTTATATGATAAATTATTTGTAAAACTTCCGGCTGGGAAGATGTTTTTCTACGTCGTTTAGATTCAAAAATGTTTTCGGTATCGTAGTGATTACCAGAGATTAACAATTGAATTAGATTTTTTTATAACAGACAGGAACAGGCAAAGATCGAGAAGGACGGATGCTCATCTGATATTAAGTGATATCGCGCTTGGACACTCAATGATAGGGGGCTCGTGAGTGCGTTGCCGGTCTTTCGGAATATATTACTATACTATTATACTTTCGGATTCGGAAATACTTTAGTGGGCAGCTAATTGTCAGCTGTAAAAGCTTCTAAAAACATTCAGTTGTGGAACTACAATTAAATACAGCTTCTAAGTAAATATAATCAATCAGATTTGTCAAACATCGGTAGGTATATTAGTTGATGTCTCATAAAAGGAAAAAAACTAACAAAAAAACACGTTTACTCTTTTAGCCATAATGCAACCATTGTCAAAATCAAAATATTTTTAATCAAGATAAATTATTCGATTAGCAAAGTGTGGGGTGTTAATAGGTGGTAATGATATGTGCAAACAGGGAATCGAACCTGGGGCTTAAAGCAATCTGTCATTGCGCCCACACAAATGTAAAGTTGTAATTTTATGTCCAATCGGATATAGTTGGTTTTAGTTTATGCAATACGGAGACAGTGTTGAAATATCAACGTATCACGAAGATTTATCTTAGAAAACTATTTAACACGTTTCTTAGGTTTTTCTCAGTCAGAATAATATTGAGTAACATTTCTTTACATAAAGAATAAAGATAAAAACAGTCTTACAATATTTAATTAGAAGGTGAAATCAATAAAAATAATATAAACGGAGCAAAAATATGACAAAAAAAGAAGAAAATCATGTGATAAATTGTTTCTTCAATTATTGCACAGTAAGGCTAAGTCTCTCTGTCTCTGTCTCTCATCTCAATAGTTAAGAAAAGCCAAAAGTTAGTATTGCATAGTGCCGTCAAATAATTTCAATAACCGAGTCATGAATATTTCATAGCCGGCCATGTGCGCCGTAGCGCCTACACTATGCACTACTGTGCGGTTGCAACGCTATCTTGTGCATTAGGGAAATTGCTTGTAAACAATGCAGGGACGGACTCGAATATAGTTTAAGGTTTTAGGATACCTAGGCGATTAGCACATCATCGATTATACATTGTGGTATTTTAATAAATTCAACTTACTGCCTTCGAATTACATAGTCTTTCTTTTTTTCCGTCTGAGGCGTCAAGTGTTGTGGTGTAATGGCAGAACCATTTACCATACACCACAACAGTTGGCGCCACAACGTACAACAGTTGTTTTTTTAAACAATAAGGTTGATAAAGTATTTTTTATTATTATTATTCTTTTGTGTGTTCCTGCGTGTGTATAATTCGTTAGTAATAAATGTTATGTCTATGAATAATCTGATTTGTCTGTCACATTCCCCATTCAAGGATCACAGAATTTTTTAATTTAAATTAACAGTAGAATACTTTTAAGATTCTGTTTACGAAATAAACAAAAACTTAGAATAAAATTCTTAATTATTTGCCATAAACAGTAGTATAATCCCAGAACATTTATTCATCTCAATTCCTAATATGTAATATTCTAATTTGGATATAATTTAAAATAATCTTTTAGAGTTGATATGGTTTTTTTCTATAATCCTCTCACTATTTACCTTTTTTACGTTCTACTGAAAAAAGTGAGTCCATCCCTTCATGTGAGGGCCACATCAAACATATCGGCTTATAGTTGCATTATAAGATTACTGCACCCTCCGTCTCTGTTATTATAACTACTTAACATTAATTAAATTATCATATTAAGTATAATCTATGTGTTGAAAACCACAGTTTGTAAGTAAAATGTAAGTGTATTTGACATTTAAAAAGTGCGATTTCAACATACCACCTTTGTGTAGGTACTCCACGCAAGATAATCTATAATGTTTGTATTATTGGTATATAAAAAATTGAAATACATAAGAAAATCAATACAACTGGAATAAATGGACTGTGTATTTGTTATTTATACTAATATAGTATTTTAAATTACTAGCACAGTAAAAAAACTAAATTTGTTGTATGCTACATTAAAAAATAAACTAGAGAGATCCAGAAAGCTGACTAAAATCGAAAAGGAAATAGTATGTGGACTACATTTTTCGATCCAGAGAAACTCCTTTATCACCGAATAAGATGATTTTACGATTTTCAAGGACATTATTAAACTAAGCATGTAGAACTTACTGAATCTTATTGGTATTTTTTATATTTCCATAGCACCGTGGAAAAACTGTGTGTATTGTGTTATCAATATAAGTAGGTAAAATATTTTATTAGATTTTAAATTTTTTTAAGGCCTTTATAGCGTGGGCAAGTATCTAGATCATAAGTTTGACACCTTTGTTCTGAGTAACTTAACGTCTAAAAATTAATTAACAGAATAAACTCTAACTAGACTAAGTATTTCTTATTCGAATCAGTACTAGAAAAGTTCATGTCAATGCCAATATTGGCCTGTAAAATGTTGTTGTATTTGATTGTCTATTTATTAAAAAACACAATAAAAATACCAAATAGTACATAAAACAAATTTCTCTGTGAATGTATTGAATTTAATATATCATTGTTGTGACTATATTTATTTAAGACGGGAAAAAGTTAATTTTAAATTCTGTTACTAATTCCATTGTTCGCTAAAAGTATTTCTATGTAATGGTTACTATTCCTTCCGCTACAACACTCACATACATACGTGCAGACATTTATTTGAGCCCGTTATTTATGGCCGGGGTACTGAGTAGGTTTTACGTTTGTACTTTGCCGCATAATAATCTTATTACTTTTACTTCTTTATTGCTTATCTTGTGATATATATATAGTCTGAGAATCTGGGATCCAGGAACTAGTAAGTGATATAACTGAACATTATGTATCCTTTTTCGTAAGGAGCTTTCTGTGGATATATAATGCTTAAAAGTAAGAATCTAATTAAGGCGTTCTAACTAGAAGAGGAATCTAGATGTTAGGAACATCTAGTAAAGAATTAATGTATAGTTTTTTAAATAAGATTTGTTATGCACGTTTGGCGCGTTTGTTCTCTTTTTTGACTTAGACGCAATTGTATTTGCTGTAATTGCTTCGATATTTGCCAATTATTATTTTATTATTTATCATGCCCTTAATAGTATAGTGGTTTTTGTGTTATTTGTGGCTGCACTAAAGGTCAAGCAACATCAGTCTAAGCTGTTCCAATATTTCTATATCAATTGTTAACGTCTTATCGATTTAAATTATGGTTATATGGAGCAAAGTGTTATTAGTTTTAGTTAAAAATTGGGCAGCAACAGCCCGTTCTTTGTGGCAGTCATTTAAGGAAATTCTGTTTGGAAGTCATCTGAAGATACAGATGACTTTAATTAAACGTGAGCTTGTGTGAGTTTTGGATTTATGTCTTGGAAAATTATAGCGGAATATTCGGGTTTACTATTTATTATGTATGTCGAAATATATACATAATACATAAGTCGTGACTGAGTAAATTACTCCTCGTCCCAAAAACTTCGATGAACCGACATTAAAACAATATTCCGTTACAAAATGTATATTTTAACAAAATTACGAGTCACGAGGGAGTTGCATTAGTGCTGTGATTGTTGTACACTCACCGGTTAATAATTTAGAACGGTAAATTTAGAATTTTCATATTTTTTTATTTACGGACATAAAATCAAAATTGTAGATCTATTAATATTGGCAAATGGAATAACATGTAAACTGATAATGCGCTTTTGCTCCGACGAATATTCTTATACAATTTTTTTAGTAAATGATCTTCCTCTTTCTGAGATTTCTAATTACTCTTGTTGGAAAATATTTTTTAAAGGATTTCTTAAAATAATAATATTGAAATATATAAATTATACAGTTTATGATAAATTAAATATTTTTTTTTAATTTTTTAACTTTGTATTGCAAGAATAAATACACGATTAGCTTTTCCTCGTCGGCAAGTGGGCGGGTAGCTTTTCATTTATGTACGAGTAAGTTTAAGGAGCAGCTATAACAAAGCTATGAATTAAATTAATAAATCATATTATATGTCCACGACTGTAACTGGCGGTAAAGGGGCGCACCTCAGACAATTTCCTTAAAAGCTGCCCAAATGGAACTATGTGACGTACATACCACGTGCCATATAATGACTACTCCCTTGATGGCCCAACTCTGCTTTAACATGTTCATCATTGTCATAAAACTGTTGTTTCTATGTTGTAATGAAATTATAACCCTTTTCTTTATACTCAGCGAATTATTGTGTGTATCGGTATCGGTATATCTATATCAGGTACAGAGTAATAAAACGAAGCTCTTCAGAACACGTGTATTTAATATGAGTGTTAATACAATATGATCTATATTAAAACATCGATATATTTATATGAATCATGTTGGCACAGTACATCCCCCCTAATAAAAAAACGTGTGACACTCGCGTGGCAAACGGGGACTCTATAGCATTTTTTAATCAACTTATGCAATTATAATTATTTACTATTTTTAATTTTTTTTCTTTGATATTAATTAATTTAACCCTAGAAAGATAGTCTGCGTAAAAATTACGCATGCGTTTTCGAAAAATTGCTCTGACTTTCTAATTATCGCGAATCCATAGCTGTGCGTTTAGGACATTTCATTTGTCGTTGGGAGCTGCCACGTGCCGTAAGTGTCAATGAGGTAAGTGCCACCGATTTTGAAATATAAGGACCGCGTGAGTCAAAATTACGCATGATTATCTTTATCGTGACTTTTATGATTTTGGCTTATATGACAGTTTTATTGTGTTTCGTAACTTTTAATATTTTATATCATAACTAATATTGTTATTTCATTTTTAAAGATATTGAGGCAAATATATAACACAATGGGGAGTACCAATTTAAACGAACACGAAATCCTGGCCGCTCTTATGCAAAGTGATGATGCTTTCGTGTGAGGATACCGACAGTAAAGTAGCGGACCACGACAGTGAGTCAGATGTGTCAGTGATCAGAGTGAGATGAAGTGCAGAGTAACACAGAAGAAGGGTTTGTAGACGAGATACAAGAAGAACAGCCGACGCCAAGCGGAAGTAATATCTTAGAAGAGCAAAGCAGTACTGTGCAACCAGTCTCCACATCGGCCTTTCGTAGGATCGTAGCCTTTCAACAGAGGACAATTGGTTTACCTCAATCCCTTTGGCAACAAGATTGCTCCAAGAACCTTATAAAATAACCATTGTGGGAACCATACGATCAAACAAACGATATCGGAAGAGCTAAAAAACAGTCGCTCCAGGCTAGTGGGGACATCTATGTTTTGTTCTGACGGAACCCTTACTCTCGTCTCCTACAAACCGAAACCGGCAAAAATGGTTTATTTGTGAGGAGAATGCTACTAAACGAAGCTACTGGCAAACCAGAAATGATAATATATTATAATCAAACAAAAGGTGGCGTTGACACGCTAGACCAAATGTGTTCTCTGATGTCCTGTAGTAGAAGACAAATAGATGGCCTATGGCTTTATTCTTTGGAATTTGCCTGCCTTAACATTGCCTGCATTAATGCATATGTAATTTACAGCCATAATGTTAATCGTAAAGGAGAAAAGCCTCTGATTCGCAAAAGATTTATGAAAAATCTTAGCTTGGGACTGTCTTCTTTGTTTATGCGTAGACGTTTAGAAGTACCTATTTTGAAGAGATATTTGTGAGATAAAATCTCTGATATGTTGCCAATTAAAGTGCCTGATACATCCGAAGACTATAGCAATGAGCCAGTAGCAAAAAAAAAAAAGGATTTATTGTTCTTTTAGCCCTTCTAAAAAAAGGAGAAAGGCAAATGCGTCCTGCAAAAAATTTAAAAAAAGTTATATGTCGTGAGCATAATACTGATATGTGCCAAAGCTGTTTGTAACTTACTTTTATGTAAATGTATGTTCCTAAATTATAAGAAAAGCTTACTGTTGATTTTCTAGTTAAAAAGAGTCTGATTATTAGAATAAAAAATAAGTTTTCATTAGGGAGAGTAAGTGTTATACTATTTTATTGATTTATAGAAGACGTTTAAAGTTTTGTTTATTTTTTTAAATACAAATAAAGAAGTTTAACAAATTATCTGCATTATTAATTAATGTAATATATGAGTATATATAATAACATAAAATTTATTAAAATAAACTATTAAACCTAAACCTACAACTAATTCAAATTCATGCGTAAATTTGACGCATGATTATCTTTTCCGTATTACAAAATATGATTATCTTTCTAGGGTTAATCTGCCATTCTACCAGACTCAGACTAACACTCCTTTATAGTCTGTCTCACTATAACGCGTACCCGCTGCATCGGCCGCGCTTACGCTACGTCACTGATTTTGTCAGAGAGATGTGAATACGCAGTATGCGTTCGGCCCACTCTAACGCGTATTGGCCGCACCTATATTACATCATCGTGTGTTAGGTTTATTTTCGTTACGGAATTTCTTGATTCGGTGACCGATCAAAGCCCGCGATAAAATCTATGCAATAGCTTAATCAAAATATATAGTAAATAACAAGGTAGAATAATTTCTATGACGTTTCATTACCATGATGTAAAGGTAGGCACATATTCAAGTTAGAGTATTAATTTGATGCTACCTGCTTGTCTTCGTTCCGACATTTAAAACGCTTTTCATGCAGAGTTAGTTCTCAAATAATCTTGATTGAATATTAGTTTTAATAATTCCAATAATACTCATATCCTAATTTCAAATTAGACCACTGTTACGCGTCTGGTTAATGAATCTCATTATAATGAAAAATATGAATATACTATAATGCAGGGGTAAGGGGCCTCGCTAGGCTCATCAATACTCATCGAGTCACGTGTGCTGTTGGTCACGGTGGGGCTCCCACGATGATCCGACACGGTTCAAACTTTGAGGTGTGAAAATTCTCGGGAAACCTTGGGAATAAAACTTTAAAGAGACCTAAACGATCTAAAAGAAACGATATTTCAAAAAGAATAAACTAAATTAACCTAATTATATTATTTGAACGGTGCGTCTAATAAGACCAAGCCATGCCAACGTTAAATTTGAGCGGCAATCAATGGTTTATAATCTGCTGAAATGTTTTCTTTTTTACCATTATACCTGAATGGAACCCTGTTAGCTATATTTAAATATATTAAGTCTTTAATTCTTTGTAATATAACGTACAAAAAAACTATATTATGGTATCTTAAAGTCGACAAAGAGAGATTTTGTGAAGTAAACGTCAATATCGCTAGAACTATGAAATGTCCCTAAATTAACTTTAAGTTAATGTACATGCTAAATATTTAAAAACGTATAAAGAAATTACTTTCATTAATCATGGTTCCATAAAATAATTATTACATTTAAATACACGCTAATGAATCCGTAATAAAAATCATGTGTTATCAATATGAAGTACATATATTCAATAATTAAAGAAATAATACATAATACATACAACACAATAATTCTAATACATTTTTCATTAATAAGAGTTGAAGCTGTTGATGGGTCGGTGCTGTTTGGTAAACATGGGCTAGTTGTTATTTGGATTACTGAACGTTCATTGAGACAATTTGATGTCAACAATGTGATAGAAAATGGAAAATAAATGTGAAGTAGGAACTTGCTTTGCAAATTGCCAATTAATGACATTATTATTAAACATTTTTACTCACAATTATTACACATTCCAATTGTTAAAATTGTCTCATATCTCATATCATTCTGTCGCTTTGCATGTTTGAAGTGGTGCACAATCCGACATTGCAAGTATTTACCCATTAATATTTGTAAAATCAGATAGTCATCTATAAAATCAAATACATACACAATATACATAAATAATATAATAAAGGAACATTTAAAAAAACTAAGCGCCTAAGCACTGGTTCGCTCTTTTTCCGCATCTGTGCCATCGCTGTGTTTGCTTGGCCCGGCGCCATGTCTGGACTCTGTACCATGAACGTAACCTCCTGGTCCATTGTAATAGCTAGCTCCTTCACGATCAGCTTCTCCGTGTCCACAGCAGCCATCTTCTGAGCCGGCACGACCGGTGGCCGCATTTGGGCTGGATCCAGCAGAGTCATCTTCAACTACAGCTTCTTTCTCTTCAGCATCTTCTCCATTTCGTGGAATATAGTAGTAGCGCCCGCCGTGGGATAGGTATGGTAGGTAATTTGGGTAATATGGATAGTAGTTACCTCTTCCGAAACCACGGTTATTGTATCTATACCTATATCTTCCTCTTTGCTGAGGTAAGAAATAGCCAGCTCTCGATACGTCGTCACTTTCTTCACTGTGATTATCTTGTGGATTGGAGTCTGGTGCCCAAGCGGCATCGTCCTTGCGCCATGCAGCTATAGCGTCGCCACTCCCACCTAATCCGTGGGTTTCATCCTCATCCCCTGCGCGACCTGCAGCATGAGGTGCATCGCCTGAGTGATCTGCAATTAGATGGGTGTCACTTTCAACCTCATCCCTTGTGCGACTTGCAGCTTGAGGTGCGCCACTCGCACCTAATCTGTGAGCCCAAGCTGCATCATCTTCGTGCCATGGAGCGTGAGGTGCGCCACTCGCACCTAATTTTTTAGCCCAAGCTGCATCATTTTCGTGCCATGCAGCGTAAGGTGCGCCACTCGCACCTAATTTGTTAGCCCAAGCTGCATCATTTTCGTGCCATGCAGCGTAAGGTGCGCCACTCGCACCTAATTTGTTAGCCCAAGCTGCATCATTTTCGTGCCATGCAGCGTGAGGTGCGCCACTCGCACCTAATTTGTTAGCCCAAGCTGCATCATTTTCGTGCCATGCAGCGTAAGGTGCGCCACTCGCACCTAATTTGTTAGCCCAAGCTGCATCATTTTCGTGCCATGCAGCGTGAGGTGCGCCACTCGCCCCTAATTTGTGAGCCCAAGCTGCATCATTTTCGTACCATGCAGCGTGAGGGGCGCCGCTCGGCACCCAGCGCTGAGTTCTAGCGACATCGCCTGAGCGTCCTGCAGCTTGAGGGGGGCTGGCGTAGGCTGGAGCCCAAGCGCTATCGACTCCGTGAGGAAGGAGCACTTGACCACCTTCGGGAAGGTGGGACCCGTTGGCGAGAGCACAGAGCAAAAGGACCAAACAAATGGATGACATTCTGAGACACCACTGAAATAAAGAATATCAATTACTTAATGTTGGGGTAATGATTAATGCAATGCAATCGTACAAAGGACCGCAGCTCTTCACGTCTTCTTCGTCTTACGTAAGACTTGGATATAGTAGGTAATAGAGTATTATAATAAAAAAGCTATTGAATATTATATTGAATTGAATATTATAAAGGTAGGCTTACCGTTCACCTCCACAGTAAAAACTGCGGCAGAATGAAAAATTAAAGCGGAATATCGCTTATATATCCCCAATTATTGATGCCCGTAGAAATTGGACATATTGTTTTTATACTTTGTTCAAATAAACATAAACATGATGTAACGAATTTGTAAGGCAGTTATAATCAAGTGCAATTATTGATAATCTTGAAATAGGCAGTCCAAACTGGAACTTTATGCATAAAAAATATATTCTGAAAATATCTTAAATAAAGTTTGGTAAAAAAAATTAACGATCCTATACTATATATGTATATGTCCTGGGTTAGAAGACACATACGGTTGACTATGAAGAAGTTTTAACAGAGTATGAGCATGCTATGCGTTGGTTTGTCTCTTCATCACCGCCCCTTGCAGATAATGGTTTAATGTTTGCTATTCTTATTTATATCATTTTTATAATACCATAATTTATAACTTATACGAGATTATAAGAACCAAGATGGATGGATGTGCTTTTTGTAAACAATCCTTGGCGTTTAAATGTAAATTAAGAATGATTTTTTTACATTGAGTTTTCTACATGAATAAATGATAGGTACTTTGGTTTTCTGTAACTCCAATAACCACAGCAATTGTGATCGCGACATTGATCGGTCGGTCGAGAAAACAAGGTTGCAACTTCTGCGATACGGAAATCGAGAACCCTACATAGTGCATATTGTACGGAATAGTCGCGATATCGCTGTTGAAAGTTACGGAGTACCGAAGCGAATTCAGAAATGGTTCCGGTTCAAGGAGCTATTACACCGACTTTGTACTTTATTGTGTATTTAATACTGAGGCACTTAATAAACATCAAAATCTCAAGAAACAATTGTAGAACAAAGCGTTATACATATATTTAGATTATTAAATTATTTAGAATATAAAGTTCGTGTATAAAATACCTAAACACCGTGAAGTTATCGATACTTTATGCCGCGTTATGTGATTTCGTAAATTAGCTAATAGTTTAATTTAATTACTTTCACTGCGTAAATGCATTGTTCAAAGCATTTAGACCATTATCACCACCACTGAATGGGTGTCAATCGCAGATTGCCGGTGTCTTTACTATTCAACTGTAATCCAAGTCCTCTAAATTTAGTTCGAAGACATGCTTGTTTCCTCACAGTGTTTAACTCCACCCACTCGGAGCATTGGCCTAGTGGCTTCAGCGTGCGATTCTAATCCCTGAGGTCGTAGGTTCGATCCCCAGCAGTGCACTTATGGACTTACTTTTTATGTGTACTATTTATTACATTACAGGTACATTATTTATCGTACCTTTACATTTCAGGATTTGAACCAACGGTTACCTTGGTCACATAACTATTGGTATTACATTAACTATTACTGATTTATCGTCAATAAATTGTGAAGCGTCAAATAATTACGCAAAATCTATAACTAAAATAAAATTTTCGTCGCAGTTATAAAGAACATCTAGTTACTTAACAAATCCACGAAAGCTAGTTTTTAATCTGCCCAAATCTTAAATTATCTATTTCTTATTTCTAATTCTTATAGTATACAGTATACTTTTATATAGGACTTCTTTACCTACTTACACTGCTAATTCTTATTACCATTACTTTTTCAACTAAGTATTATTATTATAACATTATTTTTCTTTTTATAGCTGTTGTTCTCTGGCAAAATGACTAGCGCTGTGGAACACTCTGCTCCTCAGAAAATAATGCTGAGCCACAGTAGGTTAGGTACGTTTTAAAGGAAAAAAAACTTGAGCTACTGAATAAAGAGCATTTTATAGCAATTTCTATACCTTTCTATCTCTATGGGTAGGTAGGTATTCTCAGTCGATACTTACCGCTAAGAATGAATAACCAAAAACCATTTAAACATTATTTTTATATTTATTAAATCTACAATAAGAAAACGTTATATGGAACACCTAAGTCTGAAATAGTTAAAAACACAAAATAGTTATCACATTAACAGTGTAAGAAGTATTAAAATTCGAACAATGACGTATCTAGTTTAATCTAATGAAATTATTGTCGTTATTTCGTTAATTAAAAATCATAAACTTGTCGTGTTACTTTAACAAGTTATAAATAACTTAAATATTGTATATCCTAAATATGTCCGTCATTGAGAGTCGGTTTAAAAATAGCTGAGCTATTTGAGAAGCACTCAGAGTTAAGTGGCGTTATCGCCGGCGCCCGCGCATCTACCTTTGATCTTAACGCCTCTATAATTTTACTTGTAAAAATATTTTCTATGTCTGAGAGTTTTTACCGACTTTAAGAACTAACTTTTTAAGTAGCACATTTTGTTAAGTCTTCTCTGTATCTATACTAATATTATAAAGAGGAAAGATTTGTATGTAAGTATGTTTATAACGAATTGGCTCAAAAAGTACTACACCGATTTTAAAAATTATTTTACCATTTGAATGCTACCCTATCACTGACTTATATTTAAACTACAATAATGTAACCTAAAGTATTAAAAAAGTGCGTATAAAATATCTTTCATCGCTTGCGCAGTGAAAACTATTGATGATTGAACAAAAAAATGTTTCACAATAGGTATTAAAGAACATATCTGCATCCGGGACGGGCCACTAGTCTTAAATATATGTAGAAAAGTAAGAAAGTAAAGATTTTTTCATATTATCATGTCTTCATCAATGTAATTACATTGAAGGTTGTCTTTTCAAATCACACTTAATTTATTTGTCCTTTTCTCTTTGCGTTCTTTATAATCTCTTAATTTAAAATGTTAATTGTAAAAATTTATTCGGGAGAGGTAGTGTTAGACCACTCCTCGATTCAATCGGAAGAACTTGAGCAAAATTTGATTCTAGGCTAAGTATAATTCGTACTGAATCTTTTTTTCACAGATCTACAGACGTTTGGCTACAATCCCTCCTGATGAGGCATATGAAAGGTCACGCCTGCCCAGGAGATGCCTATATTAACTGTCTAGGGAAGTTGGAAGTAAAGCAAGAAGTTTCACTCCTTTGCTGAAACGGCGAACCAAATCGAGCAGCGCAGTACTTGAATATCACACAGACCAAATACTCAATAAATAATGGAGAATTTCTCCATACATTAGATTGTTTTAAAATATCCCTAAACAATCCAGCAGTCAAGTGCTATCGCTGCTGATGCAAAACAGTTGAAGAGGCGACTGCGCCGGATATTAAACCGATTTGAATATTATTGCCTCCGCGAGTGTTTGGATTGCTCCCAGTGCTTCAACAAACTATATTACATATTGAAGTACGTTGTAGATTATGAACCCGGGGTTTCGGGTAATAAAGAAACTACGGGCATACTTCTTTTTTTCGTTTTATCTAACTTTTAAAGTTTACTTAAATTCCAGGACTATGACTCCATTGTGTAGTGTTGCGACCAAAATTGCATTTTTTCTCAATCATTCCGTTTATAAGTGTAGGATTTGTTATAATCGGAACAAACTCTTGTGTAACTCTGTCATTTGAAGTGTGTAAGGCATAGATGGCTTCTTTATTTATTTATTGAAGTTTATTACCTCATACATAATACTATATTTACTGTATGTTACAATAAATCGTGTTGAAAATATAAGTAAATTTTGGTAAACATAAATGTTACAAAATATTACAGAAAAAAATGATTACCAGCGAGACAGCCGATGAGAGTGTGAAATGCGCACATAATAATGCTGTCTTTATAACAATCAGCACTGAGCCCACTGCCGATTATATCCACCTCCAGATTAGTAGTTTCCGATTAGATTAGTAGTAGTAGTAAGTTCCCAAAGAAAACAGACGCAAAAATGTAACTGCCCCAAACCAAGTGTAAGAGAACTGCGTACAGATTCTGCAATCTAAAAAATCAAATATTTGTAATGTTTGTTAGCTGTCGCCTTCTACACTTTTACGATAAAACAGATGTTGGTGATCTTGTTTTTACGGTAATTATCGTTCCCAAACAATAACACAAACCACTCAAGCAATCAAATTAAAACATAATAAAGTATTAGCAGTTAACACCATATTTCTATTTTCCATTACGAATAAAATATGAGAACGTTACGTTAAGTACATCTGTCAACACGAACCATTATTGAGTGCCAAAATAAATTTTATATGTAAAATTGTAACTGCGATGTGTTTGTAGTTCAAATAAAGTATATAGCTTAATGTTAATGTATAGTTACGTACTCATCAAGTCACCATAGATCCAATCGGTGTTAAAAGGTGTGTCTCTGGACAGTCGTTATCTAATTAAGCATTCATTTTCGTTATTTAGAAATGTATTTTGAGAGTATGGCAAAAATTCAAAACTAACAATATACCTACATAACAGTTACTAACGTACTTTTATTTCTTAATAAACCAAAATCTTAGAAAAACAGCAAACAAATATAGGAGGTTTATTTTATTGTCCATATCTTCTATAATACCTAGGTATATGGAGTGGTTCAAACTTTCTGCACTTTTCTAATAAACGAAATGTTAACGCGTTCAAGAATTTCATAAACGCCTATTACATATAACCAATTTGAATTCATAATTCGTAATCAATTAATCTTTTAAATCTTATATATTTTAGGCCTTGTGGCTGTTTTATCAAACATTAAACCGGAGCAGATCGTATCCGATAATTATGGTGTTCCAAAATAATTACTGGATGTATGATTTGTAAGTTTTATTATAAATTTTACTACAAATAGATACATAGTAATGACCTGTCATTTCTGCGCAAATAAAATTGAAGATAAGAAAAAAGAAAAAAGAATTTTTCGGACTAACATTATATATATAGCATAATAACATTTTTCGATAAAATAACATAGAAATAACACTAAAAAGCAATTAACCGAACATGAATTGGTGTGAGATCAATAGAAGTAAATATTTAGATTATTTTTATAGAACAGTCAGCAGGCTCACCGATGTTAGGTTGTGTCCTTGGACACTCTCAATATCATAGGCCTCGCGAGTGCATTGTCGGCCGTTTAAGAATTGGTACGCTGTTTTCTGGAAGGACCGTAGGGAACCAGGTCCACATAACAAAACAAGAGGGTTTGTTTGGAGACTTCTAATAAAATAGACATTTTTGAGGCACGTGAAGGACATATTTCTGCATATCTGCATATCGAAGCAAGTACAAAATCAACGTAAAGAGATGGTATAGTTTAAGTCCGGTTATTACGTTTTATATAAAACGAAACAAAGTAATTGATTCTTATGAAACTTCCTGTTAAAATGTGCTTTTAAAAACTACTTTACTATTTCACATTTTGTAAACAAACAGCTAAATTGAAACACTTCAGCAATTTCAATAACATCCTAAAAATTTTAATGGTCTTATTGTACAATTATTGTAACAGTTGCCTTCAGCGTACGAGTCTCATCCCTGAGATCGTAGGTTCAATGCCCGACTGAGCACCAATGAACTTTCTTTGTTTTCTTTCGCGAAGGAACTGGCTTGCTTTCGACCCAAGTGTAGACGGCACAGGAGGCTGATTATCTATTAGCCTATGAGATTGAAACAGATATAGAAATTTTAGGCCCGGACCTAAAAAGGTTGTAGCGCCACCGATTAATTAATTTTTAATTGCACGATGAGAAATACTGTAGAACAATAAAAGTGAAGTCATATTTGTAACATTCTTCAAAAAACAACATTATTCTTTATATTACAGCCTACAACCGAAATAAGTTTCATCCTCTGTATAGTTACAAAACTTTGGCCATTTAACAATCTGGTTGAGATCCGATATACCAAATAAAGAAACTTAATCATGATTAAGAAATAAGTAAACTAAATCCTCGACTATTTTAAAGTCTTAAAACTGAACGAATGCAGAGGTTCCAGGTGAGAACCCATTAATATGCTACGAGCCGTAAATTTTCAATAACTTGCAAATTTGAAAGATTATATACAAAATACCTTCCATTTGGCTCCAATAAATATCCAAGACGTAAGTTTACATGTGCGATAAGTACTATAAACTACATTTTGTATTATAATTGCAGAAACGTTTCGCAAAAGACTTGCACATTTACCCCTAAAGGTTTTCACATTTTTAGAACCTACTAAAAGAACTGGAATATTCATAAACTAATAAAATGCATTAAATATGATATGCGCAGACGCAGCCGGCCAATCAGAGCGCAACGTATCGTGCGCAGGGTTAGGGCGGAGCCTGTTTTGAATAATTTAGAAGCCTTATGGCGCAAGCTTTTATATTTTATCATTTATGTTTCAAATATAACATTTGTTATTAACATTTTGTAACAGGATACTTACGTTTAACTATAACATGCATTTTAAATTTTTGTGTTTACAAGTTGTTGAAAGCAGACACCTTAAAACTTAACTAGATTTTTTTCATAACAAATTTTTCTGAAACCCATATTGCTGACCATATTAGCATCGCTGTCCTGTGCTACGGTGGAGGGCATATGAACAACAAGATAAAATACTCTGATGAAGGGATTTCTGTTCCTAAAGAGAACCGTCCCTGCTCAGATTTCACTTGAACATTGACCAATTGCTAAGACGTAGACAGCAACCTTTCTGGCAGACTGTCTGCTATCATGGGTGCCTTAGTGCTAATATCCCGTATATTCACTATTGAGGTCTCATCCTCTGCTATATTTAGTTATCTAGTGCAGCTTGCATACATACATTACATATTATACAGATACTACTGACATTTATAACACGAAAATTTACATAAACATTTTACAGTACTTACTAGCTGATGTTTAATCCATTATCAGTATTTTGTTCTACTTAACAGTAATCTCATTATTTTAAGCAGACTGCCATCCTTATGGTCTATTTAAGACCAAATTTTTATAACCATGGTAAAAATTATAGCTTGCATCGACATTAACTTGAGCCAATTTTGAAGAAAAAATTAATAGCCTTAAAATCTTTCACATTGTCGGTGCATCAAAATGTCAAAATATTGGCAAGTATGGGTGACTGGGCAATTTGAAATTACCCCAGATATGGGGTGGGTTGAACCACTTAATGCTCAAATTACCCCAATTCTCTATGATTGGGCATGCAGTGAATGTATTAGAAATTGCATTTTTTAACTGTTAAATAAAGTGATAAATTGAGGAATTAGGGTTTTGATTTTCTTGTCCATTCATGCTCTAACTTTGCGAGAAATTATCTAATCGGTTCGTCCTTCACATCGCATTGATGTATTCGGATAAAGTAGAAAGCATCCTATATAACATTTGACCCGAGTTCTGTAAGATTTTTATTGCAAACGAGCAGGAGGCTAGCCTCATGTTAAGTTATAGCGCCACTCATAGACTCTTAATGCTAGAAGGCTTGCGAGTGCGATGCCGCCCTTTTCAGAATTGGTAAGATCATTAAATAAGACTCTATGATAGTATGATTTCTTTAAAATAATTGGCTATATAGACGCTGTATATTACACTTCCTTCATGTTCTTGTCTATTACAAAGCTGAAAAAGACTACCATTCACGTAATATTCGATTCAATTTATAAGGAAAATATCACAAAATTTAAGTGATATTTTCCTTCTAACAATTTTGGATTACAGCGGTGACTATGTAATTTTCTTGAGATACGTTTAGGCCGACAAAATTATTCAATTCTGTTCTAGATAAAAAAATTATATACTGTTACAGTATCTTTGATCTCTGATTTAAAGATACAGAGAACGGCTAGAAACAATAGCCCTTTAAAATTTAAAAAGAAAACATTCGAAATTCAAAGCGGATGCCGCCATTGGCTGTAAGGGAACAATGGCGAACTACGAAACGTCAGATTGACAGCTGATAATTTCATTTTTGATTCTATTCGTTTTATTTTCACAATATAGCTAAACTTTTGAGTAACATAAAGCACCTTTTGCATGAATATTAATAAAATTTATTTTAGACACAGAAACATAGTTGGGTTTTTACTTATCTGATAGGGGACTTTGTTTTTTTAAATAACTAAACCTTTGACCAACCCAGAAGCAGAACCATGGATGAGTTTTAAAACGCAACCACATTTTCTCCTTTTTTTTATTGAGGGAACATCGGCAAACGTTCTCTTTCACTACTATGAAATAAAAACCTTATTTATTGACTTTTACTAATTCGCCCAACATTTGTTATTTTACATACGTAGGCGTATACTTGTTGTAAAGGAAACAAAAAAATATTAGAGAAATAGAATAGACCTTTAAACGTGTTTTGCCTAAACCAAACGTAATCCAAGCAATCATAGAATTACTTATCTCTTTCATTAAAAAAACGACAATATACAGATATATAATAACTTTTATTAATCTAGTAAAACTTTTAGAATCGGTAATTACGACACCTTTAAAGATTCTTTTTGAACCGTGAAAAAAGACCCAGGGTAATAATAGTCACTAATCAGTATCACGATGAGGCAATGACAACAGTTGCAAGCAATGGCGCGTGCGCACGCGATCATAGATCACCATCTGCCACTGATTAGGTTGTACTAATTAGTTGCCTTGTTTACATAAATGATAAAACATTTTATCGTCATCATTTTTTACGTTTCCTTATGCACCTTCGATAAAATTGAAGAAGTGGTTTCCAGCCCTCGAATTTATGTAAATACTCAAACTTTAATAGTTTATTTTTTACCCTTTGGCTACTTTACCAAATTTGGCATTTATGGAACTCGATGTAAGGCCGAAATAGTCCTCAGTTAAACATTCTTTGTTCGGAGTTATTTTGTTTTTAATAAAAATAAATGTCAATACTAAAGTGTGTGCGTAGTGGCGCGACTAATGTTGCCCTGTGTCGCTCCACTGACTCCCCACATTGGTACTCAGCTAGTGTGATTAATGTATTGTGATTTAGAGATATTACTTATTGATTTCAGACGCAATTTTAACGAAAACACACTAGATTTTTCTAGTTTTATGATACACTGATACTTTGGTATTATAACTGTGTATTACATATTATAAGATAATTATGTAAACAAATAAGGTTAAAAATTAAACTTATTGACATATAACTCTGTTAATAGGCATATTTTAAAATTTGGAACGAATGTTTTATATATACACATGTCTTATAATAATGTCATAATTGTTTACATATTGTTTATTGATAAACAATAACAAAAAGTTTCAATAGTTAAGATGGCTGTCAATAAAATTTCTACAGGTATGTTTAGTCTTTAATAGCAATGACACCAGTTTTTTTTATACACATCTTCACAGAGACATCATGGAATCTAGCCTAACTTATGACTAGTAGGTACATAATTTAAGTCTAATTTATTAACTAAAAGGGATTTTTAACATAAGAAAATGTCTAATAGATCTACTTTTGACATTTGTTCTTGCGTTCTATTTTTCACTCGCCACTGATAAACACTTAAGACTAATTCACTAATTTAAAGGGTTTTGTTCTTTTCAATCTTGCACTAGGCCTGTGACATCCTCCTCCTCCTGTTTTACATGTAGATTCTAGAAGTTAAAGAATACATCATCATCATTTCGCCGGTTTAATTCATTGTTAGTTGCATTTAACTAGATTTTTGAAAGTCTTAAACATTTTTAAAATAGAAGATTCATCATGAACCGCGATACCAAAAACAAACAGTATTTTCTACAATTAAGGATCCACCATTAATACAGTAATATAGATGTTATCTATATCAATATGACAAGTAATTAATTCTGTTGCACGTCTATCCGTGGATTAAACGGCAATTAGTTGATTGCAACCCTTTGCTCCTTCGAGCCTCGGGCTGTATTATTGTAATTGGACATTTTTATTGCGTTTACGTAATGAAAATGGCTTCAAAAGGATTGTATTTATTGTAAGCATGTTGACTCCGTACGTATAATTGTATTAATGAACAATAAAAATGAAAAATTTATAAAAATAAGTATCGCAATACACTGACTACTGAGGTTATGCCAGCATTAACGGTACACATCCCCAAGAACCAAACTTTTTTCAATTTGATTTATTTTTATTCGTTCTTAATTATTAGTATTATTAGAACCTATTTATTGTATAAGGGTAATAATCTATATAAGCTGTGGTCTCCGCAACTGTACTGGACAACCCTATCATGTAGGTACATATACCTGGTTTCCTGTATTCTTTAATTAATTTATTTTTTATAGAACAGGGGGCAAACGGGTAGGAGGCTCACCTGATGTTAAGTGATCACGCCGCCCATGGACAGTCTCAATGCCACAGGGCACGCGAGTGCGTTGCTGGCCTTTAAGAATTGGTACTTTTTTCATAATAAATTGCTGTGAAGCCTCTTGTGGGCCTCACCTTTTGACCTTATCTGATATACTCATAGTGGTTTTTTCCTTTACTCACAGTGGTTGTCTGGAAGAAATCGCTCTAAAGCGATAAGGCCGCCAGTTGCTTGTCATTAAATTATGTTTAATATTTTCCTTTTATGTAATGCAACGAAGTGTTAATAAATAAATAAACAAATAAATAAATAATATATATCGCCATAGAAATCTACCTCTGTTACTTGCGTAAAACACTGTTTACTGTTCCTTCTCTCATAATACTAGTATACTTTATGCTATTTGCTGAAAATAATGTTAGTTTAAACGGGATCTACTCTCGAAAAGTAAAATGAAAAATGTACTATGTGTAACCGTGAACTGAAATAAAATGTTTTAATGAGTCAGAACATTATCTGAGCACCTTAACCCATCCCCAAACAATCACCATTAAGGTATAATGTACTCATATAGTTTTGTACAAAGCGACACTACGATAAGTGCGTAACATGCCGGCTTGCTGCTACGAAATTCGGCTCGTTACTCTATATCTATCAGATTTTCATGTATGAAACATATAATTAAACGTCTGTATGTAATAACAATGCATTTTTTTATTTATTAACATAGCTTTTTATGTCTGTCAATCATTAATTAACTTCTGTTAATTCAACTGTTTGGTGCAACATATTATAAAATCGGTTGGGTACAAAAAAGATATGCATCTTTTTATTTGGCTGCTATACATTAATAGAACTTTATTTAGTCCATGGCGATGTCAAATACTAAGAAATTCGGTGTAGGAAAACAGTACCGTGTCTAACCAAGGGGAAGCCATCATCGTCAATCAGGAACTTACATAAATATGCTTTCACAGCCCTCCGAGGGGACGACGCTGAGGGTACAAGGGTCGGGGGGCAAAGGGGGGGGGGCGCATGAGGCCGCATCAAATTTTTAGCCTGACAGGATTTGTAGAGATTAGCAGTGCTTACGACTTAGTACATGTGATATTTTTTTTAATTCGGTGTTTATAGCAAAACGTGCGCAGTGTAAAAATGAGTTTATTGTCTGTGGATGAACAATATGTGAAATTCAACTGTATTGTTTTATATATTAGTATATTTTACAATTTTATCCCGTTAACTATAAGCAATGTGTCGTGCCTTTTGGGTCTTAGGACCAGTACTAATATAAGGTTTAACTAGCAATAATATAAATCATAAGGATAACAATAATTAATTAAAAAATAAATATCAACCTTCTATATTTTTATACTCTTTAGCCATATTTTATAGACATTACCAAAGTAATCCCTAAAACTGAGATTTTTTAAATGGAGTGACGGATCTCTACCCGTTTGTATAATTTAAAACATTTTAGAAAATTCACAAAGTTAAAATATGAAGGGTGAAAGAGGAATGAATCATCATGCGTGGACAAAGGGCAGAGGGCACACCTAGTCAACGAAAGTTAATCTGAATATAATTACGATGGTCAGACCTCACGACATGACAGCTGTTTTTGGTGTTCGGGGAGTCAATGTTGGCGTACATACAATGTCTTTTATAAATAAAAATACAGTTCGAAGCTCGCTTTCTACGTACTTCTGGTTGTTAATGCAAAATTGTATTGTGTAACTCCTAATACAGTTAGTGATAGCGATTGTCGCAAAAACGCAATAGCCGAAAGTTTTGTAAAGTCATCGGGGTCTCAATCGCTATGATATATAGCATTTTGGGTACTATTTGACTATCTTGTGCTTTTAAAGGTTTGTGATATCTATTATTGCTTTGAGAAATAGGAAATTCTACTATACCCCTCTTCCTTCTTTCTTAATGTCGACTGGCGACTCACAATTTCTTCCACTCTATCCAGCGATCGGCCTCAAGGTCTGGTGCCCTCCACTCTGCCAGTCACGATGAGTTTTTCAAATCATTCTGGGTCCCTGCGTGTTACATGTCCCTAAAACACTCTGGATGCGTTCGTAACTAGGTGCCGAATGGCGACGTAGACCGTCTTTGTATGGACATGTTTGTCTCCTCAGCTGGAAATCCTTAGCACTCGGCTCAAACACCACATCTCCAGCCATCTCCACCATCCAGAACATTCACTTTTCTTCCTTCAGAAGACTATTGTCTACAATTTCTTATAGCTGTAATATATCGGGTAAGTACAGATTTATTTTATTAATAAATATTAGCCAAAAGTTGACATTTTATCGCTAACGATTCGTGATTAATTTTACGGTGGGATATAAATATAAAGATATATGGACCAACTCTTACTATTTAACATCTTTTAAAATAAATCTTTTTCAACTTACAAAACAGAATTTGAGTTTATTATTTAAGTTAGCCGCTTTGGCTTAGTGTAATAGGACTGCCTTATCTGTGAATCTTTCAAAACTTATTAAATTTAAAAAGTATTAATTTTAAGCTCCCGTATGTCACGAAGGGTTGTATACATGGTGTCCTGTTCGCGACGTATTATCAAGTTACAGATATTTGCACAGATGATACTTCACTTTATATAGAGGGTGTTATTGTGTTCTCTATATTTAGATGTCCGCTACAGACACTTATTTTGTAATAATATTTATTTTTTTCTCAAGTGCTATAGGGTTGCTATATTTGTTTATTTTTAAAATAAATTGGTTACTTTTTATACAAAATATATTTTTTAAGAGATAGAATGCTATTCATATTCAAAGGCAAGTAAGGATTCAGTTATCGCTATGTAAACAAATAACATAAATATACTTTAATGCTGTTTACCTTACATGCCAAATATATGGATCTTCCTAAATCTTTCGACAAAGGTTTTCTCTTAATTTTTCTATAGCGGTTCAAGCCCACATTGGACCTGCCACCTTTTTTATATCGTCCTCTCATCTTCTTATTTGTCTCTCTTTCGTTTCATACCACTCCGTAAAGATTCTCTTCCATTTTTGCTTTTTTTCTCTCTCTGTGTCCATAAGTAAAAGTTGTAACCACTGGAGTCTCGGAGGCGATAACTCGAATCACGATGGCTATCGCTTTTTACATGGGGAAATGATTAACTTTTCTGTAAATGTAATCACCCTAATAAATCAATAGGTAAGTCGCACCCATCCCGTTAATTACAAACACGGGGGTAAAATGCGTGACCGATGGTTGTACAGTGATCATACACGAAAGATATATGTATAAAATATTTAATACGTATAAAGGATTGTTTAAATTGTTGTAAGACAGGTGTCTTACTTGGTAGATACAGGGTATGGTTTTGATTTCACTAGAATCATAACAATAACTTGAGATAGCTACAGAAATTTTATTAATAAAGAAGGGTTCTTACTATAGAACAAAGGCTGGCTTAGAGTATCGCATCGTAGCATCGTTACATTTCCAACAATTCTTTCCTTTCGCTGTAAGTTTTTGTTAAAGCTCAAAAGGAACGTCGCCCGTTTTTCATAATATCGCCTTTTGTCAACAATTCTAAAGGTATGAAAATAAGAAAGTTATGTTGAAGTACTTATTCGTTTTTGTAGGACGATTGTCTAACCATTATCATACTAAGTATATATATATGCCTTAATTATAAATAAAGTTGGGGTTGTTCAAACACTTTTAACTCGAGTACGGCTGGATCGATTATAGTGTAATCTTTTATAGTTTTCGATTCTATTAAAACACAAACATTGACAAAAAAAATCTAATTCCGATACAAAATGTTTATGGATTTCGTATTTGTCATTTGTCAAAGAACGTACTTAAATGAAGGTTTCGAATCGACGAGTTATATCCCCAACATTCGGAAAATGGAGTATTTCAGATTTTAAACTAAAGTAAACTAATGTCATTCATAAAAAAGGATGGTCATGTATATTGGTTGTCATTATTATTTAAATAAAGTTATGAACTTAATATATATTTTTTAATCATTTTTTTAAATCATAATAATAAGTGTCAATCTTAGGTACGAACTTCTTCTTTCTTCTAGTATGGATTTATAATCTCCACGTCTCCAAAAAGCCTATAATTGTTTTTAAAAGCTTTCAATAAAGCAATTTCGCAGATCAAAACAAGTCAAAATTGAATAAATGACAGTACAAAAGTCCCTTGGTAGTGGGTGGGTGATCAAAGACAAGATAAGGTATGACGCGGATGATTTTATTACTATATCATCTAATTACCGCTTCGATTCCTATCAGGCAAGGGTAGATGTAACGATTATTCGACCAGCGAGAGAGGTCTATTGTAGTTAAGGCGCGGTTTGGTATCAGGGATCAAAGTTATTAGTTGGGTGTGGTACGGGGAAAAATATGGTGTTTTGATTTAGATAAAATTTTGTATAGCTTTTTTATGCTTCTAAATCGACACTGTATATGGTATACTGAACGAAATTATGTTAAGCAGGTTCTAATAATTATGACATAATATATCTTAGACACATACAACTTCACATTAAGGTCTTCTTTCCCTCCATATAACTCGTATAAATAAAAATAAAATTTCGTTTGACTCGCTAAAACTTGAGAATGACTTCACCGATTTAGTTATGATAAAATATAAATAAAGGAAAATAAGAAAACAACAATTTAATTTTGGGCTGTTTTAAAAAATAAGTATTAAGTGTTGACACAAATATATGTAGAAGATGTTTACCGTCATTCTAGCATATAAAGAAAATGAAGCCACTTTCGATTCTCATACAAAGCAGAGGAGCCCAGTTAAAGTTAATTAACGTGTGAAATCTATCACTTTGTTAGTTCAATATTGTCACGAAAGATGAATGTGGATGGGTAAAGGTCGGTATCGCCGGTAAAAATAAACGCAACGTTATATTATGCGCGTGTCGTGCCTTCCGAAAGCTTTTAGCGGCGTATGACTGAGGACGAGGCAGCCGAGAGGGAGGCAGTATTTAAATCATAAATAATATCTATTTTCATAAATAAACCTAGACGTTCCTTAAATGTATAAATACTATGCATAAGTCAGTTTTCATGTGAGTAAAATCAAGTATACTTAATTCATAATTGGCAGTGAAGGTAAAAATAGTTTTTATTATTTTTGCGTTTTTCTAATCTTGCTTACGTATTTGTTTAAAAATATGTTGTGACATAAACACTAGCCATACATGAACAAATAAGTTAAACATTTTTATGGATAAATTAAATAGAAAGACCATCTTTTAAACGAAAAGACCGTCTACTGGCAAATCGGGGTTTAAAACAACGCATGTAAAAATGGATAAGCAAAACATCGGAAAGATTCCAATTATATTACCAAGAAGACGATTGGAACCCGCAAGGAAAGCGTAAGCGTGGCCGTCCCGAGGAAACCTGGAAACCTGGCGTGGTACAGTAGAAGAAGAAGCGAAGAGAGCAGGAAAGACTTGGAACTTCACTTTGGACATGAATTCGTTCAAGACAGAACGCGATGGAGACTCACTATGGCCGCCCACAACATATTTCAGAGATGAAAATATGTTATATTTTTTTTTTAATGTACTTTTGTCAAGCATTGTATGCAACCATCCAGACATTACAAGGTCGCGTCAGTGTATTCCCGATGCATGGAGCCGTCGTGATATTAAATTATGTCTATTTTTATTACATCTGTTAATAATTCAATAAATCACGGCTGAATGTTTTTGTTTTGTAGATATTTGAGGCAGAGAAGCGTTTTAGCTAAATACGTTATAATAGAATTTCAGATAAGTGACGTTGATTTTTATTTAAGGAGAAAGAAGGAATAATTCTTGAAAAAAAACAAGCTGTTTTTGTTTAGAAATTGAAACTAGGAGCTAAAATACACTTGAAGCGATTGAAGTTAGACATTTATGATATTTTATCATTCTTGTCGACTATGAGACATTCCTAAATTAAGTATCGAGTGGATTATGAGTGACACATTACTGCTTTTGTTTCATATTTAAATTAATTTACTATTTATTGGATACTAGCAGACACGGCCAAGCGTTGCTGTGGCTAAGGTTTTTGTTATATTACATAGTAGTAAATTAATCAAGGGAAACCGTAGGAGAACTTATGTGAAACGTTGGTACCACGACACGGACCTAAACTAAACTACCTTTAACTCAGCGCCATCTGTTAGAATTGTATCAAATAATAAACAAATGTTAATGTTATCGTAATTTTAGTAAGGATGCCTATTTTTTTTGAAAATGAAATATAGCCTATGTCACTCAGGAATGATGTAGCTTTCCAACAGTGAAAGAATTTTTCAAATCTGCCAAGTAGTTTCGGAGCCTATTCAATTCATACAAACAAACAAAAAATCAAACCTTTCCTCTTTATAATATTAGTATAGATCAAACCCAAAGCCTATGATTTATCCTATTCACTACAAAGTAATTGGATTTATTGGTCATAAGATTTATAATAAGTAAAAAAATCTAGATGTAAACGTAGAGACGTCTCCACGTCTTCCGTAACTTCCATTAGCGATGAATTGACGTGGTTTTTTAGTCCGTGGCGCCTCACCGTAAAGCGGGCTACACACGTGATTAGAATGTGTAACTTTGTTGCTGTATTCTGAACGAAGAAGAAATTTTATTTTAGATTCAGGATGTTTCAAGCTTACTTTTCATTTATTTAAAAAGATAACATTTAAATAGCTGTTTAATATAATCTGTATATTACTACATTAAGATAATAAATGATTGATCCTTATAGTAGATGGCAGTGGTTATAAATATGATATTTTTTTTTTTTAAGTCAAAGGATGAATGCCGTGATTGCAAATTTATGGTCTCTCCATGTTTTGCAATAAGCCCATTATAGTCCACCGATATATAAATACAAAAACTAGTTTTAATTTCATTTTATACTTTTAAATTTTAACGGTTAATAATTCAAAAGAAATTATTTTTTTGCGACATAGCTATGTACATGTAATAATAATTAATTAATTTTTGAAAGCATGTAGACTCTACTTAACAATTTGTTATAAATCAGTAGATTTGAAACCACTACAAATCGAATATGATCACGATGTTATACATCTAATTTTAGCACATTTCGAAAGATTGTATGAACTCATAGTTATAGAGAAAAAGTGGTGGAGAGTAGAATTAATGGGCTTAATAATTTTCGTATATACCTAATAATAGTATTTAAAACTAATATGTTAATTAATGTAGTTATATAATTTTGCTGCCAACTTTACCCAACTTGTTTAATTTATAAGGCCCAGCATACTTAGCAGCATGTATTATTTGGTATATGATATATAGGTATTCATAGTTATTTTCTTGTAATCCTAGAGTTACTAGAACTTGAAAATCTTCCGTATGTACCTACGGCTCGCTTATCTTCTATCTTATACTTTTAATGGTCCAGTGAATAGGCTATCTCGCTCTTACAACTTAATTTCTAACGTTAATGAACATATTGATATGTATATTTTACAACAATCTTCCGTAATTTTGTGTATCTCACGCTCTTAATGAGGTTCAAGTTTCTTTTTAATTAGTTTATATTTTTCTGGATTAAAGTTTTAGGTTTTTAAGTTTTAAGTTTTAGTTTTAGGTTATTATTAGAACCTAATAATAACCTATAATTGATATTTATGTGTGTAAAATTTGTGAAGTTGTATTTTCTTGTATATTTAAGCATCCATGTTGTTTTACAATTTATAAACACATAAATTATATGAAGCATTATTTCTAAAAAAATAAGATGGCCTATAGTGCTAAAATTGTAGAAGTATAACAAACTATCAAAATTGTTCTGAAAAGAACGTGGATACACAAGAAAATACTCAAGTATTCATAAGAACATTGGAATCGTGTCAAAAGCGTTTTAAAAAAGGCATTAAAGCATTAAGCACACATCAATAGGCAACAATGGCAACATTTTAAAGGAAAAATCTGAGAAAGTGCCGAGTGGCCGCGATGGAATGGAAAATCACTTCCGGTGACGGCGGCCGGTTTTAGAGGCGATTTATGCGGTTATTGTAGAGGGGATTTAATATTCTAATAAAACTTTACTTCTGCCAGTTCGAAGGACTATTTTAGCTAAAGGGAATACGATTGCAATCCTTAACTAAAGCCAATGACGACGATTAGTTCCACCATCCGATTTTTTTATAAAAAAAGGTAAGAGACTTATCTCATGTTAAGTGATACCGCCATCCTGGACCCTCAATGCCAGAAGGCTTACGAGTGCGTTGCCGGGTTTTGAACAATTGGTACGCTCCTTAAGATGGGCTCTATGTTAAGTAGAAAAAATACTTCAGTGGGTGGCTCCAAAAAGTGGTGGTTCGCGGCTAAAACTGCCAACATGCTAACTAAAGAACTTGAAGCAGTCAGGAGATAAATGTCTTGGTTCATTGGTCATGGTTCTCCTACACGTCAGATACGTCATTTTGTAATATGTATTATAACGTTGCATGGTTTAAAATAAACTTGACTGTGGTTTTCATCCAAATAATATTTTAAATTAAATACTTAAATGAAAAATGCTCAATTCAGTGGAGTAATATATCACAGGGCACTTAGCGCCAAGACGTAAATTTGTCACGATCAAAGGCGGTGCTCTCTTCATATAATTGTGTCTTCCTTACGCTTTGTAAGTGGGTATAATTTAGTTATGACACGAAGTTCTAGAGGAGTTTCATTTTATCCATCTAATAACTACTAATATTAAGCATTAAGATATTTCGTATGATTGTAACATTGATTTGTTGAAAAAGTGGACCGAACTTCATATAAGTACTTAGGCTATTTTTATTTATATAAAAAAATAAAAGATAAAAGTCCAACCTTGCGGACCTGGTACAGACATTTAATTTCTACAGATTATTTCATCATGTCATTCAACCTAAGAAAGCTGCGCAGTACACGGAATTTAAACTCTTAATCCACTAACTGCTGAAAACTGCGCCTACCTGAATTGTTACAAAAGAAACAGTTCATCTTCTTCGGTTGCGCCAACAAAACTAAAACAGTTGTAAAATCTAAATATATCTGTGAATGAGAATGATTTGTATAAACTTTCATCTTATTTTCATTCCGCTATCCCGTTAATTTATTGCGTCTTTTACAATGTGTTTAACGATAATGGATGTTCACGGTTGATATAATTCATTTGTATTGTTAAATATAATATTAATGTGCAAATACTCCCCGCGTTGCCAATGATCAAAGATCTTTATCGAATTAACTGGCTTGTTTATATCAGTTAGACGGTTATAATTATAATTAGTAGCTATTTTATTAAGAGATTTGCCTGGCTTTGAATCCTAGATCAAGAACGATGGGATTGTTAAGTCCCACATTTCATACGATTTTTTTCATGCTGGTTCCCTAACGATGTTATTCTGCGCCGTACAAGCAAGTGTTGAGCACATACAAATATCTATTGGTACACAAACGGAGCTCGATACTACAAGTTTATTCATATTTAAAGATAACAACGCATTTGGTTGTTAAGTATAAACAGAAAATTATTTAAATTTATAATTATTTAAATATTGAAAGTATATTCCCGATATAAGTAATATTTGATTAATTCATAATTAAAGATTTTATCAATTTCGCAGCGCATTTGGGGTAAATGAGTAGTGCTGATAAAAACATTATTTAATTTTTTTTTAAGTTTTATTAATGATATAAACAAGTTTAAATCAAAATGTTTTATAGGTTAACGATACACTAAATATATTTACTATATTTATAAATAAGGTCCCATAAGTATGATATCTCTTTTGGTTAAGGAAAGAATAAAAACAATCAAAAGTAGTTACACAAATATTTATTTACTTACATAAATTAGACAAGGAATTGTTACACGCGACAGACATTACGCTAAACGAAAAATAATCACAGATTGAATACATTTGACGCATCCGCCATAACTATCACTAAACATAAAAAATATAGTATGGCCAATAATATGAGGTCTGTTACTTATGAGAAGCTGCCAACGAGATCTTGTTGAAGGGGCAAGGATTTTAAAATCAAAAATTACAGACCTAATGAAATTGTTCCAATATTTCGGCAGTTATAAAACCAATAAATATAAATCACAGTGTAGTTTAAATTGGCATACATCACAAAAGAAATTTATAAAAATAGCAAAAGATTAGTTCACATAACAGCATTTGGCCGAGTACAACATCAAATCCCAAAAATCTACATCCATTTTTAATTTCACTATAAAAAATTTACATTGGCCGAATATTATAAAGACGAATCTTATCACAACATACCTGTATTAACTTTAATGTTAATTTTAAACATGCATCTCGTTACTGGTGTCCTTCAAGGCACACTTTTAGCACGCCTACTTTCAAATTTTGTAATCAGTGAATCTGTCGATTTTTATGGACTTAATAGTCTGTAATATTTTAGATAGCGCATGTTTTAGCATAGTAAATCTAAACCCGTATTAAACAACTTTTGGCTACTTCAATATGAAAAGTCACACTCAACATGATTATTGTTTAATATGTTAAACTATTAAATCCATTCAAATGTTTATGTTTTTTAAATTTTAATAATTAAATCCTACACTTACAATTTACCCTCTCAAAACTTCAGCCATAAGGAAAAACAAAATTGGAATAAGCAATCGCTAGACATTAATTAGTTTATAATTATGCAAACGTCTTAAATCTTGCTGTCGGAGCGAAATGTTTTAAATGCAGTTACAATAAATAAATAAGTATCTTATATCACATACATTTTTAACCAACCTGCAAATGTTAATTAGTGTTCACGCCCAACTATTACTACATCTGACTGCTTTTTTTATAAAACAAATTGGGCACAATAGGGAAAATGGGTACAAGACTCATCTGATCTTAAGTGATACCGTGATATGTGTAATGAGTAAGCCCATAGTCACTCTCAATGCCAGACGACACGTAAGTGTGTTGCCGGCCTTTTCATGAAAGGGGAACACCTATTTTAAAAAAGAGACCTATACCAGGGATGCAACAGTGTTATTGATTCGGTTTAGTATTTACGTTTATGACGTGAGGCTCAAACCTACCAAGATTTAAGACTGTACAATTCAGAAAGTATACGAAGAATCTAAACGGATGTCACATTCAACAGGTTTACGAATATAGAGGTTATATAACGCTACATTCATAGAAAAATATGTATAGCGACATCAAAAAGTGTACAGATTCACAATCACTACAGTAGTAACATCGACACGGCAGATACTCCTAACATGAAGTCCCCAGTCTGCGTTTTCAATGCCTATATTGATTTATGAAACTTTATTCCTACCCCCCACTCTTGGATACCAGGGGGAATAAAATTTCTAGATGGAAAAAGATGTGCAACACCAACACGACCTTCAGAAATAAAGAACGCAACGGTCATAGAAAAAAAATAGTACTAGATGGATTTTCAATTAAATCAACACGAAAGTTAAAAACTGGTCATTTCAAATCGCAGAGTGGGGTCTAAATACAATAATGTATAACTGAAACCCCGTAACAATAGAATATATTTCCGAATAAAAGAGGAAGGATTTAGTACACGGTTATAAAATAGACAATTTATGGAATATCGGTCTGAAGTAAATTTTTGAAAAATAGATTTTTATGCACTTGTAGTTACGAGGTTTTAGTTTATATTCAGACAATTTCAACACATCTAAATTTAAGTGAAAATAAAGAGCCGCTCAATAAGTTGGGTCGGCTTAAATAAACAATTTAAACATAAAGTAAAATAAGTAACGAATTATTTACATAAAATATAAATAAATTAAACAATGAAATAAATATATATTTTAAGTCACGAAGGACGCAGACTAGTTAATTACAAAAATCCAATCGAAGAAACAATAATAATTATAATAAAAATGAAGAAATAAAACTGAAGTACAATATAGATTTCGTGTTCGACCTTATTAAGTCGTTAATTTTAAGATCTTTAACTATTATAATTACAATATTCTTCATTAATTTCTGACAAACCGAATTATAATCCCTCCAATGGATTTTCAATATTGTCTTGAGAATCCATGACATTTCAACTTAGCTTCATATTGCTTTTATCCTCAATTTGTGGTCTAAAGTCAGTCAAAAAGTCTATAAGTCAGTCGCGTATAAGTCAGTTGTTATAGCAAAAAGACACACTTTTCGATTCCTACCATCAAAGTAAAAATATGTGGAGTCAACCGTTGCGACTTGAAGGACGAACAAATTTATTTTCGCATCAATAGTATGGATAAGTGAAGTTTTATTATCATAGTTGAAATATGTATGTAATGCATTTCTTAACCATAGCAAACAATTCCTTTTGAAAATCTTTAACTAAATCCTTTGATGCAATTGACGATTTATTTCTTGCCGTGTTTCTTGGCCCTTCCTAGTTTGATCACTTGAACGAGTTTAAGATTTTGCGACTCGGGACTGTTGAGGAATTCTTCTAGCATCTATGCAAAAAAACATATTTTTTTATTGTAAAATAGTTCAATGTTTTTTGTGAATACATTATATGCACGTTCAATTTGTACTAGAGTAATAAGTAACTCCGGTCAAAATTATTCAATGCGTTTAAATTATAATTTCGTTCCTAAGACATCTAATGTGCGATTGGTAATTTATATATGAATGCTTATAAAGAACTTACCGTCATACTCAATTCAGCTGAAATAGCAGCAGCGCAGGCAGGATACTCAGCCAACGCACAAAGAGTTGGTAACAATGCGCGACTGCGAGTCCGCGATACCAGCCAATTGGCCGGTAAGGTGCACAGTGTTTTTACGACGCTCCATCCTTCGCAGATTGCCTCCTGTTTATATAAGAAATATTTATACAAAATACGTGCAACAATAGATTTATGGTTCTCGATATCAAGTCACATCTAAACTCAGTACTCAGTAGTCAGCTCTAGATCAATTTACTTTCGAACTATAATAATTAATTTGTTTTAATTTAATTTCAAACAATATTTTAACAGGCCATTAAATAAAAGATATTCGGAACATTTTTAACGTAATTCTTGTTTCGTGAATGTGAAACCCAAAAAACGTTTAAATGTCAATTAAAATGCATTTAAGTAGAAATATACATTAAATAATAATATTAAGTAAAATGTTAAAAGGAACCATTTTAATTATCAACTTAATGATAGCTATAAAAATGCTTTTATAAACGACATTGTTTTAATATAAAATATATTTTAGTACGAGTACCTATTAATCGTAAAGAAATTTAGCATTATGAGAACATGAAAATTTAAAGAAAGTTTAGCAAACACCAACACCTGTGTTGGAAAACTAATACAGTCTACCCCAAGATGTTATCTAATCAAAAACATTGTACATTACACTCCCGACATGAAATTTTAAACGTTATCATAAACAAGGCCCATCTGGTTGGGGAAACAAGTTGATTATTAAGGCGAAAGAAAGCTAATAAATTATTCATAGTAATGGTCAACGTAATGGAGTAACAGCGCAGGGCCTAATGCGCTTCCTTGAGTGACGCTGGCACCTGTGACCGTGGGAAAGTAGTCTGCAATGCGGGCCAATTTGCTTTAGGTTATTTATTGCTAATTATTTCAGGGGAAAAGGCTTTTTGAGTTCAAAATTTACAAAACAAAATTTAAATTTCCGGTCTCTGCTTAATTGAAGGCATTTTTTACTAATTTTAACATTAATGCAGTAAAAGTTTGAGAAATATTTTTATAAACACTGTATTACACAATATTACAAATTTTTCAGACATCCAATTTTTACTTTCAAGAAAATTATAATATTTTTGATTACGTAGTTTTATTATAATTTTGCTGCATAAAGTTTTTAAGTTATACCAATGCGTGTATAAAAATTTTTCAATTAATTTGAAATTCAACATTAGGCTAACAACTGTACCTTTGAAATAATTACAATCATATCGGACTGTAACACATATCAATAATTCATGTACTTTATCAAAACATGTAACACCCTCAGTTAATTCAAGTGTAACGCAAAGATGCGGGCCTAACTGACCGCCTTGCACAGGTGCATTTACCATTCATTATTATTCACATTGTGTACTAGAAATAGGAAAATGGTTCCTACAAACTAATTACGTTTCGTCAGGAATATGCCCCAAATCCTCTGGGGTAGGTACATATTCGTGGAAGTTATATTTAATATACCCAGAGCCTGTGCTATGACGCGATATCAATTATCCCATTTGCGTACTAAAATGAAAACAATCTAGAGTGTTGAGTGAAAACAGGTAACTTAGTTTAATAATTTAAGATGCATTTGCAATAGAATACAAACCTGAAGTTGAGGATTGTTGACAACCACAAATCCAATGAGAACAATCAGGTCAAGAACCATGGTCTCTGAAAGGCTCTGCTCCAGTTTTTCGCTGCTTAATCCTGAATAACAATTATAAATAATCAAGCTAAATTTAATAAGCTCGTTCATTGCAAATGTCGAAATCGAGTTCTTAGAGGTCATTCGATCCTGGAGAAATAACATAATGGAAGGATGTTTCTATGAAAAATCTTTTTTATACTCGTATCAAAAACCCGCATTGGATGACACAACTTGGTACTTACGTAATGTTGTCTTTCTTGGAGCCTCTTTGTCGTTAGGTGCATGTTGGGAGAGAAGTCTCGCCACTGCCGCCCGGAACTCTATCGGCCAACCACCTTGACCGAAGGCTTCCTAAAAGAGAAATCATCTTGCTTAGCACAGCAAAAAGCAATTCCCACATATGAGCTCAGTTAGAATGTTGCGTTTATATATGTTCTATAATTGTTAGTTCCGTTTCATTACTGTATATGTGTATATAGCTTATATTTTTCATTGGAACCTTACTTTGTAACGGAAACACACAAACCTATTAGATGATGGGAATCAAAGGCAACCCCTCAAGAAAGCGAAACTAAGTTAAGACACGCAAACTAGTTACAGTAAGTATTGGAGACCGCTTGGGACGAATAACTTATTTGACCTTACCCAAGAACAAAAACTTAATACACAATAATATGTGTGTGTGAATAATGACTGAGGTACACATTAATATGTTAATAGGTTTTTAAGGTAACTTCAGGTTTCAACACTTTCTAATAAACAAGTATATTTGTATACTTTCACAGTTTAGGTATTATAAAACTAACAATCAAGTTATTTATTGTATATGTATTAAAAGCCACGTCAGCAAGACAACACTTAAGAAAATAAACACATGATCATCGTTACAAAAGAGCTATCATAAACCCAAAAACAACTGGATACTTGTACCAATTAAAATATGCTTAATATGCCTTGTTACTGAATTTTTGAGCAATAGATGGATATTAAATCAAAAATCACGTTTTTTATTGGACTATGTCAGTGTGTTTCCTTGTGAAACCTTTAATAGCAGGATTTTCAACATAACTAAAGCCTCATTTGTAACTAAGTACCCGGACCGAGTCTCCCCACAAATCTGTCCGGATTCCGCGCACGTACCACCACTTCCGACCTCTCATCACACGGGATCACGCGATACTGTTATCAACAAGATTTGTACTGATTTTGTTGAGGAAGAATTTACCCTGCATCAGAAATAGAAATCTAGTTCATACTATTTATTATAAGTGTAATGTTCTTTGTTATGTTTATAAAATTATTATTTATTAGCATTAAAATATATTATTAAAATGAAAATAAATAAATCTACTTCAGCCAGCAAATTTCATTTGTGAATGCAATAGGCGAGTAGGTGATGAGCCTCCTGTGCCTGACATACGCCAATGACTTTTTTCACAATGTTTCCATCACCGTTCGAGCAAATGTTAAATATGCATATTCTGCATTCTAGCCGGGGATCCAACCTAGGACATTGCTCTAATTCTCACAAAAAATATTCATAGAACACCAACATACCAGATTTTTTCGCCCCCAAGATAAACTGCGAAAATCTAGAGTGAGATGGAACCCAGTCTCATTCGAGTACCTCCTTTCGAGCAATTATTACAATGTAGTGTAACATCGAAAGACAGTTCAGACATAAAGACAGAAGAAAGACATAAGTCAGGCACATAAATTTGATCTTTATTTCTTAGTCACAATGAAACACGCAAAAATCTGTCAACAATCGCATTGAGTGGTTACGGAACTCTATACAGGGAAAAATGTGTGTTAGTTATGATTTATAGATTCCTAGCTGCCCTCGCGAACTTCGTTTCTCCTTAATGCCTAGTCTGCCGTTTTAGTACACACCAACATGGAACATTTTGCTACGCTAGAGGGTAGATGAAAATTAAGAGTTGTATGATTTTTGGTATGTTATATCATAAAAAATAAAACATTTTTTTGGGCGGACACCTTAGGGGTTTTGATAGATAGATAGTAGCCGATTCTCAGACCTACTGAATATGCATAATACATTTCATAGGAATCGGTAGAGCCGTTTCCCGTTTTCCGTATAGAGATATTTTTAATATATAATTGACAGACAGCATTGTCAACTGATTGGAGCTATTCATTATTACAGACTTATAATAATTATTTTAAATTTTTCCGACGTTTCGCGTGCTTTACAGCGTGCGTGGTTTTTGACAGTTAATATATCATACATACTTTAAAAACACACACGACCAAACAGTAATGAGAATGTTGATAGCTAGACTCATAAAATAATACACGCTAAGTATATCAAGTTTCGATTATTTGTGAGCAGCTGGGTACTCGGTGACCACTGCGCAAACGCATCAATCACCCGCCAATTCCCCCAAAAAACAGTACATCTGCGGTGGTTAATAAACTTATAATCGTGTTTATTATCTATTAAGGGCTCACGTAGCTGGAATCCCCACGGGGAATTGGCATTACTCATGCTGTGGGTACTGGTAAATTTTTTAATTTTTATTTTTTTCATGTAACAAGAGGCAAACGGACAGGAAGCTCATCTAATACTATATGGTATCGCTCATGGACATTGCCAGAAGGCTTGCAAGTGCGCTGCCGGCCTTTTAGGAATTGGAACGCTGAAGACCCTAAGTATTATTGGTTCGGAAATACTTCAGTGGGCAGCTGTGGAATGGTCAGTTGTGGAAAGACGGACGTCCAGGTGTTACGGATTGGTTTTTGTCTTGAATTCAATGATTAAACTCGGCAATATCGGTAATTTATTGGCGTTATGTACTGAAACTTGAAGCATCTAAAACGGGATTAAAAATTGAATTATAAACACATGAAGAACGCGAAACAGTTGAACTGCGACTGCGCAGTTTTAATTAAACTTCTACGCAATCAATATTTTAATATCAGATAAAAGCCTCATTTATTAACAGCATATTTCTTCCACAAATAATTTCCATAGAGTCTTTATAACGCAAAAGTGGATTTAGCCCACATTGGAGCGATGTCCCGCGGGCCCACAATTATTCATGGTGTATTCAGACATCAAAGTTTAGACTCGCAGTCCCCCGGGAGGCGTCCAAGTGTGCTCTTGTTTGAGTTTTATTATTTCCATTAGGACTCTTTGTTTGTGCAATCTTGACTGTTTTGTTATGGGCGGGATGCTTTATGGCCGGCTGGTGGAGTTATAATCGAATATTTATCTTTTAGTTGGCTTTCTCAGGAGAACACATAGCGCGTGTTAAAGAACTTATTATGTTACGTCCTGTTAGTTGGAAGTAATCTTTATAAAACCTTATTGCTGAAATTACAGACTAAAGAATTTTGATAGCAAAGATGCCGAATACTTCTCTGATGATCATAACAAATGTGCAATAACGTCAATAAATTACACACAAAGGAACTAATATTGATAAATGACAGCACACTCCAAATACCCTTTCCCATAATTATCGATATGATATCAAATCGAACGAAAATTAACCGAAAATTATTAAGGTCGCGTGTCGCCATTGTATATATGACCCCAAAGCGGCGCGGTGTAATGTCACTGTGACATCCCGTGACAGCTCGGTGACATCTGTCACAATCACGCGGGAAACGACTTCGACATGTGCGTATGCGGTCGAAAAAAGTTCGTACCGTGGAGGATACATGGGCTCGTGCTGCCAAACTGAAACTTTATTTAATGGTCGCGTGTGCCCAAGAGAGTAGTACTTCACACTAAATGGGGTAGGAAAGAATTTAAATGATAAATTATTTTAAAAAAAAGCAATTTTGATTTTTAAAAAAGTCATCCAAATCATACGAATACTCGAGTTAATGTAGACATATAAAATTTTTATGAAACTTAGAAAATATAAAGAATGCATATCTGAAATATTGTATAAGTGAAGGGTTATCTAATGTGTACGCTAAGTCAATTAGGATGTACGAAGGCAGGAGATCTCCGCAAACAGAATCTTACAGAATCAATGTATCTCGACGTGCAAACAATTTTCAGTCATAAGGTCGGACTGCATATCGATATTTGGATTTTTATAAGAACGAAAAGAGTAATTTTTTAACTTTGGAAAGACAAAGGGATGTTTCAACGGACAGTTTGCATGAATTTTACCTAATTTTTATCATATAAATATATATACACGGATTAGTCTAGGGAAATCTTTGTATTATCCAATACAAAAGATTTCCTCAGATTTTATGCTTCTTCACCTTTATTTGTGTATAACATAAATTTTCATTAAGTCCATGCCATTATGTTAACATTAGTACAATCTCCGACGGAGTAAAGACCTCCTCCAAATTCTTCCACTTGTCTCTCATCCTCACATTTTCCAATCCTTAACCATATAATGGTTATTAATTTATTTGAAAATATCGATAAATTTATACCATCACTATCGCGAGGGCGGATAATAAATTGGCTCGTTGTCTGGCAGCGATTTTAAATTGACCTCGTAGTTTGCTTCAGCTCTTTGCTTTTCCGATTACTTCACCTTTAATAAGAAAATGCTCTGAAGTTTTCATTCCCAACTGTTTAGAGTTCCTTTTAATGAATTCATATTCAATTTAAGATATTATTACGATAATCTCAAAAAGGTTTCAGTACATTTTGATAAAGGACATTTCATAATCCTATGAACTTCGATGTGACCAATGAATGACAATGTTCATGATGGAAGACTCATATTTTATGAGTCTTCCATCATGAACATTGAACGTGAAATTGTCACCAAGTACTACCTCATCTTTCCATGAAGTTTAAGAAATGACTACGGAATGAATTTATTTTTATAGATCCTGTGGCAAGTGGGCAGGAGGCTCATTGTTAAGTGATACCGCCGCCCATAGACTATTAGAAAGGGCTCACGAGTGCATTAGCGGCCTTTTGCAATTGCTACCTCGTTCCTTGAAGAATCCTAAGTCGAATTGGTTCAGAAATACTTTAGTAGGTACATATAGTGGTATTGCCTTGGCATAAACTGTCTCAAATAATGCTTAGTTATGGAAGAAAGACATCGAGGCGATCCGGGAACCGAATTTCCCACTAGTCATATTAATGTGTAATTCCCAAACCAAGTACATACCAACATAAGTCGTTATGAGGCCTTTTTTCAATTTGGCGGTGCTACCACCTTTTACTCAGACCAGGGAACCTCATCACCAGACTAAATTTCAAAATAGCTAGAAAGAGTAAGAAATATACACACTTATAAGTTAGTAGTTATACATTCCTAGCATGCCAGAAGCAATGCGTGTGGCGCCATACTGCGGTGTGCATTACATACGGGACAATAGTTTGCGAAGACTCAGCATACATTAGTCCGACTCTCGAGCGGAAACACTATTTGCCGAGACTCAAATGTATTCAGGATTTTTACAAGTATTTTACTTGAGTTTCTTATAGTACCGATTTAATATTGATAAACCAGATAAAATACCTTGTTAATTAATAGTATTGGATGCAGGTTATACTAAATATCTTTATAAAAAATATGATTTAAAGGCAGATTATGCCGCGCTCATTTCAGAATTTCTGAAAGAACACTACGGTTGATGATGTCAGAAGAACACTCTGGTCTTAGCAGAACAAGTCAAGAGACTCAGCCATATTGAAACAAGAACTGGCAACGCGTATCCAAGCACTAGGATAAATTTAAAAACGCTACAATGTCGTATCTTCAAGTGCTTTCCCCTTAGACTGTCAATAGCCGACATTTGCCGAGCGCTGTTTGCAGAGTACACACAGTGATACTCCCGTTAATTAGGAGCCTGTGCAAATACATTGCGCATGGAATACGTCGCTACTGTGGGGAGTAATGACCAAACAAAAAATGCTTGATTGCATACAATTTACGTGCTTTTTTTGTTAGTAGGTAAATACTTTTGACGCTGATTTGTTAAGCTTCGAATATGATTAGCAGTAATAATGAAGGTATACAGTGGTACCTTGATATACGAGTGTTTTGGGATAACAAGAATCGCGAATTACACACTACACAAACAGTTTCTCCAAGTTCAGACCAGACCTCAGTCTGATTGTTTGTTTGTCTCGATTTCGAAGCATTTTTGATAACTTGTATTCGCGTTTTTTTCTTTTTATACATTTATTAAAAAATATTACATTTCTTTTACAACCATGAATTCAAAAATATTCTTCAAATACAACTTCGGTGGTATTTTGGATGGTGGAACGAATTAATGATATTTACATTAATTTCAATGGCCACAATTACTTAGAGATCGATAAATTTGATATACGAGCAAAGTTACGGAACGAATTAAACTCGTAATATGTCGAGATATCACTGTATATTGCAGTATCAACACCGTATCAAAACCTGACCGTGGTAAAACCGTGACGGTAATAATACATGGTATGGAAAATTATTAGAGTATGCTGAAAATTAAAATATCATTTATTCTAGTAACCTAAAGCAATCTTATGAAACTCAGTAAAATTAGTAGTTCGTCTAATTTTACTTACAGCTCTCAAATCAAGCACGTAGAAGAATTACTGGCAACTCTTTGTCACAATTTTAAATCGTCAAGGTTTTTATTATCATGCTCTTTCTGCTATTGGACTGTTAGGTCACCAATCCATGGTGTACCATGAAAGGAGTTACACCAATAGATCGTAGAATACCGTTGGAGCGTAGAATGTTGTAAACATACTAAATAACATAATACTTACTTGAACTATTGAATGGTCCATTTCGGCCAATGCCCGTAACAGATGAGCAGTTCGAGCTGCTCGAACGAAGCCTCCACATTGCTCTAAGGACGCGCCCTTCGCGAATAAAACGCAGAATTCGGCTCTGGAGCCACATATGCCCGTGCCGAGAGCAGTTTTCAGGGCTTGTCTGGCAGTAGCTCGATCGTTGCCCTAAACGTACAAATAAGAATAAGCCTTCAAACACAAAGATTGTAGAGAAGTAGATCGAATATTATTCATTCGTATTAATATTTGACATGTTTATTTTTATCATTACGGAAAATGATTGTTTTTTGTTTTAAAATAGTCAAACATTCAAAAATAGAATGCAATATTTTTTTATAAAATAATGTTCGAAATTTAAAAATCATGTGCCAGTGACAGAACTTTTACCACAGCCCAAAATCTTGGAGTATAGTAAAATATAAAAATTGCTGCATTTAAAGAACTATCTAACCAAACTAAATCAAGTTAAATAAGTGTTTAACTTAGATGTACTCACAGTATCGACAGAGCAAGGATGGGACAAGTCAGCGCAAACGGTCAGCAAGGTTTGAATACTCTCGCGAGCCTCTACTGACATATCAGCTCGGTCGAGGCACCCACTGAGACATAGGTATCTGTAACAGTAAGGCACATAAAACAAATTGCAATTAACAGTCTACATGTACCTGTAAAACCTTTAATATACTACCTTGTTAACTGGTAAATCAATGTATTTTTTTGACCTGATAATGTCTTATAAATAGTTATTAAGACGTAGTCAGGTACAATAATCAAGTAATTTTCAACTAACTACTACTTTGTATTATACAATATAATATAAATTTATCGATAATAAATCAATTCATAAAAGTATGCGATGCAAAAATTTTTTAAGCCGTAATCACTTAAAATTTTCATTCATTTTAGGTAAATATGATATGCCTCTATGAAAATTGGATTTATAATCTCATTAAAAAAACGCAAAGTGGCGGAAAAGCAAGCAACGATTTACAACAACAGCCAGTGTTGTGTTTGTATCGTACCAACAAGCTGCGTGTTTGCTTTTCATTCGGATTTGCCCGGGAAGGGGTGCCCGGATAGTTTATCTTTGATGATTTTGTCTTTGTTTATAATTGAATCTTTTAATTATAACATCTTACGAATATTAATTTGCTGCGAAAGACATTGCTTCATAACATTACATTTCATACCCAAACAGAATTATATACGCAAGTAGGAGATATTTAAAAAATATTGTCTTTAATAAATTTATAATTTTACATATAAATACTTCACGTATCACGGTACAAATTATGCCTAAAACTATCTTTAAACCTAAAACACTAACTAAATTATAATAATTGCTGCTTTTCAAATGCATAACCATAGTACAAAAACAAATCATCAATTTTGCAAGACAAATTTATAATTACGCTGAAAAATAAAATCAAATTCAATTATTTTTTTCAATAATCCAAGAGATCACCACGGTGTACACAAAATAAATTAAAAAAATTAAAAACTGCATCTTGGTGTTCCCTTGACGCGATCCAATTATAACTTGGACAAATATTTGAACTCCGTTCGATGTACTTGTTGTACACGATAACTTGATGATACTTGTCAAACGGATTGAAGAAAATTATACCGCTTCTATACAGGAGGTAATTTTTGCTCACATCAAGTTAAAGCACCTTTTTCACCATCGGTATATTTGGCTTCTAATATAATCAGGAAATACCAAGCTGAGAAAAATGGTAGAAAATAAAGACAAAAGATGTCCAGATCGAGAATTCTGATAAGAGCTATCTCTGAATATCCATACTTGCGCCCCTAACATTTTGGAATCATTTCTTTTGTTTTGTCACAGTTCTGATCACATTCAATCATATACATATTTTATTTTTATTAAGTACAAAACTCATGCCAAGCGGTGGTAAGATATAATGTAAATAGAAAATGGCAAAATATTCGACAGTTTAGCTGACATATTAAGCCCTAGGATACGTTATTTATAGCATTACTAACGCTAATTAAAAATATCTCTTTCGACAATAATTTATTCATTTTAGAGTAGCAAGTAGATTTCTCATTCGTGTTCAAAACAGTTCGCAGCAAAACGATCATTATTCTTCCGACCGACACTGCTGACGTACACATCTCCAACCCAGAATATTTAAGATAAGCACTATCTTAACCCGTCACTCAACGCGGAGGTCCAATATAAAACTTATTAAACCCAACGCATTAAGGTCTAATTTATAAAGATTTAGGGAATTCCGCCATATCTGGCAACATTATGCTCGACTGGCCAATCGGGGCGCGGTATTTTATCTTCGGTATTCCAATGGCGCCAACGAGGCATTTTGTTTTTTTAAACGTCGAATGTTTAGGATTGTTTAGCTCGTTTTTCATTCGATAAAGACTTGAAGATTGCTTTATGTTCAGTGTGAAGTGGAAATTTAAAGGCTTCGATTGAAATGGATATATTATTCTTATTTCAATGTCCTGTAGTTATGTTTTCAAAATGCCGTATTTATTCTAATGGCTTATTAATATTTTTTTTCTCCTATGCACTAATATCACGAAAATAATAATTGCTTCCTCTTATAACATTGCAACTAATAAAAATCAAATAAAAGCGCAGGCGCCAATGATTAATGTAACACGTCACCCAATCGGAGCACGTTCTAAATTCAACCTCGCTAATGGAAGTCGAAACAACGTACGCGCATTGATCTGTTAGTGTTGCAACTGTTGAAAAATGTTACAAGTATAGGTAAAAGCATTAAGAAAACTGGTTAGTGATAAATTATTTATAAACTCAATATTTTTGACTAAGCATAATCCAGTCCGACCCGGTGTCGCCAATTCTTCATATAACATCACTTATTTATTGTTTATATATTTATTCCTTAATTATAAACCTTTCCACCCGGCAAGACTCTCCCTCTAGAACGCACGTAAATATTTGCGTCTTATAAATCTATTATTGGTAGAATCGTTATTCTTAAAAGCCACTGAAATTGATTAATTGATATTTGTACAAACACAATATTATGTAATGTAATATATTATTGGAAAATATTCCACTGTAGGCAAACATAAAAGTCCAATACGGCAACACTCTACAAAACATATAGTTCATTTAAAATGTTTTCGTTCTTATTTTCGATGAGATAAACGGACAGGTTTGGTCTGTGATATATTAGCTCATAATACAAGATTCTATATAAGTATATACTTTTTATGATTTGACAATAAGGTGTCCTTTGGCACAGGCGACTCAGAAGCAGGAGTCAATCACATTACCTACGTCACGTTACGATGATTTTAAGTAAATTTATCTCATTAGTGTTATGCCGGCTACGTCTGGGATTCAAATTAAATTAAATGCTTGTGTTAATTTTTGTTATAGTCTAGATTCTCAATATTGCCTACAGACGAAACAACTTTCTCACTTGACCGCGAAACGGAAAGAAATGTGTTTTTCACCAATGGACAAAAATACAAAAATAGGCAATAGTTTCAAAGAAATAATTTCATATAGAATCATTCCTGAGGAAAGGAATTTCAAATATGCCTACGGCCAATTAGTTCCAGATATCTAAATAATGTAATACACATTATGATTATAAAACATTAGATGATAGCACTAAAGTGTTTTAAGTTATTTATTTATCATGGAAAGTATAACGACGAACTTTGTTGGGACGTAGATTAAAGTAAATTGAAGCCTTAATATAAAAGAAAAGTGGTTTTGTAGTGTTTTAACTGTAGTTCTAATAAAGTGAAGTAAAATTAACGTTTTTCCAATATTATAAGTTTGACGCATTTCGCATTTTGAATTTAAAACTGACACAATACTGATTGTCTATCATATATTTGACAATAATAAGTCAATCTGTATAAATAATGTATAACCGTATAAACACAACGTGTATATTCCCATTTTGACTAAACGATGTTTAGATACTTTCTCTTAGAAGAAAGTTATTTAAAAACCCATATTGTTTTAGTTCTAGTTTTAGTACAGAAATTGGATTAAATAGACATTGGACAATATAGAAAAGGTTATAAAAAATCTTATCCACCTCAGGCGAACAGTGTGGGCCACGGGGCTTTGTCCCGCGTGCTATTGCGGCTAAAGAACTGCCCAGACGGTGGATCAATTATTTGTTAACTGAGCTACTTTTGCAGAAGCCAGGTGAAATCTCGAACTGCCATTAGGGTAACCCGGGATGGTCTGAATTGTTTGCATCGGGCACAGATCGCCAGCCAACCCACTCAAAAATATCAATACTTCCTGAGACGTTATCCGGTCGTGGTGGAAAACAAGTCAAACACAGTTAAGTTAAATTAATTAAGCCTCTCTAGCAAAGACGAGACTAGACATTGCCCTATTGTTTAGCTTCTCGGCCAGGAATCTTCCCAATCACGTGGAAAGTCTAATAAAAAAACCTAAATAAACTTTAACAGATGCACAAATCGTTAATTTAAACCATAAATGATTATACAATGACAACATAATTCGAGGCGTGACTGCGAGATGAATTTATTTCGTTTTAATACATGCAAATGTAATCCAAACAACTTTATTTCGACCCTTTGCATGTGACCCCTTCCGCGACATGTGTAAAAATGAAAATTAAATTATTGCATATTTAAATAGTTCTCGGTGATTATAGACTTATGGTAACTTGTGCAAATCATTGTATACGTTGTATATAGGTTCAAAGAAGCAAAAGCCAACCTATTTATTTTGCTCTGCAGTCCCACAAATTGTCGGATATAAATTTTTACCCAAGGAAGTATTCAGATTGATTGAAATGACATATAACAAATTAAAATAGACATGAATATATCCATTATCGCTTAGTCCATGGGAGGCGGTATCACTTAACATCAGGTGAGCCTCCTGCCCGTTTGCCCCTGGTTCTATTAAAAAAAAAGTCGCTTTTAACTAAAGCCATAAATTATAAACTATAAAATATTTATTTTAAAGTTTAGTAACGTCGTTGTCGCCTATAATGAGTGAATCGTTGCACAAATTCTATTATTTAATAATTTCTACAAATTATTTCAATTAATAATTATATCAATATAACCATTCGGACTGAATTGGATTTTGTTATAGCAAAACTCTTTTAGCTCTACCAAACAATAGCCCACTTTTCTTTGACATAGACAAATGTGACAGATACAAAATGATATCCATAGGAGATACGTTACAATTCATATTAACTATCATTTATTGTATTATAATTAATATCTTCTTTCATAATCAATAATAATATTAAGATTTAATATTTATGTAAATATTAATATTTTTAACTAGCATATCCCTTTGTATTATATTGAAATATAGTATATATATTGAAACTGACGTAAAGTTACAACTATTGCCATGAAATTAAAAAATATATTTTATATTCTGTACTTTTCCTGGCAATCCTTAAATCCTAAGCCTTGCATTAGAGTCAGATCACGGAATGCTAAGTCTTTGTATAGCAATATTTACATATGAAGGGAGGTAATCCTGGTAAGTAATTCTTTTTGAGCAACTAATGCGTTGATAAATGAAATTAAATCGCACAAACAAGTGCCATTCGGCCCGGGGCTCCCTTTTGAGGCAAGTAGTGGCGACTAGGGCTGGGTCATGTTGAAGTTATCGGAAATCGACGGTGCCTGACTGAAGAGTAATACGAAGAAATTAAACTAATATTGTTAAGATTGTCTGTTTAAATTTAATTTTCAATATGTATTATTACAGACTGAAGTTAGAAATGTTAAATAGCCTAGTTTTATTATTTTATATTGTTATATTTTTGAGTTTTTAGTCATTCTACTAGATTTATTTTACATTCGTTATTAAGGTTTATAATATTCAGGATTTTATTCAGGTTATTCTACAAAATGGGGCCTGTATAGGGGCCATTAGAATGTTTAACATAACTTTAGTTTGTATATTAATAAGATATATATCTCATTTTTCTGTTACTTAGATTAATTGTTTTTTTTTTACTTTTATCAGATTAAATACAAAGACCGAAAACGGAAGAAAAGAATAACACCAATAAATTTATATCGACAAAGCACATCACTTGTAAAGTTAGCAAAAAGCACATCGCATCTCGACATGTGCGCGCCAATCTGTCGCTGCTACTCAACTCTCAAGCACATTTCCCGTCCCTCTCGCACGTATAATGTTGATATATATCCATCCCTGTCCCACACCCCAGCCCCTTGTCTACTACTTAGCGAATGAACGATAATCGAAATGTATTGAATTGTTTTCGATTGTCCAACTCGATTCCGGTCAAAACAAGTAGCGCTTTTTACAAAGCTTGCATTTCAAGCTTTTAGCTTTCACCATATTTATTAAACGGTTAAAATTAAATTTAATGTTCAATAGAGTAAAAATATACGTAAATTTAGCTATTCTGAGTCTCATACTACAATGTTAGGGCCCTCTTACTGAGTACATTAAATATCAGAAAGAACTTTCTACCTTAATACAGGAGGTATAAAAACCCACCACCAAGTTTAAAAGCCCTGGAATAGTCTAGCCTCACTTTGTAACTCAGACCGAAACCAAAACCCACCACTCCGCATGCCTATTATAAACACCCAATTTGCGAAGCGTCGACCGCGAAATAATAATACCCCAATGCACACGTGTGCTTAACGGAATCTGAACCCGCGACCCTCGCCCACCTGCTACGTCCCACGACACTTAACGTCAGCTTAACCCCCTACCACCCTCCGAGTGTTAAGATGGTGATAAAGATATTTCTTTATTTATTCGAATAACATAACATTGAAAATAAATTAAAAAATATTAAAATTACGTATACTACCAGTACTCAAAACACGTACGTACGTAGGTAAAGAAACGCCAATAATAGAAAAAACTTATTGCGTCAATATCGTAGTAATTTTAGTTACTAACAGCTCGGAATGTGTTTAAGTTCTCCCAAGAAAGGAATAACTATGAAATACCACATATAGCATTATTAAAACTAATCGTTTATATAAAAACGAGAAAAGAATATGTATTAGCCAGTAGAAATTCCTGCAATGCCAAATTAGGTTTTTCAAATTTTTTTTTAAATTGTTTGCACAAAGACAATTTAACATTACGATCTAGCCAAACTTAAGACTAATAAATAATTTAAATCTAACCTAATTTACTAAAACGGATTCTTAACATAAGAAAGGGTCTTATCGAAACTGTTATTGTGTCCTATTTTTCCACTTACCACTATTTAGCGCTTAAGACTAACAAAACCTCCTTAAGAATAAACCTTTTCCTTCGTCTAAAAATAAAAGATCGATCCAATAAACGAAAGACTTTCCATTTATTTACAAAACTCTTAATTAATCCATCAATCCAAGCCCCTAGTTAGTGCTATACAATATTTACACTTAGTGGACACAAGAGCACAGCGGGCAACGCCACGGGGAGCGCATTGAGTTGTTACTACCCACTATTCGACCATTATTGTATTTGCAAATCATTGCCTACTGTGTGGATTGTGATGCTTACTCGACTTATAGATGACCGCTACTCATAAACGCCTCTCATTTAAGAGCCTGCTTATACATTGAAAGTTTGAATAGTGCCTTCAATAACGTTCAATTGATATTTTGCAAGTATCTGTGTAATTTCACAACGCATATAAAAATCACAAATGTTTAGTGGTGAAGAGACTATTTGTAACTCTGACATCGTCTGAAATCATTCGAACCCTGGCCGTGCTTCAGTTTTATTTGTTTCTACGAAAACACTTGCTTCAAGAAAAGAGCGTACCAATTCTTAAAAGGCCGGCAACACACTCGCGAGCTGATGAGCCTTCTGCCCGTTTGCCCCCTGTTCTATAAAAATGAAATAAACTTGCTTGTACAACGAGTAAAACATCGCAAGGAAAACTCATAGACCTATGTTAATAAACAACAAGCAAATATATTGTTCATTAAATAATGATTGTTCTGATTCATTGCTTCTATTTGTGTGTAAAATTTGTATCGTCATATTTTCTTGTTTGTTAAGAACAACGTTATTTAAGACCGTATAAATAACTAATTAATGATATTATATTCTAACGAAAATTTTTGCTTTCTTAATATTTACGTCTCTCTCATGTCTTTCTTTTTATTGCTTCATACTAGGGTTGCCTGGACGAAATCGCTTGTTAGCATTGCATAATAACTTATGTAACCTGCATACTTTTTTTTTTTTTTAAATGTATAATTATGAATATTATGGTAACGAAGTATAAATTAATGTCTCATTTTCTAACCAGCAAACAAGTAGGTAAGCTTTTGTGGGTTAGTTACATATAGTAGGAATAATATTCGTAAATAAAGATCACGAAGCTAGTTAAAATTATAAGGCCTACTTCGTAGTCATCAATGTCAAATATTTATGAGCGCATCGCGTCTGGGGACAAGTCACGCGCCCGTAATCGAACCAACGTCCCGCGGGGCGACAACGAAACCACATTTGCGCCACACGACTAATGCAAAATTGAAATACTTCAGTTGTAATTGGTCAATATTTACTGGGGGTTGGATTTACAGTGGGAATAAGTACTTTAGATTTTTGTAGTCATAGATTTCAAAAAGGAGGTTTCACCAAAGCAGGTTTTGTTGTTTTCGAGTTAAATTTTTGGTATATTTATTTATTCATATATGACAACTTTAGTAAACATAAATAATAAAAAAATAAAATAAATAGTAAATTTAAATATCTATTAAGCAGAAAAAAATACCAGCAATACAGCGAATTAGGTATAAGATAGGCACTTATCAATGATCAATGAATAAGCATTCATCAGCTCACTACCGAACATAACCTGTTTCGTATAAGTTAAATTGCTTTTAAACCGATTAGGTATAGTACCTACGAATTTGTCATAGACTTGGATTAGTTTATCACATCAAAATGGCAATAACGAATCATGCGCAATGAAGCAGTAACAGATCGCCATATTTTTTTATTAGCGATTATTCAATTCACAGCGCATATGGCGCGGTGTGCGTTGACGTGTGAATGTATTAGCTAATACGGTGTTAAATTAATAAAATATGCCGACATTTTATATAATATCAACATTGATGAACGCAGGCGTTATTTAGGCGTAGATTAGCATGGTTGTGAGCTCCCAAAAACTAACAGAGACACAGCACATCTTTATAACAACTTTCAGCCACACTCTCAAATACAGTGTACCACGCACACACATTTACATACTCATACATAAACTTAATGTCTTATACGACTTGTGTTTGATTGAGAGATATAATACTAAGACTATATTTTATTTAAAAAAAAACCTTTTAAATATGCACCACGTACCACGGAATAATAGTATTGACAGCTCTGAGTGAGATAGATAAATGGATGAATTTTTCACTACCATATTTCTGTCATCAATAATGTTATTATTATTATTTTATTTTTGCTAGTTAAAAAAATGTATACAAGTCTAGGAACTTAAGCCTACAATCTAGAATATTTTCAAATACAATAAGAAAAACTACATTTGTATTGCCAAAACTTAGTGAAATATTATAAACGTACACAAAATTTTTGGGAGTACATATAATGTAATGCATAATTCCAAAATACTTCGTTATATATCACTATATATGTTTATCAAAGTAGTTATTATACGAAAACTAAAATTAAACTAACCATTTTAGAGAAAACAGTTTTCTGTATCTGTTTACGATCATTTGTTTAACTAATAGGTAGATGATCAGCGTCCAGTGCATGCACACGCCATCGTTTTTTTGGCTCCAAGGCAAGCCGGTTTCCTCACGATGTTTTCCTTCACCATTCGAACGAAATAAACAGACAGAAAATCTATTGGTGCACGTGGTTCTACGACCTCAGCCATGAGGGTCGCACGCAGATGCAACTAGAACACTTGTCTTATACGAAAACTAAAATAATATAATCGTTAGTACAAAATATGTAGTTTTTTGTTTTAGTTAATATTTGTCATGGTTGCCTATAAGTGCTTGTCACATTAAAAAAAAGTATTTTGTGATTATTTTACCGATGTAACAGTGTGCCGAGCGTTGGCAAGCTTTTATCTATAAAAAAAAATATTCCCTATAGATTTATATAGATAAAGTAATACGCCTATTATATAGAAAGCCAAAAAGTTTCAAATATATTCCGAGCTTGTTGGCATATCCAAATCACACAGCTTTTTGAATGGAATCTAAATTTAAATAGGCATTAAAATCAGGGTAAACGTCCGATCTCGCCCCCGTGTCCCGTGTCTATTCATTATGAATATCAAAAAGCCAATGAGCCGACTTGTAATTAGACAGCATGTCGCCCGAACTCCTCTCCGCCCACCAATTGCCAAATTAAAGTGTTCTTCATACAAGCCGTGATGTCAAGTAGCCCCGTAGAGTATGTTATGGCATAAGTGATAGCGAGTTTTGGAGACGGATTATGAAGATAAAAAACTGAGAATTTTATCCACTGACCGTCCATGGCGTGCAGCCTTTGATTTTGGGTTTACATACAAAAAGATTAATATTTTTATAATATAAAGAACATCAACTTAGATAATTATTGATTTGTCAGTTTTTTTTAAAGGACAGGGCAAACTGGCAGGAGGCTCCCCTGATGATGCCGCGATACTGCCGCCCATTGATACTGTTGCCGGCCTTGTAAGAATGGTACGCCTTTCGCCGTTCGGAAATAAATTCAATAGAGAACCGATTGCCTTTTTCAAATATCTTATGATTTAATGCCTCTCTCTCTCTCCATCACAAACAATCAAAATAAATATAATTATAGTTTTCGAGCCCGCTAACAGTGAAGACTCACCCCGCTAGGAAATTTTAACAAGGACATTTTTAATTTATTAAAACGCAGTCGGTCCGATGATTATTTGATATACCAATATTTATTTTTGATTAGCGCTGGCTCTACAAATAAATATTGTACATATAAATACTAACAGCATTTTAATCTATAATACATTTGAAATTTAAGTAATTGGGCTGATCGGTGGTCACTCTTATAATATTGCATGAGCTTAAACTCTTGCAGTCAACAATACTTTCAAATTTGATCATTTAGCAACAGTTTACATACATAAGCGATTGTCTAGGTATAATATACTAATGGCATTAGTTTTACAACAATCATTTAAACAATGATAAATGATAATCGATTATGACTGTGACAAAAATCAAAGTTGTGCAACAGAAAATCAGAATTTCATAAATTATCAATATTAGATATTTTTACTATTGGCTAACTACATACATCAAGGTTTATAAGAAACAAATTGATTCCACTGAGTTTTTATCGGTTTTTTATTTACCTATTTCAATTATATATAAGATATATAAGATCAAAGATAAATATAGTGTTGATAGTAGTGAACAACATAATAATAACATTATATATAACATATAACTTCGAAACTCGAACATATTTTTATGAACACATTAAGTAATTTAGAACGCAACATGAGACACGCCTCAAAGCTACCCTAACGATATGCGAACTTAATTCAATCTAGCGAAGGAACAATATTTATTCAATATAATGTATAGGGGACATCCCCCGTTATAGCGGCACGTATGCGTTCATTTTGTGTTGTGTCAATGATGCGCGCTCGATTTAATAGCAGGTGACTGGTAATCGGTACGCTTACCCTTCTGTTGGGCGTTTATTATTCTCTATTTTAAATTTAGGACTATTTAATTATCTAAGGCCATTGTGTATGTCAGGGTGTTAGTTAAGCTGTGCTCTAATTGATCAAATGTATACTTCAAGATTTAGATCTTAATTTTACTGCTACCTCAGGATGTCCTTCTTTCCCGTTACACCAATCATTCAAATATGACTATTTTTCTTTCATACATTAATTCATTTATAAATACCCGTACATATGTCCATATTAATAAATAAAATATTGAGACAATATACACAGCCAAAACAAATTACATTGATAAACAAAATGAGAAACTCTCGGTTTTCAGCAAGCAATACTAGGTCAAAAAGTAAAATAAAAATCTATATGGAACGCAATTAATTCACTTAATAAAAAAGTGCGCAATCAAAGCACTTTGCGTTTCCCGAATCACTCAGATTTTCGTAAGGGCTTCCAGTGGTTAATAACGAGTGGTATCGAGTGAATAATTCTTCAATCAACCACTCGATGGAGTGTCATCGAATGAATAATTATTTTTGAGTGCTGTGATTTTACATGTGGTGTTTTAGAACAGGTGCAAAGTGCAAATAGAAAGTAGTAGTGTAGTGTAATGATATACAGTTAAAACCCGTAACAAAGGCATAAAGCATTTTCACGCCCATTTCACTGATAACATTTTCTTAGTAAAGCATGATTAAATAAGACAAGTACTGTTTCGCTGAACATCAACACCAAGGCGTCCACGCATACCAGAAAATAACAAAAGTTTTCTAGTACAGACCAATCATTTTCCGTGCGGCTTGATTCCTTGGCGTTGCGTAGATAAGTGGGGTCTCTCTGCATCATCTACTACCGCATTTACCATGGAGAGCGTTAAAGGAGTTGTTGGATCTAATACCTGCAGCTGAGTTTAATTATCGGACGTCAAGGCAAAATGCCATCTGAATCATCACGACTACATTTTTTTTAAGAAAAGAGCGTACCAATTCTTAAAAAGCCGGCAACGCTCTTGCGAGCCTCCATGGGCGGCCGTATCACTTAACGTTAGGAGAGGCTCCTGCCCGTTTGCCTCCTATTACATACAAAAATGCTTATAAGGTAAATAGTTTTGGTCTTTGGAATTTCATATCAATAGTTGACACGTAAATACAATACGTATGAATGTACGTACAAATAAGTAATATCATTATCGCGTAGTGGGTCGATTCAATCCGATTAGATTGATCATCGCTTGTAATCTACCGAGCGACATTGGGTACACAGAGTAAAAATGGTATTCATTTAAAATATTTGTTTACTCTTATAGTAGTGATAATTTATATATATATACCAGATAATTAATGTATACACCACTTTATTTAAATATGTACCAGTGTTTGAATTATATAAAAAAACAAGATAATTGATTCACTGCGGAGATTGTTTTGTGATCCTTTTTAGCTCAAAGAACCGATAAAACAATAGTGGCCGCTACAACTTTTTTAGGGTTGGGCCTCAGATTTTTGTTTCTGTTCCATGATCCTTTGGTTAATCTAATAGGCAAGTAGGCTATAACCTGCGCCTGACACACGCCGTCGAGTTTTTGGGTCTAAGGCAAGCCGGTTTACTCACAATATTTCCTTCACCGTTCGCGCGAATAATAAATGAAAAAATACAATGTCCAATGGTACACAGCCAGGATTGAACCTACGACCTCAGGGATTAGACACACAGTGATAATAGGCCAACAATGCTCTTGTAAGAAAATAAAACAATGAAACTTAAAAAAAATGTCATGTGACTATTTTAAATTTTTAGTAATAAAGAAGAAAATAATATTCCGTGTATAGCTGATATGTTTACTCTATGCCTGCAACATTATACAGCTTCCATCTGTGCACAATACTCACACATGCCCCACTTTACGTCACATTTGATCACAAAGGTGCAATCAACAATGCGCTGCGACAGATTTCACAAGTTCAAGTCAATTGTGATTTTATTTTTATGTTTTTTAACAGATTTTAGTCCACATTAGCCTAAATAAATCTTATGACTCTAAAACGAATTTATAAACACAATTAGCATATCATTAATTCAGAATGATACAGTATTCACAATACTCTCAACCGACATAAGACATAATATTGCTCCGATAAATGGCATACAATTATTTGGTGGACCTGTCAACCAAGATTCTAAGTTGTGAGTATATTTTAACATTATTTTATTAGAGTTTTATTATTAACGTTAATTTAAATACTCGCAAAACTTTTATATTGAAAAAGTTTATCTAAACTCACTGAGTATAATTTTAGTCTACCAAAAGTCGAAATCCAATAGTTTTGAACATGCAATAAATCCTTTGGTTTATAAAGTTTTTAAGTTCAATTACTGTACTATCTTATATCTTATATTTAACTAAGTATAGTCTAAACACGACAATCTACGAACAATGCGTATTATTCTCCGCGTCACATTTCATTCGAGCCTAGGGACTCAACTTTTTCATTGTCAGGGATATTTTTTAATTAAAACCGATGGTCGATTTCAATATTTATATTTATTGACATCGCCATTGTTCTGGGTACGAATTGGGGACATTATTTTAAGTGATTGGTATTTTGATTGCGATCCACGGTGCACTGATTGTGAATAGATGTTTTCGGAGGGGAAGAAGGTTTTTCCTATTTCGAAGGAGCGTAATTTACAAAAGTGGTCCCCACTTTTGTGTGGTACCGGCTAAGTCTGGTAACCCCATTACGTATTTATCAATAGCTAAAGATACTTAGGTGTCAGGGTACTTCTAAAGTATAAGCATAGTTGGCCTAGTGGCCAATGCACCAATGGACTTTCTGTCTATGTGCATTCGCTCGAACGGTGGTAGGAAATCGGCTGGCCATAGACCCAAAAAGTTGACGGCGTGTGTCGGGCACAGGAGGCTTATAACTCACTTGCTTTAGATTGATAAATGATTATGAAACATAAAGAAATCTGAGGCCCAGACCTAAAAAGGGTGTTGCGCCACTGATTATTATTATAAAGCTGTGTCCAAAACGAGCTAATGATATTCTTCGTTGGACTTGAATATTGACCTTTTATTACTTGTCTAGAGATTCAATGAACTCTCTGATTTAACTACTTTACTGCTACATTAATATTAAATTAGTATTAGAACTTAATAGTTACTTGATAGGCCAAAGAAAACAAAATATCTAGAGCTCGTAGAATCCCTTGGTATTTTAGTTATAGAACTAGGGCGTCGTAGCGAATAAAACATTTCAAAGAACCCTCGAAAAACCCCGAATGGTGGGGACCATACAACTAAAAGTGCATTAGAGAAATTGGATTATGAGTAACGCGCGTGTACATGCCATTTCCAACTCTATCCCTTGGTAATACGAAATTAATCAGTATAATATAGTTATATGAATAGTATATAGTATCTTATAGTAAGCTTTATTTATAACCGTTCCAATATGTATATTTTAAATTTTAGTTTAATAAGTAAAATGTAACAATATTCTACTTCCAAACGTTATCACTTATGTCAGTAAACGTGTGCTTAATATCGTTTCTTTTTTCTATTATTATTGGCCTATATTTCCTCTCAAACTCTATCCACTTATTTCAGGAAGGTTTTAGTTTTTCAGCCATATAAAAACGATTTAATTCGTCTTCCGATACAAATACACATCACAAGCCCCTAAGTTCAGATTAGGACATATGTAAGCTATGAGATTTTTGGAACAAAGAGAGGAAAGTCTTAATAAAGGTCGAATCGTGGAGAAGGATCTAATTGTTTACTCACAAATCCCTATATCATCACATCTGCAAAAAGTTTCGAAATGAATGTGTACCGAGGTTTCGCCCTTGAGGCACCAAAGATAAATAGTATATAAGCGAACTCACGTGATATACTGGTGCGTTCGACTCCTGAAGAGGCTTAGACTTTCAGCATCGTTGTTTTTTGGGGAATCCTCGTAAATTCTGGACATGCAGAGCACAGAATCGAAGGCAACGGACAGGCTATCAGCTAAGAGCCGAGTTAGTTCCGTTCTCTTTGACTGTGATATGCCTTCTCTGTCCTGAAATTAATATTTATTGATTTCAACATAATTAATCTATTCACAGTTATATATATACATGTGGAACCTAATATATAAAACAAATCGAACACTTAAACTCGAGATCGCCAGGACTAATTTTTGAAACATTAGAGAAAAAAATCCACCCATATTATTATAACTTTTCTTAATAACTAATAAGTGTATAGAAACAAGTTGCAACGCCTGTCAACCTTGGGGTCGTGGGTTCGATGCCGGGCTATTGACTATGTACCCATTTAACACTCGCTCGTACGTTAAATAAAAACAAACGTGCTCCTCAAATTTTCATTCCGGGCATGCTTTTGACCCAAAAAATCAGGGGTGTGTCAGGCACAGCTGACATGAAGGTTAATCATCTACTCGCCATACCGAAGAGGTTGTATAGAAAATAATCATATCGTCTTCTCCAATATATAACGACGATATAGTTATTTTAGTTTCAATTATATAGTATTTACAATTTTCTTAACCTAAAAATTATAACAAAAAAAATTTTAAACGAAAGATAACTTAGAAATTTAGCGGCCATTTTATCCTCAGGTAGTTTAGTAGTACACATAATTTATTACACTTTAATTTAAATTTACTACAATAAACTTATTAACAATACAGTATGACGTATAATCTGGTATTATTATTTTTTTTTAATTTGCTTATAATCGAATTCTTTTAGTATTGTACGTTATATACAAGAATGAGGTTAAAATGTATATTTAGGCGTCGCGAGGAAAAATGCAAGGGACGTGAGCCATTAGACGCTTTACTTAGACGGGTCGAGGGAGGCGCTGCGAGGACCGTTTGACGCTCAAACTTCACTGGTTCAAGTTCAAAAATATATACTGTCGCGGTCAAATAATCTTTATAAATAGGAAATATGTGTATATATGTATTTAAACATAAATTAAATAACGTATATTTCTAATATAATAATAAATGTTTAGTGGAGCACTTTCTTCGAGATGACATAAATAAACAAATTGAGCACGTCGTACAGACCCCAGCAGTAATCCAATTTCGGCTCTGTCCTTCGAGAGCAAACGAAGTCTCTGGTGAGAGGACGTTGAGGCGTTTGCTACCGGCTAATAAATGGACTACCTGGTCTGTTATTGATAGCCTAACATTAACAAAAAGCAAATTAAAGAACTTTTTTGACATACACACGTCGCACTCCTTTTTTTTTTTTTTTTTTTGTTATTCGAGGTGGAAATGCATTTGCGCATCCCCTGCCCTAGGAAGTTGCAGGGGTATGTGGGACTCGACCCACACCAAAATCTCTGCTATTCAGAGACTGGGTGAACAATACCCACTAAAAACACCTCGACAAATACCTACAAAGCCGCGTTACAGAGGCTCCTGGGTCGCTATCGCATTCTACCGGGACCTCAACGGCATAATACACTCAAAAAGCTTCGGTGCAATACACTACATAGGAGGTAAGAGATGAGCATATCTTCTCCTATTTCCTCCCCGTCTTCTACCCCTAGGATTCGTCCTAAAGCCCTCCCTTTCTCGTTCTGCTGACTCCTTCTGTAGCATTACATGCTCACAGAAGGATACCACTGCATTCCATACCTCGTCACTGCCGAGCATTTTATTTACAACACAAGGTAAAGCAAGATTATAACCCACCACAGAACAAAGATTATGACGCAACTGAGACCACTGTGGACAATCCTCCAACGTATGCTCTGCAGTGTCATCATTTGCGCCACAGAAACACGTCGCACTCCTAACAAAACTGATAATTTTACATTAATACAAACCAGTGGTTTTCAAATGTAATATATATCATGATTAAGATATTTATTTATTTATTTATTTAAAAAAAAACTCCCTGATAATCAAATGCCATTACTTGATTCCAGATAAAAATGGGCCATGCGTAGCCGGGAGCTGCCACTAAATTTATAAACGCTAAAGGACATAGGACTCATTTTATTTCGGAAATATGATGTTTACTCATCTTTATTTTGGCTGCAATTGTACTTTTATAGTAAAAAACATTTACAATCGTATACATACTTAGATTACGGTATTTGAAAAAGAATTACGCATCTTAACGGATTAATATATAATATAGCCCGCGCTGGACCATTTTATTGTTGTTATTTTACTATAAACAGTTGCAATACTAGTCCAAAGCTTTATATGAGTCGTATGTAGTTTACAGCTACAGTCTAGGATTCCTCTAATTAATAAAAAAATGTAACTAAACAAATATTTCCATGATAAATACCATGGCAGCAATGACTTTCGGAAAAGAAATAAGAATGAAAATTACAGTAAGGTTCTCGTGCAGAGTCTTGGAATAAAAGCTCTCGTTTCATACTGACCGATTTATTAAAAATAACTACCGAGCGCTAATACAAAATGCACATAAAGAGCTCGAATTATTTTCGTGACCATAAAAAATTTGGCACGTACCAGATTTTATCTGTATGTTTTGTCCATGCTCATAAAGTAATAGATTTACTGATATCGAGAGAAACCTAGATGGCGTTGGTGATAAAATAATATACATAAAGAACATGCGACTTGAAACATTTTAATAAACCTCTTTAATTGACCACAATCAAATAAATAACGTCAGGCGGTGAAGCACAAACGGGGGCTTATTTTGTAATCTAATTTAAAAAAACAAAACGTAAACAATTTACTTTGAGGTAAAAATTCGTATCGACTACAAATAAGTAACAAATGAAGACGTTCGATTGATATGTTTGTATTACAAAGTATATATCATATATATTTTAATTTTTTAACACATACGCATACAAACAGTAATTTTAACAGTCGATAAATTAGTAGCTAAGTGCAATTTAAACGTATTTATTTAAAATGAAAGTGCATATACCAAATTTGTTGAATTATATTTAATACCGATTCATCACGTTAGACATTTATTTGTTTAAATATAAACCCAAAATATCTCAGGTAGCAAATTCACACATGCCAAATGTTATATATAGCTTTTATTAATGTGTCATGGTACCAAATTTATATCTAAAATCAATAAAATATGCATTTTATTACTCTATTCAGATACATATTTGTGTTCAAGATAAGATTAAAGATACACATTTTATTGGCGATGTAACCTGCGAAGTATTTGTGATGACAAGGTCACGGCCGGAGGACAAGACACGCTATGGCATCGTTATATTGTAACTCAATGCAAAGTTCTGTCAGAAAATCTAGAATAATACTGTTTCCTTCAAAATATGTCTTACTTTTTTATGTTGTTAGTAAAATAAGCAAATCTTTGCCAAATTTAAATGTTGTTAATTTTTTTATTATTTTTGTAGTATTGATAAGTTTCCTTTTTGAGACAATATGTCTACATGAAATGATAAACTGGTGTTCATTTTTATGGACTTAATATTATTTATAAACATCACGGCGTAACCAATTCATATTAGGTACTTATGTTAAAACAGCGTAAGTACAAACTTACTATTATTTCGTATATAATAAATAAAACCCTGTAATTAAAACAAATATTTAAAGTTGAGACAAACTTTAATTATTCATGTGACTTACCGTTTTCAATTTTATTCGCGCACCGAAATCCATTTTACGATTTTGGCAATATAATTTAATGTTTTATATATTGGGCTCATTACGGTTTAAGGAAACGAATGGTACTCTTAATTGACATTTCGTAATTACGATCATTAGCCGATTTATTTTTGGTCAAATGGTTTAGACGCATTTCATTTTTATAAAAAATAAATGTTTAAATTGTTGCAATAAGGAATTTGCCCAATTTTTTATTTTTATTCATTTTTCACCTATCTTTATGTTTATATATTATTTCCCTAATAATATATAAACATAAAGATAGGTCCATGTTAATTGTAATTGTTTGTATATTTTTTTTACATATTTTTGTACATATATTAAGTTGTAATAACTTAACAAAAAAAGTGAAAAAGTAAAAAATAGTAAAAAAAGTGTTAGTCAAAGTAAAAAGGACCGAGATATTCAAAGAAATAGTAACGGCCTAACTACAGACGTGGACACAATTATTGATTAATTAATTATTAATTATGGAAACAAATATTTTTATATGTAAATAATTTCGAAACCAATGAGCGAGGTGTTAGCAACCCAATTGTTATCCAAGAATTCGGGAATATCCCCTATGTGTGACGGCGAATGCTAAAGTTGTTGGAGTCAGATGACAGTAGAGATATTAAGTATCTTTTCTGTTTAATATTATGTATAATATTTATTTTTGTTATGGTTTCGACATTATCATATTGGTTTATTACTGTAGGAAAAGTGTATGATTATTTTGTAAATAAATAAACAAAATAAACAAATGTAATGTTTTGTACATTACATTTTATTTAAAAAATTAAATAATTTAAAAGTCTCGAAGTTGATTCTGACAGCTGAACTCCAACTAGCGCCAGCAGTACGCGAGTGTAAACAGGTCTAAGGATGCATTAGTGGCGCTTTCAATGCGGCCACTCGCGCCACTGGGAAACGTAGGGCTGTCAGCGGTTATTATTTATATGGATACTTAAGTATTGAGTAAAATTTTATTCCTCACTTATACGGACCCTGGGTGGCCTAAATACAATAAACAAAATAAAGCCCTTTATCTTTATTCGTGTAATATAATATATGTTGATTATATTATTAATATTGAAATTTTTCAATTAAATTCTGATTAATCAGTCTTCTGTTAGTTATCTGATTGAACACTTCCAATCAGATAATCTTTAAACTAATTTTAAAAAGCTTTTTTACAATTATTTACTGACTTCAAAAATCCACGCGTAATATTTTTAAAATATTTTGTAAATAGCCTGACTATTTATATACATAAGTGAAGGTGAGTTTGAAATTTGTAATTTAAAAGGTCTCAGGCTCAACCCTACTGAACGACGGTACACAAAGCATCAGTTACTGACAATAGAGCGGCAGCAAACTACGAAACATGTACAACAGTTAAACCAGCGTGTTCTCGGTACAGCTTACAATACCTACAAATACGTATAGCACTTTTAGCAAAGTAGGCGAATCTCTAAATGTCTCACAATGATACACATATATATTTGTATTTAATATGTATTCCATCTTTGGTTATGTTTAGTTGTTTTTTGTATATGTTATTTTATGTTAGCTATATTACGAAATAAACAACAGAACTGATTTTTGTAGGATATTCATTAATATATATATACATGTTGCTTTTACTTTTTCACACCCCTTTTTTATACAATACAACCCAACTATTTACGTATTACGTCAGATTAATATATAATAATGATCAATGCATTTGTCAATTTACTATATATTTTATATTGTATAATAAGTAGCTGTAGGCATACTGATAAGAAAATAAATAAACCCAAACTACGCTTTTAAATACAAGTTAATGCCAGAAATGCCATTAAAATGTGAATTGCTTCATTTGTATGCGGACATACGAAATGCAAAACGAATAAAATAGTAGAAAAGTCATCCCTTCAAAACGTAAGCAAACCATAAATCTAATTTATAACAAAACTCGGCAAACGGTTGACGTCACCTGATTGAGGAACATCAAAGCCAACCGTTCGGAAAACGCGAACCCTTTCTATCTAATAAAAAAACTTCGCAAGGTAGTTAGTTGTTTACGTAAAAAAAAGTTTATTGCAAAGATAAAAATCTATTACGCGTAATGTGCATCCGAAATTATTGATTAAACTTTGTAAACAAATTGAATTTCACAACAAGGGCTACAGTTTCTTTACGCCTACTGCTGATTAAACGTTTATTTCCTATTGATATATATTACGGGGACAAACGAGCCCAAAAAGGACAATCATCGAAGCACAAAAATTAAAATTAATGGCGCTACACCGTTTTTAGGTCTGGGCCTCAGATGTCTGTGTCTGATCATTTATTAATCTAATAGGCAAGTAGGTGATCAGCTTTTTTGGTCTAAGGCAAGCCAGTTTCCTGACGATGTTTTCCTGAACGTTCGAGCGAATGTTAAATGCGTACTAGAAAGAAAGTCCATCGGTGCACAGCCGGGGTCGAACCTACGACCTCAGGGATGAGAGTCGCTCGCTGAACCCACTAAGCCAACATTGCTCATGCTACAGGCATATTTGTAAAATACTTAACAATTTAAAATAGTGATAAAAGTGCCGGCACCTAAATATCCAAACATTAAAACTTATTCAAGTTCTGTACAATAACTTACCTGCATGACAGATATTTGATTTGAATCCTTTTTTATCACTAATTACTGCGTTAATAAATTATTCCAATAATGCGTCTTTATTATTTTTATTTAATAGGTTTGAAAATTTTAACTTTAATTGCTATTGTAAAAAAAATTAACAGTTATATTTTAGGTTGCTAAAATTTTAAGCCTGTAAATTACTATTAAAAACTCTTAGCCATAAGCCATTCATTCATCGCTAGGGTTCTAGGTTCAATCACCTGTTATGCACAAATAGATTTTATTTTACGTGCAAGCGAACGATTTTGAATGCGGGAAAACCCTAAAAAATCTTAAACTATTGAAGATTAATAATATTAATGGAACAAACGCAATATCAGCCGCATACTCCAATCGAAATTACTGCAAACAATGATAAAAAAAATAACTTACAACTTGTTCCAACAGTGTGATTAGATGTACAGCCATATTTGTGCCGGCGAGTTGCGAACCCATGACCGGACAAGAGCTCAGCGTACGAGATATTAGGGTCACGCCCACTGTGACACACCTGACGAACGCCATTTCTCATTAGTCATGTTTTACTATGTAGCATTTACAAGCATGAATAAATATAGCCTCATCGATATTAAACAATGTCTTCTAGGTAAAAAAAAGTAATTTTAAGTAAATTGCAGAAAGTACATATTTATAGAAAAGATGAAATTGAGGTAATTATAATTAATAAAAATGAAGCTTGAATGAAAGAAAATTTAAGGAACTGAAGACATTGGAAACTTAACGATAATTTCAGAGATTAACGGAATGCACTACAAATATCGTTCATCACAGATCACAAATCATAAACAATTAATTATAACTATTCGAATTAAATATTCAACAACGTCTGTGGGTCAGCTAATAAAAAGTACATGATTTTTGAAAATTAAAATATGAATGCTTACTTGGTAGAGATAGAGGCAGCGATATCTTCTCTTTCAGCCACAAGTCCTAGGAGTTCGTACGTGGCTTTGACGGCCAAGTATCTGTGCAGAGCTGCATTTTCTGACGTATCCTGGTCATATGTTCAAATATTTCAGGTATACAGCCATCATCTATTATTAGTCGATAGTCGTAACAGATTTTGACGTTGTTATTAAATATATAATACAATAGAATTCAGCAGACCTTTGATTTTGGTTAATATAAACGGTTTGTTTGAAACGATGTCGTCGTAAACGATAGAAAATAAATTGTTTTAAGGTTGAATAACAAAGTCTGTACTGTTTATTATTTCCATCGTTTTTACCAATGCACAGATAAAAATGGACTTTAAAGACAATTTTTGTGGAAAGGGCCAGGAGAAAGGAGAAAAGACCGCCAAAAAACATGTGGTTAAAAGAAATATAAGCAAATGGAGACGGAGGCTTTTCTGTTGATTTTTCCAAATATCTCAGTCCGATCAATGGTACTGAAGGAAGCTAGGATATTAGGATAACAGGAAGAATGATTGTAAAATGTACATAACAAATCTAAGATGTATTCCACTTTTGTAATGATTGGAAATTAAACGGGCTTTATTGTTATTAAAAGCTTCAAACATCAAATAAAAAATTTAAGCGTATGTGCACGCCTTACAAGGTATACTTTTTTGGCGTAACAAGATAAAAATATTTTCAAAAATATTATTCTACGTTAGTACTTTTTTATTATTCTAAGTTATTAAACGTACATAAAGTTTATTTAAATATTACAAAAATTAATATGTTGACTATAGCTAACTTCAGGGTGTAGGCTTTTTGTGACCGGGCACACGCATCGTAAAAATTTACTCTCATCATTTTTCCCTAACCTCAAAAAAGGATAACTTCAAAAGTTTAATAATGCCACCTAATACTAATCACAATCATGAACATAAAAGAACTTTTTATTTAATCATCGAATTGTTGAATTGAAAACACTTCTTAAAACAGTTGTTTACTTGTGTTTCAAAATAATGTAAATCAAACTCACCGGCTCCAATCTCTCCACATTTCTATTTAATTCGTTTAATAATTTCTCGATTCCGGGTCCGTCCACAAAGATATTATCTTTGCGGGCTCTGCATTTATTTATATCATTCAAGAGATTCGCCATTTCACTATTTCTATTGCGTTTCCTTCTCTTTTTATTATCTTCCTCTAAGTCGAAATCAAACTCCGTTAATACATCTTTGTTCTTCTTCTTCTTTCGTCTGCTGGAGGACGATTCCGAATCAACATCTTTTTTATTAAGATTTTTCTTTTTACCTGTTTCGACACCGTTCGGTAGTTTTTCTACGTTCTCTGATTTTTTCTTTTTCTTCTTGTTTTTCCCAGGACCGTTAGGAATATCGAATTTATCGACATTATTATTATTTGTTGATATAATACCGTTCAGTTCATTATTCACTATCTCTATAGTTTTAACATCTGCCGTGAGATTTTTATTATTATTTTCATTATCTTCTATATTTCTTCCATTTTTATTTTTAGCTTTCTTCTTTTGATCCGCACTGTTATCGTTATGAATATTATTCGTTATATTTTGAAGGATACCATTTAATTGACAGACTAGTTTGTTGGTCTTTACAATAGACGGTGGAGTTAATAATTTTTCTATTGGATTTACAGAATAACTGTCGAATATGGTTTCAGTTGCACCGCTGGAAAAAAAACAAATTTTACTGGTTTTGTTACTAATAATACACATTTCTGATGTTTTTGTAAGAACAGTTAATATTTTTAAGTTTCTTCTGTTAACAATTGCACTTACTTGGCAAGAAGTTTTTGTTTCATTTTCCTAGCTTTCTTCTTAGCAAACTTTAACCTATCTTTCTCTTTCTTCTCCAACTCTTCCTTTTCAGCTTCATCTAGGGAATCTTTGTCATGACTTTCGGATGTTGTCTGAAAATTAAGGATAAATTTCCTATAATTATATTTAAACGATTTCATTGTAACTAAGAAAACAAAGAAAGTTTTACACATGACATATACGAGTCATCAGAACAATAGTATATTTGTATGAAGAGAAAATCTCACAGGTTGCCTTGGTCCGGTAGCCTTCTCCCTTATAGCCTGCAAATGGGACGTGTGTCGTAATTGGCTAGCGTCCTGCTTGTCCCGGATACGAGACCTGAGAGCGTCGGCTTCCAATTCCGCTGCTTCCGCTAGGGCTGATAATCTAGATTTTACTGCTTCTGCCTGTAAAGATTTAGAAAGTGCATTTTCCAATCTTTAAATTAATGCTATGCCGCTTACAACGTTACATATAATAATAATATCCTTAGCCTCGAATTGTATCCGTTTCTATGATTATTTTATTTTATAGGCAAGTATCGTACGTCATGTCTGACACGTATCTCTATCTCTATAATTTTGGGTTTCAGAGTCTGTCTGTGAGAACGAAGTTTAGGCCAAACCAGAGAGCAAAATATGGTAAAATACAAAATCGTTATTATTCTGTTTACAATGGCTAATTTCATTCACACTGTCACAGCCCGGCTAGCTCAGTCGGTAGAGCATGAGACTCTTAATCTCAGGGTCGTGGGTTCGAGCCCCACGTTGGGCGACATTACTTTTTCCTTTTTATTTTATAATAATTAATACTATACTTAATTGTACTGATCGATTATCAAATTTGCTCACTTGAAGTTCCTTATAAAATTTGTTGATTTTAAGAGTGCCTTGATTTTAAATTACAAACTACTCCTACTCTAACCTATACCATACTCTATGGATAGATCGTCAATTTAAATAAAATACATTCTTGTTGGCGTAACTACCCGCAATTCATACAAATGAGGGTACTGTGTATAATAGAATTAAAATTGACTTACCTTCTCCCTCGCCGCATCGTCCCTCTCCTGTTTCTTTTGCTCCTTCATCTCTTCCAATCTTGCATCCCTCTCTTTTCTCTTCTCTAATAAGGTCTCCATTTGAAGTTTTCTAGCCGCTTCTAAGGCTTGTCTCCGAGCTCCGACGGCCGCTTCGCGAGCTGCTTTTTGCTCCTGAATTTATTTTAAAAACACATTTTTACGAGAGTTCTTACGAATATATTGGCCTAGTGGTCAGTCCTAGGTGATTTATAACGCTATGTTCAATCAAAATGTAATTTATTCAGCATCACGTACACTTGCGTTATCAATAAAATTGCTACTGCGTCAATTAAATGCTCAATGTCCACAGTAAATAAGAGGGGAAAGTGCCTGTCCAAAATGCAGCTAGCGCTGTCGATCAGAGTGAGAGAGAAGTTTATGCGTAAGAGAAAGGGAAGCTAGACAGACTGGCGCCGTAACGCGTTACGTCACGAAGCTCACCCTCCCATAAAAAGTTATTACTTATTACTTTTTAAAAGGCTTTTAAATGGTCTTTTTACTGCCAATTCTCCAATCAAGAGGGCAAATAAGAAGAAAGTATAATAATCAAAGTATGTAGCTTTTTTAAAGCAAGAAGAGCAGTGTCAGCCTAACGGCTAGTGCCCGTCATAACCCTTAAGTCGTGCATTTGAATCCCAGAAGCGAGGAAATCGGCTTTAGAACCAAACCTCGACACACGTCAGGCACAAATGGCTGATCACCCACTTGCCTATTAAGGAAAAACGTCCCGAAACAGGTTGTCCATACTTACAAGTTTAGTAAGTCGATCTCGTCTCATTTGCCGAAGTCGAGTGGTTAACGATTTGCACTGATCCAGGAATTCGTGCCTTCGATTCTCCGCTTCTAATTGTTTAATGAACGCAATCTCGCGCAGTTTCTCCTCTTCGTCGTGGGCTTTGCGAACTATATCCTAGAATTAAATATACAGAATACTTTACTTATTTTTATGTAAAAGATTTTACTTATGTTAGATTGTCAAATTTACTATTTAATAATTAAATTCAAAACATTTTTTATTAAACATATCCTTAAGAATCTTGCTACAATTGCGCATGTGCAATAGGTACTCATTTGACTCGTTCTGCTCGAACTGCCCAAAGTGGGATGGTCGGGTCGGATTAGGGATTATAAAAAAGGTTGTAACACACGCGCATGGTCATTTCTATTGTTCAAGTTTGAAGGTTAGAGTTTACGGAAAATCAGTGATGTGAATTATATATTCATCATTATCTTTCTACCCTAAGAACTTGATCAACTCGCTTTTAAACTTATATATGTCAGCGTTGTAAAATAAAGCAAATTATGAATATTAAAAAATTCCTCAACAAAGTGATGTAAATTGTAGATTCCTTCTACGCTTTCAAAGAGATTATCTGTTTCATTGAAATAAATAAAGTACTTTTTGAAGCAGACAAAATTATTTTACCCAAGTGGGGTGGCTCCATACTGTTAACAATTTGATTTAGTCAATTACTATTATATAAACAAATATTGAATATTTAAATTAAGTATTGTATTATATTTATTATTTTAAAAATTTACTCTCGGATTCACATTAAATTTTGTAAAATAGAACTCTTATAATACTTTTTAAATATTACAAATATTGAAAAGATCTAATGACGATACAAACTAGATGAAACTTCGTAAAATGTTACCTTCAAGTGCTGATCGCGGTTTTCAGCAGCCTTTTGCAGACGGCGCTCCATTCTAGACTTCTTTTCTTCTATCAACTGGTTCTTGGCGAGCTGCGAAACGAAAAAAAATAAGAATAAATATGTCGCAAATTCCACGCGACTAATAATTGCAAAATCAGTGTCACTACCGTCGTCCAACATTTTACTTAATATTTAAACAGAGTATGCGCCGATCAGAGAGCAACTCTACTCAAGTACTCACTACATATTGTAGTATAGCAGTCAATACTGACATATTGACTTTGACACATTGACATTTTACAACCCGTAAGATGTCTATGATATCAATGGTATTTGCCATTATAATATAACAAATGATATCGTATTTTTATATAAATAGTCACTGACAAATATTTGAATAAAACATAGTCACCGATAACAATTTGTAGAATTTAAAAAGCATCAGTGGTAATAGATGCCGAACGTCGAAATTTTAAATCGGTGGGCCATACTATCCTCATCAAAGTCACTTTACAAACCTGGAAACGTCAAAGCAAAGGGAAACGTGGCCCAAAACAGACCTGGCAACGAAGCATCATTGCAGAGGCGAAGGAAGCTGAAATGACGTGGAGTGATCAAGACAGCTGTCCAGGCTGAATGCCCTGTGCCCCACTTGGAGGACAAGTAAGGGAATTTTGTCAAGTAAGTGAATTGCACGAGCCAAGGCTGTACATTTTGCACACTTTTCTTGTTTCATAAGCGTTCCAATTGCCTAAAATGTCGGAGTTGAACCCGGAGAGAAGAGCCAGAGCTTACCATGTTAACTGCATATTACTAATTTCAATAACTGCTAGAGATAAGCGTGGCGTATAGCTAATAGATTTGAATGTGAATTATATACAAGCGAGAATTAAGACCCGTTGATAACAACGCGGACAAGGAACCGTACCAGGAATTAATATTATATTTACTATACCTTAACCTCCTCCACTCTGGCCAACAGCTGATGAATGCGTTTAGCCCTCTCCGTCTGATACGACATGCGCTGTCTCTCCGCTCTAGCTTGTTTTGCCTGTAATCTGTTTAGAAACCAATTAATTTTACCAGGTTTAAGAGGATCCAAAATCAACTAAGAAGGGGTTTCGCTGTGGTACCTGAAGAGCCATAGAAAAAATTAAATTATTAAAACTAAAGTTCTCCTTACTATAAAGTAAAGTACACGTAACTTTTTCTTTAAAATATTTATTTATTAAACATAGTGTACAATTTCAAAAGTTTTCAATACCTTCTTAATGCATCTTGCAGACTGCCTCGTCGTTTAATGCCTTGAGAAAGCTTAGCGTGCAATTGCTGAGCCCTGCCTACAAACCGAAAGCGTAGTTTTATTTCTTTTATTTTTTAAACAGGCGCCTCTCCATCTCAAATATGGACAAGAAAAACTTATTTCATAAAATTTAAAAAAAAATATTTATGTGTCACACATTTGTTATTTTAGTCGGATTAACTGAAATTTTAACATCACCACACATTGTGTTGTCAGGTAAATAAATTAGTACGGAATCGATCAAAAACCTGATATTTCTATGAAAATTGGAAAACATATAAATATTCACGAACAAAATTCCTTTTCCAATTCCTACCGATACCTTTCTTAACATAAAAGCATATATAAATTATAATTCTTTCAAGTTTTAAAACATTATTACAAAAAGTCCTCTCGTCCACTCACCAGGATCCCTAGCTACGAGGGCCTCCAACACCACAAGCGTATCGACTCTTTCTGCCCAGGACATCCCAGCTAAGGCCGTTTCGTACTGGTCTTCTAGACTGGCCGTAAGAGACCCCAGCCCTTCAGGCATCGGCACTGGGGTGGAAGCCGGTTCTTCTAAGGGGATTTCTGCATCAGTCTAAAAATATTATGAGTGTTATTAACTGTATTGCACTAACACCGTACTTTTAACAGTTAAATATCTTATAATTTCTATTAGGTTTAGTTGGTTTAAAAGTTCATAGGCTGACACATAATCGGCGCTAATAGTAGTCATTAATATTATTTTACCCCTAACCTTCAAAATTTATAGTAAATAAGCGTAGCGAAAATCGAATACATTTTAAGCTGAATTAAAATAATTAGTAGTAAAGTAGAAAAGTTTTCAGACTCGTTGATAACAAATAGTATTTAAAGAAACTTTGCTAATGCTAGTGAAGAGTATATTTAAGAATAACAATATTTACCTCAGTATCATCAGTTTCCGTGTCAAGATCGATGTCCGACACCTGTTGTAGCTCCATGATTTGCCTGTTCAAAAGATCTTCTTCTTCGCAAAGCTTACGCTGGTCGACTTCCGACTGGAAATCCAAAGCCAGACTAATTTTCCGTTCATTTTCCTCAATTTGCGACGTCATTTCAGCGATTTCCGACATTTCGGATGGATCGGCGGTTTTTAATATTTCATTATGATCGGAGATGTGATCGTCTTCTTCCAAAAAATTAAATGTCGATTTAAATTCAGCTTTCCATTTATCAAAATCAAACTCTTGGTGTACACTTTCATCTGATCGTGTTAGGCCCATTGTGAGGCTTTCCAGAGAGGAGTGTAAGCGATTATTTTCTTTTGTGACGCTTTTGGATTTTTCAGCTTTTTTCGTCAGCACTTTGTTTTTTGATGAGCGCGTTTTCAATCCAGTAATATCAGATTTTTGTCGCCTCATTGTAGGGTCTCTTTTTTCAGATTTCTTGCTTGATTTTACAGCCTTTTCAATTTTTTTTTCTTTTTCAACCTTTCGTGGTTGTTCGGATTTAGCACGGTCACCATTGTCTTTAATATCAATCGATATGGGGATTTCTTCCTTGGGTGATTCTAACATATTTAACGTTGGTAGACTTGCCGTAGCTGTCGGTTGACGGAAGCGATTAGCCCAATGGCTTTTGGACTGTTTTTTAGATTCTCGCCTTGATTTCACTGTTAACCAACCATCGTTATCATTTTTACTGTACATATTAACTCCTGAAGAGTTGATGTCTGTTGTTGCCTGCAAATCTTCTGGAACAAGTGTTTTAATACTTTCATTCGATTCATTTCTAGCCATATCGATTGCAATAGGATTTTTAACCGATTGTTCAATGAAGACGCTTACGTTTTCACGTTTATCACCCTTTTCATTAAGTCTTAAAGAGGAAGGCCGTGGACGCGTTCTAAGATTTAATCTGGTTCCCGATTTGGCGTCACCCGATCCCATGTGGATAGTTCTAATCGAGGTTTTCTTTGTTATAATTTGTCCTTTGTTGATTGAAGTTGAGGGAACTGTATCGAAAAGGCTTGATCTTCCGGTGGTTAAATTAAATGGATAACTGCATTTACTTGTTTGAACTCTTTTTTGGAAAGGCCTTTGAGTTTTGACTGACGGTGGACGTAGTTCTACAACTGTTGAGCTTCGAGCAAATTTTATAGGCAGTTTTGTTTCTGCTTTGATTGTTTTTTCTGTCTGGTTTGTTGCTTTTGGCTTAGCAGCTGCTTGAGAGTATGCTGGCTTGGAAAACTTAGCCTCAGATTTTTTCATGTCTGTGTCTTTTTTGGAGTTTTTTTCAGACGTACAACTAATTGTTTTTTCAACCTCTTCCTCCACTACTACCTCTGAATTGTTTTTGTTGAGTACAAAATCATTTTGACGAGTAGAATCTGTTCCCTCATCTTTATTTTCTAGAACTTGACTGTTCTTGGTTAGATTCAAAATTAAGTCATTTTTTTCAATAAACACTTGTTTGTGCAATAATTCCTGTTCATTCATTTGCTCCCCTTCAATTTCTTTTTCAATTTTAGAAGTCTCTGGGCGTCGGTTTTTCACAGTGGTATCAGCAGGTTTTTCATTCTCATTAGCACATTTAATATCACCAATGGCTGGTTTATCAGCATCGAAAATCACTAACTCGCTATTGGTATTTACTTTCAAATCTGAGGAATCCTTTTCAACAGCATCACAATTATTAATCGGCTTGTCAGCCTCTATACCATTATTTATCATATCATCATTTTTTGCTTTATTTTTAAAAATTTGTTTTTTTAGGAACTCATTTTCCATGACATTTAGTTTGTCAACAGTTGACTGAGCATGGTTTGACATATCTTCAACTTTGTTATTAATATGTTCTTTTTTAGTCAAGGATTTTGGTGCCTTAATGACGACCAATTTTGGAGATGCACAAGGACTTAGTTTGGCATGTCCTATTTCAACCACTTTTGGTTTTAATGTATCCATATCATCCTTTTTTTCATATACTTTAGGATCCTCGCATATTTCTTTTACTTCTTTTTCCTTGATATCTGAAAGTCTAGATAGTTCTTTTGCAATTTTTGGTTCAGGTTTAGCAGTTATTTTAGAAGTATTGATTTTGTTGCTAAAGAACTCAATATTTGCCTTAGGACTGGTACTGGAATGGCCTGAAGCAACCCTAGGGCTTATTTTTCCACTTCCTGGACTCACTTTCCCAGTTGGGTTAGGGCTGTTTTTTCCACTAGGTGTATTATATCCAGAGAATGATGGGCTGTTTTTGCCTGACACTGTAGGGGAACTTTTAACAGAATATGCACGTTTTGGTTCTGGCTTAACAAAATCAGTCTTTCTTATCTCCCATGCTAGGCTCTGTGGTCTTTGCGGTGGAGGGGTGTTATCATAATCCCACTTAACTCTAAACCACTCTGCTAAAGCCTTAAAGTCGCGTGTGTAGTTCTCTAAAACAAGTATCACTTCTTGGCACTCATTGAGGTTCTCATTTGCTTGAACAGTGTTGTATATTTCACCAATCTGTAAAAAAAAATACTGCCATTCAAACAGCATTCTCCACTGGCATACTAATTATCATACTTAACAGTGCACATCATATACAAAAAGAAAATTGAAAATTAAAAAAATCTGGCATTAGAACCCATATTAGGTTGTAACCTGGGCCTTAGATTTCTGTAGGACATCAGCCTGCTGTCTTGCTGTGAATGTTTTGGATCTAGGGCAAGCCGGTTCACTCACAATGATTTCCTTCACCCTTTGTGCAAATGTTAAACCTTTGCTCTTATGGATAAAAGTCACACGCTGAAGCCAACACTGCTGGCCTATATACTGGCCTTTCCATATAAAACAACCCAGAATTATACACAGGTCATGTAATCATAAAAACATCTATTGTTGATTGAAACATTTTGCTGGTTAACATATCAAGCTTACTTTGACAACTAATCTATTGCAACTGACCTAGACAAGCTTAAAATAACTTGCACATTAAAATTTCAAGTGTAACTAAGCCATCAATACAGTTCGACCTAAATCCATCAAATCAATAATTTCACTACCTTGTGTCATTGTTACTATGTATGACTCACTGAATTGCCTTCATTAATTCTAACTATTTGCCCAATAGGGTATGGTTCTTTTGCTTCAAGAAAATGTTTATTTGATACACCTTCCCATTGACCTTGGCATTTACCAAATCGGAAGCTATATATTATGAAAAATTATTATAAGTTACTCAGAATCAGATGAAATTTGGTTCCAATTATAGTAAAAATTTATTGCTTTAAAGGTTAGAACTGATTATTTTATTTTATTTTTTCAGATTCATAAATACAACTAAATAATAAGATTATCTCAATAAGGAATATTTATATACAGACAAAACCATATACAATGACATCATTTAAACCAACATACCAGTTATATTGACCAAAATTAAAGGTCCTGGCAGGTAAAAGTATTAGATACATAATAACATCATTGGCTATTATGACAATCGGTTTTTATAAATAACTATGAGTAGTCCCTTAGATGTTATTATGATAGATTTTGACTGTAGTACTCACAGCTCTTTGCAAATCACCAAATAGCAATGCCCAGTAACGTGCTCGGAGTTCAGATCTTTTATCTCGGCCTGCTGATGCTGACCGGAGGCGTGTAGTTCGAACTGGTGGTCTTGGCAAAGGTGGAAATGCACGGGGAGGCTTACGAGATAACTTGGAACCTTAAAAGAAATGAAAAAATAATGTATACTTACAATAAAATTTGAAAAAGATGCAGTTTAATACAATATATTTTAATTACAGTTTCTTATATAATAGGATATAAGATGCCAAAAATGTACAAAAAATACATTAAATTTCATAAAATAAAAATTAGGCACATATTACAAAATGATTATCATCTGGAACAGATTTGTTTTGGCCAGGCAAATTAATTGCTTAATAATTTATTGCTTATTGTTTTTATATAAGAGTATTACCTTTATTTAAGATAAAGATTAGGAAAGTGACCTTTAATTGGTTTTATCAAGAAGATGCTTATTAACATTCAGTTTCAGGCTTTAATAAATACGATGTTCAGTCTAAATAATATAACATGGAATAAATTCATATTAAAAATTATTCATGCATATTCAGAAATTGTTACTATGTACTCGATCAAATATTGATTAAGTAAAATATTTTTAGCTCGAGTACCAACATAACATGCTCCAAAAATACAGTCAACACACCTACACAACATTTCATTTATGAATTATCCTAGCGTCGCTACTTTGCGACCATTACCTGGGGTTTCCACGGTAACGTGATACGCTACTAAGTTTCTTGCTTCCCTTCCTTCCTCCTGCACCAATTGCCTCACTTCTTCCATATCAAATTAAAGTACTTTAGATTTCATGGCAAAACAAAAGATTCATAGCCATCGCATCCTTAGTAAGCACATTATACAATAAAAATACTATTTCCATTCTAAGAAAACATAGTATAAAGTACCAAAAAAATATGTATAAAATAACATTTGAATTAATATGCAAAAAATTAAATTTCTGGCGATTTATTAAAAACCGTTCAATATTTTCATAACAATTTTCTGCGTTTTCGTTTTGACAGATTTAACTTTTAAGATTCTTGACAGATACTACTAAGTACATGCTGCCTGCAAGAGATACACTTATTTTTTAGTTCATTTAAAAATTGCCAACAAAATAAATTTGGTTATTGGTTCAGTTAGCCTCGAGAAAGTATTAAAAAATACAAGTGGCTATCAAGATTTCTTATTTAGCTATGAATAAGGTTGTAAGATTGAATTCATAAATTGTACCCTATAAATTATTATTAAAATAATGATAAATTTATCTGTTATAGTGTTGCCAACTTAACTTTAACGAACCCACCAATTTTGACGTCGCAACCCACAAGAAAACCACTGACAGCCACACTAACTAATATTATTAATGTAAGTGTGTTTGTTTATTTATCCTTCTCTTACGCCCAAAGGAAATATAGGATCGATGTGATTTTTATGCCCGCAGATACGAGGAGGTTAGGCAAGCAGCCCGCGAGCACAATTTTTTTGTTTTTACCGCGGGAAACACATGTTTTACTGAAGAAAACAGTAGTCTATGACACTCTTTACTTTAGATGGAAAGTATACAGCTAGAATATATTATTTGACAATAAAAGAACAATATTGTAAATTGAATTATAAAATTAGTTTATTTTCATTACAAAACAACTTATAGAAGACATACAAAATCGTTAAAAATCATCTTCAGCAGAGTCGGTTTCCTCTGCACCTTCTGATTTTAAGTACACTTCCTTCGTTCCTATTTTCTGGACTACAGAATTGGAAATTTGGAAACGGGCCTACTTATTCTTTGAAAGTTGATGTTTGCTATATAGACCACTAAAACATATTTATAATATAATACAACTACATTTAATTATATTAATATACAATTACAAACTAAAAATATATCTAATAACTAAGCTTAAAATTTAATTATTAAAAAATATTATTAAAAGGAGTCCCTTTAGGCAAGGTTCCGAAGATACTAGCAGCGTTCCCTCTTTGAATAGCTAGACTAATTCTTTGTGCGAGGTAGCTGCCAGCTCTTCGTTTTCCTGTGATGTCGACTAACCTTTTTGATAATTCCCTAAAAAGCTTTAATGCGCTAGGACCCCACGGACCAAGGGTCTCGACACCGAATGGGACAAAATCATATTCAGAGCCTAGACCCCTGTATTTGCAGACTTTATAATACAACTATATTAATATACATTTTTGACACATCCTATTTTATATTTTATTAGTTACGTACGTACCTTTGAATTTTGCAAGTGTTTTTTTCGATAACCCGTGATTCTTTAAATCTCCGTAATGATTTCTTAATACAGAGCGACATAATTTGCACTTTGCAATTGGACCAGCTGTACTTTCTACCACTTGCAGCCAGTCCTTTAATTGGGAGTAACGTAATCAGTTTTTAGTTCCCGAAAATAATCAACGTACCTAATTTTACAGAGAAATAACTAAATTAATTAATGACAAATTAATGTAAATTTAATGACAAAATATTCCTTTATAAGGTAAAAGTTTTCGTCTTTTCCTGTAAAGATATCAAGTGGTTAAATGTCGTAGCTTACGACTGAATGAAACAAACTAAACCACAGAAAAATCCACTAGCCACTATAACCAAAATTCGCCCGCTAAAACGTATATTTACACCACCAGATCTAGTGAAATATCCACTTAGTTGGCAACACTGATCTGTTACATAGACAGTAGAGTATATTTGTTATATGTCAATGCAAAAACTGAGGCCACTACGTGATTCTATGATCTATGCCATTTCTTTTCGTTGTCAAGCAAAATGGCGGATCAGGTTAGTGCCGAATCTCCTGTGAATTTATTAAAATTTTAGTGTTATTTTCTTACCTTTGTGCCAATTCAACTTATGTAGTTGTCTTTTTAAATAATGGGGATAATTAATATTGTAGATTTTATTTAAAATATAAGGATGATTTTGACATCATCCACGTGGGAAAAGTTTTTATTCACTGTTCTGTTTGATCAATATTTTAAACCAGATATTGAACAATATGTATTCAGTTAATTTCAGCAAATGCATGTTTGGTCCTTTAAATATATAATGTGATCTTCAACAAATGTACCTATATTGTAATTAAATATAGGTTATGTTGTGTGTGGATAAAAATAATAACTATGTTACAGTTACTATCAGGTAAAAATGAGAATAGCACATACAAAATACAGTATTAAAGTATTGCGTTTTATCAACTCGCCTATCCCAAAATGATAAGTTTTATTATTAATTCATGATTTATCTATTTTTGTGTAAGAAGTTTATTATTGCACGTGGTTGTTCCCTATTATTATTAAATTTTGTATATTCAATGGTCAAACTAATTATAATTAAACTTGCAGACGGAACGTTCATTCCAAAAGCAACCTACAGTGTTCTTAAACCGTAAAAAGGGAATTGGTGTGAAACGTAGCAGAAAACCACTGAGGTACCACAAAGACGTGGGTCTCGGTTTTAAAACTCCTCGAGAGGTAAACTTAATACTAATGTGTGATTTTTTTCTGTAGACAGAGAAAGCGTTTCAGAAACAGTTGACGGTGTTCCTCAACCGTAAAGGGGGTCTGAAGAGGAAGGACATGAGACATCATAAGAATGTTGGTCTAGGATTCAAAACTCCAAGAGAGGTCTGATTTTGTTTACAGTTGCTATTCAGGTGGTGGCTTCATCGTTGCTAAGGGATTTTTGACTGTACTTTAAAAATGTCTTATTTAATGAATGAATGTATGAGTTAATATTACTAAATTATGTATATCTCAATAAGCAATATTTTAAGACATTTTTAATTTTGTTACTTATACACATGCTGGTCTATGTAATACACTGCTAAATCATCATCCATGTGGGCTGGTAAGATGCATGTTAATAATACATTTATTATAGTGGCTATACTTATGCTAAGTTAAATGGGTCTACATGGATTTGCTATACTCTATACAATTAAAAACAACTTATGCTAATTTCACGATTTTAGATCATCAAATATACAAATATATATTTATCTTAACTCATTTATGCTAAAAATATTTTACCATAATAATACTGGTGATATTAAACATATTTTGGCTTATTGTGCTAATAATAAGATATTTTGTATAATGTGTGATTTTTTTATACCATTTAATGTTTATAAAACATAAATGAAGACAATTTAAAAATATCATGCTTGCAAATGCAAATACTTTGAAATGCTATATAATGATATTAAATTTTTTTTTTGATGTGACTATTAAATTACCTTGTTAAAAACCAAGATGATGATATCCACACGACGGTCTTCTGACAACAAAATGAAGAAGAACGTGTTTTAACCCAAACTCTGATTGGTGTTTTTTAAAGTTAAAGGCATTATTAAGATTGTGCTACTGTTATACTGTCATCATAATGGTAAACTTTGAATTTAGTTTAATATTTACTTATCATTAATTATGCAGGCAATCGAAGGAACCTACATTGACAAGAAGTGCCCCTTCACTGGCAATGTCTCAATCCGTGGTCGCATCCTGACTGGAGTAGTCCAAAAAATGAAGATGCAACGCACTATCGTCATCAGACGCGACTACCTCCACTACCTGCCTAAATATAACAGATTTGAGAAGAGACACAGAAATATGTCTGTGCATTTGTCACCTTGCTTCAGGTATGTTCTTTTATGTAATGTCCATTTGTAATTTTACTGAGTGATCTAAGTAAAAACACATTTTTCTAGTTTCCCATAGGATTCACAAAAACATAATCTTTTCGTATTATATAAGTGAAGTTAGCAGTAAATTCAAGACGCGCCAAAATTTTATGATGATACTCACACGACGGTCTTCTGAGACTATATGACGATAAACGTGTTTTAACCCAACATCTGAATTAAGCTGTAACTAAGCAAAGACATCATATTATTTACCATCAATAATAAATAATTTATTATATATTTTCAGAGACGTAGAACTCGGAGATATCGTCACTATCGGCGAATGCCGGCCACTCTCCAAGACGGTGCGTTTCAATGTATTAAAGGTTTCCAAAGGAAAGGGATCCAAGAAGTCTTTCAGAAAGTTCTAAATAAAATTACTATATAAGTATGACTTCTTTTCATTTGTAATTCTTTTCTTTCCTTGCTAATTTCTGTGCGGCTGATTCAATGTATTTATTCATGATAGAGGAATAATAGAACAAGCAATCAAGTGCCTAACAAAATATTAACTTGTTTCCTGTATGGAGAATATGTCGGTGTAAACCTTTGCTTAAGCAAAAACTGAATCTTCGGGAATCGGGAAATATTACTGTTTTGTTTATTCAGAAATTTGAAATCGTATGCTTATATATATTTTAAAAACTAAAATTCGAAAAACGATTTGCCTGTTGGTTGGTGTGACTTGTGAGAAAGGAGAGGCACATACACAAATGAACTGGTAGTAAATTTAAAATTGATTTAATTTTTTTTCATAAGTGTGCTTGCATTCCTAAAATAAAGATATTTTGAGTTTGAGAATAGTACTATTATAAAAGTAGGCATGACGAATGGTAATGTTTCACTACCGGCAGATTAATTTTAGTAGTAGGGAATGCATTCGAAATCTCGTGATTAATAAAAAAATGTATGTATTACAATTAGATATCATAGATCCATTTTAGTCAGTAAGTACAACTTAAGGCAATTTTAATATCAACAAAAAATTTAATAAACAAAGAACCTACGCGTACACTATTGTCTCCCGTGGTTGTCAAGCGTATGAAATAAGAAATATGAAGATGTCGCGACTCGCGAGTTCGTGTTTCTGAAAACTATTAAGAACCGACATTATTTTAAAGCAAAATATAGTAACCAGCTGTCCACTGAAGTATTTCCAAACCATTTCTACTTAAGGTAAAAAAGATCGTACCGAATCTTAAATGGCCGGCAGCGCGCTTTCTGGCATTGCGAGTATCCATGGATGGCGGTGTCACCTTCAGGTGAGACACCTGCCCGTCTGCCTCCTCTAATATAAGAAAAACAGTTATTTCCAGAATTACTTGCCTATAATTAGAATTTATTTTTCATAATACCCGTAGTCGTAATAAAGAAATATTAATTTACATAGCAGCGATATACCTTGCCTCACTTCCACTTAAAAAAATTAAATCCCATTTCGTAACGTATTAAAATAAGTATTTTACAAACTTTGTTATATATATGTATAGAAAAATTTTCAATAAAGACTTATGCTGATGTTTTGGTTTGCTTAATATTGAAAGTGACACTCTTTAAATTTGCCGATGGTAAATCAAAAAAATACTTAAATATTTGTAAAGGTTTTATTTAATACGTACTCAAAACTTGAGAAGGGCTCTTGATAGAATTTGCTACGGGCCCAGCGCTAGCTTAATTCGGCACTGAATTCATCTTGGTTTTCTGTTGCGATGACGATTGCAGTTTTCTGTTTCTCATGAAACACCAGTGGAGGCTATTACAAAGTAATTTGACGATAAACTTAATCGTTTGATTCTAATATGTATTTATGATTTCTTTCAGTAGGGTAGACAAATGGAAAATTCTACACACTTCTAAACACAAACTGGACACAGTTTTTCTGTTCACCAGGATGTCGAGAATATTATTTAAATATTTTATTTTTAGAGCATTTCGTACTTTTCTATCCGTTGAGCAATTATTTCAATATTGAAGTTATGCTTAGTTTGTGATATTTGTTGGATTGATGCTTATTATCATCATCATCATAATATCTTTATTCATTTAGGTAAACATGTACACTTATGAACGTCAAGAAAAACAAATTAAATTAATCGTAAATTTACATTTACCACCAGTTCGCAAGTCAAGGGCGTAGAGCGGGTAAGAAGAACTGGCAAGAAACTTTCCGCCACTCTTTTCAATCGCCAAGTTTTTAATACAAATTGTTTGAACTGGAGCAAATCAATCCCAAGGATTAGGATCATTTAGGTATTCGTCACATTAATAAAAGGCTTTATTAATTAATTTACTTTTAACAAGGGCTTTGAATTTATTTAGTGACAGTTCTCTAATTTCGCTTGGGAGTTTATTGTAAAAACGAATACAATTTCCATATAAGGAGTGGTTTATCTTCTGGAGCCTGGTTGGTCGCACACTCAACTTCAGTCTATTATAATTTATATAGAGGTATAAAGTTATTTCAAAATAAGTATTAAAAGTTCACTATGATAATAAAAATATTTACGTTTATGGGAAGTTCTATCTTGTTATAAATCACAACCCATTTTTTTTCAGCGTTAATTGGTTTATTCTTCACAAACAACAGTAGTTAATTTATATTCTTATAGGAACACTCAAGGAAAAAAATATATTCTATATAAGTACATATATTATACTACAAAATCTTACAGAAAATACTACACAATATAGTATGTACATTTTTAGTGCATTTCTACGATACGCTTTACATAAATATATTATTCCCCTGCCTCATAAAATTATTATATGACAGGGGAAAAGATTTGTCAAAAATCATTATCTTATTTTCTATATCTTTTTCTTTCCTTACTAAATCTATTCCTTTGTCAAAGTAATGTTGCCAACTTAGAAGTTAATCCCCCAAATCAAGGGGCACCAAGATGTCCAGGGGTTTTTTTTGGGTGTAAATTTATTCAGGGGGATTTAAGGGCTTATTTACATTATACTTCATACAATATTTTTTTTGAACCCATTAAGCCCCTATATACTCCAAGCGTAGCTTTAACTGAAGTAAGAAATAATAGTTCAAGATCAAAATAACAGCAATTTCATACTATATACTTACATGTATTTACAATGCCTATTTGGAATTATTTCCCAAACTGAATATACAAGAAAAATTGGGGGTTTTAATGAATATTTAGTGGTCCTTGAAGGGGGAACATTCTGTAGGAGTTGGCAATACTGTGTCAATCATGTCGTCGCTTACTTCTAACTACGTAACAATATCAAAGTCTAATTAATGACGATTAACGATAATGTTATCGTTTTTCTCTAAGCTTTCATTAAACAACTCGCAGAAGTTGCCCGTGGAACTCGCTACACCCGCTTATATGGACAAAAGTGCATCGTTGCAGGAACTTGGCTACAAGGACAATAATGATTTGAGAGAAACTATTTATGGTTTGTTTTTTAGCCCTAAACTATTTTTGTGTAGTTTTCTGTGTTTTTTAATAAGTGTTGTGGTGTTTTAGACTTTATGCGGACGATTCGGGATCCCGAAAAGCCCAGTACTTTGGAGGACCTTAAAGTTGTCTATGAGGAAGGGATCTTTATTAAGGAACCTACGGAAGACAATGTTCCCGTTTTAAGGGTTGAGTTTAATCCTACTGTGCCTCATTGTTCTCTAGCGACCTTAATTGGACTGTGCATTAGAATAAAGATACAGAGATCTCTTCATCATCCAGTAAAGCTAGATATTTATATTAAAAAAGGTGCACACACTACAGAAGATGAAAGTAAGTTAGTTTTTATAAATAATTAATCATTATGAATATGGAAGAAAACAACCCATACAGTATTAGATAATAAATAATTGATTCACATCCTCAATAAGTATTATATATTGTGTTGGTATGGAAGTCTGATTTTGTTCTATCCATCTGAATAGATATTTACTGTAAATTAATATTTGTTATATTTATAATAAGGTACTCACTAATGTATAGATAACTATGTGACCTTCAATCACAATAATATGGAACATTATGACCATCATTAAAGGTTATCTCCTGATAATATTTAGTTTTTATCAATGTATCAATCTATTTAAAGCCTTAGCATAAAATTTTGGATCTGTGGAAGAGAAACAATTTATTTGTTATATTCCTTTACTGATTATCTTTAAGTTAAACTGCTAAATCAGTTTCCACTGCTAATACTTCAAGCTATAAACTATATGAGACCTGAATTACTAATCATATCTAAAGTGTATGAAGATTGGATTGTAAACTCTTTTGGCCTATAAGGCAAAGAATTAATAGTAATTATGTTGTTTCCAAACAAAACTATAGGCTTTTGTTTGTAAACATCTATGGTAAAAACTATCCTAAATGGCTTTTTTTTCTTCACTTAGTCATAGCATGAGTTATAAAAGCTTAGTGGACTATCCAACAAAAACAATTTTGTTCTTAATTTAAACATACATTTTCTGACTTATATCTTAAATTTGTCCATTCAACTAAAGAAAATGAGGGAAGCTCTCAAAATGATTTGTATTTTTTTTCATTTTTGCAACCAGTTTTTCAATAAGGCATCATTTTTATTAATGTTCTTGTCTTTTAATTGCTAGTAACATGTTAAATAGTTTGTTACTAGCTTATATAGTAGCTATATATATTGACAACAGAATTTTAAAAATTAGTTTAGGAATTTTACAATTAATCCATTCTATCCACAGACCAAACATGAACACTTTCTTAATTAAAATATTAGTGTAAGTCTACAACTGTAGCCAACATGGGGTTTTAATCTGGTTTACTACATGCTTATCATTATATTCATTATCTATCTCTAAGTACTTATGGAAGGTCTATATAAGTACAATAGTTATTAAAAGGTTGACTTGTAAGTTCACATTATTGCTATATTACAATTTTAATAGGTTTATTATGGTTTATAAGATAATTATAATTTACACACAGTTAACAGTATTTCCTGGTTTATTACATTGTAAATAAATATAATAATAATTAAGAGATTTACAAAACCTTTGGGTTGTTACACAATTTTATTCTACACTCTTAACATTTCCTGGGATCCTTTAGTCACCTTTATGTGACAGTCTGTTATGTAATGTATATGATGAAAGAACAGCCTTAAGCTCTGGAAAACATCCTTGGGTATAGTGTCTAGTAGGATATGTAATGTAAGATACTTGTCTACATGATTACTAATTCATACAAGCTATATCAGTTTATTAATTTTTCTTAATTGACAATTTATATGGAAACTAGCAGACTCGGCCAAGCATTGTTGTGGCTAAGGTTTTTGTTATATTACATAGTAGTAAGCTATTCAAGGGAAACTGTAGGAGAACTGATGTGAACGATAGCATAGCTCATGTGAAACGTTGGTAATTTTTGTTTTATTTGATTGATATCGGTTCGGTAGTTTAGGAGTTCTTCACGGACAAACATCGTGACAGGATATTTATATATATTAAGAAGATTAGCTTTTTTATCACATAATGTGATTAATTGATATTTAAACACATGGAAAACATTTACTTATGTATTGTATCAAATTATGCTGCATACATTTTTGTTTTTCCTTATTAATAATAAAAATAACTTCGAAGTTTCTACTTATCCACTAATAATCTTATCAAATATAATATTGCTTATCTAAAATAAAATGTATTCTTTACAGTCAACAAGCAGATCAATGACAAGGAGAGAATTGCTGCTGCAATGGAGAATCCTAATCTGCGGAACCTTGTAGAGAGTTGCATTGCTGATGAAGAATAGTTATTCCTTAGCATAGTTTTATTTAACAATATGGCACCCGACGCGGCATTTTCAAATATAGGCGATAAGAATGAATTTACTAAGTTTACCAAATTTCTTGCCTACAAAGGCGTGCAGGTCATTGTTGAATCACGGAAAGGGGTTAAAATTGATGCAAATACAAAACAACAGTCAACTGACACAGACTGGTTCAATCTCCAAATACCAGACTCACCTGAAGTTAATCAAGCTACTAAAAATGCTTTGCCATCAGATAAAATACTAGAAACTATTAGATCTCACTTAAACATAGAAATATCTGTACAAACTGAGGATGGAGATGAAATGGTGCTTGAATTATGGACATTAGGACTAGACGAGACACAATTTGATTCATCTTTAAAAGCAATGAACACAGTTTACTTCAGAATGGGAATCCTATTGAAATCTCTTATCACAATAACTAGAATCACTCCAGCATATCACTTATCACGAAAGCAGCGAACAGAGTCATTTACAATTTTCTACAGGGTTTATAGCGGTGAGCCCAAGGTAAAGGCATTAGGCGAGTCAGTTAAAAAAATTCAAGCTGGTATGCTGAAAACACCTCTAGGAGGATTAGGTTTCACTGTTTCATATAGAACAAACTTCTCCATATCACCTAATAGGTCTGAAAAGAACAAAGCACTTTTACTCAAGAGTGACCATTTTGAATTAAGTCCAAAACATATTATTTTTGAAACAAAGAAAAAAAAGGAACCTATATCTCCACAACCAATTGACCTAAACAAACCTCTTCGCCTAGCGGCATTTGTTGATGAATATCTTGTCGAAGAAGTAGTAAAGGAGTTTTTCAAAAAGTTTCCTGTACCCAAATGTCGGGCACCGAAATTTGAAATGGTAGAGGATGAAACAACAATTTGTAAAAGCACCCAAGAGCTGGATATGAGTGTCATCTCAAAAAGCCCGACGTCGCTTGAAATGCCACCGAAAAAGTTTCCAGGATTTAGAAGTGAAACTGAACCACCATTGAAATTGTTGTGTTTTCCCTTTGCAGACAACCATCCAATACGAGAGCTGGCTGAATTTTACAAAGATTTTTTTAATGCGCCACATTTAAAGTTATCCGATTATGATACAGCATTCAAAGAAAAAAAGCTTGAAATGACAACTGAAGATTTTTCTGAAGATCTACTAAAACATGAGAGTTCATTAATAGAATTTGATCAATTGGTAGATGATATGTGCCGGTCGGCAGAGTGGAGCGGGAATTAATGGTGAAAGACTGAATAATTGTGGGATTTTGAATAAAGTTATATTGTTAATTTGAAATGTTTCTATATTTTGGCCAATTTAACCTGATCTCTAATACTATTTCATGAAAATATTTTGTACCTGCTAATTCCAATATTTATTATGTGGTATAAAACATTTTTCTTATGGTTATATTTAATAGCTCAAAAATTACAAATATAGAATTATGATTGTGTGTGTATAAAAAATTGTTTTAAGACTGAATGAAATTATTTATATAAAGACTGGTCTTAAATATTTATAAACAAGATCTCTTGCCCATTTTTACAGTAACATACATCTTAAGAAGTTTACTGTAAAAAAATAAAGATTATTAATATGTAGTTATAATTATTACTTACTTTAACAGTTATGTATTTTAGATGTTTTAACAATTTAAGTTAACTTTATATACATAAATGTGTTATAGAATGTATATGTAGTTGCATAAGAATATAGTATGAATGTTGGTAAATTTTGATATCTAGTAAGCAAAATTATTTTGGTTTCTTCAATGCCAAATTGTTGGACAATGTAATGTTATGGTCTGTACCCTATGGTCTGAAGTTATGGTCATTGTACATAATGAAGGATTTTTTTTATTATTCTGGTTTCATAATTGTCTACAGTATATAGTCATAGAAATTTGTGTGTTTTATATGCATATATACTAGAATATCCAAATATATGATATCTATGTATGAATGTAGTGTGTCTAAATATAATACCTAATGCACTAATCATGCAGAATAGCCACTACTTTGCCAACATTATACTACCTAATTCAAAATGTTTATACAATAATTGTTTTGTATTAGTTAAAATATATCTATGTTAAGAATTCAAATAAATGTAACATATTATAATATGTTTTAAGTTATCATTTTATTTCATTCTCAAAGGCTTTTTTTTATAATAAAGACCAATATTCACTAACCAATATTTTATTGAATAGTCATGATGTGTTACCAATTATAATAATAGGTTCTGAAATCAATATACCTACCAGGTTTTCGGAGCTGGTAAGGTAAGATATTAATTCGTTATAATACGAATGAAACTTCGACTTATATTATTGCTAGTTATGTTTTTTTTGTTTTAATTTCATCTAATTAGTATTATTATAAATATATAATCAGATCACGTTTAGTTAGTTTATTTATTGTCACAGTTATATACAGGAGAAAAATAAAAATGCCATTAGTCCCTAGTGTAAAATATATTTAAATATGTATTATGTAATATGTATACGTAAGGGGCATAGAAACTTATTTTATTGTAGAAAATTAGGTCATAGATAGTAAATGCGATTTATTATCTGTACACGACGACGATTATTGTAGACTATAAATTAATTTTTTCATGTAATGTCGCTGTCAATAATTGTTGGCTTGCCAGTATTTATTAAGTACGGTTAAAAGTCAAAAACAAACAACTCAAAATAGTGAGAGAAGATTCTGTTTGTTGATTATTTTTTAAACAAACTTTAAATTAAACAAAAACTAAAACAATGCGTAGACATAAGTGGTAATCAAACGTAAACGATAACATAAGAAGTGTTCTCTTAATTTGAAACTTTTAATCTAACCTATTTTAATAACCGTCTTTTAAATATGTATTCGATTTGCCGGCAAACACACCCGGCTACGGGGGTGGAATATGCTGTAAGCTGCTGTTTTTTTGAGAATGATGAAATGTGTTTGGTGACTGCTGGTGCCAATATTTTGAAAGTGTTCAGACTAGTGCCTGAAGGCAGCACAAAAGAAGTCAATGCAGGTTAGTAGGTTAGGCTTAGAACTCACAGTAACACACTGATTTGGCCAAATATAATGGAGTGTCACTGTCACATAAATTATCTTTGTATTCTCTAAACATTCTCTAAGCCTAGGTACTATTTTACTCTTTACATCAAATTCTAAGCATCATACACATTCAACATTTCCCTTGCTATAGCAAATATAATGAATATTGCTTTTTTTAAATTTATTCATATGATATTTTTGTTACAAGTACAATATGTTAGCATCACAAAATGTTTTTGATTTAATAGTAACTGTCTGTCAGTTGTTTTTATCTTAGTATGCATAAATACATAGTAATCTTAATTGATACTTCTAGCTGGTCAACCAATACCACCCAAAATGAAGTTGGAGTGCTTAGCGTCATACACATTATGGGGAAATGTTATGTCTATTTCATCTGTAAAATGCCCTAGTGCAGGCCGTGATCTATTACTTGTGTCATTCAGAGAAGCAAAGCTTTCTGTCCTGCAGTATGACCCACAGACAAATAATCTAGTAACTTTAAGTATGCATTACTTTGAAGAGGATGATATGAAGGTAAATATTAAAGAATTTCTAATGTAATAAAACATGATTTATTAAGATACACACATTAGCTATGTCCTGTTTAATCTAGAATTTTATTGAGTTGCTAAAACAATGATTTATTGTTTAATAAAATTAAATAAAATCTAAAGCCTTTAATTTTCACCTATAGAATGGCTGGACTACACACCCCCATATTCCTTGGATAAGAGTGGATCCAGAATTTCGATGTGCAGTCATGTTGTTATATGGAAAAAAATTGGCTGTGTTGCCATTTAGAAAAGATCTTACATCTGAAGAAGGAGATCCATTAGAGGCCAAACCTTTAGAGGATGACAAGAAAAATGTATGTGTATTTAGAACAGAAAACCTTTTTTTATCATCAGTGTACATAATATAATAAATAAATTACTTAAACCAAATAACACCAAAATTATTATAATAACATGAAAATACCCTTATTACAGCAAACCCAGCCAATGATGCGAGCCCCAACACTAGCCTCTTATGTAATAGTATTAAAAGACTTAGACGAGAAGATAGATAATATACTAGATTTGCAGTTCTTATATGGATACTATGAGCCTACATTGTTACTTCTATATGAACCTGTAAGAACATTCCCAGGGTAAGAGTCTATACTAATTTTATTTATTTATTTTAAAATATTTGGTCAATGGGTATTACTAAATATGTTTTCATCCAGGAACAACAAAAATAACACTTTAATACTGATGTCCTTTTATAGGCAAACACAGTAGGCCCTATACTTAACTATAGCTAACTAAAAGAATTCTTACAAACTATAAATACGTGATCTAAGAAGCTAAGATCTAATTTTTAATATATTAGGCTATTGTAAATTTTTTGAAAAGGCAGCTCTGCTAATAATCTACCTTACCTATATATTCTGAAAGTCGCAATGTTAGTAACAGTAATAACAAGACAATAATATAAGTTATTTATCTCTCAGTCGTGTAGCAGTACGAAGTGATACCTGTTCAATGGCTGGTGTTTCCTTGAACATGAGCGCACGGGTCCATCCTGTTATTTGGTCAACTGGTGGCCTTCCCTTTGACTGCCTGCAAGCTGTGCCTGTTCAGAAACCACTTGGTAAGGTTTATAGCCTTCAAGTAAAAATAATAAGACCAAATATAGAAGTTTGAAAAAAAACATTGTTTTTCTCTTGAAATAAACTTATATTTTATGAGATCTATCTAACTTCAGCCGTTCCTTGTATTAATTTACTTGCTTGTAAGTAAAAATATGTATGGGTAAGTGTCAATAAGTTTTAATAAGTACAGATAGTATTGTGAGCGAAGCAGCCGGTGAAGCCTATACAGTAATAATAGACATAGACATAGACATATCATTTATTACAAACAAAACACACACACATAAATACACAACACAGCAGTAATCAAAGAGAAAAAATTAAATAAAAGATATAAACAGAGGTAAATTATTTTTTTCCTTTTCCCCTTCGGCCCGTCTCAAGTATATATTGCGTGTGTGCTGTGGCTGTAATTGGCCCTGGCTCAGCATTATGCTGAGGAGCAGAGTGTTCCACAGCGCTGGTCATTCTGCCAGAGACCACATCAGCTAGTTTGCGCCTCAATCGCAAAAAAAGAAGAATATATTAATACTCAGTAGGAAATAATAATAGTATTATTGAAACTTAGCAATATCGGTAACAAAGTCTGGTGTAACATGGTGTGAAGTAAATAGGTAAAATTGAAGGCTAAAATAAGAATAATTGTTAAGTTTTGTTATTATTATTACAATTTTTTTTTTTTTTTAGCGGATTAAGAACTAGATTTCGTGGGATTTTTGTTGAGTTAATAGATAAGTTTTATAGCTGCGACTAAAATTAGACTTTAATTTAAGACTCTTCAGCGGAGGAGGGATATCATTCCAACACTTCGTCGCACTATATTTAAAACTCCCACGAAATGAAGCTGTCCGATGCTGGGGAATGGCGAGCTCCTAATAGTTATACTAGTACTAATAAGTAGTTTAGGATTCATTAACATACAGAAATGGTTTTAGCAAATGGACTTTTTGCAGGTGGTTGCCTGATATTAGCAGCAAACTCCCTCATATACCTAAACCAGTCCGTTCCACCCTATGGAGTATCATTAAACAGTATAGCCACTCATACTACTAACTTTCCGCTACGTGAGTATTTATTATTTAATTAACTGGCGTAAGATCGGTATTATTTTATGTAATTAATGGATTTATTTAAATGAAATAATGTTCTAGGTATCCAAGAAGGAGTGTGTATAACCCTAGATGGTGCCAAAGTGGCCACGTTGGGCGAGAGTAGAGTAGCCTTGGCACTTCGCGGAGGCCAGCTCTACGTGTTGACGATGTTGTCCGACTCTGTTCGAAGTGTCAACAGCTTCCATTTGGATAGAGCTGCAGCCTCTGTATTGACCAGCTGTGTGAGTTGAAATTCAATATTTATATGTTTTAATATAAGATGAAATTTAATTTAAAAAAGGATGAAAGGATTAATAGGAACGTTATATGTAGTAACACTGATGAAGGTGACCTTCAAGTGATTTTTCGTATATAATTACTTCAATATAAGAAAAGTAATCTCAGAAAAACATAGATGGGAAGTGAATAATGCATTCTCGACTTCACTAACAAAGGAAAGTTAAGTCGAGAGCAAAAGTTCTGTGTTTATATGAAATGTAGAATATACTCAGAAGTTGAAGTTCTTTACATTTCTTTCTTTAATAAAAGTGCCAAATTTCATGTGAGTGGATGTAATAATTTAGGAGTTGTGAAGAGTCCAAAAGTAGCTCGAAATGATGCGTGCGTTGCCAAGCTATGAACCAGTTTTGTTTGGTCATCGTAGGCAGAAAAAAATCAGCATCCATATGTAAAAATATTCCCAATCTAAAGCGTTATTAGTGCAAATATTACAGATCTTGTGATTATTCATATAATTATTACAGATGTGTGTCATCGAAGAGGACTTTCTCTTCTTGGGGTCTCGGTTGGGAAACTCTCTTCTACTGCGAGTGACAGAGAGGGAGAACAGAATGATTTTCTCCATAGATCGACCGTTAGCTGCTACTGTCGATCTTACAGAAGGTAATTACGACTCTCCTAACAAAATAAACTTCCCCTTGCCCCCTTCCATCTTTCCCAGACAGTTAGTCTATTCTGCCATCTTCTGGACAGGCCTACCTTCCAACAGGCCACATCTCACTTAACATGTGGGATTGTGGCCCATCGTCTGTCCAGTTCTGTAAATAATTAAAATAAAATTTTGCTTTATTTGTTTATGAACTGTCATATGTATATAACGTAACTTTTTATCTTTCAGATACAGTTAGAGAAATCCAAAATAAAGATCCAGGCGATCCAGTTTCAAAACGACGTCGCATGGACACGATCAGCGATTGCGTGGCTTCTAATGTTATTGAAATTAGTGATAAAGACGAGTTGGAAGTGTACGGCTCCGATATCCGGACGTCCACTCAACTGACGAGTTATGTGTTTGAGGTAGGTGTTTAGTATAGTATGTATAGGATAGTGTTATAAAATCCCTTCAAACTCGTGATTTGGGAACACTAAGATAATTTGAGTTATTTTTATATTATGGTCCTTCGAGCCGAATTATGTTCGAAAGTGAAAAAAGGCTCTAATGGTTAGTCAGTTACAATTCTAACTTGTCTAATTGGCAATTGAAAAGAGTGGCTGAGAGTTTTTGCCAGTTCTTCTTGCCCGCTATACGCCCTTGACTTGCGAACTGGTGGTAAATGTAAATTTAGACTCAATTTAACATCTTTCCTGTTAACGTTCATAACGATAAGTGTTCTTATTTACCTATATGAGTAAAGCTATTTCGATTTTGCGTTTGCCGACCACCTGTTCAATGTATATGCATTTTCACCCTGAAATACATGGAACTGCTTAACTGATTTTTATGAAATTGAGACTGTTCTCCGAGTTGCAAGATAAAAAAATTATATCCAGATATAATTGAAATTACTTACCTTTTGATGTTGGTTAAAAATACAAAAATAAAAATGATTCAGGTATGTGACTCCCTTCTGAACATCTGTCCGATCGGAGATGTTTCGATGGGCGAAGTGCAATTGGTGAGCGAGGAAAGGAGAAATGAACATAACACTATAGAACTAGTGGCCTGCTGTGGAAGAGGGAAAAACGGGGCGTTAGCCGTCCTGCAACGGTCCGTTAGACCTCAACTAGTCACCGCTTTTGAGTTACCAGGTGAGTTGCTTTTTATCTTGTTCAATGTGGAATTTTTGCTTTTGACATTAATTTCAGATTCAAAGTCGAGATTTGATGAAAAGTATGATTACCGTTTGTCAAAATCCAATTGGATTTGTCACACGCATGTCATACTTATGGTTAACTTACCCTAAATGCTCCAGGTAATCTTTTCTCATAGGAAACATTTTTAAATGAGACTAGATTTGAGGATGTTTGAAAATACATTGACTAGGACCAGTTGAAATTAAATTAATAACGTGGTTTTATAGTATTAATATTGATCGAATCTTTTGGCCTTTACTTATTTATCGATCTGCGACTGTTACTGCCATTGGGTGGTTTTCGAGTAACAATAATTAATTATACATTAAATTATTAATTTAAATGGTTTTAATTTTGAATTAGAAATTAAAACCGCGGCCGAATTGTCATTCAATCGTTCTCCCGTTGAAAATCAAACATTTTAATTTTTTTTGTCTACTTATAACAACAGACACAAAATGTCTATAATAGATTTGAGACTTCAAATACGTTGTGATTTAAGGCTGTATCGATATGTGGACGGTGATCGGGGAACAAACAGAAGTTCTGCGAGACGCGCACAGAGACATGGAGGGGACGCACGCCTACATGATACTCGCCCAAGAGGACTCCAGCATGGTGAGCTTATTTACCATATTTAATAATTATACTTATAAACATTTAATTTATAACAACCAAAAGGGTACTTACAAAGTTAGTTACATGAATAAAATATTTTATTAATTTTAAAATACAACACAGATCCTCCAAACGGGACAAGAGATCAACGAAGTGGACAGCTCCGGTTTCATGACGAGCGCACCGACTGTCTTCGCTGGAAATTTAGGAAATAACAAATTCATGGTTCAAGTTACTACGGTCGCTATACGGCTTATTAAGAGTGAGTTGTTAATGCATATTAATTAATATAAATACCGAACTTTTTTAAAATCAATGTATAATAATTTCCAGAAATTAGATGAGATATAGTTATGTCTTTATTGAGGATTCAAATAAATCGATTCTATGCTTATAATGAGTTCAATTCGTCAAGTACAAGATGTTATAACAAGTGAGCTGAAAAGTTCGTCGGCTAATGTTTCCGTTGGTAACAGCCCAGTACTCAGTAGACCCTCAAAGCGACCACTGCGTGCATCTTCCTCGGTGGTTATTTCACCTCGTTCAAACTAAACAAACCACTTCTCAACGGTCGATTTTCTTGGTGCTGAGTTCGGATAATGTTTATAAAGCCGAGCCTTGTTTTCAATAATATTTTATTTTCGCCAAAAAGTACTTACGAACCCCAAATTATTTTTTATTAATTTTTTTAAACAAATAAAAGTTCCTTCACTTAAAATACTATATCTTACAAAGAAATAGTACGGCAAATGTCAAATATACACAAGTGTCTTTTGAAGGTTAGGGCTAACTAAAACTTATATTAATTTATATTAGCGCCATCTATGTGTCAGCATACAAACTTTTCAGATCAACTAAAATGTCGGGTAATTTAAAGTTTATGCTTTGGATAAATAGATGGCGTGCTGATACAATCGATATCATTGGATTGGACTGCGCGGGCGGCCATCACTGCCGATCCCTACCTTTGCGTAATGTCTACTTGCGGAAGAGCTCTTGTTTTGGCTTTGAGAGAACTGAGAGGAAAGGACAATGTGGTGAGTTTTAATGTTTCAAGAAAATTATGATATACAGCGAAACTACACATTTTGTCTACGTGTTACTTACTTCTCTTTTACTCGAACGACACTCAAACTTGCATCTAGTTTTAAAAGCTGTGGTTTTTTTCTGAACGAGTTTTGACAAATTTGACATTGTTAAAGATAAGGTTGTCAAATCGTTATTATTATTCTATTATTGATTATTCTTGTACACTTATAAACGTAAATATTAGAAAAATTGTTGGACAAGGCAACTGCCAAAAACTTTTATGGTATGCAAAGACATTTAAAGGAACTGCTTTGGTAAGAACCTTAACTATTTGATCATGCAGTTTCCAAAATATAACCAAATTTTTGCAGTCAGGACGTTTAGCCCCCACTCGTCAAGCGGTGCCCCACAAACCAGCTGTCGTGAGGGCGGCTCCTTATCGGGATCTTAGCGGTTTGTTTGCGCAAAATATCGCCAATGTTCAGGTAATATCCTTTACGTTATCTCAGATAAATCCAAATTAAAGTTTACCCCCCTTTGACATGTCGTCATGAAATGTCGACATGAACCATTTATTTTTTAAAGTATTAATATCATTCAACAGGTAAAAGGCGAGTTCACAGGCAAAGCAACGAAGAACGTAAAAGCCGAAGGACTGAAACCGGGTGTGGTCTACGAATTAAATGATGATGAGTTACTCTATGGAGGGGATCAGACACCAGCTTCTATGGCCAGCGTGAGTGGATTTTGTATACATATTTCACTTAATTATTTTTCTTCTTCTTTTATTTCTGCGGTAGGTTTCATTTCAAAAGTTAAGCTCCAGAAAAACAACATTCGTCTCGATAAAAGTACACGACTGGTTCCGCTAATTAAAATACGTTAATCGATGCATAAATTTAATACACTATGTATATAAGAGACATCGTTACTGTGAACTCGCTCTACAAGCTCAATAATACCAACATTCAAAAGATATGAATGTTGCTATTTCTTAAATAACTTGTTTCCCACAGATTATGTTAGCCGAACAGTCGAAAAATCCCGACGTCCCTCGAAGAGTGTCGCGCTGGTGGAAGAAGCAGCTCGTAGAAGTCAAACCGACTTATTGGCTCTACGTCGTCAGAGACAATGGAAATCTTGAAATATATTCACTGCCCGAGATGAAGCTGAGTTTCCTGGTCAGGGATGTATGTGCAGGACACAGGGTAAGTTAGTAAATATTAAATCTATTATTTTCATATAATATCTATGAAGATTAAGATATATGTTGTGTATGGTAGTACCGTTGAAAAGTTAAAATCATACGAATCTTCCGGCTTGAAGGACCAGTCAACCCATTTGCAAAAATAATAATTTTAGTAATTTCAGTATAATCCATTTAGATGAAAGTATTACATCGGTTCATTCAATTTGGGGCTAAATAGATATTTGCTGTTAAGGTGTGGCCTTTGATAGGCCGCATCTCACTTGACATCTAGTGGGACTGCGGTCAAACGTACGTCCAGTTCTGAATTTTTAATATTTTATACGTGGCCTGAATTATATTATTTTCAAGAACCTTTAAAGTTAATTGGAAAGTGGAATCTACAATTGATGAATATATTCGCTATTTTTAGATCCTAGCTGACAGCTTGGAATCCGTGGCTATGCCTCTAAACCCTTCCGAAGAAGAGGAGCTAACTTCTGGTCACAGTTCCAGCGTGGATAAACTACAGGAGATGTTGGTGGTGGGGCTCGGAAATAAGGGATCCAGGGTGCTGCTACTCTTAAGGATGGATGACCAGCTCATGATATATCAAGTGAGTGGTTAGGTGACAGTAATTTCATTTAAACAAATATATTAATTGTAAAAAACAAAGGTTCGACCGCTTTTTTTGTTAACAAATGTTTATATAAAATTATATTTAAATTAAAAAAATTAAGATTGTTCCTGTCTGATTATGTCACGGACAAACGCATTCATTATACAATAATTATGTGCCAAAATTGCCCGAATACTTAAAGAAATGCGAGTGAGATTGTACAACTAAGTTAAATAATTTTAAAATAATGTTTAATGTATGATTTAATGTGTTAAAACTACATTTAGAATAATAGAACTCTAATATTCCAGGCCTACAAATACCCTCGTGGTAATCTGAAGCTGCGTTTCTCCCGGATGCAGACCACATTTCCATTCGGGTACAAGGGCGGGTGCATCGGATGCCCCGAAGACGGGTACGAGGCGGCCGCCTTGAGGGAGAACGTGCGATACATGAGATATTTTGGTGAGATTCTATTCATTTATTCGCGGTCAAGTCAAAGTCAAATCATGTATTCCTTTTCTTTCTTTTCTTTGTTGATTCCATGGTCAGGTCTAGGTAATTTAATAAAAAAACAGTATTTGTATAAACTAATGTAATAATTATTTATATATTTCTTATATAACATGAGGTACTGGCAGTATGATGTTCTGTTCTCTCAGTAGGCTTATATGATGTTCTCACGCACTCGTAAGTGCGGTGCCGGCTTTTCAATTGGTACGCTTCTTGAAGGACCCTTAGTTGAATTGGCTTCGAAATACATCGGTGGACAGCTACCACGCCGCAAAAACTTACATAAAACTCAAATATACTTTTGTTGTTCGTCTGACTTCGGCTTCAATCAACGAGATTATATATAGTAAACTATTTATCTATAATAAACTGTTTTTAAATTTAAAAAATACTCTTTGAATGATCAGGCAACGTGGGTGGTTACAACGGCGTGTTCCTTTGCGGGGAGACGCCATACTTCCTCCTGCTGACGTCACGGGGGGAACTCCGCCTTCACCCCATCAGCTCCGAGGAAGCACCCGTCGCATCCTTCGCCTCATTTAATAACACCAATTGTCCGCAAGGGTTCCTGTATTTCAATGCTAAGGTATTTTTAAACGTACTCGTAAAAAAGATTCGTATTGCCATCATGCCCTGTTTAAAATTTGTTCAGTTAAGTTTTGTACCTATGTCTTACTTGTCTTACTCTTTAGATTATAAATGAATATTATAAAGTATGGATAGAAGTTTATTCTCTTTAAAAAAAGATGTCTTATACACGAAAAAAATAATAATAAGTCCATCTAAAAATTCTTATACTCTTCACTACATATTATAAAACAAAGTCGCTTTCTCTGTCCCTATGTCCCTTTGTATGCTTAAATCTTTGAAACTACGCAACGGATTTTGATGCGGTTTTTTTTAATAGATAGAGTGATTCAAGAGGAAGGTTTATGTGTATAATTACATCCATTAAATAGTGGAAAAGTACTGTTATTTTTGAGGTTTCTAATGTGATGTCGTAAATAATTACATTTTTTCCGCTTAAATTGCAAACGCAGGCTGAACCCTACGAGTTTTACCAAAATAATGTACTAACTATTGTACACATTGAAAAGGTCTACAGAAAAGTCCGTGATGGTATATGTCTATCTCTTATGGATAATCCACATTTTTATATACAACGTTCACAGATTTTCTGTAGTGTATTTAGTATCAGCATTGCACCCGTGCGAAGCCGGGGCGGGTCGCTAGTATATTATATCTATGAAATCCGATTCCAGGGATCTCTTCGAATCAGTGTCCTCCCAACTCATTTGTCGTACGATGCTTCCTGGGCTGTTCGGAAAGTCCCATTACGAGAGACCCCTCACGCCGTGACCTTCCATTTGGAGTCGAAAACCTACTGCCTGGTCTCGTCCGTGGCCCAGGCGACGACCTCCTATTACAAGTTCAACGGAGAAGATAAAGAGAAGAGCACGGAAAATAAGGGAGACAGGCAAGTCTCGTCATTTATCCTTTTCACTTATATGAATAAAGTTTGGGATTGGGATAAAAGTTCTTTATATATTCTTGTTTAGGTTCCCCTACCCGATGCAAGAAAGGTTTTCAGTGATGCTCTTTTCCCCTGTGTCCTGGGAAGTGATACCCAACACGAGGGTGGAGTTGGAGGAATGGGAACACGTGACGTGCCTCAAGAATGTGTCGCTGTCCTATGAGGGAACTACGTAAGTCAATCTGTCTAGTTTTTGTAGAAGTTTTATATACACACATCATGACCAAAAGGCAAACGACGCAAAGATCATCCCGAAGGTGATGATGGGAGGATGATCTTTTTAAAAATTCTAGCCCATTCTGGTTCCAAGTGAATTGCAAGAGAAAAGTGGCTTTGCAAGAATTGCGTAGAGATGTGCATCTTCTACCGCATATACTATGAAGAGTGTTCAGAGGAGTTGTTCGGATTAATACTTGCATCTGAGTTTCATCATCGGACGTCGTGGCAGAAAAATAAATTCCACTTGTGTCACCTCGACGTCCGCCGTTCCACAACAGAACGTTTTATAAGGCGATTCTATACCATTACATATATATATAGAAGCAGTCCACTGAAGTTTTTCCAAATCAGTTCGATTTCGGGTCCAAAAAGAGCGTACCAATTCTTAAAAGACCGCTACACACTCGCGAGTTCTGTGGTATTAAGTGTCTCCATATCTCCAAACAATTACTAATTGCTAAGTATCACAATAACATCAGTGAGTGTTGGCCTATAATGTGATATATCTATTTCATTTTATATTAATTTATGTACAATGGCTTTTGAATTGGCACCTTCGAAGATCACAAGAAATTTCCAGCGAAGACACCAGTTTAACGTATTCCCATCGTTTAATATGAACTTCCAGGTCAGGTCTTCGTGGGTACATCGCGATTGGGACTAATTATAACTACAGTGAAGACATCACATCGAGAGGAAGGGTAAGTGAAATTTCTGGTCAAAGGTTCCTGGGTTCTCCAGGGTTGTCAAAATTTCAGATTTAGATTGTTAAATAAATTGACACTATTTAGAATTTGTCTTTGTTTGTTAACATTACATTTTAGAATGTACATCCAGCTTTTGGGGTTTTCCAAAATATTCGTGACCTCACCCAAATTACTTTGACACAATTTACTTTTGACAACATATACTGTAAAATAACCACGTTAACTTAATACTATCATTATTTTAGATTATAATATATGACATCATCGACGTGGTGCCGGAGCCAGGTCAACCCTTGACCAAGAACCGTTTCAAGGAGATCTATGCCAAGGAGCAGAAGGGACCCGTCACTGCTCTCACACAAGTTCTCGGATTTCTCATATCAGCTGTGGGGCAAAAGGTATTTCATATTTTATAATAAATATAATTTGCTAAATTTTTGTAATCCTCGTCTTTCTTGCCGGTTAAAAAATTTGATTAAAAAAAAGCTATTTAAGCGATAAATGATAATTCATAAAGAAACTTAAAATTATTGCTACATGTCATGAGAAGGATAGATTTTACCAAATTTACTGAAAATTAAAGTGTCTTTTCCGCCCAGATTGAAAAGATTTTCGGTAAATGAAATGAATCGATTACAGGATTTGTTTTTTTTTTGATGGCATTAATATTTTCAGATCTACATCTGGCAATTGAAAGACAACGATTTAGTGGGCGTGGCCTTCATAGACACGCAGATTTACGTGCACAGAATGCTGGCCGTGAAGAACCTCATCTTGGTGGCCGACGTCTACAAGTCCATATCCCTCTTGAGGTATCAAGAGCAGCACAGGACCTTGTCGCTGGTTTCGAGGGATTTTAGGAGTGCTCAGGTATTCTAGGGCTCGTACTCATTTATAAACTTGAGGCAAAAGGGCGGGAACCGTACGGCATTGCATTGGGCACTCGAGTGCGTTACCGGCCTATTAAGTGCGCGGCCAAAACGGCTTCTAGAATGCATATAATCCGAACCACTCTGAACACCCTGCATGGTAAATTCAGTAGAAGATGCAAAGTGTAATCTAGTCTTCAGCTACAGATTCGTTAGTAGAGGAAGTTTTTGACTTTTTTACTGTTTTATGTTAAGTAAAACATATTTTACTTAAGTTATCAAAGTAAGTAATATCTAACTTTCAATGTTCTCATGCATTTTGAATGGGACATAGGATTTTAATTGAATTTAATCTCTGGACAAGTAAGCCGATGAACAAAAGTGTATAAAAACCATTTTTAATTTTAAAGTAATGAAACCGTAACTATTACTTAGGGGCCGTTCATAAACTACGTTCGCATATAAGGGGGGGGGGGTCTGGCCGAGTGTGACAAGATGTGACAAGGGGGGAGGGGGGGTATAGGGCAGCGTGACGTTCGCCGTTTATTACATGACATGAGCGCTCACAACGGGTTTCTTTGTTTTTCCAATACTTGAGAGAGTAACGTTTCCACGTACCCTGCGCTCTCGAATCAGTAACAAATGAAAATACTATTTCTCTAGAATTTATCATACTCAGTAGGGGGGGGGGTCTTAGTTTTTGTGACGAAATATTTCTAGGGGGGGTCACAGAAAGTGTGACACAGCGTGACAATTGGGGGGGGGGGGGGGAAAAAAAGCTGATTTCAGTGTGACGTATTTTATGAACGGCCCCTTATTAATGTATATTTAAATTATAATTTCAGATATACGATATGGAGTTCGTGGTGGACAATACGAATCTGGGATTCCTCGTGAGCGAGGTGGAGGGGAATCTGGCGTTGTTCATGTATCAGCCGCATGCCAGGGAGAGCTACGGAGGTCGATATGATTCTTTATCTTTAGATATTCTTGACAAAAATGGTGAATTCCTTGTAGAAGCAGTAGCTTACGGCTGTCTCCTTGCCATGTTAAAGGCATATGTATAAGATCATAGTAATTTTATAAGGAACAATAATTACTTTCAGTTTAATGTTTTTTTTTGTGTCGATTATAAATTTGTCTAACTCACTCACACACAGTTTGCAGAACAGAAAATACAATCTGTCCAATATTTTACATATTTATTTCTGAAAATAATTATTCTTGTTTTGTACAGAAAAAAGTAACTGGCTAAATAACTTCTTAAAGTCTATCTTTCTTAAAAGCTGTCCTAAACGATGTTTCCAGGTCAACGTCTGATCCGCAAAAGCGACTACCACCTGGGCCAGCAGGTGCACGCCATGTTCCGGATCGCGGCTCGTCCCATGCCCAATGTCCCGCAGAAGAGACACGTCACCATGTTCAGTGAGTCTTTTATTCAACCGACACAGAATTATCAGTCTTGTACGGAACGGGCACAGAAATGTGTCTGAAATTTCACATTAGATAAGACTTGATAATACTTTGACTTAGTACACAGCAGTAGAAATTCGTTTAAAATACCCGTCTCCAATACTAAAACGAGATATTAAAACACTATATATATTTTTATTTAAAAATATATATAGTGTTTATATATATAGTGTTAATATATACTTTCATAGTAAAATTAAAAATCATACAAAATCTTGCTCAAAAATAATCAGTCTCTTGGAACTGGAGTACTCTTTTGTCTTTCTCTGTCAGTTTGTGTTTATGTCGTGATGAAAAAGGACAGAGGAGTACCTCGCGCACTATCAAGGGGTTAATGTTATGAATGATTGATTATTTTTATTTTTTATTATTGATTAAACATTGCACCACAGTCTTAATTCTTTTAAATTCCTTTACAAACTAAAAAGGTAAATAAAAAAAATGATGAATATAAAAATGAAACGAAAATATGCTTATAATTATAATAAATGTACTTAAAGCGACCCTCGACGGCGGCGTGGGCTACGTGGTGCCCGTGTCGGAGAAGGTCTACCGAAGGTTGCTGATGCTGCAGAACGTCATGAACAACTATTGCTGTCATATTGCTGGACTCAATCCGAGGGCTTTTAGGTATTAATTAAACGTATTTATTTACAACTACCATCAAAATATTTTTATAATTTCCTAGATCAATCTCGAGATGACTTTATTGATGCCTTTAACAAAACAAACTGAGGGTAGCTGTCAAAAGGAAATAATTTTTCTGTTTTTCGAAACCCATATTATATCGATAAAAGAAAGTAAAATCAGTAGTTTGTATTACCAAAAAAAAAACCGGAAAAGGTCCTGACGTTTCGCTTCTTAGATTTTATAAAATGAAATATAAGTATGTTTATAAATGCTTTGAGAAATAAAGCATCTTTGAACCGAAACATTGCTAATTAAATTACTTTTGAATAGTAAAATAGTATATATATATTACAGGACATACAAATTCTCCCGCCGTCCAGTGTCGGGTGGCGCGGCTCGTGGGATGTTGGACGGTGATTTGGTCACGTTATTCACTTCGATGCCCGTCGGAGAACAACAGGACGTATGTACTATTTGTATATTATTGAAAAAAATTAAAAAAAAAATGGTTTTGAATATTTTGTTTGTTTCAGATTGCAAAAAAGATTGGTACCAAAGTTGAAGAAATATTCGGAGATCTGTATGAAATAGACAGACTGACGGCGCACTTTTAGTATTATGTCATTTGTAAATACACTGTTAAGGCTCGCCAAGTGAAGTTTTATTTATCCTTAAACCTATAAATATACATTTTCTTCCCCAACTCATCTTTAGTAATAGCACAACTTGTGGCATTTGCTATCTAATTTATTTGGATAGTAAATGTATGTTGATAAGTACATACAAAATAAATAAATCAGTGGCGCTACAACCTTTTTAGGTCATGGCCTCAGATTTCTGATCTGTTTCATGACCATTTTTTAAATCTAATAGCCAAGTAGCCTCCAGTGCCTGACACATTTCGTCGACTTTTTGGGTCTAAGACATGTCGGTTTCCTCACGATGTTTTCCTTCATCGTTCGAGTAAATGTTAAATGCGCACAAAGAAAGAAACTCCATTAGTGCACATCGAACCTACTACATCAGGTATGAGAGTCACACGCTGAAGCCACTAGGCCAACATTGCTCAATTGATAATTACGTAGTTACCAATATAAATGATTTAAATAAGTTTTAACAATAACCATATCAAATCCACTACAACTGCAGTCCTACAGCTATTATTATTGATAATAAAAATATTAAAACAAATGAATGCGATCCGGCGTTATAATACATTTTTGAGACAGAATTTACTGAAGGCCTCATTTCTAATAGGACTGAAATAAATTAAAGTAAATCTCTTTTGAAAGCAATTTTTTAAGTATATAATTTAACATTGGTGTGGTTGTATTTGGGCCGAGGGATCTACTAAAAACCCTTAAGCTTTTTGGGTAGTAACGCAAGGTCCCGGGGATAAAAATGACCCCCAATCCCTTTTTTAATTAAAAATATATCTGAAATTAAGTAAAAATCCAATCATAATGTTAAACGATGCGCGTCTATCGAGCAGAACGGGGAATTTGCTGTCGCTTGATTTCTGCCGGTGTTTGTTTCGTGTATGCGTCTATGATCATGCATTTTCCCATATAATAGCAATAAATGTCATAATGAGAAAATGTTTCGGTTTCGGATGCTAATTACAAAATCCTAGTATGCAAACAAGAAACATTAGTTTTGGATAAAACATTAAATTGGTATAAGAGTATGTGCGACACACACCAACACTTGCCGATACAATCAGGACGATAACATTATTCTCTGAATTGTACTTACGAAGCGTAGCTTCCGACTGCTAAGATTATCTGCTAAATCTCTGACATCAGCCACACTAACTTTAAGAACCTATCCAATCGCCAAACTCCAAAAAAGTCCTTTGTTTCCATTTTTTGCCATCGTTTCTTATAGTAAGGCAATTTGAAAAAAATAATAGTGGAGTTGCATAGTTTATGTATCCACTTTGGAAGATCTATATATGGTTTAAACAACTTCACTCAATAGAAAAAAATCCAAACAGGGATAGGGTCTTAAAGCCGGCAAGTCTCTGTATGTATCGGCCGGTATCTGGTTCATGATACCAATGTCAAAAGGACAGCATACCTTACTTCCTATGCCTGAGCTATCATTTTTGGGTCCGATACTGATATAAACCATTGCATCCGATGCACGTTCTATTCCAATAGTTTACATAGTAATATTAAATAATATATCAACAGTAGGTCAGAAAGGTATTCAATATCGTGATCTAAGATCATATCTGTCCGGAACTCCTACTTCCTAGATCCGACCGAACAATGCACACATTGTATTACTATGTAATCTTTATTGTTTTGTTTTTTTTTATCTTATCGCGTAGCAAACTCCTTTTACATGAATATTATAAAATACAAAACACTTTTGTTTTATAATATAATTAGTGTATAAACTATTCGTACATATTGATAATAAATAAACCAGTGCCGCTGAAACCATTGGTATTGGCCTCAGATATCTGTTTTGTTCTGATTTTTTTTAATTCTAATATATAAGTGTTGATTACAAACGACGTCGCCTTTTTGTTGTATTCACGATGTTTTCCTGCAGTGTTAGAAAGCAACTCGCACATATACAGAAAGAAAATTGCTGCACAGCCAGGTTTGAATCTACGACCTCAAGGATGAGAATCGCACAGTTAATAACATATACTTTATTAAGTTGACATTATAGTTCCCCAGTGCTGATTTATTTATTCCTACTTCTAGAAATTCTACTGAAAGTTGTGTATCCAGTTAGCGCTAAGTTATTTTGCCTACGATATCATATAACTGTGATATTGATTGATGATTGTCGTAACATCATTCATCGTTCTGTAACACACACCTGCGACTTCTTGTTGTCATGGAATTACGGGAATAAGTCTAAAACGTCTGTTATGTGTAATAATTCCTAAGATTTTGGTGCTCTAATCATTTATTTTATTTTCATTTATATAACTTGAGATTTCAAGTCCAAGTTGGAGGTACTAAATAATATAATCCGTTTAAGTAGTTTTAATTCAATTTTTAGTATTCGCGTTTACCAAAAACTGTAGTTACAAGTATATGGAACCATTTTAGTTTCTGATTATTATTTTTCTCTATAATTTTTTTAGTATTTTGCATTTGATATTGTACATTGATGTAGTAAGCTATTCTTAACTCAGCTCTTTTGCTGTTCACGTAAAATCATCAAACAATTTTTAAGCTTTTGCAATAATTCTCTCTATAGGTATGTATAGATAGTTTTGTAGTCTTTCTTTCGACATCCAACATCCTTGTTTAAATCAACAGTGGAATCTTTTTTGGAATATTCAGTAATTTCAAAAATGACTGTGTTTTATTATTTCCACGGATCAAAGATTTGATAAAATATTTGGGAATAATAGCTTTTCTTTTGAACTCTACAATATAGCAAATCAATCCCATCAAGAGCAAGTTATCATAATTCAGGCAGTCCTTATTTCACATAGAGAATTAATTGGGCCAAGTTACCACCGATGACTTTAAATAATAGCCATAGTAACTCTTCCATTCTTGGCGAATCCTTTTTTTCTATTGATAAAAAAAGGGATTGAGGGTCTATCTATCCGCTTAGCTCCTTCTTTATCATACTTTAAATCTCTACTGTACCCACCGACAAGCGATACCTGTCAACATCATACCCTTGAAATAATTTGCGTGATTAATGTGTCGTACTCATTGTCTACTTATGTTTTAGTAATTACTTTTTTCTTACAGTGGTTGCCTGGAAGAAATCGCTCGAAAGCGATGGTCCGTTGCCATCTTTTTATTTAAACTTTTCAATTTTGCTGGTTTCTTTCAATGACATGGTTAATAAATTAATATTAGGCATTTTAATTAAAACAAATATGTTTATAGTCTTTATTAATTGGTTCCTATATTATCTAATTAAAAATAACAACAAAGAATGTAACAGTATTATACAAATAAGTGAAGGTAAGATTGGTTCTAGTTACATCGGCCATACCTAGATAATTTTATAAAAAGAGAATTTAAAGTCACCTGTCACTTTAGTATAAAATGGCGCGCGAAAATATTATGACATCACTAAGTTACTCCAGTTTCTAGAGAATTAATCGAAAATGTACGTGTTGAAGGCATATGTAAGTTAAAATATATTATTTTTAACATCAAAACACGACATTAGTAACAGTATATGTATATATATTTTTAAATATTAAAGAATTAACCCACGAAGATTCTTTGTAACATAAACAATTAATATAGAGGTCGTATTCTAGTTTAACAAATTTAACGCAAAAGTAGTGATTTATCCTAAAAACTAACGCTACTTGATAGAACAAGGATTTTCGTTTAGTTTGCATTTTACTAGCCAAGCGCGTTTCCTGACGTAACTTATTTATAACTGTAACAATAAAAGATACTTAAAGCAACAAATTACTCTCGAGCGCCAAATAAAAGACTGTTTACACTTTCAAGTGAACCGCACAAAAAGACTGCAATAAGCCTTCTTCAAACAGGCGATTTTTAGTTAACTTTGACTATTCATCACACCATTTAGTGGAGTTTTGACTGAGTGTTGGTTCTGGTACTATAAAAGTGAAGTTTTAAACTGTTGAATAATAATCATAAAAAAAATTATTTTTATCTTCAATATATGTCTGACATAATTTTTATTATTTTTTACAATATGGAATCCAAACATCCTTAAATCTCTTTTATGCGGTTACTATAAGCCTAAATTTTGTATAACAATAACATTTTATTTCTTAGGAATTCATAATACTTGTGATATATTACGCAAACGGTTTTGCAAAGTGCAGCCTTCTCAAGTTTGACGGAGGCTTTAGCCATACGTTTAACGGGCACGTTTTATAGCAGACAATGCATCAACAACATCCGACACTCGTGCCCAACTGTAAAAAGCTTAGCGTGTAAACTGTAAACATAGGGACCGATATCACGAACGGAGAGGCGGATTTTTGTGGTTTTAAACTAGATTTGTGGCGATTTATTGCGCTGAGCTGTAGAATTGGTTAATTTTAGTTTTATAAAACTGCAGCTAAAAATGAAATAAGCACAGTAAGTTAGCATCGCGTTTTTTATAAACCAATTTTTGTATCAAAGCCAAATTTAAACAAAATGTTAACGATTTCAAAATAGATAAATCATCGATACACGTCTATTAACGACCTAAATGGAGATCATATCTAAAATATACAGTATTTACTTTCGTGTGCTTTATTGATCAAAATGTTTTTCATTGCTGTAAAAGGCTAGAATTTAGAATCCTTTTAAAGAAATGAATATTCTACATTTATCCTTAACGCTAAATAAATAAAAAGTTAAAATAGACGCAGCGTTCCAATCGCACAGTATATCGAAGTACACAACATGATTTATTGGCAATGTGGTGGCTGACTCCTGAACACCATTTGCGGCAAAATAAATGATCAAGGAGAATATTAGCTTGTACGGAATTGACTTCAAGATAAAGTTTAAACATTTTATTTTCTAACGTAAAAATAGGGTGTAAGTTTTATGCTTATATTGGTGTTACTAAACGATTAGAGTTTAGTAAGAACAAGATACAGAAGACAAAGTAGTCCTACCATGACTTTGGCAAGTATTTGACGCTACTGCGATAAATATTTCTATAAAATTTTCAGTTTTGTGTCTAAACTGTAAATTGTACAATGGTGAGTTTTCAGAAGAATTGTTCGGGTTGATCCCCCTTCCCTCATTTCAACACTGTACCAGCCGTTCATCAACATCACTTTTGCGAACTAGCGAACTGTGGAATGGACTCCCGGTTAGGGGCTTCCGTAAGGGATACGATCTCGAATTATTCAAAATTCGAGTTTTCTCCTCTATCAAAGGCCGGCAACGAACCTGCTAAATATGGGCGTCTATGGGTCGCGATACCTGCCCTTTTTCGTCGTCCCGTTTTTTCCACTATTATATATTATTTTTTATTTTTATAAAAAGTATGCTACATATTTTTATATCTTTATCTTACGTAAACGAGAGAGATTAATCTCTCTCGTTTACGACTTTACTTTTCTAATCTATCTAATCTATGACTTATGAGATGCCAACTTAATGATTCCCACCTACGGCCATTTTCTCACCGATAATTTTTTTGTCCTGAATTATGTCTCAGTGTCACCGATTATAACATAACTAATAATATATAAAATGTTATTTAGCAATAAACATCTCATAGGAGTCACGATTAATATTCTATAGAGAAATGGTTGAATGAAATTTTATTTGTATACACTGATTGTATTTATAAACAGACACAAAGAATTAATAATAAAATATGGATATACAAAGTGACCATATATTTTATGATAAAACACATATAATATAAAGCGCGTGAAGTGTATGTATTGCCGTAAAATTTACCCGTTATGTGAAATACGACTGTATGGAACTGTTTTATTCGTACCACAATGTAAAATAATGCTTTTAAACAAATAAGCGATATACTGGTTGACCCGAACTTGGTTAGATAGTCTTAATAATTATAGTGAATACTTTTATATGGCTCAGTGGTTAACCCGATATATTTTGGGTTGTTAAAAATGGTTGTTCTTGTTTTAAAATAGTATCCATGAGTTCAGTACAGGATATAAATAAGTATAGGAGAGGCTTTAGCGTGCGACACTCATCCCTGAGGTCGTAGGTTCGAACCCCGGCTGTGCACCAATGGACTTCCTTTCTATGTGCTCAGTCAACATTCACTCGAGCAGCCAAGGAAAATATCGTTAGGAAATCGGTTTGCCTAAGACCCAAGTCGACAGCGTATGTCAGGCACAGGAGGCTGATCACCCACTTGCCTATAGGCAAGATCTTATAAGATTGGCAAATGATTATGAAACAGATACTGAGGCACTAAAAAGGTTGTTTAAATTTATTTATTTTACAGGAATACATAATTTTAAGAAATGTAATAAAATATTTATAATGATTAAAGTTAAGATTAAAGACATAACCTATTTATTTTACGTTGCAGATATTGTGTGGGGGTCTGTCGCTTTGCTTCGCAGCATCACAGCAATGGGTGCCTTACAACAACTTGGAGTCGTTTTTGAAACAGCAACAGGACCAACAGGTAACCTCCTGTTGAATATTTATTTTCTACAAGAATTAAAAAATACTTCATAATATTCTCTGTGTAATCATAAAAACAATACTAACCATATAATTGCTATCGCTAGGTATTCTATAGAAACGAACCGAGCAAATACTATTCGTTCTTCGCATATTGAGCCCGGGAAAGTGTGACAAAGTAAACATTGAGCTATGTTTATTACTATTTCAAGAATATGTATATTAGAAAATAAATCAATTAGTAATCAGTGTTTCGTGGTGATACGATATTCAAATGTTTAAAAAATTGTTTAGATTTCTAACGTACGGTTATTCGACTTTCGTAGTTCAAGCACAGTTTAAATATTAAAAATAACTTAATATGGGTTCCCCATGGAACTTAACCAATCCATATTAAGTTATTTTTAGTTATTGTTAGCTGATTAAATTTAACAACGGTGATCTTTATTTCAGTTCGAAGAATTGTCGCGACGGTATCTTAAGCTAAAAAAATAAACTTACTCTTTTAATAATATAAAATAACATTACAATACAGAGTAGGTAAAATACAAAAGAACTAAAACGCTTCAACCTCAATAAGATTTTAAACGATATAAAATTACTTCCACCGCCGTGTTTTATTCAGTTCTATTACACAATTCTTTTCATAAGGCTTGTGTAATCGGACAATGGTTATCGAATGCGAAAAGTAAAAATGTTTTTATCTGTAGCGGCGGACATTTTATTTTTTCGTTGTAAAGGCGCGAAATGATTCGTGAGAACGAATTAATTTTATCGTTTTTTATGAACACAATATTGAATTTAAGGTTTTTAATTTAAACAATTTTAAAAGGTAGATTTAAACTTAGTATCATAATAGTCCTACTAATAGACATATAGTACAGTAATATTTTATTTACGTAATGCAAATTCCTAGAAAAAAAGAACAATAATAATATAGTACATAAAAACTTAAATGAAAAGATGATGCTTTACCTCTATAGGTTTTCATAAAGCTTTATGAAACTTAAAATCGCTTGGAATCAAGAAGCGGAAGTAATTAAAATATCTGATACCTAATCCGCTGTTTTGCTAGTAATTTTAATATATTTTAAAATTTGTAATATTTATGTTTACCATAGAAAATATTAGAACAGATAGCTTGTAACATAGAATACCGTAGAAATATATTTTGTATAATGTTACCAGATAAATTCACTTGAATAAATGTATAAGATTTTATGATTTTTTAGCCTGGTTTCTTCTTGATTATATGTGATGACAACATTATAGCACCTACAACTATAAATGTATTATGATTTACAGTTGCAACCCAGCGAATATTCGGGACACGATTTCAGCAGTGATGGATCAGATTATTCTCACTTCGGTGGTCACAATCTCCAGTCACAATCCTATCCAGTCCACCAACACGTCGAGGAAGAGAATCCAGAACCGATTAAGCATTACAAAGAAGTAATTGTCCCTTTACCAAAGAACGTTGAGTTCAAAGTCAACCAACCGATACTGATACCGGTGCCACATCCGATTCCAATCCAGGTACCGGTACCGAAAGCGGTTGTGATACCAATTATTAAGGAGGTGTCGATTCCGGTGGAGAAATCCGTACCGTATCCAGTGGAAAGGACAGTGCACGTGCCCAAGATTAAGGAAGTACCATTCGAAGTTGTCAAACACATAATTGTACCGGTTGAAAAACCGGTTCCATTCAAGGTGCCTGTGTATGAAACTATAATTCATACTAAAAAGGGCTCCCACAAGATTCGTTGATTCTATATCGTTACTGTTGATTTACCTATTTTATATTGTTATCTAGTTTTTAAGTGTACATATTAAATTTGTTTTGTTATTATTTTGTTTTCTTTGAATGTACCTTATTGAAGAATTTCGATTTAAAGCTTGACTTAAATCTGGTTTCGATAAAACAATTTTCTACAACGATGTTTTAAATCCTCAAGCGTTGTGAACGTATAATTTATTATACGGACACTAATCTACCTATATTCTAGTATTATTTCTGACTTGCCATTCTCTGTGAGTGTTTGCGGTAAATGTTGTGGACCAAAGATAATTTGCTATTCTTCCGTGCTAACCATTATTGACCAGACCAAATTCTCTCAGACTCGCCAGCCATGCCGGCTTCCGTAACTCATGTTGAGATATTGTAAAACTTCGTTAATCCGAATCCAAGTATAATTCACGATTCAGGGAGCTCCTCCCCACTTGCATAGCTTAATAGTTTTTCTCGACTATACGTATGTGAAAAGTAAGGGGGTAAGAAACTGTTGTTTTAAAACGTACGTAAGGAGTTTAATTTATGGGCAAAGATTTTTTGGTAATTGTATAAAAATACTTTTGTCTCAAATTGCAACTTATGTATAAAAGTTTTATAAAAGTATTCTTAAGTATAATTTGGCCTTTGTATGCTGTAAATGAATCGGGTCATTTCACTAATAGCCACATATTGTATCTGTCATTTATATTAGTATATGTAATGACATATAATAAAATATCGCGCTGCACGTGAATATTTAACAATTATTATTTACACCGTATTCACACAAGATGATAATCGTAAAGGTAACCGATGTATTAAATTAACTGAATAGAAGAATAAAATACGTTTTTCCAATTCAAATTCCTCGAGAAAATACGGTTGAGAAAAATCCATCGTGTCGTGTTGGATACGCTTTATATGACACGAAACGATATTGGTAAAATCTGATATTCTGATACGATAATTAATTGATTGAATTATAAACATAGACAATTATTTTAAATGTATCTTCTGAAGGTCACTGTTATAATTAGATATTTAGTATTTTCAGTTGGCAGTAGTTATTAGACACAAAGCATTCTGCGTTTTTCTTTTAAAGGTTTGCTTTTTACTTTTTATGTGTTTTTTTGTAAGTGTAAGATTCTTATTTTTTGTATCGATATGCCCTTTATAGCAAAAGCATCCTCCAAATCTCGCCATTCCGGTCTGCACTGTGTTCTACTCTCCTTTCTTGCGTTTATTGTAGCTTGGGCAGTTCAGTACCGTACCTCTAGCCATATTTTCCGCATACTTCCATTTAAGTTTATTTATTTTAGTGCTGATATATTACAAGTTAATTTTATTCAAATATAAATACAGAAATGTGCTTGATCTTCTTGCACTTAACAGTCGTTTATCATCCGATACGACTTCTAATTTTTGTCGTTATGTATAAAGGCAGACAAGCTCATACGGCCGGAATCTAATATAAGTGGAATTCAAGACATTTCTAATAGGACAGCGACAAAACTGTAAAAGCTTTTATTTTAATACGACTAGTAATTTGGTCTCCCGTGTGCATTGGAATCGAATGCGTTATTCAATACATCTTTAAAACGGTCTCATTGGGTCTCTTGCTTATCTAAAAAAAAATTAATGGTAATTCCATATTTTCTTTAAATTACTCATTAATTCACTTTTAGATATTACGTAAAGTTCGTATTTGCAGGTAGTATTAAGAACCAAATGTTAACATTATAATTAAAACCAAAAAAGATTACGACATTTATGTTATTTTTTTTTCACATCTTTTTTTTAATAATAATAATAATTTATTTATTGCAAGAATATGGTAGAAAATGTTAAGGTGGTACAATCGTAAGTCGTTCGCATATTCTGCCACACACAGACACACTACCTTGCCATGATAGTCACTTGAAAGCTTATGCTTTCTAAGCCTTTTATCAAACATTAAATAGTTTCGGTAGAAGTCTTGTTCTGTATAGTCACTGCAAAGTCAAGAGCCTTCGTAAATCTCAATAAGTCTACACAAGGCGACATCCTCAAATTCAAATTGAGAACACGTTATTTCCTTAAGCAACACTATTGTCCAATAACCGGATATTAAGAGGAAGTTCTATCTGTCTCTGTTTCCTGTCACACAGACACACCCGGATATTGGTTCCCGACACCCTAAGTAGCTTTGTTGGTCATGGGATTAGTGACGCGGGAAAATTGGATTTAGAAATTTGTTACTATTTATTATTCATTTATTAAATTAATTTCATGTTATATATATCTTTCGAAAGGACTTTCCTATTCCGTATTACTAAAGCGACTTAGTATTTGTAAGTTTTTAGTAGTGTATAATATATATAATTATATATAAAGATTTGTTGGCGTAAAAAGAACTTTATATTTAGCAAGTAAATTTTTGTCAAAAACATTATTATTTTACTAATAAAGGATATTATAGATATTTTATTTGATATACTAGTGGTTCATTGCGCATTACTATGCGTCAAGAAATCAATACATTTTACTAAATGCATACGAAATTGAGTTTATCATGAAAATATATCTTAACAAACAACGCACTTCATGCATCATATTCTGCGTAGATTTGTAAGCCTCTATAAAAACAAGATCATTCGTAAAAAATATTTCCAGAACTACATTTATCAAAACCTCATTAGTGCTGAGAATGGAGCCCACATCCCTTGTTACGTAATATAATATAGAATACGTAAGCCACTCGTATACAGCCTTTATTCCGACACCGTGGTAATGTTAACGCGTGCGTGTAAAGATATCTAGAATGAGTTTAATACAGGGACGGACTCGACTAAACATTAAAAGGTCCGAAGAAAAATTGTGGAATGATTTGAGGTGTATTGATTACTTTTAATATTGAATTTTATATCAGAGCCTCCCGTGTTTATAAGTAATATCATCGTTTATGGTTACAGTGCAGGAAATAAGGTGGTAATAATAAATAAGGTGTTCAAAGGACATAGGTAGAATTACTATCAAAATACTGTATAGAATAGTTCCAGGGCTTCCAGGGTGGAAAAAAGGAAAATTGTGTTCTGAAACGCCTTTTATTGTGAATTGATTACCATTTAAAACAATAAAATTTTAGTAAATGTACTCTAAATACATATGATAACAAATTTAAGTAAAATTACGTACAACAACAAAACATGTGATTTGGATCTCTGCCATTATTTTAGATTATAAGCTAAGTTTATAGTTATTAATAACCAATAATAATTACCATTAGTGTGTTACGATGTTTCAATAAAAATAAATCGCTTTAAGTGTGAAAGGGAGGGGCACATGGGAAGAGGAACAAGAAAATACTAAACTGGTGCCCAAGTCACAACAAACGCAAAATAGCACAACAAGTTAGAAGGTTGATAGACCAAATTAAATAAATACCCTGACACAGAGAGTGGCACACGTGTAGAAAGGATTTGGAGGAGACCTTTGCAAATTGGAACACAAAAATAATGAGATAGAGACATAAATATATCTAAATGTATCTGAAATAAAAGGCTATTTTATATAAACGCTATTCTGTAATAAATGGCTAAGCTATTAGTATATTTATTATTCATTATTATAATGGTGATAAAAATCGACTGTTGCCTTTACACTCAGTTAACTAGGCGTTAAATGTGATGAGATTGAGATGAAATATAAACACCTTTTAAATATGATCTAAAATATTTATTTTATATATTCACGAAACGGGGGGAAGCCATTACACATTTTTAGAAGCTTCATTGACAAGACAATCACTATAACTATATCAGGGCCCCTGTAGACGTAGCTGCGGTCCTGGCTATGAAGCAAAACGTATTATAACGGCAAAAAATTAAATGACGCGACAAAGTGGACTCTCTCGCCGCTACATTAAGTTTCCTCAAGATAATCGCTACAAAATATGTGCGTCGACTTATAAACTAGTTTTCTCAGGAACATATGAGTCAGTGTGGCTAAATATATAACCATGAGCTTCGATAAGAGTATTTTAATTTAGTGTAGCTTGGTACGGCGTAAATTCTTAAAAAATAAAACCTGGAATGGAACATTAAGGCCTGGTTGGATTTTGTAAAACCCATGTTTAAAACTATTGTTTCTGTTAAGCTATGACTAAAGATGACTAATGACGCATGGGTTTATCCATAGATAACCAAGCCAAATCCTTAGTATCAAGTGTGTGAACACTACTAAACTCTAGATAACCTAGGGTTTATTTTAGTAGTGTTCACACACTAATTGATACATGACATTCCAGATATATTTTAAGATACCCAAAGACTCCTTGTCTTGAAATATTTGAAATTAGCTGGTACGTAACCATTCATACGTAATTCTTTTTTAATTTTTCATAAAAAATAAGTTAATTGTTTAAATATTTTAATGAGTTAAAGTCTATTGTTGGTAACATAAGTATATTAAATAATTACAATTAAGGCAATTAAATATAAACAAATATGTATTTAAAAAATAACAAACAGACATATAACGTATGCTGGTGGTAACATATTTAGTAAATGTATGTACCAAATGAAATATACGATATAAAGCAAATAGAATAACAATTTTTTATTATTTACTATCAATAGCCTTAAATACTTCGGTTTCCTTAACATTTGTGTATAACAGTCTTTGTATAAGTAGGTAATTGGGTGATATAGTCCGTGCTTTTGTCTCTTCCTCGACTAAACGCTCAGTTAAAATATTGTCACCATATTTCTTGAACACTTCGTCTCTTCCATGATAATGACGGAATAACATTAACACACAACGGATAACAACGAATGATATCAATGTCACTAATACACAGAATATTGCGTAACGCCACCACATTTTGAAATTTTCCAATTCCAATGTTTTTTTTAGTTTCATACATTCATAGGAATCGTCTGTATTCGTTAGTTGCAGCACAGTAGATAACTTAAACAGCCATTTAATTTGCAAAGAAACAAATCAAAGAGAGTGAACAGATAATTACGTTCCAATTTTGAATATACGACGCAACACTGAACTCTCTGTTCAAAAGTAATTTAAAAATTTATTTTTGATTTAATTTGTTATTTATATTCGACACGTCTCGCGTTGTGAGGTGTGTTTACGAACTAAATGTGTTTGTTATTGTTTTCCTTTTGAGATGTCGAACCTTGAAAAAAACAGGAAAACTTGTGACATTGATTGTATAGTAAGTATAGGAGGTAAAGCTTATGTTGTGGATTATAGAGTAAAGGAAATAAGTGTACCATTCGTGTTCATTGTAATCTGATTTATAATTAAGCTTTTCCCAACGGCTATTATTCAATTTTTGGGTCAATAAACAAATTATTCTCTAACACAATAAAACCGTTAACATTGCATTTTAATTTTAAAACAAATACCTGTCTCAGGATTCCCAATTAAAATTTAGCTTTTGTTTTAAATTGTTTACAGTAACTTCTTATATTAATTTTGTGAGAGTGAGTGTGTCGGTGCATATCAGTGAGTGTGTGGGTGTAATGTATCTTCAACTCTGCATAAGGTGTGTTCAGGAGCCAAATCTTTAACATTTTTTTAAAATTAAGTTGAGCTGTTTCATATTAAGCAGCCTATGTAATGTAGATGTAGTCTCCCTGCATATATCGTCTGTCGGGGTCAATCCTCATTGTATGACCGACGTCAACATCCCTATTTTTATACAGAAAACATTAAAATATAAATTACTCGTGTATATTCAGCCTACAGCTTATCTATATCATAACAATTAGTATGCAGTCCACGCTAACTAAGCGCATAGCTCGAGACGGCTAACGAATACCAATCGATATATTAGTGGTCTAATGGATTAGGCTCTGGTGTATGATACTCAGCTTCCTAAAATACTGGTTCCTATAATTAACGGATGGTTTTGCTCTAATTAGATTTAAATATAAAAGATATGTAAAGCTATTCTTGAAGTGCTTTCAAGTAATTTTCAATTACTATCAAAATATTGGCACATTAATTAAATAAGAGTAAAAACTAAATCAATGTAAAAGAAACAGATATAATAAATATATACACTAAAACTGTAGTTAATACAGTGTAGTGTTCCAAACAATAGGTAACGATCTTTACCATGTGAGATGTAAATCAAAATTCCTTGTTTTCAAGTAAAAAATGGGTTTAATTTTATCAAAAAGAACTTTTTGTATTAAAATATTCATAGCACAAACCTTCATCATGAACATACCCCACAATAGACACACTTACTTTCACATCATCACAACCAAATACAGTATTACGTGTTTAATCATTTTTTCCTTTGGTAAATACTTGAAGGTTTTTTGTATATGTTCATTTCATCTTTGGCTATTTCGTATAATTATTTTTTTGTATATTATTAATGTGTCATCTGGGAATAAGAAATAAATAAAAAGAGAATGGAGGAGAGCAGGTTTACATTACAACGGTTATTTTATTATTAATTAATTAAAACATGGAGAAGGTAATCTAATAATTTCCCGAAATAGTCATGACTTTAAAACTGATTGATAAAATTAAATAATAATTATTTGTAACTGTTTTATTAATACTATGCAAGACGTATATATATATTTTTAAATATAGTAGAAATAATTGTATTTCCATATTCCTCACAGAAACCCTTGGCGCTTCATACGTCATGAATTTAGTCATTTATGTTAAATAATCAGTTAGAAAGAATACGCAAATGACAGCTCATTTCCCTCGGGACAAATACTGCTCCTGAATAAAATATGCAATATTAAATTACGTATTCGCCACATAATGCCATGTTATCATAGAAAATGCAATACCTCGCTGTAATGTCCTACTTCTACGATCTCTGTGACGCTAAACATCGCTACTAATTGTTCTCGAGCGCAACATTAAATGCGCACGGAATTCGAATATTTTCATATGTTGCGGTGGCAGAATTAAGTTCCAGGTCCTAAAGCTTTTACATTAAATCAATTTCATAATTTAATATTATTAAGGATTTGTTACTGAAATAAATTAGATAAAGTCACGGCACGTCATAAATGATAATCTCTATAAATAAAGGATGCTGTATGATTGTAACTTACAAGAATGAATTAAGATTTAATTGACAATATTAGCTTGAAAAGTTGTAGCCTAACATAGAAACAACCTTTTTGAGATAGAATTTAATATCCTTTCGAGATGAATAAAACGATTTTAACGGTGATAAGAGTTTTACAGTACGATTTGTCGTAAGCCTTAAAATTATCTCTTCATCAGCGCCAAATTTTGTCCAGCGTGCATTCTCTTGAGAACTGAGAACAGAAAAGGCACTAGGGAAAACGATGGATGTGGAAGCAATTCGATATACAAGCTATGGAGTTTTGCCATCGTCTTCATTGAATTGTGCCACGGTGCATTGTCTGTATGAAACATCACATTATTCTTCTTCAAATGGAGCGGTTATTCCACGTTTTTGTCCTTCAAACGCTCCAATAACGCTACCACTTCACTTGCTCTTGCACGTAATTTTTTATGCGTATAATAAGTCTTTGGAAAAAATTTCGCAAGAATAATGCACTTACTTGACTACAGCTTCTTATCATCAATCATTAGTAGTAATTTTCCATTATTAATATCATTTGACAGGTATAAGTAAAACCTGTATATCATATACAGCTGCTTTCTTCGTGTGTTTGTTCTTATTTTGTGGTCCAAAAAAACTGTTAAATAATTACCAAAACTATTTTATATTATTTCTTTTTTAGTCTCGTTCATTATTACTGACGATTGTGTTGGTGTTATATATCTTTCTCTATTCTCTGTCTTCGGCAAGCCGTAGAGGACCTTAACTTGGTCGTTCCAGCAAGTAGATGATCTGCCTAGGGAGGGTTACCTCTTAGTGCTGGTTCTTTAAAAAAATATCTCTTTTTTTATTTTATTTTTATTAGTAATATTATTCTTTTCATTATTGTTATTATGTATGATCATGTGTGTGTTTTGATAATTATGTAACGTATATGTCTATATATCTAAAGAAGTTCAGGTTCTATTGGTAACACACCGAAGAAATAAATTTCGATATCACGTGACTTTCAATACATGAGTCCGTAGTAGGGCCGTAATCCCGATTACTATGCATACCGCGCTATTTGCCTGCACTTGCGTAGTTATTCGACCTTCATATTTACATACAAATGAATTTCCGACGGTGCCCTGCCATAAGTTCGGAATGATTTATGTTCTAAGATAATTTAATATTGTTCCCGGAGCTATTTTATCAAAATTGTTTTAATGTCGCGTTCGAGCTAGATTTAAATTCGAGATAATTAATTGTTTACAGTTTTGCTCGTTTGCGAGTTGAGATAACAAAAGTTATTAAAGTATTAATTAAAACTGACTAATTATAACTGTATAAATGTTCTATAAGTCACGTATTGTAATTAAATGTTTTGTCCTCATCATTTTCGTAGTAAAGACTGTAGCAGTTGATTAGAAAACTCTTCAGCTCGTTTTAAGCGTTGAACCAATCCAAAAATTATGTCTCGTAAAAATACGAGAGTTTACAAAAGAAAAGATGTAGTCTAGTGCCTAATATAAAATGGAAGTAGGCGGGACACGTTGCTGCAAGATCGAAGATGGACAAAACAAGTCATATCACAGAAAGGACGCCGCAAAGATTACTCAAACGCGATGAGACAACGAACTTTCCAGAATTGCTAGCCATACTGACTCCAGGTGCTGGTGTAAGAGATAACTGGTATACCTTGGAAGATGCTTATGTCTTATTAACGCGAGATAGATATCATATAACGAGAGATTTTAACGTAGTTGATGCTCCATACTAAACCAAACACACGATCTACTCATCAATTACACGTATATATGATATATACAATACCAAGAAAACCATATTCAAGCTTAACCTGATAGGGTATTGTCCTTTAACCGATAATCCTAGATCTGCATGTCTGCATCAAATTCACTTAATTGCAGTTTATTGTACGTGAGTAACAGAATCTGTGATCAGAATATATGATCATTGGACGGTAATTAAATTTCTAGTGTTTGTTATTCATCTATCTATACTCATATTATAAAGATTTGAAATGAAATAAAATGAAATCGTTTATTTGCTAAGATAGTGGTACAATTAGATACAATTATTATAAATGTTTGAATGTTTGTAACGAAATGACTCAAAAACAATTTTTACAAGACCAATATCAATCAATATCTTAGGCAAGTACCAACATGATTTAGTGCTTGACATCGGAATACCAGTTTGAAACAGCTATTGTTTCACCAAAAATCGAACTCATATTCACTACCATTAAACAACAGAGGTGGTACAATTAAATTATATTTTACAAAAATAGTTTATTTTCTTAAAGATTATAAATCCAGTCGGTATATAGGTTGAGTGGTGTATAATGAAGGGGTTTGTTGAGACACAAGCTCTGGTTGAAGGGTTCGATATCCGTGCGAATACCGTGGAGGTACCAGCCACCTTGCTTCACCGCGTATACACCGCCAAAACTGGGACATACTGTGATATCTAAAAACATATTTGATTGTAAAATACATGGTTTTAATATATTTTTATAATCCTGATTGGCTTTAAAATAACTATGTATAGTTATTTTTGTTGTATGTCAGGAATAGTTTTGAATGGATTAAACCCGAAAAATAAAAATACATAGTTTTACAGTGCTTTGTATATCAAGTTTTAGAGTTGCAAGATAACACTGCCAGAGTGCTCGCAAGTGCGTTGCTGACCTTTTAGTTTGGAAATAGTTCCACGGGCATTTGGTTTCTCGACCAAAGTTGAACGACGAAGTGAATGTCAGGAAATATAACTATATAACTATAATAAACAGGTTAAATTTTAGGTCAAAAATTAAATTATTATAGGAAGAAAATAAGAGTCAAAATAAATAATGCAGCGTTAAGAAAAATAATTAAGGTAATGGATGTGGCAATAACAATGAATTTATCCACTTAGAAGGTGGATAGGCCAAATAAAAGCAGGTTGTACATGGCAGAGACTGGCACATTTCAGAGATGAATGGCGTGATTTGGAGGAAGTCATGCCAAAAAAGGGCACACTTATGCATACACTAGAAGAGGATGGAATGAAGTGGAAATGTGTTTAAATGTAATAGTGTATAAAGGCTATTATTATTATAAGTCAAGTTAAATACAAGTTTAGTGGAGGTCTCAAACGATATAAATCTTACCATTCCCGTAGACAGCACAAACGTCTTCCGCCAAGCACTGTTGACTCTTGTCTTTGTCAAAATGTATGGCCGTTAATTCTCCAGAAACCGCCCAACCTGTCGTCTGAAATTATTGTTCTTAGTTAAGGCTTTCTACAAGCTTACAGTAAGCTCACTAAATATAATATAATAAGACAGTTCAATAGAGAATACATTATTATTTTAAAGTTGCATTTATTATTTAATATTGCCAGCGTTTCTATTTATATATATTTAAATATTATTATAATTACTATAATAAACAAACATATAACATAACATAAACATATAACAAACAATAAATAAGCATGTCAGTAACCTCACGATGTTTTCCTCCACCGAACGAGCGAGTTTTCAATACGCACATAGAGATTTACAATCGAAATTACTACTTACAATCTTATACACAATAATAATTCAGAACGTATTAATTTCAAAATCTCTACACAGTGAACTTTTAATAAATAATAGTTTACACAGATTACATTAAATGTGTGACGATCTGTCTCTAGAGTTTGTCACTTTGACTTGAACCTAACAACTAAATAAATATATAAACTTATAATCTGTTGAACGTATACACCAAACTAATTAGGTAGATAAAAAATATTTTTACGTACGGCAGCATCAGTAAACTCCCGTCCATCACTCAGACAAGCGAAAGATATTGTCTGGGTTGTGTCTACTTCTTCTTCTGTCTTCAATGCCGCGATGTCATTCGTCGAGCTCGTGTAATTTTCATGTACTAGAACTTCTGATATCTGAAAACAATTGCATTAGCGATAAATAAATGCAAATCAGGGGTTGAACCAATGGAAATGATGGCAAAATTCTATAAATTTTCCACCGTAATCTCCAGATGTAAAGCCCCAGCGACTTTTTCTGTTATCAGTCCTCAAGAGAATACCTGCTGGATATAAATTTTGCGCTGATGAAGAGGTAATTGACGAAACTGAAGCCTATTGAGGCTAAAGACAAATTGAACTATAAAATCGATATGTTAGCTATAATCGTTGTAGAAGGCATATTGAATAATTAAAAAAAATACTATCAAAATATATTTTCTGTTAGACAACTAATTTTTCAACATGGTGCTCTTCGCAACCGTTGCGCCGGCTCCATCTTAAAAAAAATATATGTACTTATGTGTTTTTAAAACTTTTATTTTTCGCTTTATTCTACGTTTGTAAAAACACGACACTAACAATAGAAAAAAGATCTTTAAGTTTTATTACAGTGTATTATCTAGTTAAACAAAATTTACTCGCATCATTTTTCCCTAACGCGCCAAAAAAAGTATAACTTCAAAAATTAAATGTTTATATGTAAATCTGGCCGATTGACTCGTCTTGCCCTTCTCGGGTGATAATAATAATAAGTATTGTACTGTGTGGTCCCAAGGTTGCGACGGATGACGACAACGCTACCTACGGGTATTCTAACTAAATCGAAATTGAATAAAAAAGCATCGGGATATCAGCCGCTAACAAATTCGTTTAAGTATTGATACGCAAATCTTAAAAGAACAGCACTACAAATAAACTTGTGAGTCTTCTTTCGATATGAGAGTCTAGAAGGCGGAATCTCTTCATAATATAACGTAAACCTACAATTTACCATGTATTATATAAAGGCAAATATAGGTAGACAGACGGTAATTTAGAAATAATATATTACTTTCGCCGTATCATCTCGATAAACTCAATGCCATTAACTATTAAAAAAGGTATTTACTTCAGTGCTTAGTTTCATTGAGACGATTTTAATATTTCATTTATGACTATAAAACTACTCAGAAGTATGTATTTTTAATTATGTATTTAAATTAAGCAAGGATACAAATTACAGAGTCCAAATGGTTAAATATATTAAAATTCATGATAAGATAATGTAGGAAAAGAAGTGTGAGATTCTCGTTTATATGGACCAGATTAAAGGAGATTTACTTACTTTTAAAATTTTCTCATTTTCTTTCATATTTTGTAGAGAAGCCTTGCCCAATATTACAACGATGTCTTCAGCTCGTGTAAAATTCACACAGCGTGCAGCTGTAAAGTTTTATATTAAATTCTTTTAATCAATTAGTTGATTTTAATGCTGATCACTAGATGGCAGTTGTTGCCTTTGGAAGTCGGTGATTTTTTGTCTATGTACAATTTACATACTGGCGACGTATGTGAGGTAACGAAAACATTAATTTTTAGTTCAGCGTCATAAAATAAACTATTTGTCGGTCTGCTAACTTACGATATTTTTATCCAAACAAAAAACTTTAAACTCTGAAACTTACACCAGGCATTTGGGGTTAAGTTATCTTTTTAAAAGTTATCAACTTAAGTTATCTGTTGAACTTTAGTCTCAAGCGTAACGAGTTATATTGGAAAGAAAATTGAACACGCTGTAATTTTTCGTCGAGTTAAGACACAGTTTAATGCCGTCGACTGCATTCGAGGCGGTAATCACATTACCATCCGCTGCTAAAGCTTACCCACTGTGCGATTTAGAATAAAAACTAATAGTACTTGCTTTAAGGAATTTAGGCACTCCCGTCTGTAACAGTGCTTTTATTATTTGCTCATATAAGGCTTTTCAGTTGTTAAGTGTTTAACGCAACACAAGGAGATTTGCAGCCTTATGGCAAACGGTAAGTCGGAACGATTTGGATATATCTGCAATGGCAGCTGGTTCCATAAAGTGGTGGTGCACCAGGTGCGAATTCAAATTGCAGTTCTGATACACCTTATATAACTATTCTAATTCTTCATATACTGAATTTCTGTAGTTTTCAATAGCTATATAGCGTAGTAGGTAAACTTCCTTATTCTTGCCAGGCGCTAAAATAAAAAATACTTCCTCCAACGTCGCTTTATTTTTCCGGGTTGACATTTTCATTTTTTTAAAAGTACTTGCGAGTCGGGAGGGCAGAAGCATTTTTTGCCCGCATTTGTTTTATTTGAGTTATAGTCGTGACGTCATTTACCGAGCAATAATGAGTGAAAGATATTTCTTTTGCATTTTTCTTGTCCTAAAGCCGGATGACATGTACTTTCAGTATGCAAATTGTGACACTTTTATAACTAACTAGCTTGTCCCAACTTTGCAAGACTATTTTTCATTTTCTAAATTGTTTTCGTATTCTTATTTCTATATTAATATTATAAAAAGAAAAAAAAAATGGATTTATAAAAGTATTTCTTTGGCAGTGGCGGTAAGACAGATTAAGTTATACAATTGTTTTAGAAAAGAAATATGATTTTTTTTAATCACAGGCTTTAGTGACACACTCACAAATACACACCCGTATTCTCTCTGTAAACATTATTGTTTAGCCTGTAAATATCTTAATTGCGTTTCGGTTTACAATTTATTTTATCTTTTAAATAAATAAATAATATTTATATAGAAATGAGAATACGATACCTGGCTTTTAGAGAGTCTACATTAAATAACATGGTCACCAACATAGACTCCGATTAGAAAGTCCAGACTTCAGGAATGTAATTAAGTACATAGTTCCTTCTTTGGCGCCTATCGGTTTGGAAATACTCTAAGTTTTTGACAGTTGACAGTGGCAGTAAGACTATTCTATAAACAAATGTTTTGACATTTCACCGATGACATAAACATACAGACACACAACAGTAAAAAAATTAACTTGAATGTTCTTAATATCCTCACAGTGCAGACGAGCAGTTGCAATTGTATTCTTTGTACAGGTTACACGATAAAGCTATTGTAAAAGTCGAATAATACCTGTTACAATAATATTGGTGGATAAAAGAGCGCCGTCGCAGTAATATTGGAACTGATTGGTCCCATTCTTTACAAATATAGCGGCAATCCAGCTGAACACTCCTGTGACGTCATCAGTTGTTCCCAAAGGACACGAGTCGTTGTACTAAAAGTTAGAAAATTATTATCACTTTTACACTTTTAAACATAAATGGGCTTATATTTCTTAAAGTGAAGATGGTAAATTTTTTATTGTACGTCACGAAGATGTGCAGCGTTGTCGAAGAAAAGGGAGAGAGCGATTGAGACCGAATAAGAGAGAGTAAGAAAGGGAGATCGAGAAAAATACATACTATTGATTGATGTATTTGTTTAGAACATATTAGAATTTTAGATGGCAATGTACTTTGTTTTTTTTTGAGGCAGAGCTCATCTGATATTAAGTGATACTCATGGATACTTTCAATGCCAGAGGGCTCGAGAGTGCGTTGCCGACCTTTTAACAATTGAAACGCTCTTTTGCCGAACTTCGGAAATACTTTAGAGAACCTTGGTGGAACGCGGCAAAAACTGACTTAAAAAAAGCTCAAGAAACTTTTGAATAGTATTCATGTTGATCGATTTGAAACTATTACGACGTTAAAAGCGGTTTTCTTTTATAATATGCAATTTATTTATCCGAAATGATCAAAGATATATTATGTACAGCGGAACAAAAGTTTTTTCCTCTAATTATTACTCAGCCTTGAGAGATCGTGAGAGGAACATTGTTTCCTTCGAGAATTGTAAACTACGGATGCGGTATTTATTATATTATTTTTACAGGTCAAACGGACAGGAGTTGATTGTTAATTGATACCGCCGCCCATGGAGAATCGCCATGCTAAAAGATAATTGATACTGAAAATTGGTTTGAAAATATTTCAATGGGTACCTAGGTCGTTCCGCATACAGCGCGACCAAAATATAAATTTATGTTAATAAAATGATAATGTTAATAAAAGACAATACTATAAATTTATTTTTTATAATCCCAATTAAGAAAACATAATTATACCGTTCCGCACCGGGTGTCACCTTTCTTGGGGTGACCCGGTCTCTCAACTTTAAAAACAATGTAAATCTAAAATTTCTTTATCAGGGATTCCTCCATTAGCACTAGTTCAGCTCTGTGGAGTAGTTCAGTTATGTAGAATTCGGGGGTTCCCGCAAAAGAGCCTGACGCTATCGTGGGGGATTCCCCGTCACATACTCGCGATTATTATTACGATATTTTAATGAATGTCCATGTCCTTTATCATATAAAGTTTGCTTTTTACTTTCGACGGGATGACACTACCAACTTCCGCACCGTGTTTTACCCAAGGTAGCCACTGATTATACGAAATAAGATTATATTTTTATCAATTGTTCTGTTTTGCACGTGTTTGTTCAAATATATTTTGATTTTACCGTGCCTTTATATAATTAATATGAAATTTTCATGTTAATTTGTATATCACGCATTGTGCCTATATTATAATTAATCAGAATGTACCACTTTTTTTGAAATAAACGTGACATTTGTTTATTTTCTATCATTAAATTAATAAAAAAATGGTATACAAAGTGTACTGTACTTAGACATCAATTAATTACACGGAACAACAACTTTTACCGCCAATTAATTAAAAAATATGAAAAGAAAAAGAAATGCCTTAACACCTCATCTATTTTTACGAGTTTGTAAGTCTGCATCCTTTGTTAACGTGATTGATGTAGTGGGTCGCGTGTTGCCAACTATCAGCAACTGGCATTGTTACGGGGTTACCATTTAACTCAAACTTTACCCTGTTTGCGAAGGGGAAAATAAAAGGTTCATTATATCAGTAGGGCTTCAACATAGTTGTTTTTAAATAGGTATTCACATGGCCTTGAGACTCCTTCTTCTCCTTCGTGCCATCTATCATCCATCATCAAGACTTGTGTCTATGGCCAGGTTGCTTTCATTTGGTTTGAAAAAGTAAAGATTTTAAACAAAATTTGGTAGAAAGTCGTTTCTACTATTGAAATTTGGTAGAAAGAGATTTGAAGAATCTCGTATTTTTGGTGGCTCAGAAATTACAAAGAAGAAGTATCCACTGACTAGATGTAGTGAGGCGTATTCTGCGAGCCTTCCACTTATATTTTATTCTTCTGACTGCACCAAAGGCTATATTTCTAAGTTAGGAAGTGACACTTACACGGTGGAGGACAACTTGAGAAAAATTGGTGGATTCCAAAAATTTACGACGCGTATCAGGCACAGAAGTAGTTCTTACGACAACAACATTTTTGTTTGACTATTACAAATCAGTAACCTGTACCAAACTGTAAATATAATATATATTGCCGCGTATCTCCCTAGTCGTTTAACACGAATGTATATGATTTCAATTAATGTATATTTTTAGTATAAATATTAGAGTTGGATACAGTCCCTGGACACAATGGTAGAGGAGTAGACTGAGAACGACTGTACCAAACTAAATACTTTATACTACATGTTAAAAATAATTCTATTAACCCTGTGCTGTAATAATTCCGTTTTCATTCAGCCCATATCAATCAGAGTAAAAAATTGTGACCATTAATTTGAAAAAGAGCGAACACTTTGAAACCCCTCGCCGCAAACAGATATACATATATACCGATGAATAGTGCGATTTTTCATTCTACTAAAATCAATGATATAGTTTAAGAGTTAGATGAGCATCCGTACATGTTTTTTTACTGCTTGAATCGTTGTTTATCGTCGTCTTATCCGGTTTTAATGATATATTCTGTGTAACCAAAATAAAACAATAATATGTTCTGGCATCTTGCTAAGTTCTGATCGGCCAAATCACAACTTAGCAAGTCTACGGAAAGAAGCTTACTGACTGGCCCACATGGTGTTTCTTGTATAACAAGAAACATGTACTCTAATAAAATTTAAAATATTAAAAAATAAACCCTTATTATACTATATTAGGCCAGTATTTTATTTATAATCATTTGACTTTTATTACTATTACTACAAACACAATCAAAAATCAAACGCCAAAAAACTAACACCGCTTAACTTCACAATAGTTAATATAAGAACCAAATACATACATATATTTATTATTTTTTATACTGAAGACATATAAACACTTTTACGATTAAAATCTCGCTCTTAAGCTACAAAATAAACACATCGTTATGACGGGACGTATTCACGTCACTGAAATATCGCTTGACAGATCTATTAATGACCTTTGTTGAGGTTTAAAACAAACGTGCAATAGAAAATGAATTTATGAATCCTGGTCTTCCATTTATGGTTAGGTTAGAACACTGCAATGGATTAAATTACACTTCGGAATGAGAATAATCGAGTGAATGCTGCACAGTTCTAGTTAAAACTTATAAGTATTTTTAATTGGCAATATTTTTATTATACCTACTGTTAACAGGCTAAACTATATTAAGGATAACCAATAAAAATAAAAACCTCTCCAGAGTCATTAAAGGCTTTAACCATGTTATCTTTCACGGGTGATTATTGACTAGACATAAAAACAACTACTTGTAATTTCATTGCTAAGTTGTTTAAATTCATGTTCGGTTTGAGTTATATAAAATGAATTCAATTTGAAGGCGTTCAACGAGGCCATTTTCTAGACAAATTTCCTTAAAGGGCTTTGATATTGCCAAAACTGCTTTATTTTGTAAAAGAAGTTTAAAATTTTTAACTAAATACCAGTTTTTTTCTGTCTGTAGATGAATAATATTGTTATAGGTACAAAAGGGAAATGTAAAGAATTACAAATCTCTTGATGTTTTTGTTCTTACTTTATGTCGCAAAACCAACGACAAACTTTAAATAGAAACTATTTTAAAGTAGCATACTGAATACTTTTTAGATGCTAATATTAAAACATGAAAGACGTAATTAAAATGTGAAAAGCAAATTGAAATAACTTACATAAGTTTTTGTTTCATTAGCTATTAAGGTCACTGCGTGAGAAATTGTATTTATAACTTGGGATTCTGTTGATGTAACATATTCATTTGTTGTATCTTTGTACAAGTCTATGTAATCAATTATTGGATAATCTGTAGAATTGTCCTCATTATCATAATCTATATCTATAATATTGTCGATTTCAAAAATTGGATCAAAGCTCTTCCGTTCCTTCTCCAAGCTATCGTCAGAAATTAAATTTGTTTCTGTCGTTAAGTGATCGTTTATGTTATGAACGGTATTGGTAATATTTATAGATTCTTCATCATAATCCAAATTTAAATTGCTATCGTCGATAATAAATGATTTAACAAAAATGGCTGTTCTATCACTTTTATTAAACGATTGATATTCTAAATCCAAATCAGTGTCACCTTTAATCTCATCTTTTAAGAAACCGGAAACACCTGATAAAATTGTATTAATATTTTCACTACTAAAGTCTATAACATCACTTTGAACTTCACTTGGCTGAAAATAATCAACTTTAAAGAAGCTATTCACGAACGTATTAAGACAGTCGTAGTATGTATCACACTCACAATATATTCCACACATTTGAATGAAAAATAAAATAATTTGTAGGTTCATTTTGACGTGAGTACATAGAGCATGATCACGAACAAATGCAGTACAATTATAAATTTATAATAATTAAATTTAGTATTGTGGAGGTAAGTAATGACCTCACCTTGGGAACTCGTGGTGAGCCTGACTTTGATGGATGGTTCGCACAATGGGTGGATAATAGGCCATTTTAGTAGTAATCGACGAGCTTACAAGAATTATTGTTGCCTTGACGTATTTGTGTTTGAAATCTAGGTTACTTAGAGAAAGTGGATTTGTTAACAATGGGTGCGGGAGCATATTTGTTACTGTCATCTTTGTTAAGCTTTTATATAAAACATTTGTGTAATGCATACTTTATATTTCTTATGCAATATTTTATTTTGTAAACTTTGAGTGTAATATTTCTATTTTATATTGATACTATTTAAAATTAAATTATTCATAAAAGTCTGTACTAAAATCGCATTTATTCCGATAAGATTTGTATGTAAATAAAAACATGTTGATTTTGGGTCTATTAAATTTTTCGAGATTTCATTTAAATGTCGTATAACTAATATGAGGTAATAATAGAGTTATTTACCTGTACGGAAGGAATTATATATAAATTTAACTGCGTATGTATCTGAATTATTTAAATTTATTAATGAAGTAGTGTTTATAACGATTAATTAAGCATAAAACATAATATATATATATATATATATATATATATATATATATATATATATATATATATATATTTAAAAATGCAAAGTTGAAGCCTTTAGCATTTTGGCAGTGTTTTTAACTCAAACATACAGTTTTTATTCATTTAAAAGAGGCATTTGGGCAAGAGGCCCATATCTGATAAGTCGTACTGCCGCTCATGGATATGTTCTTTGCCAGAAGGATCACTAAAGCGATGCTAGCCTTTTAAGTAGCGGTACCCTATTATGTATGAATTATATAAACATAAAATTCTAAAACTTACTTTTAGTGAATCGTTTTCGACGTCCATATCAGTAGTTAACTTATCTTCACCAATTGATTGCATCATTTCCATTGTAGTCACCTCGAATTCGAAAATATAATCAACCACACCTATTTTTTGTATTTGAACATTATCAAACTCAATCTCCACTCTTCGCTTATCTCTATTCTTCTCCACATCCTCTAAACTAAAATAGTCTGTGCTTTCTTCTATAGTCGTGTCTAAAATATACTCTGTGGTAGCATCTTCCGTCGTTTCTTCATAATACGTTACATTTAGTTCTGTTATTGTTGGAATTCGTTTTATCGTTATATTAGCGTTGATATAGTTATAAACATCTGGCCAATATCGGATACTGTATATTGAAATAGACAATATAAATATTATAACAGCAATTATTAACAAAATTAACAGCTGTATAATTAATTTTGTCACAGATAATTTCATTTTGCGTGTTGCTAATTTTGATTTTGATTCGGTACTGTGCGTATCATGCAATGTGTAATAGATAGAACAATTGGTGATTTGTGGCATTATAAGAGCCTTATTTGGAGAAGTTAATAAATGGCAGACAATTCAGGGTTATATCGACACTTCCCATAAATAAGAACATTCTTTATGATCCCATTGCTGACTGAGGTTATGGCTTAATGAAAGGTCAGAGACATAATCCTATAAGCTGGCTTATGGCTACGTGAATATTGATAGTTGAAGTGATTTATAACAGGAGTAAAATAATTTAAAAAATTAAGAAAGAAAAATAATAATAGACAAAATACTTTTCCTAACTAAGAATAAGAATATTTTTATAACAAATCGATCTAAATGTCTTCTTTCTTAAAAATAACTTATTATTACATATCATGCGTTGGTGTTGTATGAGGGTATGTTAAGTGTGTAGGTTTATGTTTTAAATGCCGAAAAGATTATACTATGCAATGCTACTATACGTTATATAGGCGTTAAATAACTCAAAACTCATATTTTAATTTAATATTAGTACCTGGATGGCCGAGCTTTGCTCGGTATTTTTATTTTTTTATAAATTGTGTTTTTGGAAATTATATATAAGTACGAATTACATACTAATAAAATAATGAAATATAAACATAATAGATTATATATGCTGGAATAGCTTTAGTGTTGTTGTGTCGTTAAAGCAATTTTTAAAAAAATAGTATTATTATTCGCCGATGGACGTCAGGAATATTCATTTTTCAGTTTAAATTGGGACTACTCAAACACCACCTTTTTGTTATTTTCTATCATTTATTCCTAGCTCGATCGATTTATCGCCCCCGAAACCTCCCGTATACTAAATTTCAGGAAAATCGTTGGAGCCGATTCCGAGATTCCAATTATATATATATATATATATAATTGGAATCTATATAATATATATATATTTATATATATATATATACAAGAATTGCTCGTTTAAAGATATAAGATTTAACATTATTTGTTTTATCGCTTATATTTAGATTTTTTTCCACAGTTTCGTTTGAAGCTGTTTTTAGTAAATTCATTTGTCGCTCACATTCTTCATTGGTAAAGTCTAGTCCATAGACTGCCGTGATTTACGGGAAGGGATAGCTGTATATCGATACATGCAATGTTTAAAAGTTAAAAGTATTTATTTGTAACCTTTTTTAATTATTTTTTTACATGTACTCTCTCTTACTTATATTACTTAGGCCTTGTGAAAATATATTATATTAGAGCTAGAGAAATTAATAAGTTCTTTATTCCTATTTATTTATTTATTAAAGTTCACCACATCATATAAAATACTACATCTAAAGTATATATTTAAAGGTATCTTTTCTAAAACATATTACAATTATGGAAAACGTAAATGATACAAAAACTTAATAAAAATTTATTACACTACAAATTTTAGATAAGTATAAGATAAAATAAAAGTGAGTGAAGCACCGGATTAGGTAGGCACTTAACAATACTTTTTTTGTTCAGCCCGCTACAGAATATGTCAAGCTGTGGATAAGTAGTGTTTATTCTGTTATATTTGCGAGTAATTGGCATGAGAGGTGACAGAGGAATTTTAAATCATTCATAAAACAGCGCCTTCCGCTTTTTAAATGCAACCACAACGTAGCCTTTGCTATAAGTGTATTAGATCAATCCTCATACTAAGAATTTTAAGGATTTAGATAAGACACATTTTTATATCTGTTGTATATTTTTTTATACCATGCGTAGATTTAATTTAATTTTTCTAACCAAGCACTAAACAAAAACAAAATAAAAAAATCGCCTTAAACAATTTCTTTTCGCCTTAATAAAATAAAATATCAAAAATCTAACCTAACCTAAAATAATTTAATGAGTATTATCGATAAAATAGGGTTCATCCCTAATTCCAGGCAACTGAACCGCAACCCGTCAATAATCGATTAGCTAGGCATTTATATCGATAACCCGAAGCACTAGATTAATGAACTGTAAAGTGAATTACGCAGTGAAACAAAGTTCTGTATAAAGTGCCAGTGGAGCAAGGAACGAATTCACATAATTTTTAACAGTATATATTTTACACGTGTATTTTTAATAGACATTTCCGATAGTTATATCTGGATATTAATTAGGCAAAATCAGTTAAATAAAAAAAAAATGTTAGAATATTGGTTTTGTTTTTTGACTTAGATTTAACTTAAACTTACGGCAATGAGAATTTATATATAAAAATAAATGTGTGCGTGTAGTAGTGTACACACGTAAGTGAAACTTCTTTATGACCTTATTTTTCGAAACATGATCTTTTGCAAATTTACAAAAATTGGTTAAATAACGTTCAATTAGATAAAGTATAACAAAAGGCTTTTATTATCATAGACATATAAATAATACAATTATTTCATTTAACCTTATTATTACTAAGGTTATTACAGAATTATATTAACTGTAATATAATTATTACTATCATTGTTATCGTTATTATATATTTTAGTATTTAATAGGTTCGAATCTCTTCGAATCAATCGTGATAGGGACAAGAAAAAGATTGCGCGTAACGGAACGGAAATTTAATAATTTATTTTTGTGTATACTCCCATTCGCAAAGATAAGGTACCTACGGCTCGTACGGTGAAGGAAAAAATCGCGAGGAAGGTGCCTTAGACCCAATAAGGCACAAAAGGTTAAACACCTACTTGCCTATTATAAATAAATATATGATAGGTAACAGATATATAAATCTGTAGCCTAGGCCTGAAAAACTGTACAATATAAATATTTATGCGGTTTTGATTTTTTAAACAGATACTATAGCTTTGAAACGGTTGTGTGTTAATTATCTCCCGATTTCATATGTTATCCCTAAATAAATGAGATTAACCCTTTCCGCGCTAGCACTTACCAATTGTGTCCATTTAAATTATTTATTCATAGAATTAAAATACCCTTTGAAGATTCACTAAAGGGCGGTTCAATCGAATTACGAACTTCAAAAGGTGTAAACCAGTTAAGTTCTAAATAGATTAGTTGGGTGGCGCCACTGTGCTCGATTTCAGGGAGTTTTTGCGGTGCTGGAGTAGGTTTAAGGTGAGTGTGTATTGGGAGAAGTTTTCAGATTGGGTTTTGTCTTACTTAAAGATTTTTTAAACTAAACAAGTAAGACGTACATGAATCCAATTAGTCCACAGTCCGCTAAAAGACACTTTCTATTGCGAATTGATGAACTGTAGGGCCTTCCCTGTGAGATACGATCTCCTATACTCCTCCCTCATAGGCCAGTAACGCACCCACTAATATGAGTGTCTATGGACTGCTATGAATGCCCTTTTTTGCGTCCCGAAGACTAGTTATCCTCCCCTATTTTATAAAAGTTACTCGATTAAAACATATGCTGTAGTATTCGTAGAAAAGGATCACAGCAGATCCAGTAATATTGATCGCTTTTTAACGAAGAAGCAGAAGAAAACACTTTATTGTATGTAATAAAAAAGGATGTTTAAGAGAGAAAGTGTACTTGCCTCCAGATTCGATATTACGATAGATAGATTAGGTTACGATCGTATGATTACTCCTCTGCCATTAGCAATCCGGGAAAAGTTGTTTCACGGGGTTGGGAACACATGTTTTATATAAGTGAACACGGGCATTTAACAAAGCAAAACTTGAAAGACTAATTTTTCATCCGAAAACGGAAACAGTTAACAAATTTCATTGAAAATTATTTCCAGTGAGATTCATTATTACTCCTGTATTTCGTTATTACGCGTGAATTTGGCGTAATTTCGAATCGGTTGTGTTACACACGTTGCAGCCAGTTAAGTCTGATGGTCGAATAACTGCATCGGATCATTGGTTTTAAGTTGAATGGCGTGTCGGACAAAAGCTAGGCTAATATTTTTGTGAACTAGATCAAAGGTGACGCAACCGCAAAATATAGAACAAGCCAGCTGCGGCCGTCTAATTTTTTGCTATTAGAATGTGTTTCAAATCTTTTTTGTGTTGTTGAATAAATTTTCAGCGGAGAATTATATGTTACACTTTAAAATCTATTTTACAATTGGAGTTGGCGCGGCCGCAGAGCAGCGGAAAATAATAAACGGCTTAAATATAAGAGCCATCAAACTTTAATTTTGTTCCCTTTGGAGTAGAGACCCTTTGGCCGTGGAGTTCAAGCGCACAATTCTTATTAAAGATTTAAGTTTGCGCCTGCAGATAGTACCGGTGACCGCAGAGCAAGGTCTGGTTTAAATTCTGTATAATTATGTGTTGTAAATTATAAAATTAAATATAATATAAGATATTTTACAAAAATCTATTTAGGTCTATCATTGTTGAATTCAACGTAATCTTAGCTGATGTTTAGCAAGGCAAGATCTTTTACGGTGGAAAAAAACATCGGGACATAAAATTTGTTAGACTGAAAATCGACGTATATTGAGTACAAGAAAATTATTACCTGATCTTTTAGGAAAAAAATCAAGATATCAGAATCCACGATAAACTTTAACACTAAGATTCTTATTTATGTATATTTATTTATTTATTTATTTAACGGGTAATGATTTTTTTCTATAGTAACTGGGTATATGAAAGTAAAAAAGTTAAAGTTAAAGTTTTGTATCTACTCATCTGCCACATTTCAGATGGTAGCGTTTGCAGATGCTTAGGATTCTCTGACAGACGGTGATCCAGAAAGTTTACAAGATCTTATCGTGGGCACCAGAGGCCGATCCCTTGCTCGTTGAACCAATCAAGTAAAGGCTCTTACGGTTTTTATCATCTAGCCGCAGAGGCTTGACGAAGACAGGGGAGAGTGGAAGAAGTTGTGCGGCGCTACCAACACGACCTTCAGAAATAAAGAGCGTGATTGAAAATAAGGTTGGTTCTCTGTTCATAAGTAAGTCTTCATAAACAGAATATTTCTTCAAACATACATATAATTGATTAACGCTCATTGTGTTACAAGCTTTAAGTGCATATGTCTTCGGCATCCTTTAAAGTTTTCTATCCGAAGAATTATCAAGGATTTCTCGTATTTGATCTTAAAAACGATTGGGAAGGTTTATTTTTGCTTTTAGTTTCACGATTCAAGCTTTAGTGAAATTATTTTTAAACTAGATGGCACAAATTTTGCTTGTGAAGTTAAATTTGATGAGTATACAGTTCTAAAACCTGTAATGGGGCACATAGTGTCTTGCATATATAATTATTTTGATGGCATGTAGGTTATCAGTCTATCAGCGGAAAGTTGCGTACCTGGGCCACGTATTGCGCCATGACTGCTACCACCTCCTTCAACTAATTATAATGGGTAAAATCCAGGGTAAACGGCGTGTTGGTCGAAGGAAGAAGTCATGGCTTCGCAACGTTAGGGAGTGGATAGGTATTGCAAATGTGGAAGAGTTGCTACATCTGGCGCAGGACGAGACGCGTTTCAGGAAACTGACCCCCAACCTTCAGTAATGGAGAGGCACTCGAAGAAGAAGAAGAAGGTTCTCAGCCTTGTGTACCAGGCATACATTTTCGATTTCTAAATATTAAAAAACTGTCACTGTCACCTAGTATTACTTGACACTATGAGGCATTTAAGCGTTTAAGGCATTAATCACCACAACCCAACGAAGTATTAACTAACTTAACTAACTTGAACTAACGCATGCATACTTGGTATCATTTAATATCAGAAATGTTTCCTTGTATGTATTATCCTCTTCCATGCGCACTTTATATTCCAGGCCACTACGGCCTTGAAAAAGATGCTAAGCTATATATATATATATATATATATATATATGTATATATATATATACTACAATGCTACAATAATTTTAGGCCTGGGCGTCATATAACTGTAAATATTTGCGTGAATTATGCTTTGCTATACAAGTTCACTTAGAAAATAATAACACACCTTTGGAAAAGACAGAAAATGGCTTATACCAAACAAAAACAAATTAACTAATGTGTTTGCTTTGAAAATTTAAGTTAATAATTAGCCCTTCGTAAGTTTCCGCTACATTACCCCTGCGTTAGGCAAATCAGCTTAATACCGTTAAACTTTATATTTAACTTTCGCTTTCACGCTCGCAAAATATAAGGTATAATATATTAATACATCCTATTCATTTTGATAGTTATGGCGTGTCGCGATTATATATCTATGTCGCACGATCATTGGTTTTACAGAGCCCTTTTCATCTTTTACCACTTTTTTCAAAAGTTTAAACATTAAGTAACAATCTTAAACAACACCTCAACTGGACAGCCAATGCCGTAACAGAAAATATTCTAATTGAATTATTAAATGTAGAAATTATTCTGTACCGTTAACATAGCGAATGGAAGAGACTGGCTACCCACGACACAGGGATTCCTAGGGGGCAAGTGTACTTTTTTTAAAACTAAATGTCCTTTAAATTATGTACATTAAAGATTCTTATAAAAACAAAAAATGTAATACTACCCACATTTAAGTATTTATCCGCTTTTAATAAATTCAAAATATGTATAAATGTACATTCTTTTAATGTTGATACTTTTTGTCTCTTTCTGTTAAATTGTATTTATAGATGATCTTTCAGATGAGAAGTCTAGTTCTCTTCTGAGTAATTTTTCATTGCTGGAAGTAGCATCGCTGTAAGGTTCTGCTCTGCTTGTGATATCTCTCAATTTCTTACAGCTTCAAATAGGATATTTTTTATGGAGAGACCCGTTAAAATCCCGACGTGGTCACCAGCGCGTTGGCAATCTGCCACTCGGCCTTTCGCCTTCCACCTTGCCGCTTACTAACAGCTTATCCAATTTATCTGGTTTGTGAGGGGTGATATGACCAAAATGAAGAAGTCTTGTTTAAAAAATGGAAATATTTTTATAATAAAAACAACTTAAAAACCAAGTCTCGCAACTCAGTTCTATCATAAAAAGTTGTGGAATCCAAGTTATACCAAGACTGTTATTCAGTCTTAAGAGACCTTTTGTCTAAAGTTAATACGTAATTAGCTAACTTAAGAACATCATATTACCATATAAATATAACAAATCGTTTATGTTTTAAATAAATACATTAACTTCGCCATAGCATGGAAACAGAATGTATCTCGCAAGTAATACATAATAAATAGATTCCTCGTCGTATCTATCTTATCGAAGGTAAATAAAATCCCATTGTGTGTGATCGTGAGATATTGCTAATCTTTTGTTTTTTTCTACAATTAATTCTACAGCGCTTCTAGTATGCGCATATATATGAGAAAAAAATAGTGGCGGAGAGTTTATTGCCAATTTTTCTCTTCCGTTACGCCCTTGATTTGACTACTGGCAGTAAATGTAAAATTAGATGCATTCCATGTATATTTCTTTTTTGACGTTCATACATTGTGTTACCTACAAAAATATATGATTTTTATTTGATTTGAATTGATGATTCCATAGCCTTTCGATACCAAAATCAAGAGGCAAGAGCCTACATAAGAATTCAAAAACGCATTTTTATTCAAGGTTTTGAATAATTAGATATTAGAAATCTAATAAAATAAATATGCAAAATACGAGAAAAAAGGGAAAAACCCACAGATTCGATGTTAAGATTAATTTGTTTCACGTCAAGAAATAAAGGAGCTGTAAACGATAGGGCGCGTGTGACAGGTGCGGCTTTACAGGTGTTAGGGATGTGGGCTGTCGATATAAAATGTCGATGATAACTTACCGAGTAATTAGGTCACGTTTGGGACAGCAAGCTGGTTAGTGATGTATGTTGTCGATATGAATAAATTCTTTAGCAAAATAATTTTCGATAGTATTTATTATATTTTTCCAAATTGAAATAATAGTCTTACACAAATACTTTTTAAGTTTCTTAAGGCTCCATAGCTGTGGTGGAATTTTTATACACCAGGTTCCCCACCTGGTACAAAGGGTAGGAGGTTCACCTGATGTTGTAATGAAGGCTAACAGCCTTTATTTTAGTTAAAATAAAAAGCTTTTGATTGATGGTATAGAAACTAACGAATGAAAAATACCTGCCGCACTAAGGGCACCTTTGATTTAAGTAATACAGTTAATAATCTAGAACCCACGTTAAAAACTGATATTAGCTAGATAGATTTAGCCACATAAATACATCAAATATCGATCACAATTTTATAATCGCTAATGTCACGGCATTTTCTGCTTAGTGAGCAACCCAACTTAACATTTCAGTTCTATCGATAACATGTTATTCACATCCCTAAAACTCTTGAAAGATCCTCAAACACGTAGTCTCATTTGTTACGAGGACAACGTATGGAGATAAGATTTTGTCGGGCATTCTTTAATTTCACATTTTATTTCTTTTTTACCTGCCACGTACGTGATACCAAGTTGTATGTAATATTCATATGAAAAGCTTTGATAACGTAAATATAGTTGAAAATAGTTATTTGATATGACACAAGATTATTTGATTCATCTAAAAAGGTAAAGAAATTCGTGTTTGTTATATTTATGTTTCTTTTAGTTTAAAATAGCTTAATGTAGAATGTAGATACAGTATTTGTATATACAAACTTTGCTTTTTATGAATAAGAATGAAATCAGTTCTATTTCAAATAAGAACTAAGCCAGTAAATTGTTAACGCTGTAATCAGCGCATTTATCACGAAGTTTGATTAGAGGTGTTGTTCGGATTATTATCTGCTGCTGACTTTTATCATCGGACGTTGAGAGACACGAAATTCGACGCGTAGCACTATTTTTTTGGCAGTCACTGAATTATTACCGAATCAATTTTACTTAGAGTCCTTCAGGAAAAGACTTATCAATTCTTAATAGGCCGGCAACGCTGCCTAAACGGGCGGCGGCACTTATCATTAGGTGAGCCTTCTGCTCGTTTCCTTAGTTCTACAAAAGAAAGATAAATATACTATTTTGCAATAAAACGGGCACCTAAGGATATTAACGTTTTAAGGACTATTTCAATTACTTGAATGAAATTGCCAGACTTTTTTATATAATAGGAGTGCAAACGAGCCTACCGATCGCCAAAAAAGGGCAGTAATCGCATCCATTGACAACATATTTAGCGTGCGTTGCCGGCCTTTCAGGGACATACTCCACACAATTGGAGATCGTATCTCTCGGCGAGTGTGTGAAGCGGACTGTGGAAGATTTCCAGCCGTCAAAGTGTTGCAGACTCTGCTACTAGTCTGTGTTTATAATCGTGTAAATTAATACGCGGGAAGTGAATCCTGCCCTGTTACATTAAAAAAAAGTTCCCACTCGTGTTCTCACTCAATGAGTCTTTTTATCTCCCTGATCTTTTGTGAAGCAGGTTGCAGACATGCTCAATTGGATTGAGGTCAGACCTGTTCGTTTGCCAGCTTTTTTGCAAAATAGTTTGCATCGTTTAGTTAAAGAACTATGAAAGTACTAGTGTATTCTCGTTGATTATATATGAAACTTCAAATATGATATGAAACATTCGAAATTTATTCTAACATGTTTCTTATTATGGAATTCCTATTCTTAAATCAAATCATTTATTCCAATTAGACCAATTAAAATTAAAATGGCACTTTTGAACGTTAATTAAAATATAAAGATGATTCTAGTTGCCCCTTCCAAAATGTAGTTTTGGAATGGGCAAGAAACTCCGCACTTAACCTTAATAGAATTTACAATATTTGTATACATTAGTTAAATAATTATGTGTGAAGACAATGTAACCCTACAATAAAACTACAATACAGGTCTATAATTGTTAGAATACATGTTCCTCACTTTTTTATCAATATCGAAACTGTAGAGTATTATACATTAATTATTAAAAAGTTTATAACTGTTTAAAACAGTGTGTGAAATAAATATAAAATCATTTCAGTTTGTAGTATTATAAAACTACAAACTGTAATTATTTATAAAAAAAATAACAAACGTATGCAATTGCAAACTATCATCAACTAATCGATTTTGTCAAGGCTCTATGAGTATTCTATGGAGCAGGAACAGGATGTTTTCCAGCATCTCCGCTTATCGACCATTATGTCTTCCTTTAAACACTGTTTTGGATGGGAGTTTTATATATACTATATATTATAGTAATTATATTAATAGGTATTTGTAAGTAGGATCGATACGGTGCATATAACGAGCTCTTCCGTGTTTAATCTCTGCCTGACATCGAGCTGATATTTACGTCGACAAACTCGCCGGATTAATTGGTGTCGTACATTTAGGATTTTTAATCACGAACGCTTGAAACGCAGGTCTGATATTACACTGCTCGAACGTCATGCATTTTGAATACATACTATGAAACGTAATTAAAGATTGTAAGTTTTTTTTTATAGTTTGAAGATGAAAAAACTTTTATTACAAATATTAATAATGATAAATACATTTTTGTGTAGATATGTACATATTAATACATTGTTCAATATTTTAATAGTGCCTTCAAGATTTATTTTTAATAATATATTGATAATTTGAATGGCTTGTTCTATAAAGTAATGAAAATGTATTAATCATATGCTGACCACAGTAATATCCATTTGTCAAAATAAACTGTCGGTTTAAGTGCAGACAAATGAATTACAGTCAAAATCGTTTACGACAATATCGTTTAGATCAACATTCCGATTATATTCGAAATCAAATTTTATCGGTTTTACGACCAAATGAAACGAAAATAAGTAGTCCCTTAGTTGTCGTTATAACAGATTTTGACAGTAAATCTTAAAGTTTTATGTACAAAACAGTCTTTAACCAATTAGTATTTTAACAAAAAGTCCGGTTATTCCTGGCCGAGGAAGGTGTGATATTACATAAATTAGGTATTTCTTCCAAATTTGTTCTTCTTCCACCCATACACATCTTTCAAATTAATAAATAATACCTATTAGGAAACGTGCATCGGTGTCAAGTGCCACATAGTCATATGAGGAACAAATATAAAACAAGAACAGTGTCTTCCCTTATATTGAATTTTCTTGTTAGTCAATTTCATTAGACATAGGACTTTTTACTTTTAAATTAAGACTTGATTGTGTTACACAAAAGTTTGGTTTATACACAACCTTACGTACCATACAATATTTGAGCAAATATTTGCGAAGGGGTTGCATGCACCAATAATACCAGGTCATTGTTTGTTTTATACTTATAAAATATTTTACCTGACTTTGCTCGTAAACCCGTAAAGCCTTTGAGAAAACCACTTATAAAGGTTTAAGCAAATAGGTTTTCGTATGAACTCCTAAACGGAACTGTTTGCTTCGTTGATATTTTTTAATAAGTAGAAAAAAGCCTTTATATTTTTCTGTCCATTAAAAGAATGATAATATTTATAAGGGTTTGGATACAAGACGGATACGGTACGCTACAGCCGGGGTAGAGAAAAAAACAAGAATCTGCATCAAGATAGTCTCAATAAATAATCAATCGATGAATATTGTTGCTTTTATATTAAAATATCATATAGTTTTGCATGTAAAATGTTGGGGATGAAGAAATCCATTTTCCTAAATAAACTCGAAGACTATTTAACATGTTTTGGTTTATCGGATTAAAATAAAAAATCAAAGTTATTTGCCATTTTAAAGATTCTAAAGCCTCTTTTTTACGCTTTTACTGTCGATCACTATAGCCACATATCGATAAAAATGCATTTATTTTTTTCCTACCAATATAATAAATTTAGACTTTAACTGAATGATTATAAAGGAACTAAGTCATGAATACACATACGTTAATATTTCCAGACAATAACGAGCTATTGAACAAGTTCAAGTGTAACAAGTTCAGGTCCTGTCTGAAGTGGTTTGACTAACGAACTGTTCTTCATCTGTCTCTATTCAAACAATTAAGTTTCTACTAATAGAATTAATTCAATATGTTTATCTTGATTACACGTAGTACAGTTGACATATTGGGTAGAAATATTAAAAAAAATGTTAGTATTGCAGAAGATTGACGGACAAAAACATTGTTCTTGACATATCTCCTATAACCTTAACAGTGACACAGTATATGTCAGGTCTGGGTGTCAGATTTTTGTCATTGAATTGTAATCTTTCGTTTTTCTTAATAAGTTCTTCTTCTGTGCCTAACTCACGCCCTTATTTTCTAGTTTATTTTATGCGTTTATTTTAACCACGATATTTTCCTTCATACTATATATATACAAGGCTATATATATTAATATACATATATATTAAGCCACTAAGCCAGTCCCAACGTAGGGCCTATGCCCCACAGGATGGCAATTTGATTGGTTAAGAGGGCAATTCGAAAATTTCATAAAATTTGATTTCATTTGTTTTGAAAAATTACTTACTGTGACCTATAAACCTTTCAGTTCATAAAAGAGTAAGTATGAATTACTTAAAAGGACATTTTTTTGTATTGAAACATGTATTAAACATAGGGGAATATTTCTTGCAGGAAATTGTCTCAATCAAACCGTCCAAATATTGAAAACATCCCTTCAATTACGAAATTGTTGTGAACTTTCAGAAGGGTCACTTTGATCGACTCGGTGACAACCCTAATCACGATTATAACTATTACTCAACTATTGACGACTGGGGCCAACCCTATTGGTTTGGTAACAGAGAGATTGAGAGATTGAGAAATGTTCTGTATGTCAAGGATAAATTTTTCACATCAGTGCTTTCGCTTAGTAAATGTTGAATTTCTCCTAATAATTTAAATACGAAAGTAACTAGGGCATTGATGATGTCCAAGACAGAATCATATGAGCCTTCAGCTGGTTTGCTTCCATTTCTATAAAAAATATGTATTCACGCCCGAACATTTGTTCATCGTCTGGGTGAGTATTCAATAAATGCAGTTTGGTTATTGGGATGCAGATAGGAGATCGATCGATTGTCACGGTCTGTCAATTCACAATCTCAGATTGTTTTCTATCTGAGATTGTTGATACATTATTGGGTTCGGGCGTTAGACTCGGCCGACCGCTACGTTTGATTTCATAATCTCTTTTACTTTATTATATGGCTTGGTTAGTTAGACGCACTTGCAATTGTTTCGATATTTAATTTAATTTAAATTTAATAAGTTATTTAGTCGGGAGTTTTCAGTGCGTATTGTGAACTATTTTTGGTTGTACTTAACTGCAAGCAGTATTTATAACCCATACCAACCATACCTTTTCCATTACTTCTGTATCAACTGTTCCCTCATTACATTTTTGCGAGTATTCGAGTGGCATGACATCATGTTATTGAAATAAATTAAGGATATAACGAACAATGTAACACGGTTGAACAATTTATTGTTAAAAATGTGTATTATCGTCCTTTGTAGTCCAATTACAGTTTTATAAAGTATTTGCATACCCGATGTTTCATTCAAAAAATTTAGTGTTTTTAAGTCAAGCACTAAAATTTTATTTTCTAAAGGTTGCCATGTAAATGGCGTATTTATTCCTGAGCCTATTTTAATTTCCACCCGCGCGACCTCAATACATATTAAACTTCGTAAACTTTTCATTCCAACTCGAAATAAACCAACTTTTGTACATTAAAAGCAAAGTTTTTTCAAATAGGGGTACACCTTTTACAGGTATTTAATTCTAAGTATGTTACGTATGTTCTTTGTATAGCGATTAATGAGCGCAGAGTTAGCTTAGTGCTTTAGCGTTAAACTTAAGGGGTGTTTAGGCTGAAGTTCATGTAGGTACGTTACTTATAGTAAGTCGGTCAAAGTCCAGGGCCAAGTTTACAGTTTTATTCAGTCTTCACGATTCTGGTTACTATTGTGTTTGGTATAAGTACAGAGAACTTTTATTAATCTGTAAAGCCCTAGAAATAAAGTATTCAGTCCATATAAATATGATATGAAACTGAACGAAACAATTTCAAGTTTTAAAGTCGGTTAAGGGGTTTTTAAACCAATAAATATAGAGAGAATAGAAATGTTAAACTTAATTACAAACGTACGTATAAATACTAAGTTTAGTAAAATGTTTGAAAATTTGTATTAGTATTTTTAATTACATGATCGCCGTTTGATGGCGTCAGATTCGCTCTTAAGTCAAGTCGGCGTTCGTGCTAAGTTTCATTTTTGAACATTTAGCTTTATATAGATATTTCTTTCGATGTACGCAATTAATACTTGCTCGAGTGGTAAAAGTAAATATGGTACGTGAACCAATTATGTCATATCTAAAATTATGAAGGAAGATCACGTCAGGACTTATAAACGATAATGTACTGCCAGGATTCGAATTCGTTCTCAAGGTTTAGAATTCATCACTAAGCTAATGCCTGTCCCATCTAGAATGTAATTGAAATACGACCCGTTGACGTCATAACTCATAACGTGGATTATCTATGGGAGACCGTTTCTTATGAAACAGGAAGCTAAATTTATTAAAATCCCCCTGAATCGTGCCGGCGTAGCCTTATTGAGTTCTTAACGATCTTTATTTACTCTCAAACGCGCCCGATAACGAATAAATATTTACTGGTAGATTGATATATAAATCTTATTTGTATTTTGGGCAGTTACGTACTACTTCATTCAAAAGGTCGTTTTATAGAATAGAAGACGAACGGGCAGGAGGCTCGCCTGATGCTTAGTGATGTCGCCCATGGACATTAAATACAAGTGGGCTCGCGACTGGAGTGGAGAAGGAGCTTGTCGTCTCCAGACCACTCTTTATCTAGCTTATCTCCAGTCTTTAGGGAAGTTGAGACCCATAATTGTCTTTATTTGGTCAGACCAGCCAACACTTCTCCCTATCATTACCACTTCTACACATTCATGATATTAAATATAGCAACTACTGCCCATGGCTGATGTTTCCACTTTTATCTAGTATTAATATAATTTCATATGATTTTACAAGATAATTATTATAACCTTTGCTGTAATAGTTACAAACTGAAATTTTATTATACTAGTGGTTTGGTTTTTTATAATTGACGTCTTGTTTTCTTCCAGAACAGAAATTTCATTGCCCAGAAGGTTGCTGTAAGATGGAAGGTGAAATAGATGCAGGAATGCGTCAGTGCTGTGTTCTGTAAAACAGTTTTTATAAGAATGCAAAACTTTATATGTAGGTATAGGAAATATAATTAAATATATCTTTAGTGATATTAGGTAATACACGTATATGTTGTTACGGTGGGTTTAATATAAAATTATGATAAAGTCAAAGTCAAAAATCATTTATTCAAATAGGCAATGATCCATCAGGAACGTCAAAAAAGAAATATACATTGAATGCTTCTAATTTCATATTTACTACCAATTCTGAAATAAAGGACGTAGAACGGAAGAGAAGAACTGAGAATTAACTCTCCGCCATTCTTTTTTATCGCCAAGTTTATTTTATTTTATACAAGGTTTGTAAAGAGCTGCAACCATTACACCATGTTCCACATGACATCTTAAGTAATAAATAATAATAAAAAAATTTAAAACAAAGATTTGTCTCAGATTGTCAAAGATAAGCAGGAGTCATGGTGAAATAGGAGCACGTACTTACATTCTCGTGGGAACAACACGCAAACTAATGGGGCTATATGATATTTTGAATAATTTCTTTTTATAGACTGTCATTGTGACACACCTTCTCCTATACACGTCAATTATGGATTTAAGGTATCCCGGTTTCCTTAATAATTGTTGTTCCACAGGGAGATTCCCAGCCACTAGACTGGCTATCAGTCCAGACATTCCCAAGTTTGATTTCATGAATATTTTCTTTACTCATAATTTGCGTATCACACTTGAGAGTGCGTTTCCAGTTTCAATTTAATTGCAATTTGAAACCGTCGCGGTAAGCTTTAACGGTACCGCAGAGATTCGATTTTATAGAGTTAAAAACCTCGAATCTCTGCGGCGGCTTTTGCTTCGGTAAAATAATAGTCATAGTCATAGTCATAATATCTTTATTAATTTAGGTAAACATGTACACTTATGAACGTCAAGAAAAACAAATTAAATTAATCGTAAATTTACATTTACCACCAGTTCGCAAGTCAAGGGTGTGTAAATAATAATTTATAACTAGTGTTTAAAGTTGCATAATAATTATTGTGATAACTAAGCCATAACATGAAATTACCACATCGCTTAATAATTATACGTATTTTTGATAATATTATTCATTTAAATCGGTAAACTTTGTTTTACTCATTAATCCGATCTATCTTTACCTTGACAAGGGTAGCGTGCATTGTCTATGTAACAAGCATATAATGACATGGCTACGTCATGGAGTGATTAAAATAAGGGTGGGGTCGTGACTCCATACTACTTATGAAAAACTATAGTCAATAAGTGTTTATACACACACTGAATATTCATACATTTTAGTTATACTAAGGCTTTAAAACACTATCTTATCAATAACTGAATCATCGGAAGTTTAGTGCGTGGATCAGATGGTGCGCCATGACCGCAATCTCTTGCTTCAATTAATTATGATGAAGAATCTTCAGAGTAAACTGCGTGTTGATGGAAAACATGGCTTCATGTTAGGGAGTGGATGGGTATTAAAACTGCGGAAGAGTTGCTGCATCTGGCACACGACATGCTTCACGAGACTGATGGCCAACCTCGAGTATGGCATCAAGACTACAATTCACAAATAATAAATCAAATCAACATCAAATTTCACCTAAAGTACTCCCTGTCTCTTTCATATCAGTGTAATAACAATTTGAAAGAAAGAAATGAAAGAGACAGTCTGATTAAGTTTCAAAACTAATACAGCAAAGCGAATATTAGGACAGACATAACCTCTTAACCTAGTAGTTAGTATAGTAATTATAATAATAATGAAAACTGAAAGAAATTTAGAAAGATTGGTCCCTGTGGCAGTACCTTTAACACTGGCAGCATTTCCTTGCTATACGATACTTATTAGTTGTGCGAGTGAAGAGCTCAGCCTGTGGGGTGGTAACCCCTGGTACTCTCTACCAGGCGCCAACCTTAATCTTTAATTAGTACTTTTCCACTTGAACGTCCAAGGTCTCTATACGAAATAGACGAATAATTCTCTTACCTCAATTATAGAATTACAATTTTAAATTCAGCAAAACATTACAGATTGGTGTTAGAGATTTGTCATATAAAATCATATACACGCATTACATAATAACTCTTAATCTACGTCTACACGTTACATATCTACGTCATTAATAACACACGGGTTGGTTTTCCGGTGCTCGAAACCACTCTGTCAAGCATCCGGCAGTAATCTAAACGAATTTCAAATGCCTCCCCTAACTGGAGGTTGTATAGGATCCTTTAATTTTTGCTGAATGAGCTGTAGTTTCTTTCTTTTTTGAGTGCGTATGTGGAGGTATAGAAATTCCTATTCAGGCTAGGTTTATTTTGCCTTTTACGACGATTTAAGAGGGCTACGTCTGGTTGTGGAAGTAAATGCAGTTGTAAGTATGTTTATTTGAAGTACTGTGATCACTAATAAGTGTAAGGTTCATTCCTTCATATCAATCAAAACAATAATTATTGTTCGCCAATAAACTCTGGCATTGAAAGTGTCCATGGGTGGGCGGTATCATTTAACATCAGGTGAGCCTCCTGCCCGTTTGCCCCCTGTTCTATATAAAAAAAAAACATGACTGTGACTTCCATGGATACAGTACAGATAAGTGATTAAAAACGTTGCTGAATATTATTCAGCAACAAGTTAGCTAAATGCTAGAGTGATTTTGTTCTCAATGAGAATAAATGTTGGTTTAAACATTAATATTGTAACTAACAAATTTTTATATTGCTAGCAAATGTTGTCACTTTTGTTTAATTTTTTTATTATTTAGTATTAACATATACAAGACCTACTGGTATATGCTAACTGCTTCTAAAATACTTTGTAGGAGCAGTGATTTTTGTAACATACGTGTCAGTCGAGCATCAGAATTGATTATATTATTCACTGTGCATAAATAATAAAGTCTATATCAGGAATATTCTCTACTAAATGGTATTAATAACAAAACGTGTTAATATTGCGAGCCCCAGTGGCGAACAATGATTTATGTCTACCCAATAACGAACTGGTTGCTAAAATATTACGTGATAAAACTAAAATAAGTGTTTTTGTAGTTAAATACATTTTTAGTTATTGTACAATATTTTTGTTAATATTTCTTTTTACATTCGAAAACAGTAAATACATTGTATAAGTTTTCGTTAAAACTAAATTATAACTAATAGATTATGAATATGCATTTGATATACAATTGACTGTCTCCGAAACTATCGATATATTCATATTTTCGTAGAGTAATTCACAGTAGCGATATTGTATATTTTATATATTCATATTATTTACTTTATTATGTTTTTTCTCGACATTATCGTATTGGCATAGTCTCTAAGAACAATGTAGATATTTCTGTGACTAATAAATAAAGAAATAACAAATATGTTTGTTAAAATAGACTTGATATATTTCTCTTTGCCCAAGCCCCAAGCTATACATGTTTATTATATGATGATTAAAGTTTCTTAGTAAAACGATGAAACTGTGGACATTAAAATATCCTCTAGCCAAATATTAGGATAGACAGGCGTGCTCTATTAGGCCGCATCTCCGTTGGTGTAACATGCTCTCGTAAAACATTTGTAGACAAATAGATTTCTTGTACTTATAATAGTTTATCCTTCCAAACTTTCGCCCAGTATTTGAGTAACGGTACCGCGTGGTACCTTACGCACTAAATTAAAAAAACTTCAACCTATTTTCCATTTGGTTGTCATTTGAAAGCAGAGGGCAAGCTACTTTATATTCAGCGAGTAAAAGATTTCTCTAGCAATTGTCGAGTCATGGGGTAAATGATTCTCGTTGCTATGACAACAGTACCTTTTTACCTTTAACTGAAACCTTTCATTACAATGAAATGTTACTTTCATCTAAGCATAATCCTAAATAATATTAGGAGATTTGATAAGCACTGTTTCGTCAGTTTGTTACGTTTACTTATTTTTAACTGGGTACATTATTTTATTTTTTATAAACACTCCGTTGCTTAAAACTAATTGAAAAGGATAGCTTATAGATTATCTCAATCCCACCACCATGAACCTTTGATCCTACCCGTAACGCTCCATCTGTTACCTTAGGTCTCTTAGTGCAGACATCCCATTCTTATTTATATATTCACTATTTATGTATAGGGTACGTCTACGTATTTGCGTGTTGTTCCCACGAGTATGTAAGTGCGTGCTCCTATTTCACCATGCCTCTTGCTGATAGAGGACAAATCTTTGTTTTTAATATATTTTATTATTCTATATTACTCAATATGTCACATGGAACATGGTGTAATGGTTGCAGCTCCTTACAAACGTTGTGTAAAAGAAAAAAACTTGGCGATTAAAAAGAGTGGGGAAGAGTTAATTGCCAGTTCTTCTCTTCCGTTCTACGCCCTTGTTTTGAGAACTGGCAGTAAATGTAAAATTAGAATTAAATATATTAATAAAAAAATTGTATTAAATGTAATTTCTTTTTTTGACATTCATTACCTACATGAATTAATTATTTTTGATTTGATATACTATACAGATTCTCTTGACATTTAATACATCTAAATTTAACCACACATTTTACAGTCCACTGGCTGACTGTACAGTGTATAAGATTAGTCATCAAAATCATCTTCAAAGCCTAATCATATTAGGAGGAAACAAATAAAATATTCTTGTAATGTTGTTGCTGAAAGTAGACACTTAATAAATTGTCTATCTCAAAGTAAGAAATTTAATCTGGTCTGAAAAAAATCTCATTAAAATTGGAAGGATCTTTTTCATTAAGACGCAGGTAAAGCTTTTGTTTTAAGTCTACAATATTGATTGATACCGGATGCCTTTATTCTTAGCAAAATGTGCTAAGAGTATTTATTCAAGTTGATTTCTATAGACCGCTTATTATTATAAGGATTTGTTATTTACACATACAATTATTTAACTTGCTAAGTATAAGACATTAATAAATGTAGAAAGGATACTTAAAAGTAATTGATGGCCTCAGTTTAAAAGATGTTTAAAAAATCTCTGATGTGGTGGGATCTTCGAAAGAGATATTTCTTGAGACAGCTGCATCCTCTATTTCAGCTGCCATGGAGTACTGTTCTCATTGCTGGGCGGTGGATCTCCAGAACTAGCTCCTTCCACTTGACCGGTGAACCTAGACAACGACGACGACAACATCGTTCGAATCATCGACGACCAGTCAATTTTTGATCGGCTTGATACCTTAGCGCTGCGAAGAGATGTGGGAACAATGTATCTTCTACCACATTCACCAGTTTCATCAGCAGACATCGAGGGACCAAGAAATTCTACCCGGGGATACCGAGGGAGGATAAAACTTGCTGAGTTTCTTGCCCGTTCTTCTCAGAACAAGACCTTCTGGTAGTTTTGCAAATGGATGGCGTAGTCTTGCTCTTTTGTAGCATGCCTTAAGTCGCATCTAAATTGAATAAATAAATTTTGATTTTGATTTGATTTTGAAAATAAATAACGCAATGGTAAAGCTATACTAGCTGACGTTTATAAGTGTACATTATGTTACCTATATGAATTAATGATTTTGATTTGATTTGATTTATAATAATATAAAATGTTATTTGCGTAACCAAACCAAAACCGAAAATTTTATAAAAAACTGCGACTTCTTTGTCGTATTTCTTTGTTTGTACATTTCTTTAAATTTTGTGTTAATAAGTTTTCTAATGCATTAGTATTAAGTTACTTTATGAATAGATAATAAGGAAATTAATTAATTTACAAAAATTACACCAGTCACACTGATATCATGAAATTTATTAAAATACATTTTGTATACGTCGTAGTGAAGTTTCTCTTTGTCGATTAATAAAAATATATGAAAGGTAATAAAAGATACAGCTTCTGTATAAAGTATTGACTAAATAAATTGAAAATGGAAATATCTGTATGTTGTCAGCGAGATAGTAAATCTGTCTATATCAGTTCGCTCGATAAATCCCTGAGATTAATATCGACCATTTATAATCAGACCCTCCAATAACCATGCAAAAAGTGAAATACGATTTGGATGTACACTAGCGCCTAAATTATTACATCAAATTTAACTTATATATTAGATTATTTAGGGATATTCAGCTGTGATTACAATCTATATGAAATTATCATTTGTTTCTTAGATCCAAAGATACTTTATTTCTCAAAGAATTACATTCACATTTAAAGTACCTTGCATATCGTCCACCTATATTTACGGTATATGAATGACTGAATAACTGCAGTCAACGTAGAAATGTGAGAGAAAAATAGAGGTAGTAGCATATTATAAATTTATTATTAACCAATCATTTTTCTATTCCAACCAAGATTTATAATCTTAATTTATTTATTGAGATCGTTCACGCGTTGTTTAAACAGACACGAAAAACGCGAACAAATATTATTACATACATACTTGTAATTAAAAACTTCACATGGGAAAGCGGATGTTGGTTTAATACCGGAAGCCGGGGCTAATTTCCGCTAACCTGCGAATGTAGGAAATTGACAAAAGATTATACAAGATTGCTTGTAATATGAAAAGCGCGAGAAACGAGGAAAATATTTTTAATGGTTTTACACAAACCTATAAGATGTAATTTTATGCCGTGGATTTGTGCTTTTTTATTAATATATTTTATTTTTGCTCGCAAACATCACACACGTAGGACTATCACATACTTATTAAAATATGTTATTGAAAGCATATAATAATAATAATAACTAAGCCTCAGCTATTCCTTGATACATTCACTCATCTTTACAAACATACACTATCTATCTTGAGCATTTTTTCTCCCGATCACCTCCACCAAATTATTTAAGATTTCGTCAGCTCACCCTGCAAGAGGGTTCCCACCTTGTTACCCTCTTTGTCTATTAAAAGGATAAAATACATGAGAACTAACGAAAGCTAAGTTTTTTCAAAGTAAAATCGTATTTATATATAAAAATTCCCAACCAACCAAAAATTGTTTAACTTTTTATTTCAAAGTAATCACTTATCAAATAGACATAGTGATCTAAAATAATGCGTTTCGAAATCAAAGTAATACACATAAGTTGTCGTAGTTGTCTCGAGAATGGCTAGACTGATTTAGCTAATTTTGATCTTAAAATTTTTGTGGAACATCAGGGAAGGTTTATAACAGCGAGGAAACTGTATAATATTTAAGAAGAATATCCCTTTAATAAACATTTAATATGGATTAAAAATATATCTGGTCGCCCTTTTTCATCATAAAATGAATACTTCAAAGAAAAAATATCAATTGCCAATAGAATAATGGTTTTTCGGTTTGTGTGGTTGAATCGGAAAGTGAGAAAAACACTTCGTATTAAGCTGTAAACTGAAAGCTTATTGCTTTTAGCGGTTTCTGGCCAGAATTTTTCGTACTGAAAAGGTAACTTTTGCACACGTTGATTTCGAATTTTATTTTTAAATTTAATTTATACAGTTGTTATGTAAAAAACAATTAATCTGTCTATGTTTAGTGTATTAAGTTATAACTTATGTGTATTAGGCATTAAACTATTCGTTTTACTAATTCAAGATATAAGTTAATAAATGCATATTTTAATATATTTGTGAATATTCTTAACCTTAATAGTATACATAATAATAATAATTGGATAAATACAATTTAAAAAGGTTTGGTCTCTGTGTTATTTACCAGCTATCCACTGAAGTATTTCCGAAACAATTCGACTTAGAAAAAAAAGTACCTATTCTTAAAAATTCGACACCGCACTTGCGAGCCTTTAGACAACGTGAGTGCCCATGGGCACCGGTATCACCTTATATCAGGTGAGCCTCCTAGCTGTTTGCAACGTATAACATAAATAAAAACCTTTAATGCTGGCAGCATTTCAGGCAGATGATAAGCACCCGCTTTGCAGTCACCAGTACTATCTACTTGGCACCAATTTAACTCTTTAATTAGCGCCTGCCACTTGAATACCATTTTTTTTATAGAACAGGGGAAACAGGCAGGAGGCTCAGGTTTATTATATTCCAGCTGCTCTGCGGCCAGGCCAGCCTTCATACATGTCCAAGGAAGGTAAGACCGTGCTAAAGTGACCTCACGTATAGTATGTTTAGTAGTTATTCTCGTATGTTCAATAAACTAGCGTAAATGTCAATTGAGAATTATTAATTTTTTTGCTTATAAACTTTTTTTCTTACAAAAGTCATCTCTATATATGTATATTGCAACATTGATATTAATATGACAGCCTCGAAAAGTTCGATGGAGCGGTGTAGCAGCGTTGAAGAGCTAAATGGATACAACAGATGTGAACAAAAGTTTCACCAACATTTCATCAGGGCTGGCAGTTATTACATGGCACTGCTTCGTGAGCAGTGAGTTATTATTGCTGTATAGAATACCAGCGGTCCCTAGCGTTTAACTTTATAATATACAATCTACATTAAATTTGACGTTTCAAATATTTCAGTTAAGATATTTTTTGATTGATTTATTTACTGATAAACTCATATAATATGTGTCTAATATGTATACTAATATCATTAAGTTTTCTTTGGACCTCTTGAACTGACTTTGAAATCTGTTACCCATAGAAAAGTTTGTGAACGGATAAACATATAGCCTTATAGTATTTATGTCCTGCCTAACAAACGTTCTCTTAATGGTATGAGATATATCATATGTAGGGAAAAGCTGTTATAGCTTGAAAATACTTATAGTTATTTTTCTCTATCTCCTCGACTCCCCTGCTATTATGTGCAGGGACGCTCTTCCATCTCTAATCTAAAATGTTGCACGAAGAAGTTAGCTTTATTTTTTCGTAACTACGGACGTGCGGCACGGCTATCGCGGGTTGCTAATATTCTGTAAATAAGTTTGTAACATCTTGTTTAATATTGCATAACATAGGGAACGGGAGATTCGGTATCTGTATCATTTATTTTTCGGACCCAACTTCAAACTCTTAATTTTTGGACATTGAACACAAAATTTCAGGTACTGTAAATAATACTACACTTTACATCACAATAACATAAAATACAAAATAATAAAATAAGACGAAGGTCTTACTAAAAGTAGTTTGTTCCCGACCACCCAGACAATTGCATTTTATATATTTTAAAGGTAAAATTTTTAAATTACTTTAGTAGGTACAATTATTTATCCATAAAAAAATGGAAAATGGTATTGTTAGGTTAAAAAAAACAAATACACTGTCTTATAAACTTCCAAAGTTGTAACAGCCCTAAATTTTACATAACCCGATACTTTGCGTGAAAATGAAGAAAACTTTGTATGTCTTGTTGTGAGAATACACGAAACAATTTAACAGCACTTCCTTCTCGCGCTTAGCTAATTTACAAACTTGTTATGTTCTTCTAGATATCTTAGCAAACGAAAGGGAAGCTTTTCGCTGTATATTCTTACATCATAAAGAAATGTGGTCTCCGTGGTCTAGTGGTTATTGCATATCAACCCACAGAACCTTCAATTCGATTCACGAAGAACAAGTTCGTGATGTTTACCAACAATAGTTTAGGTTAAGTGTGATAAAAACTCAACCGTCACAGTAAAATTAAACTGTATGCTAATAGATAAATGCACAAAAATATACTTCTCTTTGATCTTAGACCATAAAAATATATTAAAAACCACATTACTAAAATGTTATAAATTAATGCAATAAGCGCGGCGGAAGCGTGAACGAAACCGGAAAAAGGCTTTTAAATCACTCTCAACGGAAACGGAAGTGGTTCGCTAATAAATATGGCGGCTTGTGTGCGATAAATATTATGATACTGTTTATATGGTTTCACTATATTAATGATTGTGTACTTTGTGGTTAAATTGAGGGAAGTGCATTTATTGTTTCAATAATGTTCTGAGATTATCAACACTAAGACTTTTCGTACTTCTATTCTATTACACATTGTACTATAATTAAACCATAACAAATATTTTTGTATTTAAGTTTGATGTACATTATATACATTTACCTTATTAGAAGTAGTAGAAATTTAAGATTTACTTTTCGAATAGATTTGCCGTATCTTGTTACTTTAATAACTTGACGAAACAAAAGGAATTAAATATTTTAATATATGGTGAGGAGCCCTTGGAATACTGATTAGCAAATGAATAAATAAATATGTCGCACAGGTCTCGCTCCAAGTCTTCGTCACCAGCTGTCTCCACCGCATTCAGGTCTGACTGGCCCTTTAAAAAGCACCTTTGGGAGCTTTGGCGAGAAACCACGATTAGCCAGCAGATCAAGCGACGCAAGTGGAAATAGATGCTCTTCGAAGAAATCCCAATTTTATCCCCAAGTAGACTCATGATTGGAGCCTGCAAGAATGCCGCAAGATGCCGCGGAAGCGTGGCCGGTGCAAGAAAATCTGGTGTTGTACAATTACAGATGAAGCAAAGGGAGCCGGAATGACTTGAACCGACTGAAAAAAAAAAATGACTATTGCAACGTTGTATTACCACAGCGATATGAATTTCCCTACATCTCCACTTAATCTTAATTAGATAATGGATGCTCCCCGTGGACCAGGCTTTGCTTCATTTGACAAAGTGCTTTAGGATCCATATATAAACCGAGCAAACCTCTCATCTTCACACAACAAATCTTCAGTACTTCAACACAAGACTACGAGTACTAAAAATGGCAGGAAAAATCTTCGCAATTCTCGTCCTTGTCTCCCTCGCTATCTTAACCGACGGTAGCCCAGCTGTTATTACGGGCTACGATCCGTTGGAGTTGTGTATCGAAAACTGTGCGCAATGTAAGAAGATGCTTGGAAAATGGTTCGACGGACCTCTGTGTGCCGAGTCCTGCCTCAAATTTAGGGGAAAACTGATTCCAGACTGTGAAGATTTTGCCTCAATCGCCCCATTTATTACAAAGCTATAAGTATCTCAACAGAAAGCGGTTAAATTGTAGATAACGATAGAACATTTATAAATTTTGAATGTTACTAAAAATCAAAAGATTTTTATATTTATGATAAAATATGGAAAAGGACCTAATTTTTCAATTCAGAAATCAAGTAAATCAAAAGTTGAAGAAATAATATTGTAACTGAATATGAATTAAGTAACAGATATAATATACAATAAACTAAAATATTTAGAGAATCATAGGAGTGTTTTGTGTTTGTTTTTTATTATATATTAAAATTAGAATGTATTTACTAAACCTAAAAGTTTGTTGTTGACATAAATTTTGTGAAATTTCAAGTGTTGTCAAACTTCCTACTGTAATAGTAAATGAAAATATAGAAATAAATCGTCTTTGTGGAAACTTTTATTTATTCTACTACTATTAATGTGAATGTATAATATGTATATAATATATATTGAAAAAACTTATACATGAAAGAAAGATGTTTGGGGTGTATCTGTATTCATTTTAGAATCAGTAATCAATGCTATCAGTTCAGAGTTGGCTATAATACTTAATGAATGTATAGATTGTTTAGTCTTTTCAGACCAGATGCAACTAAGTAAAATCACATCGTTAGTCAAATCGGCCAGCACTTCTGACCCCACAAATTTAAGACCCATAATAGATATGGGCAATGCTGCCGGCATTTACTAAAATTATTGAAAAAAATATTCTTGATCGATTATTTATTGATACACTTTAATAATAATAGATTTATGCAAAGCCAGCAATATGGTTTTACAAGAGGTCGCTCCACAGCCGATGCTGGCATTAAATTAATTTCCGAGATTTGAAATGTTTGGGACAATTCTCATGATGCCATTGGAGTTTTTTGCGATTTATCCAAGGCTTATACGTGTAAGGCTAGGCAAAGACTGTGTCCGTCTTGTCCTTATAAAAAAACTTCAACACTATGGCATTAGCGAAAAGGTGCTAAATCTTATGGAATCATACCTGAGCGATAGAATTCAAAAGGTATATCACAGGGATCGTCTGTTACTATGGTACCGCAAGGCTCCATACTTGATCCCTTCTTATTCCCCGTCTATATAAATAACCTCCCATTTCTTGTAAAAAAGCTTTATGCGATGGTACTGTTAGCTGATGACACTTCGTTTTTATTTAAAGTGAAACGACGGAATCCATGACTTGAGAATATAAATAGTACCATCTCCAGCGTAGTTCACTGGTTTAATACAAATAATCTTAAGATGAACGAAAAGGAGACAAAATGTAACAAATGTAAAAAGTAGCAATTCTCAAATAATAATTAAAGATGAGAAAATAGACTTTGTTGATAATCAGGTTCTCTTGGGAAATACTTTAGATAGTTTAAGGAATTACATATTTTGACTTTGGAAAGTTCATACATTTATAAGAATATTTTGTATGTGAGGAAAAATGTAGATATCTCTTAAAAGAATATAGCTTTCATAAGTATACTACTCGTAATAAAGACAAAATTAGCGCACCAAGAACAAGGCTGCATAAAACGAATAATTCTTTCCAAGTAAATTCTATACCCTCTTTCAACAAAATCCCTAGGTACATACATAATCGTGTTTTCAGGATATTGATCTTTTCCACCTCATAAAAAAGATGTCAAGAAGTGCTTGAAGAAGGGGAAGACTCTGATTTTGTTTAAGTAGTAATTTTAAATTCTAAGTATTATTTATTGTGTTTAGAGGATTTTTGACAATTTGAGACAAATTTTTGTTTTCAATTTATATTACTATTAATAATATAATAATAATATATTTATTTTATTTCTCACAAAAACATATACAAAAATTGTCATTCTTCTTTGGAGCGACTGCTATTGCTTAAGTGAGACTGATGCCTGTTAAAGGTTGTGCACCTGTGTTACAGGTCATCAGGCCTCCACCACTTCGGATCGACAAAATGATTATATGTAAAGAATAGACAATTATATTAATTATAAGGAATATTGTACTGGTGTACTGGCGATTAAAAAAAAAATTGGCGTAGAGTTTATTGCCAGTTAATCACTTCCGTTCTACCCTCTTGATTTGAAAATTGGCAGTCAATATAAATTAGAAGCATTTAATGTATATTTCTTTTTTGACGTTCAAAAGTGTACATTGTGTTACCTACATGAATAAATGATTTCTTACTTGACTTTGACTTGACAAGCTCAAATTTAATCCAACATATTCGATAAGTATTTAATTATCTACAACTATAAAAAAATACATGAAAATAAGCTGCAAATATTGATAGCGAAAATGCGAATAGGCAATATTAAATTAGAAGAGACCAGAAAGTAGTTACAACACTTCACTTGACAATATACATTCCTTAGTAAAATTACACTTATTATATTTGATAGAAGTATAGGCTTCAAATAGTAAAACTTAAACAAGTTCAGGCTCTAAAAAATAAAGTAGTTAAAATACTCATAGGCTTATTTCCAAACTTTACATCGTCACTAAATTATGAAGTGCGCAACTTCATAATTTAGTGACATGCAATTTAAATAAAAGAAACAATCTTACCAAAGTGCAGTGGTAGAGTGGTACATAGTAGTGGAGGTAGCAAAGTTGATGGAACAGGCCTAGACTTCAAAGCTATTAATAAAGCACAATGTAACAAGTCTTATCATATGATACTGTTACCCATTAAAATGTTCACTCGTACCTAAGTAATAGACCCAGCGTATTCTATTCACTGTAAGAATATAAAATGAAGAAATAAAAAAATTCACTAATATACTTAAACCTGTTCAAGTTCTACTTATTATTAAATCTTTATCCTACTCTTAAAAATAAAATAAAAAGAAAACACACATGTAGCTGGTATAAAACTAATCATGTACATGCATCTACCTAAAATCAGAAATGAATACTATGGCAAACTTTTTTAAACTTGAACCTGTTTTTTAGAAATGACAAAATAAAACTTGACTATTGCAACGTTGTATACCACAGCGATATGAATTTCCCTACATCTCCACTTAATCTTAATTAGATAATGGATGCTCCCCGTGGACCAGGCTTTGCTTCATTTGACAAAGTGCTTTAGGATCCATATATAAACCGAGCAAACCTCTCATCTTCACACAGCAAATCTTCAGTACCTCAACACAAGTCTACGAGTTCTAAAAATGGCAGGAAAAATCTTCGTAATTCTCGTACTTGTCTCCCTCGCTATCTTAACCGACGGTAGCCCAGCTGTTATTACAGGCTACGATCCGTTGGAGTTGTGTATCGAAAACTGTGCGCAATGTAAGAAGATGCTTGGAACCTGGTTCGACGGACCTCTGTGTGCCGAGTCCTGCCTCAAATTTAAGGGAAAACTGATTCCAGACTGTGAAGATTTTGCATCAATCGCCCCATTTATTAACAAGTTCTAAGGATCTCAACAGAAAACGGTGAATATGTGGATAACGATAAAACATTGATTAATTATAGCTTTGGATGTTAGTTTAAATCAAATGATGCTTTATATTAATTACGAAACACGGAAAAGGATGGAATTTCACAATAATTTAAAGTGGGGAATGTGTCTATAGACAAAACACTAAAACGCATCAAGATGACATCAATCACAAGATTTTAATATATAAATTATTATAATAAACTAAAATGTGTGACAGAATCAAAGGAATGTTTAGAAGTGTACCCATCTATATATATAAAAGAAAGTCGTGTTAGTTACACCACTTATAACTCAAGAACGAAAGAACAGATTTGAGTGAAAATTGGTATGGAGGTAGCTTAGAGCCAGGAGACGGACATAGGATACTTTTTATCCCGTTCGACAGCGTTCCCGTGGGACTTGACATGAAACGTCAGTCACTATAAAAAGTGGTATAACAAATAAGAATCAGACTTGGAATAATAAAACGCAAATGATAGCTATGTAATTGACGTATAATGACAGCTATGTAATGACGTATATATGACAATTTGATATTTGTAAGAAATCAATATTCAAAAGATTTCTATTAAATAAATACGTTTAATTATTTTTACAATTTACAATTTAATTATAATGATAGTGCTATTGCCCATTCGTATAAACAGTGAAGAGAACTATAAAACTCGGTATTGTCGTATGTATACAGTTCATCCAAAGAATGTTGAATGTTTCTATTTGTTGTTGTTGTCGAATGACGCATTTAATCGAGTATTGGAACGGGAACGTGAATATGATCACCAGGAATTAGATTTAGTAGTTCAAACGAATGTACCCCTGTTGAAATACCAACAAAAGGAAGTTTATGATACTTTAATGAAGGCAAACGATGATGAAAATGGTGGTTTATATTTCCTAGATGCCCTTGGTGGAACTGGCAAGACATTCCTCATGTCATTAGTTTTAGCAACTGTTCGGGCGAGATCCAACATAGCGGTTGCAGTTGCTTCTTCTGAAATAGCAGCCACATTGTTAGAAGGATGCCGTACGGCTCATTCAGAATTAAAATTACCGTTAAATCTTCAAACTATTGGAGAACCAACGTGTAATATTGCAAAACACTCAGCAATGGCCAAAGTTTTAGCGGCATCGAAAATCATCATCTGGGACGAATGCACAATGGCGCATAAACGTGCATTGGAAGCACTTAACCGAACATTAAAAGATTTACGCAATGAATCGAGATGTTTTGGAGGAGCAATGATTTTACTGTCTGGCGATTTCCGCCAAATACTGCCAGTAATTCCAAGATCTACGGCTGTCGACGAAAAACGCTTGCCTCAAATCGTCAAATCTATGGCGCTATGTGACGAAACTGCAGCTGACAACAAACATGAGAGTTACATTGCTTACTGATAAAAAAGAAGAAAAAGAATAAAGATGTAGATGACCTGAACTACATAATGGTATGCGTTTGGTGGTTAGAAAATTGAAGAACAATGTAATTTACGCTACGATAATGATAGGAAAATTCAAAGGTGAGGAAGTTCTTATTCCGAGGATCCCGATGATCCCAACCGATATGCCGTTTGAATTTAAAAGACTTCAATTTCCGATACGTCTTGCATTTGCCATGACCATCAACAAATCACAAGGCCAATCCTTAAAAGTTTGTGGTTTAAATCTAGAACATTCATGTTTTTCCCATGGTCAATTATACGTGGCATGTTCACGGGTCGGAAGACCATCAGCGTTGTTTGTTTTTGCGCCTGATAATAAAACAAAAAATGAAAAAATGTGTATCACAAGGTACTTAAGGGAAGAGCAACCTATGTACTAAAATACAGAAATAATAATGAATGATTAATGTAGGTATTTAATTTTTTTGTATTTTTTCCAATAAAAAAACCCAAACTGCTTATTTATTGCCATTAAGGCGGAACAAAGTTCGCCAGGTCAGCTAGTTATGTATATATTAAAATTGGAATGTATTTTACTTATTTGTGCGACAAAATTATATTTAATTAATGTTACTACTAACCTAAATGTTTGTAGTTGAAATAAATTTTGTGAAATTTGAAGTGTTGAACTTACTATTGTAATAGTAAAAGAAAATATAGAAATACATTCTCTTTATAGTTTCAATTTCTTTTCAATGTTAATATATTTTATAAAGTTAAAAATACATAAATAAAAAAACATGAGTGTGTATTTATGTACACGCGTTAGAATTTATACTTCTTTGGAAAAAAATAATCTTTGAAAATTGTAATCTCTCGCCTCTACGTTTTGAGAATAAAAACGACAATAACAATAGAAAAATGGTTATAATATATTAAATAAAGTATATTTTAATTCTGCGTATAATCTAGTTAAACAAAAACATTATTTCTGTGATATTGAAAGAAATTGCAATTTTTTTATCTTAAAATGTTGACTACTTTGGGTGTTGTATTTTTGTGAACATGTGCGCGCGGATGGAAATAATCTGATTAAACACACAGCGAAGAATAAGACTTTTCTTTGTATTTAAAATGCTATCTTGAACCACCATTCTACGTGAGAAATGCCGATATCCACCACGACTTACAGCTCCCTACCATAGCCATGAATGAAGTTGGCGTTCTTGCCACTTTAACAAGGCTAAACATCGTCGATTAATCTACGCTCGCCAAAGCAGCCCAAGCTGAGCTATAAAGGCCCTTCAGGCCAACAGCGAGATTCAATAAACAAAATCTTGAAGCACAGAACAAAGCAAAATCTTATTGATCAAATTTCACTTATAATTGAAAGGCGTTTAATTAAGATATATTCAGGAATAAAGTAGCAATCTGTGGCCATACGTAGCCTCTTTGATCTGAATGACGTCTTGAAATACGGATCAAAACTAAAATACAGACGTATTCACCGTTATTTAAAGTCTAAAGAACTCTAAATTCACGATCAAATTGAGTATATTTGATTTAAATTTTATATCAAAAAGAATTCTAACCACAATTTCTATGACTGTCCAGTGAAAATCCTCTAGAAGGAGTCTTGAAGTGCAAATGCAGGCATTGGAAAGGTTCCGTGTCGTGTTCGTTTGTGCGAGACGGGAGGGTGTGGTTTCACTGCAAGATTGTTACTTGTACCTAGTAAACGTACCATGTCTTTATTTAACTTCGAATAGGGATAGTGGTTACAATCTCAAAAATTCTACCTTAAACTCTGAGGAAGATTTTAATGGAAAAATTAGTCATAATTTAGTTTTAATTGGTACTTTTTCTATTAAGAACTAGCGTAATAACTGTTGTAAGAACAATATCACTGCTAATTATTGAATGATAATTTTTTTGATTCTATAAAAAAAAGGTAATTGATTCGCCATTACTGTAGCCACACCGCAATATACAAAAGAGAAAATTCGGTGGCGCGTTTCGTTATTCAGACAGTCACCTGATTATTCGCTTCGATGACCGAACTAGGGATGGACCAATTTATCGAAAGTTAATTCATTTACTTTTATACTATTAATGTTAAGTTTTTTTTTTAAATAAGTTTTCTTTTTTCCTGTTTTTCTTATATTAAAAGTAAAAGTGTTCCTTGCTTGGTAGTAATCTCGGAATTAAATTATAGAAATTAAATGTATTCCCAAAATGAAAAAAAAAACAATTAATGGTGACTACTACTTAAATGGTTATACAGATGACAGATAGTCTTAACCAGTAACCGAATGGACTGCTCCAAAAGGAAATAGGAACAAGGGCAGACCAACAGAGCAATGGATTGGAATTAGATTAGGATGTCACAAATAATAGGATGGAAAGAGAGAAGTAGGCCTTGCAGACAGGGGCCGCATCTTAGAGAAAATATTTTTTGTATCTATTTTTGTTGAGTGTATGTTAATAAGATCTGTATGAATTAAGTCTCTTTGGGTAATTGGGTCTCATGATCATATGTCAATCTTATAGGTAAGTGATTAACCTGTGTCTGACACTCGCAAGTCTAAGTCAAGCCGCTGGTCTAAAGCAAGGCGGTTTCCTCATGATGCTTTGCTTTACCGTTTGAGCGAATGTTACTGCGCACATAGAGTCACACGGGGGTGAGAGTCGCTGAAGACATTAGACCAACAGTGTGTGTTCCAGACCGAATTATTTGTCTCTACATTAAAATGTGTGAAATTTCGAAAGTTGTCGATGAAATAGTACATCACTACTCCGTTTAAACGAAAAGTAGAGTCCACTTGGCGTACTTATCTGCAAGATTGTTCATGTGAGTTGGGAAAAGTACAAGCTTGCTAAAACGTTATACCAATTCTATGCATTATAACTTTTATCAGAACCAAATATGCATCGCATTCCGATCAAAGTTAACAGGTTTACTATCCAAGCATGAAAATTTAAATACCCTCATGTCCAGTTACGTATTTATATAAAATACTGACCAATTTTTACACATTGTTTCATCTACCAAATACTAGCTTCTTCCACTATAAACTTCTCTTTTTGACCAAATTCAGCGAAGGGCTTGTCGAATCTCCAATGTTTTACTGATCAGCTTGTTTCTCTCTCTACGCAGAGACATTGCATCTCTTTGCGTATTCTATAAAATGTACAACAGTGAGTGTTCTGAAGAATTGTTTGGGGTGATCCCTTCTGCCTCGTTTCGAGGACCGTACGAGCCGTATGAATTTCACCAACAACACCTTGATGGCTGGAAATCTTCCACAGCGAACTGTGAAATTGACTCCCGGTGGGGTCTTCTCCCTTAAAGGCCGGTAACGCACCCACTAAAAATGAGTGTCTTTGGGCTGCTCGCTCGCTTGCCTCTTATTGTATAAAAAACATCTCACTTCACTAGAAAAAACTTTTATCGTATAGATACCTATAACTAGATACCTTCTTAGTCCTATATGTCCTGTCAAATCCGCGCCCTATACACAACTATCACTGTACGACCACAACTCCAAAAAGCTCAGAAGTTGTACCTGCAAGCACACTACATGGTGGACTTTTAACGTGTAGAGCTTTCCGTCTTTGTATATGGTCTGGATAGTGAACCTGTTAAGCATCACTGAACGTCTGAAATCATGGGGCAGGCCATTCTTGTGTAAAGGCCTTAGCTAGTAATAATACTATCTAATAATTAAAAAAAATCTGTCAAATTTACTTTTACTACTAAATTTATGTTATAGGAGGCTCACATGTTGAGTGATATCGCTACCGCCCATGGACAATCACACTGAGATAAGGCTCGCGACCACGCTGTTGGCCTTTTAAGAATTGTTAACCTCTTTTCTTGAAGGACCCTAGGATCATAAATTCAATATTCAATAAAAGCTAGTTTCAAAATATTAATTATTCATATGATCTTTAGAAACTTTTTATAATCTTGTCAGAATGTTTAAACGTAATTTATTCCGGCCTATTGAATTCAAAAGTTGAGGAATTTCCCGCTTCCTTATTAGGAAATTGAGTTTTCATAAATTATACATTGTATCATTTTCTCATCGACGTGAAAATACTTTTGAAAGCTTAATGTTAAGCTGGGCTATCTTTAGAGACCGCTTTATTTTTTCGTTACACTTAGAGTTCAAGGTGCGATGTGATATACAAATACACTATATGTTATACAAATTACAATTATTAACTTTTGTTTTTCTACGCAACAAATTGAAAGTATTCTAAGATGATTTACTCTATATAATCAGGATTTTCTCACAAGCACCATCAGTGGCTCAGGAAATATAAAATGGCACTGTACGATTGGTGATCTGTAGCCGGTGTTACGTTCTTTTAGAAAATGTTAAATGCTCAAATTCAGTAACCTCTTGTAGAGCATTAACATCTCATTAACGTCTCCTATTCAGTCCCAAGAATCAAAATCAGCAGATTTTTTCTGATTCCGTCTGCAAAATCAACCAAGTTCAGGCACCTCTCATTCGAATTCTTCTCGAATATAACAGATAAAACACTAACTATTGTCTTTTGTTAATATAACTTTTGCATATTTAAAGAAAAATACTTTTTTAACGGATTGAAGCTATGTATGTACATATAAACCGCGTCACGGTGACAGAAGACAAAAGGTGTTGAAAGTCAAAGAGTGTCACAGCTGTTATCCGTGGAAATAAATACAAATAATATAAATTTAAGCAAAAATCCTAGTAAAACCTAAATCCTAGTAATCCTAGTAAATAGGAAGTGTAATATTTTTATTATTTTTCATTTTAATTTTAGATAGCATTTACGTTGATTGTAATTGTCAGCTTCAATAAATAAATATATGTAAATAACTAGCTGCCCCGCGAACATCGTTTATCCTCAATGTAATTTAATGTAGTATACCTTTTTCGTACATAACAACATGGATCATTTTGCTATGCTACTGCCAAGACCATTTGGTTTTCCGGAAAGAAAAATACATGTATCCGATTCGCTGACATAAATTAAATTCATAAAAATCGGTCGATTCATTTCGGAAGAATTTAAATACAAACACAGTGACACGAACATTTTATATACAGGATGGCGCGATAGAACGTGCATTTATTAAGTCTATAAATATATAGGCTTAAAAATATATATAAACTTAATAAATGCACGTTCTATTGCGCCACCCGATATAAGATAGTTCCTTGATTTTTCGTCGATAAAACCATTAATTTTAGATATAAACTTTTATAGGATTCTTTTACGTCTAAGATACCTAGCCTGTTAGTTGAAAGCTGTTGGTAAACATAAAACAAGCAAAAATGTTTGTTTAAGAGATATCCGCTGATGGAATTTCAATGTAGTGTGAAAGCTTTAGGAGCTTTTATAGAGGAAATGGACTGTTACACTGAATATTCTTGATTTAGGCCTTTTTACGGGGTAGGGTAAACTTTGAATCAGCTGAATGTTTGTTGAATTTTTACCGTTTGTAACAATAAGTGTTTTTTCAATTATATATGGGTAAGTACGAGCATACTCGGCCAAGCGTTGCTGTAGCTAAGGTTTTTGTTATATTACATAGTAGTAAACTATTCAAAGGAAACGGTCGGAGATGTGAGAATGTGAAAGATTGATAGCTTATGTGAAACGTTGGTACTTTTAACCCAGCGCCATCTGTTAGAATTGTACCAAATAATAAACAAATATTTGCAATAAAATAATATTGCGGGTATAAATTGAGATGTAAGCTATCCTATCTTTTAAGTTTGATCAAACTGCTCACGGTGCAAATTTGATTGATATCGGTTAGGTAGTTTAGGAGTCCATAGCGGACAATCAACGTGACACGATATTTATATATATTAAGATAATATATTGTATTAATGTAAAATGGGAATCAGTGTTGGCCTAGTGGCTGCGGGCAACTATCAACCCGGTCGTAGGTCCAAAGAGGAAACAGGCTTGTGGGCCGTTCAAGTATAATGTAAGCAGAATTACAGCAAGTAATCCTCCCTCCTCTAGTAAGCAAAGCTCTCGAAAATAATAGTACAGAAACGTATGAATTTTTGTAGTAAACTTGTAATCCTCGAGAATTTATTTTCTTCCAAGCATAGACAATGTGTGGCTAATATGAGCAAAAAGGTAAATAATTAGTCTTGACGTAGTCACCAATTAAGAAAAACAAAGACCCCCGCCCCTTCCCCCATAGTGCTTACGTAATACTTGAACGGCCCCTTGCCTATTACATTGATAAATGATCATGAAAGAGATACAGAAATCTGAGGCCAAGACCTAAAAAAGTATGTAGCGCAACGGGTTTATTTTATTTTAAAATGAACTTAATATTGTTACGTAGACACTAGAACCTATGTAGACATTTAGTGATCATAACGATATTGAACTAGCTACATGATTTGTCTTTACATCTATTTATTTTAATATAAAAATATCAAAATTTTAATATGCGTATAGAATCTCTGGCATTGAGAATGTCCATGGGCGGCGCTATCACTTAAAATCAGGTGAACCTCCTGCCCGTTTGCCCCCTGTTCTATAAAAAAAAAACATTTCTTATATTGTATTTAGAGGAAATCGAATCATATGCCAATTAATGCCAAAAATCTATTTACTTTAAACTCAATCAGCCATCCAATTAGTAAGATTGCCTCTGGTACTAAATGACCACTTCTCTATTAGAATATAATCTCAATGGTCACAGAATAACAAACAATCCTTGTCTGGATTTTAAAGTGTGTCCCAAATGAAATAGTATGACGGTGTAATAGTGGTTCAGATAATTGAATAAGCCACAAATGTAAGTCCGCAATAAATATACGGCAGGAATATTCTTCGGGATTAGCGCGAGATTTGGATTACACAAACTTCATGTCACACCGGAGTGTAAATTTCAGTCAAAGTACAACTATTTCATTCACACGTTTCGTAACCATGACGCAAGGGAGCCATGAGTTACATTAACTATGAAAACAAAAATAATTATAGATATTATTTTATTCAACGGCACTTGGTAGAACGCTCACTTGATGTTAAGTGTTACCGCTGCATAGGGAAACTCACATTGCCAGAAGGCAAGTTCGTTGCAAGCCTTTTAAATTCGTACGCTCTTTTCTTGAAGGACTTCTGTATCATTTGTACCAACTACCAACTAACGCCGACACATACATTTCTAAATTCTTAAACACCTGATCACTGCAATGTCTTTAATACAAAGAGAGTTGTGTGCTGAGAATCAAGATATTGCAGTTAGTCGATTGTAAGAAAGTTGCAGTTTCTGATTGCCTAATAACATGCGTCTTGTTTGAGAACAAAAAAATAATATAAATAAATAAAATATGAGGCTATTAATTAAAAGCGCGGTTACGGTATAACAACAGTCTCGTTTAGGTTAAAACAGCGTTTTAGCACTGAGTTATTATAGATTTAGCACGTAACGAGGTCGTTAGCTGTAACGATTATGCTTATTAGGTAAATAATTACACAGTTGGCCTTGTAATTAAATCATTAATAAATGCCGACTTTCCCGATTGACTGGGCTGTGTCACAACTTTCAGGTTATGGGTAAAATCAATGATGACCTGAATAGCTAATAAAATGCATTCGTTTTGTAAGATATTTGCAAATACGTTGGAAGCCTGTTATTTAGTAATAGCAAGTTTTGAGGTTGAGGCACCAAGAAGTCGTTTAAAATTTTCACATAACGTAAGCTAAGTAAATGTAAACTTTCTTTTGAGACACCTGTTATAATTGTTGTTAAACAGAAAGTAGTGCAGCTCATGTTTCAAAGACCACGCTCAAAGACATCATTTTAGTTAATCCCTTGTAAGATGGCTTTGGTATGGGATGCTACTTGTTAGCCCCGTCTTACCTCGCTCCGACAAGAAAAGCGGCGCAGAAAATCCTTTGCAGCACATACTCGTGGAGTAACAATACACAACAGTAAATAAACAGATATTGAACAAATTTATGTGCGCACTCAACACAGCTCGAACGGTGATGGATAGCATCATTAGGAAAGCGATTCTCCTTAGACCCAAATAGCAAAAGTGTGTGTCAGGCACCGGAGGTTCATCACCTTGCCTATTAAATTGATGAAATGATCATGAAATACATACAGAAATCTGAGGCCCAGACATAAAAAGGTTTTAGCGCCACTGATTTATTTTATACTAGCACTGAATAAAATAGTGAGTAGAGTGTGTGTACTTATGTACACGCGTTAGAAGTTATACTTCTTTGGCGTATGGAAAACAAAATATTAAATAACTAAAATGCAGTAGTGATTAACGATAAATAAAAAAATTAATCAAAAAGATTTTATTTAAATAAATAAATTATTAGTAAATACTATCACCATCGCATATGAAATTGATTTAAAAACACCAAAATAATATTTATTTATTTACACTGTTTAATTGTTCTGTTACGAAACACGTGTTATCAATATAAAAATACTAGAATATACAACTTGAACATAGTTATCGATTTCCATGCCACCTAGACCTAACTTTACGATGTCGAATTTAGGTGTCGGTGTGCGCGCCCATCGTAAAAATTCACTCTTATCATTTTTCTCCATCGAGCCAAAATAATTATAAATTAGAAAATAAAAATAAGAGGTGGTTTGATAAATATTCGTTTCAAAGTTTCAAGTGTAGAACAAGTACAGTTAAAAGTGATAATATACTGTACTGTTAACTTTAACTCATAACAAGTAAACTTCAGTATTTTAAGTGTACGATAAAGGAAGTCGCAAGTTTAAAACTGTAGTAGTTGCTTGAGAAAACTTGCGAAATATTGTTAATAGTTTAAATTCGTGCAGTACTTAGAAGACTTAGTCCACAGGTTAAGCCCCCTTCGGATCCTTCAAGAAAAGATTTGAGTTTCATCATCGCACGTCGAGGCAGAATACGAAACTCCACCCGTATCACCACTACGTCTACTCTAACATTGAGAATGTCCATAGACGGCGGTAATACCTAACATCAGATGCGCCTCCTACCCATTTGCCCCCTGTTCTATAAAAAAAAACACTGAAATTTTCCCGGACCAATTCGATTCGTTCAAATCCCGATGAATTTTCGTTGTGAGAGATTTGTGGAAATCTGCATGTCTTAATAATTTTTTTTTCGTACGGCGGATATTTTTCTGTGTCTTTTCAATGAGAGAAGCCTCTATTGGTCAAAAAGTGAAGGTAAACTTGCCAACTTCTCTATGGCACTATATTTCCTGTGAGCAATTTTAGCTAGTGACACCGGCAACCTTAAGATTTAAAAAAAATGTCTGTCGGACATAGACGGCTAATCAGTGCTTTTTAGAAAAGATAAAATGTTGGCAAAATCATCATCAGCCTCAGTCCTCAAAAGATTATAGCGCGACTGGTGCCTAATTTATCTGCGTATATGTATATATTTTTTGTTGGCGACAATATATGAATCTTTTATCATTGCCTTCTAAACAATTTAAGAAATGTATTAAAGAAAAGCTGTGTAAAAGGCTTTCTATAAAGTTAGCGATTATCTTGTTGATAAAAGGGACTATTGCTAGACAGGCTACATCTAATTATTTTGCTTTATTTGTTTTAAAATTAATTAAATTAATTATTGAACACATTAATTAGTTATTTAAAATTAAGTTTTGTTTGATGAGTTGCTTTTTTAAGAGTACCGAGAATTTTTTACGCCGGCTTTTTCTCTCGGCCTACACCCCCTGTCTTCTTTGCCGACGAGTAGGGATGCCTCTTGTGGGCATCGCTTCTCAAATTTAATGACGAGGAATAAGTAATAACTCTTTATCATATGTTCCATAATCAACGGATTTTATTATTATTTTTATTTTTACGCCACTCTGGTTCCTGTCTTTTTCGACCCAACAGGCTGTCGCAAGATACGATATCCGGATGGGATGTCGTCGATCCCTTGGAAGACGGGACACGCTTTGGTATGCTTTTAGTACAGATATGTTAGCCAACCTCCCCTGGAGAGGGGAGTAAGCAAAAAGCTGAGGCAGCCACAGAGCAGTTGGAAAATAATAAAAAGCCTTCTTTCATTCATTCTTCTACAGATTTTGTTCCCTATGGAGTAGAGAATTTTAGGCCGTGGGGTTCAAGTGCACAGGCGCTAATTAAAGATTTATGTTGTTGCTTGGTAGATGAGAGCTTGCCTCGCTCAGCGAGTAAGTATAGCAATACAGCGAAGAAATGGTGCCAGCGATATGAGAACACTGCCACAGGGCAAACTTTTGCAAACTTTGTTTAATTTTCTTATTATTAATGTTTAATATGTAACTATCTATGTAGGTTAAGATAATTTTAAATATTCTAATGTTATTTATAAGTTCTTGCTAAAATTTTGCACAATTTAAGTTACATAAACCACTCGGCAAAAGAACTTTTAATAAACTCAATTTAAACTTTCACACAAAATAATATTGTTCTTGCAGTTAACAAATCAAATAAATTAACCTATTACAGTTTCTAACTCCGACAGAAGTCAAATAAAACATGAGCACCAATGATAATAATTTCGGTGCAAACAGTGATATATTAAATCTAGATAATCTTAACATATGTAATAAATATATGGCGTGAGGCAGTTCATTCTTATAGGCCACACAGAAGGACTTTGTTGATTGTTGTTGGTTTTTTTTAATTTCTATTAGTTTCACAAATTTCATATTCACCATATACGTAAAAGAAATAATCTATAGCTGTGTGGTTCGAGTTAAGACGTATGCTTTACCAAACATCTGTAGCATTGTATATACAGCCACAGAGCTGGTGCCTTTCTCACTCCACGAATAAGTATCGCAATATAGCGAGTAAATGCTGAAAACCTTGAAGGTACACTGTCACAGGGATCAAACTTTATTAATTTGTTTTAATAATTATTTAACTATGTAGGTTTAGAATATTGTAAATACTGTATTAAGATATTCCTGTTTCAAAAATCATTTATCATAATCATTATATTTACCGCAGATTCGATTTTTGCCAGATCACTCTAGGCGTCTGTAATGTCCGACATTTGATTTCTTCCCCGTAGAACCAATTTAAACCTTTAAATATCGAATAAAACCCTTTAATTAATCTACTTCCTTAAAAAAATCTGGAATTCTTGAATGTTTGGGGGGAAAACCCCCAAATTGGCGTCTACGTATTACTGATAAGACGACTTTGACAATTTACAACCTATAAGATGTCTATAATATTACTCAATATGTACGATGTTGCCATTCTAATAAAACAAATGACATCGGGTTCTCCTATTACATTATCTGTGACATATATTATCTCTTATTGAGTGTGTACTCAGCCTAAAAATGAAAATATGCTCGAGCGTATTATTTCCAGCCCAAATAAGTTTGACACCGAGATTCCTGGGATTTTACTACGAAGGTCGAACGATATTTTCGTTCACGCAGCGTTATTTTTATCGTATCATATCGGATTTAGTATAATCGTTGTGAAGTGAAGTGTATACCTGCCATGTTTATTTAAATGGTATAAACAATAAAAAAATACTTCTATGGCAACATTAGAAAAGCAGATTGCGAAAATTAGATGATTAATAACTTATGTCCAAGGTGCGCATCCCAATTTCCTGAATGTATTTTATGGTTGATCCCTCACCCAAAGCTTGCTTATCAAAGAAACAAGAGGGACATCCTGGCAATGCCAGTGGGCATCCAGGAGTTCCAAGAAGGCCGCAGTAAGAGACTTGGGTTTTACAACATTTAACCAAAAAACATTTTTTTTTGGAAGTCTATATTTTAAAATTGAGAATTTTTTTAAAATAAATTTTTATCATGTCTTCAAATGCTTAGAAAATATACAAAATATGTGTGGTCGCAAATCATCTAGAACTTTATAACGAAACAAACCACATCCTACGCGAAGACAAAATTTTAGTTCGCTTGTTAAGCTGTTCACTGCTTTATTCATATTCAAATGTCGGACGTGCCTTATTTCAGTCAGCTGGTACTGCATTCCTGAACTCACTCATTCCAATCGTTTAAGGAACTTGAATCATAATTATAAAGTCAAAGTTAAATGTTTTATTTCAACTGGGTCTATTGAAAAAGTACCTTTGAAAGTCAACATTACTGTAGTTGCCTTCTAAAAGCTAGTTTCATATGGAGAACAATGTGCAGAAAACTTAATATAGTATGTACAAAATTCTGTATACTTTGTTTTGATAACTATAGGTCAAGACCCTTAAACAAAAAGAACTATAGTGTAATAAAATAGGTGTGGTCTTATAAAATATAATGTGGCAGATAACTTCATTATTATGTAAATATATGATATCACACATAAATACACAAATATCTAAGCAATTCTTGAACATTGTGCTATGACACAACAATTATGATACGTCTAAGGATTTTTGTGTCTGAGATACTCATAAATTCTACATTGGTTACCTTTTTAAAAGACAAATAACCAAGAAGAAAAACGATTTATCTAGGTTACTTAAGTAAGATCCGAGTTAAAAATATCAAAATTATTATATTATTTATTTATTTAGTACTCCTACAGCTAACCTAAATTATATATAATTAAAAACAAAGAAAGAGAAGAAAGAAGAAGATTAAAAATAGAAGAAGATTCATAAATTCATACTTTATTTGTTCCCAAACAATGTTTTATTACCTTTACCTAGTTAACACATTTAACTAATTGTGATTTAATTTATGTAACTAAACCTAAATTGGTTGTGTTGTGTAATGGTTTAAAAGTGTCGGTATGTACGTGATGGTGTGTATGTGGGGTGTGCTCATTATGTGTGTGATTTTGCGCTATGTATATTCTTAATACATGTTTTAACCACATTCCGCGATAGCCTAAACAAGTCAAGGCTTAAATAGTGGTCATTGTATGTCCAGGCAGCGCACTACAAAACTGAGTTTTTATCAAAATTAGTATTGATGTGAGGAACATGAAACAATGCATGATTACGAGTTTTGTAGGCAGGAACAAGGAAGGGCAACTTTTCTAGAAGGGAAAACTTGAGAGAGAACTTTTCTATAATTACTTCTCTAGTTTCAGATTTACACCTTGAAGGTGACTGAACCGATATTTAGAATTACACCATTTCGTTATGTTGTATGAGTCAGAACCCTAAATCATGTCAATAAATCATCTACCAGTTTAATTAAAAGTTAAATTAATTCACAGTTCCAATTAATAAAATAGACGAATACATTTTTTGGCTTATACATACTTCGATAATTAAATTAAAATGTATAAAATAATTAATTTGAAGTTCTTTAAAACAAATATAAAACTAAAAGTTTAGTATAATTCAATTAAATTGAGAGAGTAATTTAATTTGTGTGTTTTATGAACCGTAATCATCCAGAAAAAGTGAACCATTATGCGATGACAGTAAAATATACAGATAAAAGTATTTATTCATGAATAAATAAATAGTGATAATGTAGACGCACGTCGCCACAGAGCGGTCGCGTCCTCTTCCTGATTAACGACTCGCCCAATTTCCTTAAACTGAGGAGAAAATATTGGCTTGTCCCAAGTGAAAAAATATATTCTCATATCTGTAATAATATTATGTAAGATCAGTGATATTATATCGTGTATCTTACGTATTATAATATACAGTGTTACCTCTTTATAACGAATTTCAAGTGCCGAGCATTTTTTTTCGTTATAAGGGGAGAAGAAAAAAACAACAAATTAAACCAATTGCAATAGCATCTAGTTTTTTTACAAAATTTATCGAAGTTGATTTTCGGCTTCTGGCATTGACAGTGTCACGTTATTTATTCACACATCGTTGCAAAGAAACACAACCTTAGCCTTGGCGCTAACAAGCGATCTCTTCCAGGCAACCCTAGTAAGAAAAGAAAACAATAAATGTAAATTATGAGTGCAAGAAGTGCATAACCAGAATTTATATATATATATATATATAATTTATATATATTCTATAGAACTTTAATCTAGAGAATTTTTTTTTTAATAACTAACACTAAAAAGAAAGAATTGTACAAGTCACGATTTCAGATCAGAATAACATATCGAAAATTCTTTAAATGAATTAACCTTATATTAAAGATTTTTTTATGTTAATGGGCATGTCACTGACCTGATGTTAAGCAGCCGCCCATGGACACTTACATTGCCAGAAGGCAACTTCTGCAGGACCTAAGTCGAACTGTTTAGGAAAGACTTCAATGGTTCCACAATTATTATTATAATTGAATTTTATTTAATTTGATGTAATACACCGAGTTCTCAACACTTGTACCATTCGCCTATCTTAATTTATGTCGGCTGAGCGGCCGGGCCTGCGTTTCTGTCATCCGTTCTTAGATTGCTGGAATTTAAATGAAAATACTGTTTAGTAAAAGTATATTAAACGTAGTTGAATAAAAGTTGTTTCGATTTATTATTTATAAAGTAAATATTATAAAACTTATATATATAATTGATGTGAAACTTCTTTATTGGCGTTAGAAAAAAAATTACCGACACATTTTACGTTACGCGTCATCTTTTTATTGTCCCTACCACGGTTGATTCGAAGCCATTTATAAGAAAAATATATAATAACTAAAAAAAATAAATTCTATTACAATTAATGAAATTCTGTAAAAACTGAATCTAATACTTATAAGATGATTTATTTAATAAATCTTATACACAGTGCAATTAATGATGTTCACTAGTGATTTTTCTTATATTACCTAACTGTTTAATTTTATTGTATTTTAACTGTGAAAGCAACAATAAAAATCAACGTTTCCTGATAATCGGAGCTTTCCGTGACTTCTACAGGGAATACATATTTCTTATGTTATTATAATAAGTGTTCAATTAATTTAGTCGTCAAATTAGAAACGGTCTTCTATTTGTTATCAACAGAGTCACTCAGTTTCGTGACAAAGAGCATTAAAATAATGAACATCCAGACACAAACAAAAGATTAGTCTCTATATTATCTATAGAAATTAGAAACCTTTTGCGCAGTATAGTATAGGCAGTATTACATGTTTACATTGTAACGTTTTTCCTCTTGTTTAATTTGCGATTGTTTATGTAAGAGAAACTTTTATACTAGTATCGTAAACCATGAGTAAACAAAAATATAAGTTTTTTTAAAAAACATCGCAGCCCAGAGAAACCCTTTTTAGTGAGTTGCGTCCTTTGACGGAAGAGCATGTTCTTTTTTAACAATTGTAAGTATCAATCGTATCTACCACTGTGATTTGATTACACAGTTCGCCAGTTCGCTAAACCATATAACTCTTCAGTACACTCTCCATAGTTCACTTTTATAATGTATATCTTTCTACGTATTAAAAGTTTATACTACATTGGTTAATAATAATACGATATAATGTTAATTTGAGCTCACAAGTCATAAACAACAACTAACACAAAGACATAAACATGTGTAACCTCATACTTTTACAGGAAACATTTTACTAGGGAAATTCAATCTAATTAATAATCTTTTAAAAAATAACTTTCAAACAACTCTCCCCTAGTAGGTTCACCCGTTCGTTGTCGACATCCCCAGGTGCCCTACTGCACGATTTCGTGGGTCGTTCCTTATAAAAACAGCAAAGGATAGGAACTCCTTGCTCCCTTGCATCTTCCCTACATATATGTTCAACAAAGCGTCGGTAGAACTGGCATCTCTTAGATAGGCGTGCCCTCCAATAGCCCACATCTCACGTAACATCAGATAGGATTGTGACCAAATGTCTGTCCAGGTCTGTATAAAAATACTCTTGCTCAAATCTCCTACTGCCTTAATCATTCTGAGTTTCTCTTGCTAAATGGGGTCATCGGGATATAATGAAGTGTACTCGCATTGTTTTTCTTTTCAATTGTCATTTTATTTCGATTTACAAAGACCCCTGAGCTTTAAATGGTCTTTGTTGGGGCAGCATAATGGGATGAAAAGATTGACAGTGGAAGTTCAGCTGAAGATTTTTTTAATCAATACAAAGAAGTGAATGAAAGGTTTTTTGTTATTCGACAGGACTTCGATTTTAAATCTTACAATCTATGTGATTCGACTTTGAGTTTCGATTCGAAGGACAAGAACACTTTATTTACATCACAATATCAGCAACAGCAGTGTTGGTTTGCTAAATCTTATATGTATATGTGCTTGGAGGACTCCCAAATATCAGATCCGTGCTTAGCAAGAACAAGCTTCGAACTAAGATATAGAACTAATATTGGATTTAATTTTTATTAATTAGATAACGATGATTAGTAATAAATCTATTACAATTAATGTAATTTTGTTAAAACTCAATCTAATATAAGAATACCATATTCGTGCAATAAATAAATTATTATTATTATTATTATTATTAATTGTTGAAGATTATTTATTTAATAAAAAGTAGGTATACTCAGTGCAATGATAATGTACTAGTGACTTTTATTAAATTAAGTACCTGTTTAATTTGTGGAATGTGGAATCTTTACAATATATTTCTTATTTCAGTTAAAGCCTTAATAGCAAAAATATATAATAATGATAGTAATAATTCTATTACAATTAATTAAAATCTGTGATAATCTTAGTAGTAATAAGGTAAAAAGAAATAATTGTATTATTTGTATTCATGTCTACAATAATATAAGCCTTTTATTGAACTTTATCTATTTTGACCAATTTATTTAATGTGCATATATAGTAGATCATTTTTCGAAAAATAAGGTTATAAAGAAGTTTCACTTCTTACGTGTGTAGTACACGTAAGAAGTAGTACACTGGTACACGTTTAGTTTTTTGTTGTGTTAGCTACAGTATAACACCACCATTTCACTAGAAAATATGGTCAAGGAAACAGATGTCATGGGGCCATAATCCATAATGGGTAATAGCTACGGGATATACTATTACAACTCCTTTGTCACGTATTAATTTGCGGTACCATACGGATTTGTAGTGACGTTCTGTTTGCTTATGATATCTTCGACACAATCAACATTTCACTGAAGAGCGAATTATATAATTTATAACGCTCCATTTTATTATAAATTAACCAGTAAATTGTATAATGTAACATTTATTTTAAGTGTATAGATTTCGATTGAAAGAATATTAATTGTGAAAAATTAACACTGGTGGAAACTGAAGATATCATTGTTGTTAATGTTCATTAGATGTGTGCAAGTTACAACAGTGTTATGGTGGTACAATCAAGAGCACATATTCTGCCACATATAATGGCGTGTAATTTTGTCTTAAAGGGTTTTTAGCAGTATAATTACATTGAGTCATATGACTCATATATCGTAATCATATGATTATAGTAAATTCATCAATATCATCACATTATACTCTTCTTCCCAAAATCGGTTTCACAGCAGCAGGTTTTACAAAGTAGTAATGGGCGTAAAACGATGTGTGCCAGGCGGCCAGGTGATAAGTATGGAGTTTCGCATTCTACCTGGACGTTCGTAGATGTAATTACGCTGCTGGTATTTGTAGAATTACTCTACAGAGCATTACATATCATATGTACATATACGGTTATTCGTCATATATGGTTAAATATGTAGAACTAACTTTTTGACGTAACGACAAACGATGAAGCCGGTTGTAAAGAGCAGAGGCGTCGATGATAGAAGCCGTCTTGCCGTTCGATGGAAGAGGCCTCCGCCCACAGATACAGCACTCCATGTCAGGCCGGATTTTCAATTTAAAAAGTTGTATGCGGTGACCTGGACTAAAGTACTGTGTAGACCAAACTTTTTGGAGGCCAATTTAGCCTTACCCTCCAAACTGACCGCAGAACTGAAAGTCACTCGTTATGACTAAGTCGAGGATACCGATACTGGCTGACGTCTATTAAGTTCGGAGTGTTTTCAAATTCTGGTTACGACGAAGGGAATTTTCTTTAAATATATCATATTGAATGTTATAAATAATGGCTATTCCATAACAATTCATAAAACATTTAGTGAAAACTTAAAAATCTGTTGATAAAACGCTGTATTTGTTTGTAAAATACAGCTTTAAAAACAATCCGTTTCTGATTGAATTTAGTTTATTTTGGATTGAATATTTAAATTGTGAGATTTAAACGTTTTTATGATACGGATTTGCGAGTAGTTTTATTCAAATAAAACATTTTAAGCTCATGGAAAATGCAGCAAACGTATTATATTTTATATTAAAGTAAGCAGAAACTTCTTAGGTTTTGTAACGAAAATTTGTTATATTTAATGTAGTGTTTAATGCAAAATATCTTTAACTATTTATTTATATAGGAATCACGGGGTCATTGACTCTTATTTGGTAATTACGTCAACAATAATTACATACTTTTTGACACATTGTCTTTTCTTGAAAATGCATTTTTGGGGATTCTTACATTACCCAATTATGTACTTACTTTTGCTCAGGAGGGGTGGGGAAATGGTGAAAATCTGCTTACGTACTACTTGACCAACCCATAAACAAATAAGTAAAATCTTAAACCTTTTAATAACTAATTATATATAATTTATGTGAATTCAGGCAGTGACTTTTTTTCTTTTTCTTGTGGACTACACTCCACTACTGGAGTGGTCAACTCGTCATACTTCTTCATTTTCTTTAAGCGGATCAGTTGTTTTACGCTGGCCACTCCCGTTCATTCTCTGATATTGCGGAGCCACTACTACCTCCTTCTGCGATCGCGTCTTTTTCCCCCGACCCATCATGATGACTCGAAGAAGTCGGTACCGTTCCTGTGGAAGCATATATCCCAAGTAACTTTTATTCTTCTAAGAAACTGATATATCCGTCTTACATGCGATAATATTTATAATGCGCAAGACACGCCTAAACGTTTTTCAAGGCAGTTTTGCTGCGCACCACCACTGTGTTTGAATATTTATTGACGTTTTTATACTACGTACATATGCAGTAGTTACAATTAACTGAACCTATATAATAAATTATTAAATGGAGAATTAAAACAAATTTGAATAGGTTGTCGCTAGGTATGTCGCTAACAGCATTTATTCACCGTATAGCGATACTTTTATAAGCGAGCTATTGAACCCCACGGCTCAAAAGTCAACTAAAAAAAATGTCGTAATTCTTCTCGTAGTTCCAAAAGTTATTTTTATTAAAAAGTAATAATACATGTTGTAGCTAAAAAGAATTCCTTTCAAAGCTTTTCGATGTCTGAAAGTGAATTAACATAATCCCCACTTCTCTTTCCTAATGAAAGTTTACTAATATCCCCGTGAAAGCCTACGTGTGAATATTTATGAGCATCGAACGACAAAGCTAAGCTTCTAAGGATGTGACCATACTACATCGTTTATATATTCATAATTGTATTATCTAAACGTCTCTGCATGTATTAAGATATCATTTGGTCGTCTCAATATGGTACGTTACCATGGCAACGATGAGTGTTTAATATAGGACACAAAGGGGAGGAGGTGCTCCAGATGTTAATGTTAAGACACCGCCCATGGACACTTCCATTGTCAGAAAGTTCCAGTTGTCATTTTTTTTTATTGGTCCTTTTTTGAAGGACCGTGAGTCGAATTGGTTCGGAAATACATCAGTGGGTAGCACACAGAGGTGGTACGAAAAACTGCCTTTAAAACGATGTAGTATTCTAAGTAACATGAATGTCAATAACGTATGAAATAAAGCATAATGCACTCGTCTATTAAATACAAAGAGTTGCTTTGTGTGGCGAGTTTTTAATCCCCAAATAATTCCCTACGTCTAATTGTATACACTACGCCATAGCGACAAAATTTTTATGTTTAGGTTAGTGGACAACCTAAACCTAAATTATTGCTGATTAAATATAAAATAAATCACTTTTTTTAAAATCAAAACACTGTCCACACTTGCTAACCATTAAATTTATCCCGCGGCGGCGTTAATACGTAAGTACCGATACAACAAATCTGGTGAGGAGAAAATAATACTGATTTGTACTACGTTATGTATGAGAATTGTGGAAGTATGTTCAGACCATAAGTTTAGACTAATTATAATTATCTGAACTGTATTATGACATGATATATAATTTTAACTATTAATATATGTCTAACTAGCTGTTACCCGCGACTTCGTCTGCGTAGAACTACTACTTCGTGTAAATTTGTTTGGACTGAATAGGCTCTGAAACTATAATGAAACGATTCTAATGAAGCCGGCACATTGAATTATTGAGATTAACATAGGTAGACTTTTCCTGACCCTGATCCCTGACTTAACTTAGTTTAATACGTTTTTGTATACGACATTTTTTGTTTTTCCTTCTTTGGTCAAAACATGTAGGTTTTGTGGACTCGATACTCGTGAGCACGCCACATACAGTTGCCCATGGGAGAAACAGTTTTTTTCTAAATGAACACCAGCTACTTTGAGTGTCTGTCCTTGAGCTTTGTTTATCGTCATAGCGAATGCTGCTTTCAGGGGAAATTGTACTCTTTTGAATTGGAATGGCAAATCGGTAGGGATTATTGGAATACGGGGAATTAACACTTCTTCTCCCTTTGCTGTTCCTGTCATAATTATTGCTCTCACAATATTGCGTCCCAGGTGTGTAATTTGTAGACGTGTGCCATTACACATTCTTGCATTCGCATCAACAGGACCGGGACACCTACTTTTAGCCTCAACTTATGGGAAGGCACCCCCGATAATTCTAAGGAGTTAAGAAATTCTACAGGGAACGATGTCACTTGCTCATATATGCTCCCCATGTATACATTGTAAACGCATTTCTCCTTTCTGACTGCCGTTCAGCATTTAACACACGTCGTCTTTGGGATTCTTCTGGCATCTCTGCAGCTATCAATGATGCGTATCGCTCAGCATCTAAAATCTGCCGGGCCTGAGTCTGTTCATAGGTCTCGGCAGCTCTTTGCGTTGCGTGTCGCTCAGCATCTATAATCTGCCGGGCCTGAGAATGTTCATAGGTTTCGGCAGCTCTTTGCGTTGCGTGTCGCTCAGCATCTAAAATCTGCCGGGCCTGAGTTTGTTCATAGGTCTCGGCAGCTCTTTGCGTTGCGTGTCGCTCAGCATCTAAAATCTGCCGGGCCTGAGTTTGTTCATAGGTCTCGGCAGCTCTTTGCGTTGCGTGTCGCTCAGCATCTAAAATCTGCCGGGCCTGAGTCTGCTCCTCAGATTCGTGGGATCTAGCTACTTGCGCAGTTCGAGCTCTTTTAGAGCTACGCGCTAAATTAGATTTACGCTTGCGAGGCATATTACTTAACCAGTTACCTACCTAAAGTAATAAAAACAGGTAAGTACTTATGCAAAAAAAAATTCTTTAGCTGACAAAAAAATTTTGTTAAAGGTACTGAGTACGAAACTATACTTAAGGTAGGTACTTATACACATGAAATAAAACAAAAACAAAACGAATTGCTAAACTAAAACTAAATGTTAAAAAAAATATACTATCCACATGGAATAAAAACAAAATGAATCGATAAAATTATATGCGAAACTACTGGAACTATTTTATTCACAAAACAACATTACTTACCTATTAATACTCAATAAAAACTATGCTGACCTTCTTAGGTACCGTAACTACTTACTAAATGTGAAAAAACTTAAAAAAACCTGCCTACTAATCTACTACAATTTTATACCTATCCTAAAAAATGAATTAAAGTATTTATTTTACCTATTAACTATAATTCTACCTACTACTAACTTATGCTAAACTAATAATAACAACCAAAACAACTAAGTAAATAACACAAAATGCTTATCCAAGAAACCCTAAACACCAATGAAAACGTAAAGAAAGCGAATACGTTGCAGCTCAAAATTGTAGATATCGCATGCGTCCGCCAACAACGTCTGCCCTCACGTGTCTGCCCGTTCGGGTAAGCATACTTTGTGATCTACACTCCTCCCACCGAGCCATCCGCGTCCCCCGCACGTCTTTGCAGCCGCGCCGCGCAGCGCGCCCGCGCCCGCCAGCCCCGCCACACCACACCATGCATCGTCACACTCACACATTCATAGTGTATAGGCCGATGGGCCTGATGGACATGTCAGGCAGAAAGTATTCTAAAAGCTGGCTAGGAGTATTTGAATTATGCGATACATAACTGCACCCCGCGTTTCCACCCGTATAATTCCGGGATCGGGATCGGGATCTGGATAAAAAGTACCCTATGTCCTTTCCCAAGGTTCCATCTATCTCTATACCAAAATTCATCAAAATCGGTTCAGCGGTTTAGGCGTGAAAAGGTAACAGACAGACAGACAGACAGACAGACAGAGTTACTTTCGCATTTATAATATTAGTAGGGATTGTACGGTTTTATATAATTAATCTATCAGAATTAAACACTTTCTTTGCAAATTAACAATAATTATTATTCATGTTTAATCATAAGTATATACGTAACGTATGTACGTTTACTTACAACTGTATAATACAAATAATCTTTTATTATAATTACACATTCGTACATATGCAATAATAGGAATAAATTCTTTGAACGAAGTTGAATCCGAACTCACTGAAGTGATGCTGGTTCCAATTATGTAGAGTAGAAAGCAATAAGATCAAAGCCCACTGAACTCGATATTTGTTTAAAAGACATATAGTCGATGTAATAGTATGGTGAGCAGAATCCAGGTAACAATTACACTCCTAACTGCCAGATTATCACGAGAAAAATGAAAAATCAGCCACTTGCATGTCTCGGCTAAAATATGACAATAACATATGAACTAGGAAAATAAACATTTTTTTATTCTATTCTATTCTCAAAGATATTAAAGGTATATGCTGAGACATTTAAAGCCATAACAAAATTATTTAACCTATCAAAGAAGTAGTTTCATGACGTATGCATTTTATTGGCTATTAGATATAACTAATTATTTATTTGTCAGCATTGTCAGATACTTATTTAAAAGAAATAAACCTGTATGTCTTTGAAACCGTTATGGTTGATTTTTTTTTTCATAATGGAGGTGATTAATAAAATGAATTTGAATGAAATAAACGGGCGTACAACTGACAAGTAGAACTGGAAATTATCTTCGCCACCATTTTATTTATGTATTTATTTATTTAATTTTACAGCTGACACGTATTATAAAACAAAACACTTGAACAATACAGGAAGCCAAAACAGATTACATAGATATATATGAAAAATAAAACAAGTAAGTACATTAATAGACAAAAATACATTAAAAAAACTAAAAAAAAACTGAAATTTCATATTTCAAAAACAAACAATACTTAATATTCCCAATTACTGCCTAAACAAAATCACAGATTTTTATGTGAAAACAAAATCAGCTAGCAACATGATTTGTATTCATGAATATATTATGTCAAACATATCATCTTTACAAATGCAAATGTAAATAAAATTTTAGTTTAACCATCTTCAACGAAAGTTTCTAATAAAACCGTAACTCGTTAGGAAGCTAACTAAATAGTATCTTTTGACGGAATCTCAAACTACGCTGAAGGATTTTAAAGTTTCTTGGATCGGAGATAAGTTGTCTCGTAGTTTATACTTTGGGTAACTGACCGAGACTCGAAGTTTATAAAAAAAGTTAGAACTAATGTGTGCCTTATAAGGGTCATTTGAAAAAAATAGTTTTCTTACTTTTAAGAGTTCATTCGGTTGAGTATATTTAAGAGAGCATTGGTGGCCTAGTCATTAGTGGCTTCAGCCTGCGACCCTGATATCGTGGATTCGATCCGTGTTTGACTGTGAAGGAAAGCATCATTAGGAAACCGGCTTGCCTTTGACCCACAAAGTCGACTTCATACGTCAGACACAGAAAGCAGACCAGAAAGTTCAGACCTAAATAGGTTGTATTATTTGGATAGGTATGGTATTTATAACTACGGAGTAGACAAACGGGACTCAGTTCACGCTTGACTGTGAAACTAAGTTTAAAGTTATCAGGCATCGTGTTAATATGGCAAGTTATTTGTTTGTAATTACTTAATTTTACCATACTCCCCTACCTCCTAAATACCGTGTAGTAACTGCCTATACTGCCGTCTACTTTTAATATGAAAAATAGAACAAAACACTAAATGGTCCAATTCAAACTATCGGGCTGTCCCATCAATAAGAAATTGGTGCTCTGTGAGCGACCAATCACATTAACTGTGCATCCCAATCGGTTTTCACAAAGAGAACGTACGCATTGTGATTCTAACTGAAATCACATAAAGTTGAGGGATTTCTATTGCTCAACGGCTCGTTCACTTGCAAATTTTAGTTGAACTATTTATAAAATACTAGCTGCCCCCGCGAACTTCGTTTTTTCTAGTTAGTACATACCAAGATGAAACATTTTGCTATGCTGAAGACTACGGTTTCCTGGAATTAAAATTTTAAGGTTTTTCTGTGATTTTTCTCTACATCCAACTCGGAATTCAAGTTATATGTTATTAACTAACAAATAAAAAATAGCGGTTAATTGTATCATAAAATATAAAAACAAACAATTTTATCTAAAAAATAAAATTTTAGGATAGATACCTCTTATCACTTAGAGGTTTGAAAGATAGATAGTAGCCGATTCTCAGACTTATTAAATATGCATAAATATCTCATAAGAATCGGTTGATCCAGAGGAGTATGGGAACGAACATTGTGTCACGAGGTTTTTATATACATATAAGATTTTATTTTATACAGACCATTAATTTGTAGTTCAGAGTGTTCTTGGTGCAAGTTCTCAGAAAGTTATTAATGATTTAACAAGGCTCAGTACCTTAACCTACCTCAGTACCTAACTTTTCTTATGAAGTGAAAATGCTTTTACGCAAGCCATGTCAAGCTTGATGAGGGGATTGTGGTGCTGCGTCCCTGCCCCCTAACTCTAGTGCCAAAAAGCCGCACAAAAGATATTAAAGTTAATACAGTTCTTTCAGTTCTACTTTGATATAAAATTGTTTTTGTATTATGGCTACCGGTCCCTTTTTAATAACCATCATTACTTTTAAATTTACCAAAGCACAACTCTTAAAGCATTATAACAATATGCATAACATATTTTATGATTTAGAGTTTATAACATTACGTTTTCAAACTGACCTAAACTACTACGAATCATGTTTACTGTCGACACTCTGTCTTGTGACGGCTCGAAAACTTGACAAAGCCCACTCAGCTCAATCAACGCCCACAAACTCAGCTCTTGCTTCTTTGATGGACGTTCCAAGTTTAATTTACACTTAATATTCCACTTGAATTGGCTAAATATAGAAATATAGATTACAGTAATAGTTAAATTGTGTCACCAAATTTTACTTTATGAACGAACATCTATATTAAACACGAAAGCATTGATCGCACTAGAAACGTCGAGTGTATATGTAACACAAGTAATGAAATAGCCATTGTATTCATTCATTGTTTTGTTAATGTAAGGTTTCATTTTAATGTCTTATTTTACAAACGAAAGTCCTAAACCTATCGATTTGCTATTTGAATAAGTGACAAAATAAATTGAGTGTGTCCATGAATCTCTTGTTTTATAAATAAACTGTTTCTAAATCAGAGTCGATGCGACGTGGCGATGCAGGTTCTTGTATAAAGTTCGTGAAAAAGGCGTTTCAAATCTTATTTATTTTATGTAGATCATTACAACTCGTGCACTTTAATTTTTCTACATTATTGCGTTTCTTCTGGTACCACTCTACTTATATAACATATATGAAGTTAACGTTGTTTCAATCAATTAAGTCAATCAAAATTTATTTATTCAGTTTAGATGCGACTTAAGGCATGCTTATGAATGACAAAAACGTTTATAAAATTCGCGAAAGAGCAAAACTACGCCATCCGTTCGCAAGGCTACCAGGAGGTCTTGTTCTGAGAAGAACGGGCAAGAAACACAGCAAGTTTTATCCTCCCTTTACATACAATAATTCAAAAGAAAATGTCATAAACCACTTAACGTCATTTAAGTTACATAAGTAAAAATAAAATAAAATCTGTTCTGTGATTTACCACATTCACCATTACATTACATTACATTACATTCCATTACATTACATTCACAACACTTCCAAGAGAACAAAGCAAATTATAACAATATAATTAGACCTATTGCCAAGCGTTTCTATCTTCTAGGTAGTCATTAACTGTGTAGTAACCTTTACACATTAAGCATAGATATAAAATTATTTTGTATATTGGTTCAACGATTTGTATTAGGTGGTCCTACATAGGCAATACACTACAATCGGGGTTTCAACGCCCAAGATTTAAAAGCATGCAATTATTAATAATATTTTTAGGCGCCACTTTTTTCTTTAAACTACGAAGGCTTATAATTAATCAATCAACAAGCAAATATATGTTTAAGGATTCCTCTTGGTACTATATTGTAGCAGCTTCGGACATCATTGAAATTCAGCAGCTCATTAAAAAAATTTAAAAGAGCAAAATCATGAAATTCATCTGCATTTTAAAGCAGAGTTTTGCCCACAATAACATATAAATCGTTAAAAGATAAAAGCCAATTTAAATGTTTGTTAAAATATTTGGAAACAGATAATTTATTCATGAATAATACATTACACTGATACAATGAACCGTGATATACTGCATTTTAATTTTAATAACAGACAGTAAATTATATACTCTAGGTACTATGATCAGACTTTAAAGTATAAAGTATATCAATAGTAACTAAAGGATTCATGTATATATATATATAAACCAATGGCGCAACAAACGATTAGGCCTCAGATTTTTGTATTTGTTCATTTATCGTTCTAATAGGTAGGCGGTCATTGTGTCAGTGGGCAACATTCTATCCCCGATACACATAGTCTTTCCGTTTCCTTCACGTACGAGCGAGTGTTAAATGCGCTCATAGACAGAGTCCATTGGTGCACAGCCGGAAATCGAACCAACCACATGGATGAGAGTAGCACGTTGAAGGCACTAGGGCAACACTGCTTATATTATATATATATATATATAGGTCACATATACAGCATATATAAAAAATAATATAGTGCAAACACCAATAAAATAAGGAAAAAGAGAAAGAGAGAGATTCTCAGATTTATCTTTTTTCTTTAATTTGTTTTAATCTCTTTGCGTATGTTATTTGCCCATAAGTCATTTTCACATTAAATATTACATTTTATTTTCTTGTACCAATATATCAGTGTTCCTTTATCAAGCTTTTATAAATTATATACATGAACGTTTAAAAATACCAAACTTATTAAAACATAGATGTTACTAGCAGACTCGGCCAAGCGTTGCTGTGGCTAAGATTTTTGTTATATTACATAGTAGTAAATTATTCGAGGGAAGCGGTAGGAGAACTTATGTGAAACGTTGGTACTTTTAAGACAGCGCCATTTGTTAGAATTGTATCAAATAATTAACAAATATTTGCAAAATTAAAATAAAATAATATTTCGAGTATAAATTGAGATGTAAGCTAACCTATCTTTTAAGTTCATCAAACTGCTCACGGTGTGCAAATTTGATTGATATCGGTTCGGTAGTTTAGGAGTCCATAGCGGACATACAATGTGACACGTAATTTTATTAAGCTTGTCAACAGCATCTCAACTTGCCATATATATATTGCCATAAATAATTCACGACAAAATATTAACAACACTACACACAGACAGCGAACATTATTTTAATTAAGTAATTATAATAATACCCGACTGAATTGCGAAAACCCCGGCGAAATGATTATCCCATAGGATTTATTACTCATCACCTATTAGCAATGCTTTCGTCCACAAATATCGGATAATTATGAGTCAATAGTCGTCTACATTCTGCTTAGGGAAAGGACAGATTTTGAAAGCTTTTATGCGAAGTCAAAGCTTTAGCTTGGTAATCAATTTAATTTGTGTGATTCCCACCATGTTTCGCTGAGAATCAAAGACAAGATTTCTACATTAGTTTTGTAAAACTACTCAAGATAGTATCTTCTACACAGTTAATATTATATCTAAAAAATATTACAGTTAATAAGTTAGTTTGTTAATCTGAAACCAACAAATATACATACAAATACTTGCATAAATTTAATTAGCTTATTATTTACATATCCAATACATTTTTGTATGGTGTTAACAGATTAAAAACAACGATAATATAATTCACAAGATGAAAACAACCTAACGTACGGAATTACAACACACACTTTAAAAATTTAAAACTATTTTCTTACAGAACTAGGAACATAAAATGTTAATTAAACTAATTAGTAAAAATTTATGTTTTAGGGCGTTTTATTTTATTTATTTATATTTATTAGTAGTACATGAGCATGCAGGCGTTGAGAGTGTCCATGGGCGGCGGTGTCACTTAACATCAGGTGAGCCTCCTGCTCGTTTGCCCACTGTTCTATAAAAAAAAAATTAAATGATAAACTTAGATACCTTTTTAATAAAGGAATAATAAAAAGTAACAAAGGTCAACATGAACAAGCAGAAAGATCGTAGACAGCGATAAATCGCCTTTTAATTACTCGAATCGGTGAATAACAATTTGTGAGAATGTTCAGAAAACGGAGAAAAATCTGTAATTTTGTCGCGAAACCTGTCAGTTTCCGGGTTTTTCTTTGTAATCTAATTTATCACCGAGATTAATGTTGTTAAACAGATTTGTCAATGGCTTACTTGAAGATTTCTAACTCTGAACTAAGGACATCGTTTGACTGAGTTTTAAATACAGGTATAACATGCAAGCTACATTATTCCATTAAACTCAATGAGGCCTATATAAATACTTTTTTGGAAGTCAAAATTATAAGTTTAAAATATCTGAGAAAATTACCTTAGTTGTCCCATAAAGAAATTCCACACTTATTTAAATAGTTTTACAATATTTTTTATGTATTAATTTTTTTAATTATAATTTTGTGAAGACTATGTAAATAGGACACAAAAATTAATTAAACTAAAATAAAATGTGAATGAATGACTGATCTATCCCATACATAGGAACTTCTTACATTATTTCTTAACATTGCACTTAAAAACAACATTGTAATATCGTACTTTTTTATCGCCTCCAAAATACACAAAAGACGAAGTTATGACCTAATAAAGTTATGTTATAGGCTGAAACATTACTTTTAAAATATATCTTTACTGTTGGAAATTTAAAAACTCTCTCAACAATGACCGGCGGTATTTTTATTCTGTAATTACAATGCAGGTAATAACGGATAGCGATTTTCAATCAAAATATCTTGAAAATCCAAAGGCTTTGACGCTGCGGCCACAAAGAACATTGATTATACGCTGGCATGTCAATGTCCACGGATTAAACCCGATTTTTAGATTTTATTAGCTGCATTTTGAGCGGATATTAAAATAATATCGGATCAAAATAGACGAACGAATATTATTAAATTCCGATGAAGCATAAGTGAAAAATTGGAATAACGTTATGTATTTTTTTTTATAGAACAGGGGGCAAACAGGCAGGAGGCTCACCTGATGTTAAGTGATACCGCCGCCCGTGGACACTCTCAATACTAAAGGGGTTGCGAGTGCGTTGCCAGCCTTTTAAGAATTGATATTGTCGACCCTAAGTCGAATTGGTCGGAAATACTTCAGTGGGCTGATTCCACAGTGGTGGTGCGCGGCAAAAATTTGCGTTAACAAACGCTCAGGGTTATACGGGGAAATGGAATTTCGTGTTCTGCCTCGACGTCCGATGATAAAACTCAGCTGACTAATCCGGCCCATGGTAAATGCAGTAGAAGATGCAGAGTGAGCCTACATCTCTACGCAAGGCAATTGAGCGGCTCAGGTCGTCGAAGATACATTAGTTCTTGATTTTTGGGAAGTGCTTATAGAACGAATCCATTGCTGCAAATCCGACTTGACTTGTTAGTATTCCAATATATTCACAATGTTAATAAATATTAATTGCCATACTTAATACAGTTGTGACGTCAAAATAAATTATTCTACTAAATCTTCCCTCTATCTTCATAGTGTTTATGGTAGCCCATAAAGTGACAAAGTAGGGATATAATGTGTGATTCTGAAGCTGAGATCTGGTGAAATCTAAAGCGCTTGTCGGCATAACGTCTAACGCAGTCCCTTAGGTCTGTTAGGTGAGTGGTTTAAGTTATAACCGAAGAGTTATTAATAAAAACATGTTTTTTTAATCATTATATCTTCGTGTTTGGCTAATAATTACGTTGTGATTGATAACAAAAAAATTACGTTTACTGCACAAGGCGTTATGCGACAGAATTTCTTAACTAATAATAATAATAATAATATATTTATTTTATTTCTCACAAAAACATATACAATAATTGTCATTCTTCTTTGGAGTAATTGTTATTGTTTATGTGAGACTGATACCTGTTAAAGGTTGTGCACCTGTGTTACAGGTCATCAGGCCTCCACCACATCGGATCGACAAAATGATTATAAGTAAAGAATAGACAAACTAATCCAATACGTCGACCAATAAATAGCGTGTATTTTTCTAGATCTTCTTTCTCACTCTCTCACTCAGTCTCTTCCTTTCTTCGACAAAAACGCTGCACACCTTCGTGAAGTTCTGTAAAAATTTTACCCTCATGCACCTATAGAATTTTAATTTAAAACGTCAATTTTTGAGAATAATTTCATAAATTAGTGTTCTTTTTTATTTATTCATTAAAGTTCACGTCATAATTCAGAGCCATAAAACATATCGTTAATAGATTTCTGTGGTGGTTATAATATGTAGGGCAGTGTTGGCTAAGGCGTGCGAGTCTCATCGTGGAGGTGGTAGGTTCGATTCTCCGCCTGTGCACCAATAGACTTTTTCTATATGTGCGCATTTAATATTCGCTCAAACAGTGAACGACTTAGACCCAAAAAGTCGACGGCGTGTGTCAAATACAGTGTGGTGAATATTGCTTATTACAAATGATCATGAAAATCAGACGCCCAGTCCTAAAAAGATTGTAGCGCCACAGATATATTATTTTCATTTATTTATTTTAATAATATTTTTAATGAAGGCCTTTACTGATCTCTTCCTTCACATTCCTTTGACTTAAGGCCGAGCAATATCCTTCTAGAGATGATTTATGACTCAGGCCCTCCCATTCCGTCCAATTTACAGAAAACTCAGCCACCGTTATAAAATATTTTCGAGACACAAATTTTGCGTCGCCTGAGATAGCGTGAAATTAGTTCAGTTTGGAATTAATCGTTACTTTAACTCCTGTTACTTGATTTTTAGGCGTTTATACACTAATTAAACTTTAGATAAAAGGAATTATAAACCTACGTAGGCTAATATTATTTATTTAGCAAATGCATTTTTGTATTTTTATTCTGATATTCGTACATTAATAACGACGCGCTTTTTAGTACAATATAGACAAAGGTAATTGATAATTGTTTTTTTTTTTGAAAGAACAGAGGGCAAACTGGGAGGTGGTTCAATTGGGTGGACACTCAATATCAGAAGGCTCGCAAGTGCGCTCCCGGCCTTTTAAGAATTGGTATGCTCTTTTCTTGAAGTCAAATTCGCTATCAAAGTCACTATCCCTTCGGCAGCTCATTTCTGAGTGTCGTGGTCAGCAATGAAGCACCTGGAGCGACAAATCAGTTTCCACCGTTGTCTGTTCAGCGCCTATGCGATGTATGGCCGAAATAAAATATAATTTGCTGTCGGCTTTTGGTGGACAAGCTAAAAGCTAGTCCGTTGTTAAAGTAACATACAATAATTAAACCTAGTTTTTAAATATTAACAATTGTTATTGTTATTTTTAACTTTTAATTTACATTTTTATTAATTTTACTATATACCTTTACACAAGACTGCATTACACTGGTAACTTTTATTAGTTTTTATTGTTTTTGATATCTCATTTCTTTTTCTTTGGTTATTGTTATTTTGTGTGGTTATGTGTTTGTGTTTTGTTTCTAATAAATGGTCATGTGAGTGTCTATTGGCGGCGGTATCACTTAATATCTAGTAAGCTTCCTACCTGTTTGCCTCCTATAACATAAAAAAAACTGCAAAATATTCAATTTTTAAGTTTAATTTTATTCTAACCCTGTGTTTAATGCAGATGCAGATAACATTAGCTTTAAAGCTTTAATAAATTAAAAGTAAACACGAGCTTATTCTAGATTAAAACCAATATTGAATCTATAAAACAAATTCCAACTTCAATTTATCGGATATACATCAAAAAGCATATTTCAAAAGTAAGAAATGTATTTCGCGTAAACAGCGACCAATGGCGAGTAAAAGTTTTAATTGCCGCTCAAATTAAAGCCTTGGGACGGAAATGTGTATATACGGGCGAAGAATTCATTCAATTAATATACTGTTTGTGACAAAGATTCTCATACTATTGGGCAACAGTACCTCGTTGAAGCACCAATGGAATACCTCGGAAGGAAGAGAATATATGGAGACTGCCATTCTTTGTTTCTGTTCAATCTGTTTAAGATTTTTAAGTACTATGGAATGATGTACAGATTACTTTGATATGCCTACTCCTAACAAGATTGCTATTATTAAATTAATACAAAATCTGTGGTCCTCAAATGTAATATGTCATGATTTAGATTTTCTTATTCTCTAAAAAAATAAAAAAGTGATAAATCCAAAATGTTTTTTTCACTCGACTTAAAAATCGACGTGCGTAAGACAGATCGTCTTTTTTTCTTTATATAAATGAATAAATAAGAATCATGTTGTAGAAAGTTTAATATCTGTATTTAATGAATTAATTAAAAAATACATTTTTTTATTTAAATGCTAATTTTAGTACATTTTAGTTCCCTGTATACAGAACCTATCAACTAGAATGTGAATAATAAATTAGATAAATCAGTGAAACAATCTAAAAACTTGAATAATTGTAATGTTGATGATGTTGAAACGTTATTTTGCTAAAGCTGTATTTTCTTTTAATTAAAATGTTCGCGTGATGAAGCCACACAACGTTGTGTAAATAGAAGTAATTTAACAAATACATTAATGGAGTTTTAGAAATACTGTTTAAACAAAATTAAGTTGATTGTAAGAACATACTTGCTGTTAGGTAAACTGCCAATAAATTCTTCTGCTACGTTATATGCTGTAGACATTCCCATAAATATGTTAATGTATATTTTCATACAACAATAAATTACTAATTTTGTAAATCATTCTCAACTCCACTTTAACACACGAAAAATTTCATTAAAATCTGTCTAGCCGTTTAGGAGTTTCATTACGAACACATGCACAGAAAAGATAAATATATACCAGCTATTTAACTGGTGTGTAGATGAATAACCTACATAGATACCAAGTGCTATCTTCCGGGGAGCCACCTTAACGCATACCAAAAATTCATTCAAATCGGTTCAGCTGTTTAAGAGTGACATAGAATAGAATTATATATGAAAAGATATACGCAGTAATAAAGTTAGTGTTTGTGGAGTAGTACAATGGATTTGGATATGATTTCTACAAAAACACAAAATAAAAAGTATAGGCCTGGCTAAATTCACTTAATCATGAGGCCTAAAAACCAACGGAAGAATTGTGTTTTTTATTATAAGAAATATGCAGAAAGCATGCAATTTAAAGCAATAAAGGGATTATTATGGCTGCATAGTTTTACCAAAAATATGTTTGGCGTTTCTGCGATTTCTATAATACTAATAGTTATAAGTAGTTAATCTATGACACAATTACTACCCGTATATTTCAAAGTAGAGATACACTCATAACTGTGACATTTTATTTATTACGGCCGGGTTTATCCGGGTTTTTTAGATTACCGTAATAATTTTAGAAAGTCCGCTAATATATTTTGCAAAGTCAGTGCAACTCTCAAGTATTCTATTCGGTTGGGGAAAATAAATATTTTTATAAAAATCCTCTTGCTATTTAAGCTTTTAGGTCATTTTAGTTATCTTTTGATACGTAATTTAATTTATTTTATTTAAGCGTTTCATACGCGAAATTAAATTTAGGAAGTGGGTTTTGAGATTAGGTCTTTAAAACTCATTTTAATTTAATCACAAAAACGGTAGAACGAGAAATCGTCAAGTAAGATAATTTAAAAGGAAGCTAAGAAAAAATAGCCTTTTGAAAAGACTGCATCTGGGAAAATACACAATTTCTTTAAAATCACACTTTTAAAGGCTTTGAAACGTACTGAATAATATTCACCATCCCACAGAGGTAAACAGAAAATACAATAAAAATAGATTTTTATTAAAATGTCTCAATTTTACGAAATCGTTTTCGGCAATTTGAACAAAAGTTTCGACAATTTAATGATCAGATAGGCATTTGAAATATTTTATAGGCTGGCAATTTCGTGGAAAATATCTTTCGAGTAACCAATTAAAATTAAAGTATTATATTTTACTTGCGATTTGCCCCATGTTCACTAGCTCGTTCTATAGATCATTACCTCCTACGTGATATGTCAAGATAAAACCTTTTTTTTAACTGACTTCAAAAACCAAAGGAGTTTAAATTAATAATTTCTTTTTGAAATAATATTACAATAGAAGTGTACAAAATATGCACTTAATTAACATTGCGAGAAGCTCGCCAGTGCGTTGCCAGCCTTTTAAGAATTGGTACGCTCTTTTCGTCGAATTGGTTCAGAAATACTAAGTGGGCAGCTGGATCCACATAGTGGTTGTTTGCGTCGAAAAACTGCCCAAAACACTCTCCAGGGTAAATACGCTAGAAGATGGGTTGCTCCCGCCCAGAGATGAGAACAATACTCCATGTGAGGCTGAAGTCTGGGACACCCGTGGTTTTCTTTTCTGTAAAACATTATGAAGAAACCGCATTAATATTCCTAGATCCAATCTAAGTTCATTTCTTAAATTAAATTTCCCTTTGATTAGATTCTTTAGATTATTAATTATCTATTTTATTTCAACAGATGTTTTATTTAATTTTTATTGACTGTGGAAAAGACGGTAGTTTTTTATTTGTATGTCATTTTAATTAAAATACGAATTTTTTGTTGTGAATGTTTTGTACAGTTTGGACTGATTATAAAAGAAATAGATTAAAAGTGACTTTAGCTGAAATAACAAACTCTAATTGTTGTTGCTTAAAATACATATTTTTGCAACATATTTGAGTTTCACTCCTTTTATATAGTATACAATATACTAAAATAGCTTAACGAAGGGGATAACTAGAATCATCTTTATATTTTATTTAACGTTCAAAAGTACAATTTTGGCCACTAATAATTTCATGAATATATTCTAATTATATTTAAGTATTCTACCCTCAATTATATACACACCTGCCTAACCGAAACATTAAAATCTAAGTTATACCACATTGTTTACGAGGCGAGCCTAACATTTGGCAAACGTTGGCCTCTCGAATAAATTATTGACAATGGTCGGGGGCTATCGTAAACTTTGTGGCAAAAACAGGTTTTGGCTGACTCAATTATACATATAGATTTTCTAATTTAATGCGTGCTGTGTACACAAGTACTTTATCAATAAAAAAATAAAACAATCAGTAGCGCTACACAAAAACCTTTTAGATCTAGGCTCTTTTCATGATATTTTGTCAATCTAATAAGGCCTAAGGAATGTTAAATGTGTAATTAGGCAGAGTCTATTGGTGCACATCTAGGGGATCGAACCTACGACCTCTGGGATGAGACTTGCACGCTTTAGCTACTCTGCCAACAGTGCTCTTATAAATAATCAAGACACACTAAATTAAAGTGTTGTATGTAAATTTGTAGTTTTGTATAAATTGGCTAACAAATTCCAACATAATAAGAAGAACGCTACAATATCAATATTTAAACAGATGAAATAATGTTTCAAAATCAGATGCAAATTTTTAGATCCCAACACATAATGGTATAATGATAAATCCGGGAAGACAGACACCACTTTAAAATTATTGTGTTCTGTCAAAACTTATAATCTACAATAAGAAGTGTCTTAATGAAGATTATCTATGACAATATTCGTGTATAATTAAATAATACGCACGTCGCGTCGGCGTTTGTCAGACACAGACGACTTTTTTCAAAACACTTTGGGAAACGTTTTTAAGGCCACTTTTTGTGTATTTTATATTCGAAAAATTTTATACAACTCTTAAATGCCATCAAAGTGGCTAAAAGTAATAAAGATAAATCTAATTCTCATTATTACGGGTTTGAGAGTAATTTGTCAATCTTCATCGCTTATTTTCTTGCTTATTATTTATTATTTTGGAGAGAAGCCAACTGAGAGATTTTATTTGTGAAACCTTTATTTTTTTATATCTTAATATAATGTTTATTTACTGCGATTATTCTTATATATTACACTAGTGAAATTACAAACTAAGTTTATGAATATTAAAGAAGCAATAATTTGTGTTGGTAGTAATTCTTATCGTGGTTAAATATCATTTTAACGTATGGCAATCACCTCTTGGAAGAGAGCAGAAATGGCGACGGCTTGGTGGCTGTACCATGCCATTTGGTAGCATCAGTATTAGTTATATAAAATAGTTCTAAACCGATATTCTTGTACTGTTTCAGTTTATATTGTAAATATTGGTTAAATTGTTTATTTTCGATACAATTTTACAATATTTACATATTATTATTGATTTATACAACTATATTGCGTTATACAACTGAATAATCAGTGCAAATCACTCAAACAAATATTCATTCCCTAGGTCTAAAATCAGCATTTTTTTCCAAATTCCTTGGAAAGCATTGTTGGGTGCCTTTCTCGAACCTAATTTGCTGTTTGCTGATGAATCATCAACAAACATCGTCAGCGATGATTTTATTGTAGCTGCTTTATGAACCAAAAATTTCTAGTAATTTTATTTTATTGTGTGCTTATCTTATCTTTTATGTTTTATTGTATTTATTCATTTCGAATTTCTTTTTTTTGTAAAACGTATGTTTACTCTAATTGTCATACATTTTAGATGGAAGATTTTGTAAAATAATCAGTAGACTTAATACTATATATTTTGTCGTTAATTTAATAAATAAAAAAATAAAATAATACAAAGAAACGACTGAAATATAATAATAAGAAAATAAGATACTTAAGGTATTTTGTTGTTTTTGTGTACATTGTGTTAGTTGATTTTAAACGTATATATTCGATACGATATGACAAGTATGAGTTGATATCATTAAGTTCAGTGGGCCAGTAGTTAAATATAAATGTTTTCAATGGAGGTGACATAGTTAGAAGTTCATAACTGAAAATTTTGAGCGAAGACTTGAGCAATGTGTGGAGAATTGTTGAAAACTTTGGCAAGTTTTATCAAGTTTCACTTGGCTTTGTGAGTATAAATTTGAAAATCAAATAGAAAACGCTTGAAATAATGTACCAAAACGGGTTCGTTAAAATACAAATTATTTTAATTATATTTAAGGAAGGAATTATTTCAATTTCAGGTTCTTATATTATTAAGTCATGTTATGTTAGTTATTTCGACTATGTCTGTGTGTCGTTACCGCGAGAATGTAAGTGCGTGCTCCTATTTCACCTAACTACTGCTGCTAGAGGACAAATCGTTTTTAAAATTTTTATTGTTAATGAACTATTCATTACTTAAGATGTCACGTGGAATGTGGTGTAAAGAATTCTTTACAAAGATTGTGAAAAACAAAAAAAAAAATAACGATAAAAAAGAGTGGCAGAGGGTTTATAGCCAGTTCTTCTGGTTCGTTGTATAAGTGTATTAAATGTATATGTGTGAATAGGTTTCAGTTGTATTTAAAATGTAAAAATAAAAAATAAAACAATAAATCAGATTTGAATAATACTCTGTCTCATTTCTCGCTTCCTGTCAAGGCGGCGGAGACTTCTTCGAGCCATTAATTCTGGTTGTGAGTATGTCTGATAGCTTTGTGATAATCCCACCACATCGAACCTTTGATCCTACCCGTAAGGCTCCTTCTGTTACCTTAGGTCTCTTGAAGCAGACATCTAATTATACTTCTACAAGTGCCTCTCCATTACTGGAAGTTGGCCGTCAGTTTCCTGAAACGCGTCTCGTCCTGCGCTCGCGCAGAACTCTTTCGCATTTGCAATACCCGTCCATTCTCTAACGTTACGAAGCCATGATCTTCCTTCGACCAACGCGCCGTTTACCTTGGATTTTACCCATTATATTTAGTTGAAGGAGGTGGTAGCCGTCATAGCGCAACACGTGTCCCAGGTACGCATTTTTCGCTGTTGAATGTTCTGTATAAGTTACGTACTTATATATTCACTATTTATGTGTACGGCTCCGTAGGGTTATTAGGTTCTTACATATCACCCTCTGATATATTTAGATACCTAGTGCAGCTTGCTCATACATACACTACCTAGTATATGTACTATACAAATCCTCCTGACATTTAGTAAGCAGGCTATATAATAAGGGTATAACAAATATCGGGGAATAATATAATTCCGATGAATGATATTTTCCCTTGGTATAAAGAATTATACTCGTCGTCATAATAAAAATGGATTGCCGTGCATTTGTCTCGCTAAAATTCTTGACTGGCTGGACTTCGCTAATTATCTTAAAATATTTGTGGAAATTTATTCAAAGTTTATTTTATTTTTCAAAGTTTTTTTCTATATTTGATTTTTTCAATAAAGCCTGTTCATCAGCAAATATTTGATGTCTTATGTATTTTAAAAAATTAAACAAAATTTCCATATTTTAAGCCTTCAGAATTTTGTGTTTCATAGCTGTAATCTGAGGTCCAATCTTGGTGGTCTGCTTTTTCCCATTTAGATAGGTTTTGTCAACGTAATGCTTGGAAACATGATGGTCCGTATAACCGTTTGGAAGCGTTAGTCTCAGCTCATTGCAATCAACGCTCAGCATAGTCATCTTTATATTTTATTTAATGTTCAAAACTGCCATATTATTTGATCAAGTATTTTAATTGAATTTGACACAAACATACGAAGTTATTGAGGTCTTCAAGTCATACATAATTCCACAAAAACAAAAATATCGCTGAAAGGAACGTCCCGCCCAACTGTGACGGATAATTTCTGAATAAATTCACTTTGGAAGTAAATAGGTTCTTTCGTTAACGCATTGTAATTGCGTATTTTCCAAATAAGATGAACATTTGGGGTTTTGTGGATGTTAATTAATTCGTAGTTGCAGGAAAATTAACGGCACCCATGTCCTTCCGCAAAGATTATGAAAACAAATAGATGCGTTACATCTACATAGTTTTACATACACCATTACATTATTAAAATATGTTTATTATGGAATATGAGAGAACCTATAACATATTTCACGTCATCAAATTAGAATCGGTAGACATGTCTAATCATCAGAAAAGACAGAGGGTGTAGGTCGAGAGAAAAAGCCGGCGTAAAAAAATCTCGGTACTCTTTAAAAAAGCAAATCATCGTACAAAATGTCTATGTCAAACAACACTTTGCATATCTTCAAAGGAAATAAACTTTTAACTACATATTATAAAGTTTATAAAGTTGTTGGCGATTATTTCAATAACTAATCCTTGGATTCATTTTAGTATATTTTTTAAGGAGTCATTTAATTTGGTTAGAATACTCATATCTCTTAATAGAATTAATTTCTAGGCTCATAGTATAAATATACTAAGTTTGATAACATATATACAATGTATTTAACGTGTAAAAAAACATCAGTGGGACTACAAACTTTTTAGATCTGGGTCTCTGATTCTGTATCTGTTTCATCATCATTTCAATCCAATAGGCAAGTAGGTGATCAGCCTCCTGTGCCTGACACAAGCCATCGAGTTTTTGGAGCAAAAGGTAAAAAAGAAAGGTAAGGCGGTTTCCTTACGATGTTTTCCGTCACAGTTTGAGCGAATATTTAATGAGCGCATAGAAAGGAAGTGTTAGTTATTAGTGCACGGAAGCCGGGTATCAAACTCACGACCTCAGGGATACGAGCTGCACGCGGAAGCCACTAGGTTAACACTGCTTACATATACTACATAAAACTTACTATAATTATATGGAGGGTAATGTACATCTGGAAGAGAAATAGGCCGGGGCTCGTATCTACGACATCGGGATTGAAAGGCACGGTGATTTCACCCTGCTCTATCCAACGCATAGTCTTAACAAAAATATTTTCAAACTAAAAAAGACCGAATATCTATTTTTGTACAACGGACTTTTGTTCATAAAGTCTCATGCCATTTTGTCAGCATATTACAAGTTTATTTTTACAAAAGCACGCCCAAAAGTGCCTGTAATTTTCAGTGTTTTAAAGTAAGAACCGGAACGGGGAAACCTCGCGTAACTTAATTGCATGCTTTTAGCGTTGTAAGTTCAGGTTTTGAAACAATTCACGATCTTAAATATAATAACTCCGTTGCCTGTTAGTATTATTCCAAGCTCCTTGTTTTTCGGACATGGACATTACGGATTGTTTAATGATTTCAATGATTTGGAAAGTGTTGCATGTAGTAACATACAAATGAGACAATGTAATAAGTAGGTTTAGGTTTAAAAACTTTATTTCTCAAAGACAAATGTCATTTAATGTTTAAAGAACTTTATTTCTCATTACAAAAAAAACAGAAATATTTATTTATTTACATGAGAAACTTAAAATTAATTTGTATATAGTATATACGAGCGAGATACACGTCGCCATTAGCCGTAACAATTTTAGTCAGCTATGTTCATTCTAACATGCATCTTTAATGCCTTTTTGAATTTGTCAAACACTCCAATATTGCGAATTTGAGATGGTAATTGGTTAAATAATTGCACACCCTCATACCTAATAGATTTCTTCAAATAATTTGTACGCGGCTTCGGTAAGATAAGCAAACTCGCTCGACGAGTATTGCGTGTCGTTGTGTGTTTGATTTTTTTAAACGACAAGCAGCTATGGATAGAGTTATTTAAAATTTTTTTTATCAAAATACAGGTGCTATATACATACAGTTGTTTAATTGTCATAATTTATATGAGAATAACACTATATTTAAAGCAATTAATTGTTGGTAAACATCACATTAATCGTTCCCAAGTCAATGATTAAACTTAAAAGTAACCAAGTACATGTTGTATTGAACAACTCAACACTTTACCGTTGGAGTTCTTCATCTTTATGGAGTAAGAGAGGGAAGAAATGGAGAGAAATCTATATATTTTTTATTATTAGAAAATCATACTAAAATTTATTTATTATAAATGATGTACACAAAACGTCACTACAGTCAACTAAAAAAGTAAGTATGTATTTTAATCTGTCACATATAAACATAAAAATTACTGGTAAGCACTTTTTGAATTTCTTGTAATATTTATGTTTACTACAATCGTCATATATATAAGAAAAGAAAGCCGAGTAACATACTGTAAAAATAGTATTATGTATTATGAGTTTAGCTTTAATACACAAATAAATAAACATACTGGTGCTCAATGCCTCAACTCAGCGGTCTAGGTTAGAATCTCTGATAAAATAATACTTCACTAGACTGAGGACGGAAGGAACTAACCAAGCTGTGCGTTGTAATATTAACATTTAAAATATACCTACTCATATGGTCTTGTTCCCATTATTAATCTTAAAAAATGATTCCTGCGCAATGTTACAAATAATTAAAATAAATCAGTGGCGCTACAACCTTTTTTAAATCTAGGCATAAGATTTATAATAGACAAGTAGGTGATCAGCCTGACACGAGCTATCGACTTTTTGTATCTAAGGCAAGCGGGTTTCCTCATGATGTTTTCCTTCACCGTTTGAGCGAATGTTAAATGCGTACATGGAGAGAAAGTCCATTGGTGCACAGCCGGGAATCGAACTCACGATCTCACGCATAGGAGCTGCACGCTACCTACTAGGCCATTACTGGTTACATAAAACTTTCAATAATTATATGGAGGGAAATGTACATTTAAATCTGGAAGAACAATATTTTTATCCTTGTTTTCTTTCATATATGGGTCAAAAAGTAGGTCAGGAAATTATACCCTTTACTTCTTGGACGTATTAATGTTTTAGAACTAAAATAGTATTCGTTAAAACGGCAAGTAACTAACTGAGTCTTTATTCAATACTTTTATCTATAAACAGAATATAATGAAATACTCCACTTTGAATAAGCTTAAAAACTTTGTATTCAAAAGTAACTAATAGAAAATCTCCTTTATTAAGACTGTATTATGTATAATCTAATTTATTTTACACTATTAACCAAGTAACAGAAAAAAAAATTCAAGACTTTTAAACGAGGAGTAAGAAAAATTCTGGAATTGCGCTATCAAGCTGGTACTCCAATAATAATCTTTTCTGTATTCCTTTATTCCACTCGATTCCAAGTACGGTCTAAATCAAAACGTAAAAAAAACTACGTGTGTCCTGGCGTTACCACGCAAAAATATCAATAAACATATGTGATAGGTTCACACAAGATTCGTATATTTTTGTCGCGTTAGGCGTTAACACGTACCATGGGGAGCAGGGGCACGTACATTGTTCAAGTTATTGATGCGTTCAGTTGAGGCACCAGGGAGTTTAGAAGCTCTCTTCAACAGAATACGTGTTAGTGTTTTGGGTATAAAGTTATAACAATGTAAAAAATTAAATATATTATAATAAAAGTACCATCACTTATAGGCAGATTTTGGTCAATATCAAAATGTATTCCTCAATCCGTACGTCATTTAATTTATAATTGTTTAGTCAAGCCACATTTCATATATCTAATTGAAATATGGGGTACGGCATGTAAAAACATAATTTCTAACTTACAAACACTACAAAATAAATTAATAAAATCATTATTTAGATACAATTTTTTAACACCGACTTATAAAATCTACCAAGAAACCAAAATTATGACAATTAAACAACTGTATGTATACAGCACCTGTATCTTGATAAAAAAAAATTTTAAATAACTCTATCCATAGTTGCTTGTCGTTTAAAAAAATCAAATACACAACGACACGCAATACTCGTCGAGCGAGTTTGCTTATCTTGCCGAAGCCGCGTACAAACTATTTGAAGAAATGTATTAGGTATGAGGGTGTGCAAATATTTAATCAATTACCATCTCAAATTCGCAATATTGGAGTGTTTGACAAATTCAAAGAGGCATTAAAGATGCATGTTAGAATACTATATATAATATATACATATTAATATTAAGTTTCTCATGTAAATAAAATATTTCTGTTTTGTAATGAGAAATAAAGAAATTGATAACATATATAGAAAAAGAAAAAAAAATTCTTTAAACATTAAACATTACTAGCATCGAGAGTGTCCATAGGTATCACTTGGCATCGGGTGAGGCTACTGCCCGTTTGCCCCCTGTTCTATAAAAAAAAACTCAGTAAAGAGCGATTCGTATCGTCAACAAACAGTCACTGTCGTTGCGGCTTGATGTTGCGAGAGATGTGGTCTATCTGCAGCGTCTACCGAATTTAGAATGGAGAGTGTTTAGAGGACTTGTTTGGACTAATACCTGCAGCAGTGTTTCATCATCGGACGTCAAGGCAAAGTACAAAATACCGTCCGTATCACCTGGACGTTTGTCGTAAATCAACTGAGTAAACAAAACTAGTTTCTTAAGGCATCCGCGCACTTTTCGAACCAATTCCACTTAGGGTCCTGCAAGAAAACAGCGTGCCAGTTCTTAAAAGGCCGTCAACGCACTTGCGAGCCTTGTGGTAGTTTGTATCTCCATGGGCGGTATCACTTTAGATCAGATGAGCCTCCGGTCCGTTTGCCTTTGTCCCTTTGGGGTACATAAATAGTTTGCGATCTTTTACAAAAGTTGTGGAGCTCTTACGGAGGAGTCTGGTTACGACCTCCGACACGAGAATTTTACACAAGTTTAATAATAATTACTAAAACAGCCTTTTATTTCAGATATTTTACATTTAAATCCATCTATATTTTTATCATCTGTGTGAACTTAATTCGCAAAAGACCAAATTCCAAAATTTCTGGTTGAGCTGTACCATCTGCTGTTTCCTTCATCTTTATATTTAATAATTGTATTGAAAGCTTTAAATAGTAATACCATCTACTATTTCAAAAGTATATTAATCTAAGTTAACTTGCAAAGTAACTTACTGTCGTTTGTTTATCTTTCCCCTTAAATTGCCTCTCCGAGGCATTGATAGCTCAGTATTAATGTTGGGTTCTGCTCGATTTATCTTTGGCATTGTTTTTTGAATAATAAATGTGTCCTCGTGAGTATTGACAGCAAGTACTGATAATCTGAATGAAGTTAAATCTGACGTATTTTGTTGATTTCTGCAAACACGCTACAGTTAATTAGCAACGTACATCGGACACAAAGATTCTTCTTCAAAGGCAACTGACCTGCCTTTTGTGCCACGGCATAGTTTTACCTACACCATTGAACTAAAATTCAATGTGTACATGTTGCAGTAAAGAAGTTAAATCAGAAAGTTGATTGAATATCTGGAGAAGCTGCAAAATACACTTGAAAATTTATTTTTTAAATTGTTCGATTTTTAAATACTGAAAAATAATAATGCAGGTTATAACTTGTTTTCCTAAACTAGACGATAGTCCATCCTTATTATTTTACAGTTAAATTTTAAGACGAAAACTAAATTAAAGTGTATTTCACCACAGTGTCGAAATGAAACTTAAGAAAACTTAATTAAGTATGAATAAAGATATTCTTCACTTGACATAATAAAATTGAATATTAATGAACGGAATCTTAAGAATTCTATTCGTGGCACAAACTTCAGTTGAATTTCAGTAAGAAAACCTAACTTTGACATCTTCATACTACGTAAAATAAACTATACATTCGGGTTTTCGATTTCAAAATGATGTTTCTTGGATTGTTCCTTTTTTGAATTTTATATAAAAATACAGGGGCGTTACAAACTATTAGGTAGGGCCTCAGAATTCAGTATTTGTGTCATGATTTCACTTTCACAATCTAACAGGCAAGTAGGTGATCAGCCTCTTGCGCCGACACACGCCGTCGATTAAGGAATCTAGGATAAGCCGGGTGCATCCATTTGTGCACGGGAATTTAACCCATGACGTTTAAGACTAGCAAGCTGATGCCACTGGACCTATAGACTATATAACTGTTCAAAACGAAAGAGAAGAAGAACTGGTTCTAACTATCCGTCACTCTTTTTAATGGCCAAGCTTTTTCTTTTTTACAACGTTTGTAAGGAGTAATAAATAATAATAAAATAAATTAAAAACAAAGAGATTCTGAGAACAGAGAGAACAGAGAGAATCAGATTCTCAAAGATCCTCTATCAGCATGGTGATCACGCACTGACATTCTCGTGGGAAGAATACGCAAATACACGAATTCATGTAAGACCAGTCACCAGCATACCTTCTGCCGTTGCTATTAAAAAAAACTTTTTATTTAACATATATAACAATACATTAAAGTGTGGTGACGGTATTCAGGGCGGATCGCACGCATTGCCGTACTTTAATAACGAAAGTTCTATCGTAGCCAAGTGCATTCTGGCATTTCATTAATTGATAATCTAGTGAAAAATATGGGGTTTTAAAAATACACACAATTTAGCGTATTTAACCGTGTTGTCATTTATTACTATTACAAACTAAAAATATATCTAATAACTAGCCTTAAAATTTAATTATTAAAAAATATTATTAAAAGGAGTCCCTTTAGGCAAGGTTCCGATGATACTAGCAGCGTTCCCCCTTTGAATTGCTAGACTAATTCTTTGTGCGAGGTCGCTGCCAGCTCTTCGTTCTCCTGTGATGTCGACTAACCTTTTTGATAATTCCCTAAAAAGCTTTAATGCGCTAGGACCCCACGGACCAAGGGTCTCGACACCGAATGGGACAAAATCATATTCAGAGCCTAGACCCCTGTATTTGCAGACTTTAGCTTTTTCAGCCGCATCACAAGCCGCACCAGCTCTCTTGTTAGTTCCATGAAGATTGGAAGGGGCCAGTGTGTCTGAACAGGTGGCATCCCATACCAAAACCCGACCCATCTTCCATGGAATCAAACTCATACCGTCCGGTCTCTTGCCATCGTCTCTAGCAATTCCAGTCGGCTCAAGTAGATTAGGCACGTTGACGGTGGCAAGGGACCGATGTATGATATCGTTGAGTGCGGCATGTCTCGAGAAGCGGCCAGCACTTTTTTGACATGATAGTCCGTGATGTCCTAGTTTGTCGACATCACTGCCACAGGGACAAGTATGAGGAGCGCAGACCGGTACCCCAAGCCGCAGACAGGTTGCGATTCGGAGCGTGTCAGGTTCAAGAAATGTTCCTGTATTTGACGAAGGGTAAGCCTAATATAACCGAGTTTATATTTCATACATTTAGAAAATATAACAAAACGTTTTATCAACGGACTACGCGTGTTTTCCTATTTCAGTTATTTAGGCAATTTAATATTGAAATAGAGCATTGTTGGCCTAGTGCCTACAGCGTACGACTCTTATACCCTATGACGTCGTTTGACTTCCAGCTGTGCACCTGTGTGTGTGATTGAACACCTTTTACTCTATCTGCGCATTTAAAATTCGCTGGAACGGTGAAGGAGAAAAAGACATCGTAAGAATACCGGGTTGCCAGACCCAAAAAGTTGACGGCATGTCTCATTAAATCAGTCAAATCATCATGACACAGATATGGAAATCTGAAGCCGCGAATTAAAAAGGGTGTAGAGCCACAGATTTATTTATTTAATAACTAAATACTGATTTTGGTCTAATATACAATTTACAAATCTGAGGTCATAGTTTAAACCCCATTTGAGGCGGTAACCCGATTGCCTTATTCCCTACAAAGGACATCAAATATTGATTTAAAATGAATATTAATATACCGATTGAAAGGTTGTATAACTACAATATATATTTATAAGTCATAAAACGTGTCCACGTAAAATTATACACGTAAATTTGACAAAAAATCACAATATTTACATATATTACTCATACACATCAATTATATTACGATAAAACGAGGTACCCCAAATAAAACACATATAAAATTCAAATCATTTATTTCAATTAGACCACCCAAAATGGAACATTTGAACGTTAAATCAAATAAAAAGATGATTCTAGTTACCACTTCCAAAGGGTAGGAAAAGAATGTACAAGAAACTCCACACATACTCTTTAAAATATAATTTACAATATTTGTATACATTAGTTAAAATTTTACATTTAATTATATTAATATACAATTACAAACTAAAAATATATCTAATAACTAACCTTAAAATTTAATTATTAAAAAATTAGTTAAAATTATATGTGAAGACAATGTACTCCCAGAGTAAAACTACTACACAGGTCTATTATTGTATTGTTTGTATACATGTTCCTCACATATTTATAGAGGTTTTTATGTTGATATTTAGTTATAGTTACACCTCAATAAGAGATATACAAAGTTACAGTAAATTTGTTATAAAATATTTCAATATTTTCATAATTAAGTTGTAAGAGCGAAATAGTCTATTTATTGGAGCATTAAAAGTAGCAGATAAGCCAGCCGTAGGTACGTATTGAAGACTTTTAATTAATTAAAATATACCTAAAATTTATATTAATTAGTCTAGTATAATATGCTTGTTTGTAGGCTTCACAACATACAACATAGAATGCTGCAAGGCTACTTTGTTAAACGAATGTCATTAACTGGTACTTTAATACAGCGTATACTCCAATAATTATGATGAGGGCAAGTTTCATTAGTGCCATGTCCTGAGAAAGTGCGAGTGATGTCTTTGTTCTATATAGGTAAATCGCTATTTTACAGTAATCGTGCAGTTCAAACATTTTCAATGTCAATACAATATCAATTTGTAAGCAAATATTAGTCGTAATGTTTGTAGGTATTTCCTGTATAATTACAACCCTCAACACACATCATTAAGTGCAAGTAATATCTGATAACTGGATTTCTTGGAAGAAGACATTCTAGATACTTAGTGGAATTTTCTATTAAACGAAACGCGAATTCAGTAAGAAAAATATTAATATTTAAAGAACTTTATTTCTCCCTACAAAAATGTATTTTATTTACATGAGAAACTTAATAAGACATACGAGCGAGATACACGTTGCCATTAGCCGTTCCAAATTGAAACTACTATGTTCACTCTGACATGCCTTTTTGAATTTGTTCTGTAATGTTGTAATGTTGTTGAACGCACTAATATTTCGAACTTTAGACGGTTATTGATTCAGTCATTGCACATCCGCATACCTAATAGACTTCTTCAATCATACACGAAGTTAGTAGCGCGCAATGTTTGCTTAGGTGTTAATGATTGGTTATCCAACCTATCACTACCAAACACCTATCTGTCTATGTGAGCGTTTAACACTTCCTCTTACAGTGAAGGAATCTTGAAGAAATCGCCATGTCTCAGACTCAGATTTAGATTCAAGACGGCGTGTGACACCATTTCTTTTGCTCACCGCCACCCATCACAACAACATGTTTGATTACGTTGCTGACTTTTTCACTCCTCTCTTGAAAATCCTTGAGTCATACAGTATTTGGAAATACCGGGAATGGTAGCTGGTTCTAAAAAGTGGTGGTGCGCGGCAAGAAGTATCTTATCGTGGGCGTCAAGGTGAAACGAAAACCTACCTATAATTATAATTCATCTACTTATCAATTAGTACAAACATATGATCACGAAACAGATACAGAAATTTGATGCCCAAACCCAGGAAGCGAAAGGTTTTTGTAAATTAAATACTAATATACTTAGAATTGTAAGTTTAGTGATTAAACAAGACTAATCAAGCTAATACCTTAAAATAATAATGTCCACAGAAATGTACTATGAGCCTCAATAGCCAAAACCAATTTGTATGATCTAAACAAATTAATTGATTAGTTATTGAATGATTTGATCACGTTTATATCATTTGTTGTTTATTTCTTAGGTTTGCTTGTTTTGTTTGTGTTCTTTGGATGTGATAGCGAGCAAATACCAGCGCTGGTACTCTGTAACATCCAATAATGTTAGTAATTACTTCAATATACTGAATCTTTCAAGTTCATAAACATCTTGTGTCAATTATTAAATAAATCTTTGATATATGAATTTCAAATTAAATTCATCCGTTAATTGATTTGGTAAAGAAAATAACATTTAACTATAACGTAGAACTAGCCTCTGTTTTTGTTAAATTTTCACAAAGTTCTGGCTGTGTAGGTTTGAAGCAATTACTGAATAATAGTTTTATTATTTCGGGGCTGCTAGATCCAAAATAGATTCAATTTGCGTAATTTTCTGCTTAATAACTATATAACTAGTATACGGGACACTTTAAATGCTTTAGCTTTCTACACCTAACACACGTTGTTAATTTGAGAGGCTAAATCTAGGCAGTTTGCTCTTCACGTTTCTTTTCTTCATAAAAAAAAAATACACATAAAGACTCTGAAACGAGCTTAGGGTTTTGTGTAGTTCTTTAAATCAGTTGCCAACAGTCGTTGTTCAGATTTTATTTGAACATTGACCACTGCAGACAGGGCTTACGTGGCTCTTGTAAATTTTAATAGCTGAAAGTGCGCGGCACGCCAACAGCTCACAATAGTCATATTATCTATGTGTAAATAGGTGTAACTAGTATTTAATTTTTTCTAAATAAAAATAAATCAGATTTGAATATTGTTCTGTCATATTGGGGATCAGTCAGGTCATTGGGTTCTTAGGTCTTACCTTCGTATATTTTCAGTGTAGCAGTTTGCTTAATACATATACCACAATATGTACTACTAGCTGACCTGGCAAACGTCGTCTTGCCAAACTACTACCTTTAACTCAGCGCCATCTGTTAGAATTGTATCAAATAATAAACAAATGTTAATGTTATCGTAATTTTAGTAAGGATGCCTATTTTTTTGAAAATGAAATATAGCCTATGTCACTCAGGAATGATGTAGCTTTCCAACAGTGAAAGAATTTTTCAAATCTGCCATGTAGTTTCGGAGCCTATTCAATTCATACAAACAAACAAACAAAAAATCAAACCTTTCCTCTTTATAATATTATAGTATAGATATACATATACTCCTAATATTTAAATACACATTTACAGTTTATTACAGTCATTAGTTGGCAAGCCGTTCTGTGGTCTTAGCCAGTCAATTGTTACCCTTGATGACTGTCACTTTAAATAAAATATGAAAATATACAAACGACCAGTATTGTATAACCTTGTAAGTCTCAAACAGGCGTTGGAAAAGCAATTATAAACAATTTATTCTCATCTGTGTTAACCGTTGTATTACATAAATTACACTTTATTTGTAGTCTGTTAAAACGCCCTTACACTAAGTACTTCTTTGTGAATGTTGAATAGGTTCCTAAAGATTCTTAGGGTGTGTTATCAATGCATTTGTTTATTTGATTTGAAATTCTTCTTTGAAGTCTCCATTACCGAAGGACTTGAAAAACCCTAACCGATGCGTCGACTTGCTGCCTCGACGCCAACCTATAATCAGATTAATAATATTAATATAAATCATAATTTAATCAGACCAACGGGTAGACTATCAACCCCGAATTCTCCTGCCATCAGTCCTCTCTACCATTACCTGATTTGATATACACAATAGTGTAGGTTTAGGTATTAATTATGTAAAGTTATTGCGTCTGAATATTAATTTAAAGCAATTCCGATACTGTGATTGTCCGATTTCAATCTTCACCACAGATAAAGGAGGTGAACCGTAAAATATAGTGCCCGTCGTTTAGTAGGCGCGTCACGTAGCTGTCCTTTGAAGACATTTAGGGACGACGACGGGAATCGAATGGCAAACAGCTGCAGATAAAACGATTGACGATTTATTGGGAAATTCTTCAATATTATTTTCATTATATAAAAATGATATATTTCACACGGATGTGTGTTGACAGGGTGAAATCCCTTACTGGGGCTGTAGAAATAGAGAGATTTGGTTCAAATTACTAGTATCCACTAAAGATAGTTTGACAGTTAGTTTATACTTACACGAAGTCTTTACTCTGTATCTAATCCAGTGTTTTTGTTAAGTTTATAAATAGAAAATAAATGTTATTTGACGGCTTTACGGAAATTTTCTCGTCATCTATATACAGATCTAGTGCAATTGCAACTTAATGACTAGTCAAATGGAAGCCCAGATCGTGTCGTCGCTGTCAATGGTTTTGTAGACTAATAATAACTAATAAACAATTTTCTCCGCTACTACTTTACCACGCAAATTTGAAAATGTCATTAGCATAAGACAACATTTTCATAGGTTATGTTGATTGCTTTAATATTTAGCCCATATTATTCTTAACGCCGGCAACGCACTCGCGCATTGAGTGTGTCCATGGGCGGTATTTTTTAATAAAACCCTACAATTACATTTGTAGCATTTTACATTAATCACTGAAGTTGCAGCTTTTGTAAAAGCATCATGCTGAAAATTCAATACTTGAACACACATTATTTATATTAATAAGGAAGAAAAAGGTACATTTACAAAGAGTTTTACAATAAGAGGGTATTATCCCAATGTCAAGTAACGCAACGGCTTAGGTAAACAAAGTTATTGCTTTTAATCGTATAGGGGAAGACAAATGTTATAATAGCTAATACCTACCTGTATTCGGATTATAGTTTCTCACAAATAATAATTCTCGACAGCGGTTGTTCGCTTGTTGAAATAAATGAAAGTTTTTTCAGCTTACAACATACTTTCGATATTTAAAAAAAATTGATAAGAGGCAAACGGTAGAAGGCTCGTCTGATGTCCAGTGGTACTGCCGCCCATTACAAGAGACTTCTGCCCGTTTGCCTCTTAATCCGTAAAATAAAGAGGTACTTATATATCACAACAATAAAGCCTTTAAAATTAATGCAACACGCCATAATCTTAACCACAAGGACAATAGGTTTTAGCAACGTTTTCTTTTCTGGCAATTTCTTGCCAGATTATATAAAAACTTTTTCGCAACATTAGTCTAAAGAAATGATACAGCATATTGTCTTTTGAAATAAAACAATATCTATATTATCTCGGAATTACAGCATTTTGAGGAAGAAACTGTTGTGACTTGTGAGTTATGAGATGTTTATACCGTTGTAGGCACAATAAAGTGGCACGATGCGGCGTAGGGGGATTTATATAGAGCGGCTACGCAAGAAGTATTGAAGAAAATCACGAATAACCAAAGTAATAATAAAAACAGTGTTCGCCTTGTGGCTTAGCCGTGCGACTCTCATCTCTTAGGTCGTGGGTTCGATAGACTTTCTTTTTATCATTTAACATTCGCTTGAACGGTGTAGGAAAATATTGTGAGGAAATCGGCTTGCCTTAGACTTAAAAAGCAGTCGGCGATGATAGGAGGCTGATTATTTAATAGACAAATGATCATAAAACAGGACAATCTGAAGCCTAGACCTAAAAAGGTTGTAGCGCCCTTGACTTTTTTTTGATAATAAAATGAAGGTCATATATACATTACACACACACATACCTTGGTCTTCGCCGTCGCACCTATCCAATAGGTACAAAGAAACCCAGTTCTTGGATAACATTTGAGTTGTTCACCGTACAGCTTGCTAGCCAGTGAACTTTGAAATGTGTGTTTAAATTTATATGTATTAAATGTCAGAACATTATGTATAGTAAATGTAGAGTGTGTATGATCAAGTTGCACTAGATAACTAGATACGAGATGGTGAGATCTGAGAACCTGACAACCCCACGAAGCCCTAGCAGGCGTACCATAAAGCATAAATAGTAAATAAATATATAAGTTAATAGGGGATGTCTGCACCGAGGTACCTAACTGACGGATAGGATGAAAGATTCAGGTGATGGGATTATCAAATGTAGCCGATTGAAGGAGTCTTCGCCACTTCGAGAGAAAATGAATAAGACAGCAGTATTCAAACTTGATACTAATTATACCTATATATGTGTGAACATACATGATATTATTCAAGTGAGCTGTAGGTGTGTTGCGCAGTAGAGCTATTAACATCTAGAATAATCACTTGAGCCAAGTCAGCATTTGGTCAAGTTCAAATGAAATCTGCACACAAGTTTACACGCTCACACATTTCTGATAGCTCTATACAAATACTATCAACATGGAGTTGCTACAGCAAAAGTTGCCGTGCGAGAGGAAATATCACAGCCGCAATAGGTGTTATTGGCTTATACGATAGGGTGCGGAAGGTGATGTCAGTAATAATATAAATCTCTTATATCAAATGCTATAGCACCTTTTCGTAGGTGAGGTCGAGTCAAATATGTAAAACGAATTATTAATTTCCCTACACTATATATTGATGTGGTTTAGAAAGCGTTGTAGGTGATTCTCGGTTCTGAATTACAGAATTAAATAGATACAGAACATTAACACTGTCATCCTTTATTAATTATTATTACCAATGGAGGGAGGGTGGAGGGTATACTTATCACCCCCAACCAATTTCAAGTACCAGATTTTTTTTTTTACCTGGGGAAACCCGCTTACGGGCCCCCACGCCTGGGCAAATATGAATGGCGCGGGGAGTGTGGGGGTCAAGGTCGTAAAATGCGATGACCCCATACCCACTAAACCCACCAGGGCCCAATCCATAGTGCATCTAGAGCCAGGGTCGAGACCAGTAGCTCATCAGCAGCAGTAAATGAAAATGAAAAGAAATTAAAATGAAATTAATCAATGAAAGCAAAACAAAATAGCAAATTAAATAGTATAACAAAATAAGCAGTATATAAAAATTAAAAGTTAAACACTAAACAAGACCTGTCTGGTCAGCTAAGTGTCTAATTTATAAACATATTTTATAGCTTTAATGAGTTCCAAAAAAGGGTCTTTCCTATATTTTTTATTGTTTCGCCGCCATAAGTATTCATAAATATGATCAGAAAAACTATCACTGTTAGAACAATTAAAATTTTCTTTTTTAAAAAATCTTTTCACCGCCCTCCATTGAGACTCAATGCTTTGAGTATGTGTGCCATCATCAGCAACAAAAGGTTTATCAGGATCCAAGTAATTTACCTTTTTATGTAGATATCCATGTTCTGACAAACAATCATATGCTTGCCAGAAGTCGGTGTGAATGGTAGTGCCAACTTCTACATGTTTTTGTATTAAAGGAATGATTACATCAGCAGATTGGGTATTGTCCGGGCACACTTCCAATCTCAGATCTTCTGAATTATCAGCTATCATACCAAGGACCCAATGGCCCTCAATATGTCGCCCTACAACATTTAACTAACCTTACCAAGATGCAGTTTACATGTAGATTAATAATAATGTTAAAATATATATATAATGAAGAGCTGACAACTCTGATACAGTTATTATAGCTATAAAAGACTTACCTTGGTTGTATTTTCTTTTCCCAAATTTTGATTCATTAAGCTGGACTATCTTCCCTGGACCACCAATCTTCCCTATAGCTTCATTCATTTCTATTTGATAAATAACTATTGTTTCCCTGCAATAATTGTACCAGTCGCAGATAGTGGTTCGACTTATACATTTCTTCCTGATTTCTTTGATAGGATCTTCCTCGATGGCGGTGTCATAGCTCCAATTCTTCGAAAATGCATATAACAAATAGAATACATGTACTAAGTCAATTTTAATGTTATCAAAAAATGTTCCTCTATTTCTGGGAACTTTTGCTTTAGATTTGCAATTTCCTTTGGAACAAAACCATGAACCAAATGATTTATTTGTCGATTTAGCAATTTTCAAGGGTATACGATGTGTTTTACATAGTTTTTGAGAATGCATTAATCCATTTCCTTCAGCGAATGCCACAAACTGCTCATTACTTCCTAAATTTTTATTAAGTTTTGTTAAATTCCACATCGCGATCACTTCATCAGTACAAAGGTGACGATCGACAACAGGCCCATCGGCCTCAAAAGCATCCATAAGATGAGCCGGTCGTTTTCCAAACTCAATTGAACTCGTAGACGCCTCAGGTTCGGTATTACACCCACGACCCCCATTACCAGACGCCATCACTAAATGGTTGAAATCTAAAAATGATAACGAGAAATCACAATGCAATAAAAGTCCTGAAAAAAATAACGGTTATTTAACGGCTAATCGGCACTGTAACTTTAACAAACGTCGGTTACTGGCAAAATACAAATTCGAAATGGCCGATTTCGTAATTCGTATAAAAAATGAATAGGGATGTAAAAAATATCGCTATTTAAAAGTCGAATTAGAGCGCGATTTAAATATTCGATGAAAATCTTCCACTTTTCATTATTATTTAAATTAAATATTAATATACTAACTTAAGCTAATTGAACTAGATAATAATTAGTTTTTTGAACAGTTATTTAAATTAAATATTAATATACTAACTTAACCTAACTAAACTAGATAATAGTTCGGTTTTTGAACGGCTCCGGCACGAAGGAAGAGCAGCCCCCAACCAAAGGACAGGCATTTATGCCTAGTAGGAATAAAAAAACAATTCTTTATTAGCATCGATTTTTCGTACTAAAAACAATCGATAAATTTTATGCAAAATGTCACATCTCTAGTAACCAATAGAAAAGTATTAAAATAATATGTTGTATTAAAATGTATGTTGCACAAAACATCAAAAAGTGTTTTTAAATATTTAATTATAGTAGATTACAACTCAGATACCATAAATTACTCCAAATGTCACGGAAGTGTTCCAATCAAGGTCCCCGAGACTCCTAGATACTCAGAATAAGCAAATTCAAGGTAAATAGAAAAGTTTACAATGGCGGATCGTTTACAAATTTCTAATATTGCACAAAACATCGAAAATAAATTTAAATATTTAATTTATTTTAAACTACAACTCAAGCAGCATAAATTACTCCAAATCTCACGGAGGTTTTCGAATCAAGGTCCCCGAGACTCCTACATACTCAGTATAATCAAATTCAAGGTATTAGTATTGAATATAAGATCCAGCCCGTACGATTAACGATCACTTTACTAGTTTAGCAAAACTTCAAGAGCATACCGGCGTGGCGCGGCCGGCGGCGTGTAACTTAAAAGTCCTATAATCTTTAAAAAAAAATTTATGACACAGATGCAGATATATGAGGGAAATTCCTATAAAACCATCGACAATCTTTAAAATTTTGGTGATGTGTGTAACATTTTTGCCGCAGCTGTCAAAGAGAACAAAACATTAGATTAATTAGGTAAAAGTTTGGTTTATCATACAATTGTAAATTGTAAAAAAATGTAGTGGAATAAATAAATAAATATATTTAAAAACTGGCAAATTTTCTTTTAAATTCATTTTCGTTTAAATAAGTTAACAAATATTCATTGAAATGAGACATCCGAAATGGCTTATAGGGAAAAAACTTGCGGAATTTCTCTGCTTCAATTATTTGCCGCTCAAATATCCCGAGAGGGATCGTATTGAATAGAAACTTTATTGGATGTTCATTTATAATTTTATTGCTACAGACTGTTGAGTACTGTTTGAACTCTTTGCTAAGTAACCTCTCCAATGGTCCGTAAGTCTATATAAATAAAAATCTTATGTTGGTCTGTTTACGCTTCAAAAACCCAAAAAGTTCTGCGCCGATCAATCTTAAATTTTAGCATGATATTATCCGCAACAAGGATTGTTTCTATCTATTGTTATATATATTTATATATTCTTACATCAGTCACATATCCGCCACCACCAAAAAAAACAGTTTTTGATGTGAAACATCTATAGCCGCACGTAAAACCGATTTCTGGCATGGCGACGCATGCCGTGGCGACGCATCGCCACGCTATATGATATACAGTCTAAATGCAGTAGTAAATGTCACATTAAAAATATTTAATGAAAATAATGTTTATTCAACAAATAGTCATCGTTATGAGGAAAAAAATTGTAATATTTAATTTTATCATGATGACATATTTAGTTCCTATCACAATCTATTCTTTTCTGCATATTACTTTTACAAAATATTGTCGATGTTTCACATCTGCCAGGCGTGCCGTGACAGCTCTAATTTTTTAACGATCAGCTCTGTACAAGTGACCGCGCTATCTGCCGTAAGCCAGGAAAACACTCACTGACAACCGCAAAATGGCCCAGTCACATGAGAAACAATATTCATTCCCAAATACCAATTACATACATTGTTTATTTACAAAAAATTTAGTATGTTGCGTGTTCCCGAGTCAGCAAACCAGATAAACTTTATATCAACGCAGACCTTGGAAAAAAAGTATCCTGAAGCATTGCAAAATGAAACTTATATGATTTGCATTCTTTGTTTTGTTTTCATTTCTGAACCATACTCTCACAATGTGCCACAGCGAACCTTGGCTGCTTACCTACAGAAAGTTTTAAATATTTATATAGGACACTGTAGACGTGGAAGGTTCGTCTGAGGATCGTCAATTTTCGGATTGAACTAACGTAATGGTAAACGAATGGTGATTATTAAATATTAGTTACCGGTGACTACAGTCATTGACGTCGAGCGGACCCCTATCATGAGCTCCTATTGCAAGTAGTGATTGCAATCCGGCGTCATTTTCAGTCCGGCCGGATCCGACCGGATTGATTAAATCAAGATGATTTTCGCTTTTTAGTACAAAATAAGTGAGTTAATCAAGTGTCACTGCACTTATATGTAGGTAGTTAACAAAAATTAAATCACAAATATATAAAATCGACTTTATTTCTTAACCAATGTTAAGACAAATAGACAACAAGAAAACAATTAAAATTTAGTAGTGTAGGTAACTAGTAATAATTTTACGACGTAACGAGTAGATCAATTTATAAGTAACAATATTAATTATCAAGTAACTATAATATCTAATAGATACAATTAACCTTACGTAATTAACTGAAATGAGATCAAAATCATTTTTAAAGTATTTGAGAATGCTAAGTAAGAAACAAGTCTTATAGGTATTTATAATTATGACAGATACCATCATGATATTTTGATGAATCTGTCGAACGGATCCAGAATATTGGTAACGGATCCGGTAACCATTAAATGATGCCGATCCGCCGGATTACCCGATCCGTTTTTCCGGATTGCAATCCCTAATTGCAAGCCTGACAACCTACTGAACGGTATCGCTTATTCATGCCGTCACGTCCAATAAACCACCGATTTTTGGTGTCCACATCACCTGACCGGTAATCAGATTTGGTTCATTCAATTTCTATGAAAATTCGTCATGACCTCGCGACGGAACCTAAATTTGATTGTTTTAAGTTTAGCTTAATTATGACCGAATAAGCGATTTGAAAAAATTACTTTTACCTAAACTTTTTTGTATCGAAGTATCCAAATAATAAAATATAAAATTGAGAAATGAAAATTGAAAAGTGGGAATCGACTTGGTATTAAGGAGCACTTAAATTGAGTCGGCTCTGAAACCACCGATCACGCGGGAAGATCCTTTCACGACTTTGCTTTAGCCTACGACGTGACACAAATGGACAGTACGGCCGGTCACCACAAAAGAGATCGACCAAGAATTGATAAAATAAAAAGTACTTAATACAATTTAATACCAATATGAACACATAGGATATCGATATTCTACAAAACGTTCATTAAAATTCTTATACTTAAATGCTCGAATTATTGTATTGTAGGAAAAATAAAGTTTGATAAATTCAAAACTATCCTGAACTCATTTTGAAATAGGTATCATATCATTTTATCTACAGAAACATGAGTCAAAAGTGAAGAACAAGCAAAAATATTATTGAATTATATTGAGTTTAAATAAAATCCATACACAATATAATATATTTAATAAAAATGAAAGTCTTTTAAATAAAAACATAAATAGTATATTATAACTTTATAATTATGTAACGAATGTTAATTGTATAAATATGCAATCAAAGTCAGTTTACGAGGATCGGAACGTTTTGTAATTTATCTTTGCCTAGCAAGCTACCAATTGTCATTGTCATCCTGTAACGTAAATAGAAAACATTCACATTGTTCTTTCGAAGAATTTTATGATTAATGTGTGTTATAAGTTATAGTTGTTTTAATGAATACAAATTGAATAAGTCCAATGGATTCAAACTTAAACAGTGTTTGCCGGTTGTGCTTAAAACCTAACTCATCTGCAAACATGATATGTTTGTTTGATAACAACAAAGTTAATTATTATGGGCGAGCGGTATTGCACTTCGCTTCAATAAAACTAGACAAACCAGATGATCCTTTACCCAGCTCGATGTGTAAAATGTGCCTCATATTGTTAAAACAGTGTATTTACTTCAAGTTTATGTGTGAAGCTAGTGGTAAAAAGCTTGACGAGGTCAAGAATAAATTGGCTCAAATAAAATTGAAGTATGACTTAAAACTAGCAAATGATGGCAAAGAAAAATTATTAAAACCTAAAATTGATGAAAATACATTTATGTCTGACCAGGACGTCAATGAAAATAGCCATGATGGTGATATAAATGACCTAAACTTTTCCTTGTGTAAAACTAGTAAACCCCAGTCAAAAAATGTAGATGTAATATTAGATATTTTAGAAAATTCTATTCCCTTAGAATCAGATGATAGGTTTGATTTAAGTAATTATGAGGAACCAGCAAAACCGCTGAATGAATCTCCCCAATCTACACATAAAAGGAAGAACATTAGTAATATAGATAAAGAAAGAACATGTCCCATTTGTCATAAAATATTAGCAAATCCATCAAGTTTTTGGAAACATATGCGCACACATAATAGAAAACACAGGTTTGTTTATATTTTTTGTCATATTTAGACACTATTATGTAGTAGTACTATTATATTAGATATTTCAAATAAATTAATTGTATTACAAAAGATATTTGTATATAAAATTTCCTGTTAGCTTGTTATTTTAGGTTAATAGTATGATCTTTTTTGCTGTAGGTTAATCTGCGAACATTGTGGAATGAGTTTTGGAACATTTTCTGGCTTAAATAGTCACATGGTAGTAATTCATGGTACTGGAAAGTACATACAATGTCAAGAATGTCCTTTTAAAGCCTCAAGGCGATTTGAAATGAAAGAACATAAACGGATTCACACAGGAGAACGGCCATTTGCCTGTGAAAAATGTGGCTTAACTTTTCGGCGTAAGGAGATATATAGAAAACATTTATTTATACATTCAGAAAAAACAGTTCAATGCAAAGAGTGTCCAAAAATGTTTTATACCCCAGATCATATGGTGGGACATTACAATACTGTTCACAAAAGGTACATGTATATGTGTTATGAGTGTGGTGTGCTATATGCTAAAAATGGTACAGTAAGACGGCATTTGCTGGAAAAACATGGAATACAACGAAAAGACCAGAAGAAACTTCCTAGGGTAAAGGCAGGAGATGCAATGTAGAGTTTTTATCATTGTTTTTAATTATAATACTTACAAGGATTGTTATTTGAGTATTTTTTGTTTGTTTAAAAAAAAAATTGTTCAGTCTACCACATATAAAACAAGAATTTCTTATATTAAGTGATTGACAGAGATGTATAAATAATAAAAAAAACGAATAAATAAAAATATTTCAGTACTATTTATGAATTTTATTTCTTTCACTGTAAGTACTATTTCACTTGATGAAAGTTGAGATATAAAATTATTTAGGAATTTTACGTCTAAATTGTTGTATAGCTGATAAAATATTACATATAAAGTATGTTATGGGAATTTAATAGATTATGAAATAATAATATAACTAACTAGCTGCACTGGCAAACGTCGTTTTGCCATGTATATCATTTATGGTTATTGTGCCTCACTCGACATAGATAGGTATAGTGTGTCGCGGACTTTTTTGTAGATATTTATAAGATCTAAAATGACTTAGAACATTTTATGGTTCTATCTTTAATAGATTAGGCAGGGTACGCAAAATAAGTAACTTTTTTGGTTGATTTTTTACACCTTTTGTCCGAAAAACCCTAATATCTTACGGAACCCTATTTTTGTTCAAAATTAAATATAGCCTATATTACTCGTGGATAATGTAGCTTTCGAATGGTGAAAGAATTTTTAAAATCGGTCTAGTAGTTTATGAGCCTATTCATTACAATCAAACAAACAAAGTTTTCCTCTTTATAATATTAGTGTAGACAACTGCATTTATATTCAAACCTGTTGTACAAATTTAATTAAAATGTATAGTCTTTAATCTATAGCTCACAATGAAATATATTCAATTTTAAGGCAAGGTACTCTCTTGCTTGTGTATGCTTCTAGGTTTATTAAATAAATATTTTGCAAATTAGACAGTTGAGTTGTAACAATACAATTGAATGGTCAGTACTTTCTACATAGAAAATGTTGAAATAAAAAAAACTAGTTTGGATATTATTATATAAATGGAGTGTTTATCAATTCATTGATAATCCACAGCTTTTATAAAATACCTATAAAATTTAATTTTCAAACAATATAGCCAAAATGAATTATAATATATATACGAACAACTTATTCACTAAACAAGAGAATTTACTAATCATACATGGTTGGGGTGTATGCTTTTCTATGTAAGTATTGGTTTTAAAAATCCATTGGATTTGCTTATCTCCTTTAAAAAGAAACATTTGGAGAAATATGGAATAAGATGAGGCTTGCAAATTCCTTTTTTCTATAAATTGATTTATATTACGAGTAAGTATCTACTTATTTATAATTTTGAATCAATATATAGAATAACAGCTCAGTATCAGGAGTTCCATAATTGGGTACATTTAATTTTAATGTTTAAGCAATTGGGGGCTGTCAATATGGAGTATCAGATTACATTTGTTCATAATTTTCTTTTAAACACAAGGTAGTGAGCCATCTTTTGATGCCTTATTACTTAGTTTCCTTAGAATGTTCACCTTCATACTAATCTGTATTCTTATATACATATATATAATCTCGCTTGTGAGAAGAGCAACTGGATTGTTTTAATTATTTATTAAGTTTGATAATTGGCAGTTACGTAGTTGTGTAACAGTTTTGATCGAGTGAGATTTGTTACGACGTATGGAACGCAATTAAACTTAGCCATGTCGTTTCTTTAAAAAGGCATGCTCGCACTGCCTGGTATATTTCTATATTACAAATACAACGTACAATACAAGGTACAACGCAGTGTCTGACACAACTGTTTAGTATTTCATTTTTGTTCATAATAACATGAGAGAATCGAAGGTTTAATATTAAACGCCTTTTTTACACGAGTAGGGTTCACGCAAATATTGCTAAATCCAAAGATATGACTAAAAAACCCAGGAAGCCATCAAAAGTCACGATATTCGGATATCCCCATACCTGAGGGGTAAGCCTTTTATAATTTTGTTTGATTTTCATATTCACGTTCTTTCTACATAAACGAAAACTGAGTACCTATATGTAAGAAATTACGTATTGCGATGTCAGCCAGCTCAACACTTCTAAATAACGTTGTTCTATTTCTTTAATGACGTATTATTTTTCTTTCTGGTACTCATAAAAATATTTTGAAATAGTTTTGACGACTAAAATAAATACATTTGGCAAATAATTATTAAACAATCAATAAATTATTGGAAACTTGACGGTTTCAGTGCGTCTAAACCTGACACCTTGTTAAAGTTGATTTAAAATAAAATCAATTTTGAATTTAAACTTTTTAAGTATGTTTGAGATCGTTATTACTTGAATACGATACTATGGCCTGTGTATCGTTTTCAAGTGATCCAATTGCAGCGAATAGTTGTTGAACACTATATGTATAGAATCTAGATAATTTTAAATTTATAATTAATTTAGAGTAATAGTAGTGGTAGAGTGTGTGTAAATTAAGTACATATAATATGTGTCTTTCCAAAGCAGTGTTGGCCTTGTGGCTTCAGCGTGAGATGCTCATCCCTGAGGTCGTAGGTTCGATTTCCAGTTGTGCACCAATGGACTTTGTGTGTATGTGCGTATTTAAAAATCCCTCGGCCTCAAGAAGTCTACAGCGTGTATCGGTGACAGGAGGCCGATCACGTACTTGCCTATTAGATTGATAAATCATCATGTAACGGATAGATATATCTAAGGCCTTAAATAGGCTTTAGTTCCACTGGTCTTTTCACATATGCCCTTCAATAATATTTAAATGCAATTTATTAACCTCCTAAAATATTTATATTTTCTCAATAATGTTAAAACATTTGCGTTGCGTAGTCGGTAAAATATTATATTATGCAGTAATTGTATAATAATATGATTAAACTGTTTACAGATAATTTCATTTAGCCAACCTTAAATTGCCTAAGTAAACACAATTTTAATTAAAACGTAAATTGCCATTGCCATTGCCTTAACAACCTTAATGTGTCTTTGAACGTTTATTGTTAGGAACAATTTTCTCAATTATTTCGCGTAGACACAATTTTAACACAGATTGACATTGTATTTAAAATATTGTCAGCTAGTTTATAATCTTCATGTTGATGTTATTATTATTGTAATAAATAATACAGAATAATCTTGATATTAATATTTTGGTTTTGATATATTCTGTCCGACACATACGCAGCTCTCTATAGGTATAAGAACTAGGAGGGTATGGAATTAAGAGTGCGTTTTGTACACATTTGTGCTCGAAAATAATTTGTGCGTTATTGGGCAGTCTCAATAGATACGAATGGCCGACGTCGAACCGTATTTTTATTAAATTATAAGACGTCTTTAATCATGAGCGCGTTGTAGTCCGTTAATAGTTTTTTTATCGGCGTTGGAAAAAGAGTTACCGTCACATTTTTCGGTTACGCCGTACGCGTCACATTGTTTTTGTATTTTGATTTAATGTTTCTTGGTAAAAGTTGGATATTCCTTGAAGGTGCAGCAGTGATGGCAGTTTGTGGCTTCAGTGTGCTACTCTATTAGAGTCATCCTTGATGTCGTATGTTTGATCCTCGGCTGTGCACCAATGGACGTTATCTATGTACGCATTTTTCTACGGGGAAGGAAAACATCGTGTGGAAACAGGCATGCCTTAGTCAAGAATTCGACGGTGTGTGTTAGTTGCAGAAGGTTAATAACCTACTTGCTTAGGACAATTTATTGTATTTTAAAACTTATATATCAAATAACAAACATACTTTCGACAAAAACAATTGTTTTTATATCAATTTCTAATAAGGAAGGATATTTTTCTGTTTTTCATATTTGAATAAGCAGTCAACTGTCAGTTGTTTTCTTTATATAAATTATTTCATAACCTTAGATACAGAGTCCTTCGGTCGGAATCATAGAGATTACAATATTACATAAAGTTCTAAAAAGTATGAAATGGACTTTATATCATAAGATTTTTTGTCAGTTGGTTTTATTTTAGTGTTACCTCATTTTAAAGCAATCTCTACAATCTTTTCATGTTAAAGACTTTTTTATTTATAATTTTCAATACAAATTCGATATCGAGCTGGTATTCAGGATGCACGCACTCAACAGCGGTCAGTGAAAACCGCTTCAGATTTATTATAAGCCATCGTTATTTTATATTGATATTGGAAAACGGGAAATAAAATATTTTTATTCGCTTTTCTATCTTTACAAAATGTACTAGATTATATTTAACGATGCACTGAAAATAAATCTTTATCCTTGCATTCAAAATAGTTGAAAACAATTGTAGGTTGCTCTTGTATTATTCTCACAAAATAATATTTAAGTAATTCAGGCTTACAATACCTTTATGAATATTTTTTTGTTATTGTGATATTATTAACAAAAAAATGCGAGCTCTCTGGCATTGAGAGTGTCCATGGGCGGTGGTATCACTTAACATCAGATAACATCCTGCCCGTTTGCCCCCTGTACTATAAAAAGAAAAAAAAATATCTTGACGTTAGGGATTACAGCAGAGACAATTCCAGTACTCGAGTTCACTATAAACAACGTCTTTTCCTTTATCTAATATTCTTCCTTAGAAAATAAAAAAGAATAAACTAATAATGGTAGACCCGGTGCTTTCCTCGCTGTACACTGCCACAGGGACCAAACTTATTAAATTTGTTTTAATTTTCTTTTTATCCATATTTAATTATTGTTATTATTTCTGTATAGGTTAAGAAGTTGTGAATATTGTATATTTGATTATTATGATTACTAATAAACATTTTTAACTAATAATGATAATTTGATTAAATGAACTTTTTTAAATAGGGAATTTCGAATATTGATACCAAGCAAAACTATTGCGTCAGAGCTAATTTGTCTTGTAAAAGATGGGCAATTTATCAGCACTGAATTAAGATTGCTACTCACAATATAAGCCCTACAAATCTAATTTGTTTAAAACGTTTACCTTCGTAATCCAACAGTCTTTGACTCCACGATTTATTATTGGATTACATTATTGGAAAAATAATAAAATATACAAAATCGAATCAAATTTGTTTTTTTTTAATAAGAGCCAATTGATTTCTTTCTGTCAATTTGTGTTTTTGATGACATACATCTATTTGTTATACAGTTATTATGAGGAAAGTTACTTTATATTTGTTCCGGAACTGGCCTGATTATAAACATGATCTGCTATTTTCAATTTCCTGTGAGTTATAAGATTAGTTCAGGATAACTTTCCACACGGCTGTAAGTATCGGTGGTATCACTACAGCATCAGGGGAACTCCAGCCCGTCTGCTTCCAGTAACAGAAAAAAAGGATTCGACATGTAAATGTTTTACCGTACGAGCCGTATGATTTCTAAATTTCACCAACATCACCTTGATGGCTGGAAATCTTCCGCAGTCCGTTTTACAAAGCATTTTCTTTTGCGAGCTAGCGACCTGTGGAATCGACTCCTGGTGGGGTCTTCCCTGAATCCTCCAACTATTCAAATTTCGAGCGTACTCCTCCCGGAAATGCCGGCAACGCACCCACTAAAAATGGGTGTGTATGGGTTATGACTACCCTTTTTGGGCGTCCCGCAAGCTCGTTTGCCCCCCCCCCCCCTATTATATAAAAAAACGGTTTGTTGACTGCTACGATTCTCAAGTTACGACTCCATCTGCATCTGTTTGTTAAGAATAATATGTGTGTGTCAAATGTTCACTAAATTAAACATTTAATTAGTTTTGGCATAAAACGCTTAGCACTTAAAAGAATTAAATTAAAATGGCGAATAAAATTGGTTATTTTTCGTCAACTCTCCTTTAAACCATACAAATAAACACGTCAATCAGTTAAAGTCAGTACTTACTGGTCATATTTATGAGGGTTAAGAAGAGAATTGCGTCTATTCAGTCCTCAAAGGAAGTTTAACCCTTAGCGTTACATTTTGGAGCGTGGGATTTGTCCAGGTAAGAAATGTGACCCTGAGGGAACGCTGCTATCATTCTTGTGTGGTCCAAGGCATAGGATTTAAGTTATGGGTACCATTAAATATCTAAAGTAGAGATATATTTTATTACTAGAATTGTACACGTGATTTTTGAATAATTTGTCGTTTCATGTGCTTTCAGCGAGACGCGAGAATACAATTTTAATTAAATAGTGTATTTAAAAATCAGAATATACGGTATAACTTTGTTAAGTTTTTATTGCATTAATTATATTGTTATCGTGCTCTTTTTGATATAATCTACTTTTTTAAACTTAAACTTTGGTAAAAAATCTTTTCTCATATTTTTTTAATATGGAAATTCTGTTCAAAACCGACAAGCAACAGTCATCAGTTCAGGTCGTGTTAATTAGTGTTTGTCGCATTTAAATCTTCTTCCACTCTCCCCTGTCTTCAGCAAGCATCTGTGCCTGGGTGGTAAGACCTGTAAGGGCCTTTACTTGATCGTACCAGTGAGTAGGAGATTGGGTTACAAGTCCAAAAAAAACTCAGGCGTCTATGGGCGGCGGCATCACTTAACATTAGGGGCATCTCCTGCCCGTTTGCCCTTTGTTACATTAAAAAAAACCAAACGTTAACTCGCCTTCATTTCTAAATTACGCCACAACCAAGCACTCGTTCAACTTGAGAAAAATCATTTAAGTTTCTCTTTTCTGGGACATTTTTGCGCTTATCCTTGAGCGAATTGCAAAGGTCGAGGGTTAAATATTGTCATTGTTTCGTATCTGATTTGATTATTCTTCTGACCCAGTATTTTTTATCGGTTTAAGATTACATCGTTAGGGGCATTTGGTATGCAAATGTCTGCAAATGTTTTTTTATCTGTAGATATTCTGGATGTAAATATGGGAACTGTTTCTATCTAATAAAGAAAGTTTTGCCGTACTAACGCATACAAGTATTTTAAGAATGTAAAATATAAAAGGTTAATTACAAGCTCACATAATTTTAGTTATTAACACGGATTGAAAGTTAGTTCGTGGGAAGACGAAACTTATAGATACTGCAGGTTGCGGGGACGTGTTGTATATTTAAAAATAAAAAAGTTCCTGGCCATACAACAAAATATAATAAATTATATTGGTTTTGTTGCACATGATGAAATCTCTTGTGCAATTGGTTTGTTTACGTTTTTCTAATAACTACAAAGCATCACAGTCAACTATGTCATGTCATTGTCTCATTATTATTTATTTCAATTAGGCCTATTAAAATGCACTTGTGATAGTCAAACAAAAATGCCCCTTCTAAAAGGTTTAATGAGGAGTAAAAGGGACTAGAAATTCCAAACGCTTTGAAATAGTTATTACAATATTTGTATAATATGTTTTAATAATAACTGTATATTATACTTATAAACTATATATAGATTATTTTCAATCTGAGATTGTGGATTATTGGTATCGGGCGTATATAAACTCCTCTACCTAAAAGCTTGCTTTAATTTTCTATAAACAAGCAGTAATCTCGACTATAACAAATTATCAAGTTATTTATAGTTTAATCTTCAACGATCCAGTTGCGAGCTACAATAGATATTGCTTCAAAGTACACTAATACAAGTGCTGCACAAACTATGCTTTTAAAATTCTTGTTCAAACTTTGCTTAGATAAGTGAATTGAACTTTAATGCGCTTAGTATGAACATTTATGGGTTTTAGCTACTTGGTATTAAAGGGTGCATTCTGTATTGTCTTTTTTTTATATTACAGGAGGCAGACGAGCAGGAGGCTCACCTGATGTTAAGTGACCGCCGCCCATGGACACTCGCACTGCCAGAAGAATGTGATGTGGAACATGGTGTAATGGTGGCAGCTCCTTACAAACGTTGTGTAACACAAAAAAAAAAGTTGGGGATTACAAAATTAATATGAATACTAGTGGTATAGTATAGTGGCGTCAATTTTTTTTAAAGTAAAAACTGAATGGTATTTTTCGACGATAAAATTCATGTTTTTTTACCAGTTTTTCAGTAGAAAACCAAATTATACGGCTTTTTTTCATTTCCAGAACGATGCTAAATGCAATAATTGACCAATGCAACGCATAGGCTCAGGATTAACTTTCTATTAAATCTAGTAGTAGATTTTTTGTTGTCTTTTACATAACTGTTTTAATATGTAAGATCGAAACTGCGGGACTCAAAATGCAAAATGTCGCTTTTCCAACAAGAATGTGTTATTTTGTTAGATTTCTACTAGCACGAGAAGATCTCTTACGAGCAACTTTGAAAGCGCTGTCGAGAAATCCCGATCCCGAGTAGATCAAGCAGCGACGGTGAAAAAAATAGAAGTAGCCACATAATTGTATCCTGCAAGGAAAGCCGAAGCGTGGGGCCCAAACAAACCTGTCGTCGTACACTTGGAGATGAGACAGAGAACTGGAAAGACTTGGAGCCAGGTGAAATCCGAAGCTTAATATCGAACGTGGTGGAGACTCACTGTGGACGCCCTCTGTCCTATGTAGGTGTTATGGGACATTATGTCAAGTGATCTCTACCAATGATCTGCGAACATCGAATGAGCCGTATTAATTCAAAATTTCATCCACATCTAGTCTAGAATATGAAAGTCTTGTACGGTCCGCTTCACAAGACATTTTCTTTGACAAACTAGCAAACTGTGGAATCGACAATTCCTAGGAGTTTTTACTGGGAACTCCAATTACTTAAAAAAGTACACTCCTCACTTAAAGCACGGAAATACACTTTCTAAAAGGTATCCACGGGCTGCAATTACTGACCTTTCCTATAAAAACGAGTTTGAAACTTTAAATATATCGGTAGGTAATAATAGAACAGTAAAAAACTTTAAACAGACCCAACAACTCAATCATTATTAAAATTGTCATCATGTCGTCAGCCATTTTGTCACATCAAAATTTTTTATGCAATCTTTACTTTTCAATAAAAGCCATCATTATTTTTACCTTCTATCATGTGGCGTTACAAATAAAATAAAATGTTAAATTGCGCCATCATTTTGTCTTTTATTTTGCCCATTTTAATGCACGCATAGCCACGTCTGCAAACAAACATGTCATTCTAACATCGCCCTTAAGCGGGACTTTAAAAATGTTTTCACTCACCACGTATTAATTTCCTGTGTAACCTCGTACAGTAATTAAAACCGCAAGCGGGTATGAAATTCCGAGTAAACATTTTTAGAATCACATTGCTTTGTGTTGATATAGATTTTACTGAGTTTTGTTGAGTTTCTTGCCCGTTCTTATCAGAACAAGGCCTCCTGGTAGTTTTGCTAACGGATAGCGTAGTTTTGCTCTTTCAGATTTTGTACTCATTTTTGACATTCTTAAGCATGCCCTAAGACATATCGGAACTGAATAAGCGAATTTTGATTTGATTTGATTAATCTTGACTCATCAACGTAGCATGTTTGACAGCAGATCATAAAGTCTCGGTATCCCAGGTCGAGATTTTTTTAAAGGTTTTTATGTGACTCATAAGATTAGAAGTTGGTTCCCATTTCCATCAAAATAACAATTTAAACGATAGTCCTTCAATTATGTTTGCTTACGCACGACAAATAAAATCTTCATATATTTATGCCTTTCAAAACAAGGGCGTAGATTAGGCGGGCGGATCGGACGTCGAGGCAGAATATGAAATTCCACCCGTATCACATTGAAGTCCGTCGTTCCACAACTAAGCGTTTTCTAAGGCAGTTTTTGCCGCCCACCACCACTAAAGTATTTCCGAACCAATTCAACTTCAAGGTGCTTCAAGAAAGCAGCGTGCCAATTATTAAAAAGCCGGCAACGCGTTTACGAACCCTCTGGCATTGAAAGTGTCCATGGGCGGTATCACTCAGGTGATACATGGAGCTACACCTGTGAGCTTTCTGCCCGTTTGCCGCCTATTAAACATTTAAAAAATAGCGTTGTCTTGTACACGTTAAGTCATAGATTAGAGAGTGTAAACGTAAGTCTCAATAGAGATAAGCCACCGGAAACATTATTATAGTACTATTGCGAATTTAATTATATGTCTTATTAAATATATGTTATATATATAATTAGTATAGTTAGTTTCAATAATTGAGTCACGGATTTACTAAATATTAGTTTATTTCTATGTATATGTCATTAACAAGGTTGTTTTCTATTACATAACCTTATACCCAGGATCAAAGGAACAATAACAAAGGTCTCTGCCCGAGGTTTTGGCGTCCGTTTTCCAAATATTATATCATAAAATAATTTAGACATTTCTATAAGGATCCTTGACCCCTTACTGTATAATTTGCTTATTACTGTATATTTTGTATTACATTTATTAAGGTATAGTAATATGACGTAAAATATCAAATTGCTCATACAATTACGCGTTAAAATCCTGTTTTGTATGTCGAGTTATATGTTGTGCGTAACATTAATCTTGATCGGTGTCATCGTTACTTGTCTTACCCCCAGGTGACGGATATTTATTGAGGAAATATATGAAAATATGTTTTGTTTTTATGGCAAATGATATATTAGTACGTGAATTGGTTGAATATATATAGAACGTTTCTCTCCTGAGAGAGTCTGTTGATACCTACATACATGGCGCAATCGTAATCGTAATGTAAGAAACATTGCATTATTATCTAGGTTAAGTCAATGTAAACATTTACATTATATTAAAAATGAATTTAATTTATCAGTCGGTACCCAAGGTTTGCCTAAGATGGTTGTTTGATTAAGTTTCTCCTTCACATATATTATGTTATGTGCTAACCGGTTCGATACCTACAAGTCCGTAGCATATGTCTGAGTTCCATGGTCAGATGAACGGTGAGAACTGGCACAAACAAAATTCCGTCACCAATACAGTCAGGTCTTGTGCTTCTTTTACAATGTATAGTTTTAACGACAACGAGCCTTTGAATTGATCAGTTCTTTTCATCCACTTGGTTTTTTTTTCTTCGGTGTTGCCAATTATAGACATAACACAAAATAACAATAATCTTAGTAGCGGTGCCCCCATAGTCGAAATAACTAAAATCAACGCTTACCTACACGAATTCCAGTCAGACCAGTCACTCCAATTTTAGTTTAACATTTAATAAAAATATTAAATTTTTTTATTTAGTAATTATTAAAGAATTTGAATCAACTATTGTTATACTTACTTAATCGATTTTATCAAATTTATTAATCATCAACCCATATTACTAAACCAAATCTGCGTAATCTCGTATTTTCTTATGTGAAAATGTTATAAGGAGTAATTTTACGCTGTGTGCTTTTAGGTAAGATAGATAATTTATGTTCTTAATTATCTCAAGGGTGCTACACACACGGCACTATCAAAGCAATTTTATGTATGAGATTTTGACGTCGTTGCGTTTTTCGTGAACCTTTTGTCCCAAGTCCACATAAGCTCTACGACTCCCTTCAAATTTGAGTAACAGATTTACTCGTAGCGACTCGAATAATTTAGTCAGAGCTTAGACAGAAGACAAAAATAAGCAGTTGTAAGCACTGATTTGTCGTTTATTTCATTGCAATATTTACCAATACATATTTTTTTACAGTTTTCTGCTCAATGCCTAAATAATATATAAAACTTTAAATAACGACATGGCAGCAATCTTCGAAATGATCTCTCCAGGTATCAATAATAAAAAAAAACAGTTAAAAAAAGTAATAAAAAGTGCAATAGTGCAATATTTTTGAGAGAAGACTTCACTGAGACCAAATGGATTTTTCTGATGGAGTTGACTGCTGGAAATTATCGTACGTATACCTCTATCCACCATCAAGTGGTCGTACACGCACTTGAGTTGACAGACATGTACACATTTTGTTCATTGAAGCCAGTCTAGCTAGAAGTACAGAAACCTCCTGGATACTCCTCACAACTCCGTGGCGTTCTAGTCATTGGAAAGTCACAGTTGAAGTGAAAGTCAAAAATCATTCATGTAGGTAACACAATGTACACTTATAAATGTCAGAAAAGGAAATATTCATGAAATACTTCTAATTGAACATTTACTGCCAGTTTTAAATCAAGGGAGTAGAATGGAAGAGAAGAACTGGCAATGAACTCTCCGTTACTCTTTTTTTTCTTTTACACAACGTTTGTAAGGTGCTGCAACCATTACACCATTTTCCACATGAAATCTTAAGTAAATAAATAATAATCTTAATATATATATATTTCTTGTGTGCGTGTGTATGTGACTGAACTTCTCCTTAACGACTGGACCGATTTAGACGAAATTTTTTGTGTGTGTTCAAGGGGATCTGGGAATGGTTTAGATTCACAATTTTGTCCGCTGGACAATGTTTTTTTAATTAATTTTCAATTTATTAGTTTTTGTTGATTTTGTAATGTTTTACATTGGATCCGACAGACGGCGCTACCATCGCAGTGTCAAATTTTAAATAATATTCGAATTTTAATTTTAGTCTGTCCCGAAATTTAAAAAAAGTTTTGTTATCATTGTGTTATATCGTGTGTGACCATGTGCTGGATCGTTAGATATTGTCATAACATTTGAATAATAATTTTCATCAAAATGGCTTATTAAAAATTGAAATTTTGAAATTAAAGACGTGTAGACAGGACAACGTCTGTCGGATCCGCTAGTAATAATATAAATTAAAAACAAAGACTTGTCTTACTTTGTTAATAGGGCCAGGAGGAAGCCACCCATTGCACTACGTGGATAACTAGGCATGTCGGTTCCCTTGCGATGTTTTTCTTGACTGAACGCACGACTCTAGTCATGAATCTAAGAATCTACTAGGTTAAATGACTTTTGTGGTAATACATGATATAACTAGAGGACCTCGGTTCAGTTTCTGGCATAACAACAATTGTTTTAGCTTGATAAAAGTAATTGTAACAAAATTATCAATAACAGTGATATATACATAATTGTCTAATCCCAGCTGGGGAAATAAGGGCATTTACTACACGCGCAAATCAACTTGGCACCTGCGTTGAATGTGCTTCCTCTCCCACCACACCTCACCGCCTACCGCTCTCGCCCTTGACGCCACAGTACGATCAGTAAATTTAATACAACGTCGTCATTTAATTAAAAAATAAACTAAAATCATATTTGTTTTATTAACCTAGGGCTATAGAACTGTTATCAAAAAATATAACTACATTTAACCTCCTTATTGTTAAACTTTGATGTTATAAATAATCAATAGATACTTTCATCACTTGATTTTTTATGTTAGTACATCACTATGACGTCATTACAGCCAGGTGCCTAGTTAACTTCTGTGTGTAGCAATGAAATAATTCTGAAATATTTGAAAATCGTGAGGGTATAATTTCATTCCGAAATAAAAAACATTAATAGATGAACAATTAGTGTATTAGTATATTTAAACTTATACATACTATATACAGTTATAAACAATTTTATACTATCACATTTCATTCTAAATTATCGTCGGCTGTGATTTGTTCCACTGCTGCAATGCCGTTTATAACATACGCGGCTGATGAAAACAATTAATTATATAATTTAGTCGTAAGCCGCAAAGTATACTAATAACATTAAGTATTTACATTTAATTTATAAATATCGGTGATATATAAATCGATTATTAAATATCTTACGACCTATAAACTTCAGTGACGCCTGTACTCTGTAGCTTTCATTAGCATTACCGATCCCAACATTGTAGTATGCAATTCCTTTTCTCAATATCTGATAACGTAAGTTCAGTATATCGCAGATTCTTAATATTAGAATCAAAACTGACCTTTTGAGAAGGGCACATATGACACAACGACTTGAAATAATAAATAAACAAGAAGCTTAACGAACGTTTTTAATTGTCCGTTGAGTGAACTGAAAAAGGTCTTCATGTCAATTCTTATACTTTTTGATAATATTTGAAACTATACCTGTTTAAAATTGTATGGTTTTTTTCTGTTTGTTTTTAATTAGATTACATATGATCTTAGTAAATTTAACGAACTTTGTCTTTGAGCCTTAAAACTTAATGTAATTAAAAGCACAAAACAATAACAATTAAGTCATTGAAATATTTATTTGTTTATAATGAGTTTAACTGCTGACATAACGCGTTGATGATGCCGCTAAAGGAAATAATTATAATTGTCTATATTTTTATTATATACTCGCAAACGCAACTAAAACTAGAATTAACAGAGAATTTGTATAAAAATCTTACTTTTGGGAGATTTCTATAGGTGCTGTATGTGTACGGTGCTGGCAGTGACATTAATAATCATTTCATACTTTACATAATTGATAGTGGATCCGCTAATAACTTCTAATATTTCAAAATATCGAAATCAATCCAATTAGAGTATAATTACAATATTGAAACCAAATTAAATTGATTAATTAACAAATTTTAATAACAAATGAACATCAAATCGCATAACTAGACACACCAAATATATTATGTACATTTTTATACAATACACATTAATAATATGAATATTAAATTATTATTAAAAGATTTTAACGTCACATATATTAGCGATTTTTCATTCATTAGAATGGAAATGCTTATATGATTTCTAATAATTGGAAAATCTAGGCTTATTTTAATTAATAAAATGGGCTAAATTAATGCTTACATTTAAACGAATATTATTCACACTGATCTATTTAAAATCTAATGACGTTACGCAGACGACAGAAGCAAGTAAACTTTTTCCTGTATACATCATTAATACACAACCATTTTGGTCTCCAGTATGGTGGTGGAATAGCCTCTTCTGACTCCTGTTGACCAATCCAGACCATGAACCGTATCCTCACTCGTCTTATTAAACCCTTAAACTCTTGGACTTCAAAATGATGTAATTTAAAACAAAATTATAAAAGCAATATTTTCTGGAGGCCAATATGCGAAAGAATAAGTTATATTTTTTTCTTCCACACTTGCCATTATTTAATATTCTTTATCCTTTATAGAAATTAATATGTAGAAATATTATTTCAAAAAAAAAACTTTGAGGTTACTTTAAAGCTAACTGCGACATGACGCACACAGAGAACTTTTGTATGTACATATTAAAACTATATGTGTAGCCGTGAGTCACAAGTTGTATTTGGTCGTCTGCGCAACGTCTCCCTAAGTATAAAAGGGATGGCAATACTAAAAGTAGCCAACTTATATTATCTAATACATTATATGGAACAAATTCCGAAGACAAACTTTGGATATGTTGTATACTAGAAAGGAAAAAAGTATCTTTCTCGGGGTGGTTCAGTAATTTCGTCAGTCATATATGATCTTTAACCGATGTATTTTACAAAACATATCATAGCTTAATTTGACAGAGCCAAATCAAATAATTGAGAAAAATTCCATTCCCAGTTGGAGCGGTTCTAATTAAATTTGTGTTTTTTGGTGAGTATAAAGGTCCTCTCAAATAATATGTGAGGTACAATTATACAGTCTAATACATATGTCAAAAACCCGAAATGTTAATTGCACCTGAGCCATTCCATTGTCGGAAAGGCTAAGTCGGCTTAAAAGTTGTTTAGCCTACGTTAAAAAGTTCTATTTTCAAATTTACCTAAATAGTGATTAGTGTAATATTTCAAATAGAAATTCAAGTTCTAGCAGGAGTTTAATGTGGTTTGTTCTTGGAACTCGATTGTTGTGGCTTTGAACGAATGAATGAACGATAATAGGATTGTTTTAGTGATTTCTAGAGCGCAAAAATAAGAGGTAGGCAAAGGTGTTTCTAATTCAGAATCATTGAATTTGTGGGAAAGAAGCGAACTGGTATGGTTACTTATTACTACTACTATACTATTTTATAGATACTAGACTTCTATAGCCAAGTTCAATGCCTGAGAATATTCGTTATTACAACGATCTGTAGGTTTTCTAGCGCGTATATTTTTGTAATTCTTTTGTAGTACAGTAAATGAACAGAAACGCCAGACCCAGAATACATTCTGCTAGTTTGGATTAGTCTAGTATGCATACCTGATATTCCTGTGCCATATTCAAAATAACGATTGCTCAACTTGATTCTAATTAATATTTAGAACTGAGCGTAATCCGAATTTCGTTGTTTGAAACTAATTGGGACAGATATTATAATTCCTTTTAATTGCTCGTTCATTAGAATGACATTTAGTTCATTAATAGTCTGAAATAGACATAATTTTAATGGTTAATTAGGATTCAAAAGCTTATAAATTTCAGTAAGGCATATGCTAAGTAGGTTTAAAGTTTTACGTTAGTTTTTGAGAAAACAAATTATTTATTTATAAAAGAAGAACAATATTTTTACATAATAATGTATGTAACCATAGAGTATTACTATGGTAACACATTATATACTTTAGGTATTTAAACGAAAACAGTCTCTCTTCGTGCATTCGAATCACGGATGCTTTTGTCTATATCTGCAACCGGCGTGCTTTAGACTTAAAAGTCGACAATGAGTGTGTGTGTCGACAGTGTGTCGGGCATACATTGCAATTACACAAAAAACAAATACAGAAATTTAATGCAAACCGAAAATATTGTAGCGGTATTGTTCTACGTAGATACTATTAAGAAAAATTACGACTACATCAGACTAAAACTGAATGTTTGTTTGTATTCCTATCAAAATATCCCTTGGCTCTCAGTCAATAAACGCGGAAGGGTTTAATAGCAAATTTCTGCGTAGATATTATGATTATAATAAAATCACATTGTTTATAACAAGGGTCGTATATTTATGGGTTTGTCATGCTATGAATAGGATATTAACATTTATATTCACACTGAATATTCTCGTATGAATAATCTAGAGAAGTGTCTAGCTTCGCTTTATAAAAATAACTAGAAAGAACTCTCAAATGTTTCCAACACGTGTACGTAACGAAGGTGATATAAGTTGACACTAAGAGTGCTTCCATATGTCAAAAATGTGTTTAGTTTGACACACGGACGTGAAGTGAAACCAAAGATCATTCAAGTAGATCAACAAAAAATGGCACATAAAATTTATTGAATTCGATTAGAAGTGATAAATATGAAGTTCAACTAAATCTATATACATATATATATCACTTAGCATTGTGTTGGTCTACGTAATAAAGTAGCATAAATGTTTAAAAGCAACTAAGTAACCAGAATTATCCAACGCATGCATCACCTATTTAGAAACGTGTTCCTAATTAGTATGTTATATGCACGAGTAAAGAAAAATGTAAGTTTTAATATAAATCTCTTATGCCCCTTACAAATTCAATGTATGTCACACGTGTAGTTACTCTACATTAATTTATAATACAGCGTCTTTTCATTACATCTTTAAATTAACAGTATTCTGTGAAAACTGAGAAAAGAATTTTATTTCAAACGACTCTTTAAAATCCTCATTTTAGCTGTTCCATTTTTCAAATTAGCATCGCATTCAGAGTTACAAATCACTGGTTACAAAAGGAATACGCCGGTCCAAAGTTTGTCTCGGGAAATGAGGCTTTATGACTGGGTAATATGGTAGGATGTGGCTTAACACAATTGTCACCGGATAGCGTATAGGACTACTGTTGTGTACAAACTGTGCAATATGCTTAGATGGATGTAACTCGGTGAGGAGGACTGCATGGCCGCTGGATTTTCGCCTGAAACAATTTTATTAGTTAAAGCTTTATGAATCTTATACAAGTACAAAAGAACAAACAACAACATTAGTTTGTAGCAGCTCAAACTTAAAATAAATCTATTAATATGGGTTACCAAGTACACTTATGAACGTCACAGGAAAAAATGTTAAATTGATGACTAATATACATTTACTACTAGTTCGCAATTCAAGGGCGCAGAGCGGGCAAGAAGATCTCCGCCACTCTTTTTAATAAGAGTAATCAAGGAATTAGATTAAAACTATGTACACTTATAAACGTCAACAGAAGAGATTTTAAATTGATTCTAAATTTACATCTACTACCTGTTCGCAAGTTAAGGACTTAGAGCGGGCAAGAAGAACCGGCAAGAAAATCTTCTCACTCTTTTTAATAATAGTATGTAAAGACTTAGATTATTGTTTAATGTCTTACAGCGGACAAGATTACCTTAAATTTATGTGTTAAACTTTATGTTATTTAACCTCTTGATACCTGAAAATTCTGGATCCAACTTCCGGTACAAATAATTTTATTTCTTTATAGATAATACTATAAAAGCAAAGGCCTATCAATAACAATAAAAAGTTAAATCAAACTAGTCTGATATGATTTATGAAATTTAATATTTATTCCGTTGACTGAATTTGAAGGCATGCCTGGACATCAAGGGTCTAAGAAAAATTCTGTTTCTGGAACATCGGGATGATTTGGGGAAAGAACTGCATGTGTATCCAGAGTGGCAGGAGCCCGGCTATCATTGTAGAAGTGGCCCTATAGATTTACGTCTTAGTTTTTGTTCGCCGGAATGAAAAATGGAGACTTATGGGATCTTTACAATTATTTTTAAGTTTTGTGTTATTGACTGCATAAGAAACAATGAGGGAATGTTAGTAGGTTTTCCCATAAGTCTGTAATGTTTTCTAAGAGCACGTGCTCAATTATGGAAGCTCAAAGTCGTTTTCCATCCATTGCTCAGTTTTTTTTACATAAATTTGTTGATGCAATTTAAACCGAATCAAACTACTTTTGCATTGCATACTTATGCAATTTAAACGTTAAAAAAACTCACTTAATGCAACTGTTGTCATTTCGGCGTCAATTTTTTTACTACCTTAGGTTAGAAGCAAGTTAGTTTAAATATATATAAAATAATTAAACCGTGCAAAATTCCATATTAATTAACATTTTATGGTTGAACATTCTTTAAACTTAGCCTTCGTTTTATAACTAAACCTTTAAAATTCTATGGACGAACTATTTTATTACTACTGCAATTGTTAGGTGTTCAAATGAAATAAAATAAAAGTAAGGTCAGCAGCGACAATTTCATTTAGAAGGATGCCGGGACGAACATCGCTCCTCGGATTACGTAACTTTCATATCTCGTTCACCTTGAAGGGAGGGTTAGCAAATAACATATTTTTATGAAGTTTTAAGAACAAATAGCTTAATGAAAAATTCCTAAACTACCGAACCGATATCAATCAACTTTGCACACATGTGCAGTTTGATCTAACTTAAAAGATAGGAAAGCTTACATCTCAATTTATACCCGCAATATTATTTTATTGCAAATATTTATTTATTACTTGATACAATTCTAACTAATAATTACTAACAAAAACTATAAATAAAACTAATTCTGCTGGTTCATTATAAAATAACATAAAACACAGTAGATGTTGTTGGATCGTCTAATACCCTCCAAATATACCCTCAAATTAGTGTATATGTGAATGTAGCGTATGTTACTGCTATTATTATTATCGGTTACCTAGTCCTTGTTAAATTCCGTATTTATTAGTCAAAATTATTACTTTTATGTTTAATTTTTTTTAAGATAAGTAAATGATCAGCACATAGATAGAGATGATAGAGCAAAGAAGGAGGGTACGTGGTCATCTTAATTTCAGTAGATTTATATTGAATAAACAACGTATTCCTTTTATTTCTGCCACCAATACTCTACGCTTGGAGGTTGTGATTCCTATAATTCCACTCCTTAAGCGGCCCCAACTAGAACCTCATCCAATTTTCTGCCTAGAGGAGATTAAATTGGTTATAAAATGTAATGTGAATTTCTAGATACCGGATAATTATACTATAGTTATACTACAACTTAGCATGCAATAGTTTGATAAGAAGGCTTTAGTAGGTTTTTATAGTATTTTTAGTCTTTCAAATAAGTCTGGAGTTCAGGACTTTTATCTCCGGTTTCAAAATTTATAGAAAAAAATATTTCATGCTCATTTAGGGATTTAATGTAAATCAAAATATTATTTATGTATGAACATAAAACAAATTTAATTTCTTTTCAAGCTAATTAGGACTACCTGGAGATCAGCACTTTTAATTAAGTCCAGGTAGAATCTCTCAAGAAACTGTATATAATATTAATACAAAAAAAAATATCTCTGAGGAATATTTCTTATGTTACTTTATTTCTTACTTTTAAATATAGATCATGTATGAACGTCAAACTAATGACGTTAAACCAACATTTACTAAAACCATAGTATACTCAAAGGACGATAAAATTGTCTGAACCCCATCAGTATTTGACATTATCGACTTAATTAAACGTCAATCATTATAATGTTTGCATCAATAAAATAATTGAATCCGAACCCTTTTAAATTGAGTGACCAGTTTATAATTAAATCGATCGTGTAGGTCTAATAGAATGACGAGGAGAGGGTTAAACGGCCGCTAGTGCCTTCAGTAATGGACTAGAAAATTGACTTATAAAGCCTATAATGAAACCCGTGGCGGCCGATAAATTGTTTCATCAACATCTTTGTTTGGCAGATACATTTTGGTAATTTATTCAGCTTGGAGACAATATACGTCTTATTTGTAACTGAATATAATACACATAATACATTCTTGTATTCAATTTTAATAGTTTGGTTCTTGTGACACATATAGGCCACGTACACAACTTTTAAAATTGCTTTTAACTGTTCTGTTTGTGTGTTTGTGTCAATTTTTAATTATTTTTATAATTGCTATATACCTACTAGTAAAATAGTACTTACTGTATGTTATTATCTATGCAAATAAAATAATAAAAAAAAATAAACTATAGGGAGGGGACCTAGGAGAAGGCTAAGAGGGCGTTTTAAAAAGGGTGGATAGATGGTATAAGTTCCAGACATTTTGAAATAGCTGAAGGAGGCCGTTCTCCGTAAAGAGGTTCCGATCAAAGATACCGAAAGAAGTTAAGGATATTAGGATAACAAAAATTTACATAATAAATTTAGGATATTAGGATAATAAAAATGTATATAACAAATTTGAACTGTACATTTGGAAAGATTGAATAAACAGGGTTTATTATTAGACTAAAACTAACTAAAAAAATATTGTTATTTATTTTCATAGCGACATACATACCTTTACAGAAAATCTACGACAAAATAAGTTTTTTGCCCTGTACATATATACCATATTTTAATAACATATTATGTATTTTTTTAATTTTAATAACTAAGCAACTTTAATTATTTTGACCTAATTATCTTCTAGCATGAATCTTCACAGTCAGTAGTTTGAATCTATTTGGGAAGCTTTACGAGATAAGCATCTAATTACTATGAATCAGTTCTTTCAATAGAATTTCAAGCGCTCAAAGGACCTAGATCGTGGTAATTGCAGTTTCAGTTAGGCCATATGTTGGTGACCTACTTTCCTATGTAGACCGATGCGTACGCTATCAATAAGGCCTCTTTATGTGATTCAAAAGTAAAATGAGGACACTAGGACACAGTAATATGAAGCCTTCGAGACTAATTTCTATGAATTACAGTACTAATTTAGACCGTAGCATTAGTCGTCTATGAAGACTTTGCTACGGCGTAGAAGCTATACTACGAAGTGAAGCAAAAGTAATTGAGTGAGAGAACCTTAACGATTATGATGTGAACTTTTCACTGTTACATGCAGTGATATTTTTCCTAACTGTATGAATCCAGATGAAAAGAAGACAGTAACATTAGTTTTATAGAATCACATATGTTTTATATTTAAATTTAAATGAATATTGGTATGCAGATAAGATCTCTGGAGGTTAATGCCAAAATCTAATCACATTTTAACAGGTTTTGCGAGTCCAACTATATTATAACCATTAAACATTACCCACTGTACTAAAAACATGCATCCAACCCGTTCTTATTCGCAAAAAAGTCTGTTTAAAAATTTAAAATTCTTTATAGAAAATTGTGCACCAAGTATATTGCCAACTATGTCAGACGCGGTCATTATGAATCTTACCATTAAATATGTGGACATATATGCTAGCGGGAACCGCATTATTGGGCACGCAGGTGTAGTTGCCCGCGTGTGACACACTTGCAGCTGGAATGAGAAGATCTGACAGCCGCTGCTCTGTATCTGTCGTGACGTTGATGCCCCGTTCTGCGTCGTAGTTTATCATTCTACTGTTGTGGTACCTGGATAGAAAAGATTAGTTATATGATATTTCTTATAACTGTGTTTTTATATAGAAAAACGCCAACGGCCAGGAGAAATACTGCCGCCCATAGACACTTACAATGCTATACGGATGGCAAGTGCGTTGCCAGCCTTTTAAGAATTCTTGCTTTAATAGAACCAGGGGCAAACGTAGGAGACGCACCTAATGTTAAGTAATACCGTCGCCAATAATCACTTACTTTCCCGGATGGACTGCGGGTGCGTTGCTGGCGTTTTAATTTTAATTTACGGTATGTATTGAACCTACGACCTTAGAATGAGAATCGCACGCTGAAGCCAATAGTTCAACACTGCTCCAGTAAAGTGCCATACATATTTTAAAACTAGAGATATTTAGAAACATTATCATAATTAATGTTTATAACATATTATGTAAGTATCACTACATATTATAAAACAAAATCTCTTTCTCTGTCCCTATGTCCCTTTGTATGCTTAAATCTTTGAAACTACGCAACGGATTGGAAGATGCAGTTTTTTTAAATAAATAGAGTGATTCAAGAGGAAGGTTTATATGTATAATTACATCCATTAAATAGTAGAGAAGTACTGTTATTTTTGAGGTTTCTAATGTGATGTCGTAAATAATTACATTTTTTCCGCTTACATTGCAAACGCAGGCTGAACCGTACGAGTTTTATCAAAATAATGTACTAAGTATTGTACACATTGAAATCCATGATGGTATATGTCTATCTCTTATGGATAACCCACATTTTTATATACAACGTTCACAGATTTTCTGTAGTGTATTTAGTATCAGCATTGCACCCGTGCGAAGCCGGGGCGGGTCGCCAGTTATAGAAAAACAAATTCAGACTTCACCACTTAGCTATAGTTATTGTACATATCATTTAATTAAAATCCTTTCTTTTGCAGGCTTCATAGATACGAATAAAACAAACAATTACTTATTATTTTAATTTTTATTTCAATAAAACATTTTAATGTACAATACTTTAAGTGTTTATGAAATCATTTATATTCTTAACATTCATTACTATTTATTTATTTATTTCGTAATCCTACAGCTAACATAAATTATATAGAATTACAAATAAACACACTGTAAATATAGCCAAACACTATAAATATGGAATACATATAACGATTTACAAAAGGCAAGAGATAACAAACAAAAAGTATTCAATACATTTAGCTAAGTGTGCATTTACGCTATGGATATACTTAATATACATTTTAACCACATTCCGCGATAGCCTAAACAAGTGAAGACTTAAAAAGTGGTCATTGTATGTCCAGGCTGCGCGATACAAAACAAGTGAGTTTGCATAGTTAGTGATGTAGTGAAGGCAGGAACAAGGAAAGGCAACTTTTCTAGAAGGTGCAATTAATTATATTTGAGATCATGTTATGTAGTAGAAATAAATCATATTGTTTTCGTCGAGATTCTAAAGTTTTATCATAAAGTCAAAAAAAAAAAAAAAATCATAAAAATGTCATAAAGTATTTGTGAATACCCGATAAATATAATTGATAGTAAATGTGACTCAAACGGTTAACCCTCCGACTAAATAAATAATAGGAATGACGAGGCCAAAGTAAATCTAATTTAATCCCAGCTTAGGAATGACAATAACTTTTAACCTTTCAAAGGACAGTTTCTCCATTTGTCTTAATAAAAAGATTCACATAGCAATTTTTTTTCTGAGTCAGCTGAAATAGTTTTTGTATAAAGGTTAGTATTATTACCAAAACAAATACGTTAGTTTGTTGCGTTTAGATTTATTAGACACAACCCAAAAAAACTACATGCTTTTGCCATCTTCTAGATATTTCATTATAGGATGGAAAATAGTGGATTGAACTAAATTACTGAGTTAAAATAAAAAAATGTGTTTATTCATTTTCAGTACATATGCATTACAAATACATATGATTTGAGAACCCTTTTAAGCAAAAAGTTGTTAGTGAAAGGTAACAGAGGTTTTACAGCATTTGTGGTTTGTAATGAATGTAAAACGCTCGATTGTAAGTAGTGTCATGTATTAGACACTATGTTAGAATCTTATTTGTAAGTATTTTATTTTTACGTAAATTAAGTAATAATTTTTTTATTATTACTTAATTAAATTGTATCTTATTATCTTCCGAAAAAAATATATAACTTAAAACATTTATAAAAAAGATAAAAATATTTTGACCAAAGCAGATTCTATACACTACGAAAGCAAAATCTTGCTCATCAATCTTTTCTATCTACAATATTTCTTCGAATTCAAAAACCCATTCAACCTAAGAGGCTCTTACTAATTGGATATTCAGTATTTTAATTATTTCGTAAAAGATTTCATTCTCGGACAAAAACGTATAAAATGCAATAATGAGCTGCAATCAGCAACTGAAAGCAGGTGCATTTTAAATTTAGAATCCGAATGAAAAATATATAGGATTAATATTATATTCCAATATGTTTTTTTTATAGATACTCACTTACTTTATTTTAATAACACACATTTTTAAATTGATACTTTAGACTCCTCTAAATTATCACTTTGTTAAATGTGTTGAATATTTTCTATTCCTTGTTCCCTTTTGTAGGTAAATAACGTATTATGTTTTCTATCTCTGGCTATATTTAAAGTGTAATTGTTTAATTTTTGTTCGCTGTAGGATTACGAAATAAGTAAAGAAATGCTTTATGGCAAATAAAAATGTAGAATAAATATGTTTATATGATCAACGTTGGTGAGCGAAATATCTGTTAGTCTATAAAAGAGGGTACCTCCTACCTACATCTTACGTTTTTTATTAATATCAAAATTAACGGTTTTAATAATTTATGATTTTTACTTGATAGTGACAAAAACGCCTTGTAACACAGAACCCTAATAAATGTATGAGGAAAATCATTTAAAATGATTACAGCTTGGCTTTTATGACATAAAATGTGAGCTTAAGTGCACATGGCAATTCTTGTTCCATTTATAGACATAGATTATTGATTTTGAATATTGTAACTAAAGTAGGAGGTTTTTATTCAAAATACAGAGTAAAAAAATAATTCAATTGTCAAGGCCTTGCTCAATAATTTTCCTTATAATTAAAAATATATATCACTGTTTTGTTTCGTACACGTTTGTTTTATTTCAAGATATTTACACATAGTTAATGTTTTAATTAGGAAACGAGGAAAGGCATGGCGACGATTCATCTGCTGCTGCTTTTTAACACTCAATGAGGCACGAGAATACACAGATCTTTAAATCATCAATCGCTTTTATGAGCAGCATTCAACGCCTCGTGGTTTTTCGGATCGAAGACATGCCGATCCCACTAATCAGCAACTTCAATTATGAATTTCGTTGCTTCATAACAGAAAAAAAACAGCTCTGTCTAGTTCGGGATGGTCTCATTTAAGTGTGTTTGTCCTTTCCCATATAGACTAATGGAGGAATTAATTATCTACACTAATATTATAAAGAGGAAAACTTTGTTTGTTTGTAATGAATAAGCTCATAAACTACTGGACCGATTTTAAAAGTTCTTTCACCATTCGAAAGCTACGAGTAATATAGGCTATATTTAATTTTGAACAAAAATAGGGTTCCGTAAGATATTAGAGTTTTTCGTACACAAGGTGTAAAAAATAAAACAAAAAATAAAACAAGGGGTTAGCATAGCAAAATGTTCCATGTTGGCATGTACTAAAAAGGTAGGCTAGGCATTAAGGAGAAACGAAGTTCGCGGAAGCAGCTAGTAAAACATAAAAAGATAAAAATCTTTACAAAATCACAAGCTGTGTCCAGTGGCTTCCGTTAACGTACCATGTGACTGATCTGACGCTAATTACGATCCCACCTTTGGATCTGAGTCTTATATAAATTAATATCGTAATTATATATCGTATTAATATAAGATATTGCAGGTAGGTTGCGTACCGCACGCTCGTTCAAAATTTGTATTACGTTTTACCATTTTAACAAGGTAAGTTTTCCCGTGATAATAGTGTAACTGCCAGGAAAACATGTTCACATTTCTAAGAAGCAATATTATTAAACAATTTCCACTTTATTGTACTCTGAGGAACTACTTTAATATTTATAGGGAAAATAACTTACAATATATAAAACTATAGTAAATTAAGGATATATTTGTCCTTATTATGATGAAATTGCATCAGCTTGATGGCTAAAATTAATCCAAAGTCCACTTCATAAGACACTTTCTTTTGCGAATTAGCGGAACTGTGGATGATCACTTTGAGATATGGTTTAACAAAAGAGTATCATCCTCTCTAAAAGGCCGTCAACACATCCAGGTCAGGATAAGACCTAGGTTTTTAATTTTAAACAGCGATATTCGTGACTCAAGCAAACACAATATTTCCTTATAGAATCAAAGACAATATTTTTATTAATTAATGATGAAAAATGCTCAAGATAGAGACAGGTGGAGCCGGTTGGAGGAATCCTTTACTTTGAACGAGGTCACAGGCATACAATTTTAAGTGCCTGTATCTTTTGTAAAGATGGATGAATGTTTCTAGTAACTTATTATTAATATTATCATACACTTTTAAAATAAAATATTAATTAATTTTAGATAAAATATATCTTTACGTAATGATTATGGAAATAAAAAAATATCTACTTATACCGCTACAAAAATTACAAACAACTTTTTAATAGTTCAAGAGTACACCACTTAAAAATGTATCCAGTAAAACAATTCACTATGAGCGTCGAACCGCAAAATGGTGAACTAAAATTTTACGGAAAAAATAAAGTTTTACGGCCACTCTCCGTGAGGGCTGTGTGCGTTTTATTTTCATTTTCGCGGTGAAATTTGTTTTATGTAAGAACTGGATATGTATGAAGGTCGTAATGAATTTTTTTACAGGTTATTCACCGACGTTGAGTTGACTAAGTAGTTTCAGTGTGCTACTCTTATCCTGGGATCGTAGGTGTGTACCAATAGATTTTCTGTCTTGTGCGCATTAACACTCGCTCGTACAGTGAAGGAAAACATCGTGATGTTGATTTACTTGCCCATTTAAAATGATCAAGGAACGGATACAGAAATCTGAGGCCTAGACATAAAGGTTTTAGCGTACGTATGTACGGATGTTGAGGACTTGTTTGAACGTAGTTTATGTACATATTTAATATCATAAATTATTAATTTCTATAGACCCAGACATGTCTTTGATTAATCGAAAAAATAAAATAGTCAAATCTGTACGAAAAGTCTTCCACTGAAGTTTTGTACACTTGCATTTCAAACTTATAATTAAAATGTAATTTATTCATTTAGGTACAATTTGTAGTCGTATGTATGTCAAATTTACGCCATCTAAAAATCTTATAGCGGCATTTGTGCCCACTCATTGTTATCATAATATTATGGTTTCCTTGATGAAAAGTTTTGGAATTTTGTTATTATTTTGTTATTAGCCTACAAACGAGTGTTAAATCGATCACAAAGAAAGATCCATTGTTACACAGTCGTGATTCGAACTCACTAACCTTGAGCCAACATTTTTCTAATAATTACAGTTAAAACGTTAAAAATAAAGACAATTGACAAAGGAAATGTAATAGAAAAGTGGTAGTTTTAGTCTGGTAAAAAGGGAGTTATTTATAATTTCTTACCAGAACACAAAGGCTGGTGCTTCTGTAGTTTGCACAACGGAGCACTGAAGCCTTAAAGTTGAACCAGGCTTGAGGTACTTCTCAGTTGGGCCAGATATTTGAGCGCGGGCCTCTGAAAAGTATACATTTGTTAATACTTGGAAAAACTCATTGATTTAATTTTGCTTAATAATTGTTAAATACAATTTATTGGCAAATTAAACTATCCATTTGATGAATAATTTTGATATTATATATGACGGAGTGAGTAGTGGCGAGGAGCGAAGAATATTTCTGTCAGCAGTAGTCATTAGAGTTAGTATTTGAAATTATGTTAAGTAACTTTGAATACTATGAAGTCATAATTATGACCGACGATTGAAGAGTTGTTTTGAAATAAGCAATTCGTATTAACGGTTTGCACACGTTTGACTTTGACGTTAGTAAATAATAATGACAATGACATCTGACACTAACACCATTGCTTCAACATAACTAATAAAGACTATTAAATTACTACAGATGAATATATATATATATATATATATATATATATATATATATATATATATATATATTCATGAACTAGTCTGTTTATTTGTAGAACTTAATTTCCTGTATGTGTGACTGTTGTTTCTGCTACTGAATAAACATACACTCATGTTTTATACATATTTTACTTAATTTTCTTAGAGACCCCATATCTCTACACAACGCCATGGGATCATGCCGCGTGGAAGGTAACTAGTCGTTGACGATTCGAATCGCTCTTCGTTGAAAACAAGTATGCTCAATGTACGCATAAGTGTTTGAATCTCTGAGCAATTTACCCGCAGCCTGAACATTTGCCATGACTAGTCAGGTTATTGCAACCCCAATAATATGTCTGCTTATATATATTCTAAAGATTAATTATGACGCTAGTGTTCGTTACGGTACGGTATAAAAATTTATGAATTTTCAAAGTTAAAATTCACTTGGAAGTTATGTCATATACATGGCACCTGGTAAGCCGACCTGAAACCTTTTTTGCGAGATAGAATCGAATTGAGTCGTCAGTAACTGAAGGCTATTTTCAACTTTGACATACTGTCCTTCGAATATGAACGTTGTACATCTAAACCAATTTCTGGTTGAAGTTTCCTTTTAATTGCAATTGAATTCTGATACTTTGTAAGCATTTTATTTTTACGGATTTCATGGGTTATGTGTTTCTTCTTCTTTTTTGTTTTTTATTTTTTTACTATTGTCCTTATAACTGTTGGTTTTGCCTTTGAATTTGTATTTTTATACTTACCTTATTTAATTTATTTTTTCTCACAATGGTTGCCTGGATGAGATCGTTCGAGAGCAAAAAGGCCGTTAGTTACCCTCATTTAATAATGTTAATTGGACAATTTTTCTGTATAAATCTAATTAATAAATAAATATTTAAATCCTGTACGGCGTGTGGTCTTATTGTCTTGATACGACGTCGAGAAAATACTAATGTCTTTTATTATCTCCTGTCTGTATTTAGATTACTACATTTTATGTTTGTATATTTAGTTTTTAATTTATAAAATATTTTAAGTTTATTTTCTTAGTATCCACATACTGCATTATTACAACTTTAAATATTCAAACTTTACATATGTGATTAAACTACCAAATACGTTGTGTATAGTACCAACCTTGACATCTTAACTGCCCTTTGATAATAAAATATCTCTCAAGTTTCTTTGACAAGTGGATAATAACAGGGCCCAACACTAAAGCCGCGTAAAGAACCCTTATAAAATAAAAAATTCAAACCTAAAGCGGAACGACTTAACCCAAAAATAATTAAAAGCCGTGTGAATATAAATTAAACCATTGCTTTCATGTTTTTTGGAGCAAATATTTTTCTAAATTACCATTACAATTTCAAAGCTCTCAAGAACTTTGTGACATTTTCGTGTAGCTTATATTAATGTTAGCATTGTTTTAGTATAAGAGTAATTATAGTTCCGTTATTAACCCTTTTTGACTTGTGTGGAATTGTTAGTGAAATAGGTTTAAAAAATACAATCTTTGAAATCAGGAATTATGTTGAATGTATGTTTTTTTTAATATCTTATATCTTATCTAAATAATTTGCTTATCATAATACTTAAATTATATATATTTTTATAATTATTAAACAAATTCCGTTACTTCATAATTAAATTTTAACTAGGCAGACATCATCCTATTTGTCCGGAATACTTACTTCAAGCTTTGATATCAGTTTTCCTTTAGTTTTTATACTTTAATTTTATTATCTTCGTGTATGTCCCTCTATATGCTTTCACATTAAATATTCTATATTATTTTTCTTTACCAATGTATCAGTGTTCCGAGCGTTGGCAAGCTTTTAATAAATATACTACCACCTGCATGGTCTCCTGACGAAACCATAATATTCTTTGTCGGCTTTAAAATAACAATTAATATTTGGTAATTTGGGTAAAGTAAATGAAATATTATAAAGTTATTATGTTCGGATGTCACGTATACATACAAATATAACATGAATATGGGCTCCGCCTGAAACTAAATACAGCCTTATTGTTGAACGAATACAGAATAAATTTACACGATTCCTTTATTAAAATTAATTGAATAGGGATAGACGATCCCTACTGTTCTTTAATGTACCCAACATTAGTTGTCTTCTAATTTTACATTTACTGCCAGATCGAGGGCATAGAACGGAAAAGAAGAACTGGCAATAAACTCTCCGCCACTCTTTATAATCGCCAAGTTTTTTCGTAGATTATATATCATTAAACTAATAGCTCATGATTAATTAAACATCTTTGTTGACGTACTTTTGACTACATTACGTATATGAATAAAGTTATTTAGAGTGTTATATACTAACCTACTACATCCAAGTGTAGAAATATGCTGGTAGGCGGATGCGAAGAAACTTGGCACTCGTATATACCTGCATCGCGACTTTGCACGAACCGAACCTTCAGTGTCCAATCCTGAAAACATAATATCATTGAATTCTCTGTTTATCTTTGTCAACAGATTTCTTCTAAACTATACCTAGGTGAAATTATCTGTATACATTACAGATTAGTTCAGTTTATTAGACAGTTCTGAAACGAAAGTTTTAAGTTTACCTCTGAATGTTGTAAATGTATTGCTTGAAATCGTTGATCTGAACTGTATGTGGTCAAACCAACTGTCAGCAAGTGGTAGTCTTTTCTCCGTATCCATGACACCTGGAACAAGAAAAATATAGAATTTTTATTACAAATCACCCATTTACCAGTTTTATACGCCAATATTTTATAAACATGTTCTAAACGATTCATAATAAGCTCTTTCTTACAAAAATATAATTATTTATGTTAATTATTCTGTACAGTTACACGTATTAGTACAATGGTCAGTATAGAATAAGAAAACTTTACAAAATTATCGTTGCGTATTGTAATAAGAGTGTTAAACTGGTGACTTCGAAATCTCTGGCTGTGAACCAATGGACTTTCTTTCCATGTGCGCATTTAACATTTGCTCGAACAAAGAATGATCGATGAAGAAAATGCTTTGCCTTATATCCAAAAAGTTGACGGCGTGTGTCAGTAGGCTGATCACGTACTTGTCTATTAGATTGACAAATGATCATGAAACAGATACAGAAATCTGAGGCCCAGTCCTAAAAAGGTATAAGCACCACTGATTAATTTTATATTGCAATAAACTTTGTTTTATGAGAAAAAATGTATTGCATTTTTTTAATTTTGGGTTACACAATATTCAAGATACACTAATACATTAAAAATGGGGCAATACCTATCTATTTTTTATTATCTACTATATTTTATTATTTATCTAACAAGCACAAGGGAAGCCGTTGGTTACTACTAGTGTTATATCAGCTAAATCTCAGTTAACTCCGAGACATTTACGGTTCTATAAACAAGGATATAACATATCCTGCACACATTTCTTAATAAACGCAACACTGTACTGCTCTTAGCTGAAAAGACAAATTGTGCCGAAGAGCTATAATGTTAGTCTAAGGGTCTGTTTCACAATGTATGGATAAAGTACCAAATAGCTATGCAACACATAAATTATTCGGAAGATAAAGGTTCCGAATTAGAAACTTCTCGTTTCATGACGAATAGTGCAATATGACAGTCGTGAAACGCATCATTGGTCCTACCAATAAGTAATAAATAGCTTATTTGGGACTTATACGGACATTGCGAAACAGGCCCTTAGTATTGTTATTTGTGTGTTTATGTGTCATTTGTTTAAGTAAAAATTGGTTGTTTGTAACGTCGGTTTACTGACGATAGTTGAACGTGACAACGTCATAAGAGGGTACTGATGGAATAGTTGCATTTTTCAAAAGACAATTTAATTTTATTTGTCAGGTAGACATTTTGTATGGATTATGAGAAGGAGATGAATGAAAAGCACAATTGAATTATATTATATATAATATGATTTAGATTTGTACGCATAATTACAATTATGTCATTTTTTAACGAACGAACGCTGCCAAACGTTGAGGCCGATTAGATTAAAAAGGCACAAAGGAAGCCGTTGGTTAATACTAGTGTTATATCAACTGAATCTCAGTTAACTGCAAAATCAAAATAAAAAAAAAAATTTAGGAAACCAGCACTGAAGATGTTGTCTAGAGATGGACTTCAGGTTATTAAATATTCTTTAGTTAACTGTATAGTAAGAAATTAACAAATAAAATTACTAAAAATAACCAAATTAAATTACACGAAATTAACCACAAATTCAACAACAATAGTAACGTCCTATATCTAGTGCGAGCGTCGAAGAAGTGCGCCCGACCATACAGCGCGCCGTGCTTATATAGCCTGAAAACCAGTTTAGTCCAGTATTCCCCGCTGCTACACTCCACTTGACTTTTTTACAGCTTATTCGGCCTCTCCTGACGACGGTGCGTCCTCGCCCGTGTGATGATAGGCAGGTTGGCATGTTGAAACTTGACCTGCTGATGACTCTTGTATCGCGTGCGGTGGTTGTGGTGAAGGACTATCGTCATCATCAGCGCCACCTAAAAATTACATCATTTTTGTTTTTATAACGTTAAATTAACATAACTTCATCGAAAGTAAGAGCGCATCCATTACTTTTCGACACAACATGAGCATCCATTAAATAATTTTTTTTTTATACATAGCAAGAGCGTCTCCATTGCTTTCAACAGTAAGAGCGACTCCATTACTGTACATCACACTAAGCAAGAGCGACTCCATTGCTTTAACAGTAAGAGCGACTCCATTACTGTACATCACACTAAGCAAGAGCGAATCCATTGCTATTGATAGTAAGAGCGACTCCATTACTATCACACAAGACTCCCGCAGGTCTTTACCAAAATAGGTACTACCGATATGATAAGCAGTTCTAATAAAATGACAGTTTTCACAAACATTTATCAACATACATAAGTTTTGAAAAGGCAAGTAAAAATTACTTACTCTCAAAGAATGCGGCACACACATCAGGGGTCCATTCCCCGCGCCAGGGCAACATGTATTCCACGGCAGCTTTACCATAAGAACCAGCGACTAATTTTAGTTCATATCTGTCCTGCGACAACGTCGCTAAAACCACATATGGTCCGCGCATACAGGAGTCTAGCTTACCAACAGCTTGGCACAAATACAAAATCGCCGCCATTGAAATGCACACCCTTGCGAGTCAACCTCGCAATGCACGATGTCTTCATATCTTGACCATTGCTAATGACTCGGCATAGATACTCGATCTCCGTAGTCTGGTAGTTACATTTTTTTTTTAAATTAATGGAAAAGCCTGTCTGGGTCCCTTACCCTTACCCCCATCTCTGACACATCATGTAATGTACCTAAACCCTCTTCTATTGTTTTACTAGGTAATAATACGTCATATACACAATTACAACACACAAGGGCTCTGCCTGAATCTATGTAAAATCGTAACGTATTTGATATAATTCGTTGATATACAACCTGTGCATTGCCTAATTCTTATGGCATCTTTATGTACTCATAGTGACCCTCAGGTGTTACGAATCTCGGAGTGGTGTCGATGTTTTTTATTTAATTTTATCTGGTGAAAGCCAGTAGCCATATCAAGGTAAATATAATAGGTAGCTTTACCTAGCCAAACAATATGGTCCTCAATTAACGGAAGCGGGTATTTTAAGTGTCTTTGAGTTTTAAGTTTAAAGTCGACACAAAGCCTATCTGAATCGCTTTTTTTCTTTACAAATCTCTATCTCTAATTATTTATTGATTTAACACATCTTTAATGGTATCTCTAACGCGTAATTTTTCATCATACGACATTTTATAAGGGCGGTAAACTATAACTAATTTAGCCTACCGCTCGACTCGGAACGCTGTCGAACAAAACAGTCCTCCGTTTTATGTCCTACCTTCTTTCAAAATGTGCAAATAATTTCGATATTAGAAAACTGCCTTTTATCTAAACTTGAATTGTTTGTAGATTGAGTCTCTGGTGCGGTTTCATACTTAGTTTTTTTAGGACACAAAATTTGTATATGACCAATTTCCCTATATGAATCATGAACAGTTAATATTAGACTGAAAATTATCTCGTTTTCAGAAATTATCTCGCAAATTTGGCCTTTTAACGTGATTTTGTATTATAGAGCGCGGTTCTAGGGGCTTGGTATATAATGAGAGGAATTTAACTAAGCCTTCCGATGATAAATTAGCACAAGTCGCGGCGGCGCGAACTTGTGGGTCCTTAATACCCCAAATAACTACTGCGACAATTAACTCTTCACTCATTCCTCGTACAACACGCAATACGTGAGATAACTATCAGAGTCTGTTGTCATTACGTCGAATAAAATATTTGCTAAGTCTACTCGCTACGGAAAAAGCTATTTAAATTCTCTCAACTATGATCATTACTAAGCCACTCATTTAGCCACACTTTAGCATCCCCTTTCAAACAATATCCAATCAGAGATACACACTCACGGTCATCCCAATAATTAGACAACCGCGCAGTCTTCCTGCTCACACCATATATCGAAATATTTGAAAGACGGATCAAAATTAGAAATATAAATGGAGTTAGATCTTACCAGAATTGTGCTCAACGCACTTACTAGTTTGTCGGTCACCTGATTAAGTACCAGATCAGTGCTTGACTCGCATGCGCTGCTTGAACTTGGCACCGGAGCGTTCTCAGTACCATTGTGCGAACCGTCAGTACCAGGTGGTAACGAGTGTCACTTAAGGAAGAAAGCAGCAAATCCGATGGTGTTGCGCATGTCGGTGCAAAGGGCCGATCCCCTCGCGGTGGTGTTGCTGAGCACAGTTGTGGTGACACCACTGGTGGACATAGCTCAGTCGCTTGCGTCGGTTGACGGTTTAATATCGACTGTAACGTTTCTTCAAGCCCAGAGACGGGCACACCGTCTTTTTTTTACGTGTTCACCGCCTACCCTCCATTATTTTTATTAAACGTATATCACTCGCGTTTCAAACTGACTAAAATAAAACCACGTGGGCGTTAATTTAAACTAATCAGAAATGAGAACGAATCCCACTACTGAAGTAAGAAATTAACAAATAAAATTACTAAAAATAACCAAATTAAATTACACGAAATTAACCACAAATTCAACAACAATAGTAACGTCCTATATCTAGTGCGAGCGTCGAAGAAGTGCGCCCGACCATACAGCGCGCCGTGCTTATATAGCCTGAAAACCAGTTTAGTCCAGTATTCCCCGCTGCTACACTCCACTTGACTTTTTTACAGCTTATTGTATGTATTTATTCAATCTGTTTTCTGTTTCTGTACCAGAATGCACAAATAAAATGAAATGTTTAACACTCTTAACATATTAGATCGGAGCAAAACTTACTTTCCTTAACAAAGAGATATCGAAAAAAAAATCTTACTTGTGAGTAAAATAAATAAGTGTATAACGCGGTTCTAGTAATACCATGTTTAATCTTCCATAAATATTTGAGTATGCGGAGAATTTCGCAAAAGCAAAAACGACACCTGTGAAATGTACGTGACATTATAATTTTCATTAGACTGAAATAAAGAAATATGTTCTGAAAAATATATTTTATTTTCACTGACGGGGATATTTAACAGGTGACATAAAAAGGCACTGAACTGTAATTTATTCGCATCACGGTACTTTTGTTAGGACACGTCAAGGCATCTATAAAAATAGATATGGTAGAACAAAAATGGTATGTTCAATTTTGCATTCCAAAGGAAAATAGCTCGAGGCAAACACTCATTTGCCAATGAATGCGCTTTGGGGATGTTTTTAGAATTTAGACCAGTGTTCCCCAACCTGCTTTGTGCCATCTAACTTAGCCTAATTAAAACTCTTATAGATGTACCCCTCCGTATGTAACATATAAATTTATATATTTAAAAAAAAGCGTACGTACACATGTCAGAAGTGAAACTTCTTTGTAAATTGTTTATTACTACCCCAATAGATGATCATGTACTAGTTTATCATCACTCCATGTGTTTGTATATCTATATTTACTATAGCAGATTGCTCCATTAAATAGATCTTATGGAGTTTTAATTTAATTCATAGCACTGAAATTGATGGTGGTATTGGATCGCAGTGGGAGGGTCGTAAATTTACCAAAATAAATATCTTTTCAAACTCCTCATCAATTTTCAAAAAGTTAGCAGCTCAACTAATTAGTAATTAGGATTTTATCAGGGATATTCCATGAATTTTATTTGATTAATTTTGTAATTTTTCCTCTTCGAGCCGGATATGTATTTATATTTTATTTTTTCTGTACCCTAGGTTGTTTTTATTATTTTTTTCATTGAAGTATTATCAATAAATACTAATAATGCGCCCTCTACGCCCTTGTATTGCGAACTGTCAATGACTGATTTATTAGTAAATGTAAATTTACAATCAATTTAACATCTTTTCTGATGACGTTTATAAGTGTACCTACTTGGTTATGACTTTTAACTCAACATAACTTTATATTGTTATGTTTAATAGGTGAAAACAGAACATACTATGCGGATAATGTTGGTTAAGTTATTATATTAGATTATTTTTTTAATATCTATTGAAATAGTTTAGTTATTATTGTACATAAACTTTTTCTTCTTATTCCATATATTCGAACACCTAAACGGAATCTGTCAGATTTTATTGGTGCCTCTCCATTACTGTAAAGCCTCTTGTCCTCCGCCAGATGCAGCAACTCTTCCGCTGTCCAATACCCGTCCATTTCCGTTGTGAAGACTTAATTTTTCTACAAACACACCGTTTTAATTATAATTATTTGAAGGAGATGGTGCTGAGCTGTTATACGCAACTTTCCGTTGGGGTTAATCAAGTTTAATTTTGTGTAATTTTTTTATTATTATTCCTTGTAACGTTTAAATCGAAATTACCAAGTTTTAAATTACGGTTTTATAAAAACGGCGGTCGTGTCATAGCTAATTAGAGAAATGAGGGTAATTTGAAATTAAGGCATTTTGTAAATGTTCGGGACGTGTTTTGGTTATTGTTACAGATTATTTAGATATACACAGGGAATATGGATGTAACCTAGAAACGTAGAAAGATTAGATTGGAGTTAAATTAAAGGAAACTTTTCTGTAGATATTAATTAAATTTCATGTATATATTTTTAAAGAAATGTTAGGATTCCATATATTTTCTTTTTAAAATACTAACGTGGTTCAAATTGCCTCATTTGGGACTGTGAGTCGGAGAGGTTTAGTGGTTCACGAGTTCCACACTCTGTGCTGAACTGAGTTGAACTGAACACAGATTTTTGTGTTATTGGTCACAGATAGAACTTAAGAAGTACAATGTAAAGGCGGGAGTGACTTGGGTTTAAACCTACGTAGAGTATATTTCGCGCTAGCGTCGAGACTTAGATTGAGAAACGAGATTTCTCACACTGAATCATACACTATATACCAACTTTCTTCGCTCTGATATTTAGAACTGTATCAATTATAAATTTTGACCGTGTTGCAAGGTCACGAATTTATATAACTTTGCTCATATTATTTTTATAGAATCGGGGGCAAACGGGCAGGAGGTTCATCTGATGTTAAATGATAACCGCCCATGGACAAGCAATACGAATTATGAGAAGGTTCGAGTGTGTGTTGCCGGCGTTGCTTAAATTTATGAATGAAAAAATTTCACTATGTTACTATTAGCACTTATAACTGGATCCCTTTTAGTGTTTTTAAGATATTATAACTTAGTCTTTGTATTTATAACACTGTAATACCATATATATTTGTGTTTTGTTCAAAATTATTAATAATTGTATAAGATATTATAACTTAGTCTTTGTATTTATAACACTGTAATACCATATATATTTGTGTTTTGTTCAAAGTTTAATAATTGTATATAATAGAAGGACAATATATTGATGTACATTTCACGAACACTGCTCAAACATATAACTAATTACAAATCCTTTCAATACTTGCATGTTAATCAACTCATTATAAATTAAGATTTGTTCTTAAAACAAGAAATGCATAATGTATGTATGCATATTATAGCAAAGGGCGGATTAAGATATATAATTTAGTAAAGTTTAAAACTTTTTTGTTTGTACTAAAATGTAAAAAAAAAATTTGTGAATTAAAGGCTGACAGAGGGTCTATTACTAGATACGTTCTTATGCCCCATGACTTATGGCAAAAGGGTTTAACTTTAATGTTTTAGAAACCGATTTATTAACGACTGATATAGAAAAGTATAAAACAGTGAAATACCTTTCTTGAAACAAATTTTTCCTAAATGATTTAAGTAACTATTAATGGACGACTCTCCGTTACAAGTTGGTTTTTGTGAATATTTTCTTATTTTTAATATGATTTTACGTATGTGTTTTATCAAGTGATGTTACTAAAATATTTATATTACAATTTATTTTGTTTAATTTCAGTTTCCAAGAATGTTTTACCAAAAATTATTTTTCGCTTGTAAAAGTTGTGAGGTGTCTCTATACTTTAATTATTTTTAGCTTATTAAGACTACCAGAATAAAATTTTAGTAGTAAACTTAACAATAACGCCGTAGACGTTTCTATTTATTTATTCTACTACATTATTCTACCTTAACAGTTACTACTAATTCGATAGAACGTCAAAATAATTATTCTTCATAAAAAACATTAAAAAATGTATATTATGTTGTGCGGTTTATATTTAGTGTAAAATGCTGTGTACATAATTACACATAATTGGATTTCAGGTTTTCAGATGTTGTTTAGTGTCGAAAACTGTATGTATCTAATCAATCTGTTTTCTGTTTCTTTACCTAAATGTAAAAAAATAAAAAAACTAACAATATAGGAAGCAACTCTTGTGAACTCAGCTAGTGTACAAACAAATAGGTCTACCTCAATGGAAATTTTGTTAATTTTTTTTATCGCTCGGGTGAGTGCTTACCAAGTTGTGCGCGCGGTACATCCAAAAGTTTTTTTTTTTTTTTTATAGAACAGGGGGCAAACGGGCAGGAGGCTCACCTGATGTTAAGTGATACCGCCGCCCATGGACACCCTCAATGCCAGAAGGCTCGCGAGTGCGTTGCCGGCCTTTTAAGTTTAGACGGAAGCCACATGTTTCTAGTTGGTACCCGTAGATCCAGTCTCCATTATATCCAGATTATGAACCCGACCCGCAAATATCTTAAATAGTAACGGTAGAATTACGCATTTGAACGTCTGAAAATAGGATTTATACTTTTAAACACGATTAAAATATCCTTAATGGCCCTTAAAATTGTTACCAAGCAAAAATAATAAAAACCTTTAAATACCCTTGTTATAAACTTCCCCAAATAAAATTAAGCGTAGAACATAATTTCTGAGGTGTAAAAAGCTATGCTTTAATTAACTAAGCCGAGAGTTTATTACCATCGGATTTTGTACCTTAAATTAACGCATTTAGATTTGAAATTGAATGAATAATAGGATTTTTTTATAATTCTTTGTGTAAATGATTGCTTATTACTGAACCTTGGGGGTAAAATGTCAATTTTGCTTTATTTATGCGCAAAGTTTGCGGTTTAAATGTTTCAAAGTTGAATTATTTGGTGGTAACATTGAAATAGTTGTTAAAGCTTTAATATATTACTTAAATATGTAATGGAATTAGTCTAAGCTTTTATGTTTGTATGTTTTGTGTGTTTTACATATATTATTTTTATGTATTAGTTATTTATAAATGTAATTTTTGTATCCGCTTTAGTACTACAACCGAGAACGAATAACTACTGTTTCCTTTCAAATATAATTTAAGCATTACCAGAAATTCTGCGAGCGGATTCTGTGGAGGACGCGAATATTCAACGGCGCCCGGAATATTGCTACGCTCTGTAATTAATTCAAAATGACCAAAATGCTAAATTTTTATGAAAGTATGTAAAGTGAAGGTAAATAAACAAAGAAAATAAATATACAATTTAAATAAAGAAAACTACTACACTATACTAGGAAATGTAAAATGTTAAGTAAATGTGAATGCATAAAGCTGCTGTAAGAAACACAATATAATATAACATAACAATATTAAAATAAAAATAAAAAATTGAATGAACAAAATAAATACAGCAAAAAAGGACCCTGATAAGCAAAAGTCAGGGGTGGGTTCGCAGCTCCATTAAAAAAAAAAAAAAAAAAAAAACTAGTAGGTAATTACCGTAATTATATTTGGATTAATTTAAATAAAAAACGTAATTTATTATTAAAAAAGTTAAATCGTGTCATTGAAACAGAACGATTATAATAGAATCACTCGTCGGCACCGCAGACGTTTTTCAATAATAAGAATAATAAAAACATTATTCATGCCAAATAGGTTATGACAAAATTCATCCATCGCTAATCCCCACACTAGGAAGCCCTGCACTGTGGGTAGGCAACTATGCAGTAGTTTATATATATATATATATGGAAATACAATATCGTTGTTGACCGGAAGGGCCTCGACAGCTCAAATTGGGCTGTTTTGGCATCCGTAGGTTGGCTAGAATGGGTTTTTTTCCGCTAAGGTGTCTCAAGCGAGATTTTGAATTCAGCTTGGGCCAATGCAGGTGATTAAACAAAGCAGAACGGAAGCTCACCAACAAAAGGCGGTTTTAACTAAATCTGAAATAGCTTTTCCGGTGGCTATTATTATCTGTCAATTGCGTTTACGCTAAAGAGACATTTGATGTCAAGAGGTTCTAATTCTAGAACGGATTCAAAATCTACTAACAATAATAAATACTCCGTTTCTCTTAAACTAACCCTAATGCGACATAATACTCTGCAAAGGTACCCATATCAAACTGAGCTTAATTTAGTGTAAAGCTGTACATCACTGAAAGCTTTAATTAGATTAAAGCAGTTACGTTAAAACAATTAAAATAAAAGAAATAAGGACTATAAAATTTTTCATACATCATTTATATTTAAATAAGCTAATTATACTAAAATCTAACTCCATGTTCAGTTCAATGTAAAATAAATCAGTGGCGGTACCCCTTTATAGATCTGGATCACGGATTTCTGAATCTATTTCATGATGATTTTTTAATCTAAAAGGCAAATAGGTGATCAGCCTCCTATGCCTGACGCTTGCGATGTTTTCCTTTACCGATATAATGTTAAATGCTTACATAGAAAGAAAGTCCATTGTTGCAAACTCGGATTGGATCTACGACCCCAGCCTTGAAAACTGCATGCTTCAGCTCCTACGCTTCAAATGAACATGTATACTAATAATACAATAACCCACACTTTTACATCATCACACAACACAACTATTAGTTAGCTAAATAAATTAAATCACAATTAGTCAAACGTATTAAATAATTTTTGTTTGTTTGTTCCCTTTTATAAATCTTTTTGTTGTTAAATGTATCATGTATTCCATCTTTGGCTATATTCTCAGTGTATTTGTTTGTAATTATATATAATTTATGTTAGCTGTAGGTGTACTAAATAAATAAATAAATACAATTATAGACCTGTATTGTAGTTGTGTGTGTTCACACATAATTTAATTTTTTATAATTATATTACTTACTAAAACACCAAGATATAAATTTCTTATTTTAGGCGCAGTATGCTTCGCTTACAGTAGATTCGTTCCTATGGAATCACTAAGTATTACCATGTTTAATTCGCTAAGAACCTTATCGGCTCCAGGGGATCAGGAAACTTCCTAAGACTCCCAATGGGCCGTAAGACATCTTAATTGAAAACTTGAATATTGCAGATGAAAATGGAAAATTACTTTGAGCATTGCAGCTGGCTACGAATATCGACGCTGGTTTTGAATTCATGTTATTTTTAATTATGAATTCTTGCGTTCGGATGTGGCCGTAATAAAGTGTATTAAAAAAATGAAGAAGCAACTTTTATCAATTAAATTTTGTTATTTTTAAAAGAATAATAACCAAAGAATACTATTATAATAGGATATCATAGTAGTATATTTATTTCATATTCTGAATTATATAGCGTGTAATCGTTTGTGTAAAGACGTTCTACATAACTATAATTTAACATTCTATTGTCACCAAAACGTGCTACAAAGAAATACATTCAAGTAATTTTTTTCGTGAAAAACATTTAACACATTGAATGCTTAAACAATGGAGACAAAGTAATTGCCGGTAGCCAAAACTTTTTATGGCGAATTTTGATTAAGTAAATATAAATATTTGAAAATATGTATGAATGTATGTTATTATTTTTATTAAAAAAACATTTTTTAGATCCGAGAGCTAGGGATGGAAATCGTAAAAAATGAACGGGACGCTCGCACGGATCCGAGTGGGCGGCACCGCTACTATGACCCCGATCCACTCGGATCCGAGAAAAGAGCACTTAATGTGTTAACGTAGGCCGCAATTTCCAAGTATATAAAAGTATTTAAGAAATTAAGTAAAAATCCTTATATTCCTTCATTTCAATCCTTACATTTATATTAATGCTAGTATGAAAACCCTGTTTCGTGGTACCCTCTAATAAGAACTTATGTTGAAAAACTCTTAATTAATATTTGTTACACGTGTTATTCAAATAATTATTAAATTAGTTTGTTTACGATGGAAATCATAACTTTTTAAAAGTCGGAAAATTATTTTGTTGACAGCTCCCTAAAGAAATAACAATATTAATTTATTCAAGAGAAAAGTATTCAAGCTAATTAATTATAAGTTAGGCAAATAATTTCATCACCAAAAAAGGAGAATTTTAAGCAGAGATTTTATTTCAAATTATTATTAAAATATGTTAAATGTTATCGCTAGGAGATTTTATATGGATCTCTTACTGCGTTTGGGATGCAGTATAACGATGGAATACGCAGACAGAACATTGCTTAACAGCTGAACAGTTATCCATAACGTATAAATAAAATATTCCTTCGTCGTTTCGACAATCTCATGGATTTTGTCTATATAATTTTGATGAGATTATTAATGGGTTGACAGGTTACAGCTGTCTAAAATTACTTAACTCTTAAATTAAATTAAATTTTCGTTTGTATTAAATTAAATTTTTGAATATCAATAAGACGTTTGAGCAATTAATTAGAACATTAGTTTGCTATACAAAAGAATGTGGAATTCATAACTAGCGACAGATTCGTAAAATATTAAAGTATGCCCCTTGTGTCTTATACAATAAAGGCGAAATCCGATTGATGTTAAAATTAATAAAAGCTGGTCTATTCAAGAACACTCAAAGGTACTTTCCAAATTAAAAGGTTGAAATTTGTGTAAAGAGTAATATTTTACGATGTCCTTTTAGAAATGTTTGAAGTTCGGTCTTTTGCTCGAATAAATTCTATTTATTACTTCAATTATTAGTTTGGTTATTTTTATCCCACTTAGGTTCTTTATAATAAAATGATTTATGTTATATTTGGTAAACGCATAAGACATTGAAACTACGTAAATGTTTTACATATCAGCGGACTGTTTTGTGTCAAGAGGCTTTATTTTTGGAGTCTTTATGGGCGTTGGAAAAAATATCGTCACATTTTTCTGTTACGCGTCACATTTATCCGTTACTCGCCATCTTATTCTTATACCTATCATGGTTGATACGAAGAGATTCGAAGCCATTAATAACAAAAATATATAATAACGATAACAATGATAATAATAGTTATATTACAATTAATCAAATTCTGTAATAATCTTAGTAATAATAAGGTAAAATGAATAATTATATTTTTTTTTTGTATTCATGTCTATGATAATAAAAGCCTTTTGTGAAAGGTTATCTAATATCTAACTCTATTTAACCAATTATTATTAAGTCATAAAGAAGTTTCACTTCTTACGTATGTACATTAGTACATGCTCACATTTTTTCTTAAATTTTCTTTGCACATTGACAGAATATAACATTACGATCTACCTTAAGACTAATGAGTTATTCAAAAATAAGGATATTTATCACAGGAAAGTGTCCAATAACACAATTATAATATCTATTAAGGGCAGACATTCCGTTATTTTGTACTATTTTTTCCACTTACCACTGTTTAGCACTTAATACTAACTCGCACTCATACTTATTCAGTAATTAGAATACTTTTGCTCTTTTTAACGTCTCAGAAAGCCCATGGTGTCAAGAAAATTAATAGCCTCAGCAATTTTTTTGATAATTGTGGTGACGTCTAATAGATGGCGTGAATAAGGCTTACTGGTATCTAAATTGTTATCTGTTAACTGCATCTGGCTCTTACTAGTTAGTAGTAACGACTACTATTATTTTATTAATACAGCTTTAAGTTGTCTACCCAAATAATACTTTAACTATAGTTATTTACATCTCTCACCGTAAATACAGCGATTAATTATTCTTTAACACAACACAAAAAAGCAAAAAAAGGAGACAACTGCAAATAATAATCAATGACACAAATATGTTAGTTATTAGTTAAAAAAAACAATAACCTTAAAATATAATAACTAAAATATATTATTAAAAGGAGTCTATTTAGCCAAGATTCCGAAGATACTGGCAGTTCCCTCTTTAAATAGCTAGACTAAATATATTGTGTCCGAGGTCCTATGATATCGACTAACCTTTTTAATTTCCTTTATAAGCCTTATAGCGCTAGGACCAAGGGTCTCAACACCGAGTGGGACAAAATTATATTCTGACACTAGACGCTTGTATTTGCACTTATTTATACATTATAGATTAATATAGATGTTGTATAAAGAGATTCTGTGTATAAATATTAACTGTAAAAAAAAGCACTTACGATGCCATCTCCAATATTCCTGATGACGCACGGCAGGAGGGCAGTAGACCCCGTCTGGGAAGTGACCACAGTGTTGTTCTCAGTAGCGAAGTGCTTTTCCAAAGTGCTGGTGTAGAGATCTTCCAAAGGTGGAAAGGAAACTGTTAGCTCATTGGAGTCGACGTGCTCCGTTGATGGCTGATTGGTTGAACCTGAAATTAAGCAAACGTAAGTTAAATAATAATTTACGTAAACGTATACTAATCCCGTAGGTTCAAAAAGAATTTACGTATATTTATATATAATTGATATTAAATTTATAATATTGATTGTTTAATGTGTATATAATCTTTTAAAAGTTTGTTAAATAAAAATCTTAATAGCGTTTAAAATAAACGTTTTTACAATATGTCTAATTAATAACGGCCGTAATTAACCTTTCTTAATTATCTTGAAACAGTATATTCGGTTAAAGTTGTAATATATTAAAGAAAATATCAAATTTTAATTTTGTTTGCTTAGTTTATGAAGTTAGGTGTATGTCTTTAATTAACTTTAATTATATTAAAATAATATTGTTCTAAAAATTTTACTATAGACTTAGGATATTAAAATACATAGAAAGTTTTCTTTTAAATTTTTGGTAAAATTAAGGTAATTTAGCTTTAGAATTACAAAGTAAGAAATGTATATACATTGACGTGAAATTTAAAGATCTGTATTTTCGTAGCGTAAGGAATATTCAGAGTCCATAATAGACTCCCGTATCAATATTTTTTTCAAATTCGAAAGTCATAAAAATAATTTATATGGTACAAAAATATTATGGTACAATTTAAACTTCACATATCCTACCATCTGGCCATATTTAAGGCACACTTAGCGACAATCGCGTTTTTTGCTCTGACATTATGTAGAAGTTTCTAGATTTCAATTTTGAATTTTCTGGGGTTAAAATACGATGAGCAAAATATAGCCTTCCCTAGTTAAAATATTTTGTTGTACTAGTGCGTATAGGTTTGATTGACTGGCATATGTCTGCGGTACTTGTGGTTACAATACAATATATCAGTTTCCATTCTATCCGAAACCATGGATATTACATTTAAGTGTTTTAAATGGATTGCTTACGCGTTGCCATAGCAATAGTTCAGTTTCAAAACATACATTTTTAAATATATTCTTTCAATACCCAAATCGAAATGAAACGTACGAAAAGGCGGAAGACGAGAAGAAACACGAAACGGCTAATCACTGATTCCAAAACATCTCTAATGCAAAATCAGTTGACACGCATTGTGATGCGTCATGGGATGGGATCGTAGGATGGGTTCGTCTGTCCAATCAGAATTTAAAGTACGGTTTCCTCTTTTCTTCGTTGTTTATTCTCACCCATGTTCTTTTATGGCAACAATTAATAGCTAAATTATTGTTAAATTTTAAGATTGCATTGTTCCCCGGAAGTTTACCCCAATTTAGATAACTTTTCGAAATATTAATTTTATTTTATAGAATAGGGGGCAAACGGGCAGGAGGCTCATCTGATGCTAAATGACACTGTCGCACATGGACACTCTCAATGCCAGAAGGCTCGCGACTGCATTGCTGGCCTTTCAAAAATTGGTACGCTCTTTTCTTGAAGGACCCTAAGTCGGATTGGTTCGGAAATACTCCAGTGGGGAGCAGAGGCAGCGATTCCACGAAGTGGTGGTGCGCGGCAAAAACTGCCAGGAAAACGCTCAATTGTGGAACTGCGGAGGTCGAGGTGATTCAGGTGGAATTTCGTATTCTGCCTCAACGTCCGATGATGAAACTCAGCTGCAGGTATAAATCCTAACAACTCCTCTGAACACTGTAATATTATAAAATATAAATAGTTTATTAAGAATATTTAAATGATATAAAAACAAAATTTCATAATTCGCTTCAACTCTTAAGAGAATTGAAACCCACGAAAGGGTTTCAATTATATTAAAAGCGCTTTCAAGAATCTTTTTGAATTGTATAAGGCAAAAACAGGGACATTCATTCAATTTGAAATGAAAATCTCGGGTATGAGTAAGAGAGTTTGCAATAAAGTTATGATTTAATGCCAGTTCTAAGATTGAGCTGTTCTGACGGATGTGTCATATGTCTTAATATAATGAGTAGCTAATAAAAGGGGAAACGCTGCCAGTATCTTCAGAATCTTTCCTTTTATATTTTAGTTAATATATTTTAAGCTTAGTTATTGTTTTGAAGTTATACTTCTTTTGGCGTATTAGGGAAAAATGATGAGTGTAAATTTTTTCGATGCGCGCGTACACCGTCCCAAATCTGACACCCGAAGTAAGCCAAATGCAACATATTAGTTTTTTGTAATATTTTAATAAATTTTGTTTAAGTAGATAATGCGTATTAGTAATACTTTCAATGTATTAATTACCTTTTTTCTATTGTTAGCGTCGTTTTTTCTACAAATGTAGTTTTTTTCAATATGTTTATATTGTTACGCCAAACAAGTGTAACAAAAGTGTAAATAATTGATTTATATAGTTATTAATTAGTTTAGGTAACGTTTACTAGTTACATAAAGATAACGTTTCAAGTCGTTGAATTATTTTAACTATAATAAGTAAATACTTGAACTTTAAAGAAATGTTTGGAATGTTGAATTGCATTTTGGATTATATTGTTCGTTAAATTAAGTTATATATATATATTTTTTTAAAATTCATATGAGAAATAAAGTTATTCTAACCGTATATATATATAGGGTTATTTGAATAACCATATATAGTACTAGTTAGAAGGGTATTTTATGTTTCGACTACATAAACCTGAGTCGTTGGTATTTGTTTCTTCTGAGTTTTTTTTTTGCAAATTATTTTAATATTAAAAATTGCTTAAGAAATTTTAAATAATGTTTGAGGGAATTTGCTTATAATTAGGTCATAAATACGCAGCTTCGCTTAGCATCTTTTGAAGATTTTTGGCAGCTTTTCAGCCTTCAACAGTCATATATATCAGACTTATCAAAAACTAAATTATACAACGATAGTTTTCTCAGGAGTTACAGTCTTCAATCTGAGTGTATTCTCCTCAAGATGGTGTTAAAAATTATCTCTACTGTCTAGCATTGTAGACGAAATCGCCATACAAACAAAAGACAACTTGACCCGTTTTGCAAGTGGTTCATTAAGGTTTTTACGGTACGCCTTTCCGTTGTCAAATCTTCACAATAGAAGAAGTTTTCATAAGAGTCATCTTCAAAAGACTGGCGGATGTTATAAAAAATTCATATACGTATCCCGTTTTCTTTTATTTTCTTTTATTTTAATAAAATCATTCTTATATGGTTTTATCAAACTATATGTCATTATTAGGATATTGAACTTTTCCACCTCAAAAAGAAAGATGTCCAGAAGTACTCGAGAGGAGAAGAAGAGGGAAGACTCTGATTTTGTTTAAGTAGTAGTTTTAAATTCTAAGTATTATTTGTTGTTTTTAAATGTTAAATTTCAGTTTACTTTAGTTTTTAAATGTATTTTTCTCTATAAATGCACTTGCTTGTTTTTTGTTTTATATACCGATATTGTTAATCTATGTAATCTGTTTTGGCTTTCTGTATTGTCTTAGTGTTTTGTCTTATAATATGTATAAGTATAAGCTGTTAGATAACTTATAACTAAATAAATAAATATCATAGGCTGGATAATATTGTAAATACTGTATATCTGTGTGTTGGAACTAAATATAATATTTGTTTATGTTTGTTTTATTATAAAACCTTTAATTTAATAAAATAAAACAAAATAATAAATATTACAATTTTAAAGTAAAACTTTTATTACATCGTCACAAACTTTTTGGTCTGTGTGGCGCATGACGCGTGACGGTCGGCTGCGGAGTAGGGATAAAGTGAAAGGCGCTCGTCATAGCAGCCAAGGCCAATATGGCGGCACACATAGTTCGCAGCAGCTGACCGTGTAGTGTATAGACTATTATTCATTTGTGCCAGTACTCCACGCACTCTCTAAGACACAGAATTCAATAAACATATTAGTTGGAGACTTAGTCTACTTTTATTAGTCCCTTTGTTGTACTTTTAGTAGTAGTTAATGGAATATTATTCCGTAAATGTTAAGTTAAATGTCTACAATGTGAAAAAAAGTTTCACTTTTACCGTGGTTTCATAAAACAATACAACAATTTTATGTAGAATATTCTATACTTATTTATCCTGTTTGGTTAAAATATAGGGGTAGCCACTTGATCGTCTATATCTACAATTCTAACATCTCGTACATAAGCAATGTAATCTCACAGCTGGGACCCAGCGATTGTTTCTGCTACGCGCCCGGAATTCAAATCCTTTATAACCATAATTAGGTTGTGAAAAAAGAGAGTTAACAAGATGCAATCCCAATGCAATTTAAAGTAAGTTATTTATGTTGTTAAATTTACGATAAAATACATATAGTTATATACTTATATACTTTTACAAATCTCTAAGTGTCTTTGTGACAAGCTGTGTGTGCTAAGACTTTAATTAAAAGCTTGTAATGTTTTTTGTATTACATAATAAATATAACTACAGAAAAATCAACCTAAAAGTTCAGAATGGCGAAGAAACTAACACGATTTTAAATTATTTTAGATAATCTAATTAATATTTTCTTAGGCAGCAGCTTCACTACCAACTCAAGGTCACGCGTACTTAACCACTAAGTCATAGGGTGCTTGAAATTTATATTTATCTAATTGCTAAATCTAAGAAAGCTAGCTAATAAAGAGCATTTCAGCGGAATTGGACTAAGTTGGCTGGGTTACCTATGATGGGCGTGTACAAAAACTTTTACTCGAAGGAGAAGTTTAATAAGTTTACAAGGGCCTTATATCTAATGTATTAGACCTTGTTCTTTCAAGCACAAATTCTTTAGCTTATAAACGAAATATTTCATCCTTATCGCGTTCATTTTATGTTCATGTTGGCTTATATCGTTAAATGGTCTTTTCGTTTTCATTGGTATAATATTAAAGCTTTTTTTCCAATAACAGGTAAAAGCCACCTCTAAGGCATTCCACATTCCTTATCGTTTCCCCTTTCTTTTATTAATAATAAAGATGCAATCAATAAATAAAAAAATATATAGAGTACTTAACATATAGTATTAGTCACATTAATAATCGCCGCAGGCTGATAACTTAACCTATTTTCATAATAAATAATTAGTGTTTTGAAGGAAAATATCCTTTAAAATATTATACCTTCTCCAGCTCCTATTGCAGTGTGGACGAGAAACACAACGATGCAGAAACATCGCTGCCCCTCCATCGATATTGGATAACGGGCAAAGAGCCTGAAATAAGAGAGAACACTTTTACTTAAATACCTTAAAAATCCAATCAAATATAAAAATTCTTAAAGCTATAATCAATTTTAGTTTTAATAGAGGGTATATGAATCATTAGCCTTGTCTGATCTCAATTATTAATTCTACAACCGCGATGTCCATTGCAATTGCAACGTTAATATCAAATTTGAAACAGCATCTCATTTTATCCACAATGTCGGAAAATGTTTCAATAACCTATAAATATACTAAAATAACGATCTTTTCCAATAATCAAATAATAAAAATACAGTCAAAACCGTTTACGAAGACATCGTTTAGAACAACAAACCGGTTATATTGACTAAGATCAAAGGTCCCGGCTGAATTCTATTGTATAAGGTTCGTAATAACAACGTCTTCGGCTGTTACGACTATGACCAAATATGATTAGTCCCTTTTATGTCGTTATAATAGATTTTGACTTTATTTATTTTTATGAAAATATCTAATAATCGTTTTTGCTACCAAAAAAACTGTTAGATTTTTTAGAAACTAAAGCTCAAGTTTTCAAAATTTTAAAGAAGTTTGAACTTTTCAAATTGTTTATGCAACCTACATTTTGTTTGGTAATAAGATTCAAATGATTAAGAGTTATAATATAATTCCATTTTTTATCGATTATATTACAGTCTAAATCTATTATAACGAAATTGAAGTTACTCCATACGTTGTTATTAGGTACCTAAATACCTAATTTGCACTTATTATTGTATGATTAATGAACTCATGTATAAAATAAAACTACATTTTATTTATTTCACATGAAAATCATAATAAAAATAACTATTGCCCGCAAAAACGTAGATATGCGATAAAAAGGTTCTCAAAAAATTCCTGTTTTCCCACAACAAATTATATTATACTTTTACAAAAGAAATATTGGTCTGAATTTTTCGGTACTTTTTGTATCGATCACTCCATTGTATCCTTCAATTTTATCAAAAGCAAATGTAATATCCGTTATAATTTTAAAGAGATTATTGAAATATTAAAACTAAGCGAGAATTCATCTCTGAGGTCGTTGGTTGGTTGGTTGGTTGGCCAAGCACGGCTATACACCACAACACTCTCTAGAAGGAAAATAGAGTTGAACGGAATGACTTAGATAAAAAAACTGATGTGTGTAAGGCACACTCGCAAGACGGTTCACTTATTACGCCTACTAGAAAAACAAAAATCACGAAGTAAATCAGACACAAAATTCTGACGCCACGACCAAAGGTAGCATCACTATTTTTTATAGTTTTCCAGAGCATTAATTACTTTTAACATCTAGACTACTAGTCAAGTTTAAGCCAAATTAAATTTATTTTCTCTCAATTTGTTTACTCTGTGACCGAATATGCTTAGACTAACTAATTCGTTTTCACGAGCCAAAAACTCAATTCTCAATTTCATGATTTTTAGTAACTTCTCTAACTTCTTACTTTTTGAAAACTCTCTTCATACATACATGATTTATCTGAGGATCTTTGAAATGTCAACATTTCAGTCTCTCGCTGATCACCGTTGCTGAAACGCACGAATATCCGCTCGTCGAGTTATATACATTTTTTTATCAAATTACTTCCCCATAAATATATTATATTTATTTCTTACACCATTCGAAAGCTACATTATCCACGAGTAATATAGGCTATATTTAATTTAGAACAAAAATAGGGTACCGTAAGATATTAGGGTTTTTCGGACGCAAGGTGTAAAAAATCAACCAAAAAAGTTACTTATTTTGCGTACCCTGCCTAAACTATTAAAGATAGAACCATAAAATGTTGAAGGTAATTGTAGATCTTATAAATATCTACAAAAAAGTCCGCGATACACTATACCTATCTATGTCGAGTGAGGCACAATAACCATAAATGATATACATGGCAAAACGACGTTTGCCAGTTCAGCTAGTGAACGATAAAATTAAAAAAATAACGACTATTATAATTTTGAAAAGATCTCTCAGTCGCACTAAGGCTAAAAAAATAGAGTTAAAGTGTTATTCTTAAAATAACGATTCTTTCACATTGTTCCAGTTAGTTTTCACGAAAGTTATTTAATAAGCAGTCACCAAAGTTTGAAACGGATGCAATTGTTCACTTCTGTCGTAAACAAACCCTTTGAAACATCAACGTTTGTTCTCTTTGAGGAAATAAAAGGAAAACTGAAGTGAAAATCGTAACTTTTAATGAACTAAACAGAACTACTGCAAGAAATATACATGAAGTTTACAAAGAAATGGAGAAAAATGCTAAATGATAGAAGTGTCTGACTGCATTGTCGTTGATCGATTCTGGAACGATGGAAAATGGTGATATGGGTGGAATTAGATGAAATTACATGAAGGTCTAGGAAATAAATCAGCACTAGAAATTATAAACTTTGAAAGGCCGGCAACACTCTGGCGAGGCTTCTGTCAATGTGAGTGGTCATGGGCGGTGGTATCACTTAACATCAGGTGAGCCTCCTGCCCGTTTGCCTTATATTTCATTTAAAAAAATAACCAGTTGGTGGAAAATTTGGGTTGGTAGAACTGAACTGAATTCAATACAGATAACCTTCTAACTTCTTTATTAAAATGTAATATACATAGTTCTACAAATCGCTTCTTTCGATATCTCTCCTAGCATGTCGGTTACATATTAAAAATTCACTTAATTAAAATTAACTGAACTTAAAATCTGAGAGTTTTTTAAGGCAGTTTTTGCCGCACTGAAGTATGTATTTCTAAACTAATTCGAGATGGGTCCAACAAGAAAAGAGCGTACCAATTATTAAAAATTCGGCAACGCACTTACTCCCTTATCATCTGATCTACTGGAGTTAACCTCTGACCTTTTGTAATGGTATAGTATTACTATCGGTATGTTCGAGGATTGTATCGTGACATCGATATTCAACGAGTACAACGTTGTAAGCGAAAGTGTCAGGTTGTGATTAAATAATAATTAGTGGTTAATGAGCTGTTAGTTACATGAGATGCGCCATTTTTAATATTCGTGTGATCTATGGAAATATATATAGAGTAGTACTTTCTTAACGTTTACGTTAACATGGACTCCAAAAGGAAGGGATTGGCTGCCCATAGCACAGGGAATAGAGTGGGTACTAGAGCACTTTATTTTACCTAAATATCCTGTTATTGCGTATAATATAGTATATTTTATTATAAGTGCGGAAAGCCTCTCATTCGCGAGGCACAGCAGAAGGTGAGGGTTGCAATGATGGTTCAGCACGTGTATTTTTACAGTTTGATTTTTAGAATTTAACTTCAACGTAAAGCGCAAGCGACAATGTTTCAATTAGTTTATTACGTTGTTCGTGGAATTTTAATGGTAAAAATGTTATATTGTATATGTCACTGGCTTTAGTATGTCCGTCTAGTGTATATGAATTAATTATTAAAATATTTTCCACGTCCTGGTGGACAGAAAGTGAGTGCAGTTCGTGTTTCCACCACTTTCACTTTCTATAAAATATTATGTATACAATAATTAAAATAAATACTGTACATTGTCAAATTACAGTCCAAGAAATTTAAAGAAGATTTTAAAATTTCCAATACATATTTGTTTAGCTCATATTTTTAATAGCGTTTGACAGATATTTGACAAGACAATGGACGGTTATTATTCTAATAATTTCAAAGATTGAGAAGACTAATTAAATTTAAATTTGCTACAAAACGTACATCGATCTCTGAAATGCGGAAATTCCATTGGGTGTTGAGTTCCAGTGTAAAATTACTGACAATTTTGATTATAAATTTTGATTGCGCGGAATCAGAAATTGCGTGAAACAGGAATTTGTTTGAGAGCGCTTTGTTTTATTTACATCTCAAAATTGTTTGATCACCCAGATATCGTAATTAAGAATTAATTTCTATGGAATTTCACATTGATAAAGATAAGATTTTACAATTTATCAACTTTTGATTCATCACCGATCATTATTCTAATATATATTTAGTTCAGTAAATTACTGATTTTTTATATACGAAGATGTAGTCGGCCTGCATATTGCGTCTTATTAGTACTGTTTAGTAGAGAAAACAAAAAAAATGCTTAGTGAAGGATTTCATTAAATTTACGTGGGAATACTCTATGACGAATCTAATTAATTTATTAATTGAAACAAAGTATCTTTGGCTATTGTAAATAATGTCGATAAAAGTGAATGACTATATTGATTATACGAAAACTAATTCCTTAGTCCTTTTACGATCTAATACATTATGTTTATAGCCATTTCAAAAGAAGTACGTAACGCAGAAAAGAATTTTCTCATTTTATTATTCTGTTATACTAATACAGTAATAGTATGATAATGGATTCCTTCCTTGACACATTTTGTCACGGGTTTGGCTAAAATATATTCCTAAATAAACAGACAGCTATGGAACTGTTAATATAATGACTATTAAAAATAAATATAGCAGTGTTGGCCTAGTGGCTTCAGCGTGCGACTCTCATACCTGAGGTCATAGGTTCGATCCCGGGCTGTGCACCAATGGGCTTTCTTTCTATGTGCGCATTTAACATTTGCTCGAACGGTGAAGGAAAACATCGTGAGGAAACCGACGTGTCTTAGACCCAAAAAGTCGACGACGTGAGTCAGGCACTGGGGGCTGATCACCTACTTGCCTATTAGATTTAAAAATGATCATGAAACAGATTCAGAAATCTGAGGCCAGGACGTAAAGAGGTTGTAGCGACACTGATTTATTATTATTTAAAATAAATAAATGTTAAATTTACTGAATCTAAGGTGTGTTTATTACATTACTTCCTTTTTAAATTGTTTCAGCGCCGTATTAAAACTTTAAATATTTATAAAAAAAATGTATTTGTACTAGATATTGTAGTAAACTATTATGTATTAGTGGAGGTGACATGTATGTCTGTCATGTTATCATGTATTGTCTGTCTCGTCTCGATTTTTTGAAGTATTTGGTTCTTATGACGAACGATGAAGGCTTTACAGATAATAGAGGCAGCATATTTTCTAACTGATCGCCATCATCGGAATCATTCAATTCGCCAGCGAATTGCTTCAACAAACAAAGGTCAAAACAACTTATCTCAACAGTTTTCATGGTATATGCGGTATTATTGTATATTGTTTTCGGTACGTAGCCAACTGATCTCGCTACAAAAGCTCAATGTTGATCTTAAGCTCAGGGAGTCAACATTTAGAAAGAGAAACGACACTTTCCAGCGATACTAATTTGCTATACTTTAATTAAAAGGGAATTCTGTTTATTACAACGAAAACTTATCAAAACAAGTATCGTAGCGTTTTGATTGGTTCGTTAGGTTTGATACCCTAGTAATTTATAATAAACTGCCTAATTAGTAAGAGCGAAATTAGTTCTTGGTGTTAAAGTGTTAATCGACTGGTTTATATAAGCATGCGTATTATTTTGATTTTAGATTTAGATGGAATATTTCATTAATCAACTTTTACTTCAGCCGATTTTGTATCATAATGAACGATTAAACATTTATATGTATGGTGTAATACTCATCGATTTTTTCATTATAATATTATATGTTGTAATATTTTTATATACATTTCGATTCTTGAATTCTTAAGTTTTTTCAAACAGAGATTTTATTCACAGGTTACTAAAGGTCAATGGTTATTAATTAAATATGATAAAGATAATTTATTTCTTGAGACAAAGTTTCTTTACAATGAAATACTGCATCATTCGTTTCAGAATCAAATATTCAGTAAAAATGTATGACGGTATTGCCGTATATTCAAACCTATAAAATATTTTAAACGAAAATATAAAGCGAAATTATTCGTAAAAGTCGGTGTTGCCCAAATAATGCATTAATGCATGAGTGTTTACATCAATAAAATAAATGAATTATACATGAAGCCATAATTTACGGGCGAACAAACAATAATTTATACCAAAGGAATAATAGTTTGGTTTTAAAAATTATGAATAGGGTTTTATTATAATTGAACATGGTGTACTCGATTAATTTAATTTCTTATTAATTACCTTCGTATACCTCTCAATTACGTACCTACTTTGACTATTTCAGCTAAATCACTGATCTCGCCCACATCACAGCGTAAATATAATTTTAATGGACAAACAATGGAAACAATTAAATTATATTCTTTCACACTCGTTAAATTCCCACTCTCTTACAGACTCAAAAGCACTTATTAAAAATTAAATAAAGCTACAACCTTTTTAGGTTTGTGTTTGTGTGTGAGTGTCATGATCATTTGTTAATCTAATAGGCGAGTAGGTGATCAGCCTCCTGTGCTTGATGCACGCCGTCGACTATATGTGTGTAATGCAAGTTTTCTTACGATGTTTTCCTTCTCCGCTCGAGCGAATTTTATATAATCACATAGAAAAAAAGTCCACTGGTGCAGAGCCGGGCATCGAACTGCACTATAAGAGATGCATACCACTCATACATTAGTTTTATTTTGTTTATTACTTTAGTCATTGTATGTAGTCATCTGTTTGTATATTTCCTGTCCGCGATGAATGACTGGTGACCTGATACCCCAGGACTTCTATAGTCCTATTCTATGCCTGTCACAAGGATGATCAATAGCTGCAGTATGTAAACCCGTAAAATACAATATGAAGGGTCGAATAAACTTTATTATTATTTACTTTGTTTTACAATCTCAGTCTAAAACACCTAGCTGATGACTTAAAGATATTAAGGAAATCGTTTTAAAAAAGTTATCGCTGGAATCAAGCAAATACATAATTTAATATTGTAAATGCAATATAACATTTATTTGTAACGAGTTACGAAAACTTGGCAAGAGAAGAATTTACAGTTTATAGCTATCGAATTTCTAATACTTAATTATTGTGAAATTACATTACAAAATGTTGAACGACGTTATATTGATGAAAACAATAATTGTTGAGTCAATTATACGCAATTAGACTACGTCTCTTCGTGACTTAGCGTCGTGAAGTAATTTTGTTTAGTCTTTATTTTGTGCGATTCGTGCTATTTTTTGATCTTTTATAAATTACTGATGAAAACTGCTTCGCTGTCAAAGTATACGAAACTGATGTCAAACTAGAAATAAACATTCTTTTGTTATGGAAAAAAATCATGGTATTACATTTTGTATTTAAGTAATGATATATTTCATTTTCTTATAATTCATTTATTTTTAACAATATGGAAGACACTAATAATTTTATTTTTTGAATGTTCGTTTTCGTTCAATGTGGAAAACTAACAACAGGGACAGAAACATGTTTGTCACACAGTACAATTTACAAAGCAAGTGCCTGACTAGATTATCACTTGCCGTGACAAATAACCTACATCCTGGAAATACTCGTTCAGCCTAACAAAATGCACCGAAAGACAAATTATCGCATTCATATTACTAAACTAAATTATATTCACACAGAACCTACTTGAATATAATGGAAATAAAAAGACGCAGTTGTTTCCATATTTCGTATTTCTCTGTGGGAAATGTATGGAAATTTTTGCATTTTTCAAAGAGCGCGTGTTGTATTCTAGGTTACCGAGTTTTGTTGGATTGTATAGTGAATATTGTGGAAACTTAGACTGCAATTTAAAATTCTGACTAGGAATTTGAATTTTCCATGTGGCGTCTCTTGATTGTTGTTGCAATTTAACATTATTTTAATATATAAGAAAATAAATGTGGTTCGGAATTTATCCGATGGAAGACTTTTCAAATACACGCATATCATCTCTTTCTTTGCCGCTTTACTTGAAAATAATACTATTTTAACGATCAGAAGGATATATTTAATTTAGAAAAAGTACGTCCGTGACGACTTAGCAAATCAGGTCATTTAGTCGCTACGCCAATGTCAAATGCAAATATAATTTTATTCTTAAAAGATTAAGAAGACCACTTCAAATAAATGAATGTTATATTTTCCTATGAAGCTGGAAAATTTCATATTTATTATTTTTATATTTATGGATGAGCTATGCTACAAGCCCTATATACTTAACAATATATAGTGGCTTGGTGATGCGCAAGGCTTCCAACTTCCAAGACAATAGGAGACATCGTGTGCTCTCTGTACCAGCGACAAATTGTAAATTGTAATTTATTTAATAACAGGTAAGGTCAAATATAGTATGTTGGTGAATCTGTCTAGTATTATTCTTTGTCTGCTTTCTTATCTATGTTTGCGGTGTAAATAAACTATTTATTAGTTTAAATAACTGCTTTAATAAACGGGATAAAAATATTAAAATAACACAGTAACTGCGAGTTAAGTCGTAAACGACGCAAAACAAGTTTGACAAACAACGTATCAAAACAAAATTTATTACTCTTGTTGTCAACAGAAGCTCAATTTCAGCTTGACGTTGACGTTCGGATCCGTGCAGAGGTTAAACAAACCTTTAAACCGGGTTGCATGTCAAAGAAATCAGTCAGATTTTCAAAAGTATCAAATATATTTTTAATCATTTGTATTTTGCTAAATTAATAATTAAAATCTCTGGCTTATTTCGTAAATATTTTAAGATAATTTAATAATGGTGTCGCACTGTCTTTTGTTTTACTTCAATTGTATTAATTAACGGCTAGTTAATTTTAATCGCCCTGATTAAGTATAAGGAAAATTACACTTCTGACCATTAATTAATAATGGTATAGGATTTTTGCTTACTTATTAAACTTAATAAACCAAATGGTACACACACATATATAAATTAATGACAAATAAATAAATAATAAAAAAATCCAACAATAAAGTTTACAGTCTAAACAATAATTATTGCTACTAAATAATATTACATTGACTAAATTTTCTACTAGAATACCTTAAACTAAGGTTATGTTCATTAACAGTCTTAGTGTTCTTTAATGTTAAACACTATTTTCGTGTGTCCCAGACACCAAACATGCACATATATTCATTACAGTAGGTTTATTAACTTAAAAGGTATAGTTTTCTTGAGGTGCCTTATTCCTTTTGTGTCCAGAAGTTGGATTGCTATCAAAGACAAACCTTTTCTTCGTATTTAGGACTGAATCCACATTAAGACACTTAACTTAAAAAATCAGTTTATAATATTGTAAACTGTCAAGAACATTTCAGGATATTATCTGGTTATCTAAATAAAAATTTAAGATAAATTTACGTTATATGCAATAGCCATCAGAATTTCAATCGTTCAATAAATAATTATTATTGTCAAAGGCACTAAACGACACAAGTTAGCGGACAGCAAGTCAACGAAGCCCGGAATAAATTAGTTAAACTGTGGTCTAAACAAAACAAACATTAAATTGGGGGTCGTAACCAGGAATAGTTTGGAAAGTTTTGACCATAATAGAGGTGTTTCAAACTAAGCAACTTCAGTATTTCAATCTTTTTTATTTAAATATAATTCTACAGCTAACGCAATATACAAAAAACAACTTAACTAAATATATAGACAAAGATGGAATGCATAATATTATACAAAAAGGTTCAAACATTTATAGAATTTTTTTTAAAATTAAATAAATTTATTAAGTTATACCTACACCTACTTTAGCTGTGTTGTGTGATGGTATGTAAATGTTTTATTTACATCAATATCGCATGTTGGTCGCAAAATCTATAGAGATTTCTAAATAAGATAGGGAAGTTAATAAAATTATGATGTTTTTAGGCTATAATCAAATTTTTCTTATTACAAATATTTAGTTTTATAATTATTGACACTTATGAACGTCTAAAGAACACTTAAGTTCTTAATTTAAAGCATAGAAGAAACGAACGAGACGAATCGGCAATAATCATTCCTTTAAATCGCCTGTATTATTTTTACAGGCCCCCTGTTACAAACCTCCTTTAAATGTGGATTATCTGTGATATCTCCCGGTAACTAAGCGAAGAATTTGTGAAGGACAAGTGATGCTAGAAAACTTCTGTCAGTATAGTATTTGGGAAATGCTTGTTTTAAATATCTTAGAACAAAGATTTTTGTTTTTTTGTTAAAAAGTTACTCGTAAAATTTAAAATTGGAAATGTTTTTTTTATTATTTTTCTTATTCTGTGTAACATTTATATTCACTGTAATTGTCATGTATTCTAGTAAAAATAGCTTGTATGGTACTGTAAATTTATGTTATATATAACGTTAATGAAACGTCAATAATTCCTGAGATATTAATAGCCTTAATTGTATTCCCGCAATGATCAATAGCCTTCTATTATATATATTAATCAATATTCGAGTAATTGGTGTATCTAATGGCGTGATTAGTACTAATTATAATTCATAGATGTGTGGTGGATTGCTGAACATTGCTCATTTCCATATGAGTGATTTCTATGACAATATATTTTGAATAATGTATGCGTATTTTTCATAACAGTGTAACTCATAGTTGCGTGATATGCAAGTCTTGGCCTATTGGCTTCAACGCAACCGCCGCATCGTGTGTCGGGAAGCGGATAAGGCTCTACTGTCAGCGCATCCCCACTAAGGCGTTTCTTGGTGGCTCCCTGGGGTTTTACGCCCGAACCCAATAATTAATCCACAATCTCAGATTGAAAACAAACTGACATCAGATCGTGACAGTCGATCGATTTGCATCCCAATAACCAAACCCTTCAAAGACAATTCATTTTTGACGACGGATAGAATACAATCTCTTCGCTCTTTACACACATATTATATAATCAATATAAACCAGATAAAGTAAATAAAACCGTACAAATAATATTAAAATATACATAACTATATGTTTGAAACATATCAAATAGCGTTCTAACGGTGAAGGAAAACACGAAATTCAATTATTTGTTAGTTTAAATTAACAACGAGAGATATGATAAACTTTTTTTAAAGCTTTTTGTGTATGATGTTGATACAACACTCAAAATTACACTAAGCCGCTAGTATCCACTTATTTTGATAAATTTAGCACTTGTGGTGGCACTCGCTATAAATTAAGCAGCGCGTGTGTATTTATATTTAGGCTATTAAAAGCACTGGCCTTGTTTAAATATTTTAGAAATACATTTAACGACCTATAAAACGATTACAATGCATCATATATGAACAAGAACAAACATAGTCAATTCAGTACATTAGTCAATTTGTACGGATACCTGCAGCTGACTTTCTTCATCAAACTTAGGGGCAGAATAGGAAATTCCAACCGTATGAACTCGACGGCCGTCGTTCTACATCTGAGCATTTTTTAAGGTAGTTTTTTTTTGTACCTATATGTGGTTACCTATGTGGAACCAGCTGCCCACAGAAGTATTCCCGAACCAATTCACCTTCGTCCGTCAAGAAGAGAGCTTACCAATTCTTAAATTCCGGCAACGGAGTCGCGAGCATCTGGCATTGAGAGTGTCCAAAGAATTAGATTCACAATTTTTTTTCAAATTATTTTTGTTAATGACGCTTTTTTTATGGAACAGCTTAACGAGTGTTCTAAATTTTCACGCCATTTCAAAACAACGTGAACGAAGTGTTTTTTACACTGAACTTCATTTAGCCACTAACCACTAAATAATATATTTTAATAATTGATTTATTGCCAAGTTCTCTGCATAGTCGATTATCATTTCGTTATGGATTTAATGAGAGTACTAATGTTACTAAATTCTAGAGAGTTCCGACGACTATTATAACTTACGGATATTAACTAACTAATAAAACTATATAAAATATAAATACATCTTGTCCCTCTACAACCTTTTATTTCAGCTTTTTGCTTCTGTGTAAGACCATAGACCATATACCAATACCAATTACGAACAATAAGAGAAAGGTCCAAATTCAATTGTTGCATATATAAACTATTATATATGCTTTGAATTGTATTGAGCATTTTATTCACTACCACATTTTCCCATAGAATAAGATAAACTATATATTCTACGTCATTCGACGCGACAAAGACATAAAACTTTATGACATCTAGAAGTGCCCTAAACGATGCGTTCACATTTTCATCTCCGTTTCGTATAAGCTGACTCATATATAAAGCCTTTGTCCCGGATAAGCTTTACTATATAGCTATATTTCGTCAAAATTTAACGAACGTAGCCTATGTTTGATTTTTGGTTGTAATATGCTTCTAATATAAAGGGACCATTAACCAGTCAATTCCAGGATAAATGACGGCTAAGTTATGCCTTCCAAATGATGTTTTGGCATAATCTATATTTAAACAAATACATCCAACAGGAATTACACAGATGTTGACAGGTTACTGTGGATTATTGTCCTATCGTGAAGATAGGGCAATAATGGTTTAGAGTTAGACAAAGTGCTGCCTGTCATTCTAGCAATACAACTGAAGAGACGGTACTAGATGTTCTCACTGACTGTCCAATGTCCTATATACGATAGGTATAACACTGATAAATGGGTGTGAAAGAAATCGAGACGAACTTAAAACTAATAATGTTGAATACTATTCGAAATCTTTATAAAATTTACTTTATTGAAGAAGTTGTTAAAATGAATAAATAGCGGTTTTGCATTAGCAAATTTTGCGTCTGTGTTATTAATTATTTAATCAATAAAAATAAGTTTTAGACTATAGATACATAAATTTGTTGGAAGTATAGCTTTAACTATGAATCTATCTTGTCTTTGAATAAATAAACACAAGGCTTTCATTTTGTTTTGGTTGATAACTTCCTTATAACTATGTTTGTAATTCGATTTGATGTACCTAAATAACTTATTAAAGACATAATTGTCTTGGGTTGATCTGGAGTTTAAAAGTGTTATGTATTTCTTTACGTTTTTAATTAATTTCGCTGCATACAGAAATATAATACAATTTTCATAAGTAAGCGATAACCGGCCTTATCGCTTTCGAGCGATCTCTTTCAGACAACTACTGTACGTAAAACTAATTAATCATAAGGTAAGGAAGACGTGTTTTACACATACGACACATAGTTAATTAGACAAAAATAATAAAGCAATTATAAAATATGTAGACAGTCTCAGTATGTAATCAGAGATCAGAAAGAATAACTACACATGAATCACAATAATTGTAGATCCTTTGGTAGTTTAGTAGTAAGATAGTGATACGATGTGGATAGGTAATGTTTATACAGTAGAGATTTAAAGGAAGATAGAGAGTGATCTAAGCGAATGGAGACGGGGAGTGAATTCCTTAGCCTCACTGCAGAGACCATAAAGGATTCGTCAAGAAGGGATGAGTAATGGGATTACGAAAACATTGTTTTCGGAAGAGAGTAAGCTGCACTCCCAAAAATTTGATATCGTGTTGCATTTCTTGCCCATTCTTCCCACACGAAACTTTTTTTTTTTCTTTTTTTTCTTCCGTTTTGGAAGGGGCAACTAGAATCATCTTTATATTTTATTAAACGTTCAAAAGTGCCATTTTAGGTAATTGGAATAAATGATTTGACTTTCTCTTTTTGAATACGTGAAAGTAATTGAGACAGTTCTTACGTAGTAGATTTAATGGTTGTATTTGAAATGTTGATAAGTGCGTATTTACGTATAAATGTATGGAATTGAATGCCGAAATTATACAGACAATTTTGAAAAACTATTGAATTCTTTGCAGTGTCTTTTGGATTTAATAAATTTCCTACTTCATTTACTCTCGAAGACACAAATATTTATTGGATCGTTCTGCCCCAGGTCCTGGTATCAGACGTAAGATGATTTTTGGTTGAAAGGCTAAGATAGCATAAATTACAGTGTCTAGACAGTTTTAAGCTCAAAATAAAAGTTTAGGGACTTTGACAATTTGTTAATACCCAGGATTAGACTTTAAACTGACATTTCAACGTCGGGAAATGTCTCATTTTCTTAGAAAAAGGAATTTATTTTCTTAGCTGAAAATTACGGCTAAAAATATGATTGAATATTTGTAAATTTTGCATTTATTAATTATTATTTTCATATATTACTTCATTTTGAATATTTATTTTTGTTTTCCCATACATTTATAGCTATCCCTCAAAAGAAGAATGACAATTATTACCATACATTTATAAATTTTTGTAACTTATCATGTATGAAGTTTTGTGAAAAAATAAATAAAAATTATTAGTATTATTATTTATGAGCTTTCATTTACATCTTATTTGTAACCGTGCAATCTATATATGCGTCTTCTGTCGCTCTAGCACTAACGATTTTATTACGTCCACTAATAAACTTAACAAAATAGCGAAGAGATTAAATTGTATTTCTACAATTAATAATAATAATAATAAAGAGAGCCTTACTCACAATTATTACAGTAAGATAATTGGCTAGTACCGTAATAATGATGTATTTAAACGATATTATTTAAACTGAGCACGTTGACTACCTATTCTTAAAGATATACACACACACATCATGTTTCTTCAGAGTTGGTATATCCACAAACCATATGGCGAGGCTTTATAAGCAAATGGCTTACCGGATGGTAAGTGAAATAGAACTGTAAGACGCTGAAACGGGTTCAATATAATTAAGTAGCGAGTATTTTATGATTAATTCAGAAAATCATTGTTAGAAGTCTCTAGGAAAGCGAAGATATGATAGATGGAAAAATAATTCATGAAGTGTTAATAAAAATTCAAGTATAGTTTAAACTCTTTCGTTCGCATAACTGCCACTTCTAAATGTCTCTTTTGTTACAAAATCGAAACAGACAATACTGATTAACAAAGGGACACAATCTTTTGAATTCTTTTGTCTTGCGGCTGTAGATGGCGTGAATATAAATTGTCAATTTGCTCAACACAATCGAAACTTATGAAGGAATAGCACTCTTCAATAATGTAAAAAAATTGTATTTATTCCCGTACTACTTTTTTGCTTAGATAACAAATTGGAGGAACCATCTAACATATGAGCGAAACAAAGAAAAGAGGAATTTACAAACTAGACGTCTTGTGTGTGTGTGTGTGATTGAACAATTGACAATAATCAATAATTAATATTATTTAATTATACATTAACGAATTAAACTTTTGTTAGTGCAGACAAGACAAATAGGCTTTTTTTAAAGCCAACCGCACTGCGTAACGCAATAAACGGGTATAATTACTTGGAAAACACAATACGAGCAACGACAATGAGTACAATTAAACAGAAAAGTGTAGTGGAAAATAGCGTGCGCTGATAATTACTGTGTTCGAGTGTACGTGAGGCTGAGTGCAGATACGATACAATAAACAATGACGTTGTCTAGTTTTATTGATTAACTTTTGTATGTGGTGTTGTGGCTTAACCGTGAGTTAATGAATGATCTATAATGTGGAATTTTATTTCCTGTTTCTAGTATTACCTGAGTAAAGAAGCAAATATTTTTTTATAAATACTGGGATTTTAATATTTATTTTTTATAATGTGGCGGCCAATTCAACATCAATATTTAATTATTACTTTGTATTATATTATTATATTGATAAAAACCCTTTAACTACTTAAAGTCAGAATTGTATAGTGCACATACCGTGTATTACCTGTGGACTACTCTTTGTGTCAGAGGAGTGTTTGCCTGCCTACAATTCTTATCCCAGAGGTCATAATTTAGAACCTTGGCTGCGCTTGGCATGAACTATTCAATGTACGCACTACACTCGCCGTAAAGTGAAGGAAAATATCGTAAACCAGCATGTCAGAAATCTAACCACGTAAAGAGTAAAATTGATCTGGTGCCAAGATTAAAGGTCGTAGCGCCGCTGGTTTGTTTTAAATATAGCCCAATTTTAACTACAAATAAATTATACTAAAGTATTTTCGAACCAATTCGACTTAGGGTCCTTCAAGAAAAGAGCGTACAAATTCTTAAAAGGCTGGCAACGCACTCGCAAGCCCTCTAGCATCGAGAGTGTCCATGGGCGGCGGTATCACTTAACATCAGGTGAGCCCGTTTGCCCCCTGTTCTATAAAAAAAAGGTATCATTAGGTAGTTATAATGAATCTACATAGATTATTATACAAAATATATAAGAACACTCAGAAAATACATATAAAGAACGCTTATTTAACAGTGAAATGCCCGAACTTAGCAATTCAAATTAAATCTCAACAATTTGTAATAAAATATTCTTTTACGAGATAACGCGGTGAATGTTTTTGATATAAAAAGGTTTAAGCGCTCTTTCGGATTAGTCTTGTCCATTATAATTGGGGAAATATATACGAAAACAATTTTAATATTTTAACGGTGAATATTTTATCAGATATTGTTATTTTTTAATTGATGTGTCTGTGTGTTATATTTATAAATAGACTTTGTTTTAGAACATACAAATAAATAAATTAATTAATTTTCAAAAAAGACAGATCAGACACTTATATTTAATAATATTTATTCATTTCAAGCCATTGTTCATCAGAGAATGTGAATGATCCCTTCACTAAACTTCATACTATACTAACAATATTTAGTACAGAATCCAAAAGGGTGGCGCAAAAATTCTTGCCAGTTCTTCACAGCTTTATTACCCAAAATTATTAAATTTCAAGTGCATTTGCATCTTGGTGTGCTTGACTTTGTTGTCTATTGGGTGTGATATTAACGACACCAATCGTTGGGAGGTTGGTATTTCTATGTTTTACTGAACATTGACGAAATAAATAAATAAATTTATTAACACTTCGTTACATTACAATATAAGAATTGAACATAATTAAATGAAAAGGGCGGCCTTATCGCTTTTGAGCGCTTTCTTCCCGGCAACTAGTTACTGTGTCCTCTTGCATTAGGTACATTTTAGACATTGTTATCCAGTTTCTACTGGACTGAATAACAATGTCTGTCAAATTATTTACGATAGATTTTTGTCCAATCACTATCCTTAAGGTCTATATCCATATGTACAAGGAGTAGAGAATGGAAAATATTCTACAATGTAATTTACTCTGTGTAAAATTCCTATCAGATATCTTGAATTCCATTCGATGCCTTCCTACCACAACCGTGCGGTAAGAGCCATCTGCGGTTACGACAACACTGATTCTGGGAAATCTGTGAATTCACCCTTAAATAGTTAAAAACTATTTGCTTCAAGAAAAATAGAATAAGACTTTTAATAAGATCCAATAAAAAACTGTTTATTTTGCATCAATAAATTTGAATCGGTAGACTGGTCGTGTAGCGGTAGAAAAAGCCGGCGTAAAAGCTACTCTTTTGAAATAGCAAATCATTAAACAATAATTTTAAAAAATTTCCCAAATTAATTAGATGTAACCTGCCTTGTCTAGTCCCAGGCCCTTTTATCAACCAGATAATCGTTAACGTTATAGTAAGCCTTTTACACAGCTTTTCTTTAATACATTTCTTAAATTTATTAAAAGGCAGAGATAAAAGAGCCTCTGGGATTTTGGCAAAGAAAAGTATCCTTTTTCCTAAAAATAATTACTAACTTTAGTCTAGTCAAAGTTAAATGCCTATGATAAAGCAATTGAAAAATAAATGTTAAATACAAGCTAGTGTTATTCAAAGAGAAATCTAACACCTATTATCCGTCTCTTCACGTAAGTGTTCTATATAAATGTTGTGTACATTTTTCAAAGCACTATTTCCTGTGCCGCTTGATATTATGTAACATTCGTCGTTTGGCATTTCTCGCATGTCGATTATATAAATGAGACTTCTTTCGACGTTTATGTTGCTATTCTGAAATGGCTTTGGTTGCTTTATGTAATATCTTTGATTTTAATTAGGAAATTGATTGTATATTTCGATTTAAATTACTACAACATAACTTATTTATTTACAGAGTACGTATGACCAAATTTCAATGAAAAATATTTGAAATTTAAGTTAAAATAAAATTAACACAAAATGTTTTGCTATCCGTTAATCTTTTCTAAGTACATGTTTAAATCACTGCACCTCTATAAGCTCCACACATAGGTCGGTCTCCGGGGAAGAGTAGAGAAAACTATTAAGGTGCGAGTAAGCGGGGAATGGAAGCTTTTGACGTTGAACAGTACAAGTTGAATACACAGTAAAAAGGTTATGTTTTCGGCAGCGGTGATGATTCTCCGAAACAGTCTCTTAATCTCTCACAGAAAGTATGCGGTTTTCGTTTCGTTATTGGTTTCAGCAGTGTTGGCTTCGTGGCTTCCGCGTGCGACTCTCATAACTGAGGTCGTAGGTTCGATCCACATCACCAAAAGAGTTTCTTTCTACGTGCGCATTAAACATTTGCTCGAACGGTAAAGGAAAACATCGAGAGGAAACCGACATGTCTTAGACCCAAAAAGTCGGCGACGTGTGTCAGGCACTGGGGGCTGATCACCTACTTGTCTATTAGATTTATAAATAAAGACTTGGCCAAGCGTTGCTGTGGCTAAGGTTTTTGTTATATTACATAGTAGTAAATTAATCAAGGGAAACCGTAGGAGAACTTATGTGAAACGTTGGTACCACGACACGGACCTAAACTGAACTACCTTTAACTCAGCGCCATCTGTTAGAATTGTATCAAATAATAAACAAATGTTAATGTTATCGTAATTTTAGTAAGGATGCCTATTTTTTTTGAAAATGAAATATAGCCTATGTTACTCAGGAATGATGTAGCTTTCCAACAGTGAAAGAATTTTTCAAATCTGCCAAGTAGTTTCGGAGCCTATTCAATTCATACAAACAAACAAAAAATCAAACCTTTCCTCTTTATAATATTAGTATAGACATAGACGAATGATAGAACATATATCTGAAGCCAAGACCAAAAGAGGATGTAGCGCCACTGATTTTTTTAATGGTTTAAGCAAGTTTGATTAAAGCTAAATATAATAATAGAGAAGTGTGCCAGTGTTGAAACCGAATTTGACTGATCAGAATTCAAACGGCGACAAATAAATAATTAGGGAGAAATTGCAATCTGTATGCAAATGGACCGATGTGTGGACAATTAATTTTATTAAAGCACGTAAGTAATTAATCCTAATTAACAATGATTGGTAAGTATAACCACACGAGTAATTTACCACATTATATGCAAATACGGTATATAATTAAATGTAATTGCGGCCCAATTACAACCTATTTGTTGATAATTGTGATTGATTTACTAATTGTAACATTTTTATTGTACATTGTTGGCGTTTCAACGTTTCGGTAGGCCCGATACGATGGAAGGAGTATCTATATTAATATTTTTAAGAGAAAAGATTTTGTAAATATATTAGTTATAGTTTCTTAAAATTCTGTATCTAGATCATAATATTATATTTGATCTATATAGAATAATTAAATCTAGTAGAAGCAGTCCATGTGATTTAAAATATTTTTTGTTTTTATACGTAAAAAAAGTCAAAAGGGTTTTATTCCACACAAAATTAAAACAAATCGTATTGTTTAATTAAAACCGTTTTAATAAGTAAATTTTAAAAGTTCAAATCAAACTGAGATTCAGAATATCGTTATTAAATTCCGGGCATATGGAAAGTCATAATTTTTAATTCCATGCTAATCGACAAGTCACTCATAGAACAAAATAATACATGTTTTCTTAGTTTAAATAGTAAATCCTCCAAGCTTAACCCGCTGAATGCTTGATGAATTGAGATTGATGGGACTGAAGAGTAGGCTTTTTATACAAACTGTAAGTAGATAATGTTAATTAATTTATATTCAGTTTGAAGCAGAAATGGGCGGTATACTAGCAGATCTTGCTACGTCTATAATATAACTAATGTCTATTCATTATTTCATTTATTAATCAACATATGGCGTTGTGCATATGTAAAACGCACATGCAAAAAATGTTTTTTTTTCACATCCCTATTTTAATCTCAATACTACACCAACTTCATATATGCCCAATGTATGAAGTTGGCGTCCATACACCACTTAGACTTAGTCAAGGTTGAAGATCATCCCAAACCGTTGGTATGTCAAGGTATTTAATGAAACGCCTTTCTATCTTAAAATCACTATATGAGGCTCCGATCCAATCACGATAGCTAATGACAAATTTAAAATTGCGACAAAGAAAAGTCAAAATCAGACTAGGGTAAAGAAACTTTCATCGGGGAAGGCGTGGAAATTTAATTTGTACTAAACTCACTCCAGTGACCTTCCGTGCTGCCCTTTATTGCGGCGATTGATCACCCTGCAACGCCAACTGCCGAAACCGAGGTCCAGGTCTTGCAGGAGAGCCTTGCACTAGTCGCGGGAAACCCTCGCAAATGGCAACGCTCTCCAAAATGGCGCAAGCTGAGCCGTAAGGCCATTGTTAAGGCCAACAGCGAGATTCCACTTGAAAAAATAGTTATTCGTTTCGAGCTATGCTATGCTTCAGGCATTTCTGGCCTACTGCTGGATTTTTAAGAGCATTTAATGTTGAGTTTCTTGTGTAGAATTTATACTGTATTCTGTATTGTTATATAGGTATACGCATAGGATCTTTGATTAATAATAATGTATTGTAATAAGTGTGTAGTGTATCTTTTCTTAAGAACCTGTTACGGAACGTTACGCTATATGTACGTAACGTAACTGAACGTAACGCAAATAAAAGGTCAGAGAAAAGCAATATAGCTAAGACATTTGTGTCACGTTAAGCCGAAGAAATAAGAACTCATTATTTTGTTTTCGTTAAAAGCGTTTAATGGTTGTCTTAAAATACATTAATAACAATGCTTTTAATTTTCGTCCAAATAAACACAGCTGTGGAGAATAACAATTTTATTGAGTGTGCGTTCATGTATTGTACAGACCGATGAACAAGACAGGGACGATTGAGTTCTTTGTGAGAAGTTTTTAAAAGCCTGGAAAATAGTTTTATTGGAAATCAAGCACTAATTTGAAATTATGTTTTTATATTTTTTTTGGTAGAATAGGGGCAGAACTGGCAGGAGGCTCACCTGATGTTAAGTGATACCGCGGCCCATGGACACACTCAATGCCAGAGGGCTCGCGAGTGCGTTGTGGCCTTTTAAGAATTGGTACGTTTATTCTAAATATATTTGTTTCTTATGTTGTTCTATTAATTAAGTCAACCAACAATATAATATAGTGTATAATTAATTTTGTATTACTAAAGAGGCCGCAAAAAGTGTTTTAAATGTATATTATTGAGGGGTATAAGATTAAGTTTTTCACTACTGATATTGAATACTACGAGTAGTGAATATATGTAAATGGACATTTGATTTCCATTCACAGTTGTATAAAAGAAAATCTTTGTTGAATGAAAATTCCAAGAGAATATGAATAAAAATATTTTGTTGATCATGAATTGGAGGCAAAAGGTCAAGTCAACTAATATTATATCGTAGTTTTAGAAATTGTTATTTACTTCAGGCTTCGATATTTAATACTGTGAAATTCTTACAGAAATATTCCTAAGGGCTAGTCATTTTAGTTTTGAGGTTGCGTTACATAAAAAAACACAGTATCAGATTAATAACAATTTATTTCAAGAATATGGTAAAAATATGTTATGATGGTACAATCTTAAATTCGCATGGCCATACATAATGGCGCGATAATTTGTTTTGAAGAATATTCAAAAAAATGCAAGTTTTTATTTCGCAAAATTAAAACTCCATTATTTCATTAAAAGTACTTACGTTATTGTTATGCAAAAGAGAACAGAATCACTTCGATATGCTAAGCTCAAACGTTCCATATGTTGGTATTTAGCTACTAAAAAGGTAGGCGAAGTAAAAACATCATATTAAGACGAAACGAAGTACGCGTGGGCAGCTAAATAAAAACATATATTTTGCTTCGAGATAAACTATCTATTTTTATAACAGCCTAAACAAATTGTTGTTACTTTTCATAAATTAGGTTTAACCTGATAACATTTAATCAACTCTATACGATAAAAAGTAGTAAAAAAGCTTTCAATATAATTCATAAACTTAAAAGCCTTTTAGGTAGCAGAATGTGTCAGAGGAAATACAAAGACCATTTATTTCTTGTTAAGAACGCAATTTAAAAAATATACACTCTCAAATAAACTTGGCGGGCACAGAGTTATTACAGCAGTTGCTGTGTTAGGGTGAACAAAGTTCTAAATGGTAATGTGGAATAAAATATACGACTGCGCAGAAAACATTTCAAACAGTTATGAAAACAAACAAAAGGCTCTATAATAATAAAACCATTTAATCCCATATTTCAACAGCTGCATATAAGCAGTTAAGAATATAATTTGTAAGGTTATTTTCACATTCGTTGGTTTTAAAATAGATTCTAACGCCTCCTCCATATTATAGCATAGCCTACCATCATTTCCGCTAAAGATAACCTAAATAGTATAATACAGAGAAGATTAATTCAGACTAATTAAAATGTAGACCAAATTAAGACCAACTGCTTCCCTTACTGTGTCAAATCCAAGTTTTATAAAGGCACCATCTAGCGTCCATTTATCACATGAAATAAACGACGTCACTTTGCGTTGTCAAAGTTTAGGAAAATTGAACCATTACGTCGTAGAACGAGTGCGAATTTTTCAAAAAAACAAAAGAAAAATTACTCTTGCCAATTATTTAAGAAAGTTATGTCCCTAACTGAATATTGAAATTTAATTTTTGTAACTGGTTATGGCAATATGAATCTTCTTCTAAATGATAATGATGAGTGATAAAGGAGATGGCTCCTTTCGAAGGTTGGTGATCATGCTTGGTCTTTACCATTGCCGTGTAAGACGTGATGCGGCTAGATCTACTTCTAACTGCCTCGTTGCCTTCTATGATTAGTTGAAAGAGCTAATATTTTTGGTGTTAAGTAAGACGTGTCAGAAATATTCAAGTAAGAAATTATGAACCGTGGTTAACCACTTATTATATAATAATCTAATATGATGTTTATCCATTTAATCTAATATTAGGACTTTGGACTAATATAGGTTTTTAATAAAATGGCAATCCTTTTCCCTATAAATCTCCACCCACTGACCATGTCTTACATTATCAAAGGGCCTTCTTTCTTCAAATTTACTGAGATAATGACGAAGACTGGATTGTGGTTAGAATCTAGTCGTGTCCACGTGTTTTAGGAACGGAACCGCTTTCTACATTTTTGTATAATGTATTTGACTTAATTTTGTGGTCCAAATAAAAAAAAAAACTACCTGTACCTGTACTGTAGGATATGTTTTTACCGATTCAATGCTATTTCTATGCCTTTTGTTTATCAACGAATAATCAATCTTCTTTTGTACAACCCTATCAGGCTCATGAGCTGGCGATTGCTAAGTATTTACTCTACGAGGTGGTCATTTGAAGAAAGTATTCGAAACAAAATCGTGTTCGGTACAGTGCAAAGTTGTTCTAGACGTTTACCTTCATCATAACAAGACCAATTGTTCCAATGATATCCATAATAACACCTTGGCATTGAAGATAACGTATCATGATAACTTGTTTAGAGCAGCGGCAGCATAAACACTTTAGTATTATTTATTTATTTAGTAATCCTACAGATAACATAAATTATATATAATCACAAACAAATACACTGAAAATATAGCCAAAGATGGAGTATCAATAGTATATCTTTACATATTTAGTTCCAAAGACATCACAGGTTTTGTGGCTGAGCGGTTTCATGAAGAGGCCTTGCTTGGTATCGATTCGTGATCAGCGCAGGATTTAACAACAAATTTCTTGTCAGTCTACGGTTTCCAGAGCATCCCCTGTCAAACCGCAAGCGGGTTAAAACAATGTTTAGTAGTCGAAATTATAAAGCAAATTATTTTACTCAAGATATCATATGGAACTTGGTGTAATGGTTGCAGCTTCTTACAAACATATAATAAAAATGTGTGTTCTACGCCCTTGATTTGAGAACTGACAGTAAATGTAAAATTAGATTCATTTAATTTTTTTTGACGTTCATTGTAAATTCAAGTGTACATTATGTTACCTATATGAATACATGAATTTTGACTTCGACTTTATAAGTCGAAATTATAAAGCAAATAGAGACATAATATACATACATAGCTCCTGAATAGGCCAAAAAACTTGTAATACCATTTGTACCTTGCTATTTTATGTTATACCTCATCAAACCTTTAGAAGGGAGTATTTTTTCACGCAAAACCGGTGATACTGACGTGATCTGAATACAGATTAGGGTTGTCGTTCAACATTTGTAACCTTGCCTTATACGTGTCACGATCCATAGTTTCCAGACTTGGTATTCAGCGGAGAAGTGATGTATTCAAAACTTAATTAATTGTACCAGTACGACCGATATCCTATATTAATTAGATTACAAGTCATACCAAGTGACATTTCAAGCGTTAAATCCAATAAGTGGTATGAATAGGGCTACCACACATTCGTAAATGCCTTGCTTGCCTGACTGTTCTGAGTCACAAAGATCATTTGTTCGTATAGTGTAGTAAATGATAATTAAAACGGTCATATATATACGGTCATATTTGACTGGCAAACACCTATTATGATAGGTTGCGGGTAGGAAATAAAAAATAGATACGAACGGTGACTTGTATTTCCCGATGTAGATTATAAACTATTTTCTTGTAACTTTAGGCAATACGGTGTAAAATCTACAAAGAAACAGAAAATCAATTTATTTATGTGGTGAAAATTACCACACATACAATTACCTTATTAATTTATGTAAATATTACGATTTGGTTTGGTTATATTATTTTTTTTTGGTTGGATTATATTATTTGAGAATACATCTTTGTTTTTTTATAAATATCTTTTGCTCATTTGTTTTATTTTACATATAGACCTATGTTGGTGAAGTACGCTGTAAATGTTTCATGCTAAAACATTTACAGCGAACCTCACTATGTGTATATGCTGGACAAATTTTTGTTACTTTTTTTTGTCATGACGTTGACCTTGTCAACATCTAAAATAAATCATAGATACATCTAAAATAAAAAAAATTAAACCATTGTCCCATACATTGAGCGGATACAAATAATGGAGAGGAGTTTAATTATAAACACATGTAATTTACGTTTAATTATCATTTTAAAATGATTGATACGTTTAAACGTTAAAATAAACACATCTTTCATTTTTAGTATTCAAAATATGAGCGTTCCCTACAATGACGAATTAATGTGATTAAAGACATTTATATTAAATAATGTTACTAACAAAACCTCACAAAAGCTGTAAGTTTTGGCTTAAGACAAATAGCATACAGCAATAAAACTTTGTATAAAGAAAATGTTTTTTCCTTTTACTCTATCATTATTACGATCCACTCTACGAAACGTTAAGAGATATGAAACGTGTGTCGAGTGATACCGAAAAAGCATCGAAATAAATCTGTAGCAACCCGCCCACCGAATTTGGATGGTTTTATCCAAGAGTTTCGCTAATATTTTGTGAATAGCCGGCTGCTTTATTCTTTTCATGTCCTATTTGGGAATATCTTATTTGTATGTTAATAGATCTAAACATTATTATTCATACACAATCTTTTATACTTAAGAATGTTTTTAAAATTAACACAAAATTAATATACTGTGCATAATTCGTTTCGAGTGCTATTACAATATAAGTTCCATTTCAATATGTGGCACTTAAATCAAAGACAATATAATATTGCATGTAACGTTTTATACTAGAATTTATAAATTTACTTTTCTCTTATAGAACAGGAAGCTAACTTTTTATTACGATACCGCCGCCCATCAATGCAAGAGGGCTCGCGAGTGCGTTGCTGGCCGTTTAAGAATTGGTACGCTCTTTTCTTGCAGGACCCTGAGACAAATTAGTTCCGGAATACTTCAGTGGGCAGCTGGTTCCACATAGTGGTCGCACGCAGCAAAAACTGTTTATCAATATTAAACACTATAAGGGGGCAAACAAAGTATGTCACCTATGTCTGTTTTTGTAAAATTGGGAAAATTGTCTATGTCACTGCCATGATTTGTAGAGGCAGAGGATGCGTATGTTGATGACGATTAATAAATGAGAAATGTAACTTGTGAAGCATATAATATGTATATATACATAGTATGAAATTAGAATTTTTATTATTACTGGATATCCTTCTATAAAACAAGGAATTATCAAATCTTTATTTAATAACGAATCCTTTTAAGTATGAATTAGTTAAGTAATTCTTCATTATACGACATATTACATTAAAAGGTATTTACTCTTGTATGACGTGCTCCATAAGTGGCTCTGAGTATTTGTTTAGAAAGTTTCCGATTAGATCCATATGCTACTAATGTTTCTCTATGTTTATGTTCCCTTTATGTAATACATTATATACTGTATATAGGAGTGGATTACGTGGCTTATCGTTCGAATAACGAGATCTTGGGTTAAGTGTATTGCTAGTAAGCTATACTGATATTATGTAACATTTACCTACAAGAAGTCAATATATTAAATGGACCTGGTGAATGAAATAAAATCCGTTCATAGAATGTCTCTTTTCAATACAGCATATATTTGACTTATCGTCAAATGTGGGCGTAACTTATTACTATTCATCATCATACTTATTAAAATAAACTTAGGTTTATATTAGGCACAGGAGGCTGATCAACTACTTGTCTTTTAGATAGACTTAGAGATAGATGGTTGTAGCGCCACTGATCTGATTTCTAGCATTCTAAAACATCTTTGTACACGTGCTATGTAGTATTCCGGTTTATTTCAAAAGATAACACTATAATCTTATCAAATTCAACTTTATAGATGCAAAATTGACCACAAATTCAGTCTATTGACTAAAATTGTCCAATTTGTGCACTATTCACTGAATTCGACCGATTCCATCGGGGCTTACATATAGATTAGTTGGTAATGCACTACTTATCATATGATTATGCTCACAATATTTGGCTAATTATGATCTGGCTCTATTACCAACAAGTGTAGAAATTGATACGAAACGTCAAAAAGACATTTCTATATATCAAATGGCGTTATAAAATTTATGACGTTATTATATTTATTTAACGTTATGATCATAACGATTATATGATGATTTATCTTTAGTCTCAGAAATTACTGTTTTAAAAAAACTGAGTTGGGGAGTCTTTTTGCAGATAAAGGCTTTAACATCAGACTATGATCGATAATACGGGGCACAATACGAATTAGAGTCCTTCAAGAACAGAGCGTACCAATTCTCTTGCGAGCCCTCTGGAATTGAGTGTCCACGGGCGGAGGACATTAGCCTCCTGCCTGTTACCTCCTGTACTCCTGTACTACAAAAAAAATCTAGTATTTCGCCAATATTCTGTTTGTTTCTTTCACATGTTTGTGGCTCATAAATAGATATAAATCCATTAAAAATACAGTGATTACATATATTGTTTTTTCATAGAGCCCATTTATATGTTCTTTTCGTTGCTCATATTATATTGACAGAATGCATATGTGATTAGTCTTCTATACCTCAGAATACAATTCAAAATCTCCAGGATAATCGCAGTTAACCGCGTTGTTGTGAACCAAGTCTTAACGTAAGTAAAACCCAGCTATCTCCCTTAACCATAAAAATAATTTACATAGCTATTAAATGTAGTCCCCAAAAGCAAGGAAACTATTTAAGATAATATCGCCGTAATATTTCATGTTATCGTTGAGAAATGTTGCCAAAATAGAAAATATTGCTGCCACAAGTCACGTATATGTTGCGATGGAGCCAATACATGGAACTATGGTAGCGTTATTACGGTAGAAAACACTATCGCATCGTGCGATTTGCGATCAGTCGTAGTTCCTCTTAGCGTTAGCTTGAAATTGAAATTGTAAAAGTAGTATTTATATCTACGCTATGGCTATCCAACTATTTAATCACTTTCCTAGTAGTCAAAGATCAAAGCCGTAATTATTAAAGGTGATAAAAATTTCAAAGACAAGGTGCCTTTATAGCTTGAAAGAGTGTTTTTAGTAGTTTTGACTATAATTATAAATAACTTTACTTATTTTATTATATTATAATAATTAATGACATTTGCATGGCTATTTTTATGTGGCTGATTGTACAGTATTTTTGGAATAATCAATCTGAATGTACCAATATTTTTTTTGCAACTACACGATTTATTATTAGTGCCATAAATATAATGTATGCTGACTAAACATTTATACTTATTTTTTTATAAATTTACTAGCGGATCCGACAGACGTTGTCCTGTCTACAAGTCTTTAATTTCAAAATTTCAATTTTTAATAAGCCATTTTGATGAAAATTATTATTCAAATGTTATGACAATATCTAACGATCCAGCACATGGTCACACACGTTATAACACAATGATAACAAAACTTTTTTTATATTAATTTCGGGACAGACTAAAAATAAAATTCGAATATTATTTAAAATTTGACAATGCGATGGTAGCGCCGTCTGTCGGATCCAATGTAAAACATTCCAAAATCAACAACAACTAATAAATTGAAAATTAATTAAAAAAACATTGTCCAGCAGACAAAATTGTGAATCTAAACCATTCCCAGATCCCCTTAAACACACTCAAAAAATTTCGTCTAAATCGGTCCAGTCGTTTAGGAGGAGTTCAGTCACATACACACGCACACAAGAAATATATATATTAAGATAATTCGATAACACTCACGTTAAACACCTATTAGATTTTGAAATTCCGTGTTAGTTTATTAGTCTTGACTATATCTTGTCCTAATTTAGCTTGTTGTATTTTAAATTCAAACACAAATACAAAAGCTGGCGATAGCAACCGGGATAAACTAAACGGCTAAAATATCAGAGTATTTCTGCCTACATTGATTTTTATTACTTTTGAGAAGACCCTTTGGCAGTGGGGTCCAAATGCGCTAATACAGGTGACCCAAGAGCTGGTGCTTTCCTCGCTCAAGAAAAAATTATCGCAATGTAGCAAGGTAATGCTGCCATCATTAAAAGTACTCTGCCACAGGGACAATACTATAATTATAGGTGTCGCATATGCACGGGAACTTACCTCAAAATATAGCTGCTGTAACTTTCAGTTAAAAAAACTTATAAGACATACCATACTCAGAGCCATGTATACTAAGAGACAATATAGCCATAACTAAGTGTGAATAGCCCATTCAGACGATCTGGCTTGATTTAGGAATTGGTGTCGTATTTGATAAAGCTTTAATAAAAATAAATTAATCGAATTGCGCGAATAGGACTTTACATTGCCAGTGATATTCGAGAAATATTTTCTAGAAATATTACGGACCACGAAAAGGACGAATTACTCGTATTAAAGTGTAAAGCGGTTTTTCTGTGATTTTAAACTTTGAAATATCATATCCTTAAATGCAGCTTTGACTTTTAATAAATATAATTTGTTTAAATATAAAGTACACTTAACAATTAAATATACAGCATATACAATTTCCTTAACCTACGTAGTTATATTAAAATTAATTAAACATTAATAAAAAGAAAGTTAAAACAAATTTAACAAGTTTAGTATCTGTTGTACTATTTACATTACAGCATTGCCTCGCTTTGCGATACTAATTCATTGAGCGAGGAAAACATAAGCTCTAGGGTCACCGGTACTATCTATCAGACGCAAACTTAAACCTTTAATTAGTGCCTGTGCATTTGAGCCACTACACCCGCCCAAGACTCTCTACTCCAAATGAAACAAAAACGAAATTGTAGGAAACGATCTTATATTTGAACCGTTTATAATTTTCTGCCTGTTCTGCATTCTCTTTAAAATGTATTTTATAAAATAACTAGCTGCCCCCGCGAACTTTGTTTCTCCTTCGTTTCACAAATTAAATTAATACTTTAGCCTCAATAACACGTGGAAATCATGATATAGAATTGTAGCTTATATGACACATTTGTCGGTTTACCATAGCAGTGCCATTTATTGATTACTTACTCAATCGAGTCGAAAAGTATCGATATGTGTTAGAATCTATCTCAGACAAATAATTTGCAATAAAATAAAATTGCGACTATAATTAAAGATCTTGGACCAGACTGCTCACGGTGTGCCCATTTAATTTAAAATCGGTTAATAGAATCGAAATTTGATGTTATCTATGGATAAACTGTATTATTAATTTTAAATTCAGTAATCCGAATATAGTACCGTAGAAATAAACTCCCTGACTTTTTGACTACGAAATACGAACGGAGAAATTGTTTGGGCCTTCTATTGAGATGTTTCAAATGAATAACAATAATAAAACTATATTCAAGGCAAATTGGGTTGTGATCGAATTTATATGTCGCTAGTCCCCCAGGAAGCCCCTGTGATGTGGGTAACTATGCTATTATTTTTTTAAACATAACTTTATAGAACTTGAGGTTACATATTATTGCCTTACTTAAAAAAACCTTTTTACGTCAACCTTTTGTTTGCCAAAGAACATCGAATTGAATTCTTAAATCTGCAACGTTTCGTAGCAGCTCGCGAACTCGAATCACAAAATTTAATAGCAATGTTTGAAAGAAAAAAAACTGTCCAACCATTTCATTCCCAATATTACAGTCTTCATTACATAGCCTCCCAATGGATTATACAACAAAGAACCTTGTTTGCCATATTTCAATGGAAGAGAGTTCATTTTCGCTAAAAAAGCTATTCTGAGCTTTCTTCAAGTGGCAGTGGAGTCTTTTATATTTCATTGTATAGAATATGAAGTAGTTTCATTACTTAGCTTCGTTATGAGCTTTATCAACGGTTTTTCGCTAAAATATTAGTCTTACGAAGAAGTTGAATACAATTTAGTTCTTACGATAAATACTCATATTTTCTGTTAATTTTCACATGTATAGAGTTGAGGGCACCACACCAAGTCTTGTTAAAAATCTATCCCGAAATCCCCTAGAAATCGTATGCCTTCGAAATTACAAAGTCAAGCAGCAGTTTTGAAGTAAAAACTTCTTTGACATCGTTGTAAGTTAAAGTAAATGAAACGAAAAAGCGACAGTAAAAAGAGACAGACACATAAATTTATAAGATTTAATTCGAGGGAAAATGAGATAGAAAGCCTAAAATTAAACCTTAAATTATTGTAGAATAAGCTGTAAAAAAGTCAAGTGGAGTGTAGCAGCGGGGAATACTGGACTAAACTGGTTTTCTGGCTATATAAGCACGGCGCGCTGTATGGTCGGGCGCACTTCTTCGACGCTCGCACTAGATATAGGACGTTACTATTGTTGTTGAAGTTGTGGTTAATTTCGTGTAATTTAATTTGGTTATTTTTAGTAATTTTATTTGTTAATTTCTTACTGTAGTTTATTTTATAATATAGATGTGCAAAAAATTTATAAGAAAAATGTACTACTGTTGTTTCAAATATAAGAAGAAAATATAAAATTTTCATGTATAATATAATCTTGATATATATATTATGAATACGAACTTTATCATTATATTCCTATTTCTGCACCACTTCAGCAAGACTCTCACAAGTATCACTTGAGCCCACTCAATACAAGCATCGATTAAGGGTTAAATATCAAATTATATGAGGGTTTATCTATTTTATGATGAAATTAAGGAAAATGCACTGTAAAAGATAACAAGTAATTTGGGGTAGATTAAACGGATCGTTTATTTTTATCGTCGGCTTTACTCGGAAAGTTGTATAACCTTCGATATATGGGAATTTCTGAGTAATGGTAAAAGGTTTTATAGTATGATTAAAATAATTTTGGTGCAAGGGTAAGAGTTTTTAGGTATATTATAAGGCCAAATATATTTGTATTAATTATATTTATTAGACATTATTTGTTTAAAACCACGGGCCTAGCATTTTATTATGTAACAGGAGGAAAACGGGCTGTATACTCATCTGATGATAAGTGATACCGCTGCCCATGGACACTAACATTCCCTGAAGGCTCGCAGTTGCGTAGCCGGCACTTTAAGAATTAGTGCGCCCTTTTCTTGAAAGTTCTTAAGTCAAATTCGTTTGGAAATACTTCAGTAGGCAGCTGGTTCCACATGGTAGTGGTGCGCGACAAAAACTGCCATGAAATACTCAGCTGTGAAATGATGTCAAGGTGATATGGATCCAACGATGAATTTCAGCTGCCTACTGAAGGTAGTTGGAACATCTCCTCTGAACTCTCTCTCTCTGACAAGATTGAATAAGACAAAACTGAAAGTAGTATTATTGAACACTTTCTTATGTTAAAAGGTAAATTACTAATATTATATTATGCTGTCACTACCAAAAATATGTAACAATAAAATTTTATTTATACGAAGAAAAGATAAATGACACAAATTTATTTTTTTCCCAGAAATCTACTTTGCTTAATCTTTGGTGTAAAACGAAAGCACCTGTATATTGTTCCTATTTGTTTTTTAAATACACAATTTTTCCCAATTCCTCCTATACCTCATTACTTACAAATTGGACAGAGTACATGATTTAGAATAGTCGAAAATGAAACAAGAAACGTGTTGTACGTTTTTATTAATTTAAAAAACCTCTTGAAATCTAATCATAACTAAAAATTATGGATTACAATAAATTTCACCAGACATAACCTGTTTTTATTAAGCGCGGTGCTAACGAACTAGTTGAAATGTATATTTTTTAAATTAATTTTTCCCTTTACCGGCCTATCAAACATATCCGTAACAAAACAATACACCATCAATTGGACATAAAAAGCGAATCAATGAGTCGTTTTTCAAACGCGACCCCTTTTTGATTGATGATGCGCACCTGGACTTTGAGCTTTGTACTATTTTGATAAAATATTGACTCGGCTGAATTGACTTTTGTGACTGTATTTGAAACAAGCTTTTATACAAAGAGTTTACTGAAATATTGCCGAATCTAAAGACTGATGTTAATCTGACTTTAATAAAGAGTACGCTATTTATTGTTTTTTTTTTAATATAGAACAGGGGGCAAACGGGCAGGAGGCTCACCTGATGTTAAGTGATACCGCCGTCTATGGACACTCTCAATGCCTGAGGGCTCGCGAGTGCGTTGCCGGCCTATTAAGAATCTGTACGAGCCATGGCTGTACATTTTGCTCACTCAGGTTTTCTTACATTTGCGTGTCGATTTCCTACATCGTCGGAGTTACGCCTCCAGAGTATAGCCAGACAGAGGCAGTCTCTGCAACATTTCCATTAATGGGTTACATAGAAATGGGTTACATTAATGGGTTACATAGAAAAAACTAGCACTGGGCCAAGCGTTGCTGTGGCTAAGGTTTTTGTTATATGTATAATTATACATAGTTGTAAACTATTCAAGGGAAACGGTAGGAGAACTTACGAGAAACGTTGGTACTTTAAACACAGCGCCATCTGTTAGAAATGTATAAAAAAAACAAATATTTGCAATAAAATAATATTGCGGGTATAAATTGAGCCCAAGGTCTTCCCTGAGAGTTGCGACCTCCAACTATTTAGAATTTGAGCGAACTCCTTTGAAGGATCAAAGGCTGGCAACGCACCCACTAAAAATGGGTGCCTATATGCTGCGATGACTGCCCTTTTTGGGCGTCCCGCAGGCTCGCTTGCCTCCCTTTATATCAAAAAAAGTTTTGTTTGTTGGTTCATTTGTTTGAATTTATTTTAAGGCTTATACTACTAAATGTCTCTTACGTAAGTAAAGGTGGCACAGACGTAAGGTTATATATAGACTGTCCGTAAAATTTAAAATGATTAAAGTCCAGGCCATAGACGTAAATCTAGTTAGCAGCTGCGCCCGTCCTGATCAAATATTGATTTATGTGGAATATTCTTTTGAATTTCTTTTAAACTTATCCGTACTTCATATTCAATTCTGGAGAAAATATTTCCACTGTGAATAATTTTATAAAATTGATAAAATTTGCACTGTTTCATGTATATATGGTGTGTTTTGATAAAAATTGTATAATTCAGGTTTAGTTTAACACATTGAATGCTTAAACAATGGATACAAAGTAATAGCCAGGAATAAAACATTTAGCGAACTTTGATTAAGTAAATAAGGATGTTTGAAAATATGTATATTTTTTTTATTAAAAAAAACTTTTTCAGAAAAAAAAAGGAAATAAATAGTAAAATCTAATTTATCTACAATACAACATTAATTTATAATGTTAGTATAGATTCTCTTCGATTAGGCACAGGATTACATTTTTATTTTTGTTTTGTCAAGTAGATTATCAAGATAATAAAATAATTAATGGCAGTTGATGTATCTGGAAACTGTTTATTAGATTAAATGAGTTTACCTGCCTGCAGACTCCAAAGGGAGGTTGAATAGCTATTTATTAATGTATATATTATTATTATTTGTATTACAAATAGTACTATATTTCTCATAATGGTAATAAGTGCGATATATTGCATGGAGATGGAAAAATGGACAATAAGGGTCCACCTGACAAAGACCAACAAATAAAAGATTAAATGGTAGACTAAAGGAATAATGGATTGATGAAATAAAAAATCAATGTGGTGAAAACTGGATCACCAAAGCAAAAGATAGACCGATGTGGAGAAAAATGCCGGAGGCCTTTACCCGCATAGGGGTCCATGATATTTTGTTTTCGATAATTTTTTAATTTTTTTATTACTTAAAATTTATAGACCTTGAAATTACTAATTATGATTGGAATTTAAATTTAAGGATTAATAAAAATAGTATAAGTAGTTTTTTTTAATGCATGCACATTTATGCAATAATTAATGATATGATATACTTGTTTAAAATATATTATTCATTATGTAAATAAATATGCTATAATAATGGTAATTAGATAAATTAAAAGTAGGTGTTACAGTTAATGCACGTACAAGGTCTGGAATGGTCAAAAAATAACAAATTCACTCCCAAAGTGGAGCAAGTAAAAAGGATGAAAAGGGGAAAACGGGTAAAGTCTAACAATTTCAGAAAAAAATACTTTCCCGTGTTTCGTCATTTAATACGATATCTTTAATATAATTTTTCCATACACTGAACTTCTATTATCCTTATTGATTGCTTTATTATTTATTCTAACAACGTCTGCCAGCGGCCAATATTCGTAAAATAATTTCTCTTCTTGTAAAAGTTTCTCAAATGTTTCTTGACTACGTAAATTATTTCTACTGATACATACAGTTTTCGATGGCATATGATTTTATATATTTTTATATATTATTATTCATACAATGAATAATTTTATTACTTATTTACCTCATCGTGACTTGCTTTATTCGTATTCCAGGTATCCTTAAATATTGATTTACGCGATAACTATATATTTAAATAAAACTTTGACGACGACTGCTTTAGTTGTAGTTGTCAAGAAACTGCCTCAAATAGCCGATAACTATTTGATATTATAATAATGATTTTTAAAATTTTGCCAACGCCATCTATTGACGCGGACCTATGGTATTTTATCGCTACTTTTGTGTCGCAGATTCGAAGCGATTAATATTTGCTAAGTTGTTATCACTATGGTCATCCGATATTTATATTTAATTTTAAAAACAAGGCCAGATCACACGTCAACTGTGCTACTGAATTCAGCGATTGATTTATCGCACTACTGACAAAACAAATGTCTGTGACATATATATCTTTAGTACAGTAAAGTAATTATATCGTATCCTATCAAATATAATAATAATAATAATAGCCTTTATTCAGATACATTTTACATTATATATTTTATATACATTTAAACAAATTTCCATTTTAATCCAATTCTGGTGCATCTGTGTGCCCTTTTTTGGCAAAGGCCTCCTCCAAATCCCGCCATTACTCTCTGCACTGTGCCACTCTCTGCCATGTACCACCTGCCGTTTCTTTAATATGGTCAATCCACCTTCTCAGTTGTCTCCCTCTTTTGCGTTTGCTGTACCTTGGCCACCAGTTAAGCAGTTTTTTGCTCCACTTTTCTGTACCTCTTGCGATGTGTCCCACCCATTTCCACTTTAGCTTCTTGATCGTTGTTGTAACATCTGTTACCTTAGTTATTTTCCTTAATACTGTATTCTTTATTTTGTCTCTTCTTGTTTTCCCTATCAAATATAATATCCTACAAATATTTTTTAAAAATCGTGTTTGTCAGAGAAACAGAAAGTAATCTTAGATCAGTTCAAAGTCCTAGGCAGATTAATTCACAGATCGGCATGACGATTCAATCAAGCTTTTCGCACGCTCTTGATTGCTTTTCAAATGTGGATCTCTGTGAACGAAAAAGAAAAGTACGAATACATTATTGATTGTCGTGGTATTTCCATTTATTTTACTATTCCTTCTAATTTATTTATCGTACATTTGTATAATGTTTAAACTATACTTATATGATTTCGTATTTTGGTCATATGATGCGTAGCAGCGACTCCTAGAGATGATATGAGTCATTAGTAGAATAAGCGAACCTACTTCTCAGGGAGGCTCTTCTCATTCCGCAAGGAATCAAATCTTTTAAAGAGAAGGGGTTTTTCCGGCTTTTTCTTTGATTAAAAAGATTGGCGGAGAGTTTATTGCCAGTTCTTCTCTTCCGTTCTGCGCCCTTGATGAGAACTGGCAGTAAATGTAAAATTAGAAGCATTTAATGTATGTATCTTTTTTTTGACGTTCTTAAGTGTACATTATGTTACTTACATGAATAAATGATTTTTTAATTTGAATTAAACAATCTTGGGCACTCTTCTAGCAAGTGTTTCAGTGTATGTGTTGTGTGGTTGTCGATGTCGGTCCATGGTGATTAGTAACACCGAAGGTAAACGGTGACGTGGACAAAGAGATGGCCTGATTTGGTCAAAGACTCAACCTCCTAATACTAAGTTGTAAAACAAGCATAGTACTTACTATACACCTAACCACGATACTCGAATATGAGTTACCGACAAAGAGAGAAAACAATTTGTGGTGTTTTTGTTAAAATTTTGGTATCTAAACAACTATCTAAACTTTAAATACTTTACTTACAGCTAAACACTTATTCCATAGACAATAAAAATGAAGCTTTTGTAAATTATGTCTGTGCTGAACTGAAACTGAACATATGACATGTTAATTATTAAGTACAATAACATTATTAAATGCGCCCAAGGCGTGTCAATCGTGAAGCACTGAGCAGGTAATTGCTAGTGATTCATTTAATTTATAATGTACATTTCAAAATTTGTTTTATTTCGAAGACTATTGTGAACATTTAAAAATTACATGATACATTTTATACCCTTTACTGGCCTTATTTTTGCATGTAATGTTGTTGATAATAATAATAAAAATAATATTTTTCCACAAATGTAACACAATTGGCATTAATATATATTTCTTTTTTTTTGACGTACATAAGTGTACATTATGTTACCTAGTAAAAGCTATGTTAATAAAAGACAATACTATGTCACATGGTGTTTGAATACTGTGGTTTGAAATCACGACCATAGGTATGTCGCGAATTTACAATTAGCACCGTTGCGTTATTTTGTAAACGAGATATGTCTGTCATAAAATATCAAACAAAAATATCAAAAGGTAAAAAGTAATCTGTACGAGTTTAGATTGTGAAATTGAAATCTGTACAAATATTGGAAACGGGATGAAAAAGTAACGGAGCGCTTTTGGAAAGTTAATATAGTTATTTATATAGAATTTTTGAAAAATGTCATTATATATATTGCGAAATAAAGTTTGGACTCTTTTATTGTTTGAACGTAAGTGGCGTATACACGCGTTGTATCGTAGTGTGATAGTTACAAAGGTAGTTACAATTTACTTAATCAATATAGTAATAAAAAAAATATTAAAAAGTAATTTAATACTTAACTGGTCACTGTGGCAGTGTACCTTTAACGCTGGCAGCATTTCCTTGCTTTATTCCGATACTTATTCGCTGAGCGAGGAAAGCTCAGAAAAAAATAATTCTATTTGTTAATCACTACATATTATAAAACAAAGTCGCTTTCTCTGTCCCTATGTCCCTTTGTATGCTTAAATCTTTGAAACCACGCAATGGATTTTGATGATTTTTAATAGATAGAGTGATTCAAGAGGAAGGTTTATATGTATAATAACATCCATTAAATAGTGGAGAAGTACTGTTATTTCTGAGGTTTCTAATGTGATGTCGTAAATAATTACATTTTTTCCGCTTATATTGCAAACGCAGGCCGAACCCTACGAGTTTTATCAAAATAATGTACTAAGTATTGTACGCAGTTTTTCTGTAGTGTATTTAGTATCAGCATTGCACCCGTGCGAAGCCGGGGCGGGTCGCTAGTATATGTATAAATTATAATTAGTGTCTTCTTAACTGAATCAACCGCGTGACAGTTTGGTAATTAACAAGCATAATTCTTATATGTTTTACATTAAAAACACTATTAATTGTGCCCCTCGCAAGGCAGTGAAATCCCTAAGTAATAAAAATAGGATTTATCTATAAAAAATGGTTCTACTAAAAGTAAATAAGACTATAAGCATTAATTATTTCTTGGTAGTCAAATCAGCCATCTATGCCTGACACACATCGTTGGCACAACCATATTAGCATAGCGGTTTCCTCCACATATGTTTCTTCGATGTATAAGCGAGTGTTAACGGACTGAGATTTGTAAGCCGCCCAATCCACTAAGCCGAAACTGCACCCAAACTGCTCAAAAACTAGTCTCGCGTATAATTCATTTCCCACTTATGTCAACTGTAAGACATGCATTTAATATACAAACCGAGCTACGTAATACTCATAGCTGCTTAACCCAGTTACAAAATGATATTACGTATGGCGTAGTGTGAATGGACCCTAAATTGTTAAATTATTGTGACTCGGTGTACATCAAAAGAGCCGACGATCCGAAACAGTTAACTGCACGAAATGGGTTAAATTGACTGTTTTAATTTATTGAGGAGGTATTTAATATTTTACTTTTATCTTAGCGAAATCTGTGTTAAGAATAACCCTAAAATGCCCTTTAATTAAGTGTTCGTCATTTCACTAATTATATTTTTTTAAATAATATTGTATTTTTTTTTTTGTAATTTATTCTTAATTCTTAATTCTTTCTTTCTTTATTAGACACAATATACAAGAAAGTTTCGATAAAGCACTGGCCTCCACATTAGGACACTGTGTTGTGGGCAGCCAGTCTCTTCCTTTTCACATCTAAACAGTATTGCTTAATTAATTCTACATAACACATTTATATCTATACTATTTTTGTACAATAAGAATATTTTCTGTATCAGTATAGGACAGCTTAACAAGATATTGTTTAAGTTTTTTGGTAAAAGTATATAATGTGATTTTTGTTAGTTAGTTAATTTAAGTGATTTACGTTTATATAATTTTATATATGTACATTGATTTAACAATTACATGTGTTATAAAAAACAATGCAACAGATTACTAAATTATTATGTAGATACATGATGCTCACATGTTTACTGTACATAAGATTCTATAAGAAGTTTACAAAATATTCCTCATTTGATTTTTACAGTAATTTCCTGTTTTTATTGTTATAAAAAACTATTTTTGACGTCTTGCGTTTGCCTAATCTCTTGAACCAATATTGTCCATTTTTTTATTTATAAATACTTCGTTGCAGTAATACACAATTTAATACAGTGGAGGTTACTGGCGGAGTTATCGCTTTTGAGCGATCTCTTCCATGCAACCATTGTAAAAAAAGAGTTGAATTAAAGAAGTGCAAATAAACTAGTCAGCATAGTTTGTACATAACGGCTTCATATCTGAGATATTTCGATTTATACTTTGGTGATGTATCTGTCTACTTTATATTTAAAAAAAATAAGACCGCCCAATAACTTTGTCAACTATTATTCATCTGTTCTGTTATAAAAATAATGTGTATATTATGTACATATTAATTGAAATGAAGAGGTTGTTTCCTATGTACAATTGTACATATAATTATTGCTTATCTATTTAATGAATCGCTTTACAAAGCCGGGCAATGCTTTATCCATCATTATTAAATACATCACTATTGAATGTATATTACTAAGCGTCTGAATATCAGCCTTCAAAGCTTTCGACAAAATAAGCTTAACGCGATAATCTTTTTCTAACCCCAAACAAACCTAGGGCAAAAAGCAATAATAATGAATTTGGATATTTCCATTCCAGATATCGGATATGTGGGATTTATGAAGTGAATTTCTCTGAAGGTAGAAAATTATTTTACGGTACCCGAAAATTGGATTTCGCGTTTCAAATTTTGTTGGTAGAGTATGTTTTAAGGAGCTTTCAGGAACGCTTTTGGCTACATATGAGGTCTGCAATTTTTCCACTTAAAGTTTTTATATATCTATATAATTAATAATAATAATAAATTTAAGCCCTTTATTCGCTGACCATTTTAACTTACATGCTTTTCTTATTAACAGTAGTATTCTTAAATCTAATTTACATACCGAAAATAATAATTTATTATAAACCGGTCAGGTTGTCTGTCGACATAGGCCTCCCCCAATTGTTTCCACATCTCTCTATCCTTGGCAGACTTTCTCCATCCCTTTGGTAGATCGTCCTCCCATCTTTTAATTTGACCTCCTCGTTTTCCATTCCTTCCTCGGACACCACTCTATTACATCCTTAGTCCATTTTTCTTTGTTAGTCCTCATTATATGTCCAGTCCATTTATCGTCTAAAACTGTCTTTATAATTACTTATAGACCAGTGTCGATAATTTTTGAAACCAAAAAAAATTACAGTAGGATGAAACCCATCAGAAATGCAGGGAAATATGATCAAAATGAAAGGAAAAATAAATTACGGTCGATCCGAGTTCGGGAAGTGGGAGGGGGGTGACTTTTAAGGGGGAAAAATTGTTTATCTTGATTTCCGGCGAAACTACCAGTCTTATGGAAAAAAGTTAAATGGCAAAGTTGTAGGTCATAAAAAGATCTACAACTTTGGTGTTTACAATTTTTTCACATAACCTCAAAATTTAGGTGAAAAATTCAAAAAACCAAGTTTTTGGTTTTTTATTTATATCTTTTTTAAAAAGTTTTTTTTTTCTACGAAATTTGGTGAAAACTTACCTTATTATGTCCCAAATATACTGTAATTTATTTGATTAAAAATATTTATTTTTTCGCCTCATTTTTACTTAATATCAAAAAAGCACCCTTATTTTCAATCGAAAATTCTGACGTCAAAATTTCAGCTTTTTTCAAAAAGTTTGGGGGCTTTTTGTTCGTTGAAATATCTACTTTCTGATGGTGTAAAAAAAAATATACACTACTATAGGAAATATTATTAGAAAATGCAAAAAATTGAAAAAACCTCAAATTCGAAAATTTTCTTTTAATTATGTACAATTTTGAGGTATTTATTAAAATTTACACTTTAATTACTCAAAAAACTTAAGATTTCATGCTTCATTGATAAACGAAAAAATTGCAAATTAAAATATACTTCTATAATTAACAAACAAATAAGTTAATAAAGTTAATATTTAATAAGACATCTACAATATTTTGAAAAAGTTGTAGAATCTTCTGTAAATAATATTTGTAGATGCCTATTTATTGCTGTTTTAAGATAATTTATATACCCGAGTGACCTTCGGTGAATTTTGAATTTTTCTTTGAATAAAGTAAATTTCTCACAAATCACTTAGAGTAACTCAGCCTGCAGGTGTATTTTTAAAAACGATGTTGTACACTACTCTGTATCTCGAATACTGGCTAACGGTTTTTACAGCTGCTACGAAATAGCAGGTAGCAGTAAGGCCCAGACCCTCCTAGGTCCATCCCCACTTCTCAATGAAATAACTTACACTGGGCTAAAATTCACCGAAGGTCACTCAGGTATATAAATTATCTTAAAACAGCAATAAATAGGCATCTACAAATATTATTTACAGAAGATTCTACAACTTTTTCAAAATATTGTAGATGTCTTATTAAATATTAACTTTATTAACTTATTTGTTTGTTAATTATAGAAGTATATTTTAATTTGCAATTTTTTCGTTTATCAATGAAGCATGAAATCTTAAGTTTTTTGAGTAATTAAAGTGTAAATTTTAATAAATACCTCAAAATTGTACATAATTAAAAGAAAATTTTCGAATTTGAGGTTTTTTCAATTTTTTGCATTTTCTAATAATATTTCCTATAGTAGTGTATATTTTTTTTTTACACCATCAGAAAGTAGATATTTCAACGAACAAAAAGCCCCCAAACTTTTTGAAAAAAGCTGAAATTTTGACGTCAGAATTTTCGATTGAAAATAAGGGTGCTTTTTTGATATTAAGTAAAAATGAGGCGAAAAAATAAATATTTTTAATCAAATAAATTACAGTATATTTGGGACATAATAAGGTAAGTTTTCACCAAATTTCGTAGAAAAAAAAAACTTTTTAAAAAAGATATAAATAAAAAACCAAAAACTTGGTTTTTTGAATTTTTCACCTAAATTTTGAGGTTATGTGAAAAAATTGTAAACACCAAAGTTGTAGATCTTTTTATGACCTACAACTTTGCCATTTAACTTTTTTCCATAAGACTGGTAGTTTCGCCGGAAATCAAGATAAACAATTTTTCCCCCTTAAAAGTCACCCCCCTCCCACTTCCCGAACTCGGATCGACCGTAATTTATTTTTCCTTTCATTTTGATCATATTTCCCTGCATTTCTGATGGGTTTCATCCTACTGTAATTTTTTTTCGTTTTTTACTATTTTTGAAGGCTTCGGCACTGGTCTATTATGCGTGAAGCGGTGTTAATGATTGCTATTTTTTGGTTGTGCGTCTGAACTCTATCACTTGATTTTAATTTTTATATCTGCAATCAACACTTTCATGTTTAAAGAAAACTAGCAATATCTAGCTGTGATTTGATGCCCCTATTCTTCTGTCTTTTATTCTTATCTTCAACAAAGCCAAGACAGTTTAACTGTATCTTAGGTCCCAGTTCGTCAGAGACGAAAGAGCAAAGCCCATTAGGGCCGAGCTGGCCTATAGGCGCTTAAGGAAAACAGAGAAATTCCATTAAAAAAAACATAAGATGACTCATTGAATGCAAGATTTCGACACGGCTCGACAATTCTAATATCACAAAAACAAACAAAATATCTTTATTCATCTAGATAAGTACACTCATGAACGTCAAAATAATTAAATTAATTGTACATTTACATTTACTACCAGTTCGCAAGTCAAGGGCGTAGAGCGGGAAAAATGCCGTATCCCACATAATTTATTTCTGTTTGGTACGAATTGGTCCCCTCGTTAACCCTAAACTTGGAAAAAACTAGCCTAAAGCCCTAAATATACATAGAAATTGGTTCGATGGGTACTTTACTAAAGTTTCAAATAGAACAATAAGAATTCAGTCCATGTTTCGTTGTTATACTGTTGTTACTTCAATTTATACTTTACCCTTTGGAGTGTGTGTTACATAAAAATGAGGAGAATATTTGTTGAGCAATTTTTTTAGATAGCACTGAAAGAACGTAATCATATGTATAAGAATGGCAGTATACTGTCTTAATTACATTACAGATTCTTCTCGATCTCCAGCCGATCAGTGGATCCCAATTTAATGAATTTAAATGTTTTCTTATTATATAAATAATTTTATTTAACTACAAGTTGAGTTGCTGAAACTAAGTAAGTCTAAGTAAATAATTGAAACCTATTAAATTTAATTAAAAACACACATTACGTAACGCAGACATAACGAATAATCAACTTATCTTTACTTAAAATCTACCCCTAGCGCAGTCGTATTTTGGTACAACTAAATTTCAAGCCAAAATCATATAAACCGAAGTCGAAATACTTTAATCATATAGCCAATTAATAAAACAATTCACTTAAAATAAACAATAACTAACCTTAAAATAAATAAATAAAATATATTATTAAAATGGGCCTAAGGGCAAGATTCCGAAGATACTGGCAGCGTTCCTCCTTTGATGTCGATCTTGGATGCTCTTCATGTGATTTAGACTAAACTTTTGAGCCAAGAAAGTATTTAAGTATTACTTGTAAGTACTTGTAAATCACAAGTGTGTGGACACATAATATGTAGGATAACATACTGATAGCATAGCTCGAAGCTAGAATCTGGACCCACACTGGACTTTACAACGATTTTTTTTGTTTTTCAACTTTGCATTCTAAGCCCCGACGATAGGAACTATTTTCGCAAAGTCGCTTCTAGCAAAAATAAAGTCTACAATAAGGTCCCTCAAAATTACTAACAAATATTTTATTTAGCTTCTTGGGACAAAATTTAAATTAGAAAAATAATGAAAACCTAAATTGCGAACTCAAATGATATCTCAATATCATTTTTCTCTCGTTAATTATTTTTTTTCGTTTTTTTCTCAAATTACATAAGCGAAAAAATCAGTCTCTAGTTTACTTAGGATTTTATAACTTTTTTGAATTAATTCTCTTTTTAAACCAAATAGATTAATTTGCAGGTAATCTGTATTCTAGAAAGTCAAACTTTATCCGAAAGATTTTCATCATCAACAACACTGAACGTGTTTTGAGACAATGTTGTAAAAAGAAACATTAAATTTATCTATGTTCAGTGTTCAGCTCTATGGCATAAAGTCAGTTTTGATTGTAGTCTATGCATTTATGCAGAACACTTGAGTATCATTGTAATCTTGTTAATAAAGAATCATAAAGGCTGAGTTTTTATTTTAAATCCTAACACTCAATGGGATTAAACAGTAGCTGTTTCCCACATGCTTGTACATATCATATTATAATCCATAATTTATGCCTCATATCCGACCAATGTATATACATTTAGTAGTACGATAATGAGATGGCCACGGAAGCCTCATAAGTAATATTAAACCGAATTTCATCTAATCAATCATGATTCAAGTTACTTAACTATTGGCAAGTAATTGTTACTAACTAAACTAAATATTTGATCTTTAGTATTTTGATCTATAGTCTTTTATTAACATAGCTTTAACACATTTAAAGAAAACACTTTTTTACCGGATTGAAGCTATGTATTATTGTTAACTTATAATTATTAACGTCGGATAAATTTAAAATTGTGTTACATAATTATTAGTTTACAATAATACATCGCTTCAATTCGGTAAAAAAGTGTTTTCTTTAAATATTTGATCTTTGATTAATTAGTGTACCCACAGTGTACTGTGGAAAATCATTATGGACTGTTTCATATCAAAAATAGATAACTTTTTATATGTCAAGAAAGGCGATTGAATTTTGCACTCGCATAGGGCTTATAATAAAGCTGTTTTAATTTGCTCTTATTTTATAAATAAATGATAAAAACAACAGTTTAAAGAACGTCCTTTATTTTAATTCCATATCGATAATATAGAGAATAAAAAGTATGATTACTAATTATAGAAAATTAGAATTACTATATATTCTATGTGTTATATGATGGTGTGTATGTGAGAGTATGTACGGGAGGGTGTGCTGATGACGCAGGTTATTTAGCTCTTGATATTCTTAATACTCCTCTTAAGCACATTTCCCGATGTCTTAAATAAAAATGTGTGTTCAATATAAATATAAAATATTTAATGTTAAATTTTGTGAAATTCAAAGCACCGAGAGACTTCGGCAACTGTCTAAAGTGTCGACGAAGTTAAAAAACTGTCGTTTCTCCTCTCACTAAATGGTTTTTTTATATATATCGGGATCAAACTTACGACACTCGAGGATGAGAGTCGCACGCTGAAGCCCTTAGTCGCACTAAGCCATCGCTGCTCATCGATAGATATATTTTGAGAGAGAGTAGAGAATACTTTATAAGAGAAAGTTTTTCAGGTGAAAAGTTGCTCCTATCAGAGTGAGGTGAAATTATTCCAATACCTTTTGTAACATCGGTGTTCAATCATTTCTATCAAGTTGACTTACGTTCAAAGGCATTGTGTTTTGAATGGATATTAAGGGTCTGACAACAATAGATTTTTACTATTATACTATGTACAATGGAGTAAAAAAGATGAATTTGATATAAGGTTGTAGCCATTTTATGAAAAAATTACAACTTTCAATTGAAACTTCTTCTTTTGATTTAGTTTTTGTAGATTCAGTGAGATTTACGGTCACTAGGTTTAATAAATTTATTGCTTACAGAGAAACTTAGAATTCAAATATAAATATATAAATGATGTATGGGTTCTGTCCAAATAAAATTACGGCAGGTTTTTTTAATTTAGTAAAGAATAAGTTGAAGCTGGCAGCCAGATGATACTCCATCAACAGCCGTTGGGTGAGCAGGAACTGGAAGGATCGGCTAGTCCTGGCGTGTAGTTTCAGACCTTAGCGTAATTGTATTGTTATTTAGCTAGATGTATTTACACAGCCGTTTCAGACTGGCGTATGTCATATTCGGCTTTGGATTTCCGGCGAAACTACCAGTCTTATGGAAAAAAGTTAAATGGCAAAGTTGTAGGTCATAAAAAGATCTACAACTTTGGTGTTTACAATTTTTTCACATAACCTCAAAATTTAGGTGAAAAATTCAAAAAACCAAGTTTTTGGTTTTTTATTTATATCTTTTTTAAAAAGTTTTTTTTTTCTACGAAATTTGGTGAAAACTTACCTTATTATGTCCCAAATATACTGTAATTTATTTGATTAAAAATATTTATTTTTTCGCCTCATTTTTACTTAATATCAAAAAAGCACCCTTATTTTCAATCGAAAATTCTGACGTCAAAATTTCAGCTTTTTTCAAAAAGTTTGGGGGCTTTTTGTTCGTTGAAATATCTACTTTCTGATGGTGTAAAAAAAAATATACACTACTATAGGAAATATTATTAGAAAATGCAAAAAATTGAAAAAACCTCAAATTCGAAAATTTTCTTTTAATTATGTACAATTTTGAGGTATTTATTAAAATTTACACTTTAATTACTCAAAAAACTTAAGATTTCATGCTTCATTGATAAACGAAAAAATTGCAAATTAAAATATACTTCTATAATTAACAAACAAATAAGTTAATAAAGTTAATATTTAATAAGACATCTACAATATTTTGAAAAAGTTGTAGAATCTTCTGTAAATAATATTTGTAGATGCCTATTTATTGCTGTTTTAAGATAATTTATATACCCGAGTGACCTTCGGTGAATTTTGAATTTTTCTTTGAATAAAGTAAATTTCTCACAAATCACTTAGAGTAACTCAGCCTGCAGGTGTATTTTTAAAAACGATGTTGTACACTACTCTGTATCTCGAATACTGGCTAACGGTTTTTACAGCTGCTACGAAATAGCAGGTAGCAGTAAGGCCCAGACCCTCCTAGGTCCATCCCCACTTCTCAATGAAATAACTTACACTGGGCTAAAATTCACCGAAGGTCACTCAGGTATATAAATTATCTTAAAACAGCAATAAATAGGCATCTACAAATATTATTTACAGAAGATTCTACAACTTTTTCAAAATATTGTAGATGTCTTATTAAATATTAACTTTATTAACTTATTTGTTTGTTAATTATAGAAGTATATTTTAATTTGCAATTTTTTCGTTTATCAATGAAGCATGAAATCTTAAGTTTTTTGAGTAATTAAAGTGTAAATTTTAATAAATACCTCAAAATTGTACATAATTAAAAGAAAATTTTCGAATTTGAGGTTTTTTCAATTTTTTGCATTTTCTAATAATATTTCCTATAGTAGTGTATATTTTTTTTTACACCATCAGAAAGTAGATATTTCAACGAACAAAAAGCCCCCAAACTTTTTGAAAAAAGCTGAAATTTTGACGTCAGAATTTTCGATTGAAAATAAGGGTGCTTTTTTGATATTAAGTAAAAATGAGGCGAAAAAATAAATATTTTTAATCAAATAAATTACAGTATATTTGGGACATAATAAGGTAAGTTTTCACCAAATTTCGTAGAAAAAAAAAACTTTTTAAAAAAGATATAAATAAAAAACCAAAAACTTGGTTTTTTGAATTTTTCACCTAAATTTTGAGGTTATGTGAAAAAATTGTAAACACCAAAGTTGTAGATCTTTTTATGACCTACAACTTTGCCATTTAACTTTTTTCCATAAGACTGGTAGTTTCGCCGGAAATCAAGATAAACAATTTTTCCCCCTTAAAAGTCACCCCCCTCCCACTTCCCGAACTCGGATCGACCGTAATTTATTTTTCCTTTCATTTTGATCATATTTCCCTGCATTTCTGATGGGTTTCATCCTACTGTAATTTTTTTTCGTTTTTTACTATTTTTGAAGGCTTCGGCACTGGTCTATTATGCGTGAAGCGGTGTTAATGATTGCTATTTTTTGGTTGTGCGTCTGAACTCTATCACTTGATTTTAATTTTTATATCTGCAATCAACACTTTCATGTTTAAAGAAAACTAGCAATATCTAGCTGTGATTTGATGCCCCTATTCTTCTGTCTTTTATTCTTATCTTCAACAAAGCCAAGACAGTTTAACTGTATCTTAGGTCCCAGTTCGTCAGAGACGAAAGAGCAAAGCCCATTAGGGCCGAGCTGGCCTATAGGCGCTTAAGGAAAACAGAGAAATTCCATTAAAAAAAACATAAGATGACTCATTGAATGCAAGATTTCGACACGGCTCGACAATTCTAATATCACAAAAACAAACAAAATATCTTTATTCATCTAGATAAGTACACTCATGAACGTCAAAATAATTAAATTAATTGTACATTTACATTTACTACCAGTTCGCAAGTCAAGGGCGTAGAGCGGGAAAAATGCCGTATCCCACATAATTTATTTCTGTTTGGTACGAATTGGTCCCCTCGTTAACCCTAAACTTGGAAAAAACTAGCCTAAAGCCCTAAATATACATAGAAATTGGTTCGATGGGTACTTTACTAAAGTTTCAAATAGAACAATAAGAATTCAGTCCATGTTTCGTTGTTATACTGTTGTTACTTCAATTTATACTTTACCCTTTGGAGTGTGTGTTACATAAAAATGAGGAGAATATTTGTTGAGCAATTTTTTTAGATAGCACTGAAAGAACGTAATCATATGTATAAGAATGGCAGTATACTGTCTTAATTACATTACAGATTCTTCTCGATCTCCAGCCGATCAGTGGATCCCAATTTAATGAATTTAAATGTTTTCTTATTATATAAATAATTTTATTTAACTACAAGTTGAGTTGCTGAAACTAAGTAAGTCTAAGTAAATAATTGAAACCTATTAAATTTAATTAAAAACACACATTACGTAACGCAGACATAACGAATAATCAACTTATCTTTACTTAAAATCTACCCCTAGCGCAGTCGTATTTTGGTACAACTAAATTTCAAGCCAAAATCATATAAACCGAAGTCGAAATACTTTAATCATATAGCCAATTAATAAAACAATTCACTTAAAATAAACAATAACTAACCTTAAAATAAATAAATAAAATATATTATTAAAATGGGCCTAAGGGCAAGATTCCGAAGATACTGGCAGCGTTCCTCCTTTGATGTCGATCTTGGATGCTCTTCATGTGATTTAGACTAAACTTTTGAGCCAAGAAAGTATTTAAGTATTACTTGTAAGTACTTGTAAATCACAAGTGTGTGGACACATAATATGTAGGATAACATACTGATAGCATAGCTCGAAGCTAGAATCTGGACCCACACTGGACTTTACAACGATTTTTTTTGTTTTTCAACTTTGCATTCTAAGCCCCGACGATAGGAACTATTTTCGCAAAGTCGCTTCTAGCAAAAATAAAGTCTACAATAAGGTCCCTCAAAATTACTAACAAATATTTTATTTAGCTTCTTGGGACAAAATTTAAATTAGAAAAATAATGAAAACCTAAATTGCGAACTCAAATGATATCTCAATATCATTTTTCTCTCGTTAATTATTTTTTTTCGTTTTTTTCTCAAATTACATAAGCGAAAAAATCAGTCTCTAGTTTACTTAGGATTTTATAACTTTTTTGAATTAATTCTCTTTTTAAACCAAATAGATTAATTTGCAGGTAATCTGTATTCTAGAAAGTCAAACTTTATCCGAAAGATTTTCATCATCAACAACACTGAACGTGTTTTGAGACAATGTTGTAAAAAGAAACATTAAATTTATCTATGTTCAGTGTTCAGCTCTATGGCATAAAGTCAGTTTTGATTGTAGTCTATGCATTTATGCAGAACACTTGAGTATCATTGTAATCTTGTTAATAAAGAATCATAAAGGCTGAGTTTTTATTTTAAATCCTAACACTCAATGGGATTAAACAGTAGCTGTTTCCCACATGCTTGTACATATCATATTATAATCCATAATTTATGCCTCATATCCGACCAATGTATATACATTTAGTAGTACGATAATGAGATGGCCACGGAAGCCTCATAAGTAATATTAAACCGAATTTCATCTAATCAATCATGATTCAAGTTACTTAACTATTGGCAAGTAATTGTTACTAACTAAACTAAATATTTGATCTTTAGTATTTTGATCTATAGTCTTTTATTAACATAGCTTTAACACATTTAAAGAAAACACTTTTTTACCGGATTGAAGCTATGTATTATTGTTAACTTATAATTATTAACGTCGGATAAATTTAAAATTGTGTTACATAATTATTAGTTTACAATAATACATCGCTTCAATTCGGTAAAAAAGTGTTTTCTTTAAATATTTGATCTTTGATTAATTAGTGTACCCACAGTGTACTGTGGAAAATCATTATGGACTGTTTCATATCAAAAATAGATAACTTTTTATATGTCAAGAAAGGCGATTGAATTTTGCACTCGCATAGGGCTTATAATAAAGCTGTTTTAATTTGCTCTTATTTTATAAATAAATGATAAAAACAACAGTTTAAAGAACGTCCTTTATTTTAATTCCATATCGATAATATAGAGAATAAAAAGTATGATTACTAATTATAGAAAATTAGAATTACTATATATTCTATGTGTTATATGATGGTGTGTATGTGAGAGTATGTACGGGAGGGTGTGCTGATGACGCAGGTTATTTAGCTCTTGATATTCTTAATACTCCTCTTAAGCACATTTCCCGATGTCTTAAATAAAAATGTGTGTTCAATATAAATATAAAATATTTAATGTTAAATTTTGTGAAATTCAAAGCACCGAGAGACTTCGGCAACTGTCTAAAGTGTCGACGAAGTTAAAAAACTGTCGTTTCTCCTCTCACTAAATGGTTTTTTTATATATATCGGGATCAAACTTACGACACTCGAGGATGAGAGTCGCACGCTGAAGCCCTTAGTCGCACTAAGCCATCGCTGCTCATCGATAGATATATTTTGAGAGAGAGTAGAGAATACTTTATAAGAGAAAGTTTTTCAGGTGAAAAGTTGCTCCTATCAGAGTGAGGTGAAATTATTCCAATACCTTTTGTAACATCGGTGTTCAATCATTTCTATCAAGTTGACTTACGTTCAAAGGCATTGTGTTTTGAATGGATATTAAGGGTCTGACAACAATAGATTTTTACTATTATACTATGTACAATGGAGTAAAAAAGATGAATTTGATATAAGGTTGTAGCCATTTTATGAAAAAATTACAACTTTCAATTGAAACTTCTTCTTTTGATTTAGTTTTTGTAGATTCAGTGAGATTTACGGTCACTAGGTTTAATAAATTTATTGCTTACAGAGAAACTTAGAATTCAAATATAAATATATAAATGATGTATGGGTTCTGTCCAAATAAAATTACGGCAGGTTTTTTTAATTTAGTAAAGAATAAGTTGAAGCTGGCAGCCAGATGATACTCCATCAACAGCCGTTGGGTGAGCAGGAACTGGAAGGATCGGCTAGTCCTGGCGTGTAGTTTCAGACCTTAGCGTAATTGTATTGTTATTTAGCTAGATGTATTTACACAGCCGTTTCAGACTGGCGTATGTCATATTCGGCTTTGGCTAATAATTTTGCAACTGCTTATCACTAAACGTTAGACGTAGTTGACGAGTTCAACGAAAAAGTGTCGCGGATACGTGCCAGATATCCCCACTCCGTCAGTACAATCGTGGTTCAGATGGAGCCATCGTAAACTTGTAATTCTAGTCACCTAGATTATTCAGGAAAAAGATAAAACAACTCATATATAAGCATTTTATCCATCGTGACTGAAGTTTAACTTTTGGTATGATCACTTAGGAATAATTATTTTCAATATATTATTATTATATTACGTTTGTTTTGATATGACAGTCAAAATCTTCTCCTTCCGGTTCAAATATTGGTAATAACCAATGGTTGTTAACCACTTGATTTGGCGGGCATCTTGCGCTCCAAAAAGGCTCTGTCAAATGCACAGTGATTACACTACTTACAAATTCAATACAATATTTAAACTGCCTTTAATCAGCACAGAGTAACATCAATTAACCCAGAAAACCGAGTTAGACCTTGCAAATAATGAAGTGCTACAAAGAATTCGTGAAATAAAAATTAACAACATCCACTGTAATTTATACAATGCCAACAAGACGTTATTTACCTCAATAAACAAAATTAATTGTGTTAAATTACTACGTTGATTTTCCTATTCAAATTAAATGTATTTTTGCTGAGAAACCTTATTTATTTTGTATGAAAATACTGAGTTTTATAGCTAAGAATACATTTGTTTTATTGTTTTTTCGGCGTAGCATCCATAATCTGAAAAAATAGGTAAAGTATTTTTTTGTATATAGTTATAACACTTAGATAAATTTTACTTGTTCCGTTCAGTAAATGTTCGCAAATAAGGGAAGCAGACATATGTCTACGAGATGTTGGTACCATGAAACTGATGTTTGCGAGTCTCATCAGTGGGTTGTAGCCCGGCACCCTTGCACCACTTTTCAGTCCATCTGCGCATTTAACACCTGCTCATGCTCTGATGATAAATATCTTGAAGCGGGCATGGTTTAGACCCAGAAAGGCAGCTGATATTTATATATAAGTGTGATTATAGCGACACTATTTTTTTACTGCTTTAATAAGGGTTTGCATTTAAACTGAAACTCAAAAATAACTTTATTGGTAAACAAGTACACTTATGAACGTCAAATTATTTGTAATTTACCCCTTATAATTTTTATGTATTATGTTATTTGTTTTTTGTGCAGAGTAAGAAGTGTAAATAAATTACATATATTCAGTTCAGTTATACAATTTCCCACTTACTAACATAAATGTATGCGGTTCACTCATCGAGAATGAACGCTGTAGATTTTACAGTCTCAAACAATTAAGTCTGCCTGGAATTGTTTTGGATCCAGTTCATAATTTATTAGAATTTAGTTTGCCGAAATTATTTTAATTCATGATTTGGTACATTTCATATATGTTATGCTGTAAGCTGGGGTAAGAAATAAATATAATAGTCAAGGTTTGATGATTATTATGTCTTTGTGTGCTAAGCAATCGTTATAATTTTTTTGTAGCAACATGCTGGTTATGTTATAGTCTATAAGCAAGCAGCAAAACATTAAATGTACAGGACTAGAGCTGCATTTATGTTTAAATGGGTTTACAGCGTATTGTTCGGAGGCAGCAGAGAGCTCAAGATTACAGTAACGCTTACAGCGCGTTACAGTAAACTTTTTTGACCTGACAACGTTTTATAATTCGATGGAGCCGGCTGCACGCATAAAAAACATGACTTGCAGCGTTACCTCGCGGCGCGTCGTTACCTCTGATGCGTTCCATTTAATATCCATAAAAATATCTATCAAACAAATAAAATTAAAATTTTGTTTTGAAAAATGCAAGCATTCCATCAGTATTATCTTATGACGTCACGTTCAACTATCGTCTGTAAACCGTGTTTACAGACAAACGATTTTTAATTTGTGCCCGTGTATTGTTAGTAATCATAATAATCAAATATACAGTTTTTACAATTTTCTTAACCAACATAGTAATAATAAAAATAACGAATAAAATTAAAATTAACACGTTTGGTCCTCGTGGCAGTCTACCTTTAACGCTGGCAGCATTACCTCTCAGTTTTGTGATAATTATTCGTTGAGCGAGGAAAGCACCATCTATCCGTCACCGGTACTATCTACCAGGCACCAACTTAAATCTTTAATTAATAAATTATGTCTCTATAAACAAATATATTTCCTTATCTTTCTCTCTCTATCTGAAAATAGGAGATTTAATAAGAAGCATCCTTAAATTTATTACGTGATTTTTCATGTGATGCAACACGTCAAATTTTCTTGTAAAATGCGACGTGAATACTTTCCTAGAACTCAAAGGGAACACAGCTGGTTTAAATGTTAACATGAGATAAAATCAGATACGTACTGCCTCCGTAGCATAGTGGTTAAGATACATCCAAAACATGGTTCTTTATTCGATTCCGGAAAGAACAATATTTTTGTATGATACATTATCTTATTATATTGAAAGATGCAATTCAACGAAATAGAAATTTAACAGATTAACCTCTGTCTTTTCATTTTTAAATGCATTTAACGTTAAGACGGAAGATTTTCATCGATTAATGGAAAAAAAATTTTGGGTTAGTATACACGGCTTATAAAAGATGCAGACACAATTGTTTGTAATCTGCATTTAATTTAATAATTGTATATTAGAAAAGCAGTAGATACATAACACTAAAAGATCTCGTAAAACCCATACGAAAGTGTAGGGAAGCGAAAAATTGCAAGTCGTCGAACCGAAGCGGGGTTCTGCATGATAAATGAGGTGGCAAGGCGTATTGAAGGAATATATGAACATACCACATACTTTGCTTTATATAAGACATTTTCTATAGCCATCTGTTATATCAGTAGAAGTTAGTTGGTATTAGTAACCTAAAGTTTAAAATTTTCTATTGAAACCTGTGTTTTCTAGTGATTGTCTTCGACCCAAAAAGTCCACGGCGTGTGTCAGGCTCAGGAGGCTGATCACCAATTTGCCTATTAGATTGACAACTGTCTAAAAGGTTGTAGCGCCACAGGAAAAACCATGAGCATTAAAATGAGCGGCGTAGACTTCATTGCCAGTTCTTCTCTTCCGTTATACGCACTTGTAGGAACTGACAGAACTGACTTTTCTTATTGCTGTCCATAAGTGTATATTGTGTTACCTAAATGAATAAATGATATTGATTTTATTTGATATATATAGCTATAGATCAACTTTATCTGTGTACTAATATTTTTAGGTATTAATCTTAAATTGTAATTGTTCGTCATTCCCAAACACAGAATTTTCAAGCTTTCAGTTCTTCACGATCACACCGAAATAATCGTGGCGGAGTCGACAACACGTTTACAATTTCACTAAGACCACAATTTTAAACATAAAAAGATATAAGAAAACCACATGGTGTATGTGTGTGAGTTTGTGTGTGTTTTAGTTAAATGTTTTCGACACTGGCTTAAATCAATTGTTAGCGACTTGATTGAATGCCGATACTTAATTTACTGTCTAGAGTTTCAATTAACTTTCTGATTCAAGTTGTTTACTATCAAATTAGTACGGGACTATATGTGTCCCATTTCTGGTCAACTACGTATTGATCTGCCTAAAATAAAACAGAGAGCCGAATCTATCATCTGCTCTCATTGTATTATGATACATGCCTAACGCCTATTGAAATAAATAACAATATAGTGGCGTTATATCACATAGGTTTTTATTTCATTAGCTGATTAATATTTAGGGTTCGATCACACTAAATTATTTCTTAATACTAATTGACTATTTTAAACGTATAAACATAATGATAAAATAATACCACTACCGGTATAATAATAGATATTACTAGTCAAGTTATTTAGGATTAATTAATTTATTAAAATAACAATAATGTTTTTATACACAACAAACATTTCACTTGTTATTAAAGTTTATTGCATAGTGTTAATAGTGTAGAATTAATTAATTTAAAGAACTTGTGATACAATACCCTTATTGTGTAGAATAATAAACAATAACATCATTGTTTTGTTACGAATCGGTTTTCCAGAATCAAAGGTTTAAATATTGTTTAACGTCAACTTTAATGACAATTAACTTGGTGAAAGTTTCGATTAATTATTTGTGAATGTTCAGTCATTGACAGAGTAATATTTTTGACAGTACATTTTTAAACTATTCACGCTGTTCCTGTCACCCACAGCCTTTTTTTAAATATTTTATACCGTCAATGAAGTCTTTGATCAAATTTCAAATACTTTTTTTAAGTTTTCAACGACAATACTATGTGGTAGTTTATCATACATACGCTAATCCCCACTGTTTGTTTGTTTAAAACTATTTTTTGATATAACAGGGGGCAAACGGGCAGTAGGCTCATCTGATGTTGAGTGATACCGCTGCCCATGGACACCCTCAATGCCAGAGTATTCGCCACGTGCGTTGCCGGCCTTTTAATAATTGCTAAGCTCTTTTCTTGAAGGACTCCAAATTGAATTGGTTCGTACTAACTACTACGTACTAACTTAACTATACGTTAATTTTAATTTTGTATGATTAGTTCATTTTACTTTTATCCAAAATATATAAAAATAAAATTGCAAAATGCGATTAATCTTCAAATTGTTTATATAATGCAAATCGCAAAACATTGCCTAAAAGTTTAGATATATAACTTATATTACACGGTATTAATTTTAGCAAACGTTTAAAATCTTCAGTCGTTTGTAATTATGCACACATTGAAATACTTACTTACTTACTCCGCTGGCTGTGCGACCTAAAAAGTGTCTTGGCCTCCGAACTGAGAATCTTCCAGGAATCTTCTTGCTCGCTTTCAGCTGCATCAGGTCCTCCACACTTCAATCCTGCGGTTCCTAAACTACTGATGTCCTACTGCATTATATGCGATGTATTATATACAAGATTTTATTTGTTAATTTCAAACACAAAAGTGTGGTCAGAACTATTGTTGTGTTCGGAATATTGTTATGTTTACAAGTTTTCTGGCTTTCTATGCCTGCAATTGAAGATAACGCGAACTGTATTTTACAAAAAACTATGAAATGTATTCGGGATTTTATTTCCTACCGTAAAGTTTTGGCTTAAAACCTGACGCCACCCGTTCGTAAAATTGTTGGCGTACTGCGTATAAAGTTTTTAGTTAACCTGTTTTTTACTGTCAGCATTTTTGGGGTTTATTTTGAGTTTTGCGTGAAAGTGTTACAATTTTTTTAACGCACCGCTAGGCAGTGTGATTAAAACTCACTAGGTCGGAACGGAGTCAATTTTTTCATTGAAATATTTAACTTTGAATTGGCCTGTCATTTACTTGTAACACAGCTAACTAAAAATGAATGTGCAATTTATATTTTAAATTAATTTTTAAATCAATTTATTGTCCATAATACATTCTTTATCTCTACTGTACAAACATTACCAGTCCACATACTTTATATATTATGTATTTTCACACTTCTTGCGTGCGTATCTAATTTAATTTATTTTTCTTTTTTCACAGTGGCTGCCTGGAAGAGATCGCTCGAAAGCAATAGAGCCGCCAGCCCTCCTTTTCATTTAATCATGTATTTTGCTTTTACAACGAAGTATTAATAAATATATAATATTGTATTAATCTTTCTTGAGTAGTTCATATTTTAACACACACAAACCTTGAATTTATTACATTTTTTATGTAAATAAGGATAATATGTTACTGTGATAATCTATTTCGTCTTTTGAGTCCGTAATTTCATTGTATGCATATTTTCATATCAAGATAATCCTGTAAATTCAGTTGTCAGGTACGAATTGTGTTTGGTTCTTAAATAATTGAAATTTGCTTTAATATAATTTTATACTTCTGATAAAGACTTTTCAATATAACTTTAAAACTAAATATTTACTGGATGGATTTACTGTTAATAAATTTAATCGTTCTATTTAATTAACGGTCGTTAATTCGGACAAATGAAGGTATAAATTGTGGAAATTCCCGGACCTGGAACTCGCAAAGACTTAAAGTGATATCAGTTGAAGCACGTTATAAAGTTTTATTCAGACTTTTATATTATTCATACTTTAAGGATTGTCGTTGACGGCAGGTTTTTGCATCGGCTGCCTGTTTAATATCGTTATTCGAACTCAAACTCAAAATAGCTTTATTCATATTGGTAACTAGATACACTTCTGAACATCAACAAAAAAAAATTACTACCACTTCGCAAGTCAAGGACGTAGAGCGGGCAAGAAGACCTGGCAAGAAACTCTCCGTCACTCTTTTTAATCGCCAAGTTTGAATCATACAAATTGTATGAACAGGAGCATATCAATCCCAATAATTATAATATTTTCAATAATCGTCATATTTATTAAAAAACTTATTGTAAATTTTTAATTTTCTTTCTTTAGTCGCAAATCATCTGCCTTAATGGGTGTAATTAAATGTCATTATTATAATAAATAGTAAACATTTTTGGTGTCATCTTGAACAGAATATATCGAGTTTCTGGCATCAGGACAATTATAACTATTTGTAATTTGTGAAAGATCACATAAATGAAATAAAAGTAACAACGTGATTGCCGCTGCCAATTCAGGGTTTAGTTCTCGGGGAAACAATAATTACTGAAGACGTAAAAGACCTAATCAGGAATCCTACCGTTTAAGCTAGACAATAAAAACAAACCTTAGGTACTGCTGATAAAAAACTATCTTTCTCATTCGGTTACGGATGCAAATCTACATATGTAAAAACACATCACGCTGCATATTTATGTGTATGTATACAGGAAAAGAAATATATGCACGGCTAGCTTTGACCAAAGTGAATTTTAAAATATCTCAAACAGCATACAAAATATTTGGACACAAGTTAATAAAAACAATTTCCAACGGCTTCACGTGGAAACATTAATTAACACGATCTAAGCGTATATACTGTGAGATTATTCAAAAGTAATTATTGAAGGCGAATTAATTCGATAAGTAATTAAAACCAGTCAGGTAGCTTAGCATCAATATTAAAGATATTTTAATGTAGAATAATCTTTGGTCCTGTTTCTACTTCGCTGTTAGGCGTTTTCGCTACAATGAAAAACTATATAACATCCCAGACGACGCCAAAATCGTCACATTCATAAAGTGCAACAGGCTCAAGTAGCCACATGACTATGGCAAACGACAGAACTCCAAGGTAACTGAAATTACAACCTGGTAGACCGAGGCTGCGTTGTGAAGATGGAGTTGTCAAGGACCTCTGAACAATAGAGGTTCGCAATGGGTCGCGGGAAGCACTGGCGAAGTGTGCTTGAGAAGGTTAAGGCTGTATAACCATTGATGATGATAATTCTTGTATAATATAATATATCTATACTAGCGGATCCGACAGACGTTGTCCTGTCTACACGTCTTTAATTTCAAAATTTCAATTTTTAATAAGCCATTTTGATGAAAATTATTATTCAAATGTTATGACAATATCTAACGATCCAGCACATGGTCACACACGATATAACACAATGATAACAAAACTTTTTTTAAATTTCGGGACAGACTAAAATTAAAATTCGAATATTATTTAAAATTTGACACTGCGATGTAAGCGCCGTCTGTCGGATACAATGTAAAACATTCCAAAATCAACAACTAATAAATTGAAAATTAATTAAAAAAACATTGTCCAGCGGACAACATTGTGAATCTAAACCATTCCCAGATCCCCTTGAACACACACAAAAAATTTCGTCTAAATCGGTCCAGTCGTTTAGGAGGAGTTCAGTCACATACACACGCACACAATAAATATATATATTAAGATTTATCGAAGCTATGCATTAAGCACGCGATCATACACGTGATAATAGGGATTACACTTGCCTAAGATTTAATAAATTTGAGCGTAGTAAGTTTGAGACTGGGGTTGGAGTTTCGACACCAAAAGTTTTTTTTTTCATTTTGCAAAATAAATCAGTCAATAAATTAGTGGTGCAACAACCTTTTTTGGCGTGGGCATCAGATTTCTGTATCCGTTAAAACATAGTAATCACTAAGGGGTCTTTAAGAGAACCAAAGGCAACCCTTATAAGCAGGCATGTATGGAAATTAATGAGGAAGTCACATTATGGTGATCTTCAAACTTACTCTGAATTGTCTCCTAGAGAAGAGGCAGATAAATTACAAATAAAATTATAATTTTCGCTTCCGGGAATCCAAGTCATCAAGTTTTTTTCTCTAAAGACCTGCATTAATTATTTTTGGTTATTTTGTCGTGTAAACGTCTTATAAATCGATAAACGCCGGCTGCACACACGATAAACCGTGACTCATTGTCACATCCGCCTGAACCCGTCGGGCAAGCGAGAACGCGGAAGGAGACGCACGATCGGCCTAATAGATTGGCTTGTGATGCATTTATCTTCAGATATTAACAGATTGTTACTGGAAATTAATCTGTATAATTCAGTTTCAAATGTATGTTAATTTAACAAAACAATTTTTTTCAATTAACACACCTTTGCATTATAATGCAGTAATGCTATTACTGCAAAATAATTATAATAGTTCAATTTATAAAAGTATGCCTTTTTTCATCAGTATTTTCTATTTACGTTATCACTTTAAGAAATTGAATGTCTTATATTCAGTCTTTTCAACTTGTTTCAGCGTATCTGTAAGCAGGAATATATCATTATTAAATATTATTTAATAATAGCTTAAATCTAAAGGTAATCTAAATTTAATCAAATACCATGATCCAAATAGAGTGTCCATATTTTTACTATACGGAATTTATTATTTTTAAAAGAGCTGAACATGCAATACAGAAAATATTTACTTTTCACTTTGCAACAAAAAATGTAAGTGGTTTATATCTGTTAATGTAATTCATATTTAATTTACAATTCTCACGAGAAAAACTTTATGATTTTATTTATATGTTATTACATTAAAATAAAAACAAATTACGTGGAGAATTTTGTTAACTTTTAATATTTAATTAAGTAATTAAATTAACGTAACATTTTCATAAAATATACAAACATCATTATGTGTGATTGTAAATATTGATAGTTTTTTTTATACTGTATAAGAACTTTAATTTGTAATCAAAGTTCTAAACCAATTTTGATGACACGATGATGAGTACAATGCAACGCCTGTCGGGTCCGCGTTTGAGTGAAATATAAAAGAAACGTACACATATTTAAAATATCATAAAATTTATTTGTAGTTAATAATAATAATAATAAATAGCCTATATTCATTATAAGTACATTTTCTTTCAAAGTGTAAGATTTGGAAACCCTTTTAAGTAAAAAATACCTGTGTTAGGGTTCCCAGCTCTTCCATAAACAAACTTAATTACTTAAAATAATTACATTATTTAACCTATTTTTTTAAGTTAAATAATAGATAATCTAATAAGGTTTAGATCGTAAACATTGCAACAAAATCAATGAGATTTAATGATCGCTCGATTTCAATTCATTCATACCTACTAGACCTGTTGTTAAGTAGCCTTGGGATTATATATTTACAGACGTTTTGTATGGGAAACATTTACGAAAAAAATCATGGATTAGTAATAAAAATCTGCCTTATAAAGCGCCCAGTTGTAGTACGACAGATGTCTATGATACTTGTGGAATTTCGTATTCTGCCTGGATGAAAATAATAATAATTAATAATATTCATTTCTTCTTTCAGATATACATACAAGGTTATTATGATTAAACTAAGACGACAACATTTGGAAGTGTATGTGAGAGACTGGTCTCTGTAACCGACCTGAATGACAGATAGTAAGCCTTTCCACCACCGGACCGGAACACGTACAATCAGGTCATTGTCATAAGATGCAATAGAAGAAAATAAGTAAGCGCTAAAAGAAAAAAATTGCAAACGGAGTCGCAAAAATAAATTTGATGTGTGTGTGTGTGTGCAGTAGTCATTAATCCAAAATACTCCTCCGAACTGCATCTACCCAGTTTTATTATTATTTTCATTATGTGAAATATTTTAGCCAAACTAATTCATTAAAGTGTTCTAAAAAATCTTATCTCATTTGAAATAAAGTCACACTTAATAAATCCGACTTAATACAGAAATATAAATGAGGATAACGTTTCCACGACTAAGCTACAGCTTAACCGCTTGTTTTAGCTTAACTTTTTGAAATGGCTTACCGCATGCATTGTTTGCGAAGCTTTAAAAGAATGTTAGGCTGTTAGCTGAGTATTCTGACACCGTTTCTGTTAATAAACATCGTAGTTATCGTTAAATGAAAATGTATTTTACTTTCGCACAGTTTGATGTAGATGTAACTCTCAAATGGAGTATCCATTTTAAAAGGCATATGAACATACGGTAATATATTTATTGAAATTGTATAGATATTGTATATATTATAATATCATCAATATAAATGCTTGTTTTTGTAGTGGAATTCAAGTAGTTCGGTGTGCCGTCTTCATAGTGACTGCTTTAACATGCTAGTCTGATTAGTGCTCAGACATAGGTGCAAGCAAGATTCGAATGCAAGACCTCATGCTAGCGACACTATGCTTAACCAATGGACTATCTCATCAATTTTGTAACGATAGATATAAGTATCATCCTTATCAATCTACTACATGAAAATCGAGATCAATGAACATTCAAGGACTAGTTAAAATAATATATAATTGATTCCGTTTAATGACATATCAGGACAAGCTATATTGCTAATTAAGTTTTAATCAACGCAATTTAAACCGAAATGATTTCGCATAATTATGATTATCTAGGTTTTAATATCGGCTTCAATTTATACAAATATATTTGGATAAAGGGTTATTAAATATAAATTAATCAAATTATTGCCTTTACGTTTGCTGTACGTATGTTAGTGCAATGGTTTGAATTTACCAAGTGGTACCCCACATCCTAGGAAAATATTTGTGTAATTCGAATATTCTAGAATCATGTTAGTTTAAACTATCGAATGTGGTTATGCGTTCAAACCCGGGCTGTGGAATAGACATAGAACTTTGGTTTGAACGAAGACGGAACTAATATAATTTCCAGTATAGAAAAATTAAAGAAGGAAACAGAAATTGCAGATTTTGTTGCAGCGAAACTACTTAATCAGTTTTCATTCAATGTCAAAGTCAAAAATAATTTATTCATATAGGTAACATAATGTACACTTATGATCGTCAAAAAAAGAAAATAAATATAAAATTATTCTAATCTAATATATTCTTCACTTCCATTTAACTTTCATAGTATCGTAGAGATAGTATAGTCAACTTGCACGGGTGCATACCTCTTGTTCACATTTCTAAGGAAAGGAACTTCCTTTGGATAACATTTTTGTGTTAACCCACAAGCTCCGTTCCGATTAGAATAAATTATATGCAAATTCCCATTTAATATTAGACAGATATTTTTTCTGGTTTATTTATGAGATATTTTTTTTTTCATCCATTAAACACAAAACAGTTAAAAGTTATAATTTGGTATTGTAATCAGAAAATGTGAATTTTGTATGACTATAAAAGTGAGTTTATCAAGCTTTTTATCCCAAGTAAAAAGTGTTCAAATCAAGATATATGTAAGAGAGATAAAGGCGGATTACAGTTCCGAATTGATACGCCCCGTTCGTCTCTGTCTACAAACTTCGTTATCATTAACTGTAATAGCACATCCTATAGGCCGATGCGATGGGAATTAGGATACACATCAGGGTGTGAACTTAGATACGAGTAGTCTACTGTTTTCTAGCCAAATAAGAGACTCTGAAATAATACTTAAACTTAATTACATTAAGTATATACCGGCAGTCCGCTTTCAAGTAAAGCAAAAGGTATATTGATATTTTCGACCTCACCAAAGAGAATGTGAGGAAATATTTGAAGAAGCGTTCTTTAACTTTCTTAAGCGGTACCAATTTTTATTTTCTTTGATATATTAATTGTCGTTTGTTTCATGTAAAATTTAGTTTTATTTTATTCTGTTTTTAATTTTGTTTATTAATAGCCTTACTTACGTTTTCTGGTTTCAAATATATTGTTTATCTATGTTTTTTATTTGTATATTGTCTACGTGTTTTGTTTTATAATATGTTTTTTTAGCAGTAAGATAAATAAATAAATAAAACCATTCATTACTTAATATATTTTTAATAATTACTCTTAGAATAGATTGGGTACCGGGCGATTTTTCAATAAGATTCAAAATTAATTGGAATATTTAAAAGTTGAACATTCGTCTTTAATAAAAATGGTACTTTCACATACAAGCACATAATTTCAAAATAAATTGTATTCTTCTGTAAGTTAGAAAAAATTAACTTTGTTAAAAAACATAGACACAACAAAGTTATTTTTTTATCACGGTAGCCTAAATCAGACAGCAGCTAAATAAGAAACAGGTACTAAGTTCATTCTGATGAAATTTAATTGGTTAGACAAGTTAACATTACAAATTTCAGAAGATAATTTAATAAATAATTGCATATCCTCGTACTTAACAGACTTCTTCAAATAATTTGTACCCGGCTTCGGCAAGATAAGCAAACTCACTCGAGTATGGCGTGAAGTGGTGTGTTTGATTCGATTTAAATGATAAGATACTGTGAAGAGAGTTATTTTTATTAAGATATAGGTGATATCCTATAGGATATAGGATATCACCTATATCGAGGCAAGCTCCACCTACAAAGAAAAACCTATTCAGAAAAAAAGTTGTACATCTTAGCTATCTGTTTAGGATATCACCAAATCCATGGACTAGCAAATCCGGAAACATCTAAGAACACACGTTTTGTATTCCTAACCTTGTTTGGCCAACGTTTCTTTGTATTTTCCCTTCCTTCATAACAAAATTACCCAATCTTTGGATTCTCAGTTCATGATCTAAACTCGTGAATCACAGAATAATTACACTAGCCTAATTGGATTTCGAATCTTCAGAGGTCTACGTATCTTGGTAATTGGTATGAAAAACTTAGAACCACACATGACAAAATATATGATACAGATACAGACACAGCACATATACGTCCATTCACACACTGACGCATTGACGCATACTTAATATCTTATAAGACTTGTGTTTGATTAGTTAACTAAAACTACTTTTTCTCAAAACACTGTTTTCAACATGTATCATGTAACGATAGTTATCTAGTTACCACATGGGCTCCCTAGTGGACTAGCGATAGATGAATTTTGTGACATCATATTTCTCATGTTTGTTTTTATTTAATTATTAAATCGTCGTTATTTCGTTTACGTCTTATGAAATAACAGTAATATATTTTTAATAATACCGTTTAATTACAAATCCTTTAAATAAAATAAAACGTTGAATTACAGCGAGGATTAATACCACGCAAAGTAATTAATCCGGATTATTGTTTCGAAAAAATTCTCATACAATTACTACTACTACTACTTACTATTATTTTTATTAAGGAGTATTAGATTCTTATTTTTACTATTATAGTTTTTGGCCACGTTATTTAGCTGAGATCATAAATCAAGAAAATATTATTTTGTATTTAATATTTTGATTTATACAAGATCGTATAGTATTTTTGGCTTTAAATATATTTAAAACCAAAGTTACTGAATAATTTTGATAATTTCATTCAAATATACACTGTACGTCTAACATTCAAATTACGAAACAAACTTTACTGAAAGCTTAAAACAAGAAAATTATTGATAATAATCACTTGAAACTTACCCGCTTATTCACCACGATCACACATCACGTCACTACCACTTCACTTATCACTTCACTTTTCACTTCACTTTACTAAACAGACGAGCGTCCGCCCCTGCAGTTATCAACCAACTGGTTATCCACACGCATGCGTGGGGAAATCGTGAGATTTTCACAGAATTTTCCCAGCAATCTACGTAACATGGTAACATTTTTCTATCGGCTGTTTAGCTGCGAGAGTTATAGGATGATCCGTTAGGTGTTTTATTGTAAGCCGGATGTGGTGTGAAAATTTTCTAATTGCTGTTCTGTTGACGCTGGTAAATTAATTTAAATCTCGAAGTTTCTGCTACTTGTTTAATTTTGGCTTTACGAAGTAAATTTGATATACTGTAAAGCGTTTGAATTTATAGGTTTTCCATTCTTTCATAAACAGTTAAGTGTTGGAAAGTTTCTTGCCAGTTCTCCTAATCCACTCTACGCCCTTGACTTGCGAACTGGTGCCAAATGTAAATTTAGGATCAATGTAACATCTTTTCTGTTGACGTTCATAAATGTACTTGGTTACCTACATGAATAAAGTTATTTGAATGTTGAGAATGCATTGAATAAATCAATGAAAATGATGACAAACTCAATGAATTGGGTTTCAAATCGCTTCCGCATCTACCGTTATATCCAGATTTGGCTCACAGCAATTTTTTCCTGATTTCAGACCTCTAGAGAATACTGGCTCAAATTTTGCGTCGTTGAAGAGGCAATCGCCTAATTTGAGATTAAAAAGAAATAGTATTAAAAAATGTTATCGGAAAATTGTATGATCGTTGTATTACTTTAACCGCGACTATATCAAATCAAATTCTATTAAACAAATTATATTTTTTCTATGTCAGGCTACGAACTTTCTAGCTCACCTATTAAATATAATGCTTATCAATATTACAATCTTAGTGAGCTCTTACTTGCGAAGTTAATTACATGTCACAACAAGTTATTTTGAAAAATTTCGGGATCTTTTACAGATCTTGCTCATATTTTAAGTTAGTAGTTTGATTTTATTTGTTTCTGTTAACTCAAAACATTTATTTCGTAGATTCGTAGCAACCTCTACGATACTTTAAGAAACCTCCCTGAATGAAATTGTAATTGCTTTAATTTGGAGATAAAAAAAATATTTATTTCAAATGTGGGACCCTTTATTAATCTTATGATTTTCAATAGCTGTTCATTTATGACTAGGCTGGGCTAGTTTATCCTAACAACATTCGGCCGTTATCTTTGCTACGTTTTAAGTACGTAGAACTAACGTAGCACTGCGCAGCATGAGAATGGGTTTTATTGTATGTCAAAAAGTCAAAAGTCAAAAATAATTTATTCATATAGGTAACATAATGTACACTTATGATTCTAATTTTACATTTACTGCCAGTTCTCAAATCAAGGGCGTAGAACGGAAGAGAAGAACTGGCAATAAACAGTATGTAATAAGATAATTCAAATTTACCCAAGAAAAACTTCTATCACTTTTATTGTTTTGATCATAACGTATCATTTTAAAATATTTAAAACAAGTAAAAATATAGTAATTAATATTAGTTCAAAAACTAAAAATTGCGTACAGTTTTAATAGTGTGAAAATTGGAGATTTCTAAACCTTTATACTATGCATGTGTTTTCGACTAGATTAAAGAAAGATTAAGAAAAAATATGATTCTCACCTTAATAATATTGTGTAAAATCTATTCGTTTAATGTGTTCTTTGTAAGATATTTCTATCTAAACGTATAGGTGATTATTATATATATTAAAATTAGCAATTAAATAAAATTGCTAATTTTAATATAATAATAATTGAATACGGAATTTCTACTATTTTATTTCTTTTATCTCTGAGAAAAAGGTCAGATTCTCATCTTAGGCTAGGTGTCGCGTTACTTTTTTAATCATTTTAACAGTCTTTTATCTTAAACAAGTAGGCTTTAAGTTATCTAAGACATTGAATGATCGCGCTCATGATGGATCGGGTAGAAAGTAGATAAGAAGTTTTTTCCCACGAAAATAGGTGTGAAATGTCAAGTGTTATTTTTGAAATATTATTTTGTAAACCTCTACTTTCGTGACAATTTGGGTTCATTACTTGATGAAACAGAAAATAATCAATGAAGGTAGTTGAAGACCAATAATACTTTTAACGAATACTGGCGGAGAGTTTATTGGCAGTTCTTCTCTTCCGTTCTACGCTCTCGTGTTGAGAACTGGCAGTAAATGTAAAATTAGAAGCATTTAATGTATATTTCGTTTTTTTAACGTTCATAAGTGTACATTATGTTACCTATAAGAATAAATGGTTTTTGACTTTTGAATAAAGAATTATTTACTACAGGCACATTGACTTTGTATTACTATATATAAGTAGGCCGGCTTTAATAAAAAAATGGCAACCCACAAATTTCAGTATTTAAATTATTTTAAACCTACAAAGTAATAATATTAATATTTAAAATTAATACATATAAAAATAAAACAAATTTTAAATTGATAGCCCCTCTGTAAGGTTTACTAACTGTTTTACCCACTGATTAGCAGTTGCTGTTAACAATTTTCAAGAGTTTTCTAACACCACAGAACTAACTAAATATTTAACATTACAATAATAAAAATTACAAAGAAATTCACGCGCATTTTCTCAGACTCGTAGACGTGTAAAAACAATAGACAATTTACTTGAATAGTAAAATGTATTTATGTTTGATTATTTTCTATATATTGTACAATAAATGTTTATCACTCACGATGTTGATCTTCTACGAGTAAGTGGTAATTACGTACATAGAAAATTAATTTTACGTGTACTAACATAACGTTTTCTAACGAGAAACCAGGTTTTTTAAAACAATTTTCTTGTCAAGAATTAATTTAATATTTTAATAATTATTCTAATATTTTAATTAAAATTTTAAAAATGCCTTTAACAACATATCAAATTCTATTGGAAATATAAAAGTATTATACGTATATTATACTCAAAAACAAAACGAAAGAATAATACAATTGTTTCTATTCACCCCACAATCTCTTTTAATTCTGTAGTTAGGTATAAAATGTCGCCGGTGCTTAACGAAATTGCAAAATTTACATACGAATGTACTAAAAACCGTTATAAGGGCGAGAAGTGATACAAAACAATCCTTATTTACAACCGAAGATTGCTCCATATATCGTGATCTTCAGGATATTTTTTCTAAAAGAAACTGAAGCCAACGCTAATACCAGATCACCCATTTGACGTTAGACGTGTTATTCAATGAATTCTTGTACAATAATACCTTAATAGAATCCGATAATAAAACTTTGGAATATGCTTCTTAGGGATGAAGCTTTTGTATAATTCTTTGAATCAAGAGAGTTCAGATTTGGAGATCTGGAAACTTTATACTGGAAGAAAAATCTTGCTCCAAAATGTGACATATTCTTAAGTATTAAATGCAAGAGAAGTATTTAAAGAAGTTTAAGTACTTAATTATACTTGATAAGTTTTGTTTGTATGTATTAAAAAATAATTATTTAGTTAATTTTTTATTAAATACATTAATTCAACCATTACAAACTTTTAAGATAAAATAAATAAATTTTTTAACTCAAGTGACATTTGACTTCTTTTTGTTGATGAGTAATGGAGTAATGTTTTTAAGTTGTGCTTGAATTCATTAAACAAACTGTATATTTCATATCAGTTACAATAATATACATGTAGCGTAGAAGGCATCATTAAAAAAAATACGTCTTCAAATCTTTCTGTCTTTATTACCATGAAGGATTTGATACATAATAAAAAATAATTTTACTTCATAAGCATTGCAATATAGCCAGATAAATACAGCATAGGGGGAATCTATTTTTAAACTAATAAAGTAATTGAAGTTATGATTTAATAATGTTACATCATACGAACATTTGGGCTTGTACACACTCAAATTAAAGCAATTACAGATAGAAGGTAAGTGGATTCTCGTGTTGCCAGGTATTTCTTTGCGTCTTGTATTTATTTACTTATTTAATATTACATTATATTTACTGTTTTTATTATTATTGACATTTTATATTCACAATAAGATTTGTAAGCAAAATATGTAAATAACTTGTATTTTTCAGGCATTTAAATATATTTCATATAATATCTTGATATATAAAAATCTCCTGTCACGATGTTTGTCCGCGATGGACTCCAAAACTACTTAACCGATTTTAAATTAAATTGGCACACCGTGAGCAGTCGGGACCAACTACTACAGACCGTAATTTTATGTTACTTATAAGTCTATATTTTCCACGATTTGAACATGCCTCCAACAACCATTACCGAAATTAACTATGTCAGAATCCATCAAAGTGAACTCATAAAGAACGGGTAGAAAAGTTTCAATGCTCCTTTAACATTTATTTTTGAAATAAACAAATAATTTCCAGGCTAAATAAACAAAAGACAGTCTTTAAGTATTTCTGAACTTATTGCTTATTGATAATGAAGGCGTTTTAAGTTTAAAAATCCTCAAAAATTTACGAAAAAATTCCATTAATGTGAACTTTGTTATTAGCCTAACATCCGGAGTTTTTAACTTAAACGAACTCATTTTCCCTGTTTTGTATAATAATCATCGCGGATCCGTTTAAAACTTATTAACAAATTTTCCTTACTTCTAAATTTACAAGAGGAAAAAAGTCTGATTAGGTATTTATTGGACCATAGCAAATAACAATTCAGTGAAATTAGTTGTTTTTAATTAACCTATATTATTTTAGGTTTTTAAAATATAATTTCACAATTCATTAATTATATTTGGCATTATACTATTAAAGTGAATTTGGTTGCAACAATGAATTCAAAATTAATTTAACGAAATTAAAAATAATTTTAAATTTAAACACCCAATTCAAATATAAAGTTTAATGAGACTTAATCTTCAAAAGAAGTCACTTTAATCGCAATATGGCAAGATATATTATAGAGATTGCTTCATTTTTCTAACCGAAGTTTTGGTTGTAAGTCTAAGGTTTCTTGCTTTTTGCTGTTTATAAATAAACAATTTTGTGTGTAATGCTCAGCCGTCGCTATGCTGAGGAAAGTAGTTTAATGGTGTCGAATTCTGCACACTTAGATTAATGAAGATCTAGTCTTGAAACATGCAGTATGGAGCCACATTAATTTAATTGGTTTAAAGAACTTGTTTTTTAGACCTCCGGCGGAAACTCGGTCGGTAGGATCCCCGAGGCATGCGCGTCACGGGCAGGTTTCCGGAAAAGGGACCATTGGAATAGGAAAAAAACCGTTTTCCGATTATTTTAATGGTACTGAACTTCGAAGCCCCGGACAAGATACATATCAATATTAATCGCGGTCAAGAAATTCTTTATTAAAAATACATACACAAAATCTTTATTAATTTAAAAATTCAAATATTTTAATTGGAGTAAGTATTTAATTAATCACATAGGTTTGAACCGGAATCGGAACACAAATTATTATCTTTGTAGCCGAAAGCAATTTGTGTCTTGTGAGCAAGACAAAGTAAAATTTGCTTATCAGACATCGAACAAATGCAAAGAAACAAATGCTGTAAACGTTTATTTTCAAAAGTCTCATTAATAAGATATAGTCATAAATAATTTATTTTATTCTTCCGAATAAAATACAATGTGTTATTGTTTTTACCTTTGTGGTCATATTACATATATATATATATATTTAAAACTTAATATAACTAAGACCGATTTTTTATTCAAGCCCATGCTACGATAAATACCGACTGAATCTTTAACAAAAAATACATTTTTGTAAAAGATTCTGCAAAAGATATTGCAGCATTATCAAATTATGCTCGGAGATGATTACGAAAATCAGGAAGTACAGTGGGATGCAATTAAAATGAAATAAATCCATTATTTTAATAGTTGCAACTCCCACCGCTCGTTACAAGCGTTAAATAGCGTTATATAACGACAAGCAGATTTGTCTCTTACGTCATTATCTTTTAGAGCCTTAAATCTCGTTAAGCATCCGTCAGACTACAGGACGAGGGGTACAGACGAGTGAAAAAGTGTTTTTGTAATTACGTCTTTAATTCGTTACACTGTTGGAAAGTTGTTTTGCAGAAAATTTAAATCGGTTTATGTCACATACATTGAACAACTCGCCGTAACACGTTAGCCAAATAAAGTAATTTGTAAATGTTTTTAAGTCAATTCTATATAACTATATAACTCGATTGGGAGGCTAGTACTTCTCTTCCGTTCTACGCCCTTAATTTGAGAACTGGTAATAAATGTAAAATTAAAAGCATTTAATGTATATTTCTGGTTAGTCGACATAGCAGGACACCGAAGATACTGGCAGCGTTCCCCCTTTGAATAGCTAATCTAATTCTTTGTCCGAGGTAGCTGCCAGCTCTTCGGTCTCCTGTGATGTAGACTAACCTTTTTGATATTTCCAAGTGTACATTATTTTACCTACGTGAATAAATGATTTTTGATTTTGATTTTTTAAATGTAATTTAGGTATACAGGACAAAACGTGTTATATTTTGGTCTGTAATACTATGTTATTTATTACCAATTATGTTTGTACCAACAAGGTGTTAAACCGGTTTGTGGTAGTGTAAAAATGTGGTTTTTATCGTGACTGTAAGATGGCGCCACAACGCGTCAATGCGTGAAATGACGAGGCATTTATACGATCATTAAACGTCACTCGAGAATCCGATGAATTGAAATTTTTAATTCGTGTATAAATTAAGTAACAGTTGGAGTTATGAATCAAAATTTCAGGGCTTTCGTGTAATGTATAAATTAAGATTTTGGGCAATTATACCTTAAATAATCTTTTATTTATTTATTTACACATCGTTGCAAAGAAACAAAAATAAAACAATACATAAAAATTACAAGGGATGCAACGGGCGGCCTTATCGCTAACAAGCGATCTCTTCCTGGCGACCCTAGTAAGAAAAGAAAACAATAAATAAATATGATGAGTGCAAGAAGTGCATAACCTTAATCTAGAGAAAATAAAAATAAAAAACAGAATATTAATAACTAACAGAACTAAAAAGCTAAATACAACATTTTTAAATTAATCTCTAGTCATCCATTTGCGTTCGCAGGCATTGCTGGTCTAGGAAATGAATTCAGAACCTATAGATTATATGCTTCACTTTATAAATTATGATAACTCAGGGTCCTTCAAGAAAAGAGCGTACCAATTCTCAAAAGGACGGCAACGCACTCACGAGCCCTCTGGCATTAAGTGTCCATGGGCAGCGGTATCACTTAACATCACTTAACCGGCCCGTTTGACCCCAATTCTATAAAAACATTCCTTTTACATTAACGAGAGTAAGAAAAGAATTCTACTTTGACTTAAATTAAGAAGAAAAAAGAAAAAGCTACGTAATTACAGTACACAAAGTGTTTATTCTCTGTTGAAGTCAAAGTTTTTATAAAGACTAAGTGGACATTCACCAAGTATTCACAAAAGAATGGCGTCCAGTTTACAAATTAATTTTGTTGCTAAATATTTTTGCGAGTATTCTTCATTTAACGTTGAAAGTTGATTCAACAGATGAAAACTGGGAGTATTTTTATTTAGCAAACGCTACATTTTACCACCTATTCGAAATAGCTGAACTTTTTCAATTTTTATTTTAGATCAGGAGGCTAACAGGCTCATCTGATGTTAAGTGATACCGTCACCCATAGACACTCTCAATGCCAGAGGGCTCGCTAGTTGCCGGCCTTTTAAAAATTAGTACGCTCTTTTCTTGAAGGACCCTTAGTCACATTGATTCGGAAATACTTCAGTGGGCTACTGGTTCCACTGCCGTAAGAAAAAGCTGTGGAACGACAGACGTCGAGGTGATACGGGTGAATATATGTGTGTATTATATATTCAGGATGTTAATGGAGCTCCTTTATTATTGCAATGCGTTTCCCGTGAGTGGTTGTGCAGGTGTGGACTGTTTTTACGCCACGATACGTAAGCGTAAGATGTAAGGCACCCTGATAGCCCTTACATGGTTCATTGCATTGGATTGTGCATCGGCAGTGTGCCTTTGTGATTTTATAACCTTATTTAATATTTACGTCAATATTGTTATAAATATTTTATTACAAATTAACGTGGAATAAATTGTTTTTTCGTTGGACTCCACTTTAACTGTCTCGATTGACTACTTACATAGGCAGTATCATGAAAGTATCTAAATAAAAGATACTTTATGTGAACTAGTTAAAAGCCTCATTATCATACGAACTTACATAGCATGTAATGGAATTAGAAATAAAGCTATACACGAATTACGTTAATGAAAAGCAATCAGAGAACGTGTAACGCAATTCGCACTGTATTATTAATAGCTATTAAATTGTAATTATGTGATAACGATGTGTGAACAAGGATAAGATAGGTTGTTTACGGTGCTAGGAATTTTGATACTGCACGCGGAAGTTTGTGATGCTGTGCCACGAATTATTCAAGTTGTTAAAAGCAGTGTTGGCCTCTCAGCGTGCGAGTCATATCCTGTGGTCGAAGGTTCGATCACGGGCTGTACACCAATGGTGAAGTATAACATCATTAGGAAATGGTGGCGGCGTAGACGGTAGGTGTCAGACACAGGCTGATCATCTACTTGCCTATTATTCTTTATTTATTTAGTTATTTATTGTATGCATAATCTGAAATAGAAAAGAAGTTGGTGTGGCGGAAATGCAAACAGTTCACCAGGACGTCGAACACATTTATACACACATATATAAATCTCCTGTCACGATGCCTGACCGCGATGGACTCTTAAACTACTTAACTCATTTTAAATTAAATTGGCACAACGTGAGCAGTATGGTCCAACTTAAGAGATAGGATGGCTTAGATCTTTAATTATAGTCGCAATTTCATTTTATTGCAAATTATTTATTTATTATTTGATACAATTCTAACAGATGGCGCTGTATTAAAGTGCCAACGATTCTCATAAGCTATCTTTTACCTTTCACATCAGTTCTCCTACAGTCTCAGTCTACAGTTGATGATTTTTATTTTTATTGGTTATAAATATAGGTCATACTATTTGCTCATTGTGCCTATAAAACTCTATATATAAATTGAAACTTAAATATTTTGTTCGTCCGTGTCTTGGCGAAACTTTGAGGAAATCTTTTCAAGCAATGCAAATTTAACAAAGTAGCTAAAATGATTTTGGCTAAAATATATAAAATAAATTTTGGAACAAAGCCCGTATCTGGCCTATGCAAACGATTTTCGATTTCTTATACAATTACAAAGATATCAAACGGGAAATAAGGAAAGGATGAAACTTTAAGATTTACACTCGAATTCTTGCCGAGTGATATCTGATTGATCCGCAACATTTTACGAACCTTTTTGTTTTACGCCTTCGTCGAATATTTTTCGGTCAATTTACCAGTTCTGATGATGCAGTTCTTAATACGTAGACATCTTCAATTATTATCAATTTTCTATAAAATGTTTGGAAAGTCTAGACACATTAATTGATAAAAAAGGTGACCATAGCATTGAAATCTGCTTAAATTAAAAAATAATGTGGAACTCCTTTTGAAAGAGTACTTTGGAACAAGTGCCTATATTTACAACATTGTGTGTCGTCTTCTCTGTGCTGCTCTACGTCGTAAAAACTTGGACGCCGGCAGAGATTATGGATATCGAATACGAAATACAACCGTTCTGGAGAAATGCAGAAGAACAAAAGTTCTTATGAGGTTAAGAAAAGGAAACTTGAGTATTTCAGATATGTTTTACGAAACTCCAAAAATACAAGCATACAGTAGAAGGAAACTTGCAGATGCTGGTTTTGGTTGAAAACCCTTGGACAATGGTCATGCCAATTCACTAAGTCATTGTTTAGAAGCGCAGCATCCATAATTAAACTAGCCGTGATGGACTAGAAAAGTTTATTTTATTTTAATTTCTTCGATAAATTTACTTTTTATAATGTATTTTCATTTTATAGAACAAATGAGTTAATTTATGGGTCGATAGGCTAAAATAGATTCTCAATCCAATATTTATAAATATATGTCAGAGACAACGTAATAACACCACGAATCACAAATTTCAATTGCTCTCTAATCGGCACCTGCCCCAGATGTTTCCACTGACTTATTTTAAAATGGACGTCATGGTTGGGTCTCTGAATCCATCCCGATTTAGCAGATTTGCCAGGATACGGTTGAGGTACGATAAATATAATAAACAATCATTCCATACAAATTTTTATTTTATTGTAAAGTTGAATTTGAAAATACGAGTAGTTTACCTTTTCTTGGCATTTTATCTATTAAGCATTAAAAAAATAATAATTTAATGCAGTATTATTAAGTCCTAAAATAAAAGAAAAATATTCTGTATAGTATTGTTTTGTACTACATATCTTTGATAAAACCTATACTTTAAGGGATTTCAATTTGTGAAACAAACACAAAATTGACTAATTAATATTAAAGATCATTTTCAGATCGAATAGATTCATACTCCTGGAACTCGAAACTGGAGATTGACACTACAACAATTAATATTATAGGAATTAAATAGTTAAATAGGCTTTTTCTCAAATAACATAATTTGATTATTTCTAACCCAAATTATATTCAAGATTATAATTAGAAATTAATCACCAATATTAACAATTATTATTCAATTACAATATAATCCTTGTAATAGTTGAACAATTAGTCAAGATTAACTGGTAACAACGATCTGCTTTAGCTCAAAGTTGGATTAGGACGGATACGACGAAACCTCCATGTTGGCATATACCACAATTAGATTAGCTGTGTAGGTGGGTAATTTTTAAATCGCATCTAAAAGAAAATATAACCCGACTAATTTAAAATGACTGAAATGTACAGATTATATAGCATCTATATAATTTTATCATCTTAATTCTTAGGCATTCGGGGCTAAATAAGCAGTGTTGCTTGATCGTGGGACTCTAATCACTGAGGTCATATGAAACCAATGAATTTTCATTCTATGTGGACATTTAACACACGTACGAGAGTTTAGACCCAAAAAATCGACCAGCACTGGGTGTTGCAACAAATCTACTAAAATATTCTAGATAATTTTACTTTACATGTTTTACTGCTTTTCTGTATTTCTTTTCACATGAACTGCACTGAAACATAAGAAGAGATATATAATCTATCTCTCAACTTACTAAGTTACATAGCTGAGTCAAGACTCAGCTATGTAACTTAGTAAGGCGAATCGTTGTTTTTTTTAAATCTCAATAACTGAGCAATAAATGAGGTTAGAATGAATTATTTACATACGAAGCAGTGGCCTGGTGGCTTCTCTCTCATGCTTAAGGTCGTAGGTTTGATCCGAGGCTATACACTAACACCATAGGTTTAACATTTATTGACGACGCAAGGCTTGCCTTAGACCCAAAAAGTCGGTGGCTTGTGTCAGGCACAGGAGACTTATCACCTAATTACCTATTCTATTGACAAATCATCGTGAAATCTGATAAATCTAAGCCGCAGACCTGAAAATGTTGTGGCGCCACTGTTTCCTTTGCTTATACTAAGTATTTCTCACCCGTATCCATTTGCGATAATCGCCTCCTTTGCGGTTAAAATTCTATGTTCCTAAGTTTGATTTAGTATTAACAATATTTTAGGCGTTTGAAAAAATTGTTTGATAATTTAAAAAAAAATGCGAATGAACCCAAGCTCCAAGGTGTAAAGAGATATTTCGTGTCTAAAGAATCTTAAAAAAAGTTAATAAAGAAAACAAATTTCAAAGATCTTTTCAAATCAAGTTAAGACTAATACAATCAGGCAATGAATCCATTTGGCCGGGCAAAAACTAATTGTTAAGAAAACAGAGGCTCCTTCATTAGTATATCAGTGTGCAAGGACGACCCTAGTTAAGAGTCTGCTAATAAGAATAGTGTGACCATGAAGCATTTAATAAGATAGACTAGAGTATATAATTCATTTTTGTACTACGTACACAATGACGCGATGCGACCTACCTACACTTTTGTGTAATAAACATTGTACATATTATTAGAAACTAATATTTTTATTTTATTTAGCTCATTTTCGAATAATTCCATTGCACGATGTACATTACTACTCTACTCTAAATTTTCAGCTGTCACCTGTATTAAAGAGCGTATTTACACACCTATTTATTTTATTATATATTTTATTTGTGTAAATGTCCCAAAACATAAAACGAATGGTCACCTAGTCCGCTATTCATTAGCCGCAGCCCGCAAGCAGGGACATATCGTATTATGTTTCGAATGAGCAACGTCATAAGGTTGCCCACTTAATGAGACCGCACACACTTATCCACTTGCCGTATTCATATATTTGTATATCTATGTAAACTTTTTGGAATGTTATTTTCATATAAATCGTCAATCCTTCATCATCATTGGTCTATGGTCTATTCTATTTTGTCTTTCGTCTGTTGTTTGGTATACACGTTATTAAATTAACAAGATAGTCTAAAATAATCGAGTTCCTATGTGACTTTAAGGTTGACCAGTACCTATACGTTTTTTTTTAATGTAGATAGTTTACGAAAGCAAATAAACGACCGAATATATTTAAGTAATTAAAATTGATAATAATTCATATGTAAATGTAATTTACCACAAAGTCGCTGTCAGAAGATAGTAAATCAATAAAATTGATTACTTCTCGTTTGAATTGTGGCCGCATGCAAAAATAAACCTTTGTTTAAAAATACTTTGTATAAATTAACAATATTTATCCCACGATGGAATAAAATTAATTAAAAACGCCAATTCATTTTGTAACGTTGGCAAAAATGGCGAAGGGTGGAAGTTTCCACATCGATAAACAATGCTATTTTTGTTTGTCTCACCGAAAATATGTTTTCTATCGAAAATGGAGTTTTCACAATGACTGGAAAAGTTTTATTTAAGTTGAACTAACTGATAACCTCTATAATAAAAACACCCGATGAAAAATATTTTTTTATTGGTGGCAGTTTAAATCTTGGCTACACAATAAATTTAGTTAAAAAAGATATTTTGGGTTTGGCATGATTTAAACCCAAAAAATAATAATAAGAATGCAAAAAAAACTAAACTTTGTTTTTGAAGAGCTGGGAAAGCCAACATGTATTTTTTTATGAAAAGGGTTCCCAAATCTTACACATTACAATGCATTATTATAATGAATAAACACATTTTATTCTTATAATTTTTTTTTACAAACTATTGAGACATAATCTTAAAAGAGTTTCTGACATGATTTATGACAGTAAAAATGCTTCAATTTTATTCATGAAACTATGCCATCATTACATCAATGGTTTTCTATGACGTTTATACGTTAACTATCGTCTGTAAACCGACATTACAGACAACCAATTTGTTTAAATAATAAACTGATATCACAATAAGTAACAAGAAAGATTTACATATACAGACATTCGAATGAAATGTTATAAATAGTTCCGATATGTATGAGTTCATCATATTCTGTTCCGATGAGAACGTATACGAATAATAATCTATGGCGGATGACGTATAACTGTCAATAACAACACGCTCTCCGGGTCATACACAATAGTTTTACAGACCGATTGTCGTTGAGGAAAACGGGGAAATAATAAAAAAACTCGAAATCTTGACAAACGCTTTTTTGGCTTATAAATATTATTACAGTATTAATATTGCTATTAAAATATGGAGACTGGTAGTGGGAAGGTGAAATTTGAGAGACATATTTTTTATGACTAGACAGTCCTTATCACTTAAAGATAAAATAGTGTTTACGTCTAGAACAGTGCACGATTTCTTTTTCATTTGTTACCATTTTTTATGTAAACAACTATAATCATGGTAACAAGAAAAGTATAAGACTTCGCACTACTGACATTATTAAATAAAATTCTTACTAAATATTTGATAAATCTATATTATTGATAACTGATGGTATCTATAATGTTATTATTAAATACCCGTTTTTTGTCTGAATTATATTTCAATACATTATAATAAATCTATGACAAGGAATACTTACCAGTAGTATTTGGGAGTACATAACAATCGATTCCATAGTTTTAATAATAATCCAAGGCAAGACTGCCCAGATTAATAGTAGGAAATAATTTTTAGAGCTTTATTATGAAATGAAGGACCAAAATGGCTAGACTAGTTGATTAATAAAGAAATTCTAGAACCCGTTGGGTTACTCAATCATTCTAAATTAGGTTTGCGAGGGTCCTAGTAAAATATTGTGATTCGAGAGAAATTGAGATGTCAGAAAAAGGGTTGACAGTTTTTTTTTAATTTTGAAATAAAACTGTCTTATCAATATCACCTTCAGTTGTGTATACATTATTTATTTCATGATTTAGGTTGTATTGAATATACAATTTAGTATTGATAAAATTAGTTAGTTCTTGATAAAATTTTTTGTGACGCTAAATATTATTAGATATTTTCAAAGATAATAAACTCTCGTTGTATCTATGTATTTACAATGTTTTGTTGCGTATAATTTGAAGTTTATGTAGAGGTATTTTTAAAAATAAACATATACAAATTTATATTTAAAAAAAATTTGAACAGAAATATATTTACAATATTCTTAACCTAAATAGTAATAGTATGATTAAAAATTGAATATTAAAAAAATTGTAGCGGTGTATATTTAACACTGGCAACATGTGTATTTCCCTGTATTTCGATACTTATTTGTTAAGTGAAAGCACCAATTCTGGGGTCATCGGTCATCAATCATTATCTAACATAAATTATTTATTGAAATTAAATAAAAAAATCCCGCGAATTTACAATTGCTTCAGTTTCCAGTATTCTACTGGAAAAAAGTAAAGCAATTAATTTTAGAGGCAAAGTGAAATTACAAATAGACAAAACCCCTCCTTCAGCAGTTTCATGTCACCAATACGATTGTTAAGATTTTATTAAATCTACTTTTTTAATATATAAAAAGAGGGCAAACGAGCAAAAAGGCAGTCATCGCAGCCCATAGACACCCATTTTTAGTGGGTTGCCGGCGTTTAAGGGAGGAGTACGTTCGAATTTTGAATTGTTGGAGGTTATATCTCTCAGGGAAGACCCCCGCCGGTAGTTGATTCCACAGTTCGCTAGACGTAAGAGTCTGTTTTAAGAATTAATAAATACATTCTTTGTTTAAATCTATTTTATTTAATTTAAAGAAAAACGCATAAACTAAATTAAATTAACACATAAACAAATCGTGTGCATGTATTTTGTCTAAAACAACTAATATTAAATTGTTGTGTAAAGCTATCATTATATATCGTATACAACATGATAACATAATAAACACTAATAACTGCAATCTTGGTACGTCGAATAAAGAAATCACCTGCTAATGATGGGCTGGCGTATAAAACAGTATCAAAGATTATTAAATAATACACAATAAAATAATTTATTTGAATGTAAATGTAAATTTTGAAGTGTTTTGTGACTAGAAAATTTAGGTTTAATTTGATTTTCACTCTTCAATTAACACCGTAGACCAATATAATAAATGCTAAATAATGATATTTCAATTGCTATGTAATGAATGAATGCAATGTAACAGTTGAAGAGACTCTCGGGGCGTTACTCAGACGATTTAGGAATCGCCACAAATATAAAAATAGAATAGCCTGAGTAAGCAGAAGACTCGTACATTGACTTTAGACGTTTCGTTTCTGTTCTGTTATCTGACCTTAAATTAATAGTTTTCTTATATAGGGCGCGTTTCATGTACATCTATAGACTTCTTTTTTTTATAGAACAGGGGGCAAACGGGCAGGAGGCTCACCTGATGTTAAGCGATACTGCCGCCCATGGACACTCTCAATTCTATGTTTATAAGTGGGCAGGTATGTGCTTAATGAGTGCCTGGCCACACATTATTTCTCTTGGTTTTCTTCTTAGGGAAATTGGTACAATTTTACAGAGTAGACATCTGGCGCGGCGTATTAAATGTAATATAAGTTGTCATGTTTGTGTACGATAGCGCAACAAATAAATATTGTATTCTATCACATAAATGATAGTACTATTATACTGATAAATAAAGCAATTTGTGCAAAATTATTTCCTAACCATTCCAAAATATCAGAAATACACAACGTAATATTCAAGATTTCACTTCTGCCGGTACTCCCGGTGTGCAACCCGCCGTTTTTTCTTTAATCGTGATAGTATTTCCATGCTTTTTATCACCATATAAGCAAGCATCAAAGATTAATAGAGCACTTAGAAAATCCACTTATACAGTTGATTTAATACTGACATTGACAGATATCTATTAATTGATAAAACTTTTATAAATTAAATATAATTAAACAGTTAAGTATTACAAATCAATTCTAATATATCCATTCTTTCCATTTCTTAAATGTTGATTTCGCATCCAACATTTACTTAGAAAATATTTTTATTATTATGGGAAACAAGACGTTTCTACTTATTAATCTTTGGCAGCAATTTTCTTGTTGAAATAACGATATCAAACAACACCTAACTTAATTAACGCTTTTGTTTCTAGGGATTGAACAACAAAAGATATCGACTGTCGATATTATACAATAGAGAATGCGATACCGTGAACATTCCTTTTTATTCCTTTAATGCCCGTAAAATTCATATACTTTACACTATTATATAATAAGGAGGTTAGGCCATGGACTAATTATTTTTTGTAGAAATATAAATAACATTTCATTGATTAGTACACTTATAAGGAAACAGACACTGAAGGCTGCACACCATCAAATAATGTGTATGGCGCGCTCTCTAAGCGCTTAATGAGGTGCGTCTACATAGAGCGAGGCGGCTACGCGCGGCAATCCCGAGAATCCAGAGTGCGCACGGCAAACGAGCAAATCAAAAAGTCGACACGACGGCTCGAGCCCTCGGTCGCTCGCCCACGATTGCGCGCACGCTTGTATCGGCCGAGGTAGGTCCACAGGCTTCGCAATGTGTGGACGCACCCTATATCGATTTTTACTTTTTTTTATTTACGAGCTTAATTAAACGCCAAACACTGGAATTGTTGTAGCAGGGGCAAACGGCACGGACACAAACATACACTCTCATCGCCAGAGGGCTTACAAGTGTGTTTCCCGCTTTGTAAGAATTGGTACGCTCGTTTCTTGAAGGAATTTATCTCAAATCAGAGGTGGTCCCCACAAAAACTGCCCCGGGAAACGCACAGTAGAACGACTGACGTGGAGGTGATACGGGGAATTTCGTTATCTGCCCCGACGTCCGATTATCAAATATTATGATAAATAGACTCGTTTTTTCTTGACAATAAAATATATATAATAAATGTTAATTTGTACTCTTAAGGAGTACAAAATAAAGAGGAAAACATATCATATTACCTTCTTGTAAATACTTCCTGTTCTGTGGAAGCCGTTCGTAGTTTTATTATAGTATCTACATGTGTTTTTATTACTTCATACACAAGTTTACACTATTAAAGCAAATTGAAATTATTCTCGAGGCTTACATCACGGCCTAAGTGTCCTACAAAGTTATCACATTAAAGTGAGCACGAACTATTTGTCTGTACGTAATAATGCCTTGCGATGTAGGTCACAATGCGAAGATCTAGACTTATGGGATTATATTGCTAAAGTCGTACATCCAAGATAATACTTAATGACTTGATTATTAAGTTCACGGGATCAGAATGTGTTTTAACACTGATATGACGCGCGTAATGGCGTAAGACTTAATATACGTAAGATTTGAAGCACTCAGGTGACGTTGGGTAGTAATACGAAATCGTATTGTATTGGCACTGCAATTATTAATAATTCCTGTGGATAAGATATAGAGTTTCCCTTTGGGAAATCTTATGAAATAGGATGAAGGAAGATGTACGATTCTTCTAACCGAAAGGAGGAAGGATGTAGTGCAAAGACCAATGGTCTAAAGTTAAGCTCTCCGGCCGGAATTAACGTTTCAGAGATTGACGTTACAGTTATTATACATATATAATCACTACAGTCCCACAGTCCTTCCCATGAAGTTCGGGGGTCACCAATGTTGAGGAAGGAACTGATACGGTTCCTTCAGAGTTATTTATATTGTTATACTATTTTATTTGCCAGCCGTTTACACCAAAAAAATTTAGATCTAAGTCATATCGGTTTGTGTTTTTTTGTATTATAGGAGCCAGTTACATTTGCACATAGAATTTATGTAATTCTGCGCAGCCTAGATGAAGATTATCGAGTTATATACCTCTTAACCTGGCTGTATCAGTATAAAATATTGTAAGTGCCAATTAAATTTTCTGCAAACATAAATAATAATAACTCTGTGCATTTATTTTACTCAAAAACTTAATATTACCGTTATGAATAGTATGTAACTACAGAAATCGTTAATTAATCGCAATTGAATAAATTAAAAAAAATCTCACACAGGTAATTTTATGTGTAAAATACAAAAAAATATCGATAAAATTGCCACCCTAGTTACAGAATTATTAATTACTTAGCACCTTTATAACACGATGTTAGACAATCATTACACAAACAAAATGTTAAGATATCTGCTTCAAAAACTGGAAAATCCAGAGAGGCCGTTGCTTGGCCCAAACTTCAAGGCTCTAACATTTTGGGGTTTATTACTACCCGATAATATTTATAAAAAAATATTTTATCTAACCATGCATTTATTAGTAACAGTTTTTACTGCTACCGAATATATTGATATTTGGTTTGTTAAAAGCGATATAAATTTACTGTTAAATAATGTTAAAATTACGTTCTTAGCGACCGTTAGTGTCGCTAAAATAACTACGTTTTTAGCATGGCAGAAACATTGGAAAAGCATTATTGAATATGTAACTAAATCCGATTTAGCTCAAAGAAATAGCGACAGCAAAAAAGGTCTAATCAATAATTACACAAAGTACTGTCGGAAAATTACATATCTGTACTGGTCTTTAATGTACACAACTGTTGTTATTGTGATGGGACAGCCTCTGGTAAAATACATATCATCACCATCTTATAGAGAGAATGTAAAGAATGGAACAGAATCTTACATAGAAGTTGTTAGCTCGTGGGTGCCATTTAATAAGAATACAATATATGGACATATAGCCGCTTCTATATTTCAAAGTTACGGAGCTATATATGGGGGAGGATGGATAACATCATTTGATACAAATGCAATAGTAATAATGGTGTTTTTCAAAGCGGAATTGGAAATGCTTAGGATGGACTGTGCGGATATTTTTGGGAAACGAGAACAAGTGAATGATAAAGAAGCAAAACAGAGATTGAAGAATTGTCATCAACGTCACATTGATTTAATGGCGTAAGTACTCAAAATATTTTTATTATAACTATATAAAAAGTATATCCTATTAACACTAAATACCTATCAAATACATGACTTTTATATACCACTACTCTTGTCAATCAATTATATATTGAAGTATCACGTAATCATTTATGACATAATGTTATAAATATATATACACAATATTTCAAACGATAAAAAATGTATTAACTCAAAATTACTAAGAACTTTTTAAATACAAATAACATTTTTTTCATCAATTTATTATAAAGTTCGTTTCTTAACGTGTGCATCACGAAGTAATAAACACAAAAGCTAAACACGGTAGTACCTAAGAATGTTCGCACGCTTTAGCTTTTGAACTTTCAACTTAGATTGGCTTTTAAATTTACATCATCTCTTACTAACTTGAATAACAAAATTAGCTAACTTTTTTAAAACGAAAATTAAATTGACTTAAAAGATATCCTTCTCGTGAACCATTAAACGCAAGCTTTTTACAAAAAATCATAACTTCAATTCCAATTCCAATTTAGGAAACTTGTTTACACTGTGTTTCATTAACTTACAAACTCGTTTAAATTTAAATTTTAACGCTATACAGCGAAACAGTAAATAACAATTAGTAACCGTCAATAGAGAAGTGTGAAGACCCTTTGAGGTCCATACAAGAAGAAAATAATTTAATTTAGTGTCGCTATTGAACCCTTAATGATAATTACTTCCCAACCAACAGCCTTTGAAAGAAACAATAACAAAATTAATGAAATGTCAATTATCCTAGGTTTACTTTGCGCATTCTTGAAAATATTGCGGCCTCTCTCAGTTGAAAATGCAACTTTAACATCATGTAATATGATTCGTTTTTGATTATACCCAGAAGCATATGTACGAAATTGGAAGTCGTGCGAAAACTCAATTTAACTTCGACAATATCTGTTGAAATGTACATTTGACTGATAAATCTTCTGGTTCGGTTTATGGCCTCGTGAAACGTGACGGTTAAGACTTTGATCTGGGTAAACACTTTCTGCGCGATTGTACTAAGTACTTGAAAGTTTTTTGGCTAATCGTTTTACTAAGTGAACAAAGAACGTTTCGGTAGTTGATAGATTATTAATAATACATTTTGATTTCGTTCAACTCAATACCTAATTGTCAGTCGTCACAATAAAGGAACAGAGAATACAGGAAAGGTTAGACTCATAATTGTTTACATACTTTGCCTTACTGTATACATAGTTCACAGGACGGACTAGTTCAATAATACTACATATTAACAAACTTAAAATTGGCAAATATTGAAACAAATTCAAGTCTACTAATGCGTTACATCAAAGCCAAAGAGAAAAAATTAAATGACGAAAATGATCATCACTCAACAAAATCTTTTACGAACAGTAAGTTAAACCAATTTCTCAAAGTGAGTTGTGGATTTAAAATTATAATAAAGATTCGTTTCTCCATGGAAAACTCACGTTACAATGTAACCGTCCTACAAGCACAGCTGGCACCTTTTTTTCTATCGGACAGGGGGCAAACGGGCAGGAGGCTCACCTGATGTTAAGTGATACTGCCGCCCATGGACACTCTCAACGCCAGAGGGCTCGCGAGTGCGTTGCCGGCCTTTGAAGAATTCGTACGCTCTTTTCTTGAAGGAGCCTTAGTTGGTCCTGTTGGCCTCTTTCCATTATTTACCATGGATATAACATTTTGCAGCTTGTTATAATTCATTAACATCACTTTGATGGCTGGAAGTGTTGCACAGTCGGCTTCACAAGAGACTTTCTTTTGCAAACTAGCGAACTGTGGAATTGGCTCTCGGTTGGGGTTTTCCCTGAAAGATGCGACCTCCAATTTCAAAAATAGAATGTACTCTTCACACAAAGGCCGGCAACGCACCGGCAACTGCTATATAAAAGAATACAAAATAATCGTAACTTCTTAAGAGAAATAATAATTGTATAATAAAATCTCAGTTTCTTTTCGCCGTCAATACATTTTTAAATTAAGGGATTCGGGATAACTTAAAGCTAACAATAATTCACATTTAGTTTTAAAGTGTTTTAGCACCAAAGTGGTAAATTAATTAAGTAATATATATTATTTTATTTCATTGATATTGGATTTTTTAAATCTTATGGTTATAATTATGACAGATGATCCATTGATCTCTTAGAGTTGGGTAGAGATATAGGTCCTCTTTGCATCTTATAACGCGTTTACCATAGAGTGTTCAGAGGAGTTGTTCTAACTAACACCTCCAGTTGAGTTTCAACATCGGACGTAAAGGCAGAATATATATAATACCATCCGTTTTACCTGGACCGAAACCAGGTCCGTGAGTGACCATGGGTGGCGGAAGTAGTCACGGACCGGACGTTAACGTCAGGTGAGCTTCCTGCCGGTTAAACTCCTATTTCATAAAAAAAAAGATTTAGACTTCCTTTCTCCAGTCTCTCACTATATCTTCTTCCTTCTATAGAATCTTCTTTCTTATCGTTCATCCCTTTGGTTTTTCCTATAATATTTTTAAAGACTTTAAAGTCAAACTTTTATCTGTGCATATTCGACCGCAAGTCGAATATTTTCACAATGATTGACTCAATAAAATATTAGCAATTAAGTATGTCGCTACCTCACTAAGCCGCTTAATGTCGTTTGTGGACAATAAGCACAATTACCTACAAAAGAAAATTCACTGTCTTTCTCTCGTCCATACAAGGAATCTATTGAAACAATAAATTTAAGAAAGGTAATGATGGACCTATGAGTTTAATTTAGATAAGTGGGCTCCGTATATACGTATAAAAATTAACGTAAAAAATAATAATTGAGACACTTGGCTCGAGTTTAAGTTAGACATGTAAAATTTCCAGGTCCTCTTTAAAACAACATTATATCATATAGATAAGCGTTAAATAACAATGGACCAATGTAGTCCCTTGGAGCACAACACATTTATAAACTGTACTCCTATGTCATATCTCGCCGATAAATGAACCCACGAAAACTAAATTAAGCATAATTTAAACAAAACATAGGTAAAAGATTGTCGACGCCCAAAAAAGCAGTCGTCGCAGCCCATAGACACCCATTTTTTGTGGGTGCGTTGCCGGCCTTTAAGATTACGCTCGAATTTTGATTTTTTGGAGATCCATAGTTGCTTCAGTGCATTTAACTGTTTTATCATCTCTTCGTGTATGTTATGTTTGCTTATAAGTGCTAGTCACAATTAAAATCGTATTGTATTTTGTAACATTTCTTATATTTATCTATTGTATAATAATTATCTACAGTACCCCAAAAAGAATCCAATAATCGGATAATTCGGCAAAACCCCACTTTGATCGTGGGCCTTTATCCCTGTTTTTACTTCCCGGCTAATTCCTTAAAAGCCTTCTACAAATACGGCTTAGTTACAAATCTTCAAGATATTACTCTTATGTAATTCGAGTTTTTAACAAAAGAAGCTTTGAGATGGAAAATTGTAAATAGCTAATCCTTGAGACGGTTGTTCAATGTTTTGCGTTTATTTCAGTCATACTTTGGAGTACTTTGCGTAGAGAGGTTTTGCGTCATGATTTTTTGTTGTAAATTCGCGGTCCATATTATTATGTATGTATATTATAATGCATACTAATCCATGGCATGAGTGCTTGGTGTGGAAGTACTAAAACCTCACCACGCCATAAATACTCGCATTACTGTACGAACATTTTTGTTTCGTTCTAACTTAAGATAATACATACCGCTGATTAATATTCTCAAAGTAGTCGTTTATTTTTCAGGAATGCCCGGCTCTTCAACTCCTGTTTGTCACCAATAATGTTATTATACATGTTTGTATGTTCAGTGATGCTATGTGCAACAGCTTACCAAATTTCGGTAAATCTACTATTTTAGCCGTATTTTTTTACCTTCATTTAATCTTTTATGATTCATCGTGTGAATCCGATGTGATTTTCGATTATAACTTAATATGATTTTTAGGCAGAATCAAACCCAATGCAACAGTTTTTGATCGCAGAGTATTTGTTGTTTGGAATTGCGCAACTGTTTATGTTTTGTTGGCATAGCAACGACGTTTATTATGCGGTTAGTATTATTTTACTTTTTATAATACACTAGCAGACGAAATACATTATAGCGATTACGAAATTAAACAACGTATGAAAGTACTTCAGCACCATCTGCTGAGCTGATTTATGAATCTAAACCATCCAGAGCTCTACCCAAACGCATACAAAAATATCATTAAAATAGGTCCATCCGTTTAAGAGGAGTTCAGTGACATACACACGTACAGTACAATTAGATCAAACTGCACGTAAATAGTTTAAAATACTTAATTTATTGAATTTGATTAAGTAGTTTAAGAGTCCAGAGCGGACAAACAACGTGACGCTTAATTTATATATATTAAGATTATTATTGTAATCTCAGTTTATATATGTTTTAATATAAAAAAATGTTTAATGTATTGTACATATACAATTACAAAATTAACTATAAATTGTGCTCACAAAAGAATAAATGTCTTCTATATTAAATTAGTAGGCATATACGTGATGAAAAATTACTTGGTGCACACATTCAGCAACTCCATGTCATTTTGTCAACCTTGCAATCTTATTACTATAATGTTTTTTGACGTGAACATTTTTTAACCATATTTCACGATAGCTTAAACACGCGAAGGCTTAGACATTAGACATATCTGGTTTTTACATAGTTAATATTGATGTGAGGAAAACGGAACATAATTTACATTGCTATTTGTATATTCGCGGACGCTTGGCGCACGCATGCGACTTCTTCGGAGCAAAAGTTTCCCCGGAATTTGTGTGCCGCAATATCGTGAGCTACTCGATTGTGACGAAGTTACATGGATCTGGTTGACGGTGCATCTCTTATTTTTACATGCCTTTTTTCTTATTTATTAATTTTTAATAAATAAGAAAAAAAAATTTTTATTAATTATAATATTTTTTTCTAGAGTAAAGACCTAATGTTTGGTCCTTATGAAAGCAAATGGTGGGCCCGACCAAAGTCTGAACAGATAGATATCAGTATGCTAGTAGACCAGTTAAATAAAACTATAGTTTTCACAGCGGGACCATTTAATAATCTTACTGTTGCTACGTTTATCAATGTAAGTTTTAAAATTGAATATCTTTTCAATATAATTTCTTTAAAATGATTTCAATTACGTTTTCTAAATGAAAAAATCATATACAACTTATACTTTTCTTGGCCGGTAAGAGCATTGATGTCATGGTTACTAGAATTGTCAGTGAAAAAAAAATAACCATTATATGGGGAATAACTTGAAATCGTCTAGGGTAACTTAATTTTAATAAAATTAATTAAATTAATAAACTAGTAGGTATCTCTCTACAAAATACAGTTCTAGGCTTAAAGAAATGTGACAAAAACATAGAAAAAACTGGTATGATAGATTTAGTAAAAGGTCCTATTAATAGGTATAATATATTTTAAGATACCTAAGGAATTAGACCCATTCGATGGTTAAAACATTGTCATTGTAATTATTAATGCAAGGAATACAAATAAATACATTTTAGTTTGAATTTTATTAGATAGGAAACAAAAAGGATTCCGCTTCCGATTCCTTTGTATTTGAGAGCTAACTGACATTGTCAGTCTGAAATTCACAATGGCGACGGTTATACCAATTTCAGCCGCCGGTCAAGTTATAGTACGTGGCACTATAAAAATTTGCTATTATTATTACTATAGACTATTTAGTTTTTTTCTGTCTATTCTGCGTAATTTAGTTAATTCGTCACAATTAAACCTTATATTTTTTGAGTAAGGGATAAGTCTTTTACTACATAAATACAGCATTATTACACCTTTGTATCTTTTACGAGACTTGAATTCTAGTCACATAATTACCTTGATGGGTATAGAGATAATCGGGGCATAAACTTGTAACAGATACATAAACTTGTGGCTAGCTAGGTAAAGAAAGATTTCTTTACCTACATCATCGCTCTTCGGCAATATTTGGATAAGGCATACCGGTATCCTCATCGTAACCTTGGATTGACTTATCCAGGTTCGAACTTCGAACTTCGAACTCTAAAATAATCTATAATTAACTTTTCACTGTTAACACGTGCTTAGAGATTTCATCTTATCTAAGCAAACAAAACCCTAATGACGACTCAAACAACTTTAAATATTTAATTGAAATCTTAATCCTATCTTATTTCAGATTTTGAAAGGGGCTTACAGCTACTACACATTGCTGAACTAAACACAAGTTCACTTCACTTCATTATCATCATTTGCTTACCTTTGAGTCACAAAACACCAACTCATAGTGTTATTCTGAGTAGTTAGAGAATTAAGCATTTTCTATGTAATCTGTTCGCTCTGTAATTTCACTGGTTATATAATCCTTGAAACGCTTCTAATAAAATTGTATTAAAAATTAAATAGTTTTTGTACTGTATTCACTATTATAGTAGCCCATGCGGGGATGTTGGAATTTACAACAGCGTGGCTGAATATAATACTTACATAATATACAGGTCTATGTCTATGACTTTTTGCGTAATGGCAGTAGTAGGCTGGTAGATCAATAGACAGAAGGTCTGAGGTGGTACTCTAGCTGCTAGCTATTATTCTACGAAGAACGACTTGAATTCAATCTCTTTCCGAGCGGTGATCCCATTTGTTGCGTAGAGATGTGGGATCTTCTAAGATGCAGAGACCCCACACACACACAGACAGACTGCGGTAGACCGCAGTCACCATTGAGAGTGTCCGGAGGAATTGTTTGGATAAATGCCTGTTGGAAAATTTCACAGTGGTCGAGGCATAAGTATGAAATTACACCTGTATCAAGTCAACTTCTCATGTGAGAGTTTTCAAAGCAGTTTTTGAGCAATACCTCTATGTAAAACCATCTTCAAGATAACAGCGTACAGCTTCAAACTGGAACGTACTTACAAGCCTTATCGCAGTTAAATTTCCTTGGGAAGTTTCATTTAATATCATTTGCGACCTGGGAAGAAAAAAATTGTGAGGCAGTCAGAAATGTCTTACGCAAATAAACGTGTAATAAAAATGTCAACTTCGACAACTGTCAAAAAATTAAAGAAAAGATACCCATGTGTATATATATCTACGATATGAATGAATGGGTCACAGAATTCACGACATCTACAAAACAGTCGTACAAATAACATAAAAAATAGGCTAACAATGTTTTACCAGCTAACAAATTTCCTAACTCATACCGGACAAACAGACTATGTAAATCTAAAACGCAGGAACAAACTAAAGTTGGACTGAATCCAGCGTTTTAATTAATTCCTCGTATGCGCAAAAACTACGTAATAGATAGGTTTAGAGCATGTGAAGTAAGAGTTTTAGGAAAACGAAGGTAGGTTGATATAAACGAAAAATTTACCTTACACAGCCAGAAATAATTTAAAAATAGAATAAGTTTGACATATTAATAGTAAAATCATAAATGATTTTTTTTTTGATAATTACTCTACTCTCCTGCCATCGCGTCCAGGGACTTTATATATCTCAATTTTTTTATTTTTTTTTCAACAAACAAAAAAATTTAAATAAATACATTTCACTGCTACTATTTACAGTAAACATAAATGATTACTGTACCAACAGTTAAGTCGTAGCAAGAAGTTTATAGACTAAAGATGGTCTAAATAGACTTTTAAATGCAATATAATTTTTTATTTGTTAGTCATACCGCGGTGTATATTGATGCCTAATAAAATATTCTATAGCCTATGTTTAACAAGTATAATGAAGGTTTGTATGGTGAAAGAAATTTTCAAAACAGTCGAGTATTTTCAGAGCCTATTCAATGCAAATATAATCAATATATATATATATATATATATATCTATAGATCACTAATTGCAATGAAAATTTTACAAATAAAATCACGAAATAACTATTCTTGAAATGTGTGAAAGTATTGGGTCGCCTCAATTATTTGCTATTATATAAATACATTTCAATTAGGCAGAATATTCTCGCTGTAATGCGATGCTAATTCGCTGTACAAGAAACGCGCCATCTGCGTAAAGATAATTCTTTGAACAAATTTAAAAATCTCTACTACGAACCTATTGCAACCTCCTTCAACGTACATCAAAGCTGCCTCTGATAGACTAAAGCAATAATCAGAGCCATTCAAACGCTGTATATTCGTTTTTTAGTTAGAATTATAAAAAAAGAAAAAGTGGCATTACCACCTTTTTTAAATATGACTCTCAGATTTCAGTATCAGTTTCATGATTTGTCAAACTTATAGGTAAGTAGATCAGCCTGATGGGTATAAGTTACTTAATTAATGTCCTATAACCCCTAGGTGGGGAGAGGGCGTCCACAGCGAGTCTCCATCGCGTTCGGTCTTCAGCCTCGTATTTCACCTCGCTCCAAGTCCTACCGGCTCTCTTTGCCTCGTCTGCTACTGTACCGCGCCAGGTTTGCTTGGGACGGCCACGCTTTCGCTTTCCTTGCGGGTTTTAATCAAGCGTCTGCTTGGGAATATGATTGGAATCCCTTCGAAGTGTATGACCTATCCAATTCCACTTGCGTTTCTTGATCTGCTGGCTGCCGAGAACGGCGGCGCTCCCAGAGTTGCTTGTTAGAGATTTTTTCAGGCCAGTAGATGCCCAGAATATGGCAAAGCGGTTGACGAAGACTTGGAGTCGGTGTGAGATGTCTTTGGTGACCTTCCACGTTTCACACCCATGGACCAACACAGACTTGACGTTGGATCTGACTATTTTAATCTGGATTCGACGCGTCAACATCCGTGACTGCCATACAGGCCAAAGTTGTGCAATGGTTGCTCGGCCCTTGGCAATGCGTGAAGTGATGTCCTCTTCTGTACCTCCAGTTTCAGACACGACGTTTCCGAGGTAAACAAATTTTTGGGTATAAGGCAAGCCGGTTTTCTCACGGTTTTCTCACATCGTTCTTTCACCGTTGAAACGAATGACCGCATAGAAAGAAAGTCTATTTGGTGCACAGCCGGGGATCGACCGGACGACCTTAGGGATGAGAGTCAAACGCCGAAGCCACTAGATCAACAGCTCTAGAGGTAAAGTCTTGTGAAGTATTTATAGTCCGGCAATCGAGTGATAGCCTCCAGAAAAATATGTGTAAAAATTAAAATCCCAGTTTCTATTTCCATTAGTACAATAAAGCAACCACAGGTCATAGTATATTTGCTTTCAGCGTTAGTTAGCTCTTCGGAACTCGTTAGTGGTCGATGCACAATACATACGGTTATCAGATATTCTCAAGAGGCTTGTAGCAATTTATCGATCAGTTGGGTAAAGTTACCCTCCCTACGGTTTGACTTTGGATGGTTGTAGAATGAGGGTGATGCTCGTTTAAAATTTACTAAGATTAAAATAATTGTTAAACGCACGACGCTTGTATATATTTAGTGAAAGAGTTTTTTTCTTTTGTAATATTGTTAGAAAGAAGCGAATATCCCAAAAAAACAGTTAATATACAAAATAAAGTAATGTAATAACATTATCTTCGTTTTCAAAGGCGTACAGAAGGAAATGTTGACAATATATATGAAGCAAACATAATTACATTATTTAAACAATATCGTATCATCTACTCTTTTGTAAGTAAATAAAAATTATGAGCATTTAGTATCTTCTTAAATTAAAATATATACATAGCGATGATTTTCGCGTTTATGAGCTTACACATACTAATGATGTATCAAACAAGTTTGTCTAAAAACTCTGTTCATCAGAAAAACAATTAAATAACAAACCTACAGAACCGACTACACTCCTGGCTAATCATAATAAAACAGGACCGACCATTACACACAATTTTTTTTAAAGTCGCTCCCGTATGCACGTTTACGCTATTTTGCTTGAGAAATGTTAATATGTAGTTCAATAAATCTTCACAGCTGTATGTAGCTGCGTAATTGGGCATAACGGGCATCGCTCCCCTAATTGGATCGTTGATTTTTCCTCATATTTATGCGAAAGTATAGAAAACTTTCAGCGCAAACATGTACGCTCATTTCATTAGCAGAAATTTGTGGTTGAATGCTCATTTTTGGTTTAAATTTAGAGGTTAGTCTTGTATCTATGGCTAGCTTGTCTCCGATGTTTTTCAGGTAATTCCTTCGCTTAAGGCGCTCATGAAAGCATGTTTGCGATTTCTTGAAAATTACATAATCCATCTAAATACATAAAACATAGTCGTGTTAGTTTCACCACTCAAGATCGACTGATCGACGTAAGGTTATTTCTTTTTTTGATGGATTTTTCCGAATAGCGGAATAAGTAATAAAATATCGGATAAGTTATAGAATAACAATAAATTAATTAATTGATTTTACGAATACAAACTGCATTTGTGAATTTCTGTCAGTTCAAGAAGTTTCAATGTTGATGATGAAATGCATAACCAGGGTTTAATCTTGATCGAAGACATAATATTATGTTACCTCATCAAAAAATTTTCTATATCAGAAAGTGTTTAAAGAAAACACTTTTTTACCGGATTGAAGCTATGTGTTGTTAGTTTACTTATAATTATTTAACATAATTTTAAACTATTATAAGTTTACAATAATACATAGCTTCAATCCGATAAAAAGGTGTTTTCTTTAAATATGTAACAGCTATGTTAATAAAAGACAATACTATATTAGAAAGTGCTTTAACATACAGTATTGCAATATTGGCGCTAAAGAAAATGTGTCAAACTGACATTCTTCTTTCGCAATCAATAAAACTTTTCTGTATTTGCAAAAAAAGGTGTATTAATATTATTACCTTAATGATCATATAATGTATGATATAATAAATTAAGTTTAACTAAAGTTATTCCAATAATATTAGACTGTTAGGAGGATCGAAGTTAGCCAGGTCAGCTAGTTGTCCATAAAGTAATAAAAGCGTGGTGTCCTGAGGTCGTAGGTTCGATCTTCGTGTGTACACCAATGAACTTTCTTCCTGCGCGTATTTAACATTCGCCCGAACGGTGGAGAAAAACATAGTGAGGAAACCGGCTTGCCTTAGACCCAAAAAAGGCATCTTGCCTGACACCGGCTTGCCTTAGACCCAAAAAAGGCATCCTGCCTGACACTGGCTTGCCTTAGACCCAAAAAAAGGCATCCTGTCTGACACCGGCTTGCCTTAGACCCAAAAAGTCGACGGCGTGTGGCAGGCAAGAGGCCTGACCTTTTTCTGATTTACTTGCCTATAATTAAGTTTAACAATTGATCATGACATATATACAAAAATCTGAAACCTAAAAAGTTTGAAGCGTTAAAACGTCAGTAAATTCTAATATATAACAACATAATATTCCTTTGACAGTATTTTATGAATTTATATAATACTTTAAGCATGCTCTAACGTAAAATAGTTTGGAATATAGGAATTAATTAGAATGTGACAGCGTTTATTCGTGTTGCATATTTGCATTTCATTCGTGAGCTCGAGTGCTTAGTTAAGTGAAGCTCTGCTTAAATACAATTTACTTTTGACGTAAAACTAAAATGTTTATGTACATATCTAATAAAACATCAAAGATAAAACGGTTGTTTACAATAGCTTTAAAATAAAATAGTGAACCATATATATTGATTTCTCTTAGAATTAATTTTTGATCTAAATTATGCCGTCTTCGCTGTACGAATAAGTGATCAAGCCAGATTCGAATACACGATACGAGTTTCAAGATTCCCATACTTCAAACTGAATATCTGTGCTCATAGTTGGGGATAAAGGAAGTTGATCTTGCATTAAGCCAAAAGAGTACCGGAGAATACCATCTCACTTGAAATCATTTATAAGATTTTGAATTTACGATTTTAATAAACACTTATCAATTTAGTTGACTATTGAACAAACATACTATGAGAACTGGCCAATACACTTGTGGAGCATAAATAACATATTATAAATAAAGTTTGTATAAACTTATACAAACTTTATTTATAATATGTTATTAATTAATTGATATATATATTTAAAGAATAGTATATTTACCAAACTGTTGTTACTATTTGTAATAATAAAAATAAACCTGAACCCAACATGATACATACAGGCGACCAATGAAAATTGGAATAATAATTATAGTTAAAATACATTGGGATGTAATTGGACCCTTAGAGGATGGAACGGGCTTTGGTATGGAATGCTACTTGTGGACTTTGTGTGGAAAATAGTAATCTCAAATATGTACAGAGTTCCTTCAACTTCGATTATGTTCCCCTTGGAGAAGAGACTCATGCGCCGTGGGGTTCAAGTGCACGGGTGACAATTAAATATTTAAGTTGGCGCCTGGCAGATAGTACTGGTGACCCCAGATCTGCTGTTTTACTCGCTGTAAATGCTGCTTGAGTTAAAGATACAATAATTCAGACCAACATTTTGAAATTTGTTTCAATTTTCTATTTATTAATGTTTTTCTATTATAATTACTATGTAGGTTAAGATTGTACATACTGTATATTTTTGTGTTGTATATATACTCGTTGAAACACGTGATACTAAGTTTTAATGCTAAATATCTCTAAGAAATCGTTTAACATATCTTGAATAGTTAAACGTTTAAAACATTAACGAATCTTTCCCCAGAATCAGTTTCATTCTTTGCGAAGTACGGTAGTGGTTACATTCAGAGGCGTAAGCGGTTTTAATAATAATAATCCTACAACTATGTCTTAGTGACAGATTACATCCGTTTGTTTTATATTTTTTTCTTAAAGACATTTGACAAGTAGGGATACAAGTATCAGCCTTCTGTCTCTATGTTTTCCTTAACCGAACGATCGAGTCCTAGATGTGCACTTAGGTATAGCTAAGTCTTCTGGTACACCGTCGGGAATTAAACCTACGCTCGCCAAAACAACCTGAGCCGTAATAAGCCCATATGGCCATCAACGAGATTCATTAAGAAAAAAAACCCGACACATCATAGTTAGTCTGGGAATCGCACCCAGGACTTTTTAGTTATACTCAATGGGGGTCAAGTATTCAAGCAGGTATGAATGCTTGTTTTCTATTATACACTCCAACGATTATGAATAGTTTTTAATATAAACTCAACTCGAAAGATCTGGTCCATTGTCGCTACCAACGTTTGCTTAGTCATACCTTAAGTTGATATGCAAATGGAAGGCGGGATTCGATCGAGGGCAGGTGTGATTTTTGGCGAGAACTTGGTAACTTTGCCAAGTTTAACACTAGTTTTGAACTTACGAATGAAAAATATGACTTCCTGATATTGGAATTGATCTTAAAAACGTCTTTAAATCACGGATTTAACTTAGTAATGGTCTGGTATGGAGATTTTTTTAAGGTACGAGAACACTAACAATGTGTCGACTGTCTATTGCCAGTGGTATCACTTATATCAGCTGATAATCCTGCTCGTTTGCCTGTTGTACAAAAAATATATCAGAAATAAACTGTAATCTTATATTATTCTTCTATTATTATTATACTACTATTATTATACTGTATTGTTTATGAAGCTCGTGAAACAAGTGGCTGCTAACGCTTTTAATTATTATAAATTACAATCGATATTTTAACACTTTAATTAACTCGCTAGCTATTTATTTCTAACTAATAAAGTCAGTAATAATAATAATCATAAAACATAGATAAATTGAAAAATAAAACAATTTTTAAAAGTTTTGGTGCGTGTGGCAGTGTATCTTTAACGCTGGCAGCATTTCCTCGATGTTTTGCGATAAATAATCTTTGAGCGAGGAGCACCAGCTGAGATCACCAGTACTATCCACCAGATGCCAACTTAAATCTTTAATTAGCGCCTGTGCACTTGAACCCCAGGGCCAAAGTATCTACTCCAAAGTTATGTTAAATAACGATTTATTTCAATAATACACATGAATTTTATCCTCATTATAGAAAAGTTTGCACGTTATCAGAAAGCGGTATAAATATGCAGATTTTTCTTCGCTTGTTCACAAATTTGTCTAACAATAAAAGTTGCACTGTATTGTTTATAGGGGAAAACTAAAGGCCCTAGAAAAACCTACGATAAATAAGGGTTTCAGTGGCAACGGTCCGGTAAATCCCACGACTTAACAATACAGAGCAATGAGAATAAATTCTTTTTTGGCGTGCTACCAAATTACACTGCAGAGTCATTAAAAATGTACATTTTGCACTTTTCACTGTAATTATTGTTTTCCCGTGTCTCTGAGATGGAGACTTAAATGATAAATCGTTAGGAGAGTATGGAAGTAACATTGTAGCAGTGTGTTACCTAAGAGATATAATGTCTGTTACGTATGCAACTTGAACTGATACACTAAGATCAATATTTACAGAGAAGAAAAAGTCAAAGGTCAAAATCATTTATTCATGTAGGTTAATGTACACTTATGAACGTCAAAAATGAAATATATTCTACTAAAAGCTTCTGATTTTACATTTACTGCCAGTTCTCAAATCAATCACGTAGAACGGAATATAAGAACTGGCACTAAATCTTCTATTACTCTTTTTAATCGCGAAGTTTTTATTTTTACACAACCTCTGTAAGGAGCTCCAACCATTCGACCGTGTACCAAATAAGCCATAACCAAATTGAAAATGTCAAAGACGCCGTCTCGTATAGGCCAAATTTCAACTAAATACGTGTATAAAACTTTTGTACAGTTAAGTTATTTTTACAAAATTAACAGAAAATCTGCATAGCAATGTGATGGATTACAAAATCTATTTATTGTGTTTAAATACATTGTTAAATCATTTATATAACATTATAAGGTTTTCAGTGTCAGGATTACTAACTTTAGGATCCCAGATTTACCACTGTAATATATATCTAGGTCGATCTGATTTGATACAAAGAGTTTATTTGAAGTCATAATTCTGTATCCTTAGAACTTATTCTAAATTCGGCTTAAAATACACGAGTATTAGCCACAAAGCTTTATTCAAACGGCATGAATTCAGATTAATATAAACCCCAAACAAACCGTGAATAACATAAAATCTCATACAAGTTGTTGAAAATAAAATAGCTTTTTAAATTAGCACAATAAATTGCTTAATTTCACACCCAATACCGCGGTCAAAAGCCCATTTTAATAGCAATCGGACATCGGAGTTATAAAAATGCTAATCAAAATGTATTTTCAGCTTGATATGGAAATCGAATATCAAATACATTTCACTAATTGCTAAACAAATATTCGTGATAGTTTCAGTGCTAGTAGGTAAATTCATACAGTAACGAAAGGAATAGATCGAGTAGTTATAACTACTACAGTGGTAAATAAATTAATTTACTACTGTGTCTTCTGTGACTACTGGCCCGTGAAGAATTTATGGGATGTTCTTTATTTTTAAATCACAACCCATCTTTATCTTTGTTAAATTGATATATTACTTCACAAACAACGGTAATTAATTTATATTCTTATAGAAAGGCTCATAGGAAAAATACATGCTCACTCATCTTAAAAGTCTGTTCTGAGTGACGTCTGTTTTCTTCTTTTCTAAGTGTCCTGTATTTATATTGCCACATACATCAAAATCGTATAGAAACTACTACACCAAACAGTATGTACATTTTTAGTGCGTATCTACGATACGCTACATCACCCCCCTACGGAGACAGAAAAGCTAAGTAGACAAATGATAGTATGTAACAATAAAATAAAAGGTACTTAAAAAATTACACAACAAAAATTTTACATTACAAAGTCGCTCCAGGTAGCTCTAAATACGAAGCGTCGTTTGTTGCCATGTCGCGATGCTGGTGTTGATTGTACTTTAGCCATTTTCCGTCGAAGAGGTACAACGAAATCAGCCTGGTTTTCCATTGCGAAAGTTGGCTGTTCATCTGGGACAAGGAGTTGTCCTGGTAGACGTAATGTCATTTCTGCAACTGAGCAGTTCAGGTCTTCCTTAACGGCTGACCGCATACCCAGCAATACCAATGGCAACGCTCTAGTCCACGTGTAATCGTGGCAAGTTAGGGCGGCTTTTAGTTGCCGGTGAACTTGCTCAATCATGCCGTTTGCGCAGGGATTATAAGAAGTGGTTCTTTTACGCCTTGTGGCAAACATCAGACGATGGAAGTGATCCGAGTCGAACTGCGTGCCCTGGTCGGTTGTCAAAACAGCTAGGACACCGAAGCGTGGAATCCATTTCAGCTACTTCCTCAGCGGTGATAAAATGCATAGGCCAAGCTTCAGCCTACGTGGTCACTATCTATAGCTGTGAGGAGGTAAAGGTAACCGTTACTGAAAGGTGGAGGTCCAACGATGTCAATGTGTACATGCAAAAATCGACCAGATGGCAATTTAAATTCTCCTGTTGGCGCCGAAACGTGTCGCGTAATTTCAAGTTGTGAAACTAGTCAAAAACAGCGCGGCGAACAGGTGTTAAATAGGGACGCGTTTTTTCAGTTGATATGTCACAAATAATAGAGATATGTTTTGCAGGTATATTAACCTTAGAAAGTTGAAACTAAGATGGTAGAGAGCTCTGGATCAGACTCTTTGGACTTTTAAAAGAGCTTCATAATCTTTTTCAATCGATATTGTCTCTATGCGTGACATCGCGTCAACAACTACATCTTCTTTTCCATTTACGTGTCTGATATCAGTAGTGAATTGAGAAATAAATGAAAGCTGATTGAGTTGTACCGGGGTAAGTTTTTCTTGGCGCTAGGAAAAATGCATAAATCAACGGCTTATGGTCCATATAAATAGTGGCAGATTATGCTTCGAGAATGTCGAAAATGTTGGATCGCTTCATACTGTGAACAGTCCTCCTTGGTGCCAAATATGCACTTCGATGAATTAACGACGATGCCATATTCTGAGAATCCGCGGAACAATGAGCGAAGGTGCTCAGCATGCTCCTCAGGGGTTTTGGAAAAGACACCAGCTTCATCCTGTTTGTCGGGGTCACCATTTATGGGATCCTATCACGTCGGGGTCACCATTTATGGGATTGATCACGTCGGGGTCACCATTTATGTTTTGATCACGTCGGAGTCACCATTTATGCATCACGTCGGGGTCACCATTTATGGGATGTTCTTTATTTTTAAATCACAACCCATCTTTATCTTTGTTAAATTGATATATTACTTCACAAACAACGGTAATTAATTTATATTCTTATAGAAAGGCTCATAGGAAAAATACATGCTCACTCATCTTAAAAGTCTGTTCTGAGTGACGTCTGTTTTCTTCTTTTCTAAGTGTCCTGTATTTATATTGCCACATACATCAAAATCGTATAGAAACTACTACACCAAACAGTATGTACATTTTTAGTGCGTATCTACGATACGCTACAAACTCTAACGAGCAAGTTTGGGAGCGCTACCCTATAGTAACTATAGGTCATATTAATCTACCACTGTAGTAGTTAATAACTACTCCTTCTATTCTACAGTAAAATAATTTTGGTTCTGTCGAAAAAAAAATTGCAAACACTAGATAATTTATTTGAATTATTTGCCTTCACTTGGAGTAAATAAAAAAAAACTGTTATCGCGATTCTCATCAATCTTTCTTTTATATTTATCTCATTGGAATTTCTTCAGAAGACCATCCATTAATAAGCTTATTATTTCTATTATCAAATCTGCGACGTAACTTAATTGGCTTACGAAAACAGAATAGTTATTCAAATCTGCCCGCAAAATAACAATACAGAATTCCCCGTTGTATTGTTTGGTATACCTTTTATTGTATAGTTATAGCGTACTTTGATTTGCGTGAAATATTGTTAGGTATAAAAGGGGAGAATGTACTACAATTTCACTATATACAGGATTGTGCTTACTGATACTAATAAAAAAAATAGGTCTTCTTGAACACAGGTTAACTCCATGTTGAGGTAGAGTGAAAGACCTTTTTGAAGTTTTCAAGGATTTGTAAATCTCCAAAAAGGGAGTACATAGATTCTATACTCAGGTTATTCAGAGAGATTGACAATGTTGTCATTGGCATTAATTATCTTAACCTAGAAAGTTTTCTGTCCTGTCCCTGTGGCAGTGTATCTTTAACTCTGGCAGCATTTCCTCCCTGTACTTGACGGAATAAACACCAACTCTGAGGTCACCGATGCTCTCTGTCTATGTCGGTATCAATGGGTAAATTCACTAGGTTTATAAATTTTCAACTTTGTCTTGGGTGTAGTATGATACAAGGTTACAAGAGGGACATTGCTATCGTTATATTTTTCAAGGTCCTTAAAGGTAGGTTATTTAATACGGTAATGTAGAGACTGCGGCCGCGAGTGCCAAATAATCACACTTGGCGTGGGAAGCGGTTGCAATTACTAGCAATGCCGCCAGCGCAGTAGTATTAAGTTACTGTAAAAATAGAAAATCATAATAAAACCTTCATCAATTTCTCGTTATTTGTACTAGTGTACAGTGTGTATAGAGTGGTACACTTACCTACCTATCTACATCTTAGCGATCCACACTATGTTTTCATTTTATTAATAATAATAATAATAAAGCCCGTTTCATTTCCAATCATGATAAAAAAGATAAAATTTAGCTTATATTTTCTACATTTTATACACTATGTATTTATCTTGTTATATGTCCTATATCTTAGATAAATACAGTACCGTCGATCCCTTCGCCACGAACCCCTTCGCGGGTAAAGGTCTCCTCTAGCTTTTTCCAACTGATTCCGTCCATGACTTTCTTTCTTCATACACTTCCTGTTGTCACTTCTATTTCTTCTATCCACTTTATCTTAGGCACCCTCTTCTCCTTCTTCCCCATGATCCTTATCATACAGTTGTCTTTAAACTCCACCTTTGTATCTTGCTACATGCCCCGCCCATTGCCACTTCTGTTTAATACATTTTGTTAGGCATTTTTTGGTTTTCGTCTTATTTTTTCGCTTTTAATTTTATGTATTTTTCTTATTTGCTTACTGGCATGCTATTTTGCAAGTTTTGAAGCCGTTTCTCATTTTATTTAATCATACGGTAAATATTAACAAAATAAAAAAACGCGCTTTATGATGTGTCTGGATGTAATTATAAAAGGATGTCTATTTATTACATTCTATGAACAGGCCCAGCATGGTTATATATTTCTTGAAACAAGCGTCAACCCAACTTGTCCGGTACCTCCAGAGGGCTTGTTAACTCGGACAGAAGTTACAGTGGATGGTTTTATGCTATAATTTCCATTTATATTCGATAATAATTACAATAGGTTAAGGTTAGCGGAAGATAAAAAAGCTCTATATAACTCCATGAAAAAACAAACTCATGTACACAAAACATTGCAAGTGAGTAAAAAAAATGAATAACTTATCGTAAATAGTCCGGCTTGGAAGAATAAACGATTGGAAAAGTTTGGCGCATCCTTTAGGTTTTAGTGGATAGAGTTGTAAATATTAAGTTTTTGTCGCGCATAATCTCAGCTGAAGTAAAATACCGCAGGGATATGCGTAAAAATAAATAAAGGAAATCCCAAACGCCCTAAGATAAGTTAAGAACAGAACATTGGAAGCGACAAGAAGTATCAGTTGCTTTCTAGAAATGAAGACTACAAAGAATAAGCCATAGCATTTATTGAAGAAAATAAAAAAAATAGATTTATTTTAAGAAAATTGTACACGATTTTATATTAATCAACTAATTAACTTATTAGTTACAACGAATATTGCGTCTTTCATAAATATGTTTGTAAAGTCCAATAAACATAAACTATTAAGTTTTCATGTATTTAGTCAAGATTCCATATTCTTTATATATTAAATAAACATGATGACACATTACATGATCTGTATCATGTAATGATCCGTTTAATGATCGTTTGTGAATGTAATAGGCAAGCAGGCGATCAGGCGCCTGTGCCTGACAGTCGTAGACAATTTGGGTCTAAGACAAACCAATTTCGAATTTTTCAATTTCAATTGTACGAACACATGTTGCGCATAGAAAGAAAGCCCGTTGGTGCACAGCCGGGAATCACACCTAATCAAGGAAGAGTCTCTCGCTAAAGCCACTAGGTATAAGTATAAAATAAGAATGGCTCTATGTTGCATAACAGTGTTCATCAACAAGGAAACATTTCTCTCTATATTAAGAGGTCTCCAAAGAGCAAATTAGTTTGTGTGCGGATTGCTATACACTCACCTAACAAATGTGGATCGAATTTTACTCCATTAAAGTAAACGAGGTATACCGTATACCTGTCTATATGTTAAGAAGTTAAGAATACTTTTGTAGTTTAAGCCCGAAAATATAGAAAAGGTATTAACGGTAATTTTCCTGTATGGTAGTGTCTTTATAAGAGGCTTTTTAACCTCGCCGAATGCGCAGTTATATAATTTGTTGTTGCTCAATATATCCATCCTAATTTTCCTAGACGCATATCACACACCATCACACCTATAATATATCCGATTCTATGAAAGCACAATTTCCGGAACGTAGGTGTCGCGCGCGATGATTCGTCTACATTTAAGAAAAAACGATTGTAATTTTATCGACCCGCGATTTGATTTTTCGTACGAAACACGCTCCCACTTTTAAATTTGCTGTTTGTTGTAAACAATTTATACAGTGCTGTTCTACTTCTGTGACGTATTTAAGAAGGAATCCAGCTAGGAGAGAAAGCCGCGATATGAAGGTTCTGTGCCGATTCCTTTCTTTCTTTATCTGTCAATTAGCCCAAATATTGAGCAATCATAAATTAAATAAATACAGTACACTATTATATATTAATTAGCAATAAGTAATTTTATATGTATAAAGAAACAGCAGGTTGTTAACAACCTGCGCCGCCACATCTTTTATTTTAATTAAAAGGAATAATCAATTAGTGGCGATACAACCTTATTTATTTTTTAATTAATTATTAAGTAAGGCTAATTAAAATTGCGCAGAGCATTGTTGGCTTCAGCGTGCGAATCTTATACCTGACGGCGTAGGTTCGATCCCCGGCTGTGCACCTGACTGCCTTCCTTTCTAGTGCATTTAAATTTCGTTTGAACATCATCAGGAAACCGGCTTGCGCTAGACCCTAAAAGTGTGTGTATCATGAAACAGATTCAGAAATCTGAGGCCCTCACCTAATAAGGTAGTAAGGAAGACTGGAAGTAAATAGGTCATATGTTATGTACATAACATATTCTGACAATTATCTTATAGTAGCCATTTGAAGGACTATCATCAGTGTAATGAAAGAATATAATATTAGTATATATAATAAACTAATATAGTATTAGACTTTTATTATTGATGCTAAAAGTTCAACCTGACTTTGCATAAAATTATTAGCGTCCCGGCATGATGCTTGACGTACTCAATGGATCGCGCGACAAAGGACCAACGTCATACAAGCTTAATATTATTTGCAATTTCAAACATATTGCATTCTGCAATTTTGATATAAGTTTCGTTTGATCTTACTTTAACTTAGTTCTTGGCTGTGATATTAAAATTTAACAACGATTTATACATCTCTTATAACAATGTATTCAGTGCATTTTTGGTTAGGAGTGCGATTGGTAACACCGAGGTGGTGTATTCGACTGGGCGATGATGGAATGGGCATTAATTTTAATTGTGCAATAAAAAATAAAACACTGCCCTTACTGTGAAGCATAAGTTAGTAATCACACATCGCTGCGACGCGAAATCGACAATAGAAAAATCTAGACATTAGATCCAAAAAAAATAGGCTGGGATGAAAGTATGTGGGGCTCGATTTTTTTGGTAAAAAAAAATATTCCGTCAAAATTTTACGAATAATATTAACATAGCAGAATAAACTATACAAACTATTTAATATTACTCAAGCTCCTAAATCAATATAGACCAATCAAATTACGTACATTGTTCCTTTGTAATAATTAGACGAGGACTACAATAGTACAATTAGCGGGTTTAACTGACTGTCTTATGATTTAAAAAATATAGTATAACTTATTTAATAAGATTAAGTTTACAAGCAATTCTTTTTAGGAAATAGGATTGAAGTGCGTAGCTTTGAACGTGGAATAATTAGGATGGATCGATGCCTTTTGATTAATAACATAACAGTAACATACCATATCACACAAAATATGCACTCTGACTATTATAGGTAAAGTCTATTTAATCGACTACTCTGAGTATGTCTCCAGTCTTAAGATAGTTAAAATGCCTTTCTGGCATTGCTACATAATCTCAGTATATCAGTATATTTTCTTGACCGTTCAAAACCAACTCCAGCGTGACTTGTGAACCAAATTCAACGCTACAGCTTATCACTGTATCATCTGCCTTATTTCCTTATGGTTTTGAATGTTGTATGAAGTAATTTCATTAGAAACTTTGTAAGATTCGGGTTTCCTTAAGTCAACACTAATTTGATCGTTCTAATTTGAAACGAATAAGAAATCCAGTTTTATTTCTTTGCATTAAATTTTTTAACGGATTATTTGCGCGAATTTTTACTTGATATTGAATGTGTAGAAATTTAAATATCATCTTCGAACTTTCTACATCTAAGACGTTTTCAGCGGGCAGAAATGTGATTTATGACCCGTTGATAGCATATACCAGAAACTTTTAATTTACATAAAGATATTTTCGTTTTCAGGAGACTGAAACATATTTTTCAGGCTCGTTTAGAGCAAGTCCAGAGTCAGAGAGTTATACTCCTATCGTAATTAAAATTTTGGGGTGCCTCTCTAGGTTTGAATGTCTGAGACTATAAAAAATAAAGAAGTGTAAGTATAAGTATCTTTCTTTCTTTCAAAAAAGTTCTGGAATCAAGATTATTATATAGCGGACACGTCGAGTTCAGTTTTGAGTGCTATTCCAAGAGATTTATTCTGAAAACGAACTTAAAAGTGAAGACAAGTCATCATCATCAAGTTCTGTGTTAAGTGCATGATAATACGCTCTTCTCTCTAGATGTCTATTGGAAATTCCATCCCACAGCTCATCCTTCATAGGCAATTCATTTCCGCCATTAGGCTGTGGAATAAGAAATCGCGACCTGTGTAATTCTTGTATCTCCTCTTCCTTTTGTATATGTAATTCACTATTTGCTATTCTTGAATCTGTAACATTAGCTTTTTAGTTTTAGTTAGCTATTAATATTGTTTTTTATTTTCTCTAGGTTAATATAAATATATATTGTATTTTATATAACTTCTGTTTATGCACTTCTTGCACTCATCATTTTTTTTATTAATTAATTTTTTTCTTTTCTTATTAGGGTTACCTGGAAGAGATCGCTTGTTAGCGATAAGGCCGCCCGTTGCATCTCTTGTAATTTATATGTATTGTGTCATTTGTGTCTCTTTCTAGCAACGAAGTGTTAAGAAATAAATAAATAATTGACGTTATTAATGACATTGTTTTGTACATTTAACTTTGTATTTCTCCGCGTAATTTTGTGTATTTTAGTACAATAAAATTCACAAGGCGTTTTCAATCCCCTAGCCCGTAACAATATTATGAAATTTATTGGTACTTAATTACAATACAAACAAGAGAATTAAATTATTCTATTATCTACAAAACAAATTAATTCAACTGAAATTATAAATACAGACTTGAGTTGTCTTATTAGTCGCAAATACTTTAGACTAATTAGTAATTTCATTTCTAAGATTATTATTATAAAGGACAAGGTGATATTAATAATATAAAATAGAGATGTGCACAAACCATGTGAGGTCTGTAGACGGAAACCTCTTCACGTCCACAGATCACATGTGGTCTGCTTGCAGATACAACCAGGCTTTAGGATTTGTGGACGTACGAGGATAGTTGCGCATATGGCATGGCATGGACTTGACATATCACTGAGAACGTGAAAAATGCTGGGACATACGGCATTAAATTTTGAAGCGAAACCTTCTTTAGCCTCGTTGTGATATGAAAGTCGATGCAACGAAAAGGCGAGAACTCATAAATGAAATGTAAAAAAAAAGAATGGACACTAATTTTAAGTTTATATACTGTATACGTCCAATCTGATTTTCATCCACGTTTTATCTAATTAATTTATGTGTCTATATCTTATTATTGTCGCTTTTTCGTTTCATCGACTTTCAAACTTTATCTATTTTAGTTTTTATCAAAAGCATAAATTAAACTTAAAAATTCTAATTGAAATAAATAATAATTCAAAGAAAAGTCTAATACTACATTTAGACACTAAAGTAGTGTTTGTATGTAGTGTGGATTTTAAAATAAATAATTAAAGTGCCATTAACCAAGTAATTAAGTCTAATGGGAAAAATCTTAATTAAAGTAAGAATAACATTCAGGGAACGACCATTGAAAATATAATAAAAGGGAAGGGAAAGTAATTCTGTATAGTTTATTGGTTTAGTTAGAAATACGGGAAACGTGGGTTCACTGGTTTTTCCCGATGAGGAAAATCTGAAAACTGTCGTAAATTTGTCCACTGATAAAGGTTTACTGTAATTTCCGGTTTTGCAAATATCTCTTATGTACCTTGTCGAGATAAAATTTAATGGTTTTTTGTATAAATTATTTACGGTAATAGTGTAAAAGCGATGATGGCCTAGTGGCTTTAATTGTCATCTCTGAGATCATAGGTTCGATCACCAGGCTTTGCACCAAAGCACTTTCTTTCTATATGCACACTCAACACTTGCTCGAATGGTGAAGAAAAACATCGTAAGGAAACTGGCCTTAGTTCCAAAGAGTCAAATTGTGTGTGAGGCAAACAAGGATGATCACCTACTAGTCAAAAAAGTTCTTTGAATATAACATCATACGTGATCGATTCAAGTCACTTAAAAACGATCACTCAAATCGCTTCATTTTCACTAAAGTTCTCATCTATCTCTTTTTATCACTGTGTAAAGACACTTTGACGGAAAGAGACAAAAAGTACGTGTAGTACCTACTAATATAGTATTTATCAAATCAAAGATAAAAATCAATATTTCTAGTAACCCTACATTTTATATATATTGTTAATATTACTAGTAAAAAAAATATGTAAGATAAAGATAAGAAAAAATATACATAATAAAGATAATAATAGATATAAATAGACTTGTAAGAAAGCATAATCGAGCTGCCACACTTTGTAATTAAAGTTATTTTTATACCTCCGTGTGCCACCAACACAATTACATTGTTAATACTGTATATTTGTATGTTGGACATTAAACTACTAAATATATACAGAGAAACCCCTTAAACACTCCACACCATAATATAACTACTTGTTAAATGTATTGTACATTATAAGATATGTTTTTCCAATGAGCTATGTACTTGATGCCAGAGTTTTTGTCTAATATATTTAAGGAGTTTGGCGATGCCTACTGAACTACAGGTTTAAACCTAGTTCAGCGTCAGATAAACCTGACCAATTTTGTTTATATAACTAGCGCAATTATATATAAGCTTTCCTGTGAAACAAACATGAAATAAATTATTTTTATTATTATTATATATAGAATTTCCATATTACAGTTTACTTCATATGCCAGCGCAATTATTGTACCAAGCAATATAGCCGACGTAAGCGCAAATGGAGCCAACGAAATCCCAACTAGCGTGAAGACGTGCAAACTGCTAACCCGCCTAAAGCCAAGTGCAATTGTAGCACGCTGTCACGCGGCGTTACGTGACAGTATCAGTTTTGGATGTGCGGGCTCAGTTAGAGCGGAAGGATTGTATTCAATACAACTCTAGTCGCTAAATTGCTCGTTTAGTTGTTTCTACTGTGTTTGCGTGTTGTTCCCACGAGAATGTAAGTGCGTGCTCCTATTTCACCATGCCTTCTGCTGATAGAGGACAAATCTTTGTTTTTATTTTATTTTATTATTCTTTATAACTTAAGATTTCAGATGGAACATGGTGTTATGGTTGCAGCTCCTTACAAACGTTGTTTAAAAGAAAAATACTTATTTATAATTACGATTAAAAATAATGGCGGAGAGTTAATTGCTAGTTCTTCTCATCCGTTCTTCGTCCTACGTCCCCTAAGAGGGCATATACTCCCCGTCTTCTAAACCTTAGATTCGCTCTCCCAAACTCAAACTCAAAACAACTTTATTCATATAGGTAAACAAGTACACTTATGAACATCAGATAAGAAGCTAATAGTAAATTTACATTTACTACCAGTTCGCAAGTCAAGGGCAAGAAGAACGAGCAAGAAACTTTTCGCCAGTCTTTTTAATTCCTAAATTGTGAGTCATTCAGTCACAAATTGTTTGAATTGGAGCAAATCAATCACAAGGATTAGGATCATTTAAGTATTCGTTACATTTATAAAAAGCTTTATTGATTAATTTACGTTTAACGAGGGCTTTGAATTTATTTAGTAATAATTCTCTAACTTCGCTTTGAAGTTTGTTGTAAAAACGAATATACAGCCAGTATTCGTTCGTCGTGCCGCTGATTAATTTTATTTTTTACATTGTTGCGGCATTGCGCAAGTGTCAGGCGCATTTTTGTTAAAGTTCTAATTGTAAGGTGGGGAGAAATGCGCCATCAATTAACATTGAACTTGACCAGAGAAAGGTCGTGTAAATATATTTGTAATACAAATTTAACAAGAAGTCAAGATAGTTTCATTTACCGGTCCAGTCTTTCCCTAAAGAATGAACATACATGTAAATACCGAATCTTTTGTAATACAGTATTATGGTAATTATACGACGGTATAACTCTTACGGAGAAAGAAAATTACAAGTGCACAAAATACATATAATAAGACGCTTACTGTAAGCCGGTTACTGGGTTAAGTTTCTTAAAGCTTACGTAACGATGCTCTGCATGTTAAACAGGTTAGGAAAAACCTAGAGGAAACTGTGACTTTGTCTTGTAAAATATCTTTACAGCCAATTTTTTTTGTATAGAACAGGCAAACAGGCAGTAGGCTTACCTAATGTTGACAGATGGTACGCTCTTTTCTGGAAGCTCCCTAAGGAGAATTAGTTTACTAATACTTCTACCATCCCATTATATTACTTATTCTGTTATTCGGAGCGGAGAAGAATTCACAAAAATAATAACATCGGTCCAGCCGATCTCGAGTTATAAGTGGTCTAACTAATGCGACTTTGTTTCATATTTTTAGATTAATTATTAATTAGCTTACGATGAAAATGTAGCATATCTGACCTTATGCCAGTCTATTATAATGAGTAATGTTTACACAAAATGTGCGAATTCACGAATAATAGCGCCTAATGGCGTGTCACACAAGAAACACTGGGAAGATTTGAAGATATTACAACGAATTATATTTACTAGATAGAACAATATTCATTTAAATTTTACTATACATATTTATTTAGTTTATTAAAAAATAAAATAACAGCAAACATTATTGACATCAACATAAAACAATTAAATATTATATTTATTTTTTACACACAAAATACAGTATTTACAATTTTCTTAACCTATATAGTAATAATGATTGTAGAAAATTGAAACAAATTAATAAATCTGCTGCAGTGTACCTTTTAAGCTGGCCGCATTGCCTTGCTGTATTGCAATACTACAAAGTTTCTCTTAGAACTACGAAATATTCAAGACATTAATTATTTAATTAAATAACTTTAACTCTGGTTTTTGTACCAAATCTGTAATGAATTTGTTTAGATAAATTAAAATATCTAGTGTATAATATCTAGTGCTATATATCCTTGTAAAGTAATTTTCTCTAAATAAATAAGGCGTGTTTATCATTTCTGTGCGAAATAAAAATATTATACTTCTTCATTTATTGGGGTTATTTGACTTATAAATAAAGGGGGTGTCTTTAGTTTGGATTCACTTTTGCTTAATCATACCAAAGTATTCAATTCATTTGCTTTGCTTCTATGAGTAGTTCTAGATTCAATACACGGCTGGGAACCAATGGATTTTCTGACTTTCAACGAGTCATCAGAAATTCGACAGCATGTAAAAGACACAAAAGACACAAAACCTACTTGCCTATAGAAGAAAGACAAATCGAGAAAAAGAAGAGAAATCTAAGACCCTAATTTAAATGATTGTAGTGCCACTGTTTTTCTTTGTTTCAATTTATTTTTAAGCATTATATTTATAAGCAGTGTTGGCCTAGTGGTCGAAACGTCGGCATCTCAAACCCGAGGTCGTGCGTTTGAATTTGACGAGAGTTAACTTCTGTGTGCGCAACTCATACTCGCTCGTACCATACAGAAAAAATCGTGAGGTAACCAGCTTTACAAAGAGATGGATGATGTAGTACTTGGCTTAAGAAAAGGGGAAAAAAAATTAATGGACACGTATTGTCCAGGTATTCCATTTTTTTCACTCTATCGATCGATCGCATAAGGATAATCTCTAGCTTTCAGCGTTAATACCATTAGGCATGATACCTACTGCTATATAATTCAACTTCAGTTATGAAGTTTTAAATTAATTTCAAAATCGAATAAAATACCTAATTTAATTTGAAAAATTGCGACGATTTCGAACAAAGGCGTAAGTCTTAAAAGTAAAAGCCTTTCAAAAACAACGAAGTATTCATTTAATCTAAAAAGTTTCCAGAGAGCTTTGATACCTATTTTTCAGGAAACATAATACGACACTTAATGGATTGCCGCTAAAAATTTTTTACACGACGACCATACGACTCGAATGTCGGCGCGCCGTCGATGAGTGACTCAGATGTCGTTGAATCAAACACACTCTAATGTAGCTAAGATGGTCTCTACACTTTTAAACCACCTTTCTTAAACATTATTATCTAAAACTAGCTTAAATAATAATGTTTAAGAAAGGAGTTCTCACATCCGGACTACTAAAGGAGTGCTTTCAGTTCTTATTTATACAAAACGTCCTTAAAATGGCGACGTTTCAATATGTTTAATCTGTTGTAAGGTATCTGAAAGGTGAAGTTATGTGAATTTTGTACTTTGGATTTATTAACAAAAAGTTTCAATCGTAACGATATGGTTTAAACGACGATACGATACACTAAGATTTATACACAGAGAAAATAAATGAACATTTCCATACATATTCAGTGTACTATGTCACTTGAGTAAGTGTATGTAGGTCACCTTTGTTTATTCTTACCAGTGCAAAGATTTGTGTGAAAATTCAAAGTAAACAATTAGTTTTATACTATTTTAGTGACGTTTGTTAAGTTACAAATGTATTTGTACATATAATATCCGTTACATGAGCGGGGTATCCTGATGCACAGGTTTCAGTAGACTTAGTCGAGTGACTCCAATACCTGCTAAAGCAATGTAATATTAGTTTAAATAAAGATATTTTGAATGTCTTTAAATTTGAATAAACTAAATTATTAATTTTATATATGCATGAAATTCACAGTCAAAGCTTAAATTTATTTCGTAAGTTTGCACATGAAATAATTGGTGCTATATCACTTTCATATATGAAAGTTCAAAAATCTATTAGATAATAGAGCACTTGGAAATATGATTTCAGATGTGTTATGAGTCAAATACGGGAATAATATTATTATCAGCTGAGCCTTCTTTAAAATTTATAGTAAAGTAAATGATATAATTCGATGTAATGAGATAAATTAATGTGAACAGTTTAAATGTATAGATTTATGTTATTTATTTATTTCCAGGAGACTTACCTAAGTATTTACAATATTCTGTACATAGATAGTAATAATAATTAAGAATTGATAAATAGAATATTAAAATGTGGCAGTATACCTTTATAGTATATTAAATATTTATATTTCAAATGACATATGAGGCGATAGAAATATATTTGATTCCATTCAAACGAATCTTTAAATGCATCCGTCAGTTGAATACCAAATTTCCTTCATTTGAAGATGCAAAGCATATGCAGTTGTGGCAAATATGCAAGGATTTATAACCTAGGTCAGCGGAGTTCACGGATATTTCGATACGTGACTGAAAATCGAAGGAGCCAGCATAATGCTCATTGCCAATGAATTCTTGAATATTACTCGCAATTTTAGTTAAGATATTCAGGCTCTTGCTATACAGAAACGATATACAAAATGGCATTTTATTTTAGCCTGTGTAAAAATGTCTACGAATATTGCTGTCTTTAAACTGTGCCATATGCCTCCCTGGTCTATTCACCTATATAGTATAGTCTTCCTCAATGTAGAATTGTTTACCTATTTTGTATAAAATACTCCAAGTAGAAAATAGTTTAATAGTTATTGAACTTTTACTGAGGTACCTACCTCCTCTCTACTTTTGATCATTGGAACTCGAATCAGCCCTTTACTTTTTGAGACGTAAATCAACCAGTAATATAAAATCCATGTCTGGAGTACAGTAGTAGCAGAAGCGTAAACAACAGGAAAGTCAAACGACGAGTAGTATCGAGTCTGCAAGAATGGTAATTGTAAAAATGTTTTATTGGTTCCCAAGATAATACGATGTATAATTAAGTTGATGCTTAACCTTAGCGAGGGTAACACCAGCAGTACTGTTTACCAGGTACCATCTTAAAGCTCTCATTATTTACTTTGCACTTATGCCCAAAGACAGTTTCTACATCACACAAATTATATAATTTAGTTATTCCTAAAAGAATATTCATTTTAGACAACTTGACAGAATCAAATTACATCCGCATAGACAAACATAATTATCATCAATACGAAATTAGCTTCGGAACATTACATTTCCACCTGAATTCGGTCTACGCGTTACCAACATCTAAAATATGAATGGACCATTTAAGTGTAAACTCTATTCATACTTTTATGTCAAGGAAATATCTACCGTAAATGTATCTGCAAAAAGCACATTTTGCCAGAGCTCACAAATGAATTAAGAGACACACATATCTGGGCGTGATCAAAGTGGTATCTGAACTGAATTTCTCGTTTTAATCTATGTAGAGTATAATTATTATACGACTACAGTTGGAACCATATTTACACTTTGATATCGTTAATTATTTCAATTCACTTTCTTAATTTTTCTTCAAATTATATTGGACTAAAGTGACTGATTTTTTTTATTAAGAAATAAAAAAATATCTTTATTCATATAGGTAAGTACACTTAAGAACTTCAAAAAAATTGAGTTTAATGGTGAATATACATTTACTCCTTTCCTTTCATTACATTTGCCAGTTCTCAAATCAATATTATTTTTGACAGTGTAATTTAATACATGTAAGTATATCAGTCTTAGGGCCTGTTTCACAATGTCCGGATAAGTTCCAAATAGGCTATTTATTACTTATTAAATATAATTTTTGGATAAATAGTATTTTTGCGTTTCACAACTGTCAGATACCGCTGAACGTCATGAAATGCGAAGTATCTTATTTGGAACTTTTATCTTTCGAATAATTTATGTGTTGCTTAGCTATTTGGCACTTTATCCATACATTGTGAAACAGGCCCTTAACCAAGTCCATATAGCCAACATTTCCGGTATTCAAATCTACGAAATGATAATTGTAATATATGTAAATTCTTGAATGTGCTACGTCGTAGCTTCATGTAGCCAGATGAAATTATTATTGGTGATATATATGTCGCAGGCATTTTGTATGATTCCGCCGTTTACATACGGCGTCGGCAGTTTATAAACGCTCGCTGTTATTTAAAATGCCAAAGGCAATATGACAACTCGTTCAATTGTTGTAATTTCAACGTTGGTTGTAGTTTTAGGGTGACCATGAAGAAAACACAGTTGGGACAAATCAGACTTTATTTTAGCAATTAGTGCTTTTGTTTCTTACTTAGTTAAAATATTTAAGGAACAATAACGACATTTATATTTTAAAAAATAATTAAACTTCTTAGGATAATATGGCACTTTCAATGTATGTGTGTGTTATGTGTTATTTATGTTGTTTGTTGTTGTTGTGTGTTTGTTATTGTGTTAAGCCGTGACTCCTGCTCTCAAACAATATACAAAACATACCCCCGCGGGGTAGAGAGAGGAAGGGTTTCTCAAACATTTCCCTTCCCCTCTCTGACCCGCGGGGGTATGTTTTGTATATTGTTTCAAATTCAAATTCAAATTCAAATTCAAAATTTATTTATTCATGTAGGTAACAATGTACACTTATGAACGTCAAAAAAAGAAATATTAAATGAATTTAATTTTACATTTACTGCCAGTTCTCAAATCAAGGGCGTAGAACGGAAGAGAAGAACTGGCAATAAACTCTCCGCCACTCTTTTTAATCGCCAAGTTTTTTTTTATACAATGCTTGTAAGGAGCTGCAACCACTACACCATGTTCCATATGACATATTGAGTATTAAAGAATAAAAAAAAAAATTAAAAACAAAGAGGAGCACGCACTTATGTACTCGTGAGAACAACACGCAAAGTTTGAGAGCAGGAGTCACGGCTTTATGTTGTGTTGTGTTTGTGTTGTTATGTTTGTTGTTGTGTTTTTGTAAGTTGTTGTAATGTTATTCATTTCAAAATTACTAAATATTAATATTTAAAAAATATAGTATATTTTCCTTCACACTAATTTTAAATTAACCTAGTTATAATTTGCTTAGTTTGGTATTGTTGAAATCCGTATTTCAACGAAATTTATTAATATTTCCCAATACCTCTACACAGTCAAATACAAAAATATCCAGATGAAAACATATTCAGAAAAATATTATAAAAAGAAATCGAAAATTCGCCTGTAATTATTAGGCGGGTCTTACTTAGACCCGCCTAATAATTACAGGCGAATTATTATAAAGTAGTTCAAATCAAATCAAATACAAAAATGTCCAAAGAAAAAGATATTTAGAAAAATATTATAAAAAGAAATAAAAAATTCGCCTATTATTATTAGGCGGGTTTTAGTAATACAGAAATCAATAATTATTTATTTGCGCATGTCAAACATTTTTTTGACCAGAAATATTGTGCAGGGGTCTTCCGAGAACCAGATTCTATGGACACCTTAGCATCTTTTAGGTGCCGGATAACCTCAAAAATCTTCTCATTTGTCCACGGCTTTTTTACTGCTCCCGCTTGAAGATCGTAATACTTTTTCAACTCACTATAATAAATGTCTTTAAAATCACAATTATTTTGTGAAAAGTCTTTTGAACACATAGTATTTGCACTGTTTTCAATCATTTTTTGTGACACAAAACCACTACTTGACGCCATTTTGTTTGTTTCGGTCAACAGCGACGCGCGTGGTAAAAAACAGAACTAAATACTTCAATTTGCCGCGGCATTATGTATATGGCGATTCAATCGACAATCAAATGTTTAGGCCTATTACATAATGACACGGCATTATACATTTTGCCTTCGGCATATTACAAAACAGCGAGCGTTTATAAACTGCCGACGCCGTATGTAAACGGCGGAATCGTACAAAATGCCTGCGACATATATATATATTTGAGATTCTTTGCTTAGAATGTATAAATTAATAAAAATAATATTTTTCGTCAACATATAATATATTAATAAAACAGGCTGAATATTAATTTTGTGTAAAAAAATGTATCATTTAAAATGATAGAATTTTTATTATATTGTAAAGATTAAATAAATGTACATATAACAAAATCAATGATTTCATCATAGGCAATTCTTATATTATGTTATCCCTATATCATCAAACTATTACAATATCAAATTTATATTAATTATAATGTTAGAAGTTATCAGAATCAGTCTAAAAGATGAGCGATTATTTATCAACCCGGATCCAACCTGGGATGTGCAAAGGATTTTTGTCTCTTCGCGCGAATACTTCTTGCCCATACGGTGCCGAAATACATCAAATAATCTCCCTATTAACCATGTGGCAGACAGCTGAAAGCTAATCGGCTATTTCACCACAAAGACAAAAAATTAAATAGACGTCTACTTAATACTGAGGACCTAGTACCATTGGGAATATATATAACTCGTAGTTAATATCTTAATAGACGAAAGATTTCTAAGCAAAATAAATTATTTTCGAAATAAGAAATTCTCAATTTCATTAAATCATTTCCCCAGCTTCTATAAGAGTTGGTTAGAGTAAGAGTTTGTATTCATTTTAATATTAAGTCCATGCTTGAAATCGCTGAATAGTAAGATCGAAAAGGCTTAAAAATTGTACGAAGCTTCAATAAGCGATCAAGTACATAGAAACCGAGCTAGCTTTATGAAAAAAGATTTCATTACGAAAAGCTTTTCGTTAAGATCGATTTCAGTTGTTTTGAAAAATTATTATTATTTTTTGGAACTGTTCTGTTGTGCTTTTGTTGTGATAATTACGGTAAGTTATACAAAAATGTAAGTAACAGTTATATTTAATCTAGTGATTAAACCTAATTATCTTTTAGTTGAAAATACCTACCAAGTAATATATACATTGTATAGATAGGTAAAGATACAAGCTGTGTAAGTAGCGTTCATTCTATTGTGTTCGGAGAACCCGAACGTAGGGAGTGAACACCCAAGTTGGTTATTACAGACGAAATTTGGAATATAATGTTTAGCATCTAATAAAATCCAACCTAACCCCAATTGCTTACGAGTAAGTGGTAAAAACATTTAAACTGGTTTTGAGGTAATGTTTTTTCATAGAACCCTAGCTTTTTAGGTTTTATACTATTACGAAAGTAATTCTAAATTCTATATAGAAATTATTTCAATCTGCCACTCTACTCTATATAGTCTGACTCACTCTAATGCGTCGGCTACGCTTTCGCCACGTCACCGATCACGCAGACCGATGTGAGACGCAGTATGCGTTAGGCTCTAACGCGCCGCACCTATATTACATCAGCGGGTTAGATTTAATTTTCGTTACAGAATTTCTGGATTCAGTCGCCGCGCTAAAAGCCCGTCATAAAATTCATGCAAAAGCTTATAAAAGTTTAAAGCCAGACATCCCTGGCAGGGGGTAGCAACTGTCATTAGTGTCTAGTCATATAACCACATATCTTGTTCTATGATCAAGGATTTAATCACCTCATATATACATACTACATTTCTGACAAAGCAGTTATTCTAACTCGAGTTCTAACATTTTACTTGCAAAGTGAAACTATTGCAACACTCATCAGTAATTTCGTGCATATTCATCATCCTCTATCATTCATCTTTTTAATGATTGTATTTTATTGATTTTGTTTGTAAGACCCTTGTTAGTGTCAGCCGGGTAATCCGGATATTACTTGCGTTTGACCGGATAAGATGCTTTTACTGAATCGAAGTTTGGACAAACTGAAACTATGGGATAATTGTCGATTCCTTTAAGATTCTCGACAACGCTCGATTTACTTGTGATGGTGTTTTATTATATTTTGAAAACCTTAAACGTGGGCTAAAGTAGGGTACTTTTTACCACCATTACCGTTGTTTTTATGTAAATAGGCATACTAGGTAATTAACACGATACAAATATTTAATCTGCCTTTTATTTCTGCATTAAATTTTATAGTATTTCATAACGATACCTTTGCAAGTTGTGTACCTTCAATAAGTTGAAACGTCGATTTTAGTAAACGTAAATTAACCAAAACTATTAAGTAAACGACAATTTACTTATTATTTATTTATTCGCATTACTACAGCTAACATAAATTATATACACTAAAAAATAATACATAGCCAAAGATGAAATACATAGTCCTATAATTTATATTTTTTAAAAGTGTATCTCTATGAGGTTTCAAAACATGTACCGAGACTGCATCTTGATAAACTTTTACTAATGTTTCACTTATTTTAACAAATATGTACTTTTGTGACTCCTTGTTCCTAAATACCTCGTTGTACCTTTCCGATCACGTCTTGGCAACTTCTATAGAACTGTGAGCATAATATACTTTATCATTTTGCTTATTGTAGTGTTCTTCAGTTGCGAAATTTTCTTCATCAGGAATGAGAATTTTACTGTACTTTTCATCTGCGTATTAGTTTTGATCGATCCACATCTTTAGCTGTAAAGGTTGATTTAGGACATGTCCTGTATCGACGGTACCAAGCTCCAGGTGTTTTAAATTACGTAACAGAGTCCAGAGGCAGAGAGTGGGAATCTTTATTTCCCTTGATAAAATTTATAGCTTCCTAATAGGGTGTAGGCGAATTCTGGCTTTAACAGCCATTGTAGTTCTAACAGCATGTGACCGCTCCGATCTTTTCTAGTCTACGACAGATGAAGTGTTGTTGTATCTATTAATTGTACGATATACATACGGCTGATAGCAAGCTTTTGAAGTGTTTGGAAAGTGTTATTTGTAACAATGTTCATGAGCGGAAAGAAATACGTAATACTTAATTAACCTGTGCTGTGTGTGGTGTGATAGTGAGGGTTTATATTATGTGAGGGTGTGAATGTGTATAAAAGCAAACATGAAACAAAATCGTGAAGAAATTGTAATGCATACTATTGGGGAAAAGAAATTCGATAAAACGCCAATAAAGAACCGAAAAGAAAATATTCTTCTGGCTTTTTTAAGAAATTTATATTCATGCCAAATACTCAATAAGGAAAATTATTGGCAGACGTTAGAAATGGAAAATTCAACGATTGTATGTCACGCGAAGCGTAATTTGTTGACATTGATATAAGATACCGTCTTGAATATACAGCCTTTGTTTGAGCGAATTGATTTGATTTTTCCGAGCTTATTACAAGTTAACTAATATTGATAGATTTTTTAACTGATTTATATTAATCAAAGCAAATACAATAATATACAAAGCAAAATAGATAAAATTGTGGAACAAAATATACGGAAGAGACAACATAAGTCAATTAAGTTTCATATAGGTAACACAATTTACACATTTGAACATCAAAAAATACATTATTCTAATTTTACATTTACGAGTTCTTAATCAAGGGCGTATAACGGAAGAGAAGACCTGGCAATAAACTCTCCGCCACTCTTTTTTAATTATATAAATTAAAAATAAACATTAAACAAACGATTGCTTTATATTTAATATATATATACATCTTCATGATTTGTATTGTAGTAATCTAAAACCCTACAACCGATACATTGGAGAATTAAGAAGATAATTCGTAAATAAATGTTTTCTTTTTACGACTGAAGTCAATAAAATTCATTGTTCTGTTTTATGTCATCGATTTTTCATTACGAATTAAGAGTGTCACTGTTGTTAACGTATTGTATTGCGTGTAACATTTATTATTGTTAGTTGTATTTAAACCACGATTATTAAAGTAATTTTAAATTATTTATTTTTAATATAATTGTACTTATAGAAATTAAGATATTTGGATTGGCCTTATTGGGTCTGCTATTATTTATTCTGAAATTGTATATACATACATACATAGTTTTTTAAATATTTACACTTAAATTATAATTTTCCAGCTATTCTGTAACTCCGTAATTCCGTAATCATTTTAAAATGAAATTAAAATTGCCTTTAAAGTGTAGATTCTGGATGACCGACCTTTGCTCGGTAAATTTTTTTTTATAAATTGTTTTTTGGAAATTATATTTAAGTACGAATAAAATACTAATAAAATGATGAAATATGAATAATATTTTTCGATCTTACCTACCTACCTAAAGATATAAGATTTAGACCAGTATTTAGACTTTTTTTATAAATAACTTAACCGCTTATTATGACATTTATTTACCACTTTCTTTGCAAATAAACAATTTATTATTATTTTCTTATCTTTATAAAAAGTTATTTGAAAATTAATATCAAAAGTAAGTCCCTTAATCCGCTACCATTGATATTTCAATTTGTAATTTACATGAAATGACCCAAAAACTAAGCTGGAACAGAGTATGCAAATTCAAATGAAACGTGAGTTCTATAGAAGTTGCCAGTTTGAGCATTGAGGTAGATGGAACTTTGTCTTTAACCTCGGTTTAAAGGTGACTATACAATGATTTGTCATTCGTCAACTTTTTAGAAATAGTTAATGTATGGCTAATTAACGAGTTCAGCCATTGCTGTTGTATTATTACAATTCATTCAAATTCATCAATTTATATAAAATTTACTTTGTTTATATTTCTTGTTTTTAGTATAAGACGCTATTTTTAATTTTTTTTCTTCATATTTTTTTATGTAACAAAAGCACATGGCATTGCATGGAATCCAGGCAGTTCGACTGTCCATGGGCGGAGGTATCACTAAACATCAGGTAAGCCTCCTGCCCTTCTAAATCCACTTGTCCTACTTCCTATCCATTCAACAAATGAGGGCCCAAGGGAAGAACACAAAAAAACCCGCATCCCATCCCAATATGATGACTTGTAGTGGCAGCCACCCGTAAAGCAAGGCTTTAGTGGATTTGCGACCAGCACCATGCTCCGGACTACTCAATGATTCTATAAATTCAATGGTGGGTCAACAGAGCCTTGGTATTTCTTCGGATGGAAAGCCAGCTAAAGTTGACTACTACTGCTTAAGCAGAGTCGTGAAAGTCTATGTAAGAAGGAACAAGGCCGGCTTCTCAGTCAGATTTTATAGTTGCAGCCTTACAAGCAATGTGTTCTATACTCTTGAACTGTCTGAAAATAGATAATTATTTGATATTTACAATAAATTACCTTTCTAAATGTCATGCCTATTGAAACCGGAAAGTAAATTCGTATATAGCAGCGTACTGGGTAGTATTACTGTATTTTAGCTGTGATTTCGGTCAGTTAGTTTCCTTTAGTTTTCAACAAAAAATTTGAGTCTTCAGTGGCGTGTTGGTAACGTATTCATAGCCGGTAGAAGCTGTCATTTCCTTTATAGTTTAGTGTCATAAATAAGAATAAACGACCTGTCATGTCCCAAATCTATGCTTTACTATACAATGCCTGTATATTTAGGCAGATAATAGTTTGTAATTTATGTAAACAGACCACAGATAAACTGTGTGTTTACATAAATGCCCTTTGTGTACACAAAAACCACTCAAAAATAATACAAGTTTTGAAAAATTTCATTCTTTCATTGAAAAGCTTCAGCATAATAAAATATTCATTACAACCGGAAATCGTATAATTTTAAATATATTAAATGTTCTACATATCTTTTGAACGGAAAGACCCTTTGATAATTCTAGTTCAATGTGACTTTACTTGAAAAATGTCGAGTGGGAGTCGCACTGTTGCTGACTTCTCTCCGTTCTACAACGCCCGCCAATATAATAATAATAATAATAATAATAATAGCCTTTATTTCCAAAAAACTTTAAAATTTAGGGATGATAAAACGTCATTCAGTTAAGTTTTGGATTGTCCACTGTTGGACATAGGCCTCCTCCTTCCGGTTCCACTCGCGTCTATCGCGGGCCAGGCGCGGCATATTCATTTATTATATATCTTATTTTTTTCAGTTATAATATAGTTATTTCTCTTTATCCCTGTTATTGTTGGTAACTTTTCGACACTGGTTTTAATTCGATGTATAATATTAATAACGCCCGCCAATATAATAAATAAAATTCTAAGTAATTCTTTAACACTCAGCTAAGAGATAACAATTGAGAGAATGTGACTGAAAATAATAAAAAATACATGTGTGTACTTCTTTGGCGTAACAAGATAAAAATGTCTATAAAATTTTATATTTCGCCTCAATCTACATTCGTAGAAAAACCGACACACAATACTAAAAAGGTATTGAATACATTGAAAGTTTTATTATAACGCATAATCTAGTTCAATAAAGTTTATTTAAATGTCACAAAAAATATTTCTACAAAATTAAAGAAATTGAATTTTTTATCTTCAATTTAGACCAACTACTTTGCTCTCATTATTTTTACGGAAAATACGGCGCCAAAATAAGGCGCTCATCTGATGTTAAGTGATACCGCCGCCCATAGACACTCATTGCCAGAGGGCTCGCGAGTACTTTGCGGACGTTAAAGGATTGGTACGCTCTTGTTCTTGAAGGACTCTTAGTCTTTGGTTCGGACAAACTTTAGATGTTTTTTACTTAAACATCTAAAGTAAAATCAAAAAAAAATATTATCTCGTAAATCAGCCCTCATTAAAGGTTATTTTAGTGATCTCGAATGTGTACATCCCCTTACAAGATAATCGAGTAAGTGTTAGTTTCCCTAACACTGGTAGTGCAATGTATAAACACCTTTAACTGTTAATTAAGATCAAAATGTGTGTATTGCTCAACTGTATTACATGATTGCTGGGATTAATTAGTTTTCCCGCATTACTTGGTAACACTAGTGTTATAAGGATTTTGGAATTGATTGTAAGTATCCAAGTATTTTGATAGAAACTATTTAGAAAATTGTTTAATATTCAAGTGATTCAATGGAGAATTTGCATTGTATGGCTGTACATTTTTGGTCATAAATAGTAAAAAACTTTCCTCTTTATTATATTACAGAGTAGTTGGTTAATTTTAAATGGTAATAAACATTTGCCGGGTCAGCTAGTAGATTTATATATTTACGTTAAAACGTCAAACATTTGATACATTGATGTTTCCAAATTTAGGTTCATCTAATTAAATCAAGCTTAAACCCCTGCGTAAATCAATGTTTTTTATTCGCAATAAATACTTGTAAATAAAGTAAATATTATAAATGGCAGGAATCGTAGAGCAAAAAACTTGCAAAAAGCGTGATTTATTAAATTGTGTCATAAACAAAATACATAGTGTTGATAAAGTGGACTGATCTAGAGATGTGGTTGATTAAGGTATTTAATTTTTCTACTTATTGCGAACGCCTGAGTCTCTCAAACGCTGCTTAGTTAATCACTACTAACGAAGTAAGTTCCGTAATCTTCCAGTTTAAAGCAGCGTGTAATAACTGTAAGCGCCTTTCAGTATCTGGAATAATTAGACGATTAAGTTTAGTTGCGCCAAGAGCTTTTTGTTAGTGTCGTCAAAGTAATGGAGTTCAGCTAATTGACAAATTGGATAATTAATCTTGTGCACGTTTTAACATGAGTTGCATCGGCTTAAAAGATTGAAATATCGTCTGCAGTTTCAGGTTTCAAGTCTCTCTCTCTCTCTCTCAACTATAGGTCATAAGTTCGAATCACTTATATCATTGGATTATTTTTAAGTGTGCAATCACCACTTGGATGAAAGCTTAAAGAGACAATTTTCTTGCTTCACTTACGAGCATTTCCTGACTAAGCATTTATTTTTGCCTTTGTCCAAATCACCACCGTTGCTAATCATTTAGCGTGGATGACGCTTTCTGATCGGCTTACACCAGTAATCCACTACACAACACAATTGAGTAGTCCTACTTTGTCAGCAACTCGCACTGGGGCCACATCATGACTTTAATTTAACTAACCAGTCTTAGGTGGTCTTAATTAACAAAAACTTGTTATAAATATAATCAAAAATTTAACATATTTTTTTGGACTCCACCAAACGATTGAATTTCTTCTAATCTTACCTTAATCAAGTAATCTTTACTTACATTTATAAAAGTAGCAACAGTGAGATCGGTAAATGGCCCAGCGGTGAATGTAATAATTTTGGACAATTGAACAACGAGAATGAATAGGTTTCTTTGATGAGATGGGCTTTGCGTCCACCATTTGCTTTCATACGGTCCACGGATTAGATCCATACTCTGGAATTGATTTACTAATAAAACCTAAATGTTTCAATTTATTTCTGTTTTAAGTACTGGATAACGTAGATAGTGTCAAAACTTGACTATTGAGTTATACAAATTAATGTACTGTAGTTATAATATATATTATAAAATTTAATAAGTTTTTTCTCATATGAGGCTATGTACTGTTAATTCGATTGATAACAGCTTTATTAAAAAAATGTGTGCACACGTAAGAATTGAAGCTTCTTTATGACCTTATTTTTCGAAAACTGATCTACTATTATTGTCCTATTACTATTATTGTGTTAGTGGTTGTCTGGAAGAAATCGCTCTAAAGCGATAAGGCCGCCAGTTGCTTTTCATTAAATTATGTTTAATATTTTCCTTTTATGTAATGCAACGAAGTGTTAATAAATAAATTAGAGAGAGAGAGTAGCATGTTGATGCCACTAGGGCTAACACAAAACTTTTTAACAATACATACAGCGTATAGCACTTCATTACTATGCCAGCAGTAAAGAAAGAGTTGGGCCACACCAAATATAAGGTACATGACTGTCATTAACTGCTGCGTTTTACTCGTCTCAAGCTGTTACAGGTAAAAAACAGGTGATTTATAGAAATTACCACTAGTAATGGAAAAATCACAGCATGAAATACAAAAATACACATACAGATGGTATATTAAAATAATAGTCATTTTAGCACATAATGAATAAAGCAAGCGAAACTATCAAGGCAAAAATTAATATTTTTGCAATCAATTTTAAAATTTAAAGCTAAGTCAAAATAAGAACCTGCTTTTAAGAAAACGAAGTTATCAGCCATTTAGCAAGTGTTCAGTCACAAACATACACAATCATTATCTATTGATACTTACACTGGTGATTTGATAAGCTGTGGAACAGAGTACTACTGTACACATTAAACTGTAGAGTAATAAAATCGGTGATGTACAGGAATTGTACAGCCCGCTGTAACTGCAAAAAAGATTTTTTAGAAAATTTTCTATAAACATTGAAATATATATTATTAACTCATAACTATCAAATATATTTACAATATTCTTAAGGTGAATAATAAGTGATAAAAATTTATAAAAAAAATAGAATAATAGATTATTATATCATTGTAAGTTAGATCCCTGATCTACTAATCAGATACTATCGCTGCATTATGGGACGTAGAATTTTACATCTTGTAAGTCGACTTGAGGTGGAAAACTTATTGAAATTCAATCGAAACGTAATATTTCAATATATAAAAAAATAAAACGCATGTTATACTTACTGTATCAGCTCAATGTGCCTTTTATGACAATCTCTGATTCTGTCAATCGCGTCACTTTCAGAGCTATCAAATATGGCCGCCGTATCAATTTTCAACGCCTCCAACTCAGCCTTTATAAAAATCATGACTGCCAGTGCAATAACATCATATGAGGTGATCCAGCCAGATGCTATAAACGTAGCAAGACCTTGTATGACACAAGCGAAGAAATAGCCTGGCATTTCTTGCTTATTGAAGGGTACCCAGGAACTGATGACTTGCATATAATCTTCTCTTCCCGCTTTCACATTCTCTCTATACTTCGATGATAGGAGATACTTGAAACCCGGTTGAAATATTATTACAAAAGCAGTGGCAAACGTGAAAGTCGCATAGGTGTAAGTTACTATTCTACAGTACTTGGTGAAACTTTCAATGTTTTCCTTCTTTTTGGGGTCTAAAGAAGATCTATTAGCAATATCTGCCCTCGTCACATAGTCACAGACAGCCCTCCAATCTTTTTGCCAGGCGATAAATGACCAAGCTTTGCATATATTAACAGCACCTTGCATCGAAAACTTGAGGTTTGTTAATAGCAAATCTAAGTTTGCCTTGACAAAGAAGACATCTATAAACTCGGTTGTAATGAAAGCGGTTTCAAATATTTGTAAAAGGATGGATATAATCAACATTTTAGGATCCTTGGGAAGCCAAACACCCCATAGGCTAAGAAATTTTATAATAGGACCCAGAAAGGGACGTTCTGGATCTTCGAGTCTATCGAGAAATCTGTACAGCATTTTTGGGGTTGCCTATCAAATTGCACTCAGCTTGCTTGAGCTAATACTTATAAAGTGCAGTAATTAAATCGAAAATTATTATAGTGTTGCTCTCAAGGAAGGCTTGCATAGTAAGCAAAAGTTGCCTAGCAACATTTATTGCAATGTGGATGACAGCAGTGGGGATACTCTTTACACTGGCCGGGCAGGTATTTCTTGGGCAGTTTTTCGATGAGTACCGGAAATAACTTGTGTCTGAAGTTACACTCTATTACGTGGAGCTTCAGACTAAACATAGTCCAATTTAACCCTAATAAGACACAAGTTTGCGCGTCTTTCGCTAAAAAATACGATTTGCCGCTTCTCCTCTTTTCGAAGACAAGAGTGTCTTCGTTTAGAGGAGAAACTTCGTCTTTTTAGTTGTCTTAAAGCCACAGCCAGCATTGGAATACTTAGCGTTGACGTTCATTGACTCTCAGTTTCTCGGTCACTTGGAGGAAAAGGATAAATTCACCTGCAAAAAGCTTGGTGTGCTTAGCAAGGCGAGCCGATACTTAACTCCGGGCCCGAAAACGAAAATTCAGCGCCACATGGACACACAGGAGTATATACACACACACTCTTCTCACGTTGATTTTATGGCGTTGCGTAGAGATGTGGGGTCCCTCCGCATCTTCTATCGCATTAACCATGGAGAGTGGTCAGAGGGGTTGTTCGGATTAATACCTGCGGCTGAGTTTCATCATCGAACATCAAGGCAGAATACAAAATACCACCCGTATCACCTCGCATTGAGAGTGTCCATGGGCGGCGGTATTACTTAACATCAGGTGAGCCTCCTGCCCGTTTGCCCCGTTTTATAAAAAATAAAAAAATCTAAGATGTTTTGTTATATTTTAAATTAATTAAAATTTTGTGATATTTTAAATAAAAAATAAAACATCTAAACTCGAAGTCCCAGTTAACAAAATACAGAAAAAATATGAAATAATTCAGTTTTTGATACACAAAAAATATCATGACAAATTTAAGAATTTTTCTTCGTGTTAGTTACAACACTATAAAACTTATATAAAATTAAGTTTGAAGTGTCATTTCTGCCATGAACAATTATGAAATAATTATTTTAAATGCCTATATTAATTTGAATTGTATTATAGATTTGAATCATTACGCCTTAATAATTAAATATGAATTACAAATGACGTTCAATACAATACGAAGTATGTATTATATTTTTTTATTTTTTCCTTTCCTTCTTTGTTACTCTGAGAGTAATGTTTTTATGTAGAGAAAAGTTTGAAAATACAGGGATCTTAAAAATGTATCAATTCTTAAAAGGCCGGCAACGCACTCGGAAGTCTTTTGAGGGTGTCCACGGACGGTGGTCTCACTTAACATCCCGTGAGCCTCCTATCGGTTTGCCCCATCTCTATAAAAAACGTTTATAAAATCAGTTGTATTTAGTATCTACTTGAATGTTTATTTCGAAAGAGCGATCTTTTCTTCCTACTCAGCTCTATAAAGAACCTACTTTATTGTTTATTTTGTGTAACTATAAACCTTTTGAATTAAGATACAGACAATTGAGATGTTCATAATACATGAAACATGAATCTTTGTTGGAATAGGTATTATATAATTATTTGAATAAAGAACATGTTTAAACTGTTATGTTGGGAAAACGGAAATGGCTCAGGGGCGAGGGTTCTGAAACCGGATGTTTAGTGAAAAGTGGAATTGTAGAGGCCCTGTTGTGAGTTCTTAAGAATGGGTGACAATATTTTAAGTTTAATTGGAGAATAAATTATTTTTTTCATTAAGTGTACATATATAGGATAAAAAATGCAAGTTTCACATGAATATATAATAAACTTATTGTCCAAATAAGTAAATTTACCAATACTTAACTTGGTATTGTGATTTGTGATTTAATATGCCGTTTATAGCTGTCGATGGGAGTCATTTAAATAGTCAGTAACCCGAATTGTTTTCTTTAGGCTTGTAAATGAAGTTGGAAAATGAGATCTTGTTCTGTGGCCGCCATTGTTCGAAATTTGAGCCCCAAGATAAATGTACGATTGGACCACGTTGCATTTCGCGACTTGAGTCACTTGAGGCGAATTATTTCCGGCACGGTCAACAATCACCTTGGTTTTGCTACGATTTATCCTGAGTCCAAACTCACGGCATTTTAAATATATTAACTTATAAAAAACTGTTAGTTGTCAGCTATAGTGTCCTATTCAAAGTATATATCTATATATTTTGTTATATATTTATTTTTTATGGAATTTACTATTAAGTTCTAAATGGAGGAGCTGGGAACCCTGGCACAAGTATTTTCTTACACTTTATTATTTCTGTCAAATAATGAAAAATGAATTAAAAGTATTATTAATTCATAAATCAAATTATATTTTTTGTGATTGCTTGATAATAACAATTTAATGAAATCATATGGAAAATATAATTTTCGTTGAACGGCTGGTCACCCCACTTTATATTATACAGTACAGACAAAGTTTCAGAGAGACAATCTCAAAGAATTTTCCTTGTGCAAATACTTGGCAGGCTCATAATTGTGTGGTTTACCCTAAGTGGGGTCCGAGTGATGTTTTTGTGGACTTTTACAAGCGGTTTTGACATTCGGATTAAAGTATACCCTTAAGCTTCTGAATAAATTATTTTGCAAACGGCTTAATGATTATTAAGGCCCTATCCCAGGACGAATTGCTGGATCAGTGTCTCGGGCTGGACCTCGTTGCTGATGGAGAGCTGGAGCACTAATAACAATCAGTGGTAGTATAACATTAAATTTATGTAATTTTATCAATTTTTTTCTGAAATGAGTTGCATAGCTTGCGATTACAAATATCCTGTAAATTTTCAAATCATGTTCTACATACATTATCGTCAGAAAATGTTTTGTATTTAATTGGATTTTTTCTATCTAATGAAGTTATTTAAATCGTGTATCGATCTTTCAAATTAAACTACTCAACTCCACCGTATATTTTTCCATTCACCTCCTGTAAGAAACGATGACAAAAAATGGAACAATTAAAAGAACAATGTACTTTTATCGAGTTTGGCCATGGGATAGGTCCTGAATGAAATTTGTCTACTTTCTTATCTAGACTAGACTAATTTCGCTAAATGGTCTTTGACTATTAACTAGTCTCGAGTTGGCTAAACGCATCGGGCGTATGAAACGACAATACAATTAATTTTTTTATGTGAGCACTCACTGGTAAATGTTAAGGTTAGAACATAAGAAACCGGCGTTTTCGAGGGGTTGGAGTTGTAATTTGCTATCTACTGAAAAACTAATATAAAAAATATATTTATACTAAGGCTTGTTAGACCAGTGCCGAAGCCTTCAAAAATAGTAAAAAATGAAAAAAAATTACAGTAGGATGAAACCCATTAGAAATGCAGGGGAATATGATCAAAATGAAAGGAAAAATAAATTACGGTCGATCCGAGTTCGGGAAGTGGGAGGGGGGTGACTTTTAAGGGGGAAAAATTGTTTATCTTTTAAAGAAAAACACTTTTTTAACGGATTATAGATATGTATTATTATATTTAAACTTATAATTATTTGTACATAATTTTAAATTTAAACCGACGTTTCGCGTGCTTTACAGCGTGCGTGGTCACGGTGACTGAAGACAAAGGTGTTAAATGTCAAAAAGTATTACAGCTGCAGAAAATGTTGTGTTATCTGTATTTATTTCCCCGGAGTTGGTATCGACCCAGTGTAAGTTGAAATTTAGCCCAGTGTAAGTTATTTCATTGAGAAGTGGGGATGGACCTAGGAGGGTCTGGGCCTTACTGCTACCTGCTATTTCGTAGCAGCTGTAAAAACCGTTAGCCAGTATTCGAGATACAGAGTAGTGTACAACATCGTTTTTAAAAATACACCTGCAGGCTGAGTTACTCTAAGTGATTTGTGAGAAATTTACTTTATTCAAAGAAAAAATCAAAATTCACCGAAGGTCACTCAGGTATATAAATTATCTTAAAACAGCAATAAATAGGCATCTACAAATATTATTTACAGAAGATTCTACAACTTTTTCAAAATATTGTAGATGTCTTATTAAATATTAACTTTATTAACTTATTTGTTTGTTAATTATAGAAGTATATTTTAATTTGCCATTTTTTCGTTTATCAATGAAGCATGAAATCTAATATTTCCTATAGTAATGTATATTTTTTTTACACCATCAGAAAGTAGATATTTCAACGAACAAAAAGCCCCCAAACTTTTTGAAAAAAGCTGAAATTTTGACATCAGAATTTTCGATTGAAAATTAGGCTGCTTTTTTGATATTAAGTTAAAATGAGGCGAAAAAATAAATATTTTTAATCAAATAAATTACAGTATATTTGGGACATAATAAGGTAAGTTTTCACCAAATTTCGTAGAAAAAAAAACTTTTAAAAAAAGATATAAATAAAAAACCAAAAACTTGGTTTTTTGAATTTTTCACCTAAATTTTGAGGTTATGTGAAAAAATTGTAAATACCAAAGTTGTAGATCTTTTTATGACCTACAACTTTGCCATTTAACTTTTTTCCATAGGACTGGTAGTTTCGCCGGAAATCAAGATAAACAATTTTTCCCCCTTAAAAGTCACCCCCCTCCCACTTCCCGAACTCGGATCGACCGTAATTTATTTTTCCTTTCATTTTGATCATATTCCCCTGCATTTCTAATGGGTTTCATCCTACTGTAATTTTTTTTGGTTTCAAAAATTATCGACACTGGTCTATGTCATTATTGTATTATTATAAAGACATCCGCCGTTCCACAACTTAATTTCAATTTTAAATATTCTTTATTTTGATGCACAAAATATTTAAATTGGTACATACGCAGCGTACATTATTTCCTGGAAATAAACTTATAACTAGACACGTTTTTAAAGTGGTTTTTCGTTTTTAAAAGCTTATAAAACAGATAAAACTAAACATATAATGTTTCGAAAGGTTTTAAGAATATTAAACTAAATTAAACAATGAGGTGACATGGAATAACTAAATATCACTAAAAATAAATGGGGTAGAACCGAGGACATAAGACGGCTAGCAATCACAATAGGAACTGTCACCCGTTAAGGCTAGCGCGAAGATCTGTATCTCTAGATAATAACACCGGAGGTCGCGCGCGATGACAACAGAGAACTGCGTTTTTAAGCCAGTTTTTGCTGCCTATATGTGCAAAGGACCTCATAGCCTTGCGGTCTTTGTATGTGGCTGCTATGGTGAGGGGTACTGTGTTCGATTCCCGGTTCGAGAGTAAGTTTTCAATTTGTTCTCGGCCTTTGGTAGGCTTGTACGGTACCGGACGAGTGCTTAAACCGTACGTGAAGGTTGAATTTCTATAGTATGCAGAGGGCATCGAACTATAGAAAGGAGACTGTGTAGGTTTAGAACGTAGCAAATCCGTTCTTGGTCGAGGATGGTAATTACAGTGGTCAGTAATTCAGCATCACTATAGTGCAAGACTAAACCAATTTGACTGAGGGTCCTTCAAAAAAAGAGCGTGACAATTATTAATAGGTCAAAAACGCTATATATATCTAGATTATTAACCACAACCAGGAAATAGACATTGCGAATAAAACTAGTGTAAAATCTAAATCCAATGGGTAGAAATACTAACGCCATCTGGACGAGAGCCAATGGGAGGGATTTATTCGTTGCGATAATGCTCGGGTTTGTTCCGCCGAATTTATGAAGTCGCCGCGACTTTGCTCTCATACTCTTTATGTCTGTTTGTGTTTTACACTAGATATGTTTTGAATTGTGTTTTGCATTCCAAAAAGAACTTTTGTACGAAGAATAGTTTGACGCCCGTATTGCTTATATACCTCATAGATTATCTTTCTTACTAATGTTTCATACAATAAATACTTAACATGTTTGTGTCCAGAAACGTAAATATGAATGTTATAAAATAAGTATGAATGTATATTATTATTTAAAAAAAAAAAACATTTATCGGAAGCGAGTGGTCAGCCTACGCATTCAGTATACTCGGATCCCAAAGCTAGGGATAGCAATGATTTTAAAAATATTAACGGAACGCTCCATGACCCCGCTCCATTCGGATCCGAGGAAAGAGTATTCAATGTGTTAACTCTGTAATAGAGCAGCATTACCCTAGTGGCTTTTTTGCGACTGTCATGCCTAGGCTTCGATCCGCGGTCTGCACTTATAAATTTTCTCTCTATGTGTGCATATAATATTCGCTCGAACGGTGAAGGAAAACATCGTGAGAAAACCGGCAGGCCTTAGATCCAAAAACTTGACGGCGGCACGCACAGGAGGCTGATCAACTACTAGCCTATAAGATTGACAAATGGTCAGAAAATAGATTTCTAAAACCCAAGAAATAAAAGTACTAAAATGTGGGTAAGAACGATCTAGTATTTCTTTGAACTTTAAAATGTTTTATATCTTTTGTAATTAATCTTATCAGATCTCAACTCAGTTCAAACACATATTTCTCTTTGAGTTTTACAATAATATATTTTATGCTGAGAAAAATATTTTGCAATATAATAAAATTCGTGTTTTTAAAAAGTAAATATTACGATAGAATTTAACTTCATTTTAAATAGTATACAGAATTGAATTTATTGCTTCAATAAAATAAAATTATGTTAACTGCATAAAATCTAAAGACAGACATTTAATTCTGCATGTATTGTTTATGTATGTACCAGCTTATAACTTTACTATTTATAACTCCCCCATTCGGGGACCTATTCATTTCTTAATTTTTTTCTATTCTTAATTCCAATCAGACGAATGACCACCCCGCGATAGCACAAGCCGAGGTTGGAGTCTCACTGAAGCCGCCGAGCTGAGCTGTCCTTAAGACCAACGACCTTACAAAAAAAACGTCTAATAAATGTCGATCTCCAGCACGACCTAAAACGTTTTATATCCTAAGTGATGAAATACGCGTCCACGCGTCAGTACAACAGTGCTAAACATCATCCTAACCCATTGGTGTGTAAAAGCATCAATTATCACCCCTTACCGACGGGGAAAAAGGTCCGTAGGAAGCCCCGACGTATCCGGATGATCCAATCATGATATCTAATGACAAATTAAAAGCTGCGCGTAAAGTCAAAAACAGCCTTCACCGGGGATAGACCGGGCGTGGGATACGACAGTTGGTTAACAAGTAAAGTCCGTGGGCAATAGCCATATTATATCTGTCATTGAAACGTTTCATTTAAAGATGAAAGGACCCGACTATGCCACTTATATAAATAAATCAATAATCGTATCGTACATTTAATTTTCTTTTTACAAGATCAATCAGAGAAATCAGAAATATTGTTTATTAATTTATTTTTTAATGAAATTTATTTCATAAAGATAAAGATAAATTTTATTAATAATAGAAGAACGTGTAATATCTTTACTTAGTTGAATACATATTATATTATATTTATCTTTCGATAAATCTCCTATAAGCCTGGGGCGTAAGCGTAAACCTATTTCTGCAATAGGCAGGTTGAATACAGCCTTCTCTGCCTTATACTCGTTGACTGTTATACTTCGACATGCAACACAGTAATATGAAAATAAATCCACGGGTTCACAGCCAGGGCTCAACGGCACTATGTCGATGTTTGAGTGGTTAAAAAAGTAAAAAAAGGTGGAAATTTTTTCGGCTAAAATTGTTGTTAACCTCAAAGGCATGAGGCTTACGCGAGCAACCTTTTACTATAATAATAATAAAACTCGCTTCACAGGTATCAAATTCCTTCTGCCCTGTTTTAATTATTGTAACTGTTAAGTTATTGAGCGATATCTGCGATAAATTTGAAGTAATTAATTATTTCTATTAACATGACTTATAATGGTTTACTTGTATATTTGTTTAATTCATTATTGTACAACAACAACAACAAAATATCTTTATTCGTCTAGGTAAACAATTACACTTATGAACGTCAAAAAATTAAATTAATTGTAAATTTATATTTATTTATTTTACTACTATATAGATATGTACGTGAATAATATTAAATAATACACAGATTTACTATCTTTCTTTACCTCGTCAATTTCTGTATTTGTTACACTCAAGCTATATTTATATTAAATTGTATAACTAAATTGGCGAACGAAATACGTACCACCTGAAGCATTAATTCGTCCTATACTCTTGAAATAAAAGATATTACATCAGGCAGGTTTTATCCAAGTACAATAAAAATAATCTGATTTGAAATTCTCGCCTAGAATTATTATCATTTTTTATGGGATCTCACTCCGTTTTCTTTTGTATTTCCTCGGATATTGTTTTGACAGATGCTATCATAAATAATAAAAAAGTTTCGCAGGCGTTTTTCTAAATAAAGCGATATAAAGCGATTCGAGGCGATAGATATCAAAGAAAACACCCGTTTTTAAATAGAAAGATAACATTTATATAAAACTTTGTTAAATATACAACAAAGTCGGGTTTATTCAAACACTTATAACTTGGTAACTGTTGAATTTTTAAGGTTTTTGATTTATTTATTTTTCTCCGCTCTGATTTTTTTTGAACTTTGAAAAAATACAATACAAAATGTATTTATATTACATTACATAGTTCGTCGAGACAGTGAGTTACTTATCGACAAGATAAGTCACAATATTCGGAGATTGGCGAATTAAGGTTTAAAAAAAAGAATAATATCAGTATATTATATCAATATATTTTCGTTCATATGTTCATACGTTATATTATATATAACATATGAACCGCCACCGCGCCGATATTAATGACTTCAATAATTATTTGAAGTCATTCAAATTAAAAATCAAGTCATAACGTAAAGAAAAAAGTAAAATTACTTTCATAAAATATAATAATAAACTATGTTTTATTTCATTGACTGTACGAAGAAGACAGCTAGTACTAAAATAAATAAAAATAGATTATATAAACAAAGGAAAATGTATAATACTATAATATTATCTATACATAAATTATATATTGGGTAAGACTCGCGTCAGCAAAGTTCTGACAAGCTGCTGATGAGTTGAAACGCATTTGAAAATTAATGAAAGTCTGAAAGTTATTTTTAGATTTCAAACAAAAGTATAAGAATAAATAACAATTTGGCTATTGAACTTATTTTATAAGAAATCCCTATAATACGTCATGGGATGTTTTTTTAGGATATGTGTCAAACGAGGAGTATGTTAAGTGATACTACCCATAGACACTAACACTGCAAGAAGGCTCGCATACGTTGTTGACCTTTCAACCTGTCGAATATTTTTTTATTTTTTTGTACCCGTTTGACATTCATCAAGATGTGAACTATGTGTATTTTTGACACACAAAAAATGGAAATATCTTTTAAAATAATATGAAAAGAACAAAGTATATCGCATTTCGGTTCGTAATATTAATACTGTCAATTTTGATATAATTAAAATAATAGACTAAAATAATAGAGAGAAATGGACACATCTAATGCCTGAAATTATGTTATTACGAACATATAAATCATTTGTTATCATTACCGTTAGCTTTGGTAATTCAGGGACGCGGTTCAAAAAGTATTCTGAGTAATATGTAATCAATAGTTTATACATGTCTGAAAAGTCATATCACGTAACCAAAACAGGAAAAATATGATTGACGACTGCCTTACCCTTCCATTGTAATAATATTGTTTGACTTTAACACCTTCCGATTATGTATTGTCAAATAATTATTTAAAATAATATAATGATAAATTTCAAACATTAATGCAGAATTTTGAAACATTTGTATTCTGCATTGATGTTTGAAATTTATTTTTATTTTTAGATGGTTTAAATTTTTCGTTCATTTGAATTAACGAATAGTTAACGAATTTTCTCATTTGTTTTATGGTTCTAGAATGTTTAAATCTGTTAAACCGGTAAGGTTTTTACATAAACATTTATATACCTATAATTAATCACTTTTCACTGACTGTCAACAGTTACACAACTCAAAAAATTGATACCAAGGTAACACGTGTTGTATATACACGTACAAAGTTTAATTACCTGTGATAAGTAAAGTATATGGCATTATTTCGTTAATATCACAAAAAAAGATCTCTACATACATTTTTTCATATTAAAATGTTGACTATGCTAGCTTCAGGTTATCGGTTTTTATGAAGATGCTCACGCGCATCGTAAAAATTTACTCTCGTAATTTTTCCCTGACGCGACAAAAGACGTATGACTGCAAAAGAAACATCAATAATGAATAATAAATAGAAATGATTTAATAAGTGACACACAAATCTATAATTTAATTTAAGAACCTAAAACTCAATTTATATGAAACAATAGAGGTTACTTCTATATAATGATAACATAAATGATATTACATATTCGTACATGTAAGAGTCGTATCGTACACGCGTTTGTAAATACTAAAACGGACACTCTATTATATTGTTATGTTTCCAAACTATCAAAAGAAGTGTTTAACCCAAATGCCGAATTTTCCTCAGTTTTTGCCATGCCATATGTTCGCATGTTTTTATTTGATTGACGGCCTGCTTTATACTTATACAATTTTAAATATATGTAACTCAGAGATCTAGCATAGTAATAAATAAAAATAAAGAGTGGCGGAGAGTTTATAGCCAGTTCTTCTCTTGCGTTCTACGCCCTTTATATGAGAACTGGCAGTAAATGTAAATTTAGAAGCATTTAATGTAAATTTATTTTTTGTTAACGTTCATAAGTGTACATTGTGTTACATATGTGAGTATGATAACGATTTCGGCTTTGACTTTGAATGGTTTTTAGACTTACATAATATTTTCTAGCTGATACCCCGACTATACAGGGCGTCCCACGGCGATGCCACACGGAGGGAAAGTACCTTAAATATTAATGATAGGATATTTTACTGAAAGAAGACATCGTTTAATTTTTAATAATAAATAGAACTGCATTCACAGATTTTTTTAAAATCGCCTACCTCAACCGGGATTCGAACCCGCCAAATGTGACAGTAAAATTACATGTATTTTATAATAGCGTTTGAAAGGGCTACTCATAAGCATTATTTTTTCCTTAACCTAGCTTATTAAATGAAACTAAAAACATGACATTTTACATTTTATTAAAAAAAAAATTATCAAATGCTCAAAATGTGATCCGTTGTTGTTGTCTGTTGTATACAAATTCTCACTCTTTTAATAATTTCTCTTGAGATTTTAAGAAATGAGATTAATAATCTTCCTGATGCAGATCGACGAAATCTCATATTCCAGCAAGATGGGGCTCCGGCTCATAACAGTAGGAGAACAGCCGTGTTTCTTAATGAACATTTTCCTTCCTGGATCGGCACTTTTGGACAAATTAGATGGCCACCGAGATCCCCAGATCTAACACCACTTGATTTTTTTATGGGGTTATATATAAGATTTAGTTTATAGGAACCGGTACAACAGTGTGCAGGAGTTACAAAATGAACTTATACGTATTATTTTAAAGATCCACCATGCAAAAATAAGTAAATCGACAGGGAGAGAAATTATTAAAATAGTGAGAATTTGTATACAACAGACAACAACAACGGATCACATTTTGAGCATTTGATAATTTTTTTTTTAATAAAATGTAAAATGTCATGTTTTTAGTTTCATTTAATAAGCTAGGTTATTAAGGAAAAAATAATGCTTATGAGTAGCCCTTTCAAACGCTATTATAAAATACATGTAATTTTACTGTCACATTTGGCGGGTTCGATTCCCGGTTGAGGTAGGCGATTTTAAAAAAATCTGTGAATGCAGTTCTATTTATTATTAAAAATTAACGATGTCTTCTTTCAGTAAAATATCCTATCATTAATATTTAAGGTACTTTCCCTCCGTGTGGCATCGCCGTGGAACGCCCTGTATAGTCGTCGGAGGTATTTAATAACTTAAGTATAATATGTAGGATGACGTTGCAAACTTAAGTATATGAAGGCACCGATCCGGCGCCGCACTGCAGTTACCGCATCGTATGGCCGCGCTCTTACTGAACAAGCAGCACTTAATCTCACTCTAAACCTATAAAGATACAACAAGAATTCATCGGGACCTGTCAACATCTGTGTAATCCCTCCTGTCAGTTGTTGGAATGAATAACTTAGTGCTTTAACTTAGTTTTGGCGCAGTAGTTAGTTTATTGTTTATTCATTACATACATTATCAGCATTAATGAACTGTTGTGATGGTTGTCTACTATCCCACGATCCACATTGAAACTACTAGGCCAATCTCAACACATACACAATCAATAAACAGAGGTGCTTTAAACTCAAAAAGTTTTAGCACTGTTTTTTAAAACTGCATTTGTTTTCTCTTTGTTAAAAATCAGGTTTATTTCGCCTTTACATGAAGAGAAAAAATACCATTGTTCACTTCAACTACCTCATTACAACTTTAATAAATAATTAGCTAAACAAAGTATGTTCAACCGGTAATTAAAACTTATTTTACGTCTTCTAAGGTTCAAATAGCGGCTATTAAGATCGACAGCACAGCACGCGACTTTGAATCTTATCGCATTGAATTAAAATTCAAAGTTTTCTTATGTATTACACCCATCAGCTATAGGAGACATTAATTTATCCATGTCACCGCAATTCCTTCAGTAAGTTGGGAGTTGGAGCTTAGTCATGGCACATTAAACATTGCTTTTGACGTCGCTTTGTTCTTTGCTGTTATAAAGTGGCCTAGAAAATAAGCAAGAAGAAAATTCTGAGATAGTTTTTAAATTAATTTATAAGGGAAAACTTACTAATACCAACGTAGTATTCCTGTGTGGAATGTTTCTATGTTATGAAGCTTTTGAGTTATGTACTTCTGAATTATATCAATGATTTATTTATTTCCAACACACAAATATACAGAAGTATTTAGAATATTTTTAAACTAATACCTATATATATATTTAACTAAGTGGTACCTTTGGCTGTATTGTGTGTTGGTGTAAATGTGAGGGTAGGTATGTGAAGGTGTGTATGATGCAGGTGGTGCACTTGGATATTCTTAATACACCTTTTAACATTCCGAGATAGCTTAAAGAAGTCTAGGCTTAAATATTGGTCGTTGTAAGTCCGGGCTGCGCGATACAAAACTGAGTTTTTTGCATAGCTAGTGTTGATGTCAGAAACATGATGTTTCATGCTTTGTTAAAAACGATTACGAATCTGGTAGGCAAGAAAGGTAAGTAGTATAGTAATAAGGCAATTTTTCTACAACTATTGCAGTTATGTTTATTTGAGTATTGTACAAAACGGAGCGACATACAAAATCTATGTAATATTTTGAAAGCCTGTCATACAAACCTACCTATCTTGAAGCTATTTTCGCTCAAATAACCTATAATAAGGTGATCAGGCTTCGGATTTATCGGAGGCCCTTCAGTACGAAACACGATATCTTGCAAATGAGGTTAGATCATCGATTTTGTGCCGAGAAGTTTTGGTTATGAGCTCTTAAGTATCTTGAATGTTTTTTGAAACATCACTCGAATACATTTTGCTATAGAGATTTTTGGCTAGAAAAGGTTTGGACTTTGGTTACTAATCGTATTGTCCGAACAGCCGAAATCAACTAGGCTGGCGTTGCATGTTGACATATATATCACTGCTATACTGGTTAAAACAAGGAGTTAAACATGAAGTCCTGAGTTCTATTCCCAGAAAAACATTAGACCTGCCATTCCGAACTATGTAATGAGAAATAATATCGCACATGACTGAAATGCCGCCAGCGTTTAAGATATAGGCACAAGGACCAAACAAGTGTGTTTTAATTTTCTAATAATTAGTTTTTAATTATAATCTAAATATGTATCTTATATTAAAAACTATATAATAGAATATTGTCAATAATGTATATTTTTGTGTGTTTGAAATTATTATCAATTTAATGTATTTATATTAAAAAAACATTTTTGTTGCTTATCTTTTAGATTTTCAGTAATAGTATAATTACAAATTCATTGATAAGAGGAAGGACTTAAAAGATTGATGTCATTGTACATTATGACTTAAATATTTATATAATAAAAAAACATAATATGTGCAATTCACACGTGGTAGAAGTGAAACCTTCAAAAACAAAGTTTTTATAATTATCATATATAAATTAAACATTTTCACTATCTAACTGTATTAAACTTTTCTTTCAAAAGGGTATATATTAATGATAGATATTAATTTATAAGTTTAATATAAATCTTTAATTTGGCAAAAACTAAAACAACGAAAGTTTGAAATTCGATGAAATGAAAAAGTGGCAGTAAAAAGAAACTGTATAATTCCTCCTATCTCATTTTCTCCCACGTTAAATCTTATAAATTTATGTTTCTGTCTCTTTTTACCGTCACTTTTTCCGTTGCATCCGGTTTGAAATCACAACGTTTCTAAAGAAGTTTCACTTGAAAACAAACCGGAACTATTTTTTTACTATCGGTTGAATATTATGCAGCATCAGTGATAAGTTAAATAACAGTGACAATTTTTTGACATTCAACACATTTTGTCTTCAGTCACCGTGACCATGCACGCTGTTAAGCACGCGAAACGTCGGATAAATTTAAAATTATGTTATATCAAATCCAAATTCATTTATTCAATTAAGATGCGTCTTAGGGCATGCTTATGAATGTCAAAAACGTTTACAAAATTCGCGAAAGAGCAAAACTACGCCATCCGTTCGCAAACTGAACAGAAACTCAGCAAGTTTTACTATAATAATATAATTATAAGTTTACAATAAAAATATATACCTTCAATCCGCTAAAAAAGTGTTTTCTTTAAGTTAAATTTTAAATTTAAGTAAAATATTAGATTTTATTCGACGAAGTGACTTTTGCCTCTGTTAAGTCCGATTCAAAGATATTTTATTTCTCAGACTTACATTCACTTAGTGAGAAAAACGGTAGTGTAGTAGTGTACATCTTGTTATCAGATTTCTAAAATAAATATAGTTGCTCTGCAAATATTAAAATATAAACTTTGTAACTCCGTGTAAGATTGATACAATATGAAGACAGGTCTCAACGATATTACAAAAGGCGTTGTGTGACTAAAAGTAATAATTTCTTAGACAGGTTCATAGATATAGGGATGTCAAAAGGCTCGAATTTAATTACGTGGAATAAGTGATACCATGATGATCTTATGTTCGAAAATAAACTTTTTTTTTAAATTTTTTATAAAGAAGATTTATATTGTTCTTCTCAAAATACGTAATCTTAAAAGTGCAACAGACGTTATTATAACTTGTTTAATTATTAATAATAAGTTTTCAAATAAAACTTTTGACGAAGGAGATACCTAATATACTCGTTACAGGATAAACAAGGATAACTTTTGTTATTACCTGAAAATGGGTTCGTCGTCGATTAAATCGTTTCTTCGAGTTGAACGAAGCAATTTAAAGTTTGATACGATATATTGTTTGGGAGATAAGGATATGTTCTTATGGTTCAGTGGAAACTTTTGTGTATTGGGTTAATTTTTGCAAATGCTGTATGCAGCATATGATTTAACTTAGCTACTTGTTCAGACACACTGGCCTCTTCCTATCTTCATGTAACCAACAACAGAACTGGTGCGGCTTGTGATGCTACTGATAAAGTTAAGCCAGACAGGGGTCTAGGCTCTGAATTTGATTTTGCCCCATTCCGTGTATTCATTTCTTGGTCCGTGGGGTCCTAGGCTATAAGGCTTTTTAGGGAAATATCAAAAAGGACAGGAGAACAGGAGAATGAAGAGCTGGCAGCTACCTCGGACAAAGAATTAGTGTAGCTATTCAATGGGGGAACGCTGCCAGTATTTTCGGAACCTTGCCTAAAGGGACGAATTTTAATAATATATTTTAATGTTTACATTTTAAGGGTAGTTTTTAGGTATATTAGAATTAACTACAATTATATTTTTAACTTATTATATAATAAAATGCACTATCTGGATACTTACTTATAAATTAAGGTTTCTTGAGGGACCTTAAGTCGAATTGGTTCGGAAACTAATTAGAAACTTATTAAATCCTTGTATAAGGAGGTTATACAATATCACCTACATGTCTGCGTTAGAGAAAGTAGATACAAAATATCGTTGTAAAGATTTAAACATATTTGTGTAGCATGGTGTACGAACTGAAGTTACTCAATATTTCATTAGCAAGAAATATTTAATCACTTCATGGCTGGAATTTTTGCTCCACTTCTCAAGACATTTATTGTACTAGAGAAATGTTTAAATTTTTTTAAATTATTTTTAAATTTTAAAAACCCTTTTTCTTAAAAGCCGCCAATGCACATTTTAGTATACTGGCGATTAATACAAGGAGTTAAACCCGAATGCCCTGAGTTATATTCCCGGAAAAACATTAGACCTAAACATTCAAAAACTATTTAATGAGAAAAAGTATCGAGATGTAGCGAGGAAATTCTACCAGCATTAAATTTACCCTGTCATACGCCCCAAACAAGAAATTTGTTTAAATTTATATTTATTAGGTACTAGCTGACCTAGAAAACGTCGTTTTGCCATCGATATTATTTCCGGGAATAATTCCTTTAGTTCAATAAAAATAACTATCTATTATAATAAAAAATAGAAGTTGATCGTAGAGGGGTACAAATTAAGGGTTGTAAGTATTTCTGTAAGTTGAATCATTAAAAAAATAAAAACAAAAAAAAATTGTTTTTAAAATATTATATTTGAGGTTGAAGCCCCTTATCACTTAGGGGTTTGAAAGATAGATAGTAGCCGATTCTCAGACTTACTGAATGTCCATAAACAATTTCATAAGAATCGGTCGAGCGGTTACGGAGGACTATGGGAACGAATATTGTGGCACGAGAATTTTATATATACATATATAGATATTATAACTATGTTAAGATTATTGTAAATACAAACGCTGCGATTAGCAAGATTGGAAACTTACAGTCAAACTTGTGGGGAACCCAAGTTTAATACTAAGTTAAACATATTACGTACCTATACATAACATACATGTATGATAACTTTATCTCAGTACAAATTGTTACAACTAAATCCTTAGAGATTGTGTCCGCAAATCTCTTGTACATTGTGTGTACACTGTTTAAACGTGATGTGGGAAACAGTACGCGTAATACTTTAGCTAAATTTAGTAATATTAGTCGGTTATAAACGAGCTATAGTCAATTTAGTCTTTAAAATTTTGGAAATTTTACTTACTTTTGAAATAAATAAAAATAACCGGTTTATTGTAAGTATAATTCAGACATGTCGAAAAATTCAAATCTCATCTAAAGATTGCATAGTTCCCAGTTTACCTCATTATTAATGTTAAACTTCGAAAAATTATAACTTTAGTTTTTATCTGTTTTTTATAAGTTTTTAATAAGAGCAATACGGCTTTTAAAAACGTGTTTAGTTATAAGTTATAAGTTATTGCTAACGTAATATTACATTACCCTTGAACATCACATACGATTGTATTACTAATACACAGGATGCGCAGTGCGGATATCGGGTAGGTCAACATACAATATATATGACAATTTAACACTAACAAGATGGTCTTGCAGTTTTTTGATAGTAATATGTATAAATTTATTCCTTAATATTATGTTCAAATCAATAAGTACGATAAAAAAATATTTTTAAATTGAAACTTCTGTATCTGTTGGAAAAAAATACAGTCAAAATTTTTCGTTACACACCATAGTAATAATTTAATGAAATTAATGAAATTCTGTAAAAATCTTAGTAGTGATAAGGTAAAATGAAATAATTGCATTATTTGTATTCATGTCTATGATGATAAAAGCCTTTTATTAAACTTTATCTAATTTAACCAATTTCTGTAAAGTTGCATATAGTACATCATTTTTCCGAAAAATAAGGTCATAAAGAAGTTTCACTTCTTACGTGTGTAATAAAATAAATAAAATAAAAAACGTTTATTTTGGAACATAAGATCATCAAGGTATCACTTATTCCACGTCATTAAATTCGAGCCTGTTGGCATCCCTACTCATCGGCAAAGACAGAGGGTGTAGTCCGAGAGAAAAAGCCGGCGTAAAAAACTCTTGGTAGTCTTTTTTTTACACTAGTACACGCACACATTTTTTAGTAACGTCCAGAATAATTTTAATACGACATTTTTTTAAGGAAAGAAAGAAAATCTTTATAATATTGATAATAATAAATAATAACTGGTGCTTTATATATAGCAGCAGTTATGGCCTAGTAGCTTCATCATGCGACGCTCATTCTTGCGAAAGAGAACCAATACTGTCTTTATATGTGCGCAGTTAACATTCGCTCGAACGGTTAAGAAAACATAGTGAGGAAACCGGGTTTGCTTAGACCAAGAGGCTTGCCTATTAGATTGACAAATAATCATGAAACAGTTTCAGAAATCTGAGGCAAAGACCTAAAAAAGGTTGTAGCTTCATTTATTTATTTATATCTTTATATATTCAACCGTCATATGTAATTTTTATTTAGATTATCTAACAAATATTTTTAGTATCATACACTAAAAAGTTTTTATGACCTTTTATTAGTTAAAACATTAGTAACTAAGGTATTATATAGAATTCTCACAAATGAAATCCAGTAGTTTTAGAGATTTAAACACACAACACTAATTCTTCATAATATTAGTTGTTGTTTCCTTGAATTTTTTTAATTACTTTTAAACACATTAAGAACGTCCTAATTGGTTAAATCTGACATCAAAGCCCGTGGCGAATTGAAGTAAATTAATTTGCAATTTAAGCAAGTATCCTGTGCGATTTGCTTCGGTAAATGCTAAAGAGCAACTACGAAGATCTTATTTGGTAAGTCGTGATGCCACAGACTGCAAATATTAGCCACTGCATATTTGTATAATTACTAAGGGAATTGGAATGTTTCAAAACATACAAGTATATTACTTCTCAAGTCTTTTTATTAGTTTAAAAATAATTAAATATAGACTTGGTTGTTTATACTGTAATTTCCCAATGGGGTATAGGGCAGAAAGATTGCTATTTCATTTTTAAAGATCAAATTTATAAAATATTATAAAGATCTTGATCAGTCTACATTCTTTATCAAATTATCTTTGTAAAGAAGTATCTTCTATTATTTAAAAAAGGTATTGGAACCCTTACTCTTAGCCTCAGTTCTCTGTATTTGTTTCGTAATATTTTCTTAATAAGTAAGTAGGTAAGAAAAGATTGTATCAATTATTAGAAACGCGGCAACGCAGATGCGTTAGGCAAGTGTCTATTGGGTGGTTTCACTTGGTGTGCCTTCCATTGTTATATATAAAGAAGGTGTTCAACGTTCTCTGACCCATCGGCTTCTTGAGTCTAAGGCAAGACAAGCCGCCTGATATCTTCAACCGCACATAGAAAGAAATGTTTTAAAAGAAAGTCGAACTTTCGACCTCAGACATAGTCGCACGTTCAAGTCAGCTGCTTGCTGCACCTAAAATATTTATTTCATAAATATATTATAAATGAATGCTTACATATATTTTCCCACTATGTTCCCTAATCTGTGACCCAAGAATGCCCGTAAGAATCGAGGAGGCTACGAGACACGCCGGAATCTCGGTCATTGGACGAAAAGCCAGCGCTTGACAGGAATTAATGGCTCACTCCGAATTTAATTTAATCTATTCAGTTTACTGCTTTTTTAAAATTGGCTTAAAGTGACAGAAATGCTTAATTAGTTCGGTCTTTTTTATATAAGCAAAATAATATTGTGAACTTGCCGTCATAATTATCCTAAAACTGCAAAATCGAATTGAAATACCAGAATATAAATATTCATTGACCTTCACGGTTTTAGGGGTGTTCCGTGGAGTAGTTGTTTGTTTTAGTTACTATCGCTAGTAAAAATAAAATCCTTCACACCGCACAAGTCGAAGGAATCTATTACATAATAATAATAATATAATATATATAAAGTATCTTCGGAACCTTGCCTAAAGGGACTCCTTTTAATAATATTTTTTAATAATTAAATTTTAAGGTTAGTTATTAGATATATTTTTAGTTTGTAATTTACATATGTATTATTGTAAACTCATGATAAATAATCATAAGTTAATAATTATATAATATGTCATATATATTATATTATATTACATATAAACTATTCACTTTATAAAACATTTCTCTTGTCAACTAGCGGACTGTGGAATCGGTTTCCAGTGGAAGTCATACGAGATAACGTATTCAGTAATTCAAAATGTAGATTACTTGGGCACATGTGGTAAATATAGATGTTAATCATCATCTTTGGGGCACATGTGTGTGTTATTTACATTTCGCGTGCCGATATCCCGGGACTGGCTTAAAAATATACAAGCTAGTCCAAAAGCAATGTGAACTGCGTCGGAAAATTTTTTTCAACAATCAAAGTATCAACTCGGAAGCCGGATTCGAAATTTTCTTTTGTTTTCCGCTTCAATCAGAATATGTCAATAGGTTCGGCTTTCACTTGTTTTGAATTTTGGGCATTTCCATATTTATTATACCGATATTTTGCATGTAATCGCGGTTCATAGTGTGTGTAGTGACGACAAAATACAAGAATATTTCGTTCAACTTACTCAAGATGTGGAACATGGTGTAATGGTTGCAGCTCCTTACAAACGTTATGTAAAAAAAGCTTGGTGATTAAAATGAGTGGCGGAGAGTTTATTGCCAGTTCTTCACTTCCATTCTACGTTCTTGATTAGAGAGCTGGCAGTAAATGTAAAATAAGAAGCATTTAATGTATTTTTTGACGTTCCTGAGTGTACATGTTACCTACATGAATAAATGATTTTTGTTTGTTTGTTTGTTTAAACTTAGACTTTGTTGTCTTTGGAGCAGAGCCTTTGCGGCTCTTGGACCGTGAGATTCATATGCTCCCCACATTAACTTTTAAGAGTTATTTTAGTTTTTTTTCTTAATACTATATATCAGTGGCGAAGGGTGAAATTTTGGCAAAGGGAAGCCGGTCCAAAAAAATGTTGAACAGCACTCTATATGAATTAAAGCCATAATCAAAATCACAAACAAAATCCACAGTATTTAACCAAATCTGCGATTAAATTACCTTACAGAATCAGTCACAGTTTAAATAACACAGATATTAAAATATAACAAACGAAATTATCACGCACCAGTGGTATAGGAACACATGTCACATACTAAAAATAATCTATTTTCAACCAAACGAAATGGAACGCGAAAATATGCCAAAATAAAAAGAATATGACTTGCGAAGGATTTCATTATAACGCTAATTCTTTTTAATTTTGTCGTGTTTTCTTTCTCCCGTGCCGTGGTTCAATAACAATAATTTCTTTGTCTCTTTCTAATAGAGGAGAGGAGAGAACTGCAAGCCGGTCGCGATCAGCCTTATCTTTCTTTAAATTTTACGTACAGTTAGCGAGCATTAGAAAGAGATGGTTTGACACGCTCTGTCTCTTTTCGCCTCATAGTAAAACGTTGGCCGAGATAAGCTGTAATTCGTCGAGTTACCTTTAATGTAATTTAGGTACGAAAAATTGACGCGCTGATTAATTTACGACTATAAAATGAAATGTGATACTTAGGGTATTGCTAAGAATTACTATTGCTATTGTAAATCGCGCAGGCATTTAATTAATAATACTTTGTTAATGAAATAGAATGTAAATACTTTTGTATGAATATGGAACTGATTTTTGAAAGGTAACCCGGTGGGAATCGGCTTGTATGGACTCTTCGCCACTGCTATATATATATAAATTAGCTTTAATCGGTTGTATTTACAATAACCGAAAAATAAAAAAATAATAATAATACCTAATTATCTTTTATAGGTAAAGTGTAATATTAGAAATAATAGTAAAACATTAATTTGATAACATTGTGTTTATTAGTAGCTCGGTTTCTTTAATAAATGTATGTAATTGAATCCATAAAAAAATGTTATAGTTAGACGGCTATAATATTTTCCTAATAAGGTTCTGTTACGAGGTCATGTTGCGAATTTTCATACTAATTGAATGAACAAAATAGGTTCACCGCTGGGGTCACGGGAAAACTTAAACTGGCTAGTTTATTCGATGTCATCATATGCATAAGCAAGTTCAATTGCATTGAGTTTAAATAGTTTTATAATAACTGATGATGTTCTGAAAATTTTTTTTTAGGGAAAAATCATAAATGGATAAAAACATAAATTATCATGGACAGGCCCACCAGGTAAACGGTACAGAGGCAGACAGTAAGGGATGATGACATCAAAACAATCGCGGGTCCCCAATGGATGCAAATAATATATGAAATATTTACCTTTATAAAGGATAACAATATATATCAAAAAATAATTTAAATCTAAAAATAAAATGTCGCACCCAACTACCTTAATGAGCTCATCAACTGCCTAGCATGTTTACTAAACACGCCTTTTAACCAGAGGCCTGAATGATATTCAGCTATTTGATCAAACAGCTAGGCAAATATTAAATAATTTGAATGGATTATTGTTGCCTAGCTTGTTCATTTTAGTTGGTTCCACTTTCTCCCACCGAACTTGATCATAATTTCAAAAGAACACATATTCTACTACATTTTAAATATATTAAATACAGATTTTTATCTCAGATATTTCATCTTTTCTTTTTCTGTCACATGGTCATCCTATCGTGCGAATGGCCTAAGTATTAGCTAACCAGTTTATTAAATGTTGTTACAAATGCTACAGCTGAATGTTATTCAGGCCGCTAGTTAAACGGAGCTGTTAAGTAAAGCCGTTGTCGATTGAATTTAAGCTAATTAAGCTAGTTGACTGTGATATCTATCTAACTATATATACTAACAAAAAACTTGTCCTAGAGTTTTGTATGATTATTCTTACAATCTTAATCTTCTTAGGTTGTAGCAGGTTAGCTGAGAACTTTAACATATGAGGAAACGGAGCACATTTTGGTGCGAATTCGCTAGTTTCAGACAAGCCTAATTGTATAACTGACAGCATGCACACACTTGCTCACACACAAACACACACAGCACACATACACACACACAAACACGGATGCATAAATTAAGTTTATAGCTATTTTTTTTAGAAATTACAAAAAAAAACACTATGACCCAATAGACTAACTAACTGCGCAAACGTACTCGTACATCAAACCGGCATGCCTCAGACCCAAAAAGTCAATAGCGTTCAGAAGACTGATCACCTACTTGCCTAGATTGACAAATTATCATGAAACAGATACAGAAATTGCCTTTAGCGGTTAGAGGTTTAAGCGCCTTGGTTTGTACTCATTAATACTTTGTTTTAGCTGTACGTACCTAATTAACTATATTTACGAAAATTAGTCTACAAATAATAAATTATCTCGTGTAAACATAATTAATAATAAATTGCACATATACAGCTTAAATATTCCGCAGCAAGTTTAGCTAAACACTATCGCACCAGCTATATGGCTAATGGCAAAATTAAGCTGTAAAATTTGGGAAGCACGATTATAAACTTTAATTATGAAATATTAGACGTGAAATATTATGGTTTGCGTTTCTCTTTTTGTGAATAGATTTTAATTAGCTTTCTGTTTTCATAATATGTAGATCTTGTGTCCAACTAAACCAATTCTTATATCGTCGGGAATCGAACTCAGGAAGTTGTTTACTAAAACACTTATTTATGTTTCCATAGTTGCTACATAGATAGCCAGGTTAATTTAATTAACTTTATATTTCAGAAATCAACAATATTGTCTTATAAATCTAGCCTAGTCTCCTAATATAATCATGATTATCTTATCAAATATTTAACAAAAGAATTAAATTAATTAGCTAGCAGAATTAATATAATAATGCTAGATTTGATTTCAAATACACTCACAATTAGGCATTTCTAGGGCTCACAAATAATTGTTCTTAAAAATTGTGGTTGCTCTGAAGTACAAAGCCGGAACAATTACAAACATTGCTGAAACTCACGAACGAAGGCTTCGTCAAACGTCGTGGATATTTAACATCCTGACACCACGGGCCTAGTGAGAGAAAAAAACCTTTGAATTTGTGATTTAGTGTTAGTGCATGTTATAGTGCACAGTAAGTGAAAAAAAAGACAAAAACAGCCCGGTAATATCTGTTTACTATATTTGTATTATTTGACATTTCTTATTCTAAGGGGCCAGATCTTAATATCCGATGAGTAGACTGTTTCAGTAAGTAGACTAATAAAAATAATAAAGCCCGCGATGTAAACACAATTTGACAGTTGGAGACAACCTTAAAATCCGAAAGACCGATGTATGAAAATGTCAACAAGATTATAAATTAAAAAGAAGCAATCTTGTATGTATGAAAACAGAATTAATTATGCAGGCACTTTTAATGCGGTTGGGAAATTTGAAAAGTTTTAGCTTAACAAAGTGATTGTCCTAAATACACAAGATAAGTCGATCGAGTTATAAGCCCTTGTTTGCCAGTGGAAGATTCGAAACATTATGTAAAGATTAATATAGGTATTAATATAATTATATATACTATATATATATATAGTCACAACCACTTCCAGACTAAGAAATGTTTACATTCAAAATTTGAATCAATGAAATTTAAATCTAGAATTGTAAAATTTTATATTAATTATGTATTATAATGTCTGTTAAATGCAGAGAATATTTTTTATTCTCAGGAAATGTATCATTTGTAATTACGACGGTAATTTTGAATGTAGAACCGGGCGTTGTAATTGATGACAGTGAAACAGACTCCGTACATCTTTGACCAATTTGCAATTCAATAGAACTCAGCTACAATACAACTTGTAAATTAAGTTTACTTTTGATAGTTACAATACTGTGCATGTATAAAACTATGCGCATCAAATAAAGGCTGCATTCATCTCAAGGCCGGTGCTGCCACATGTCATCTGAGTACCTTAGTTCCTATTAAGCGGGCGAAGCGAAGTATAGACCAGGATTGAATCTCTTTCCAGCTCCGTTCAGTTGCCAGCCTCGGTCTTTTTATAGATTACACTCCGGAGAATTCTCTATGGAATTACACAACCAAATTCCGTCATCCTGTCAATCGACGTTCATCTTGAAGCATGCTGTTTGCTTGGAGTTTCACCACTCCAAACTCTTGCGGAACTCACAAAGAATATATCACATAAAATAAGCTACTTCTGGACAAGTGTGATCACCAATAAGCTGCATCTCACTTTACATCGGGCAGGACTGTGGTCTAAACGTTGATTTAAAGCAAACCTATTAAACTATCACATTCTGCTATCATAATCAGTTATTCGTTTGGGTCCATCTTTAAACATGTCGTCAATTCTCCTCCAGCTCCCATTGCATTGTACTTTTTTGCATCCATTTCTCACACTCTACTTATATTTGAGACTACCTATAATAGATAGGTCCTTATAATGTGCCAGAGTCTGTATTTATTTTTGTACTTTTTTCGCCCATTATTGTTTTTTCGCCCATTTATTTTTTCCCCCCCAAGATTTACATAAAATAACAAAAATTTCAATAGTGTATTCTAATCTTTATTGATTTTCCATCTGTTTCAACTGGTTTAATTAAGGATAATTTATTTCAAGAGGTGTAATTTAATGCGCCTTGTAAATTTCACTTAACAATTTTGTTTATCATGTGGAGTGCCTGAGTTGCTAATGGCTACTGATAATTTAACTTTAACTCTGTTTTTGTGTTACTATTGCTATAATTTATAATTTATCATATTACTTTTTTAAGGTCAGTAATATTGGAGATTTTTTTTTTGTTCTTTCTTTTTGAAGTAAAACTTCTTTAGACGGTAAATTTGCATGAGGGTAATTTTTTACGGATGTAACGTCACGAAGATGTGCAGCGTTTTTGTCGAAGGGAGAGGGATTGAGAGCGATTAAGCTGTGAGTGAGTGAGAAAGGGAGATCGAAAAAATACATGCTAATAGTTGATGTATTCGTTTAGTAGTATATTAGAACTTTAGATTACCATTCTGTCGCATAACATCTTGTGCAGTAAACCAAATAGACTGCATCATCAGCTCTTGCAATTTGCGATGATGGGATTATAGCTGAGCGTATCTTCCTCTCTCCAAGGGAGAAATAAAGTTTATGTGTTATTTTGTGTAACAAATACAGCTAAATTACAATGAAATTAATTACACATTTTAAATTGTTATTTGTTAACTAGTGGTAATATTGGCTCGATGACCAAGAATGCGAGTGTCAAGTGATGATACATATATAAATAATATTGTCATAATTATGCACGTCTGTATCATATCATTATAAACCAAGCGATATTCGTCATACTAGGCTAACATTTGCAATAATAATTCTAAGAACAATAAAGAGCATTACCCAGATTACACGTCACTATGGCAACGGATATACCATTAAAATGAATAGTGCGTCTCGCTCGCACCTTGTACCAAACATATAAATGAGACAGAGATAAGCCCACTTCCGACAGCTTCCGGTGTAACATCCGCGATACGGAGTAGATTGTATCACTTTTGCGCCATAATGTATAAACAGTCTATATATTTCTAAATTTAAGGCTGTTCAAAATTTGAAACAACTCTTTATATTTTTAATGAAACCAGAATAATTATTAATTACCCATCAGTATTGTTTAATCCAGATTGTAATTTATATAAAATCACGTTAATAAATTAATAAATCATTTATTTGCAACAAAGTGGGTTTGCTAGTGCGGATGCACAATTAGCCAAATCTAAATTAGCTTGCAAATGTCATATTAATTTTCATAAATAACCACGACATATCAGAATAATAAGTTATTTATGAGTATAATTGTAGACTTTATACTACGAACAAAATTAGGAGTTTACCGTACATACACCATGATTTTGTTTGTAAGAAATATGACTGTTTCATGTTGAAAAGCAACGTTTAATATTATTAAAAATATGATATCTACCAAAATATTCATTGAAACAATTAAATTGTGTATAAATAATTTCAGTTGTGTAAAACGCATTTTTTTTATAGAACCGGGGACAATCGGGCAGGAGGCTCACCTGATGCAATAGCTTTCATAATATATATCTACTGTATAAATCTTAATCATTCAAAGTAACTTGATTTAAAAGGCAAGCAATTTTTACGAAACAAAATTTACAACCCATGGGAAATTTCCCTCTGCTCTCTATAGTAATTATTTATTTATGCTATTAAACTCTATCGGAATTTCAGTTCTTTCTTTAAATTGTACGATTTGAAATCGTGATTCAAAAATTCAACCCCTTCTCAGTTCTTCTTTGTTGGTGTGAGACCTGTGCCAGTCCAACATCAAAAAACGACAACAATCTCCAAATTATAGAAGGAAAAATACATTTATTTGATTATATCGCTCACACATATATAAAAAAAAACTTTAATTTAAGGCCCTACTCTGATTTCAGTCTCTGTCAGCGGTAACACAGATTTTCAGTGGACCCATACTTGGGGTAAAGAAGGGCTATATACACCAAGCAAAACAAAAATTTAATAATTAATATAAAAATGACATATTTGAAAACAGAATGAAAAAAAAACACAATGTGAAATTAAATGTGATTTCCATATATATTCGAAGAGCTGCCATGGCAAAGTTAGAGCAGCAATACAACTGAACATAATAATATGTATAATATAATATAATCACTAAAGTAAATAAATTAATCAGTAAAGAACTCGCAAAGACGACAGAACTTGCTACTTTGTAACATGAGTTTTACAATTGATTAAAAGCACTTGGAAAAGGCTACCACAATATTTTATAAACCTAGCTTCTTAAAAAAATAGTTCCTACATTTCCATATAAATTGTGCGAGCTCATACGAGTTTATACGGAGTTAAAAAAATAAGATTTTTTCAAATATCCTTTGAGATCAAACGTCCCATTCTCTTTGTGGCCGTAGTAGAGCGATGAATTTTAATGAATTACTCTCAAAATTAAGACTGCATACGATTCTGTTTTATTTAAAAAAAAAATCTATCCGTGTTTTTCGAAACTTAGAAACCACATTCATATTCTTTTTATCAGTAGGTTTTCTTTAAAAATACGTCAGCTTTCAGATCAGATTATATAATAACTTTCTTATTTGCTTGAATCTCAGGAACTGTTGGAAGTATTTAAATTAAATTAGGAGTCGGTACTGGAGCTCCCAGTCAGCAACAGCTCAGTACCAGCTCCTTCCACTTATTACACTAAAAAATATCGTCTATTGTTATCAGTGGGGACTAGGGGCATCCACGGGGCCCTGGTTTGCAGCCCATAAAGCCTTTAAGTAGATCCGTCCCGGTTATCGAGGTAACACTGTATTATAAGCTAAAGACTATGATTGATTGACATTCTCATTTGACTCAGTCTTATTGACATTTGACCTCAACTTTGTGCTATAATCCTATATCCACATGTTCAATTCTTATTTATATACAAACACTAATCAATTTTATGTAATTGCATAATTCTTAATTCAAATACCTTCCGTAATTTGAACAATTTTAAAATACAGCACATAAAAAAGCAGTTACATTGAAAGTGAACAAACCGTTTGAGTTAATCAATAGGTTGAAACTGAAACGATCCCGGTTCAAAGTTATTTCATTTAAACCGCGAAACAAATAGTTTACAGTTGAAGTTTATTAACTTAAATGACCTGTGTACTGTGAGTTTGACAACGTATTAAACGGTCATACAATGTGAAAAATAAATGTTTAACAAATCTTACAGCGAATATATATTTATAGACTATTTTTCCAGTATTTATATACAAAAATTGTCATTACACCGAACTACAAAAAGTAACAATTGACAATGTGTGTCTGGGTCTCAGATTTCTGTCTTTCTATTTAATGATAATTTGTCAATCTAATAGGCAAGTATGGTGATCAGGCTTCTGTAACAAACCCCGTTGACAGCTTGTGTCTATGGCAATCCGGTTTCCTTCCGATGCTTACCTTCACCGTTTGAACGAATGTAAAATTCACATATAGCAAGTTCATTGGTGTATAGCCGGGGATCGTACCTGCGACCTCAGGGATGAGGGTCGCACGCATCTAAATACACTAAGTTAAAGGTACTCAATAATCTATCCTTAGCTTCCAGTGAGAACCTTTTAGATGGTTGAAAAGTGCTCCTATTTTTGTGGTAATTATATTTTCATAGAAAATAAACTTTTTTATAAATTGTGTGTTTAATACAAAAATGTCCTGCAGTCACGAGGTGCAAGTACAGCGCCCTATGGTAACCATGCCGGCCTTAAAATGCGGCTAAAATATTGCTGTAACTAAATAAATGATTATTATATTTCATTTTGCAACTCGGTGTGAATGGCACTTAATGTTTTGAAATTTCAATTAAAAGTTTTACCACAAAATTAAGGCTAATTCTGTTTCGTTTCTTTTATTAAGGTTTCTTATTTTGTACTAAAATATGGCGTTTAAATAAATATTATGTAAAAATAAAGGGAGTCGAAAATGGCCTGAAGAGATTCGAGAAAAGGATGGGCATGCCGGTTGCTAGACTTGGAGGTCGCACTCCTGTGCCCCGAAATACTAAACGCGGTTGTGTAGTAATGCATTGATTGCAGTTAGCTTGATCGTAAATATTCACATGCCAACATTAAAACATTTGGTGCAAAACGATGTTCAAAATAGTCGCGCTTACCACCAGGCGAAATAAGCTCATTAAAATTAAATCGCAGGCACAAAAACACAAACAATTTGGAATAGGCACAAAAGATACGAGGTCGCGACCTCCTACAAGATAATTAACTCAAACTCAAAATAACTTATTCACATAGCTAACCAAGTACACTTATGAACGTCAACAGAAAAGAAGTTAAATTGATTCTTAATTTACAGTAACCAGTTCGCAATAGAGTGGGCAAAAAGAACTGGCAAGAAACTCTCCGCCAATCTTTTGAATCGCCCAGTTCAAGTCTAGAAAGTCTAGATAGTTTACATACTAATTGTTTAAACTGGAGCAAATAAATCCCAAAGACAAGAATCATTTAAATATTCCCAGACAGATAACTCACTAATTAGATTTAAAAAAACATAATGTCTTCGTGATCTCGTGATTAACAATTTTTGTCATCTAAAGAGTTGTCAATTGATTTTAGGCAAATTGATTTCCGGCCGGTAAGGATATACACAATTTTTCGACCTCTGTGCCTTCGGGCCTTCTTGTCAGTGGTTAGACATTTAGACAGGTCGGGGACCTTTCCTTTAGATTGGAGTAATAATTCACCTTTCTTTCTCCACATGGCTAATACTGAAGAGTGTGCATTTAGCAAACATCTTTAATAACTCTTCTTGCCAGCCAGAGGACTGTTTAAATTTATATGTTTTAAATGTCCGGAGTATCTGCTCATATATGTTATATATGAGCATAACTAAATATATGAGAGGCTATGATGTAAGAACCCAACAACCCTACGAAGCCCTAAGCCTCACAGACGGAGCCCTACGACTAGGATTTTAGTCTTTGAGGTACACAAATGAAAACCAAAATAGGCATTCACTGTCTTTATTGTCAGCACTGTATAACACGGCGGTTCTATGACGACTGCCTGATCCACGTGCAAATGGAATTACGAATAAACGATACATAGACATAATTACAAATGGAATTACGAAATTTACAGTACAAATATAGTAAATTTACAGACTTAATTACCTCTACATACAACGACTTCTAAAAAAAAACTTCAATACTTTTTTCTTTGATGTATTTAGTAGAATGGTCAATGAATCGTAAAATAAACTCATTCTCATATGAATTAATATATTTCGAGTAGAACATTATCTTTATTAGTCAATTAACTAAATTACAATTAATAATGCTAATCAAGCCACTGAAGTGAACTTTATCACTTGACCGAATTTGATGTTAAGATCTTTGATATAATAACAATTCAATTCAGTGAATACATGACATAGTAATTTATGGTACGCTTATATAAAAAGCAAAAGAACTTTATGGTCTGATTAATTCCAAAATATGAGGTTTCACATGTAACATTTTTAGGATAGTCAAAATACTAAAAATTTATACTTAACCCACGATTACTATACACGATTATGTTATTCTGTATTCTGTCAAATGTGAAAATTTACTTCAAACTCAATTAAAAAATCATTTATTTATGTAACATAATGTATTTAAATATGAACGTCAAGAAAAGAAATATACATTAAATTCTTTTAATTTTACATTTACTGCCAGTTCTCAAATCAACGGCGTAGAACGAAAGAGAAGAACTGGCAATAAACTCTAATCATCAGATCTGTCAGTCTTCTGTAATTCTAAATTCGGATATTACTTATAACTCTTCCCTAACAAGAAAGAGACTTATAGACAAGTATGATCTTCAATTTGCTTGAACTATATTTCATGGATGCCTTTAAAACTACAGTTAAAGATGTAGTCTGTCAATTTATAGTTGACCTGATTTTGATTTTGGCTAACCAAAAAAGTTCAACTTTTTATTATTCTATGCAAGACAACATTTTAAAAGCGGGTTAAAAATTATTTCTATACATGTGGTTATTACCGACCCGAATGACTCGTTATGTTGTACGTGACCGCTGGAGGGTTGAAAAGCAATTATAAGCCTGATTCGGTCGAAAGGACGTTGTAGTTTGTCAGCGATTAACTGGTTCCAGCGAAAAAAGCTTCCTGTAACTTTATAAGCTGTAGTAAATAGATGTTATTTCAAATTTGGAATCTATTTTTTAAATAACAGGGTACTAACAGGAGGCTCATATGTATTGTAATAAAAAAATATATATATTTTGGAATATAAGATACAGATATCACATATTTCGCGTTATTAAATTAGAATCGGTCGACATCCCTACTCATCGGCAAAGAAGACAGAGGGTGTAGGCCGAGAGAAAGGCCGGCGTAAAAAACTCTCGGTAGGTACTCTTTTAAAATAGCAAATCGTCAAGCAACACTTATTTTAAAATAAATACCGAAAAATTAATTAGAAATAGCCTGCCTAGCACTAGTCCTTTTATCAACTATATAATAGTTAGCCCTTTTACATGGCCTTCCTTTAAGACATTTCTTAAATTTATTAAAAAGCAGAGATAAAAGTTCCAATGTGATTTTATTAAAGAAAAGTATTCCCTTTAAAAAAAAATACTTACTTTAGATTATTACTCTAGTACGGGGAAATTGCAGCCTGCGTTTGTTCTATTCTAGTAAACTTATCACTATAAAATATTTTCATTAATATATTGCGAGGAAAATGTAAGGTAAAATTTATTTCCTTGAATTTATCTCTCAGAGATTCCCTACAATTTAAATTATAGATTGCACGAATAGCCCTCTTTTACAGGATGAAAATAGATTCGACATCAGCAGCATGACCCCATAGTGATAAGCCAGAAATCATTAAGCTGTGACACTAACTAAATTAAATGATGTCCATGGACCACTTATCCAAAAGGGTCGCTAGTGCTTTACCGGCCATAGGTTCGATACCCGGCTGTGCAACAATGGACTTTGTGTCTATTATTACAGTTGGCTCGAATGGTGAAGGAAAACATCGTCAAGCACAAGAGGCTCATCACCTTCTTTCTGAGACTTGCTTACTTAATTAGATTGACAAATGATCATGACACAGAAATCTGAGGCCAAGACCTAAAAAGGTTGTAGCGTCAGTTTCTTTGTCTCCATATTAAGAGACGATAAAAGTTCCCAACTTCTGAAGTATTGCATACACAACTTTAATGGGAATAGATAATTGAAGTAGAACAATTATCATAGGGCACCAGCCACCATACCAGCCCTTCAAGCCTCAATTTGCTTCATTAATGCAACAAAATGTCTGCCTCTTAGAATTTGTTACACGGCAAAATAAGAGCTAAGTACTGTTCTTATAAGCGGTGTCCTGAAGGACGGATCAGCACGAATTCCCAAAAGGCAAAGAAAAAACATTATTAAGATAATTGTACCCAAGAGAAATTTCGTTCTGCCAATTTTTTTGCTAAAACCGAATCGAATTCGTGAGGGAAATAGGTTTTTGCGGAATAGAATCGAAGTGGAAAAGGAAACTTATGGCTTAAATTTAAATTTCGAATGTTACACGTAAAAAAAACGACGGCAGACAGGTGGCTGTTCAAGCTTTTTTTTTTCAGAAGAACTTTGGCCAAAAATTTATATAGTGTGCCGAGCATTGGCGTTTATAAATGAAATAAAAAATTTCCATGTAAACACATGATTACACACGGACAGACCGTATACAACCGCACTGCAGAAGAACAAAGAATCCTTATGACGGTTAAGAAAAGAAAACTTTAATATTTTGGACACGTCTCTATTTAAGTTCGGTGGTGGTTGTTGGTGGAATGTTTAAAGAATTGAAACTCTTTGTTAGGAGCCGAGTATCAACTGGCTTTAATCGTTTTAAGCATGAGCTTATAACTAACATAAAATGAGAGGTTGCAATGCTGGATTAACAGAAAACTAACTTGACTTATTTAAGGGTTGTTAAATATAAACACACATCTGTTACCGATAACGAATATTAGTGTAGTCGATCTATAGGACATTATCGGAAACCGGAATGTTATATAAAAAATTATGAGTTTGGGAAAAACTAAATGGCTCAGTTTGACTTCAAGTATGCGATGGTTACTAAAGGTGGCGACTGACATTCAATATACCCTCGATGTGAGCACGTTACAAGTCGAATATTCGGCATGTCAGTATATCGAGCCGAGCAGCTCGATACGATCTTCGAACGCGCTTCACTCGGTTGTCGGTTTTTTGCGAATCCCTTTGAATGTTATATTACAAGTCAGTCGCCACCACATCTAACGTCCTCCATTTTGACTGCAACTGTGGGTGGGATAGATCACAGGCGAATGGCGAATATTCAGTTGTTGTGAGCTTGCTCAAAATGAACAAATATTCACATCAAGCGAAAATTCGACGTCAGTCGCCACCTTATTAACATTTGGTTTGCGTTTCTAAAATACATATATGTAACTTAACTAATGTCAGGGTAACTTTCGTAATAGCAAACAATTTAGCGCCTCCCACTAATTATTCAAGACAAAGATCGGCCCGCATCACGTCTTGGTTGAAGAATCTTAGGCAATGATTCAAAGCTCCAAGTCATTGCTCAGAAGCGCGCCATCCGAAATTAGTAGATTTTTTTAAATATTTTCTAGACAATTCCCCGACTATGTAGTCGTCGGAGGCATTAAGTATCTAACATAAGTCGTATTGGTAACTCCGATGATAATACAGCACTACCTATTTATTTTAACCACCCTTTGTATAACCACTAAAGCAAATCCCAAAAATATGCCTCTCAATTGGACGTTAAACATTATTTCCTTTAAATTTGTCTCCGTTACTTTTATGCCCATAGCTCTAATAATATATAGTTGCAGTTAAAGTACTCTTGGGCATAGGGTTCAAGTGTACAAGTCGCTTATTAAACATTTCAGTTGGCGCCTGGTACTACCGGATACCCCAGGGCTGGTACTTTCCTCGCTCGACGAATAAGTATCCCAATACAGCTAGAAATATCACCATTAAAGGTGTACTGCCACGAGGAGTTTTTAAATTCGTATTAATTTTTTTTGTCTAATGAATCTGACAGGCTACTTCGTTCGTCAATCACATAACATATGTATTATTTATGTCCTATTTCATTTTTATTAAGTATTATGGTAAATAAACATTTAACTTTAATTGTACATAATAAAATAAATTAATGTAACACAACCACATTGGTATTAAACACAATATTATCGTAATTACGTAGCGTAAAATATTGTCAAATTTGCTCTTTTACTGTTTTATCTCTCATAATGCCCCATCTTTTGAGTTTTTCTGGTTTTTATTATCATATTGTATTCTTATTTCTTAATAGCATTATAATACAATAAACTATTGTATTTATATTTATTTTAAACAATTATAAACACGACGATTTTCACAGAACAAAAAATGTGATTTTTGTCTCATAATGTTTCACAAGAAAACAATCGGAGTCCGCTTATTTCGTCTTAATATTGAGGTCAAATAGAATAAATAAAAAAAATCAAACAAATTATGTCAGAATGAAGAAAAATGTTTGAACAAACGCAGCGGTGCGTGTCGTACCGTTGCGATCGCACATTGCTTCATTAGTCATTACTCCTCTTGTTATGCTGGGTACACACTGTCTGCGCTTATGCGTTTGAAATTGGCAAACTGTTAACTTTTAATAATGAATAGTCGTCATCGTAATCATCTCACCTAGCTAGCAAATTATAGTTAGTGGTGTGAGTGAGGCTGCCGGAAGTTCATCTTCTCCTCGAATCATGGCAGCGTTATTAAATAGAATTTTTACCCATTTGTACCCGCACATTTCTTACTAGTTCTTAAAACAAATTGGAGAAGAATGGACGAGTCTTGCAAGATATGTATGGTATTATTTTTTAGCACTTACTAGACTAGACTAGATTTGCGACAATAGACAAAACACTTAAACAACTGACAATATTTAAACAATGTTTCAACGGCATCTTATTTTTTTTTTCATTTACTGTACAAGCGTTGTGCGAGTTTTATATGTACATATAGACAGTTAAACCAGTGGCAACATCACTAACAAAATAGGAACACGAATTACGAATAAACATCAAATATAACCATTACAAAAATAACATCAAAAAAGTTAGTTAAATATATTAATAACGCGTGTTAAAATAACTTTAGGAAACGCGATGTTGACTCGCTAATTTTCCGGTTTCGCGCCAGTCTTGACGCGGCTAATAAAACTAGTTTTTATTTCTAACCTACATTATAAATGTGAAAATTTCATTGCCCAATGGACGTGAGTGGATTTATATATCCTTATTTACTTTTATAGGAGGTTTCCTTTCATCATTGTTTCTATTTTGTTATATACAAGTCCTTGTGACATAATTGTTTATGAAGCGCCTAAAATTAAACTTGTAGCTCCAATAAATGCAAAACCATATATCCCTACTGCAATTGAAAAAAAAAACTAAAAAGCAGAAATTTAGCCTTTGTATTATTATTGTTTTTTATAAAGGATTCTGGCATGTTTTTTTTAAATATTTAAGTACTAAATAGATACTTAAATACAACAATTTTACTGTTAAACTATGACATTTTGGATTCATTAAATATAATATATAAATTATTAAATAATAAATATCATACATGGCTATAATACTAGTATTTGTTAAGTGTGCTTCTTTTCAGTGATGCAATAGAATTTATTTCGTTAATAAAAGTAGAAATTAATTATTTAATTACCGACAAAATAAGTTACCACCAACCCAAATGCGGTAACTGTTTATATTATATACAAAACACACACCTACACAAAAATAACATAACATTGAACCGTAAAACGTTAAAAAACTAGCGGCCCGTCCCGGCTTCGGGTAGACATTTAATGCTTAAAAATATTACTGTAGATATTGATATGTTAATTAATATTGTGGAACATTTATTTATCATCAAGTTTTTCAGCGCATGCGATAAAAAGGCATTATTTTAAGCCTTGGGTAAGATTATTGAAGTTTTAGAAGGAGTGTGTATGATGTGCCATTAGACTATTTGCAAACTTATGTAATTTTTGGTAAAATAAATCATACCATTTTCCATGACGCTAAGGTATTCATATAATACGTGTGAATATTTCAACAGTAAAATAAATAGTTATAAAATTTTGTTTGAACTATTGTGAATTTATCATTAACCTTGTTGACCTGACCTATAATTAATATGCGATAGGATTAATCGTTTGTTTATAACGTAATACATACTAGTAATTTGGATTTTTATAAAATTCGAAAATTGTTCTGATTTTTTTATCAATATATTATGTTATGTTTTTTTAAATGTTACTTATCTTGTAAAGGCATGATGATGAATCAATGAATTCTCGAATTTTAAATTATTCTCTTTTGTTGGATTTTTAGTCAATTCTTTCTTGTCTGGAGTTCAAAAAGGACTCTGTTTCGTAATATTATCAGTTTTAATTTAATAATAAAGATCTAATTTATGATTATATTGAGTTCAACTGTTACTACAACTACTGTTGTATAATGTGATTTTATCTTATTTCCTACTACAATATTTGAATTTAGAACTTTAGCGACACTGACGTTATTAAAATACGTAAGATTGAAACAAAACTCACTATAACACAATTATTAAAAGGATGTTAATTATAATGGTTCATCATACTACATGTAACTAACATGAGAAAGTAAAAATTAAAAATAAATTAGTTGTTTATTAATTAATAAGTAACGCCAACAGTACTTTTTATTAACTATTGATAATATTAGGTTCAATTGCAAATAATGCTATTAAAACGTAATTAATCTGTTCTTACTTAGTACTTTAAGGTGTTTTAACCATTTATTAATTAACTTGTTTGTATAAATTAAATTAATTAATTAGTCGCTACTGGAAAAGCGATCTTTTCCGGGAATGAAGGTAATATTTGCATATAGTGCTGTTTTTAGTAGGGTAAAGAAAAACATTGTAACGAGTGTGGATCGTAAAGGCTGGAAGACCTGTTCGTACATCTGGAATAGATTCCATAAGAATTCGAAATACATCGAGCGTGTATGATGGACCGTTGTGAGTTGCAGCGAGGAGATATTTAAGAACTGTAGATATATTTGTTCTGTTGTCTCTGTCTACCGATTTGGATGATTCGAATTCAAGACTTCCCGGTACGCAACTTGCGCTTACTACTAAACTGCGGAGATTGTATTGCGTTAGTATGCTTCGCTTGCTTGTTGTTCAGTCTGTGATAGGCTTCCCTAAAATGTGGTTGCTGCTACTTTGTGCTGTGAGTGTCTTCGCACAAAATGGCACTGGTACGTATAAGTGTTGTGAAATTAAGACTCAAACGCCACGGCCGTGCCAAAAATTAACAATATTGTTTGAATTTCAAAATGCATTCCATATTCAAAATAGTACAATTATAATTTTAGCGTCACCTTTTGCAAATTTGCTTTTGTAGAAACCTAAGGGTTGCCTTAGACTCCAGTGAATCGGTTTTAAAGTCATAATTGATTTTAAAGGTATACTTTTGGCGGTTTCGGAAAAATGATGAGGGTAGATTTTTACGATGCGCGCGCCGACATCGACACTTTGATGTTAGTTAGAGTCAACGTTTTAGTTTTTTCTATTGTTAGTTTCGTTTTTTACGAAAAACGTAGAATAAGGCGAAAAATAAAATTTTTAAAAAGATTTTACCTTGTTACGCCAAAAAGTATAACTTCTAACGCGTGTACATAAGTACACACACATGTTTTTTTTGAAGTTATACTTCTTTTGGCGCGTTAGGGAAAAATTGTCGCAAAAAACCGTTACCCTGAAGTTATAGTCAACGTTTTAGTTTATTATATTGTTAGTGCCGTTTTTCACAAACGTAAAATAAGGCGAGAGATAAAATGTTTGAAAAGATTTTAATCTTGTTACGCCTTAAGTATTTAAGCTTCTTTTTTTTGTAGAGGATGTTACGAGCCAAAACCATAGCTATTATGTCTAGATATATTTCAAGCTCTGTGGATGAAATGTTTCCATTTTTAAATGTAGAATGTGATAAATGAATTCTTTTACGTGTGCTGTCGTTGCAGCTGAAAACACCATCTCGGAAATCAATCCTATTAGAATATGGATAATATGAACATAGAGTGCGCTTGTACGCGTAGTCATAGTCATAATATCTTTATTCATTTAGGGAAAACATGTACACTTAAGAACGTCTAGGAAAACAAATTAAATTAATCTTAGGTACATGTAGCCTATGATGCCGTTGATGCGACTGCTTGATAGAGAGTAGCCGTGAAGAATAAAAAATATTATTAACTGCGTTTATATTTTAAAGAAAAATTTCTATGATATACTCGTGTAAAGATAATTTAATATACGTGCCGCCCATGGACACTTAATTCCAGAAGGCTTGCGAGTTCGTGCCGGCATCATTGCGTCACCACGCCAAAAATTACGAATCCATTTCGACATCGAAAGGATTCAAGTCAAATTGAAAAACCAAAAGGATGTCTAATCGAAACCTCAAGGATATTAGGGAGAGCAATTATAGCAAAAATACGTTTTAAAATTGATGAGTACGATTATCCTATGACAGCGTTATTATATAAATTAATGACTAGGTAAAGTTGCAGTATGATTCGATAAAAAATAATTATTTACATACGTCAATCAAATAAAAAATATCAAGATGAATTATTATTATTATATTATGATGCAAGATTAATGACAATATTATAACTACACTTAATATATACTCTATACAAATGCATTTTCATCGGATTTTACAACAATGTTTGTTGTTGTTTAAACTTTGTTAAGTTTATTTAATTTTAACTATTTCTTCATAGATTTGAATATCATATACACTTCAAACCAGATTAATTGAGATAAGTTTGTGATAAGAGCAATTCGCGAAACAGGTATTGCAATTCCAAACGTTATGAAAGGGTTAGCTGACGAAACATAAAACTGGATTGAAATGTAGACATTATGTAAGCGTTTTTCCTATATCGTATTTCTTAATTTCTACGCATGCCTGTCTATATAAGCCTATTTTGAGGCTAAATACTCAAAAATTGTATGACCGCTGTAATCGTTATGTCACTCTCGAAGGCATATATCCGTTCCACAACTACGCGTTTTTCTAGGCAGTTTTTGCCGCTCACCACCACTTTGTGGAACCAGCTACAATTCTTAAAAGGCCGGCAACGCACTCGTGAGCCCTCTGGCATCGAGAGTGTTCATGGGCGGCGGTATCAGTTAACATCAGGTGAGCCTCTTGCCCGTTTGCCCCCTGTTCTATAAAAAAATATACAGAATAATCAAATCAAATTCTATCAATATACTTTGTAGCCTTTGAACTTTTCAGGCCACCGATTACACCCAGTAGCACTCTTGTCTCACGTTTGTGTACTTTTATTTACATTTTACATTGTAAAACGTTATGCTCCGCCCATTGCCACTTCTTTTTTAGGGCATAACGTAAGGCATCTAACAATTTAGTTTTTCCGTTTATTAAATAAACCTTAGATAATAAATAATTTTAATACATTATCTTACAAAAATTAAAATAATAAAATATTTATAATTAATCGGGAATTGTATAAGAAAAACATTTTTGTGTGACAATCAAAGTTTTATTATAATTTAACAAAATCATCAACAAACATTATTATTATATTAATGATTATTTGAGTAAAATATTACAATTAATATAAATTTGATATTGTCATAATATATTATTATAATTAGATATTTTATCACAGCAAATAATATAAAAATTAACTATATAAAATGTTTAATCTGATTTACAATTTTACTTCTATGTAAAATTATTTATTATATAATAAAATGTAGCCCTTATGTGTATTAGAATATACAATTTTCATTGCACAACTATACATACATTTTATACTATATTCTTGCAAATAATTTATTATTATAATAGATGTGCTGAGATCTCTCGGATATTCTTGGTACCTTGCTTGTCAATAATTAATAATATGCTAGTGCGCCTCACGGACCAAGACGAGTCAACTAAATAATAAATGAATAGTCTCTAATTTGTTAAAAGCAATAACGGTAATAGTATAAAAATATAGTATATATAGTATAATAATGTAAAACCAGAAATACTATGATATCATTCGTATATTCTATCCAATTTCCTGAATATAAAATTTGTAAGCAAAATTACACATTTTTTGTTTGTAAAATTTCCTTTTTGAATAACCGGTGCAAACAGCCACAATGTTCTTGAGCTTCCAGTAAATGTTTTTAATAATTTCTGCGTAAAGCCTTATACCTTATATTATCTGAAAATATCATAAACCAAACCATCTCGATTTTCCGAAATGAAAAAAACAATAAATAAGAGATAATGCTCTGTAAATTTAGTTTTATTTTTAATAAAATTATAGACTTTGATCACACATGATTTTCTATACATAAATAGATATATATAATCAAATTCATAAACTTTGGTCCCTGTGTTAACGACGGCAGGATTTTTGAAATAAATAACATTTTACACGTTTAAATTTATATTTTAAATGTTATTAGTAAAACATTTTCCAGATTTTTATTATTACCCAAGCTTTAGTGTGAACGTGTCTAAACTATCGCTTAATTATTCTTAGTACATTTCGTATATAATATGCAGTTTTCGTCCGCTTGTGATTCTTACAACATAACACTAATGCGATTCGTCGCATTGACTGCATTTAACTATCACAGTAATAGTTGCATTTCCGATAAAACCTGTTATTTAGTTGCAACTGTGTGTGAAAGTAAAACTGTACGTATAATTACACACTACTATAAGAATGCTGTCCTCTGACATCTTGCTCACTGCTGAGCACCGCGATGCTACCGACCCAATTGTGGCAGATTAATGCACTGCAGCTTCCATCTCTGACCTATCTCAATCCATTATTGACCATGAGATTGATATATTAATCCAGATATTGTTACTAGTGTGCCAATAACCAATCGACGGTTTGTAATAGCCATCTGTCGATACAAGATATCCATGGTCAGAAAATGACCAATATCCTAACTTAAGATTTTAATTTACACCAGTTTTTTATATAATTAAAAAGCTATTCGTTATGTTTGAAACATAGACATGTATAGGCTAACTATAAAGTTATTGATTATCTAGTTGATAAAGGGGCCTGGGACTAGTGCTGGGCAGGCTACCTGTAATCAATTTGATATATTTGTTTTAAATATTGTTTGATATGATTTGCTTTTTTAAAAGAGTACCAAGAATTTTTTACGCCGGCTTTTTCTCTCGGCCAAGGGATCTCCGGCGTAGGGATGCCTACAAGTTCGAATTGATTGACGTGGAATAAGTGATACCTAGATGATCTTATGTTCCAAAATAAACGTATTTTATTTTTTATTTTATTTTTATTTTATTTTATATTTTAAAATTAATTGTACGGTTTTAATTACTTTTTTTGGTTTATATTGATCAAATATGAGTGTAAAGAGCGAAGAGATTCGGCATCCTATTCGGTCGACTTTGACAATCTCAGATTGAAAACAATCTGAGATTGATTGGGCGTAAGAGAATGTGAGACATATTAAGTGGTATCTTAACATACATTTTCTCGATTATTATAAGTTTTTTAAGACTTCCGGGCAACGTTACCGAATTATTGAGAGACACTCCAGAATGCTAGGCTCCATCATTATTACTAGGATTATAAATAATTTTGACAACAAATTGGTTACACGTGGTAATGGCAACTCTTATTATTGAAAAGAAACAACGAGCATCCACAAACGTATACCCAGAGACAAGTCTAAGTGTAACTTTCAATTGTCAAATAATGTGCCTCCAAATTAAAAAAATACCTTTTAATAATAGTAAATTTGTTTTATATAAACATATAAAGGGTGTTTTGTCTATTATCTTAATATATATAAATCTCGTGTCACAATGTTTGTCCTCAATCAACTCCTAAACCACTTAACCGATTATAATAAAATTCGCACACCAAGTGCAGTTCGATCCAACTTGAGAGATAGGATAGTTTAAATCTCAAATTATTATAAATTAAATTAAATAAAAATTTAATTTATTGCTAATTATTTGTTTATTATTTGATACAATTCTAACAGATGGCGCTGTGTTAAAAGTACCAACGTTTCACCTACCGTTTCCCTTGAATAGTTTACTACTATGTAATATAAAAAAAACCTTAGCCACAGCAATGCTTGGCCGAGTCTGCTAGTAGACTTATAGAATATATATGAATGCACAATATCTATTTTCCAGAACTTCGTGAAGTATTCGATTACCAATCCATGCCAGCCCTCTCCGAATTGGACGACTTCGACAAATGCCTAAAGGACCCTGAAGCGGTTTATTGCATTGTGGATATGGAACTTCTGGAAGATGATACACCATTGTACCAGTATATAAAGGTATATGTTACAATACTATATTATTCGGATTGTTATGTCGTATCGACCGATATCTGTTTCTCAACGGCATGACTAGCACGAATGGAAAAAATGAGTATCGCTATACAGGGTTGCCAAAAAGTCGTGGATTTGTTTTTCGTCCAATTTTCTTATAAAATCGTTAAATAAATTATAACTCTGCGGAGCTGATGGACCTTCAGTAGAACATTTTTTGCAGCTTTTGTTTGATCCACGACTTTTTGACCAATCAGGTTTTGACTAGTTAGGTTTATTGCATTAGATTAAACAGTACAGTGTGTATGTATTTATTGTAATGCGTAACATTATATGTTACGTTAGTAAATTACCAGTTGAAAATAATATTAGTATATACTTAATAATTGATTGATAACCTGACATTTATCTCTTGTGGCGTTTATTCTCAAGCAAAATACAATCAGACGATTTCAGGTTCGAATCCTAGAAAAAACGTCATTTAAGGATGATAAATAATAGACAAGTACTGGCTTAGTACTTATTTATTTCAGCTACATTTATTTTTTACATATATACAGCTAAACAGAACATTATAGGAATTAGGTGGATACTACACTATTGCACCGAAGAGATAGATACAGACACACAGCATATATCTCTCCCTGACATATACTGTACTGTTACAAATAATTAACTATATGTTGCAGAATTTCTCGTCGCTATATTATAGAAACTATAAGCACTCAAAACTACATCGCGGCGTGTGTGGAACACAACATTGTGGATTGAATTTGACACATGCGAATGTAACCGATTTAACAGTGGATACTTTGAGAGAATGCTTTAATGCGAGTATACATAAAGGATATGGGTTGCAGGTAATTTCCAAAACTATATATTTCCTATCAAAAAATGGCTTATATACAGTCTTTCCTCCAACTCTCATTTTCCCTTTGGAGTTGGGCCTTTTGGGCCGTGGGGCTTTAGTGCAACTGCAACTTGCAATTTGGCGTCCAGCTAAACTCGCTCAACAAATAATAATCACAATGCAGCGAGGAAATGCTGGCAGCATTAAAGGTAAAATCCAGGGACCAAACTTTTTAAATTTGTTTTTCATCTTCTATTTATCAATATTGAATAGGTTAAATATAGTAACCTTTCTATATAATGGAAATCTATGTAAAAAACATATTTGTACTTCATTTCATTTTCTAACGAAAATTGTACATAACTACAAAATAAAAATCGGATATAAATAAGGATAAAAGTAGAATTCATATTCTCTTATTTGATATTATTAATTTATATTTTGTGGAGGGTAGTTGCGCCGAGCGCAATTGACCGCCATTATTTCTGATTGTTTTCTCGCTGGATAAGCGTATGCACTATGCATCCGCAGTCTTTTTAATCTAATTTAATTAAAAGAATCTTTTGTTTTCGTTTCAAAAGAGTGTACCATAAAGATAAATATATAAATAACCGGAAATAAACCGTAAGAATCCTTGCTGTAATATCCGTAGCGCTGGTAAATAAGAAATATTTTCTAGGTGGAATCACTATCAGTACGTTACTGCAAAACTCAGAAAGACCGTCTGCCAATAGACTGGCTGGACATCATCATTGGTATTTTAATACTTCTGGTCTTATTCGTGAACCTTGGTTGTTCCGCTTACTACTTCTTCTGGCCTCCACAGGAAAGAGGTAAGTTCTAGACTAGCGATATTACTACTAAAATAACTTTGGAAGAAGTGCAGCCCTTTCTGACTTTTCGGAAGTACAAAAGTTTTGCATTGAACAAACATAAAAAAATATCTAAAACGATGAAATCTCATAAGATTCAGAGTTCAAACTGAGCTAAGCGTGACTTCCGAATGTCAAAAACGTATTACACTTGAAGTCATACTTACTAGTCCTCTCTCTGATGTTAAGTAACTTTTTTAATCTTATACTAAAAGCGAACTTAGAAAGCCTTTTAAATAAAGTAATAAGATATTAAAAAAAATCACATTTCCAGACTCTCTGTATAGTCTAGAGAAAGATGTATTTTTTTCACTTTAGATTCTTGTTTAGATAATAAACGTTTTATGCCAACCTGCTACTCTTGTGGTTAGAGCCAAATCAATTTGTTAATGACGTTTAATTACATCCTTGTTGACTCCCAAATGACTTTGATGAACTATTAATAATTCTGTTGACATGGGCTTAGAATATTAATCTACAATACATATATATGTATGTATATTTACATGTGATGCTTTCAATAGGAAGGTGATTTAATTTTAATAGCAAGTTTTAAAGCGTGGAAGACTATGTAGACTACATGTTTTGACAAGAGTTATAAACAACAGTTCTTATTATTATGTCATTATGATAAATAATATGGCATTTTCATTCCTATTTTTATATGGTTGACTAAGTTTTTATAATTATTCAATCGGAAGGCACTTCATTTTGTAAATAAAAGATTTATTGTAATTTATTTATTATATTATTCAAAATTTCTTACAAATATAATTTCAATTGTAAATGACTTTATGTATTCCAGTGTTAAGCAAGCTTAAACTGGCTTATTAAAATTCTAGATTTAATAAAATACTTACAAAAATCTTCTTATGAGTACTTAGCTGATTAAGGTTTTAAGAAATCTAATATTTCTAAAAGTAAACTGTCCCATAAAAAATTATGATAATTTTCGCACCAAATACATTGAAAGTTCAAGCTTTGGTTTCTTAATTATATAGTTTATAATAACGATTTTCTTTTTCTTTTAGGTAACAGATATTTGTTAGCATTTTGTATCCAGAAAAATTGGAAAGCATTGAAGTATGGCGGCAGTGCTGATGGAGGAATTTTCAAATGTTTTCAAGCTATGAGGTAAATAACTGTAGTGTAGTTAGGAAAGGTGAATGTTGACACTCCCCAGCTGCCTAGCTTCTCAACTACAGATCTGCCTGATCGCACGGCTATGTAGGTCCTATGTAAACAATAAATACCTACATTAGAAAGTTATGTCTTAACTGATTTGTATGTATGTATGTATGATGTATTACTATACAGGTAGCATTTATCAAACTTTAAACTTCAACTTACGTATCAGAAGTATAAAAATCAGTCGACTATGATATATTACGACAATAAATATGGCTGCTTTATGAATAACAATATTTTCATGTGTTTCCCATATGAACATAAACATGACGTCCATATCACAACGCGTACAGAACTAGAAATGCTCTTGATCAATCACAATCAATCGAAACGTCCATGGTTTCGTGTTTCATAGTTTCAAACGGAAAGTTCGTATCGTAAGTAAACGAAACGCGTCGTCATTTCGTCTCTTCAAAAGGCATTTATCCAAAATATTAATAACTGGGAATTCATAATAGGTTTTATTGACATTGATTTAGGGCAACAGAAGAAAAACTTTTATTATTGACACATTGAAGGACATGATCATACGTTATTTAGGTCTGACGATCCAATTTTAACTACAGAGCTGCGAGTTGAACATAATGGATAATCAGTGTAGTCGCACAATCTGACAATTAACGTTCAACTGTGGATTCCCCCTTACAATAAAATATCGAATAACATTTCTATATAACTCTTCCATTCCCATATATATTTATTTTATCTATTCTGAACTAGGTGACCGGTCTTGTTGACTTTTTTACCATTCGGCGTGTAGTCTATGGTACACATAAGAAATCAGGCCTTTTTAGGTCTGTAGGCCTTCCGTATCTGTGTCATAATCATTTGTTTATTATAGATACAGGTATTACTTATACCACTATCCATATATATATATATACATCATTAAATTTTTATCCGGAGACATCCCAACTCATAGGCAAAGAAAACAGACGGTGTAGGCCGAGAGAAAAATACGGCGTAAAAAATTCTCGGTACTCTTTAATAATAGGAAATCATCAAACCTTATTTAAAAACAAATATAGCAAATTAATTAGAAAAAGCTTCTCTAATACTAGTCCCAGGACCTTTTATCAACTAGATAATCGTCAACTTTATAGTAAGCCTTTTTACACAGCTTTTAATTAAAACATTAAACATTAAAAAGCAGAGATAAAAGAGCCTCTGGGATTTTAATTAAGAAATATTCACCGTTCGAGTGAATGTTAAATGCGCTTATTAGAAAGTTGGTAATTCACAGCTGGGGATCGAACCTACGACCTCAGAGATGAGAATCACACGCTTAAGCCAATAGGCCAACTTTGTATACATACATACATAAGTTTAGTATGGTATACATAATAATGAATATAATTTGTCTTCATAGGTTTTATACAATGGCAATGATTCTTGGTCTTCATTCTATGATCTTCATTGGTTATGGCTACACGGAGAATCCAGAATTCATTGAAAATGTAAGTATCTTATTGTATAAATTGACTTATCCAATTCAGCCGATGCACATGTCGCAGGCATTTTGTACGATTCCGCCGTTTACATACGGCGTCGGCAGTTTATAAACGCTCGCTGTTTTGTAATATGCCGAAGGCAAAATCTATAATGCCGTGTCATTATGTAATAGGCCTAAACATTTGATTGTCGATTGAATCGCTATATACATAATGCCGCGGCAAATTGAAGTATTTAGTTCAGTTTTTTACCACGCGCGTCGCTGTTGACCGAAACAAACAAAATGGCGTCAAGTAGTGGTTTTGTGTCACAAAAAATGATTGAAAACAGTGCAAATACTATGTGTTCAAAAGACTTTTCACAAAATAATTGTGATTTTAAAGACATTTATTATAGTGAGTTGAAAAAGTATTACGATCTTCAAGCGGGAGCAGTAAAAAAGCCGTGGACAAATGAGAAGATTTTTGAGGTTATCCGGCACCTAAAAGATGCTAAGGTGTCCATAGAATCTGGTTCTCGGAAGACCCCTGCACAATATTTCTGGTCAAAAAAATGTTTGTCATGCGCAAATAAATAATTCTTGATTTCTGTATTACTAAAACCCGCCTAATAATAATAGGCGAATTTTTAATTTCTTTTTATAATATTTTTCTAAATATGTTTTTCTTTGGATATTTTTTATATTTGATTACTAAGACCCGCCTAATAATTACAGGCGAATTTTTGATTTCTCTTTATAATATTTTTCTAAATATCTTTTTCTTTGGACATTTTTGTATTTGATTACTTAGACCCGCGTAATAATTACAGGCGAATTTTCGATTTCTTTTTATAATATTTATATATATTTCTGAATATGTTTTCATCTGGATATTTTTGTATTTGACTGTGTAGAGGTATTGGGAAATATTAATAAATTTCGTTGAAATACGGATTTCAACAATACCAAACTAAGCAAATTATAACTAGGTTAATTTAAAATTAGTGTGAAGGAAAATATACTATATTTTTTAAATATTAATATTTAGTAATTTTGAAATGAACACAATAACAAACACACAACATAACATACACAACAACAACAAACAACATAAATAACACATAACACACACATACATTGAAAGTGCCATATTATCCTAAGAAGTTTAATTATTGTTTAAAATATAAATGTCGTTATTGTTACTTAAATATTTTAACTAAGTAAGAAACCAAAGCACTGATTGTTAATTTTAACTAAGTAAGAAACAAAAGCACTAATTGCTAAAATAAAGTCTGATTTGTCCCGACTGTGTTTTCTTCATGGTCACCCTAAAACTGCAACCAACGTTGAAATTACAACAATTGAACGAGTTGTCATATTGCCTTTGGCATTTTAAATAACAGCGAGCGTTTATAAACTGCCGACGCCGTATGTAAACGGCGGAATCATACAAAATGCCTGCGACACACATACATGGTGTCTGTTAAAAGCTATTTTAGTTACAATCGTATCGGGACTACTGTAAATTAGTCATTTCAATGTTTGTCTGTCCTTTAAAATTGTATTTGTGTACAGTTAGACAAATTTTTAGAACCTAGTCGACTTAGGGTCCTTCAAGAAAAGAGCGTACCAATACTTAAAAGGCCGTCAACGCACTCGCGTGCCCTCTGGCATTGAGAGTGTCCATGGGCGGCGGTATCTTTTAACATCAGGCGAGCCTTATGACCGTTTTCCCCCTGTTTAAATTAATGGATTACTCTGAGTATGTAATGAAAGTAAATAAGCTATTATTATTTATAATTTAGTATATTAAAAACTAGAAATCTCGCGATAAGTCGTTAACATATAATCAGCTACTTATACACAACAATTCTCGTAAACATTTTTATTACCTAGTTACCGCCGCGAACTTTGGTTTGCCTTAATATATTTTTTTACTCTACCTTTTTTATAGTTACATACTAACATATGGAACATTTTCCTTGCTATGGTAGGGACTGTATGCTTTTTATAACAATCAATTTTATAAAGATGTAGATTTAACAAATTATTACTAAAAAAATTACTATATTTTTTTTATTTCTCTCCATGAAAACCTTAATCACAGTTCAAGGAATAAAAAATACTTGAATTCGAGTTTTCTGCTTAGCAACATTGCGATTCATTTTATTTATATAGACATTCTAATTCTAGTTTAGCCTATAAATGGTTTGATTATAACAACATTACAAAAGTAGGCCTGCCGGTGTTGCGATACCAATTCTGCAGTTGCATGTGCATCGGACGAAACGACCTTGGCGTCTTGGCCAGTCTCTATTCCAATCTATAGACCATTGAAAATTAAGACTTTGAAATCGCGATGTCAGTGGAAAAAGGAATTTATAGTATTTCTCGTAAAAACTGCTCACAAAATATATAGAACACATTTAAATCGTTTTCGTATTCAATGATATATTCAGAGATGTGTCAGACCGAAGTGGTTTTATTTGTGATAAAGAATGCTGATTGTCAAAAACTAGGCAGTTTATCCACGAATTGCTTCGTCCATTTTTGTCGCACTTCAACAAGATACTCAACAAATGTAAACTTTCCTATCAGTTTTTAGTGACTATTACAATATGTACTGCAAAAAGCCTAGTTTACGATGTTAATTGAAATAATTCTATACTTTAAGGTAAGTAATGTAAATCAACAGATTTTTTATTATTTTATATCTGAATCGATTTCAGTACCGTTCACAAGAATAACGGAATAAATATATATAAAGATTTTATAATATTTTCAATCGAATTTCTTATGATGGAATCTTAGGGTACAGAGCAAAAAGTGCAAAACCAAATAAAAAAGAACTAAAACTAAAAGCTAACCTTGCCCTTTATGAATTTATGAATACAATGGAAAAGAATAAGAAGTACATGAATCACAAAATTCTCGATTAAGCATTTATAGAGGATACTGTAAAGAAATAATATTTATGTAGAAATAGTTTAAAATAAATAATAATAATAGCCTTTATTTAATTACATTTTACATTTAAACAAATTTCCATTTTTATCCTCTTCTAGTGTATCTGTGTGCCCTTTTTTGGCAAAAGCCTCCTCCAAATCCCGCTATTTCTCTCTGCACTGTGTCAAATTAAAAAAAAATAACAGGTATCCAAAATTAATTTATCCAAAACTAAGAGCTGTGGAATGGGATTTCTAGCATTATCCTAAGAATAGAATGAATTTTAAGATAAGATTTGGGATTGAATAGAATTTAGTAATCCGAGCCACCTACGAAAAATTAACGCCAAAACATTTCAAAATAACAATGCGTTTAACTTCGACAACAGTTGCCTTAAGTCTCGACTTGTCTACAAATCCTTTGGGACAGCCGTCAAAATGGATAAAGCCACAGATATACATCACAGTTTTATGGCGACTCGGGAATACTGTAGTTTAGTTTTTTCTTAAGATAGTCAAAGGATAGGCCTCTAGGCTTAGATTTAACGATATAAAGTGGATTTATGAGTCTTGAAATTCTTTAAGAGATCTTGCGGTTTTTTATTTGACTCCACGGTAATACTTCGATAAATCTTCAGAGATAGTTTGGGTTTAAAGAAGTTTATTGTCGATAAAAAATATATGTCAGTATAATATTAAAAAAATATTTTTTTTTATATATCACACCACCGTCGTACACTGAATATAAGTCCATCTACCAAAAAACGTTCGAAATGGGTCCACTGCTGCAATTTCCCGTATCTCAGGAGGTAAAGGGTAAAGGTAAAGGTAAGGTATGGTAGGTAAAGACTCGCTTCAAAATATGTTTAGCGACCGTTTTTAGTTCTGATTTTAGGTATATAGTTACTGTTATGCCGGCTACCTGTACGTTTGAAAATAAATGTTTTAACTTAAATGTATGTTTTGTATATATACAGCTACATAATTTAGTGTCAATTTATAGTTTGTTAGTGGAAGAAGGATCACTGATGCATTCGTCGTGCATTAGAATTCCGGCTATATGGAGATATTGTGAGAAAAATGTCACCTCTTAGCCGCGTATCAAGGTCATACTTACATGCCTATAAAGAAAAAATATCATAGAAGCGGACCGTAAGTGAGTGATTGACCCAAATTCCAAAATATAATTTGAGTTATATTACATAATGTTTTTTCTTAAATAACATCAATGATAGACGCAAAAATGATAAAAGTCACGGACTAGGTTTTGGGACACAACTATTTCCGAATTTCAGAATATCCTAGGGATATATATCCTATATAAAGACCGAGGAAGTTAGCCCTAAAACATAATAAATCTTAAATAAATGACATGTCTAACATTAAAGGCAAAAGTTCATTGCCATCACATTCACTCGTGCATTCACCTTATTTAAAATGTGCTTAATCAATTGTTAAAAGCCTTATTTGATCACAATTACATTCAATGAATGTATTAATAATTAAACACAAATAATATTGCTAGGTATGAATAACATTATAAATCGTTTTTTTGCTCTGCTTAACAAAAACGTCTGTGTTGTTGAAATGTGCTAAATTAATTGATAAAAGCCTTGTTTGAACACAATTTTACCTAAATTGATATAAATGTGAGATAAAAGAGTTTGTAGCATATAATAATAATAATAATAATTTTTTCTCCCATATAACATTTACAACATTAAATAAGATTACAGTTGAGAAGACAATACCTGGTTGAGATTGGTTTCCAAACTAGGTAAGAACCTGTGATATGGATAACCAGGCTTCCATTCCACAGTAAAATCATATTACATGGCAACAAAAGGAACATACATAAATGGGTTAGCAAACAAATTACGGCAGTCATATACCGTAGATATGATATATGTTGTGGTAAACTTAAATAAATAAATACATACTCGGGTGACAAACTTTTGCAGAATCCCTATTGAAACAATTCTATAATCTGGTTGTACCAGAATTTTTTTACACTATTTGAAAAATAATTTTCTTAAAATTTTAACCAATAGGCCCTAGGAGGACATATTTATTATAATACTATTTCATTGGTCATTTTACGACTTCTACGAAAAGCGGTTTACAGTCATGACTTGTTACTACGATATAAATATCAGATAAAACAGATAGCAGAATCAACTTTATACTATTTCTCAACGGAGCGTCAAGACTTTTGACGAGAACAGTCATTGTCGTCGTTGCCGACAGCGTGTCACAAAGTTTTATGAAAATTAATTTCTAACGTTATGTGTGGGCTAGGAAACGGTATCCCGGAAATTCATCATATATTTAATTTTTCGCCTTATGTCAAAAAAGTTTTATCTACAAAGGTAAAGCTCCTCCACCAAAAAACCTTACTTACAAACCTTGCCAGCACATATGGGCATGGGCTCCTTATGGCCAACCTGCAGGCCTTCTTGGAGTGTTTAAAATGTCAATGCAGTTGCACTATTTATCGCTCGGAAAACAGTTCATTTTTTTATAGTGGAATCTCGCTTTTGATCTTGAGGTTCTTGACACAGACGACGGGACGGGGGTTTGGGACGGACTAGGACCTGGGCTAGGGCCTTAAAAAGGTCGAGACTGAAGCTCACTGGAGTGAGCGAAGTACAAAGAAGTCCATTCCCGTAAAGGAGATTTTTACTCTAATCAGTCATTGGGGAAGAAAGTGGAATAAGATTACAGTTCAAACAATTTGTATAACTCAACTTAGCGATTAAAAAGAGTGGCGGAAAGTTTCTTGCTAGTGCTTGACCACTCTTCTTTCGAACTGGTAGTTAATGTATATTTAAGACGTTCATAAGTACTTGTTTACCTATATGAATATTTTATGACTTACTTTGGTTTATCGCACCGAAAACACAGTTTTAACACACTACATAGATTTTACGTTGCAGCAGTTATCACGAATCATTTAAACTCAACCACGATTTAATTTGCGGTGACACACTGTGCTAAACATTGTCGATTCCTGTTAAAGTGTGGTGTTATAATGTTAGTGCCTGAAATTTTCATTAAAGGGACAATTTGTATGGAAACAATTTAATTATTAAATTTTTGGCTATAAGTAAAAATTTTGAATATAATAATATTATATTAATATATAATAATATAAATATTTAGAAGCAAACATTATTCCCGGAAAACTTATTTATTTCTAGAGAACTTTAATTTTAAGATGTTTTATAACCGACTAATTAACATTAAAAATTGGGCCTTATTAAACGTTACTTAAAATCCTTTATTTTTTTAATATTTTATTCTTAACGCCTCATTTATCGGCAAAAATATAGGAAATATAAAAAAATATGTTATTTTAGATTACAATTTATCATAAAACGGATTATTTTCAGTCATACGACGATTTCTTCAAATCCCTCCTGTTCAACGCTCGCATCATAGTGCAAATATTCTTTGTGATGGGAGGATTTCTGATGGCTTACAAGATGCTGACATATGCTGAAACTCACGAGTTCAGTTTGAAGACTGTGCCTATGGCTATTGTTAATCGCTGGCTCCGGTGAGTTGTATACATCTATTTATTACTATACAATTACCTTGAGCAGTGTGACTCTCACCCCAGAGGTAGTAGGTTCGAGACCCGGTTGTTCACCAATGTAAAGTACATTGGTGCATAACCAATGTATGTTTTGTTTTTCTACTATTAGATTGTCAAATGGTCATGAAACAGATACTGAAATTGTTAACCCCCATTTATATATGTATATAATTATTTAAGACATCATAAGTTCAGCATAAGTGTACCAAATATCATTTTTTCTAGATTAATGCCAGCTGTTCTCGTAGTAATGGGTCTGGCAATGACCTGGGTGCCCCATTTAGGATCTGGTCCAATGTGGGACGCAGTAGTCAAGCGCGAGCGAGACGTCTGCAGGATGAATTGGTGGCAACTGGTTATACTAATGCCAAATGTGTTCCCATTTGAGAATCTATGCCTTCCTCAGGCTTGGTAAGTAGATTTAGTAGTTTTGGTAGTTGTGAGGAGTTTGGCTTTAGCATGCGACTGTCATCCTATCTATGTTAGGTAGGATCCCCGGCTGTATAGAAATGGACTTTCTGTCTGTGTGCACTTAACATTAGCTTGAACGGAGAATGAAAACATCGTGAGGAAACCGCTTGGCTTTGACCCAAACATTTTGACGGCGTGTGTCAAGCAGAGGAGGCTGATCCCGACGTTCGCTGTTCCAAAACTAAGTCCTTATAAAGGCACTTTTAGCCCTGCACCACTAGCGAACCAGCAGCCCTGAACTATTTTCGAACCAAGTCGACTTATGGCCCTTCCAGAAAAGAGCGTACCAATACATCACCTCTGGTAATGTAAGTTGTAAGTGGCGATGGGGGGTTTTAACATTTGGGAAGGCGTCCTTCCTACTGGTTTGCCTCCTGTACTATAAAATAACCAGCGTATCAAAGTATTCTTTTGGGCCCATATTCACAAATAATGTGTTTTTTTTACAAATCATGTATTATAAATGGGTTTGTTTTTGTAGATTTAGGCCTATTAAAACGAAAAAATATGTTATCGTAGAAGCTTCGAGAAAATTAAGAAAGATAAAATAAGGACAATGTTAGCCAACACTAAACCATTAATTCTAAATCGCACGTGAAATTGCGCAATTTTTTATGTCAATAAATAACGTTTCCTAACTGTACTAACATTTGTTTAAATGTCTTGCACCATATTTAAATCATTCGTTCTTATTTCTTATAAATTTCCAAGAAATTATTTTTATTTTTTAAAATTTCTAATAATTTGATTATTTTATAACTTGCCAGAGCACGGAAATGTTGGCAGACTTGTGTTTTTTTTTATATCGCTATACCTCTTATTATTTCATCTGCATACAATAAATAATTAAACAAAGAAAAAATGTATTATACAAAATTACACTAGGATACCCGGTGTTGTGGGCAGCCAGTCTCTTCCTTTTGACATATTAACTGTACGTGACAATAATTTCTACGTAACACTATAATCAAACAACTTTTCCATAACAAGATCAGTACAGGACAGGTTAATAAGATTTTAAGGATTTTTAATGACTGTATGTAATTGGAGTTTTGAAATGTTAGTGAAAATTTAGTTTTTAAGAAAGTGACTTAAAATGAAAGGGCTTCGGAGGAGATAAAGCTAGACAAAGTACTTTTTTGGGTTGCTTATATAAAGGTTTGTGTTGCGTATGATGTGGTGTGCTCAAATAATAATAATAATTAATGTTTATACTGTGTGCCTGTATATCTGTAGCGTTTCTCAATAATTGAACGATTCAAAATTAAAATATTCTTCAATTGGAAGTAGTAGAAACTTTAAACTGTATACAAAATAATCTCGTGGGTAACTCCTTCGAAGCGGCTTGGTTGTTTAAATTTTTTGTGTATTCGTCAATTAGCCATAAACTGATTTTTTGTCCCTGGGTGATTGACCGTAATATTTTTGTTTTTTTATTTATTTATTGTTTATGTCTTAATTAGGATCTACAGCGAGCAATAATTTATTTAATAATAGTGTAATAATCTTAAGTACAGTACAGTAAATAATTTTTATTTACATTAACTTTGTTATCAAAGACCTAGGAACCCTGACACAAATAAGTAAATAAAAGGATTCCCATATGTTATTGTAAAAATACTGATGGTACTCATAATGAATAAACTTTTCTTAATAGAAAAAGTACATCTATTAGGCCAGATAGTATTAATCTAGATATATGTATGCTAAGATGTTATTTATAAAACCGATATATAATTTTGTGGTTAGGTACTTGGGAACTGACACGCAACTATTCCTTCTGACGATGGTAGTAATGCTCATCATCTGGCGCTGGCCAAGGTCCGGAGTACCGGTCTTAAGTGGGGTGATGGTAGCGAGTTTATTGATACCATTCCTGCAGAGTTATTTCATGGATTTGCTGCCTATTCGCGTCAGCATATTCCCTGAGTGAGTACTGTTTTTTATACGATAGTGACATAAAGGAAAGTTATCGTAGCCTATGGATACATTTTAGTGGATACGTTGCCGGCTTTTGAGGGATTCATATTCTATTTCATATTTCTAGAAGATAATTATTTAAATCCTGTGAACCTTTGCATTGATATTTTTCTTTTAATGCGTCGAAACACTTGCTTGATAAAGAAAACTGAATTTAAAATGACTAGACCTAGAATAAGAGATGACATTGAAGGCTGACAACTTGTCTATAGAAAAAAGCAAATGCAATTGCTCTCTATATCGATAGTTCTGCTGTCGCAATCTTGCGAGTCCCCAGTATGTCAATCATATGTTATAGACTGGCGTTAAAATAGAAATATGTTCGAAATACCTTCAGCTGAGTTTCATCATCGGAAGTCGAGGCGGAATACGAAAATCCTGTACTACCACGACGACTGTCGTTCCATAACGGAGCGTTTTTTTAAGGTAGTTTTTTTCTAGCACCAGGTTCCACATAGTGATGTGGAACCAGCTGGCCACTAAAGTATTTCTGAACCAATTCGTCTTAGGGTCCAAGAAAAGAGCTACCAAATAAAAATGGTCGCACTGGCGAGCTCTCTGGCATTGTTAATGCATGGCAGTTATTAAAAAGAATGGGTGGATATTATTACGAAATTGCCCTCCATTCCATGACTTCTAAGGGCCACCTGTCAAGGGTACCTTCTAGAAAGTACCATTTCTTAAAAGGCTGGCAACGCACCTACAAAACTCCTGGCAATGTTGCATAAAAAATTTGAAAGTTATATAGCAAAATCTTATTTAAATTACGACTTAGAATTAATATTGATACGTAGATAAGATATAAGAATTCACTTATTTCTGTCAGTGCAATGTACCTATGACTTGAAAGGGGCTTAATACAGCTTTAAAAGTAATTATTTGTAGACAAATTTGGTTAAAGTACAAAGACGAAAATAAACTCGCTTTTCCTTTTGTATACTTTGAAAGGCAACGAAGTAATGGTTTTGTATAGCTATATTCTTGTTATAAATGTGCCCTAAGGTTTCAACTGCACTAACTCAGTTTAGCATTAATCTATAAACGTCCATAAATGAACTATTAACTGGTGATTAAGAAATCTTTAAAAGCTTTACAATTAAGATACAAAAACCACTCGTCATGTACAAGTAAACTAAAAAATATATAAGTTTGTTCTCTGTTAAATTTATATTCTAAAAAAACTTCTAATACAAAACCTATACAATATTAAATACAAAAAATATTTTTATAATATAGAATAGGGGGGCAAAGGAGTAGATGCGTTGCTGGCTTTAATAATGTTTTTTTACATTCCAGATCGATCCGTAATATATTTGGATTCAACTACACGTTTTACCACGCGTATGTGTCGGCCCAGGGAAACTGGGCTGGCTATCATCTTGGCGTGCTGACTGCGTGGTTCTATCATCGGGCGCAGAACAACAAGTGGAATCTGGGCGAATCTTGGGTGAGGTCTATCTTTCATTATATTATAACTTAAAAACTGTAAGATTCCTCCAAGTCTTTATACAAATGATGTGAATCCAGTTGGCGGCCCACATGAAAGGCCCGCCACCGTGACAACACGTATTAGTAGGGCGCGAATCATCAACCACCCGAAGGGGGCATTCGCCCCAAACGGGTCTAAACACCCCCCTAGCGGAGGAGGGTATAACAAAATCATCAAAAACGTTCAAAACTAAAAATTCTCGAACAAATATTTAATACAAATTCATGGTACTTTTGAGCTACTACTTCAATAAGAAATGCTTCTGGTTCCATTCCACGTTTCATTCTTGTAATGAAACTTGAGCACAACTATGATTCGAACGTACGGTCACAGAGTTGAGAAGCGAAAGCCCAAACCATTAGGTACAGTTTTTTTTTTGAAATCATCAAAGATATATAACATCAAAATGGTTGTACATCATGTGTATACAATAAATTCCTTAAGAAAAATATAACCAACTGCAGAATATCAATAACAAAAAAGATTTTATTCCCTAATCAAATACATTTAACATAATTTTGGTCTAAGCGATGACATAGATTTTAACTATATTTTTTATATCACAGTAGTTATCAGCAATTAGGTCAGGTTGTCATTAGATCTAGGCATAAAAATATTAAAGAACTAATATTTGTATAACTAAATGTATCAAGTAAAGAGGAATTAAAGATCCTATGAGGGTATTTTTTTCGCTGCAATTCGGAACCAAACATCTTGACCATCTAGATGGATTGATCCGTGAACATACACAAAAAATACACGTAGATAACCTCCTTATTCAATAATACATAATAATATCTATACATATTTTTTCCAGCTTCTAAAGTCTCTGTTCCTCATCTCTATCCCCATTGCTTTTGGGACGGTGTTGATGGGCTGGGATCTCCATCACCGAGAGGCGACCGCCTTCGAATCTGCCATTTTTAACGCATTGAATCAAAATTTCTTTGCGTTTGCGATTTGCATTTTCATCATCGGTTGCTTCTATAAATGTAACAGTAAGTATTTAAATTCATTGCGATAAGGATTTAATATATTTTTTTTACATCAGGGATAGGGGCATCCCATATGTCATGCCTTTACAATACTGCTAAGTGTAAGTCAAAACTCAAAAAGCCCACTCTGGGGGCGCTAAATAACTGATTTGACGTGACGTCTTATAATTCGATTGAGCCGGCTGCACGCACGAAAAATCCTTCGCTACCTCGCTCTTGACGCGTGCGTTGTTACCTGCTCTGAGGCGTTCCATTTAAGGCTTAACAATGGCAGATGATACCAGCGCCATTGCTCCGACATATATTTTATATTAGTTCCAATAGTTTTCCACCATATGGCAATGCTTTTGGTCGGGTTTTTCAAAGTCCCATAGAATGCGATACCTTTTATATGTTTAGTACATATATTATCTTTTTAAACTTTCTTATATATTATTAGTAACTTAATAGAACTATTGGAAAAAAATATGGCTGCCTACTCTAGCTTTCTTTTTATAAATCTTTTCGTACCAGTTTCACTTTTAAGCTCATCGAACGTGATTCATGTCATCAGTTCCTTAAATCTTATTCAGTAAATCCACGCCCTAACTGACATAATACAGCAATTTATATTAGCCTCCAACACGTACCGTTTAACATAAGGGTTCGATTCCCGTGCGAAAGATAGCGGGATTACTCGGGATCCTGGATAACAATAAAAATGCGGACGAAGGATTTTCGGTCCTGCGTTCAATGCATCTAGGGTTGTTATAAACTAGGCTAATAAACGATGTTGATGAAATTTATAAATTATTAAACTTTAGAATCAAATGTATGAATCGCCGTAGGTTCGATCCCTGTGGCTTTGCACCAATGGACTTCCTATGTACACACCTTTTAAACGGTGAAGAAAAACATCGTGAGGAAACCGGCTTGCCTTCGACCCAATAATAATGTATTAGTCACATTGACAGTGATATCTAAAAATTCACTATTCAAACTTTTCTGAAATTTTGTTTATTAGCACTTCGTTGCAGTAATATATAAATCCAGTATAATCAAAATAATTGAATATAAATAAGTTTTTATTTAATTACTTCAAGGGTTCGAGCGATCTCATCCCAGCAAACACTAATAGAACAAAGCAAAGCAATTCAAAGTAAAAGGGCTAATAAAAAAAAACACAAAGAAAGATATTGGATTGAGTTAGGCATAATTTGTTCCCTTTTATCCTCGAGTAAATTTTATTAATATGAAAACTTTGATAACTATAATTACATTTATTAATTTATGCTTAACTTTTTTAAAATATTTCTGACGCTTTGGAAACGTCTAGTCTATAACCACCCTATTTTCATCCGCGTTCGTTTAACGTATTCACACGCCCTATGTGTCTTCGGCTTGTATGTTAACGCATTTATTTATTTCGCGTAGAGCTCCGAGTTCACCAAATAAATCCCATTTTTTATTTACAAGTAAAATAAATTGCCTCTGGTCGAGGCCTTAATAACTGGGAAACGGGTTGGACAATGTTTAGGAAATTTTAAGGTTTTTATTAACCGACTTCAAATAGGAGGAGCCTTATTCGGCATGTAAGTTTTTTGTCTAAAAACAATTGTGACTTTTATCTTATTGACTATTAAGAATATTGTTTTTTTTATCTTATGTTTTTTAATTCTTTTATTGTCTACTAATCTCGTCGTCGTTCGAAGTCGCTCCTAGACTGCTTTGATTTTGTGATTCCTTTCACAAGCACAATACACAATTTGTATGACTGAAAACTTGACGATTAAAAATAGTGGCAGAGAGTTTCTTCTCTGTTCGACACCCTTGACTTGCAAACTGGTGCTAAATGTAAATATAGAATCAATTTAACATCTTTTATGTTGACGTTTATAAATAGAGAGACACAGAGTAGATTCAGAGTAGACACACTATGCGTTCTGTCCTGCTATAACTCGTATTGGCCGAAACTATATTACGTCATCGGGTGTTAGGTTTTTATTTTCGTTACGGAATTTCTAGACTCGGTCGCCGCGCTTAAAAAACTATGTAATAGCTTAAACTAAAATAACTTTTAACAAATAATTTTTAATTAGCTTTTTGTTCATGTATGTGTTTTGATTACATTATGTGTTATGTACCTACCTATTAATAATATCTGAATTAAATATTTCTGTATAACCAAGAAGACTTTAGAAAGAGTGCGATCAAAATAAATGGTCTATTTTCAGAGATCTACGTTGGCTCCGTAGAATGGGGTCCATTGCAGCCACTTGGCAGAATGTCTTACTGCGCTATGTTGGTCCACGCTACTGTACTAAGGACCTATGGTGGTCAAATGAGACGCTCGTTCTACGCCACAGATTACACAGCTGTAAGTTAAAGTAGTCTACTTATTTATCTAAAGTTAAATCAAATACAGAGCGGTGACTTCTTATAGGACATTAAAATTATCGTTTCTTATTCCCGAGGTATACAATCAGCAAAATTCAATGTGCAAAAACCAACCTAGGAGTTCAGCTATTTCCTTCTTTCGAATTCTTTGCGATATTACCGGATTAAGCAGGATATATTTGGTAGTGCGCTGATCAGTCTTAAAGAAGGCACTGTTAAGTACCTATATCTTAGTTAATCCGCTGTTTTGCTGGAAATTTCTTTTTCCGCTTAACATTTTATTTTTCATTTCTGATATTTTTGGTATCTTGTACTTATTTTAATTGATGTTATTGTATCATTTATGTTTAACTAAATTATCATACATTTTACATATAATAAAAGATCTAGTAAAGATCAAAGATATATAGCATTTATATATATATTTATATATATATTTATATATATTTGTATATACATAAATAAAGACAAAACAAAAAGACAGGAATTCAATAAAAAACATCAACACATAGTACACAAGTATTTGGTAGACGCAGCCGGATGTAGTGAAATCGTAGAAAGATACGGAAATGTATTCACTGAGAAGGAAAGGTGTTTATTCGTTTCAACATACAAACGCACAGGCAAAATTTTTGTCAAGTCGGGTCTTTTTTACCATTAGATAGTTGAAATAAACCCTGTTTATTTACAAATGAATATTTACAATATATTATTACAAGTTTCCGTAACTTCCTTCGATACCATTGATCGGAACCCTCCTTCAGCCAAACCTTTCTTTCTAAACGATTTGTTTCCTTCTATATCTTCTGTGCAGCGTTTTCTAGAGCGCGCTTACCTTTCTACATGTTCTTCAGTATATAGACATAATATACAATAAATATTATTATTATATATATTTTTTTTTTAATGAGGCGAAAATGCGCTTACGCAAGCTCGCAAAATCGAGCCCTCTGCTGTTTTAAAGGGGTAGCGAGCCCTTACCCACTAAAAATACCTCAGCCCTTCACACGCCTATAAGATGGGCCTTCGGAGTTCGCCAAGGTTTACCCAAAGACAATAAATATAATACTCTTTTTCCTTAAGTTCCATTATTCGAATCCGGATAACTTTAAATAACATTCGTAGGAAAGATTTAAGAATACAATTCAAAAACCGAGAAATCCGATACAATCTTAATAATACAATGTTTAAGCGATGCAATACGCAAATAAGATGGTTATTCGTTGAATAGAACTCCCGAGAGGGAGAAATTCAAGATTTCTGATGTCGGGATAAGATTACAGTTGACTGAATGAACTTCACTTTTGAGGGTTTGTTTTAAGGTATTTATCCATTGAATGCTATGTTATGAATTAATCATAAACTAGTTGGATGGGAAATTAAAACACATTGCTTAAGTTTGGTCTCTGTGGCAGTGTACCTTTAACGCTGGCAGCACTTTCTCGCTGTATTGTATTACTTATTCATTGAGCATGGAAAGCTTCAGCTCTGCAGTCACTGGTACCATCTACAAGGCGCCAACTTAAATCTCTAAGCACAGGAGTCTCTATACCAAAGGGAACAAAATAAAGTTGGAAAGACTCTTAAATGAGCAGTTTATTATACTCCGTATACCCTGCCACGTCACCAGATTTTAGCTTTTCCAAGGAAGGTTAGACGGGGATAACGTGTCCACACAAGCAGCAACCCATTTGAATAGGTACTTTTAATTAATAAGCTACATTGATGAGAATGAAAACGAATGGCGGGAATAGTGGGTTTTGTTTGAGTGTGATTTGTCTAAACTATTACTGGATATGCACTTGGTCTATCGTAATTAAATGAATCGCTATGGTCGTCTTTTTTTCATACCCACCTAAACTCTAAAGAATTCGATTATTTTTTATTACTACGTGGCTCATATCTAAGGCTTAAAATCGACAGTAATTTGACATCTATTATTTTATATTGAACACAATTTACAGCATACTATACACACATTACGAAAACAGACATTCACACAAGACAATAAACAAATGTATAATTTATTTAGTTACGAAGTACTACATTATATCACGCATATTCTAAGGTAAGTTAATATGTAAGTTTTATAATAACTGACGATTATGGTGAACATAAAGTTAAAAAAAAACAATGAAAAAAATCTTAAAAAACGAAAAAATAATAAAGGAACTAGGTTTTTACGTGCAGTTACAAATAATGTTAATGATAATATGTTATCGCTTTATCTGGAATTCCAGCTTTAGCATTAAAGTTGAGAGACTTTAAACGCTTAGCCACCAAAGTGATTGGTTTCGGATTGCAGTTTACAAATAATTAATTATATTTAAATACGTCATAAACCCTATTTCGTATACAATTATTTCGTGAACTCTGTTAATATTAAAAAACAAGCTGAAAGGCCTACTGGATTAGATTAACTGGAGAATTCCTAAGTAAATTAAATTACATATTATATGCAACGATTAAAAGAAAAACACTTTTTAACGGATTGAAGATATGTATTATTGTAAACATATAATTATTTAAAATTATGTTTAAAGTTATCTTAATAAAAGACAATACCTTAAACATCGATTTAACTTACTCGTATATATCGGAGAAATATGTCACTCCAACATAATATCGACATCGTCAGTAGCGAAATCAGTGGGCCTCAAGTGAGTAATTTTTGAGACGTATTCATAGTGATGATGGCGCCTCAGTCCCACTTGAGGTATTTGTTCTGATTTATTGAAACAATATTCTTTAAGTGAGATTAAAAGCAACAAAAGGCAATCAATAGTCAACTGAATCGATCGAAACATTTCCTCATAATCTAGGAATTCCTGGACATATCTAAGCGTATCTATTACAGGCGTAAATATTTACGTATACTGTGGTAGCTCGACAAACGGGTTGATTTCGTTCCGTATTGGTCGGATCTGAAAGACATTTTCCCTATTGAAATTAATGCCATTAATCTATTCCAGCTCCAAAAACACCATATCAGTTTTTTTCTGTTACGTGTTTTTGCTTCACGCTTCTTATAGACATCATCTTCGTTTGACCATTGGTTATAATGTGATAATATTTTGTAAATGTAAAAGAAGCTAAAAACGAACCCAAATTGCTCCCTCAAAAATACTACAAAAACAAGCAAACAAACTGAGGTCTTGTCTTAACTGGAAGAAACTGTTAGTGCTTCCATCTCAAAGAAAAGCATCGCTCGCTCGGCTGATCTTGCAGTGATTTTCGAGTGGTCTAAGACACACTAGTATCTTAGACCACTCGAAAATCACTGAAGTTTTCAACAAAAAATAATAGATATTTTAAAAATAAAATATTTTAAATTTTCAGATCATGTTGTACGCAGGCATCGTATGCACCACCTATCTCGCAGCATTACCACTCCATCTATTCGTTGAAGCCCCGGCGTGTGCCATACAGAAGATCTGGTTTAGTCCCAAACGGGTCCCAAGGGAGGAGAAGATGACAGTGAAAACTGGAGTATCTAACGCGTCTGTGTCAACTGTGTCAACACACATTTAAATTACTGGATTCAAACCATACTAACAGATTGAAATCTGTTAGTTACAAATTATCTTAGCGAAGTGTATTAAGAATACAATTGATTCGATTTCATATGATAGCCTATTTTTTTTACAAAATATATTCTTTTTAATATACTTCCAGCAGTCGTATGGTTATGGAAAAGATGATACAGAAACTAAGACTAAGACCCAAAACTCGACGGCTGTATAAAATGTTTTATAGGCCGGCAACGAATTCTCCCTGGCATTGAGAGTGTCTATCGGTGTCACTTCACATCAGATGATCCGCCTTCCTTTCCCCCTGATCTATAAAAATAGCTATGAAGATCACGAAACAGATACAGAAATCTGAGGTCCAGACTTAAAATATTGTAGCGCTGGGTTTTACTTCCAACAGTTTTCGGTTTGTTACTAATTACTAACAACAAATGTAATTATTGTAAATAGCAATGTCATAAAACGTACATACATTTTGATATATAATTTAAAAAAAAATCGAAGTCAATTCTAGAACTTCCAAGGAATCTTCCAATATGTATAAGTATTTTAAACAAGTTATTAAGTTGTGTAAGTACCTACAGACTTAGTTTTAGTTTAACGAGAACTTCAAGCGAAGTTCTCGTTTCTGATTATTAGAGTTAAGAAATATTGTAAATAATATATTTTAAAAATAAACATATACTCACAGTCGTTTTTTTTTTTACATAAAACATTTGAAAAAATAAATAAAAATTTATTAAAAAATAATTAATCTTCTATAATAGTCTGTACTAATTTATCGAAAGTATGTATGTATTCGTCTCTTTCTTTCACATTGTTTTCGCGCTGTGGTAAAAAGAGACATTGATAAAAAACTTTACTAACTTTAAAACGCTGCAATTATTTTTTTAATCCAGCGTTAATGTATATTATTATTATTATTTCGTTTGTCATTATGTGTTCAAGTCCTAATTAAAGAATTTAATGAGCAAACAAACTTGCTAATTTAAAGTTTAATTAAACAATAATATCCCAGTGTACAAATTATAACCCAGAAACGAACAACTAGTTCGAGCTACAGCACAATTATTGACAAATACAGTTTAATCGTAACAGTATATAGATATTTAAACGCCTGCTAGTATTGTTGAATGTTTAAAAAGGTCCATCTTTAATACCGAAAAAATCGATGAAATCCTCACTCATTGTCCCGTTTCGCTCATTGTACGCTTGCGACGCTCTTTTCTAGTCGATTGGTCTGAGTGTTCGAGGATTTACTCCTTTGCATCCTTACAAAATAGTGACAATTCAATAAATTTTGTTATGTTTGTTGAATTTATGTATAAATCATTGTTATTAATTAATGATTGAATAAAAATTAACTTATTATTGTTGGTTAATCATAGCAGGCATAATATAATTGTATATGCTATAACTACTATAATAATAATTTTGTTTAGTAGTTATAAGTTTGCTGCAGTCATATATATGTATGTATAAGGTATGCTAAAAAGTTTATAAGTGTAGATGGCGCTGCTAAATATGCTGAAGCTATTAAATTAATATAATTTTTAGTTAGCCCTAACCTACATAAGTAATGTTTATATATTTGACAACTGTCGAACCATTAGTTTGTGATATATACTATTTTAAGTAAAGCAACTATTATTTGTTTATAAAAATGGATAAAACCGAATTTGTTTTACGCGACAAAAAGTTTATTTAATGGTTAATTCGCTTAAGTTGATGATTTCTTAGTTTTTTGAGCGTTCTCTTTATTAATCAAAATAGGTGCAACTGTTTACAATTATACTATGGTAAACAAATAGGCGAACTTTGCTTATTGCGTATTTGGCATAGTCCCAGCTAATACGGGTCACCGTTGTTTATGCCCTTATCCTGGCACGTGGCTGTACTTGGTACACCAGTAATTGGTAAAAAAATATTTTAATAAATGCTCTGTTGCCTTTAAATATAATAATAAAACATGTCAATAATAAAAATGGAATGGCCTTTGAATTACTCTCAATAGAATTTTCAATTTGAAAATTTTCGTTTGTATTAATAAGTTCTGTATGAATTATGAAGTTCTTTTGTTTTTCTCTGTATTCGGCATAACAGTTAGCACCACAATAATGGCTGAAAGTCTTACACTGTCTGCTTCACAAGACACTTTCGTTTGCGAACTAGCGAACCTTGGAAACGACTCCCGGTCTTCTCAGTGGGGTTTTCCCTGGAAGATAGTAGGCTCGTCTGACTTCCTATACAATGATAATAAAAATAATAATATAATATAATATATTGATTTATTTCTCACAAAAACTTACAAAACTTCATAACATGATATGTTACAGTAAAGTATCTAAAATAATTGTCATTCTTCTTTGGAGTAATTGTTATTGTTTATGTGAGACTGATGCCTGACTGAAAAATAACTGACTATTCAACTTTATACTTCTTCAATCAATGTTGCGTTTCGTACGTAAAAATTTTACCCTCGTGCGCCTTAAGAAGTTTTACATCAAAATATTTGTAGTATGTACTTACGACGTTGTAATTTCCTGTAGCAGTGCGTGTTTTTTCGTTTACGTGCCTGTCATAGCACGCTCATTTTAGACCGGCAGACCTACACAGCAATAGAGCATCTACGAGTATCGACCCAACCCCTAGGGAAAATAAGTATACAAACTATTATTTATATTAAAGTCACCAGTGGTATGAAGATATTTTAAAATAACTTTTCTATTCTAAATTCCTTTCCCGCGGTCAAGCAATCTCATCCTATCGTATCGCAATCCATTTTTATAGGACCCATTTATAAGATTAGTCTCGATATTTCTATATCGACTTCCGTATTTTCAGTTATATCTGGAAATTTTATTGAATGGATTAAAGAATTTTATAACCAGTTTCAACTTTATATTCCAATTTTATTCATAATTGTTGCAAAAGAGTTCGCCGTTCTTAGTTCAATTGAAAAATTAGGGTGAAATTTAGGGTGAAAATAAGTGTTATAGCATTTTTTAAATGACTGGGGGCAAATAGGCAGGAGGCTTATCTGATATTAAGTGACAACGAAGCCCATACAGATTCACATTGCCAGAAGACTCGCAAGTGCGTTGCCGGCCTTTCCAGAATTGGTACGCTCTTCTCTTTACCTTAAGTTGAATTGCTTTGTAAATATTTTAGTGGGCAGCAGAAGGTTCCACGTAGTGATATTATTTACTATTAGATCACAAGTAGTCAGTAGTGTTTACAAAAATATTTATGTATGTTTTAGTTAGTTTTGTAGTTCTTCGTTTTCAATGTATACTTGTTTACTATTCAAAGGAAGAATTTTTTTCTTTTTTCGCTTTTCATTCAATTTCATTACTAATGCCATTCCGGTTCGAATGCACTTTATTTCCCAAATAACTGTATTCACTAGAGACCATTTAAATTAAGATAACTTAGTTGTTTAAATCGTGATATCAAATTATTTGAAAATAAACAAAATAATATAAAAATAATAGTTGATCTGCAAATATTAAAATATTGACAATAACATCGTGTAAAAATGATTGGCTAAAGAAACAAAAATAAGAATATGTACAATAGTTTTTACTAAAAAGTAGGTAGATAGCAGGTATTACCTATTTATTACCTCTGAACTTATTCTGCTTAGTTTAAAGGCAAGAACTCTGTGTCTGACACATTGTGACATTTGAAAGACGGCTGGCCGGTTACCTCGCTATGTTAATTTCACTATACGATTAAGATCTTTTAGCTGGGTTGACCTCAGCGGCAGGGGTCAGAGCTGCTAAACATCACTAAATAAATATCATTTAAATTATTTAAAAACAGATATACACTTATAAAGTACCAGGGTTATTATTTATTCAAAGTTAACTCATTTTTTGTATGGCGTCAAAAATCTCGTTTCGGCCCCCGTTTTTAATAAACTTGCGGATTCATGCTAAGGGCTTCGAAACTTTCAAGTTATTAATATTCCAGAGGAGTACAAAGGAGTGTTTTTGGGGTCCCGTTAAAATTCTTCTTTATTGGTATTCAAAGAAAACTCTTAACAGTCTAAGAAGAAAACTGAAATAGAGATTACACACTCTTCTAGCTTGCTCGTAGGATCTAAATTTACATATTTACGTAAATATAAACACTATCCCTACAGTGCCAAGCCTTAAATGCTAAAGTCTTAAAAAAAGAAATGTAATGAAAGAAGCCGGCAACTTTTTCTAGTCTATATCCAAATATTTGAGTAAAATATTTTTAGAAAACAGTTGGTGGAACAAAAAGTTTTTGTTCCACGTCATTTGATAAATGGAAATTACTCTATCGCAGTACAGAAAAATAATCATCTACGGAATCCCACAACTGAACGGAATACTCACACTCAGCCGTTATTAACTAGGCCTTTTTCTCCGTTAAAGTTAAATCGGTACGAATTGTGTGAGTGAAATATTAGGCCTTAAATACAAAAGACACCTTTGTGAAACAGTGCGTGAAGATCGTTAAAAATATATGTGAAATCCAGATAAAGAATATTCCTTACATATTTTCTAAATATATATTTATTTATTTCATATTCAAACAGCTAACATAAATTATGCACAACAAAAAATACGTATACTTAAGACATACAAAAAGGAAACCAACATTTAAAAAAGGCAACATTAAAAAAAATTAATAAGTACCCGTTAGTAATACCTTATTCGGCTGCGTGATGTGTGATGGTGTGAAAGGCTAAGCACGCGAGAGTGTGTGTGGTGTGTGCTCATGATGCGACTTATTTAACGGCATAGATATCTTTTTTTCCCCTTTTAATTATATTCTGCGATAGCTTGAACAAGTCATGGTTTAAATATTGGTTGTATTTAGCATTTTTTTTAGAATTTAGGTGGGGATCCCGCGACTCGCGCAAGGGTGTCCCTGTGAGACTCGAACCTCGGCCTGGACCATCGCGTATGTAGCATTAGTTCAAAACCAGCTTGCCGTAGTCAAAAAGTAAGCGCAAGTCTGCGGCAGGTGTCAGACACAGGCTTATTAACTCGCCTATTAGATTGACAAATGATCATGAAACAGATACAGAAATCTGAATCCCAGATCTAAAAGGTTTTATTTTTTTAAAACTGCACGATTACATTGGCCGTAACGTTCTGGAGATTTAATTCTGAAACTTAGTTTTCGCTTTCTAACAAATAGAAAAACATTTTCTTCTAAATTTCGTAGTCAAATGGTTTATTTAGAGTAAATCTTTCTTAGTACAACTGTAATTGCAAAAGAAAGAATAGCTAAACGTTTCACCGACCATTACATCTATTAAGTCCTTTCACGTTGACAAACATTACTAGATGCGCTTTTGTTATTTTCATCATACTCTCATATTTGTTTACGATAATATAAAGTCAGTATTTTTTTATCATTGCGCACTTGTATGTATGTATCTTTGTTTACTCGTGATTATAATCCACAATTATTGTGGATTATAATAACCATGCATTTGTTAAAAATAATTCATTCAATCATAATAATAACAACAGTTGTTTATAATTGTGGTCTAAATTACTCTCAGACGCCATAATACACATTTATACAGGTGGCAGAAATAGAATTTGGAGCAAAATATTCACAGATTACAATTTAAAACATATTGTGTTAGACATAAACACCTCTTGGATGAAGTTGGCATCGTCAAATCCCTCCAAACCCGTTTCGCCACATCATTAAATAATCTGTAGTAAGTATAATTCAAAATTCTCTTTAGCTTGGGAACCGTATATTATGTGATATATCCTTACCAGCCAACGGTTTTGCAGATCAGCCAGGTTCTTCATTTTATGTTAGCTTAAACGATCTCAAATACTTAGCGTTTTTTTTGTCTAATGACTTTTCTTACACCACATCTTTGTACAACAACTTCTATATCTAAAATATCTAAATACGTTTAAACTTTCTATAAATAGTACCTACTACATCAAATATTACATTTTACTATATTTGCCTTAAATATCAGATTAGAATCTCAATCAGGCTTATTATATATTGATACAAAGAGACAAATTAATAGATTCTAGATTACCGTTTTTTAAAACAACGGACAACGAAGCGTCGTTATTAACAACTTCACGTTTTAATTTCAATACTAAATTTTAGTAATTATCATTATAACGTCTAAATAAATCTCCACTGAAAAACTTAACAAAAACTTCCGGTACATAATTCACTCGAAAACAGGAAATCTCTGACTCAAGTACGTACTTCAGTATTTGAAACAAAACTTTGTGTTTTGAGTGGAGTGTAAACATTTTAAAATATGAATAAACTGAAAAGCCCTTGAAGCTTATCTTCAGGAACAATTCTGTTTATGGTAAAATAATAATTAGTTAATTGAATGGCTTAGTTCATAAAGTTATCAACTGATGCTGGATTCGATGTCCATCAAAAACACGCTTGTTTTAGAGGTACCTAGAGCATTCTGATAAATGAGCTAGATCTGGATATCCATAGTTGCTCCTAAGTAATCTCACACTGAAATCAAATTTCGTATTTTATTTACTTTCTGCTTGTAATGTTTGCATGTGCTTGTAACATTAATCTTGTATTTTTTGTGACAATATATTAGTGTACCGAGCGCTAAGCTTTTGTAAATAAAACAAATATAAAAAAATATCAACTTACCAACCTTCTGTCTCAGGTGAATAAGTAATTTACATAACAATACGGTTAGCATAAGATATTGTTTCATGTTTAATTTCATTATATATCATGTTTTAAATAAACACTGAAGTATTTGCGAACCAATTCGACTGAGAGTCCTTCAAGAAGAGTACGTACCAATTCTTAAAATGCTTGCAAAGCACTTGCGAGCCATCTGGCAATCTATAAACATTTCATCACAGTCCATACGCGGTATTACTTAACATCAGATATCCTGTCTGTTTGCCCCGGTACATAAAATCATTATAATATCTTTAGTCTGGTAAAAGGAAGTATTTTCGATCACAAATGTGTTGGTAACAATGTAGTAACTGACATTGCTCTACGGAATTAATGTCTGATACAACTAGACGATAATTTAAACTACTGCCTGATGGGTTAAAACATTGCTTATCACTGAACAACTCAACAAGCCCGCTTGCCTCCTGTAACAAAAAAAAAATAAAATCATATCCAGTAACTTTATACAATATGTAGGCCATTTGAGACTAGCATTACAGTATCCTCATTAAAGAGCTCTATAATCAACGCTTTTCTTTTACAGCGATTCTAAGTAATTACATCAAATTTCAGTGCATCTTAATGATGCCATTTTGTGATACCAAGAACATTGATTCACACATACACACATGTATGGGGGGCAATAACCACCATTATCAATAACTCTGCAAGTTTAACAACAGGGAGAATGATCAAATTTTTTTTACAAAAATTAAAAAAAAATATTTTCTTTATAGAACAGAGGGCACATGGGCACATGGGCAATACTTCTGTGGACAGTTCCACACGTCGTGATACGGTTGGTATTATGTATTCTCTCTCGAATAATCTGTAATAAGTTTCTAAGAAAATAAGCATCCGCCCACGTTTCATTTCTATTTTTAAGTGGCAATGTAATAATAATATACTAGATTTTAAAGAGATGAAACATAGAATCTTATCAAAATCTTATTATTATTGGTTAAACCCGCGAAGCCATAATTGATTTTAACACCACACAAATCAAAACGCCGATCACGTATTGTTCCAAAGAGATTTTTCAAATAAATTCCTAAGAAAATTCAGACAGGGTCCCAAAATGGGAGGATTACTGTTCATAAGTTAGGGTCTTTGAATGCGCGCACGTGACGTCATTATGTACGTGGCCTAATGCTAGTTGAAAGCCTGGATAGGTAATAGGTATGAACTCTGAAATCTAGCTGATTAATAGCTTATGTTTACAGAATTAATGGATTTCAAAAGACGCTGCAATCCAAAATCGATGTCATAGTTTTTATAATTCATTCTCATTTAAATAATTCTCTATCATTTTCGTTTCTCGCTTCATCTGAAAGTGCCGAAGACTCTAGGTGGCCTGCACAGCTCCATCTGTAACATGGTCTCGGTGGATGAATTCCGTATTTATTTAAATTTTCACTATTAAAATGTTAAGGTACGACGATTTTACTACGAAGTTTATTTCCAACACACAATCTACAGTATTAACGATATTCTTAAGCAGTAATAATAATAATTAAAATTTGATAATTATAGAATATTTAAACAATTTTAAAACGTAAACCAACTGCCCACTGAAGTATTTCCGAACTAATTCTACTTAGAGTCTGTCAAGAAAAGAGCATACCAATTTTTAAAAGGCTGGCAACGCACTTGCAAGCCTTTTAGTGCAGCAATGTTTCCATGGGGGGCGGTCTCACTTAACAACAATATTATAAATAACTTTTAGAGGTATATGAATGTAGATAACTAAAAATATATTCACAAATTATGCAAAATAGAGGTTTAAACTTACACCTTAAAACAACACACACAATACTGAATATAAAAAGAAACCATTGCTTGCGACAATATGTAACAAATACCCATCAATTCGATATTTTAACAAAGTTGCTTAACTATATCTATCCCCAAGCCTTAAGACATTCAGTTAATTTTAATACTTTGAAATGGTCCATTGACTCACAGTTTCACACTATTCAAAGTGTATTCGATTCACTGAACAAAACTCTGAAACTATTCACTTCATTACACATTCAAATATAACTTAAGTTTTTGCAGTATATTATGTTTGTAAGTTAACAAACGAAATAACCGTATTAAATATCAATACGATGATCTGCACCAGGGAACTGTTTCTTGTATCAACCGTCCTGTTAAATTATATGTTTTAAAATAAAAATTAATTATTTCGTATTAACTTCAACAAATTTAATAAAATAATTGTCAAGGGACTCCTAATTGTGTAAATAGTGCATCATTTATACATATCATTTATTCATAGAAATCTATGAACGAACAAGTCGACAGAAAGTCCATTTGTGTAAAGCCGGGGTTTGAACCTACAGCCTCAGGAATGAAAAACGTTGAAGCCACTTCACACCAACACTCAAATATACTTAGAACAAAATCTTGATTACGTCTTATTGATAGCTTAACTCGACTATATCGCGGTGTGCCGATATTTATCGTATGAAAAAATATAAATTCTTTGACGAAACAGAAATCAATAAATTTGGTCTAAATATAAAATCGGCTGACAAGTTAGCATTCAACAATGCAGTACCAAGCAGGGATTGTATAAGCTCGCTGTTCGAATTTAATTCAACTCGTACCAGTAGTTTAAGAATTATAACTACTAAAATTTTCTAATTTTGTCACTCACTGATCGATTATAAAACTCTATGGCACTTCTAGCAGACAGAAGATTCAAATCAATGTATTTATTTAAAACAAAATATTTTGTAATATTTATAGGGTCTTTATAAAGTGTTGATAGGTTAGCTAAACGTAATAACTGAAGACAAAAGGTCCTTTATGTAATGACTGAAAAAACTAGCTGAATTGGTTACGTGTATTTCACAACTTTTTACGGTAGAAGAACTGGGGTGTGAGAGTTTAAGAAGGTTTTTGAAATTACACTTCTTTTGGCGCGTTAGGGAGGAATTATGTGAGTAAATTTTAAAACGCGCACGCTGTCACAAAAAACTGACACCCTGAAGTAAACTATAGTCAACATTTTAGTTTTTTCAATTGTTAGTGTCGTTTTAACTTCCAACGTAGAATAGGGCGAATGATAAAAAAATCATCTTGTTACGGCAAAGAGGTATAATTTCTAACGTGTGTACATAAGTACATACACCTTTTTGTCCCTTTCACTCTTTACATATACATTCACACTCTTGCGCTCATCTCATATCTCTATATCTCTTTCATGTCTATCCTTTCTATTTAATTATTTTTACTGTACTATATTTCTGTATAACTGCAATGAACTGTTAATAAATAAAAATTAAAACTGTATGGTGTTTGCGTCGATTTAAATAGCTGAATTAAACTTTTATTCAAATAACTGTTTGCTAATATGTACCACAATAGACTTGTGATAAGTTGTATGGTATGTAATGCTTATATTACGCTTTCTTAATTGCATGCCCAGGTCAAAATTTTCCATTTTCTCTAAATTCACAGAGGAGCTGGGACGACATAGACAGTAAAATGACTTATGACAATCTTTTGAGCCGTAGTACAGGTTCAGCACGTGCTAGGCTTTTGGCCGTGGGTACGCATGAGGCCGGCTATTGGCTTCACGCTTACCCTTCGTCAAATACAGGAACATTTCTTGAACCTGACACGCTCCGAATCGCAACCTGTCTGCGGCTTGGGGTACCGGTCTGCGCTCCTCATACTTGTCCCTGTGGCAGTGATGTCGACAAACTAGGACATCACGGACTATCATGTCAAAAAAGTGCTGGCCGCTTCTCGAGACATGCCGCACTCAACGATATCATACATCGGTCCCTTGCCACCGTAAACGTGCCTAATCTACTTGAGCCGACTGGAATTGCTAGAGACGATGGCAAGAGACCGGACGGTATGAGTTTGATTCCATGGAAGATGGGTCGGGTTTTGGTATGGGATGCCACCTGTTCAGACACACTGGCCCCTTCCAATCTTCATGGAACTAACAAGAGAGCTGGTGCGGCTTGTGATGCGGCTGAAAAAGCTAAAGTCTGCAAATACAGGGGTCTAGGCTCTGAATATGATTTTGTCCCATTCGGTGTCGAGACCCTTGGTCCGTGGGGTCCTAGCGCATTAAAGCTTTTTTTAAGGAATAAAGGATAATAAAGGAATTATCAAAAAGGTTAGTCGACATCACAGGAGAACGAAGAGCTGGCAGCTACCTCGCACAAAGAATTAGTCTAGCTATTCAAAGGGGGAACGCTGCTAGTATCTTCGGAACCTTGCCTAAAGGGACTCCTTTTAATAATATTTTTTAATAATTAAATTTTAAGGTTAGTTATTAGATATATTTTTAGTATGCTTATATTATACATGTAATTGATTGTATATGTTTGATTTGTAACGTCATATTTCCTTCTATTTTTTAAGAAAACATGTTGTTCAACTTATAAAATTAATTAATTAATCTTCGTGTAAGTTAATACTGACTACGCCGCGATACCCAACACATCCCTTAATTATGTTTTGTTACAATGTTATATTACTAAGAATATCGTAAAACAATAAAACCAATTATATTATCAAAACAGAATATACCCATACCGATAGAAGCATGCACGTGGTTGCCAAAATTGGCCTCGAGAATTCTCCAGTATATTTAAGCCAACTGAAAGCGCTCTAACAATGATGGAGAAACTGTAGTGCTGAACCAATCCTATTAATAAGTCCAGTTACATCAAACGAACACAGTTTAGGTGCAAACAGTTTTAACGTCTCATATGTATAATATTATTTAATAAGGCGCTAATAAAGAAGATTGGAGTATGCCAAAGGAGCAGTAGGATAACAGATTTCGTAACAAAATACCCTTATCTGGAATGGAAGGAAAAGGGGAGGACGCCCACCAGAAACCTGGGTAGATGGAATGAAAGGTATAGCGGGGAAGGATTGGTAATTGGTGGTGAGGATGAGGGGCAAGTGGAAGAATTTGGTGGAAGCCTTTGCTCAGTCCTAAGTCAAGTAATAATGTTAAAAATATCGGGAGGAAGTGAGAAAGGAATATCGAGAAAAAATACACACTATTGGTTCATGGTTCTTAAGTAGTTACATATTAGAACTTTAGATGGCAATTCTGTCGCATTACGTCTTGTGCAGTAAACGAAGTTTTTTATGTTATTATTAGCACGGGTACAATGTGTGAACAACGTAAATATACATATACAAATACATGGAGTGATCTTCTATTGGGCCTTCAAATCAAAATCAAAAATCAAAATAGCCTTTATTACTGATATCATATAAATATAAATTATATTCATTTTAATTTTCGACATCGGTATCAGTTTGCCTTTTGGCATAGGCCTCCCCTAGGCTTTTCCATCTATCTCTATTTGTGGCTTCTCTTTGCCATGTTGTTCCAGCTACCTTCCTTATATCATCCTCCCATCTTGTTTTTTGCCTTCCTTTCTTTCTTTTTATTGGGCCTTAGTAATAATTAATTTACAAAGAAGTTTCACCTCTGACAGGTGTACTGTGTACGCACGCACTTTACAAATATAATAAATAAACCATCTCATTAAACACTTTAACTAATACAGTACTAATACAGTACTTAACCGCTTGGCTTGAACACAACTTTAATTTGATGACATTTTGCCAATATTACTAAATAACATATTAAAGTTAGACTGTTAATATACTCTATATTAACCGAACCTCTCGAATTATTCTCATACTAATTGTATCGCGTATACTAATTCGCGCTAAGGATATATCATGGTGAGGTATGTCCAGGACTTATTTTTTAAGATAAAACCATGCAACAACAACCGAACCGTTATTTGTGTGTATTGTCCATAATACAACTGTGGCTGTTTCAATATATTTCACCCAACATTCTCTATTGACACGGGCTAACAGATAACGAACCATTGATACTTGATCAAATTAAAATAAAATGTGTGATATTCTCACACTCATTCAATACTGTAGAATTTTTCCTTGTCTTGGGGTTTTCAGCGGATAAGGAAAACCCCCAAAATGTTCTATACCATTCGACTGGTTGTTGAAAGAAAACGCAAAATATGTGTGAAAAAACTATTATTTCTATTAATGGTTACGGACAGCTGCCGCATAATAAGCATGTTTGGGTATTTTTTTGTCTCAAAAAGTATTATAAAAATTCTATGATTACAAATTATTTCAAATTTAAATTTCCCGATTTTTTTTTTGTTTTGATTATCCTTCGATCATTATCAAATCCAGATTAAGGTATTCTTAAGTTATATTTTTGAGTGGATGCTACTTAGTAATTTCTTATTTTAAAATATTATGTTTATTAAGATACTAATTATAATAATACTATTTCGCAATGATCAATCGGTGACCGGTCAAGTTATTATTAACTTATCAAAGATGAAATCATTATTTTCCTTGTACCGTTGTTGTCGTCAAACAAGTGTCATATAGAACTTACGTCCTTTTTATTAACGGGAATTCATGATCATTTTAACACAAATTATTTAGTGGCACGGCAGTGCGCAAAAAAAGCAACCTTTTCTCACAGCAGTTAGGGCCAGTTTCGAATACCTATAACATCGTTGTGGATAAAATTAGAAATAATAAAATATTAAAATTAATTTTTGATGTGAAACATCTATAGCCGCACGTAAAACCGATTTCTGGCGTGGCGACGCATGCCGTGGCGACGCGTCGCCACACTATATGATATACAGTCTAAATGCAGTAGTAAATTTCACATTAAAAATATTTAATGAATATAATGTTTATTCAACAAATAGTCATCGTTATCTGGAAAAAAATCGTAATATTTTATTTTATCATTATAACATATTTATTTCCTATCACAGTCTATTCTTTTCTGCATATTACTTTAAAAAAAATAATATCGATGTTTCACATAATATGCCAGGCGTCCCGTGACGGCTCACATTTAATTTTTTTGATACCAAGCAAGATATCTATAGACACGGTATATTTTTAATAACAATCAATTTGAATCCGCCGTTCCACAACTGCGCCGGCAACGCACTCGCGAGCCCTCTGGCATTGAGTGTCCATGGGCGGCGGTATCACTTAACATCAGGTGAGCCTCCAGCCCGTTTGCCCCCTATTCTATAAACAAAAACCAGTACTTAAAGAAATCAAATTAGTACAATTGCCTAATTCTGTCACTCACTGAATCAAAACTCTAAGGCATTTCTTATAGCAGAAATGGCTTCAAAGTTTAAGTATATAAATCAGGGAGAAATCTTATTTATTTTGAAATTTCGGTGCGGTTTTCTAGAATCAATGCCATGCCCAACTCAATGTGTTCATTTTTTAATACTCATATCGTCAGTATAAGATATTGTTAGGTTAGCTACGTACGTAATTAAGATAGAAGTACCTTTAATTAGGGACTAAATTTAAACTTAATTAGGGAAGCCTTGAGAGACTAACTTTATTACAATGTATATTTTGATGGCATCACATATAAGTCGAGGTTTCGTATAATAGTGATTCCTATTAAATACAAAATCCGATAAATATTTCCTAATAAACATTTTTGAAAGCGTTACGCAAAGTGTGATCGGGCAAGGCGAACGGAAGTTGAGTGGAGGATATAATCGAGAGTCAGCAGTGCGCGCGCACATTTTCCTTCTCTCTTCCTCTCATAGCCAAATACGTTCCGTATATCTGAATAACTAACTCTAACACACTCTTGTTTTTTTTATCATGAATAAAAATAAAAGGTCTATACAAAAACATTAATTTACCAATAAAAACATAAAATAAATTTTAATATTAGTCGAAAATTAATATATGTATATACATACATATAGATGGAGTGAAATAAGTTTCACTTCAGTCCTGTGGTCTCGTTTTTTTTACAAAACATTTTTATTTTCTCTCTGGCTAATTTTGTAAAAGTACCTAAAAGTCACAAACACGATATTGCCGGTAACCTGACGTATTAAGATGGGTTTTTATGTAAACAGGTTTCAAAGTTGCGCGGACGCTCGTGTGTAATGGTAGTTATCTAATGCGAGAAGTGAAAAGTGTTTGTGTAGGTAAACAGCCTCAGAGACTTTTAGGCCGTGTGATTAATACAGGTTATAGAATGTTAAAAATCCTCTCAATACTGTTATTGCGCCTGTTATATGTGCATGCGCAAAAAACATGGACGTTACTTGGAAATCCGCTGGTCGCTGTCTACCCTTGTAACGAGACACGGGATGTATTAATTCAGTATGAGCCCGGAAAGCCTCCAGAGGACGAGAACGAATATATATTAAAAATCACACAAACTTTTCCAGTGACTACACGCATAGAAATTAAATTCGATTCACCCGCTGCTGTCACTTTGGTAATTGACTATTTCCTTTATACTTGAAATTTCATAAATTAAGGGCCTGTTTCACAATGTCCGGATAAGTTCCAAATAAGCTATTTGTTAACTTATTGGTATAATAAATAGTATTTTTGCGTTTCACGACTGTCAGATAATAATTAGTAAAAGATCTTCACTGAGATTTTTTTCTATTATAAGAAAGCTTAGAATAAAAAAATATTGTGCTTACTGCACCGCCTAGCTATCAATTAGTGGCTTCAGTGTACGACTCTCATCTCTGAGGTCGTAGGTTCGATCCACGGCTGTACCGATGGCTTTGTTGACTGTGCGCATTTAGCATTCGCTTGAAAGAAAACATGGTGAGGAAACCGGCTTAGACCCCAAAAGTCGACGACCTGTCTCAGGTCGTCGGCAGTAGGCTTCTGACTTCGATCGACAAATAATCATGAAACAAATGCATAAATCTGATACCTATACCTAAAAAGATTATATCATATATATATATATATATATATTATTATTAAGGGTAATAAAACGAGAAATTAAACATTTTGCAAAATATTTAACTTAAATATTTATGGAATCAACCAAAATTTTATCGCTTCGTTTGTTTGCACATTTATGACGCCTGCGCACAAATTCAATACAAAAGTATTTATGAGCATGTTATAGAAAATTACAGTGAGGAAATTAAATAAGACCGAGGTGAAAACTTTCTTAAATCGCTTAAGTTCAATAGAAATTAAGAACTTTCGTTTAAAGTAGATTTAAATTTCCGTTCTAATTTTAAAACTTCGAAACTCGATTTTCAGTCCGGTAACACACCTGCGAGAGTGTCCACTGAAAAGGATTTCATTGTTGTAAAGTTCTTCAAAGACGCAAAAGGCGTTGTGCTCGTTGTGAGAGGTCCCAGAAACACTCCCGTGGTACCATATATCACCTATTTGAACATTAATCGCGAGGAATATTGCCAGCACGCAAAAGTGGTATGTTTAGTTTTTATATTACTTTTACTAAAACCCCACCAGAAATCGCCCGAGGCAACAGTCAGAACGCCTGGTCCGCATCCCACCACGCTATCAGCCGTTGAAATCTGTACTCTGCTGTAGGCCGAGAGAAGAAGCCGGCGTAAAAAACTCTCGGTACTCTTATAAAATAGCAAATCATCAAAATGTTAAGAGGAAGAAATATAGAACAGAAGAGCATAGTGCTCTATACTGACCACTGTCTAGCTTTTAATAGAAACTTGCTTTTCACTTTGCCTTTTAATTCTTCTCACTAGTCTTTTTTAATTGCCTCGAGATTCAAGTGAAGGTGAAGCCTTCGTATGTAAGCTTATTAATTTTGATTGGACTGTCGAACTGATTAATATCTTATTCATGTTTCTATTTCCTAGATAAGTTTTATTTAAAGTCAAATAAGTGAGTCTTTTTGGGCTGTAACCCAGGGCCCCATGGATGAAAAGGGCTCACCGCCCCCTAAATTAAAAAAAATATCTGAGATTAAAAACAATCCAATCATAGTGTTGGAATGCCTTAGAATCAAACGGGGGACTTCCCCGTAATAGCCCATACCTCACAAATTTACAATCCGCCCAGGCTTTGACGAATTTGGGTCTAGCGATGTTACGCTTGGGTCAGTCTAAATACATTCATTGATCTATTCCGTCTCTTTCCCTCAAATTATAATTTGTACATATGTTTAATTTAGTTGAGTTTATAGGGTTATCTAGACTCATTCATTCAAGGATACAAAAACCACGCAGAAATTCAACCCCAACGAAACAGCCCATCGTGCGGGAAATCTAAAATAACATACACACAACTTATAGTGAATGGTGATGTCACACAGCCTGGTGATTGGCCATGGCATACCGCTATATATAGGTTGGATAAAAATAATATAAAATATATATGTGGAGGTAGTTTGATCTCCAAGAATTTCGTACTCACCGGTGCGTATGACTTATCTATTAAAATAATTTACAAAATTACATGTACACCAGAGTTGGTCTAGAAGCATTCAAAATCTCATCCCTGACGCCGTAGACTGAAACCCAAGCTTTGCACCAATGGCCTGTCTATGTGCGGATCTAACACTTGCTCGTGAAGGAAAACAGGAAAATGGAGAAGGAAAATCGTGAGGAAAACAGCATGTCACAATTTCTTGTGTCAGATAGGAGGTTGAATACCTATTTGTCTCTAAAATAAAAATAATCAAAGAAACGGCTTCAATCTGAGCTTAACCCTGAGTACATAACCCTAGTACCACTGCATTATTATTTTTATTATTACATCCCCATTCCTATAGTGGATATCAAAAACATACCATACCTCGTTAAAGAAAGAAACACATTAAAGTTTAGTGTCTATGCATTGTAAACATGGAATCTTACACAGGCAAACTATTCCGATACAAACAAAACACATGTTTAGTTCGCCAACCGAATTGGTTTACGAATCTTCAGAAGCCTCATTTTATCTTGGCATGATTCTGAGGTTCAATAAACAATACAGACACAGGGCACTGTTTACAACAATGAAAAGTAATAATCTTCGTTAATGTAATTATTATTACTTTTTATTATTGTATTTAATTTATATTAAGTCATTATTATACATGTTGCATGCTTAGTCAGAATAATAGCATTTTTTATATAATAATACCGCCCATGGACACTCAGATTACAAGAAGACTTGCAAGTGCGATGCCGGGATTTTAAGAGTTAGTAATCTCATTTCTTCAAGACAATCATCCTTCAATAGAACCTTTCCAACTTAGGGTCCTTCAAGAATAGAACGTATCAATTCTTAAAAGGCCGGCAGCACGTTTGCGAGAAGAAAAAAGGCATTGGCTGACTGTATTTTGTAATCGAAATTAAAAAATATTTTGTCTAGATATAACAATAGTGAGCATTTGAGTTTTTTTTTTTATTTTTAGCTGCACATTGCACAACTGTTCGTGGTGTGGCGTTACTGCCAGAACTACTGAGTGTTGTACTAGGCAAATACAACCTTATTGGAGGTGATGTAGGATCTGAAGAAAGGGAGGTAGACATTTAAAAAGATTGGTCCCTGTGGCAGTTTACTTCTAGCGCAGGCAACATTTCCTCTCGCGATACTTATTCGTTGAGCGATTAAATTCAAAGTCACCGGTATTATCTACCAAGCACCAACTTCAATCTTTCAAAATTAATTGAGATTTTTTGTGTTCCTAATGGCGCGGTTTAATTTGACTTTATTTATTTCATTTAGGTACATTCAATAATAGTTCACGAGGACTTCCAACTTCCATACTTGCATAATGACATTTCACTTTTGAAATTGAAAACGGAAGTGACTTATACCGATTACATACAACCAGCTTGTCTATGGTATAAGGCGGCTTTTGATTATCTGCCAACAAACCAAATTAATGGAACTGTAAGTAACGACGCCCATGCTTATTTCTTATTAACATTTATTTTTACTTGCTTTTAATAACTTCTTCGTTAAGAGCTATTTCAGGCTTCATCAGAGCATCATCATCATTCAGAGAGCTTAGTAACAAATAAATAGGAAGCTAAGTTTCATCATCGGACGTCAACGCAGAATACAATATACCATCCGTATCACCTCGACTTCCGTCAATTGTTCTGACGTTTTTGAGTTTTTGAGCACCACCACTATGTGGCTGATGCCACCAGGTACTGAAACCAAATGCCCACTAAATCATGTCCCAATCAATTCGATTTAGGGTGTTTCAATTCTAGCAACGCAGTTGTGAGCGTTCTGACAATGTAAGTGTCTATGGGCAGCGGTATCACTTATCATCAGCTAAGCATCCTGCCCGTTTGCCTCCTGTTCTATAGAAAATGATCTAATTTAAATTATTTGATAATCACTGTTTGTGACGTACATATATACGTATAGGTTATATATGGTTACCTAAATATTAATTTAATGTAATGTGTAACTCCTTGCGTCCAAACAAAACAAACCTTTACTTAAAGCCCGTTTGCCTGTGATGCCCTGGTGAAATCCATCATTAACTAATCAGGAATTAAGACGTTTGATTGAAGTTCGTCGTAAATTGTAAAATTTCAGGTCGTTGGCTGGGGATTTGACGTAACAGACAATTTATCCCCAAAATTAAATAAAGCAACCTTAATGATAGTGTCAGAAGGAACTTGTATAAAGAAGAATCCCCTATTGTATGCAACTGTGCTGACAGATAGCAAATTTTGCGCAGGAAATGCGGACGGTATGTGTATATTATAGTGTTGGTTTAGTAGTTCTATATACGACTCCTAGGCCGTAAATTCATTCCCCGGCTGTGCACTACAGGATTTAATATGTGAATATTTAACACTCGCTCGTAGATTTGCCCCCTGTTCTAAAAAAAGAAAAGATGGAAAATAACATCGTTCAGAAACTGACTGCCTTAGACTTAAAAACTATTAAGAAAAATAAATTATCACAAAACAGACACAGAAATCTGAGGCACAGATCAAAAAGGTCGCGACATTATTATGCATATTAGGCTGTTTTTAAAAACTATATTAAAATAAATTATTGACGCTTTATTTTATAATTTAAGGAATATCCGCCTGTAATGGCGACAGTGGTGGCGGGTACCACGTTTTTGTGCCAGACACCCCTAAGGATAATTCACCCAACGCCACCGGATCCTGGTATGTTCGAGGCATTGTATCACTTACTGCGAGGCGAAGTGACGCAGCGATATGTGATCCCCATCAGTACACTGTATTCACTGATGTAGCTAAATTTACAAATTGGATTGAAAAGTATGTCAATTAAAATATTGAAGAACTCATTGTTTTTTTGTGTTTGATATATCCAATGTGTATATTATTACTTTTTATTTTATAGATATGTATCAGGTATATGTATGTAATGTGACTAAATATTAAATATGACTTTAATGATTAAGTTGTAAAGTGTACATTAATAATAATGATAATAATAATATTACATAAATAAATAAATGATTGTTTGGTAAATAAACATGTATAATATGTTTTATACAAGAGCTCAACTCTTAAAGGATTATCAAAATTTGAATAAAATCTGTTAAGCCGTTTGGACACAATAACGATTTATTTTGTTTTTACAACAAACAACATATTTGTGCGAAAGAAATGGAAATTTGCGCGTCTAGCAAAAATAATAATGAAACCTCTTTGTTACAAACTTCATGGATATGTGAATTTGTATCAAAATAAAATTCTATATATAAAATTCTAACAGTGCCATTATTTGAAAACAATGTATGAAACCACTCAGCTCAGGTAAGATAAAACAACATTCGCTATAAACTGTATCAAACAAAGAACAACAATTTTAAAGCGTCGTACAATTTTGCGATACGAATCAAAACCGAAGCATTTGACATGATCAGTGTATACGGAACACAGGGTTATTGGAGGGTGTTTGGGCACTGTGGGGATTGTATATATTTATGGCTTCAGTGTGCGATCTTCATTTTTGAGGTTGTAGGTTCGATCCCCGGCTGTGCACCTATGGACTTTCTGTCCATCTGCGCATTTACAATCTCTCATACGGTGAATGAAAACATCGTGAGAAAACCTTGCCGTACTGTAATCCCATTGTTTATTATAATATAAAACAGTATTCCAAAATTCAGTTGTGACAAATAAAATAGAGGATCACACGCCTTTAAATCAATAGAGAGGAAAGATCTACAAGTTACAAGTTGATGGGAAACAGTATCACATGGCGTTCTTTAATTTCATAGGCTCACTGCATCATCGATTGACAGAGTGAAATAAATACATATATATATATATAAATTTTAGTGCAACTAATGAGTAATTTACATCGTACTAAAAATGATAAAGACCGGAGTTATTCAATAATAATCATATATTTAATAAAGTAATATTAAATTTTTTTCTAATAACCGTATGTATTAAGGTGCCGATAAATGAGTTAATGAGTTCATTAAATCCTTTATCACTCAGCAACAAATACATTAAATGTTAGTCACAGACTATAGACATTAGGCATTAAAACCGAGCATTAAAGTTAAGACGATGAAAGTATGGCAAGACGAGTCTTATGTATAATTGTGGTAGTAATGCGTGGCAATAGCCGAGTTAAAAGGAAAAATATCGGTTCTATTCCTTAATACTCAGATAGATCTTGCCAGAAAACTCGCCACTTTGTCTGCATTTTAATTGGTTGGTCCTTGAAGGTTTTGGTAGTTGTTTCCACAGACTATACTCGGATTTTTCATTCCGTAGAATTCTGACATTTTAAAAGTGTTGCTACTAAAAAAAGTTCTCCACCGAAAAAGGGATAAATTTGATCCATTTGAGGGTGAAAAAAAAATGCTACGTATTTTTATGTTTTGCCAAAAGGTACCTAAATCTAAATATTTACTTACTCAAGTGATAATACAAAAATCACAAATGTTTCAATATCACGAAATTTCCATATATCGAACAAACTTTCATTAAGTACTTTATATTATCCCTTATGTAATAAATAGTATTAAGTTGACTTTGATCTTTTGTAAGAAATAAAGAGGCTTTTTATTTAATTTTTATTATTATTTGTAGTGTTTCCAATCTAAATTAAATGAGATTATTAGGAATAATTAAATATCGATGAAATTACGATATTTCTCCAACATGTTTATTTTTATATTCACCAGTGCGTACGTACCTGTTTCTACGTTTGAAACGTAAAGAAACCTAACCTCGGGGATTTCAAAATCAGGACAAGACCCTCCATTATTTATGTAGAGTCGTTTCAGTTGCATCTCTACAAACTCCTTTGGTTTACATTATTAAATGAACATAAAAAGAGCTGAAGCGTAAATGAAATAGGTAGGGGTTTCGAGGCATTGTCTACCATTTTCGACTATAAATACAATTTATATCGGTTTTAGGCCTATTTATAGCAATGATGCGAATGCCATGATATTTACATTTGTAATATAGACGTTATTGTATTGGTCCTCGCGAGTTGGTAAACGTAAAATGTTTTCGGCAAACAATTCAAACTTTATTATTGCATACATCAAAGTAGTGTTAGACGGGTGACTTATAAAGTCGTTTACCCTAATAATAATAATAAATCGTTTGTTTGCAAAGAAAGTGATACATGATTGATATAAAAAGCAATTTTATATGGTATGCAAATATTATATTATTTGTCATAATAATAATAACAGTTATTTTAATAGTTGTCAAAACTTACGGTCTAAATACTCTACCACGATATAAAGCACTTTGCTGCTTAACATCATTTTACATCTGTGGTCATCTCGCCTTTCATTATCAACTGTCTGTGATTAAATCAAGCACATATTAAAAAAATACAAAGATTTTTTTTTAATTTTTGATAATGATGACGGTGTACGTATATTTCACACTGATTGAGAAATAATATATACTTTTTAAGATTGGCTTAAAGTTTATACGGAAGCGAAACTAGAAAAAAATCACTGTTAAAGCGAATTTCAGAAGCACTAGATAAGGATAGACACTTGTGAATAGGAATTACTAGTTCTTTGTATAGAAAAACTAGAACTAAATGTACTGGATCCACCAATTAATTTGTATGAATAATATTAAAAAGCCTTTTTTGCATAAAGACAAAGAAAACTTAATCCTTTAATTATATTTTCTTAAATAAATTACACAATTTTCTTACCATTTTTTATCTGTAATAAGTTATATATCTATTTCCTAATTACTTTGCAAGAACCCTTCCGCTTCTTCTTCGCTCTTCTCTAAGGATCCCCAGGTATCTCGTCAGGAGTAGGTTCTTATGAAATAAAAAATGATGATAATTGCGCTAAAAATTAGAAAATTTACGAATACTTCACCACCATATTATGTAATCCCGAATATTGCAATTTTGTTTTTTCAGAGCATAGGGCTTTTACAGACTTGTATGTAACCTTATGACGTTTGACATAACATTGACAGAATGGGTACAGCAAATATCGTCAAAGAGCATGTAAGAAAAATGAATATTGTTTAAAACAAATGCATCGATCGGATTAACTATATTGATAAATATATATAAATTATAAAAGTAATTGTTTGTGGCATTAATCTTGAAAATCGATGTTTTTCACATGGCCCTATATGTCGCCTGTTCCCGTGCCCGAATACCTACAAATCTATTTATATACACGCCAGAAAACAAAGAATGTTGTTTTTAATAAAGCGCTAATAAACACAATGCAAGTACATAATATTACTATGCAAATGACAAAACAGGTTGTCTAATAGTTCATTAAAGTAAATAATTAAGAATTACTCATTGTTTTACTCCTAAAACCAACATCTACCAGCTGACAGTGGTAAAACCTAGCATGTACTGAATTCAAACGGTAAAATCTCAAAAAAATCGTCGTATTTTCAGAAATACTTACATTTACCAACTCATGTCGGTAAATCCTAATACTTACACTTAAATCTTAAGATTAACCGTAGTTCGAGCTTTTACAATAACATATATATTATTGAACTGTCATGTCTAGTTCTGAACATCTGCGCCTGGTACCTACTCGGACTAGATTGACAATAAGGCACACACTCAGCACAATTTTCAATGCACTATCGTTTCTCCAGCTTAATTCGATTGCATTTTCGTAGCTTTTCAACGGTATCGAACAACGGGCTAAATCCTTTTTAGAGATTCTTTGAATCGTGTTAGCAGAGTTTTTAAATAGTATTGTTCTGGTATTCTTGGCGAATCCCGAGGAATCAATTTTTGACAGTTTGTTAGCAGAGTTTTTAAATAGTGTTGTTATGGTACTCTTGGCGTAATCCCGAGAAATCTGTTTTTGACAGTATCAACTTTTTAAATTCATAATGGACCAACATTAATCTTACTGCAATTAAAGTACTGAATAAGTAAATTAATACATTAATTCAATTCTGATCCAACTTTAATTCTACTGTAATCTAGCCTATTTAATCTAATAAATACCCATTAATTAAACGTTAAATTATATTTAGTCAAATCTAGGGCGTAGAATTGACCATAACACCGGTAGGAATTTTAAAAAATGAGAGGGAATGCGATTAAACACATTTAATAATTTATCAAGAATATGGCATAAAAATGTAATGGTGGAACAGTCTAAAGTTGACATATACACGTCGTGCAAATTTGTCTTAAAAGGAATTTTTTACAGAAGGTACATAGATAGTCATATCATTATAGTCATTTACTATATTACTTGAAGCGTTAAAATATCACATTATTAGAATACATTATTATGTTATCAAATTATTATTTTTTATAATGTTGCACACAAGTAGTCATTTTAAAATAATATGTCACACAAAAACAAAGTCAGTTTCGTGACATCAAACTCAAACTCATCACATAACATATAGGAAAGTTTATAATAATATAGTAACTATAAACTTTAGTCTTTCTGAATAAAACGATCGTGCGTCGGAGTTACACCCCGAAAGTATAGCCAGACGTTGGCACACTTCATCTGTTCCTTTCATAGCAATTAACTTAATTAGGGAGGAAATATAAATAAATAGTAAAACACCGGCGTTTAGCGTACATTATCTAAAAATCTAGAATATCGTAGACTTTTAGTACGTTTATATTTTATAAAGATTAAATAAAACCGCTACAATCTTTTTTGGTCTGCGCCTCAGATTTCTATATCTGCACACGGTGGTCAGCCGGGAATTGAGCCTACGACATCACGGATGAAAGTTGCACACCACTAGGCCAACACGGCTCATTATATATATATTTGTTTAATATTAAAATAAATACAATATGTAGCTAGCATGTTTCTACATTCAAACAAGTTTATTTATAATTTAAATATTAAAAGAAATCTCATTTAATACACAAAACAAAAAAGTGTCTGAAAATTGCGAATAATAAATAAATTGGGTCAATTTGATTCATCAATGACAGTGAGTGAATTGTCCCGAAAAATAACTGACGGAATTAGATGTCTGCCTTTCGAGATAACGGGACATCGTCAAGAATGTGCCAAACTTGGATATGGTATATATATCCTTCAATAAAAGAGCGTATCAATTCTTAAAGGGCTGACAACGCACTCACCTCTGGCATTAAGTGTCCATGGGCAGCGGTATCACTTAACATCAGGTGAGCCTCCTGCCCGTTTGCCCCCTGTTCTATAAAAAAAATGTGTTTTTTATCCTTACAATTATCTGATGGATTTTCGACTACTGAATCACTGTGAATAGTTTTCTTTGATTACAAAGAACTAAGTATGAGCTGCTATTAAGTACCACTTAATAGGGTAAACACAGTATTAGTTGACTGTAACATCAAGTGAAAAAAAACTCAAGCACAGAGTGTATACACCTTAAAAATAAAGTATCCAATAACTCACAGTGTCTATTACACTTTCTTATGTTAATATCCTTATTAGTAAATTGGGTAAGACGAAAATTACTGATGTGTCAGTGAAACACATGTTAAAAAAAATTAAAATGATTTAGTTTCGCAGAATCAGACAAAAAAAACTTGTGAACATTTGAAGATATTTTTATTTTCATTTTAAATAACTCACGTTAAAAGTATTTATTTGTACTTTACTACTAGCAGACTCTGCCAAGCGTTGCTGTGGCTATGATTTTTATTTTGTTACATAGTAGTAAGCTATTTAAGGGAAACTGATGTGAAATAGCTTATGTGAAACGTTGGTACTTTTAACACAGTGCCATCTGTTAGAATTGTATCAAATAATAAACAAATAATTAGCAATAAATTAAAATTGCGACTATAATTTGAGAAACTATCCTATCTCTCAAGTTGGATCGAACTGCACATGGTGTGCGAATTTTATTATAATCGGTTAAGTGGTTCAGGAGTCCATTGAGGACAAACATTGTGACACGAGATTTATATATATTAAGATGAATTCATTGTGATTTAACACCGACTGAGGAAATTTATCCGATATTTTGAACACAGTATGACTTCTTCACTAATAAGGGCTGATAAAGCCCTGGTATAAAAATACGACATCCACACATTCTAGCTGCCATTAGTTCCCTTATCTTGGCAAAGCAGAAAGTGGAATTATTGTATTTCTTACGAAATAAAATAGATTGAATACATTGATTACATTATAATATTGTATACCTAGCAATACATTCACAAGTCCATCTATCCAAATTACTCTTCATTATACCTCCTTTTTTTTTCGCTACAAAGCACAACTGCTTAGTGTTGGAGAGTTATGTGTGATTTGCGATACCAAAAAAACACCATGCCACCAGCAGTCTTAGGCGGGATGTGGTAACAGCAGAGCCGTATCCGCTGCCCATGCTATGCAGCAGTTGCCGCCGCGTCTCCACGCCTATAGTTAGTTTATGAAGAAACTTGACACAGAAAGTATTTTTCCAGACCGGTTCCTTCGATCTAGTTATTACTTGGATGACTATCCCATCGTTAATATACCGCCTTTATCGTTAGTATGTAGGTACATGGAGCGCGTTGCTTCTTTTCGGTTTAGCCTGGAAGCTTTAATACCGTTTAGCTCTTAATTATTTAATGACGATATTGTTAATACTGATTAATTTGTTCCCATTTCAATTACGTTCTTTCAATCCGTAGCCCTGATATCTTCTTAGGTCTCCTGGTAAAAAATCTAAATGATACATTTATTTTATCATTAATTATTATGACAATGAATTACTAACAAAAATATAAAATAAATAATTGAGTGCGCTCAAACCTTTTTAGGGCTTTAGATTTCTGAATCAGTTTCATGATCATTTGCTGATCTAATAGGCAAGTAGATGATAATCCTGAGCCTGACACACGCCATCGACGCCGTCTTTGGGTCAAAGCAAGGTTTCCTCAACGTTTTCCTTCACCGTTTGAGCGTATTTTAAAGTGCACCGAAAAAGTCCATTGTTTCTCAGCCGGAGAATGAACCTACGACATCAAGGATGAGAGTCGTATGCAGGAGCTACTAGGCCAATACTGCATACGTACAATAGTAGTATTTATTTTTCATTTATAAGGACTCTTAAAGTAACCTAAATCTAAAGCGCCATAGGCAATCTCCAATTCTTCATAAAAGGTGACCTACAATGAAAATCCTTGTTAACTTAAGTTTGCATTGCACTTCAATTTGTAAAGCCTGTGTATCCAGGTCAGAGTGGAAAAATAGGCCGGCACTAAAACTGTGTCCTATTCACAAACGAAGTATAAGCTGTTAAGTGTTTTGGTCATTAGTCTAAGTTTAAGTCATTAACTAAGATTGAGTTAACATAACGTTTGATTTTGAAAAAAGTATAAATTATTAAATTGCCTATGTGTATTTCTTAGTGTAGTACATTGTCTTTCATACAAAGGGGGAACGCTGGCAGTATCTTCGAAACCTTGCCTAAAGGGTCAATAATATAATTTCATAATTATTTGTTAAGTTTAGTTATTGTTTGTTGTTAAATTATATGTATATGTCCCTGTTAGAACTTTTAACTTTGAATAATTACTTCTAGTAAGAAGCACTAACGTAAACAAATCATTTAATTCCCTTTGCGCCAAGGGATGTTTCGTTTAATACAATTAAAATTTCCTTGTGAAATAAATCATCGTGAGGACACCAGCACACGGTGCCACTGGGCGCTACAATCCAATATTATATTAGTACGTTTATACGCTAATAAAAACTAATATTAATTTTCACTATATGTGTAGATTATAAAGATTTTTTTGGTTTTATTTTTTGTAAAAGTACAAGAGACTCACCTTAAGAGTTAAGTGATACCCATAGACACTTACATTGCCAGAGGGCTCGCTAACGCATTGCCGGTATTTTATGAATTGAAACGCTCTTTTCTTGAAGGATACCCTTGAATAACGTAACCCTTACCTTAAATAACGCCTGTGGAACAACGAACGTTTTATTCTTATTAATTGGGATTATTTCGTTCTCATACACATTGAAACTTGAAAATACATCGTTTAACCAAAACTGAGTCAAAACTAGTTTCTATTGGGAATACATAAAATTGCATTACCCATTCAGAGTTGCATTACAATACAATTTAAATATTTCACGGCTCAAGACTGAATGAGCGCGGTATAGTGTTCAGTTAGTGCGGAGAGAGATTTTTTATTTGTATAGAACGTCTCATTTTATTTTATTTATAGAAATAAACAGTTTAATACATTTGAGATCTAGATATTTATTTCTTTATTATGTTTTATGTGTTTCGGCGAATGATACAGCCAATTTAAAATGACAACCTCTTTTGAATAAATGGTTTTAACTTTTTGGAAAACTTATAAACTCAAGTTTATAGACATTTTTTCCAACACAGAAATATATGATATTCTTAACCTAAATAGAAGTAATAATAATAATTAAAAGTGATAAATACAAAATTAAACATTAATTGCTCCCGTTGCAATTTTTCAAATATTTGTGCCCCTTGATAGATAATCATATTTTTTATAATAAGGATAGATTTATATGATTTAATTATATAATAGAATAGTGTCTACGATAATTTATTTTGCATCAATAGTTCAATTTTGTAGTCTATATGTGACTTTACCATAATATATTATGTAATGAGTCGGACGTTGGGAAGTAAAGTTTGTATATAAGTATAAATATAGTTTTTAGCCATTAAGGTAATTTTTTAAATTTTAAAAATCTTAAGTAAGGCTAGATTGCAATGTTCGTGTAGTTGTCATTGATAAAATAAAAAAATGTCTAACCAATACGTTTTTATACAAGAATATAAAATCGCTTCCTTACTTATATAGCACTTGTATTCCAATCACCCATTGAGGCTACAGCTGCCTAGGTAATCTAATTATGTCTAACTTTATCTAGCCACTTTTATTACTTGAATCTGTAATTTAAGTGACAATGTTTTGAAGTGATAACTTCTTATAAGGGTGAACCGCTTCGTTACGTAACGCGTTACGCTAGCCGTACCTATTTTGTCACCGTTTTTGAAAGTGATTTAAAAAATTATGATTAATGGTTCAACTTAGATTAGTTTAAGTTATCACTTCGACAAATACACATTTTTTTAAATCCCCTTTATAAACGTATTGACATATGTTTTTATTCATCAACTAGAATGCCTAAAAAAATTAATTTTAATTACATTGTAAAACAATGAAATTCCGTTTCATGAAGTTCCGAAAAAAGGCCAATAAATAGGATTTTCTAAGAAAAATGTATGAACTTGACGGCGCGTTTAATCACCTCCATGCCGCGGATTTAAGCGGTCGATCCGCTATTAACTAATATTGTATGTGTTAAACCTGTCAGAAATTGTCATTCGCGATTGTATCTAAGCCACAATGTTCCCATTGTAACTATTTACCCGATAACAGTCTTACATCCGTAGAGCATCTTTACAAAAATCAAATAAAAAATAAACTGTACTATTTGTGTGTTGTATACCAATTTAGAGCGCAATAAAATGCCATTCCTACTAAAGGCAGTGAAGCGATGCGTAAGAATAAAGGCGCGTTTACATTTGGAATAGATTTATATAAAAACTCCGTACATAATGAATGCGATCTTACAAATAACCGGATGTCTAGTTTCCACCAATTGGTGGTGTCATTTCTGAGGAAGCTAAATGTATATATTAAATTTATGTAAATGTTACCGGAATTCATAAACGAGACGAGGCTCAGAGGAAGCATCGTATGTATTATTATTATCTTGTGTATCGTATTATCTTTGTTAAAAATTTGATTATCAAAAAAATATGTTAATACAAATTTGACACAAGATGTTCTATTTATTTATTAAAGTTTATATCATATAAATCGATATTTACTTGCTGTATGAATAAGCTTCAGTTGATTTTTCATTACTTATATATTTCTATTTTCACACATACTCCTCAATAACCCTGATGAGCTTGAAATTGACAAGTTGTTAAAGCCTCTGGAGATACTTTTTACTTACTTTTACATAAGATTACTTATATATATACTTGAACGTAAGTTAAAATGATAGCTCTAGTTAAGTTAAAACAAGACTTAAACAAATGAATACCCGCCCTTATACGAAGTTAAAGAATCTAGTCTATTTAGTCCTGAGTTAAATTTATAGTTTCAATGAAACAGATTCGTTTCAGACGCTCCTTAGTAACCGTTTCATGAGACCCATACTTAGTCACTGACTTAAGATTTTTGTTTAGAATAAAAAAGAAAATTTATTTTTCTTTCTTTAAAAAGTACTAGTAACTGAACATTTTTGTTTAGTTATGGACAAATTGTAATTTCAAATAGTTTATCAGGTTTTCCTAATCTTACAAGCACCGAAGTCAAAGACGACCAACGAAAAAAATTGTAATACATTATTTCATTAAATTTCAATAAATAAATAGATATAATAATTTGTATTTGTGTCAGACGTCATTGGATATTAAATAGTCAAATTGTCCTGTATGAGTCGTACAGTAAACTTGAATCAAAGACTCGATAAACCGAAGAAACTAATAAATATACCTCTGCCCCTCTTCCTTATCATTTCCCTTGAGGCACTATAAATGTAATATCTTTATCAAAATTAATAATAAGCTAATGTTTCTCGACTATCTTTTATTATCAAACAAGCTGCCTAAACGTTTACGTGGAAACCGGGTTAAGGGTTAAAGTCCACTCAAAGCTATCTAAGTCAAATATCAAGATAAAAAAATACTAATTGCCCCTTCCAAAAAGTTTTACAATAGTTTTTATAATACTTTGTATACATTATTTAACCTTAACAAAAAAAACATTATTCTAATAAAAAAGGCGCATCCTGATACCTAGGTAACACTGAAAATGTTTAGAAAATGAAAATCGACTTAATGTAGAAAGTTTCCAATACTTTTATTTGTCAAGTAATATCCATTCTTATCTACGCAACGTCGCATTCGATGGAACCACTGAGAAAAGCAATGCCTATTCTTCTTTATGGGTCTCTTCTATATCATTCGTACGCTTTCACTACATCTTCAGTGCTCGTAAAGCGAATACCTCGAATTTTGTCGAATTCACAAAAACACATGACAAATGAATGGAATATATGAACATTATACATACTTTAGGTTACCAAAGAGTTCTAAAATTGAAATTAAAAAAAATATTTCATTAGCAATGTCTCTAACTGGCCAGTTCTAAGCATTTTCAGAGATATAAAAAACCAGCTGTGGATAACTAAATTTTTATTCAGATACCCGGTACTCTAATTTGTTAGCTTTGTATTAACCAATCGGGCAGTAGTTTAAAGTGTCGTTCGGTCGTTGCAGAAATTCGTTCCATCAAGTGACTCCACGTGTAACCAACACATTTGTGATGAATAGACTAAAGAGATTATTATGTACCAGGTGTCAAGTGATACCGCCGCCCATGAACAGAAGGCAAGTGCGTTGCCAGCTTTTAAAAATTGTTACGCTCTTTTCTTTATAGATCCTAAATCGAATTGGTTCGGAATTACTTCAGTAGGCAGCTGGTTCCTCATAGTGGTGGTGCGTAGCAATAAGAAACGCTCGGTTGTGGTTTGATGAATGTCGAAGTGATACGGATGGTATTTTGTAGCTGACAACTTAGCTGCCGAAGCTGAATCCATTTCAGATTCAATCTTCAAGCTTTAAGCCTAAAAGCAGAAACTTATTCTAATCGATCAAGTAATCTGGGTTTTTTTACTATTATCTAGTCGATTACTATAATAATAAGCTAAGATGTATTTAAAGAGACGATTCTAATTTGTTGGGTGGTTGTTTGCATTTAAAATTATACATTTTTGTTTCAGTAATTCATTCACTTACACAACAGTCCTCCAATTGAAGGAGATGTTGAATCTAAAGCAGTGGTTAAAATCCTTAGACCATACCCATTTACTTTGTTAGCTAATGGGGCCGTGGAAAGGTAATAAACGTAAACACCATGTATATTGCTCTATTTTCCTGTGTATCAAGAAGATTTATTCACTAGTTGATGTTAGTAGGTTAATCTCGTTCAGTTGAAATATCGTTTGAAATTCAAAAATCATTTATTAACATAGGTAACATAATGTATCTACACTTATGAATGTCAAAAATAAAGAAATATACATTAAATGCTTTTAATTTTATATTTACTGCCAGTTCTCAAATCAAGGGCGTAGAACGGAAGATAACCAAATATAAAATGGAGGAGGCCTTTACCCATTTTTCATTTTCTTAACATTTTCAGTGTTACCTGGGTATAAAGATTTGGATTTATCGGATCTTAAGTTTAGCAGAACTGCGACCTTTATCAATGAAGCGCAACTTGGTGAGCACGTCCATATCCTATGTTAAGAATTTCCAATTGAGAGTTCCTAAATTGTTTTCGAGGAGCTATTTCGAACAAGTAAACACTCCGAGAAACACGAAATATAATTACGAACTTTCAAATTTCGAGTTTTATAGAAAATTTACAAAGTTTGAAGTTCAGTATACATTATTTGAATATTTTTAACTGAAGAAAAAAAATATTGTTGGTTTTGTTTGAAATAGCATATTAATAGTATAGAGATAATAATAATAATTTATTTACAAGAATATGGTACAAAAAATGTAATGGTGGCACAATATAAACTATGCATTCTGCAAGATATAATGACGTGAAAATTTGTCTAAAAAATTAATTTTACATACATGAGATGATGTTTATTTTATTATTATCATATATGATCATTACATAACATCATCGAATTATTAAATTATATTATTACGTTAACAAATTAATATTTGATAACGTTATTGTTAATTATAATGTTCCACACAAATAATAATTAATAGAATAATATATTATGTTTTTCAAAAGTAGTAGGTATTATGTAAATTTTTAAAAGCTAGGAGAGATCTTATAATATTTTTGATAAATTATTAAAAAATATAGCATTGAACAAATACATTGCATATTTGATGTAACAAGTTTTATACAAGAGTTTTCTACTGAAGATGTACCCGTGATGAAAAATCTATATTTCTCATATAAATTTAATCAGGGGCTCGCATTTCTACAGTACTTCTGACCTATACAGATTATTTATTCAAAACAAATGAAAATATAAATTATCGACATAATTTATTTATTAAGAAAGATTTAGAGCTTACAATAAATATGTACTAAAACCTCTTTTTAGACCAAAAAAATCTGTTAATTAAGTACTTAATAATTAGACTGGTACAAATAAAATTATTTAATGCCGGCTGGCTGCTAAATAACCAAGAAAACAACAATATTTATTTCACTATAGATCAGATGTTAGAGCTCTCATCGCCACCACAACACCAATCAGGTGTAAAGGTCAATCAGCAGTTATTAAAGTTATCTGCCGCCTTAATCATAAAGCTGTCTCCTTTGTAATTGGCAGCGTCAGATCCACTTAAGGGCTTTTTGGACTGAAAATGTGAAAAAAATCTGAAATAAAAAAAAAATCATAAGGTCAATCATCCAATCAAGAACAGAAGAGGGAGTTCGCCGTCGCATATTTTTGCTCGGTGTAATTTCAAGATCCGCCCATAGTAATTATTGTTGACTTTATTGTATACAATAGATTAATAAACACCATTATATATGTTAATATGTTACTATGGGCGGATCTTGAAATTATATATATATATATATACTTAGTCTGGCCATAAATACTGATACAATTAAAAATAAACAAAATATTACATTTTAATTTGGAATCTGTTATTTTTATATGATTGTCCATTAAGTTTTCTCATTTTGGCGCCAATACTTTGTATAATATTTTGCTATATTAAAATGCAGTGGGGTGATGAAGAGAACCGAATCGCTGTGATTTCATTACCAAAGTAGGTATAAAGCTAAATGCACATTTTAAAACTCTCCATACGCTTGGTATTTGTAAAATATTTGAGTACTGAGCTATTAATAGGTACAATGAGACCTCCTCTATTTGTGACAGAAAAATATCTGGCCTTCCACGTAGTCTTCTTAAGAAAAAGGTGGTCAAAGCAGTAAGGGAAAGAATTCGAAGAAATCCTGTCCAAAAGCAAAAGATTTTATCTCGGGAGACAAAGATAGCACCTAGAACCATGTTGCGTTTTTTAAAAGATGACTTAGGACTTGTAGCCTATAAGAGACGTTCTGGTCATTTCTTAAATGATAATTTAAAAAAGAATAGGGTGATAAATCGAAAAAATTACTGAAGCGGTACGCAAAGAGTGGTCACAGAAAAATTTGTTTACGGATGAGAATTATTTTACAATCGAGCAACATTTTAACAAACAAAATGACTGTATTTGTGCTCAAAGCTCTAAGGAAGCTTCCCAATAAGTCGCCAGTGTGCAACGTGGGAACTATCCGACTTCAGTGATGGTTTAGTGGGGTATTAGCTATGAAGGAGTGACTGAGTCATACTTTTGTGAAAAAGGTATCAAAACTTCGACACAAGTGTATCAAGATACCATCCTTGAGAAGGTAGTGAAGCCATTTAATAACACCATTTTCAATAACAAAGAATGGTCCTTCCAACAAGACTCGGCAACGGGTCATAAAGCTCGGTCTACGCAGTCTTGGTTGAAAATGAACGTTTCGGACTTCATCAGCGCTGAAGACTTGCCGTCGTCTAGTCCCGATCTTAATCCGCTAGATTATGATTTATGGTCAGTTTTAGAGAGTATGGCTTGCTCTAAACGGCATAATAATTTAGAGGCCCTAAGACAATCCGTACGATTGGCAGTGAAGATTTTTCCCATGGAAAGAGTGCGTGATTCTATCGATAACTGGCCTCAACGTTTTAAGGACTGTATCGCACCCAATGGAGACCACTTCGAATAAGCTTTTTATATTATAAATTGTTGTTTATTTATGTATTAAACTAACACACTGTAAAAGTAATAAATGTTATTTGCAACAGAAAAAAAAATATTTTTCTTTGTTTCAGTATTTATGGCAAGACTAGGTATATATATTAATATTATTAAATTAAAATAAAATAATTATTAAATAATTATACATATATATATATATATGTATATATATATAGCGTTGTTTATTATATAAAGCGATTATATAAAGCGTTTTGAAATTGAAACAACGATCCCTAAAACATCCCCAAGCCTAATTTGGTCATGAAAAATAAAGTTACGAAAGAAAAATATAATTTAGCGTTATGAAGGAACAGGAAAGGTCATTTATCAATCACATTTTGTATTGCTCCTGCTTAATTTATTGCAAAGATTTATAAATGTCAGCGGGTATTAAGTTGTTTTTGGAAAATGTGATAACGTCGTAGGAAAATGGATTTGTAAGGCATCTGGGATCTATAGAGTACAAAATAAGAAAATCTTTACATAGAAGTGCGTGCGTACAAAGTACACATGTCAGAAGTGAAACTTCTTTGTTAATTAATTATTACTAAGGTAAAAGCCCTAATAGATGATCTTGTACAAGTATATAATCACTCCATGTCCATACTCCATTTGTATACACATCTGCGTTTACTGCTCAAGACGTTATGCAACAGAATTGCCATATAAAGTTCATTAGAACTACATATTAATGTAACTACTAAACGAATATATAAATCAATAGCGTGTATCTTTTCTCGATCTTCCTTACTCTCTCTCTCTCAATCTTTCTCACTATAACTCTCTCCCACTTGCTTCATACTACGTTTGCCCTTCCCAGTCTCTCTCAATCGAATTTAAATATTCTTTACTAAGATTTTTCCCACGCTTTCCTCAAACTGCCGGTCGATCATTTTCCAATCAGTAATTAGTTAATTCACCCTTCTTTAACCACATTTTATTTCAGACATATTGAAATAACTTGAAGCCAAATAAGCAAAATACTGTAGCAATATTGAATTAATAGTAAAAGAAGACTTGATATTATTAGAAATATTTTCTATATGACCCGAAGCAAATTTGTTTACCTATATATTATCTACATATATATTATTCATATTTTATGTGCAATAAAGAACAAAGGGGGAACGCTGCCGGTATCTTCGAAAACTTGCCTAAATGAACTCCTTTTAATAATATATTATAATTACTATATTTTAAGATATGTTAATATCAGTAACAGCTTTTTTTTTAAATACGTATATTTTGCGGTCTTATTACCCTTGAACCCTAGGCTTGTGGACAACTATCCTAACCACTAGACATATGAGGCAGACGAAATATATTAGTATTATGACGATAATATTTTTTCAATAAACATGTATCTGGACACTCAGCCGAAGTGGACAATGAGACTCGAGAACTTTTCCCATAAACCCCTTTTTATTGGTCAGATCCTTCCGAAGGCCAGTCGCACGATTTTGGCCTAATTCATAAGACCTAGCGAATTAACTATTTATATGGTACAACGACCTTGGCTTCCGAAATAATACTAAAATTTAATAAAAACTAAATGAAAATGGATAGCCGTTAAAAACACATCTCGAGCATAACTCATTGTTTTGTTTTAATGAAGTACGTTTATTTTTCAATATATGTTGTAGTAAGTAGTATGTTATCAAACAGAGTGTTAAGGCAATTTTAAAAAATAACTACGACTGCTATATCTTCTTATGCTTACACTTTTATTTGTCGTTTCTTCCATGAAGACAGGTGACAAGAGACAGAAGAGTATTGGTAATATATTTTTCTACTTTTCTTTTTCTTCGGCGTTACGAATACTTTGACTTACTGAACATTATAGATCTTTCACTATCTTCATGAAAGTGTAAAGTGACCAATTTTATTTTTTCATTTATTTTAAATGGCAACGCAACCCTTGGTAATATGAAGCTCCGTAAGTGGTATCACCCACCATGATCTATGATTAATGATGAACACTACCTTCCTTTTAACAACTTTTTGCATAACATTTACACCAAATTCCAGAAATATCCTCTAAACTTATGGTTGAACATTATTTTTTCTAAGTTCGTCTCTGTTACTTTTATATCTTGTTATTTTGTTGTGTTTTATAGCCAGCTTGTTCAGTGTTATACCTGTCGTCTCCATACATTGAACAATCGGTCAGAACATGTGACACCGTCTCTTCACCTGTATTGCTACAAAGGCAGGCAGCACTTTCCACCACTCAGAACCTATCAATTATATGATCAGCTTCCTGACACTATAATCGCAAATAGTTGAGCAAAACGACTCTTTATTAAAAGATTTTTATAAAGTCGCGTATAGTTTGTACCACAAGCCAATGCTAGCAAGTGGGAGTACACAAACTGTCATAAAACACAACCCACATCGAAACAGTAAAACGCAGATTCGCGCAAACTTCGCAGCACTCATCAATTTATATGTATTTTATTTCTTTTGTATCTCTTCCAGGAAAATAAAATAAGGGATACGTAAACTTATCGGCAGTCGGAACGGAATACTGCCCATTATCTAGAGTTTAGTTGATTTATAGTGCAGTTGGGTTTAAACAAAAGCATTTGATCAATTTTCATTTGTTTGCATGCTTTAAATAAATAAGACAACGTTTTATATATTTATAAAAGTTCATGGCATCCTACATAGTGCTATATTTGGAGTATATGTTACAAACTTTCTGAAATATATTACAATTATGGTAGACATAAATGTTCAAAAAAATTAAAATTAAAAATATCTACAGTAAAATTACATGCAAAACAGCCTTATCTGATAGCCAATTAACGGTGTTTTTTTCAATTTATAAGCCCACTATGGAACATGCAGAGCACCAGAGGATAACTGGTGTTTTTAGTTATATTCACGATGTATTCGAATGAGAGGTACCTGAACTCCTATATTGGTTTTGGCAGACGGAATTCTTAAAATTATGCCTATTTAATAGTTCAAAAAGTAATTAAATACGTGATATTCATTATGTTATTCTTCTTTTCTTTACCACTACTTAAATGAAGGCTAACTTGTAGTACACAAGGCTTTTGGAAAATCCTGCGTCAAATTTTGGCTACATTAACAGTTTTCTGATTATTCAGAAAAAGAACATCTCTCTGTGTATAAAAAAGCTATAACTTAGCTGCAAATTAAGCGATGATTATGCAAATGTAAAATATGAGAAACAAAACATTTTTTTAAAGAGAACTTAGGAAGAGAGAGACAACAAAAATATAGCCGCTATTGTTGAAATATTTTGAGAATTTTAGAGTTCTTCAATTAGAACAATAGACAAGAGGAACTTTTAATTTTCCGGTGATATCTCAGAAATCCTTTTTCAAATAATTTTGCTACAATATCAAACAGAGTTAATACATAGTCTACGATCATTTATTGTATCAAGGAAAGTCTTGTTTGTACTTGATATAGTAAAAAAATCAAATTATGTACAACGAACAGCACCTTTTGTGATTAATATAGCAGTATGTTAAAAACATTTTCAAAAACAACACCGAACCTAACAAAAATTTCATTTGTGTTCAAATTGCCGGAAATAAACAAGCCGACGTTCAAAAATCGTTACAAAAGTCTTGTAATTATAATGTTAAGCGTAATTTTTCCTCTTTAGTCGATGCCTTATCTCAAATATCAGAATTACCATCAAAAATAAAAAAAAAATGGTATTGTATTGGAAGAAAGTAATGTGATTAAATTACTAAATACATCTTTAAGAAAAAACTAGGTAACAGAAACAATAAAAATAAATAAATGGAAATGAGCGGAGCACATGGCGACAAGAAAGGACGTACCAATTCTGACCAATGACGTACTTGCGAGCCTTCTAGCATAAACAGTGTCTATCGGCCCTAAAATCATGATATCACTAACATCAGCTGGGGTATCAAAAACCTATTAAAAAAATATTGATTCTACGATCAGAATAATTTGAATAATTTTATAAAGCTATATATTACAAGTGATGTTTCAGTATCTTTATTGTTCACAGTTTGATGGCCCAATACAATTGAACATCAGTGAATTGCTGTTAATTTCCAAACGCCCGCCCTAAACGGTTTTCATTGCTTCATTTTCATTATTGACACTTTTTATATCTCAATAACCGAGCGAGCAGGTTTAAAAGCTATAAAATGTCCGTTCATTTTATTGTGTCTATAAAGACAATATTGTTTTTACACTCGCTGTTTGTTTATGTTGTTTAAAGATTTGTTTTTTATAACGGCTTACGATAAATGCTGTCAACATACTTTGTGTACTTTTAAATCAACTTATGTAAGACTTATTAGTAATTTAAGCCTACCCCAATTAACAATGTAATTGTCTAATGACACAACTTAATCTCTATTAAATGGAAGACACTCTTTTTTTGTGTTCAATTTTTTACATTAACAATAGCAATAACACAACAATCTTTTTGATTATTGTGTTATTGCAAATGTACCATTAATAGTCAATATATAATATTATTTCAGATACAAAAAATAAATTATACTTGTTAATGTATTTATCAAAATGTATTTTTATTTCACAGATATTTGTCTCTCAATGTCGTCAACAAAAACCTAGTAAAATAAATTTCATTTTTAACAAAATAAGCAATCATTATCGATTACTCAAATACGGTTTTTTTTTTACATTACATACAAAACAATACACACGTAGCAAAAACATAACAATATTACATATTGTTTTGTCAGTTCACTCAACGGATAATTAAAAACGTCTGTTAATCTTCAATAGATTATAGCAATTGGTTGAATAATTCATAGTAATTTTCTATTACATTTTAGCTTTATTATCTGTGAAAGGATCAGTATTATAATTATCTTCCTCCTCCAAATTCACCTGTAATTAAAATATCGATTACTTAATTGTAATAATTACTTCAAATTATTTCCATTTATTGAGCTATAAAGGCTTTATTCTAAATAAGACGTAAATGGATAATCCGCCTGACAGCCTTAGTCTTGAAATAACAATATAATTTATTTTAATTGTAGCATTGTAATATTGAAACAATATGACTTCTCTGGTCTCCATCGCAGTGTTGGCCTACTTTTAGGCTTAACTCGTAACTCTGAGTTCCTGCATATGATTTCCGACTGATTACCATGGATTTGTATATATGTTTCGCTTTAGTGAAGGAGCATAATAAATTATATATTTGTACGTTATACAATCACGCTTTACTTATAATTAAATAAATATTATTTTTATAGAAAAAAAATAAGATCAATACTATATAGTTACTTATATTCCCACAATATGTCTAGGCACTTACTTACACTTATACCAAGTTCAAAACCATTTTTATTTAAAATAGCGCCATCTTGTGAAGAAGCAAGAAACGACAACAATTAAACAGGTTTGTTCAAATTCTTTAATTTTACATTAATACATGTATTAAACAATAGATGCCGCACAAGTAAATTACAAACATTCAATTACACAAATTTATTTATTATTTTCATAAAAGGACACCAAATTATCATAAGTCAAACGTAGTTATTTATTATATGTCTACATAGAATTTCAGAAGGAATCAAACAAACGATGTTCATTTTTTTTTTGTGAAAATGTACGTACTAATTTCCAAAGTCGGTAAGGCTCCAAAAAAAGAACATGTTAGGCGCAGATGTCTCCCATGCCTGACAATTAAAAAAAAACTTCGAGACTGAAGCTATATTTGTATATCTTATGCAAATCGTTCGTAATTTGTAATTAATCTGAATAATTACAGAAAAATTCCAATTAATTACATAATAAAGGATAATTAGGTGCATAAGCAGAAATGCAAAGGTAAAGGAATCGTGCGTATGCGCAGAATAGATAACGCGGTCCAATATGGACGCCGTAATGAGCATTTGTAGACCTTGTGTGGAATACATTGTGAGAACAAAGTATGATTGGAGCTGGCGTTGTTACTACTTTTTAAAGGTACTAAAAAAAATGTATTATCACACAAACATATTCCATTCACGGCTTACTTATTACGACAAACAAGTGTAGTCTTCTTTGACGTTCTTTTATCTCTAGTTTATTGCGTTTTGTCAAATTGAATTATATATTCCAACTGGCACGAGACTCAAAATGATATGGAGTTGTACATTTGTGAATAAGAGATTTAATTAATAAATTTCGTTTGTATCAAATAAAATCAAAATTCATTAATTTATGTTGTTAATTATGAACCCTGATGAAAAATATTTATTTAAAAAAATGGGTTCATTGAAAAGGATCCTACATTTTCTGCCAGTTTCCAAATCAAGGGTGGTGAGCGGGCAGGAAATTTTCCGCCATTGCTTTTCCGCAATCGCTAAGTTTTTCAAGAAAATGTAAAGGGACTGCAACCGTATAACTAAGTCTTTATTGATGTGAAACATCTATAGCCGCACGTAAAACCGATTTCTGGCGTGGCGACGCATGCCGTGGCGACGCATCGCCACGCTATATGATATACAGTCTAAATGCAGTAGTAAATTTCACATTAAAAAATATTTAATGAAAATAATGTTTATTCAACAAATAGTCATCGTTATCTGGAAAAAAATCGTAATATTTGATTTTATCATTATGACATATTTAGTTTCTATCACCATCTGTTCTTTTCTGCATATTACTTTTACAAAATAATGTCGATGTTTCACATCTGCCAGGCGGCCCGTGACAGCTCTAATTTTTTTTAATTTTTTGTATATATATTCAGAAAAATTATACTTACAATAATGAGGTGGAAACATAAACTGGACATAGTTTTTCTGTCCACGAGGATGTCGAAGAGATTTAAATTTTGTTAAGTACCTATACAATGCTTTGGATCAGCATTTTCTGATGTTATGTGATTAACCTATAGACACTCACACTTCCAGAAAGCACGTTGTTGGTCGTTTGAAATTGAGGGTGATGGGTTCGGAAATACTTAGTGGTGTGCAGCTAAAACTACCAAAAAATTCGCTCAGCTTTGGAACAACAAACGTCGAGGAGATTTTGTATTCTCTATTCTGCATCTCAGCTGCAGCAAGCAACAGATACGAACCTCCTCCTCTGAACACTCTCTATGGTAAGATGCAAAGCCCACATATCTATGCAACGCCAACGGATCAAGCCCCACAGGTGAGAACAGTACTCCATGTGGGACAAAACTCTTTCTACGGTACATGCGTGAAGTTACATACTGGGACGTATGCCACAGAAAACACAGAAAATTATTCAAATGTTTATTAATTATTAAAAAAAATGCTTTAGAATTAAATCTACTTTCAGAAAGTCTATACAGATGTAACTATCCACTTGACAGAGGGCGGGGTCATTCACCCCCGATATCGGACTTAACCCTAACTGTCTAGGTTCCTTCTATGACTAATCTAGACATCTCTAACGCGGAAGGCCGGTAATTACCTTTATTTTACTAATATCTGTAACAGCCATCTTAATATTTATATGTGCATATAAATCTTTGTAAATTTTGGGTTTGAGCCTCCGGTTTCTGTATCAGTTTTATTTTCATTTGACAATGTCATGTGGTGATCAGCCTCTATTTGACACACGCCATCGCAGGGCAAGCCGGTTTCTTATTTTACTTCGCCGTACGAGCGAATGTTAAGTGCATACATTGGAGCATAGCCGGGGTTCGAACCTACGACCTCAGGGATGAATGCACGCTGAACTAGCCAACACTACTCAGAAAATAACTTAAGTGCTAGATACCATGGTTTCTGACTACATACATATGAAATTGTTTATGTACTCTATTAAAATTACGTACGGTACAGGTTTTAGATAAACGAAGAACGAACGAGGTTTTAGAAAAATCTGTCTTTAAAAATAAACGATTTATTATTATTATTAGAAATTCCGAACTGGGATTGTTGTTCCCCGGTTAGCAGACACTGCACATAAAATTACATGTACCGATAAAAGGATCATTGTGTATATGTATTATTCAAATAAAGGCAATTTGTATAAAGTATATTTGAAATTAAAAATTTAGTTTGAAGGACAGTTAGCGCGAATTTTAGTAAAAAAATTCACATCTGCCGAGACACAATAAAACAAGCTCTCAAGAAGGATTCCTTAAATTAAGCCTTCACGTTAAGGCAGGGCTACATGAAGCGGAAAGAGCATAAATAATTAAATAATATATAATAATAATTTTTCGTATTTATAAATAGTAGATTTGATTGTTTACCAATGGTTTATAAAAAAAATCGTGGTTTTTCATACACCCATAAACTATAATATTTTTTCGTTTCCGATAATGTCCAATTAGTCGACTACACTTATATTCTTTATAGATAATATAAGTGTTATTTAGTATTAAGAAATTCGGTCTTAAAATAAAAAATAAGGTAAAATTTATACAACGTCGCAACCCTACTACACTGAATAAACTACAAGTAGTATTATAATTTACTAGATGTGATCTGCGGTTCTACCCGCATCAAGTCGGTTGTAGCACGATTTAAATTTAAAAGGAGACATATTTTGTTACACATATGGTATCGTCGTAGTTTTTTATATCACATATGTTTCACCCTTTTCTAAATAATAAGCAAACTATGTCGCTTATTTATGCAAATCCAGCTACACCATACAACTATTAATATGATACGGCTCAGTAAAGAAACATTTCTAAATGTATTTTGTATCGGGTTCTGGCTTTAATAAATTACGGACAAAATATTAAATAACCACATTCTTTTATGAATGAAAATTATGTATTTGTTGTGAAAAAGAAAAAGAGAAAGAAGTGTTGTGAAGAAGAAAGTGAGGCATTAAGGTAATGGATTCGCGGTTCGATTAACTACAAAACAATTTTTCTATACAGGTACAGATACCGGCAAACTTCTTGAGCATTAAACGAGGGAGTGGGGGTAAGTCATCGTATCGCAGCGCCGGACTCACACGCCGCGCACCACCATTGTCATACATAAATATCTCTTCTGCGCAGGCAAGGACTTTAGTTCAAGATGTTTGCCGGTATCTGTAGGTACCGAATTAAAATATCAAAGATATGCTATGCTTTTATGCCAGCGCCATATAAATTTCACACCATACATCTGTCAGGGTCTGTCCTAAATTTTGAAGAACCGTAAAATTATTCGAAACCAATCATTTATTTTTGTAAAAAAGATTAATGGCCATCAACCTGGAAACACTCATTGTTCGGAGTCAATTTAAATATAATACCGTTCCTAGAATATAGCAACATATATTTAAACTGAGAAGGGTATTCTCAAGGTAAGTTCAAATTCTTCAAACACAGGTATGTTTCCAGGTGTTTTTTTTTGTTACACATAGCAATACCATTGAATGTATGCCAAACAATTTATGCCGCTACAACGCTTAATGTTTTTGATGTGATAGGCAAACGGGCAGGAGGCTGATCTGGTGTTAAGTGATACCGCCGCCCATGGATACTCACATTGCCAGAAGATTTCAAGAATGGAAAAGAAAGGGCTTTCAAGAATTGGTACCCTCTTTTCTTGAAGGAACCTAAGTCGAATTGGTTCGGAAATACATCAGTGGGCAGCTGATTCCACATAGTGATGGTGCGCGGCAAAAACGTGTGGAACGATGGACGTCGATTCGATACGGATGGTATTTTGTGTACTGTCTGGACGCTCAATAATAAAACTCAGCTGCAGGTATGAGACCGAACAATTCTCCATGGTAAATGCGGTAGACCGCAGTGACTAGTGTCTCTCTGCATCTTAGAAGGGAACATCTCACACTCTCCAGACGCAACACCATGGAATCAAGCCGCACGAAAAGCTGTCACTTTTCGATGAATTTATAAATCAATTTAAAAAATGTGCAGGTTATCAATTTGCCAAGTATTACTTGCGGTCTGTGACTGTAATCAATGTATTATGTACCTTTAACAGTGTAATCAAAATAATCAAACACATACACTTACATAACGAAGCCTGGCTGGATGAAAATCGGAAGCATAACAATTGTTAAATGAATCCCTTGACACTTGGCCAAGGCATTTTAGACATTCGAAGATGTCCTCTTAAAAAATAGTACCGGCTCCAAGCTACATATTTATTGCTCTTGTCTAGAATTATTTCAAAAATCTTTGCCACCTATTAGCTAGTATAACAATTTATAGAACAATTTCAAAAATTGATAGCAAATTAAAATCTATTTAAAACTAACGGAATAGTTCGCAAAGTTCGCTATAATTGTGAAAAGTTTCTGAATTTATACTGAAATGATAATTAGGTAATATCGTGCTGAGGCGCGATTAGCGATTTGTACGTTTATTTAAAGCGCGTTTCACCCTGTGACATTTGATACAGATTAGGCAGATTATCGACGGGCGTATTTTCTATCCAAAGCTAGCGATTAAGGCAAGCTTATCAGCTACGAAAAAATATGCTTTAAACACATACAAATAGTCATTTTTCAGTATAATGGACCATTAAGAAGGCATTAAATTTCCCTTAGTTATAAAAATCTAAATATATGGCGTTGTGATTAGCCGTCTTAAATTCCCACTGACTCTTTCTTTCCTCATCGGAATTATTACGATTATAGTTCGAATAAAAACCAATTATTTAACACAGTTTATTAGTAATCATAACAATCAAATATACAGTATTTACAATTTTCTTACTCCAAATTAGAAGGAATTAACATTAACTTACTAAGAAGTTAATAACTTGTGCAGGGCATGTCAAATTTAAAACTGCCGAAAGTCAAAATCCTCCATAATTTAAAATCTCTATAACTTAAAGTTTTAGGCGTCTCCCTTGATGTTCGAGCTATATAATTCTCATAATAAAAATTGGCTCAATTGGCCTACGATTCTAAAGCAATAATAATCGCTCGCGTATACTATACCTAAACCACTTCCGTTGTCTGAATGTAGCTTTTAACATTGTAATGGAGTTAATGTTTCTGTTGAGGCCATTTGTGATAACGATTATTATCATTTAGCTTTGAAATTGGATACAATTGAAGCTCATATATTACACAAATAGGTGTTTGAACTACGCATTCAGACAATGTTATTACTATCTTCAAACACAGAGTTGTTTTCATGTATTTTAAATTGATTTGATTATTGACATGTTAGCTGACATTACCAATGTTTTGCAGTTTGATAACGAACATTACTTTTTTTCGATCTAGCCTAACTTAAGAATAATTATTATTTTTTTATATAATAAGAGGCCAAACTAGCCTACGGGACGCCCAAAAAGGCAGTTCCATTCCATTTTTAGTGGGTGGGCTGCCGGCCTTTAAGGGAGGAATAGGTAATAAGGTAAAGGAAAGGTAATAATAATAATTTAATACTAACCTTATTTGTTAATAAGGATTTTGAACATAATACTACTTTCAGTCTCTCTAATAAATGGAATACACTTTTCTTGTTCCACTGTTCCGCACTCACTAATTCACTAGTTCAGATGGCTTTGTCCTTGTCAGTCTTCTCACTAGGCCTGTGGTGTCAAGAAGTAGCATAGCCCCAACATTATAATAATTACAAGATGACGAACTTTATGCCACTAAAATTTCAAATACATATAAATTAAACATATTAACAACATTATTTATGCTATAGGTACAAGCTGTTGGCGTCAAATTAGCTGGCGGGTAAGTTCGTATCTTTGACAATGAGGGGTTCCGTACATACAACCTTTCACTAGATCTTTTCACTCGCTTTAGTTCGATTGTAGCTTATAAATAAAATAAAACGCAGAATATGTTGCTAAGCGCAAAACTGAAAGACGTCTGAACCACAATTTTTTAAGGATGAAACATAATAATAATGATATAAGCGTCACGAAGATGTGCAGCGTTTTTGTCCAAAAAAAGAGGGAGTTAACGTCGCATTACGCACAGCGCCATGGAGTGAGAGTTGAGATAGAACTATAGTGGGAAATATTGAGAGTAAGGGAGATCGAAAAAAATGTCATGCTATTGATTGATGTATTCGTTTAATGGTTACAGGACCTGGATGACCGAGCTTAGCTAGGTATTTTATTTTATAAATCGTGTTTTTTGGAAAAAAAATTTAAGTACTAATTACATACTAATAAAATTATGAAATATGAATATAATTATCGAATAAAGATAATTATATTCATATTGAAGTTTTTATTTGACTGACATCTACAAACGAGCAATTCTATGTTTAAGTTGATAAAACACAAATAAAATGACATCTTCTAGAAATGATTCCAAGCTAAATCGATTTATCGCCCCCGAAACCCTCTGTATACTATATTTCATGAAAATCGTTGGAGCCGATTCCGAGATTCCAATTATATATATACAAGAATTGCTCGTTTAAAGATATAAGATATTAGAACTTTAGATAGCAATCTGTCGTATAACGTGCTGTGCAATAAACGCAGATTTTCATTTATTTATAGTATCATTAGCACGTATACAGTGAGTAAACAGTGTGAATATAGATATACAAATACATGGAGTGATCATATACTGGTACGTGATCATCTATTGGGGCTTTTAAATAAGTAATAACTAATTTACAAAGATGTTTAACTTCTGCCATGTATAGTGTGTACTTTGTACGCACGCACTTTTTTTATTTATGTGTAAAATGTATGATTTTGTTCCGGAAAAGCGAACTGTCTCTATCTGAGGGTGTATTCGTTTTATTTTATGTAATGTGTAATAATTATCATCAGATTAATACTTATTACCTATTTGGTGAGCGTATGGCGGTAGTGTACTCTGATTTGAGGGTATACTTGGAGGGTATTAGGGGTTAGAATATACTGTGTTTAATTAATTATGTTGTTTATGTTGTTAAATGTAAATGTAATTTATGTTGTTTAATTAATTTTGTATTGTTTATATTATAGTCTATTTTATTGTGAGTTTAGCCATGTCTGTAATTGAATAAATAAATAAATAATTTTATTTTGGAGTTGTATTTACGTTAACACTGATTACATATTTTGTGTCCTTGATTAGATTATAGCACCGGTAATAACATCGTGACATTGTGAAGGAATTGCTCACCGCCCCTATGTTTTAGCATATTTTCCGCATTTGTTTTATTCAAGGTTTTACACTAAAAATATTATGATATTGAGGAAATGAAAATAGTTTTATAGGTAGATAGATATAGCAAAAATCTAATGCAACTAACAATCATGATTCTATGATGTACATGAAAGCTTTGTTAAGTGCCTATCTCGTACCTCGCTGTTTTGCTGTTAAATTTTTTTTTCTGGTTCACTCCCGACGAGGCTTCCCGCTTCCCTGGGAAGAAGAGAGGAGGAGGAAGAGGGGGAAAAACCGAGACCGGAACTCCGATTGTTACAAAATACTTCTTACTGTTTTTCATGGATTTTCTCTTAATATGTAAATGACTACATATTTATTTATTCTTTTATATCCTTTATGTTACAACCTCTTTTATCTAAAATAAAAATACCAGAAATTTTTGTGAATCAGAAAAAATATTACCAGCAAAGCAGTGGATTAGGTACGAGATAGGCACTTAACAATGCTTTCTTTAAAATTGATCAGCCCACTACCGAATATATCCAGCTCCTGATAAGTATATTATTGAATACGTTAGTTAATCATAAACTGTTCTCTTAATTAAATTACTATTACGCAATATATGCAATAGTTTTTACGAGAATCAAGTACTAAGCCCGCAAGCGTGTAATCTTAAAAATAATGAGAAAGTGAACGTTTAAATAGCAAAGCGTCTTATCCTGCGCAGGCGCATAAATTCCAATATGGCCACTGGCGTGTCGTTCGGTTCCCATATCTCAATGTAAGCAAACACTTCTAATTAGTAGTTCACAGCTACTGGGAATAGATAATGGGCACGGGTAACCATAGACATTGTTCTAGACATATACATAGGGGGTTTATATATCTCAACATTGAAAATTTAAGCTTAACCTTTTCTGTCATAGTTCTTACTGATTTTAGGTTTGTAATTCCAAGTTCGATTCCCAGCGAAATTTCGATGAAGACTCTGTCCCATTAACCATTGAACTCACTGATAAGACAGCATACATTCCCATTTATATCCATAGACAATATAATTTTACATGATTAAAATGGGTATTTATTTGGCGAGTTCTATGGGAAACAATAAAGGATTCTATTAATAGAAAAATGAATACAAGAATCGCTATGTTCAGAGCTAAGTCTAAACACCTTCGTTTTATTTTTAGTTAGCTTTGTTAGCATAACGCGTTTAGTTGTCCACATAAAGTTGTGATACACTTGGGTAAATACAAAATTCATCATCGGTCGTCGAGACACTAAATACCATCCCTATCACCTCGTCCATCGTCGTTAAGGCAGATATTGCCGCGCACCACTATGTGCAACCAGATGCCGACTGAAATCCGAACCAATTCGACTTAGTTTCTTTAATCTTTATTAAACGTATTATGCACGTTTTAAGAATTAGTACGCTCCTTTGAGCGTACTAATTTTTAAAAAGTCGGCCAATCATTCCCCATTAACTCTTTTATTTTATCTTCCCAGGTTTCTGGTGGGCGTCTTCTTTGTCTTCCCTCTGGGCCCTGCCAACCCTTTTGATATCACAAATACCACCTTAATTTGTGCTTAGGTTTCAATATTTCTAAACCTGGTGAGAAAATGTGGTCAAAAAAAGTATTTTATGTTTGTTTGTTTCCGCAACATTGAGAACTTTTTCAAAACTATGCTTGCTCAATCTCTCACTCCACTATAACAGTGCACCACTCAGTCAAATTTAGTCTTAGCTTCTGAAACAAGACAACCGCCGCCGCGCAAAAAGTTACGTTAAATACGCTTATTGTACCATAAGCTTAGGACAAAAACTATGTGTTTATAATGTAAAAGGGCTTGCAAATGCAATTTAGGTTTCATTTACTTTCTAAGTGCAGGCACGCTTCACTACTTAGTGCAAAAATAAACCTTGGTATTTCCTAGATCTACTAGATATCGAGCTATACTGTACCAGGGATGTATTCAAAGTAATCTATTTAATACAACAGTTGTTCCATTGGTGAGAAAGAAATGGCGCCTTGTGAAAGAGAGTTTTAATGTGGTTTGAAGCAAATGATAGCTTTCATGCGTGCGTATTTTAGTAATTAGTTTGTAAGTGTAAGTTGAAATGGTTACAAAAATAAAACTATAATTAATTAAAAGCTCTTCGTAATTAAATTTATTCTTATTATAAGCTAGCGAACTACGTTTCGCCTTATTATGATTTTCAGCCTACCTTTTTAGTAGCTACATACCATATACATATAACATATGGACCATTTTGGTATAGAGACTGTTTTCTTTTACGGTTTAAAAACCTACTAAATTTTGCATCTTCTTTCCATAAAACTATCCTCACTGATCAAGGAATAAGTATTAAAAATAAACTCGAATTGGATCAAAGGTCTTCGAGTTTTGCGCCGAAAATATTTTGGGATTCATTTTTATATAGATAAAAGCCTTATCTCACTTTTGTTTATTAAATTATAATAACTCCATGTAAATTAAAATTAAAAAATTTAATTAACTTGTAAATCAGTACCTGTATTGACAATGCAAGTGTTCGGATTCATCATTGATCAAACATGGATGATATTTGCGTGTTATGTTAATTACTTGAATAACAAAGTCTTTACCCTTATGAGACGGATATCTGCACATCACTCATTATTACTTTTATTACTTTTTACAGAACTCTTAATGCCAAACAGCTCGCTAGTGTGTTGCCAGCCTTTTAAGTGTTGGTACGCTATTTTCTTGGTGGACCCAAAGTAAAATTGGTTCAGAAATACTTTAGTGGGCAGCTGGTCCCACATAATGGTGGTGCGCGGCAGAAAGTACCTTCCAAAACGCTGGTTGTGGGACAGTGGATGTCGAGGGGAGACGAGTGGAATTTTAATTCTGCCTCAACGAACGATGATGAAATTCCTCACCAGGTATTAATCCGAACAAATCTTACGTACACTTATATTGTAAATGCAGTAGAAGATGCAGAGACTACGCAACGCCAAGAGATCAAGCCATTCGGAATGAATTGGTCGTTGTCGTTTGAACCGCGCTTTGTTGAATACGGTCAAATAGAAGGAGCTGGTACTGGGCAGTTCCCGGGAGGTAAGAACAGTACTCCATGTGGGGCCGAATTTGCGCTTTACACAGTTGTAAGCGACGGTCAGGAGTGAAGTACAGTCTTGCCTTGCGTAGCATACCAAGCTTTTTGGAGGCTAAACGGCCTTTCCCCGTATGTCAACGCCAATTATACCGATGCTAGCTTAGAGTTCCTTCGAAAAGAGGAGTAGATAAGGGTGTCTTTTAATATGAAAAAACGAATTTATATTATGTATTAAAAAAACGCTATTTGCAGCGTAATAGTTTCTAGTTGAATATTTAGCTGCAAGTTGTAAATTTAAAATAGCTAACTAAAAATGCTAAATCATTTTTTATTTCATGTTTGGTGTAACTCTAACTGTAAGAGTGTATACTGGTATGTACATAGTGTGAGCCTCCCGCCCGCATATATACTAACACATAAAACAAAAATCTACCTAAATATTTATGTAGGTACCGCGGAAGTTTGTCGGCTTTGATTCGCCGTTAGCCACCGTTGAAATTTAAAGACATTGGAAACGAATAATAAGACAAACTAATTATAAACGCAAAACATGCACACTGTACCCACGGACGCAGTTTTACGTCCGGTCACACATCCGATTCATATTATGCACATGCATTATATGCATTCACGAATATATCATTTTCTTTTTAAATTAAAGAGCCACCGTTGAATTAACGATTGATTTAGATTAAATGTTTGCGCCAATTGAAGACGCTTAATATTATCTGAATAATTAATGTGTACAGATACCGGCAAACATCTTTAACAAATGGATTATTTCATGTCACTTGGAGGGGGGAGAGTGACGTGTCGATCGTGATTGATAATCAGTTGACATTTGAGTCCCGCGCTGCGATACGATGCGCAAACTTTCCACCACTTCACCACTTCACACCACTAGGTCCAGACTTCCAGAGAGAAGGATTCCTATTATCTATCTACTTAGATAATAGGAGATATTACAATCGAATGTAGGTTCCGTCTATTCCGCCTGCTGACTCAATATTGATATGACAAATTTTGCAGTAACCTTCATAGTAATAATAATTATAATTATATAAAAATGATAAATAAGAGATTAATACAAAATTAAAAAATTTGGTCCCTGTTGCATTTTCTCGCTGTATTGCAATTTGCAATACTTAATCATAGAGCGAAGCTCTGGGGTCACTGGTACCACCTACCAGGCGCCAACTTAAATCTTTATTATTTAATCCAACGGTCCAAGAGTCTCTACTCAAAATCAAAGTTGGAGAAAGACTGTTATATATGCGCCGTTTATTATTTTCCGCCTGCGCTGCCGCGGCAGCTATGCATGCATTTATTATAAGTCTTCACTTTTATTATTACTAAATTTAAGGTATTCCAATATTATCTTATCTATGTATCCAAATCTAAAACTATTTAAAATATTAAAGAATACATTGACATGACAAACCTTAGTTGTTGTTTTGGTTAGGCCAAGAACTTACACTACAAGTACTCCATCACTGCAAAATTTTGCCTAAAGAACTCCAGCTAAATACGGTTTGATCTTAAGAAACCCCGGTGATAAAACCTGCATTCTAAACAAAGAAATTCCTAAAAGAATTTATTGGCGGTATAACGTATTCCTTTTTAATTTCTTGGAAGATTAAGATTTGTATACAGGTTTATAATTACCCTTTATTTTACTTTGCCCCGCTTGAGTTTTGTACGTTTTTCCTTTGCTGTTATGATTAAATTAATAACCACCTTCGAACGGGATGTCGACTCCCCGTGGGATGAATTTTAAATCTATAGTGATATTAAAGTGCAACAACGCTTTCTTTTAATATATCAGTTTATTCTGGTATATTCTGCCACGCGCTTCCATGAGGATCCAGCTGTCCACCGAAGTAGAACTGGACATGTAGCAATTCATGAAAGGCCAACGGACTCGCGGTCCATTGTCTGTCCATGGGCACTCATGGGCAGTGATTATAATCACTAGTGATTACATCATAATATTCTGCTAAAAATGATAAATAATTTAAATTTAATGTGAGGTGTAACTCCTTGCGCCCAAACATGCTTTGTTTTGTCTTAACAAAGCAAAAAGGCCGGCAAAGCATGTGCGATTTCCTCTTCGTTCTGGCTGTGTATAGTATATGGGCAGCGGCAGTATACTACATTAACCACTAAATCTTTTCTTTTTCTCTATAAAACTACATAATCTTTGAATCAAGCTGCTTCTTGGGAATATGATTTAGATCCCTTCGGAGAACATCGCCTATCCTTTTCAATTTGCGTCGATTCTTCTGTTGATTAATCGGGGTTTCTCGGCAGCAGTCCAGATTTATTCTACTATTAATTACAAAATGTCTACTGGATTAAAGTCCCACTATAATTAAATAATTATGTTTATCATTTAATTAGTGATAATAAAACGGAAATATGCTAAATTCTTAAAATCTAAATAAATAGCAATCTTTTGACTAAAGTACTCTTTTATCACATTCTATCAAATTTACCCTGAAACGGGACAGGTGATCATCTAAAACCGCTATCACAAAAAATACATCTAAAATCTGTACTGATATTTACAGTTTTCTTAATAACAATATCTATTATAATTGCTTTTCACTCATATCTTATCAGAATTCTCTAAAATATAATCTTAATTAGTTAGATAACTAATGACTGAATATTATGCAGACGGTTTGAAATTAATTATCATCTTTAAATGTAATTTTCTATTATAATAATACATTTAACCAACGTTTATTTCTTTGGGTGGCTTCGAATTGTTATGATTCAATACCGTTCTTAACTGATGTATTGTATGACTTAGATCGGAAATATTACTTCTTGACCAAATATACCTTTAATTCAAATGAGAAGGTACGTTTAATCACACTGTTTTTATTAAATTAATTGTAAATTTATCTGTATGTTTTTAAATATTTCGTCTATACTATCTTTACAGAACACTATTTGACAGACGCATAATTTGTTTTGAATTTTATGATCGTTCACGCAATGATTGACTGAGATTTATACATAGCCTACCTATGTATAAATCCACGAAAACTATGTATAAATATACATAGTTTTCGTGTATTAAATACATCAAAACATACTTAGCCGAATGACAAGTCTATCTAAACAATGTTCGTTTCCTACGATATGCCCAAAACACTTGATGTAAGTCTTTTCTTTATTTCAAGTCGAAATAACTTCATTCATATCGGTACACTTCTAAACGTCAGCGAAGAAGTATGTAAATTTACATTTACTACCAGTTCGTAATTAGTCAAGGGCGTAGAGTGAGCAAGAAGAACTGGCAAGAAACTTTCCGCCAAATTTTTTAATCGCTAAGTTTTGAGTCATACAAATTGTTTGTACTGGAGAAAAGGATTAGGATCATTTAAATATTCGTCAAGTTTATAAACAGCTTTATTGTATAAAAACGTTTAACGAGAGCTTTGAATTTATTTAGTGATAATTCTCTATTGTCGCTTGGAAGTTTCTTGTAAAAACGAATCCATATAAGGAGTGATTATCTTCTGGAGCCTGGTTGATCGAATGCTTAAATTAGTTCCGTTTCGAGTATTATACTGGTGAAAGTTACGATTTGTTTTAAAATCGTTATTTTTTTGTACATACAAGGCTTCAAGAATATATTGACCAGTTAGTGTCATAATATTTAAAGTTCTTTAGGATTAAACTATTAGTTTGACAAGAATTGAATGCTCCGAAGTCGAATTGGTTCGGAAATACTTTAGTAAGCAGCTGGTTCTTAACATAAACATACGACATGTAAATGTTAAAGAGTAAGGAACAATAGACACCTCTGACGAACATCTGACTCTCTTCATCAATGAGAAAGAAGAAAAAGAATCTATCCAAGAGAGAAGATAATCCATCTATACGCACCGTTGATAAATCATTAAAACTATTAAAGACGAAGATGTCATGGTACTCCTATTTCTAATAAGTTCTTCAAAGAAATTTTATATGATGGTGTCAAATGCCTTCCTAAATCAACGATGCGCATGAATACGGGCTAAGTATAGACTGTAATATACTTTTACTGCCAAGCAACGACGAAGAACGGACAATAAAAAGGAGTAGGATACTCTTTGTCGGTAATATAACTTTTCTTGCATTTTGTCTTACAAGATGTTTATAAAGATCTGGGGCTTAAACCGTCGCTAACAAGTTTTAAATTTATTGTTAGAAAGTAGGGCCTGAACAAGATCGCAATGAATTCAAATTAAATTTACTAATATGTATGCACGTCTCATCCTACTTGCATCATACACATGGATTGTTCTAGATTCTACTTGGATATGGAAATAATCTTCAACTATATAACAATCTACAATGTAATTATACATAGATTATTTGACATATAGAAAATACTGACAAATACTGGCCACAGTTCATAAAAATGCCACTAGGAAATTGTTAACGAACCACAGTAAGTTAACTTTCAAAATATAAACTGAAAAAACTCAAATTCCAAATAATTCCTCCCCCTGTGAGGCATGGGCTCCATGTTGGGAAAATGTTATGCCATGTAAAAGTATCCTTGTTTCCCAAACCTTCGCCCGTGTACTAACGACGTTCATGTTAACTTGCTTTAGGGTTAAAATCAGTTACTCAACGCAAATGATTTGCTTCCGCTCAAAACTCATACTCAGCAGTAGACCACTAGAACGTTCAGAACTGGCAGAATATTCTATATATTTAACAGGTGAACTCTAGACTTACAAGTCTTACTCTTAGAGTTCTTAGAGTTCCAAAATCCAGGCCGCAGAATTCTTAATTCGGACAAATTAGATATCTGTTCATCTGATATATTTTCTTTCCTTTGTAATAAGTATCAATAACTCTAACAGCGATGCAAAAATCTCGTGCAATTGTAAGAATACAATCTATGATTCTTCTTGGAACAGTCATTGTTAGTAGCCTGTCTAGCAGACTTTGCACGGCAGGGAATTACATTTTTTCTATAACTTTAAATTTGTTTTAGCCTTTGTTATGCAAGGAAAATGTAGCATTTTATATAACCTGCTTTTGTCTTGTCTCAACAGCTCAGCATTAAGCTTAAAAGCCGGGGTTAAAGCACGTTAAACGTCGAGTGCAGTTCCAAATTATCATTTCTAATATTGTGAAAAAGTAAACTGGTTTTAATATAGAGTACGGATTTAATAAAAGACAGTTACTTCATCCTGCTTCTTAGCCATATAAACTAAGCCTAAGTTCACGAACTATGTATGTGAGATCTAAATTTGTATACAACAATATTATCAAACATAAAAAAAAACAGACTGTTGTTTTGTTCTGTCCATGGTAATGCCGCAACTAGAGACATAAAATATTTCAGTTAAGACCATAACAATGCCATTACATGATCGTCATAACACTTTTACATAACCAAATCGTTATTTAATAGCAATTTGAATTTGCGATTGTTTGAAAACGCCAAGAAAAAGTAGAACCACTTTTGCCCAAAGCGGACCGGTATTGCAAACTAGCATTTTATTACTCGAAGGTCAGATAACTAGCTTGCCCTGACTTCACTTCAGTTGCAAACCGACGCTGGCGGTGAACGCACGCGCCGTCCACCAAAACTTTCTAACTGTATTAGTGTTACAAACAAGTTAACTGTGTTTTTTGTTGTGTACACGTGTTTTAATCTTATTCGGTAAGTTATAAACACGTTTTTATTATCAGGTTACTGTGTAACTTAAAAGTTGTTTTACTTTTATAAGTTAATGCAACTGACGCTCATACAAGGTTCAGATTTTACGTTTTATTTTTCAACGGTCGAATTAATTCGCTTCAAGTTACATGTTGGTTTTAATTACAAGGTAAATTAAATGATTAAGATCGAAGCTTTAGAAAAATATCTGCTGCCTGACCAACTTGATATAGCCTTAAGAACTGGTAACAAATGCACCTAGAGCAGCGTAAATATTGAAAGAATTCAAACTTAAAGTGTGAGAGCTATTTGTATCGACACTGTAATTTACCTATTTAAATTTTGATTCTTGTAGTCTTAAATTATCTTATTAGTTTTACCAGTTTTGCGACTACAGCTGACAGTTGACATCTACAGACTATAAAGTCTAAAGCCTAGAATTTATAGACTGCACAACCATAGAACCGGTGGTAAAAACTAAAAATGTATGATGAAGGCTTGCAGTGTAATACGAATTAGGCATTTTCTGCATACGTCTGGATAATTGAAGAGTCAGGCTGGGTAAGGCACGGCTTGACCTGAGAGCCTGACCAATAAGAGCACATATTTTTCTTTAGTAACGACTGAAAATCTATACCATAAGTACTTGTCTTTATTAGCTCTAAATTGACATACAGATTCATAGATTTTATAAATTTTTGTTTTGGTTTATATTCCTAGTGTAACATTTTATAAATTGCTGTAGATCGAAACGAAATATATATGTAAAAGAAAGAAAGATAGTTTAGAAACCTTCCTACTAATAGGATTAGTTTCGAAATCGGTTTAGCAGTTCAGAAATTTCTAAGAATTCAATTCCATCTCATTTTTGCGTCTTGTGCCCGCCATTTGGCGTGAATCACAATATCCTTTGCGTTAGTATTAATGTTTTTGTATCAGTTCTCGTGACCCCTATAATTCTGGTTTTGGGTGAATCAGTTTCACACACTATTTTTAAAGGAAATCAGACATGTAAATGATATATTGAAATCGGTTAAAAAGTTGTATTTCAAATTTAATTATGGCAAAATTTGGATGCTATGCCTACACTATTTTCTTGCGTTTGTATATAATTTATGAGACTTGTACTATGTTTTTTTTTTATTATAAAGCACAATCTAGACCTAAAACTCCTAGACTACAGCTATTACTTGACAGCAGCTAGTTTTTACAAACTCAACTTGGCTTAAACACATTCAAATTCTTGTTAATGGAAATGCCTGGTTAAAATGTGTCATTTTCGTTTTTCGGGAAATTTCACCCATTGGAAATCCGAAAAATAATAATTGATTATTATGCTTATAGTTTAATAGCCAAATAAAATTCGGTTTCTTTTTTATAAACACCAACCGTAATTGCTACGAGTCGTGCTATTTCATATGTCAAAGAACTGATGTCTTCGTTTTAACTTTTAATGCTAAAAATTGCTAAGACGATCTACATGACACACCCATTGATTAAACACATTGTGACTTAAAATGTTTAAAGAAAAGTGCGAATTGTCACTTTCACTAACATCAATTTCTCGAAATTCTTAACGTAACCTAGTAACACAATCAAAAGTATTTATTTTGTGATTTGAGATAATAAAGAATCCTCAGATCGGGGCTGGATTATTGAATCGTCATTCTAAATGTGAGCCTGCTGCCCATTTGCCCAAACGCCCCTGTTCTGTAAAAAAATTATTATTACTATGTAGGTAAGAAAATGGTAATTACTGTATATTTATGAGTTGGAAATAAACACTATGCTGCATTTACTAGTATATTATCGTGTTATGTGGATAAGATTAAAAGTTTAAAAATAATTACAGCTAATGAGCATTACGTATATATTATATATTTGGTGATTTTATTTACCCCAATTACATTGTATCGCTTGCTTCATCTATTTAGGAATGATATACCATCATACGTAACAGAGGTCTTAAATTATAGGCTAGATAAAGGAATCCAAATGCCAAGTCGGCGTTTAACAAAAGAAATGTTAAAAACCGGTCAACTATTCCGGAAAAAGTTCTATTGACTAAGACACGTGGAATGTTTTAAATATTCATCAGAATCGTTAAACGTATGCTAACTTCGATTCGTTTATGGTAACTTGCTTTTGCTCCTTATAGAAACTTGTTTGCTCGTTTATTTGGGTTTTTATCGTTATTAATGGTTTATGACCATTTTATCTACTTGCCTGTAATTCGTGAGAACACAATTTTAATAAAATTAGTACCTGGTGTTATTAGGCTTAATGGTTACATTAGGCTTTTAGTATCGATTGAAATTAGACCACGATAGAATTGGAAGCAAGCCTTTTACTGGCCTGTAAATACTTCCTATCGCAGTATTGGATTCATAGCTTTAGCATTTGACTCTCAACGCTGAGGTCATAGATTCGAATCACTGCTGTGCACTAACACTCTGAAAGAAAATATTGATAGAAAACCGATATGCCCAGTATTTCCCAACTCGAACTCATATTATTATTCTTTAGAAGGCCGGGGAGGCTTCGTAGTATGTATAAGTATGTTCCATGTACGTATCTTATACTTAAAGGTTTCTTATATATGAAAAAATATTTAATTTTTCATAAAAACAATACGTTTATTATGGAACATAAGTTAGACAGGTATCACTTATTCCACGTCATTAAATTTTAACCTGTAGGCATCCCTACTCATCAACATAGAAGACAGAGGGTGTAGCCAATAGCTTTAATTAAATGGTTCTTTGCCATTAATCGAAACTTCAATATTTTTTATTTTACAAAGATGTTCGACTTTTATTATCAAGACGATTTTGGATTACGATAACTAGTTCATTGTTGCATGCCATTGCAATAGTGCAACATTGTATACTAAAACTACAGTGTACGAACTCCCACGAGAAAAGAGTGTACTAATTCTTAAAAGACTAAAAACTCGCGATCTCTCTGCCGTTGAACAATGATGATTTGAATGAATTTTGACTTGTTACATTTTAATAATTCTACTTAATTGTATTTCAAGTAAAGAATTGTGAAAAAAATTAAAGAAATTGACGGAAATTATGAACCCTATTTTCTATGTACTGTGGTACTAGCCCTCTTGAAAGATGCCAGTGTAGCGATATCTATAAATTCACAATTTTTTACTCCGCAGACCTGCAATTGCTTTATAGTGCAATAATTTCTTAATGCCCTCGAATAAGTTTCACTTTTTAATTCAAGAACTCGCTTAATTACCTCGCTACTTGAGTAATTAATAGTAAACTTTATGGATTTTTTATACAATTAACGATTCAGTTTATTCTTAACTAAACTTAGTGGAATATCGTGTTGTCATAATTGATGTGTTCATTTTTTTTGAGTATATTAACCATACGATACAGTGACCGTTATACTTATTACTTGTATGATATTTTTGTTATATCTACATTTACTTGTTTTTTTTTTATTTCACTGAAGATTCTTAATACACCTCGCATTAGTCAAATAATTCACTATTTTGGATTACTATGTTAAAATATATATCTTACCTACCTACCTGTACCTTTAAATAATATAAAAATATATATCTTACCTACACACCTTTCTCAGTAATCTATTTATAAGTTAAATTCCTTTTTTGCTGCTGTAGTAATTCCTAAAACTCTTTTATAAGAGACTTGATAACTAGATTTATCTTATTATTTATTTTCTAAAGTAGGGGCGGGGTAAAGGAGCCTGCGAGGCAAATTCTTTTTTGAACGGATTGCCACTCCTTTATTTATTAAAGTTCACCATATTAAACAGATGCATCTACAGTATATGTTACGAGCTATCTTTTCTAAAATATTTGACGATGATTTATTCATTGCATTTTTGGAAGATTTACAGTATTTTAACAGAATGTACATTATGATTACAATAAAATAAAGACAGTACTAATTACAAATATTCTATAGATAAACCATAAATACCTTAGGGAGATAGAAAGAATAAAATTAACAACGATGGATTTATAAAAACTACGAAACAATCAAAAGATTGTAATTAAGTATGAAAAAGCAGAAGATTTAACTATTCTAATGGAAACAACTGGATGGTATTATGGTAAACGTAAATTCTTCAAAAAATCAAAAATTCACACATAAATAACTTCCAGTCTTTTTACTAAAAACTTTTACGGTAACGTAACGTAACGTTTGTAAGGTAACGTGGATCCACGTGGCTAATTGAGACCATATTTTTGCATAAGAATGAGATTGCGTTACTAAGTGAACATATGTAAGTATGTAAGTGGACTAATAAATACCCAAAATAGTATTGCGAAAATGCATAGTACTTTCAAATCCAACATTGACCTATAGAAATAAAACGGCTAATCAGAAGATTATGCGTGCCCAATTTATAATCAAACAATTAGATCAAGGTTAGATAACGCTTTCCTTTTTATTGGGGGAATTCTTGGTAGGGTTTTTTGATAAAACTATTATTACTATATTTTTACTACTTCAACATATAATATTTATGTTATAATACCGAATATACTAATAACACTTTGAGTAGTTACTGGAACTTATGTTAAAATCCATAGTAGTAAAAAGATAAAAGATAAAAAAATGGCCATATGAGCCTAGTTATATCAGTAAGTACGAAAGCGATACGACGTGAATGGGTATTGCTTGTACAATAGAGATTTACGCCCAAACCTATCTCAATCCATTTTTGACTATCTGAGACAGACATCTTAATCCAAATATTAAAAGTGTGCCAATAACCAATCGACGGATTATCATAGCCATGTGTCGGATCGGTGTATGTGGATAGACATTTGTATGAAAATGACAGTTCAACTGTGCCAATACCCTATCTTAAAATTTGAACTTACACCAGTATTTAAAATAATTAAAAAGCTATTTGATATATTTTAAACATTGACATGTACATTTATTTACTTTATTTGGTTTATATTGTTTATCTAATATGAGTGTAAAGAGCGAAGAGTTTGCATTCTATCCGTCGCAGAAAATCTATTGTCTTCGTATGGTTTGGTTATTGGGTTGCAGATAGGAGATCGATCGACTGTCGCGGTTGATTGTTTTCAATCTGAGATTATGGATTAATTATTGGGTTCAGGCGTTAAAGGAAGGTAGACCCAAGCGGATACTTCATCAATCACCTAAGAAATTACCCAGAGCGGTTCTTACTAAATCTGATCACATTTGTGGTTAACTAAACACAATAAGTACAATAATTGTGACTAATTCCGTGTCGTACGAAGAACTGTGGTAAATGCGTACAATAAATATTGCAGGATATATTTAATTAGGTTTTTATTTAAGTTCCAAAGTTTAATTTAGTCATCTGGATGTTAAAATCATTCTCGCGTAAACATAGTTTCTATAATATGACTTATATTATTATCAATGTATTAAATACGTAAATGGGAAAAGTTTGTACACTTAAATTAATCGCCCGAACTCATAAACATGCAACTAATTTGAGGGATATCATATTACCAATTTTCTTATAATAAAGATGGATATTACATGTGCTGTCACGTACTGACCATATAATATATATATGTGGGTATGTATGTGTACGCATTCTCTCTGTAATATGATTCTGTCAACCTTTTAATTGGCGTTACATTATTTAATTACGGTAACGTTTTTAAAATAAACATTAAAGTTACTTTGAGTTTCTTTTAATTTTTCAGGGTTTCGTACTAACTTAACAAGGAAGCTCTTCAAATTATAATGATCTAAACAATTGCGGAAAAAATACCAATGACGCGTATATTCACGTTAATATTACGGTGATGAGCTGAAGTTAGTCACGATTTGCTAATGGATTCCAATATCCTAATTGAGCATTTTTATATTAAGAAACACCGCCTGTGTAGCTTAGTCACGTTTTGATCTATTCAAATATGCACGTTTACATTGGCCATACAACCTTTTGAGGTCCAGGCCTCAGATTTTTAGCACACCAACAACACCTAAATTCGACATCGTAAAGTTAGGTCTAGGTGGCATGGAAATCGATAACTATGTTTCAGTATCTTTATATTTAGAACACGTTTCATAACAGTACAATTAAGCAGCGTGAATAAATTAATATTATTTTGGTGCTTTTAAATCAATGTCATATACGACGGTGATAGTATTTACTAATAATTTATTCATAAAATCGTTTTGATTAATTTTATTATTTATCGTTAATCATGACTGCATTTTAGTTATTTTTCCATACGCCAAAGAAGTATAACTTTTAACGCGCGCACATAAGTACACACACTCTATATTTTTTTTCTTTGATTATTGTTATTTTGTGTGATTTGTAATAAATGTTATGTCTGTCTGTCCAATCAAATTTAACTTAATGTTACATTTATATTGTACATTATGCAATAAAATGGCGGTCAAGTGGAACACACTTTCACAAGAGATTAATTTTTGGGTTATCACTTATCAATTGACACAATTTCTAGTTATTCGATAAGATAAACAAAAATTGCGTTCTATATGTTATGAGCTATTTAGTCTTTACACTATTACTATATAGTCAAGATAAATAATTTTAGATATTAACTGATAACAAAAATTATTGATATAATCTTTTTATTTCTTTAGAATTTTATTAATATAGAGGAATGACTTACAGCAAAGCTCTTTTAAATTTTATTTTTATTAAAAGCAAATAACTCCTTCGTAAGTTACAGACAGCTTAACTAAATGCCCTCTTTAATAATCAAATTTAATTAAAAACTTCGAGAACATTGCTTTTTATAGGAAGAGCAGATTAACATTTACACTACATGATGTTAGACAATACCGCCGACAGATGGCGATGACGATTCCGTAGCCGGCAATTGCAATACATGTTAAAAATGTATTGCGCACGAGTCGAAAGTCTTTCACTAAGTCCACTAACCTTGGCCAATCGCTGACCGTTGCACTAATTTTGTCAACCCGTTATTATACCAGTTATAATCGACGTGTGACCTCGATTTAAAACAAAAGAACTAAATTGCTTTCTGCTCTTTGAAACTTCGAGATAATTTTAAATTTCGAACAAAGGTTTTTACTGTATCTTAATTACGATAAAGTACTGCCTGCATTGTGGCTTTGACAAGTTTGACAAAGTAGGTATATATCATATGTTTGCGTGAGATGTATAATTTTTTTTTTTAGTTTTTTTTTATTTAGAAGGCGCTGGGCAGTAGCTTGGCCTTTTAGACACTCGGTTATGTTATTAGTATTTTTATAGAACAGAAGCAAGCTATAGGGGCGACACTTCACATTGCAAGAAGGCTAACAAGTGCATTGCCAACTGCTTTTTAAAAATTGGTACATTTTTCTATTGTTAAGGAAGACAATATAATTACCTCACATTGCAAGAACGCTCACAAGTGAGTATTTAGGAATTAGAAGACAAAAGAATTCAATTCAAATAATAAGTATTTCCGATTCAATTTTACAATTTTGACAATGTTCAAGGTTCTATGTTGTATATAAAATTGTTTATTAATTTTAAAAATTAAACCTCAAATTACAATCGTGTTGATCAAGGCATATAACATTAACGACATTCATACTCGCACTTCATTGCACAAATGACATGCGATTCAGAAAAAAGTAAAGCTACAGATTCAAAATTCATTTGTCAAGTGTCAAAGCACAGACTAAAAGCATCTAAATATATCTTTCCTTAAAAAGTCGCAATACTTTTATGACGCATAGAAAATGCACTTTATTCAACCTAACAAGTTTATTTTTCATAGAGTTGACATGAAGAATGTAGTCCTTTCTAAGTCTAGTGCACAGGGACGGCTTCACAACTACACTGAGGCCTTGAGTTAAATTATGAACTTTTCAAAATAACCATTGAAAGATAAGTTTAAATTAATATCTTTATTAAGCAGACGAAAATATGTCCACAATCTTACAATCACAAATTTATAATTATACTTTGATTTTCGCAAGTTTTTTAAATAAAATTATTATTATTATCTCTAAACAACAATTTAATACTTACCCAAGAATGCTCTGGCCTAATTGACATCTTATATATGTTTTATATTTATAAAGCAGAGCATTAGCGATATTGTGTACCCTATGTATTTAATAAATACTATGTAGCTTATTTTAATCTTAATTTTAATTACGACGGTATGACTTAACTACAGGTGAGTCTCCTACCTCTCAAAAAGTAAGTACATAATTGAATAATACATTTTATTTAAAAACCGATATATAAGTATTAAATAGACCACATTGTAAGTCGTATTCGTCATGGCAAGCCCAGTTTATCTACTTCTAAGTAAATCCAAGTCCGTCCCTGTGCTGCAGCTAGGCTGAACATAAATAACCAGAATGTATGATGTATTGAACCCGACATCTATCATCCGACGTCGCTTGGCAAAAAGGAAATTACTTTTTACATAGCATTCTTAGCGTTATTAGTTTTTAAGTGGAAAGCTCTGATTTTAATTGATAGGTCTCTATGTGATAAGTTTTTATACAAATTTAGTTAATTCACTACCATTATGTAGTAGTAGATAAATACACAACACACAAAAAATCAAAAATTCGATCCAAGAATAATATAGCCTTTATTAAATATTGATGTGTTTTACAACAGTCTGCCAACTTACCGTGTCTTTATCTTGCTCTTAATGAGGTTTAAGTTTTCATTTCGTTTTGGTTATTAATGTGATTTCATTTTTTTATTTATTATTTTGTGGTTGTTCGTTTAATTTTATTCTTTGATGGATTGATTTGTTCTAATGTAATTGATGTGTGTTAAATTTGTGATGTTATATTATCTTGTACTTTTTGGGCATACTCATTGCTTTAGATCGTATAAATAAATCAGGATTACATTAAGTCCTTGTCATTATGGTTAACAGTACACGACAACAGACGTTATGAAGGATATTCTTCCACTTGTCTCTCATTTCCGCCATCACTCCTTTTAAACCAACTTCCCAGGTTTCTTTTAGTCGTCCTCTCTATTTAATTTTCTAATAACAATATTCACTGCAGGGTTTTTGATTGGGTTTTTGTCGTCAAATTCGATACTTTAAATCGGCAGCGCTGTGCTTACTTAGAAACGAACTAATCAATATTAAACTCGTTTTTAAAATGGCTTCAGAAATAATTGTTTGGGAAGAGGATAAAGCAAGTCGGAGATCAGCCCTTGAGGTAAAAAACAATAGCAAAGGCCGAATGAGATCACACAGCCTCATCCATCAATTTTCGATACATCAATCTCACACACCCACTAGTTTTTATCATCAAATTAATAAACGAATTTGTGCTCCATTGATATTTTTAAATTATGATTGATTCTTATAATTGATCTTGAAGCTTTATAAGTATATAGGAAATAGCTTCCTACATAATATATTGTATGTTAGATGTGTATTGAAACAGTATATAAATTAGAAGAGGATTTTTTTAATATTAATCGCCGATAAATACAGTATTATGCATTTGATAATGATTTTTACGTTATGTTCAGTTTTGACACAATTGCCCTAAGAGACCGTTTATGTATTACGTAAGCACTATAGGGGGCAGGGGAGTCTTTGATTTTCTTATTTGGTGATTACGTTAATAGTAATTATTTACATTTTCACACATATTACCCACATATTATCTATGCTTAAAAACTAAATAAAATAAATAAATCAGTGGCGCTACAACCTCTTTAGGTCTTGGCCTCAAATTTCTGAATCTGTTTCATGATACATTTTTTTTATCTAATAGGCAAGTAGGTGATCAGCCTCCAGTGCCTGACCCACGTCAACTTTTTTGGTTTAGACATGTCGGTTTCCTCACGATGTTACCATTCAAGCGTATACACAAAACGAAAATCCATAGGTGCACAGCCGGGGATCGAACCTACGAGCTTAGGGATGAGCCGCACGCTGTAGCCACTAAGCCAACACCCTACAAGAGCCAAAATAATACAGCACAATTTTCTTTGAATTTGAGTTTTAGAAAAACCTCAGCCGCCATAAAACCTTCGACGTGGTTAGACTTAAAATCTCTCGGCATCCGTAATTCCTTTTCACCTGTCAATTTTGCTTTTAATTGCAGAATTCCAAGGAAAGAATTATTTTCTAATTGAGGGACCTAATGAGGTCGTTACTCATTACAGAGTAATTAAAGTGTCCGCGGTAATTGATTATCCCGGAATGGATAAAGGAATGTTTTAGTGCTACTTATATTATTACTCCTTTGAAAGATTTTAACTGACTGCTTCTGTTTTACAGTGCAAGCAATATAAATATTAGTATGTTTTTTAAGTCGTTTAAAAATAATCATTTGTAAATACTGTATAGTTGTGTGGAACGATATAATTATAATAAACTAGCGAATCCGACATACGTATCTACAAATCGATCTCGACTACATTTGAACACACAAAAAATTTCATCTAAATCTGTCCAGCCGTTTAGGAGTTTAGTTACGAAGACTTGAACAGAAGATATATACATATATATAGACCAGCTGCACTGCAGCATTTTAACGAATCTTTTGTACATAAAGGTGCTTAAAAGTGCGTACCAATTCTTACTAAAGGCCGGCGATGCACTCGCGAGCCGTCCGGCATTGAGTGTGAGAAAAAGTAAGCAAAGCTCTAAAAAATAATAATACATAAACGTATTAATTTTTTGTAGAAATCCTCGTTTGTTGAAGAATGTGACTAAAGAAGAACCTCTCAACAAATGCTATGCTACATTTCCATTTCTCATTCATTCATTTTCTTTTTTGATAGGCGATATAGATGATAAAGGCTAACAAACTTTACAACATCTCATTTTTATAGTCGGTTAAAAACGTATGCAAATATTGCTGATCAGTAAAAAGATATTTACGTATTGATGTATTTATCTCAAATGTGATCTTGGTCTGATTAATTTGGTGTTTTGAGACGTGGTTACTGACTCGAGATTCGTTTAAGATAATTTTTTATGCATTAACATTTATCATTTAGACTGAATGGCATACCGCAGTATTTTCTTGAGATTACCTTTACAAATAAATATTTTTATTAAAAAAGTGTTTGGAAAAATTAAACCGACGTCAAGTGCCTGTCGTTTCAAACGGAAACATTTAAATTTAACAGTTATAATAATAATACACACAAGTAAAACTGATAACGTATTTTTTAAACCAGTGAAAAAATGAGGTACGTACTTAGATATCACCGCGAATTTGACATATAACTTCAAAAAGTAAACTAAAGCGGAAATAGACGCGGCACATAGAAAGAGGTACAGAAAAGTGGAGTTGAACTGGTGCCCATGGTACAACAAAACCAAAAAGAGGAAACTACACCAGGTGGCAGAGAGTGGCACAGTGCAGAGAGGAGTGGCGGAATTTGAAGGAAGCCTTTGCCAAAAAAGGGATGAAAAAGATACAGATGAAATAGAAACGTATTTAAGTGTGAAAGAATCTGAAAACCAATATTAATATTCGTACGAGCGTTTAAGTTTTGCGTAACATAAACCTATTTACTTTAATATATAGGTTTAATACACTTAACTAGACGTTCAAATAGCACTGGTTAAATATAACTCAGTATTTGTTCGGTCGAAAGCAAAATTGTATGCTTATGTATTTTAAAAATAAAATCTTCAGCTTTTTTTATAGAGCGCAAGTCACGTTTAAACTTTTATTGAAATTGTTTTTTGTTTACAGTAGTAGCCTCACACACACATTTATTGAGACTCGGAGTTATTTTTTGAAATTGTAGGTAAACAATTACTATAGGTATTAACAAAAACTTTAAAACAGGTCAAAAGAATCATCTATCGTCCATACATGTAGAGAAAGTACAGTAAACAAAAGATACATTGAACAAAGATATATTCACGCTAACTACGGTCTTAGCTAACTGGTATAAAGACTTAAATGATATGAACAGTTTTATAGTTAGAAAGTATTGCGACATCCTTTGTTTTGTGCCCTTTGTTTTTCTGGCAGTGACAAACTTAGCTTTTACGATTGGTACTTAGAATCTTTCACGGAGTAGCATATATAAAAATAACAATTCCGTTCATAATGCCTGAAGCACTGTTGGCCTAGTGGCTTCAGTGTGTCCCATCTCTAAGGTCGTAGGATCGATCCCGGGCTGCGCTTTCATGGACTTTCTTTCTATATGCGCATTTAACAATCGCTCGAACGGTGAAGGAAAACATCATGTGGAACCCCGCTTGCCTTAGACACAAAAAGTCGACGGTGTGTGTCAGGCACAGGAGGCTGATATATTGACAAATGACCATGACAGACAACAGATACAGGAATCTGAGGCAAATCCAAGATTAACGGTTTCGGCACGTTCACTTCAACGAGCAAATGTTAGATGCGTACATAGACAGTCCATTAGTGCACAGCCAGGGCCGAACCTACGACCGCAGGTATAAGAGAAGCACGCTAAACACCAACACTGTTTTTTAAAAGCAAGAGTTATAAATAGTTTCTGAGTGTCATCACGAAAAATTAATGAATAATATTTTCGTCATACCACAGAGTATAGACAAAATTTGCACATACACAATCTTCCTAAGCGTGAGAGGGCTGATTACTTCCTCTTAATAAACCATTAGTCATGCATAGCCTGAGGTTATCCAAAGCACGGATGATTTGATCATCAGTAGTTAATTTTTTGTACTTATGACTTAATGGACCGCTGCGATAATCACGCCAGTGCGTGAACGTTAAACGAACGTTTAAATATCAGAAAAACTAGTCTAATCGTATAGCAAGTATGTTGTTTTCAATAAACTCAAAAACTAATAACATGCGGCTGACCAATGAATTTGTAAATTGATTGAATTATAGCGATAATTGTATTTTGAATTGTTGGAAGTCAAATCAAAAGCCGTTGACTTTAATTTAAGACGCTGTCTCTATATTAATTTAAGAAAAATATCGCTATTGTTAAAATAATCAACGATGTTTTCCTTTGAGCGAATATTGGTTGACACCCGTGGATCGAACCTACGATCTTGACGAAGAGTCTCTGAAGCCACTAGGCCAACACTGCTAATTAGTCTAAGATAGAAACTTTTGAACTTTTCTAATTGTATTCGTATTAAAGCCCCAGGCCCGTTTGTCTAATTTATACAGATGTTTATTCATAGGCCATCTAGCTACTGTATTGCTCAATACAATTATTATTTAAACTGGTATTTGACACAACGTGATGTTCGGGGCCTTGTGTTGCAAAAACTATAGTTTTAATACTTGATCTAAGCATGGTCAAACATACAGTCTATATGGCGATTAAAAAGACTGGCGGAGAGTTTATTGCTAGTGCTTCTCTTCCTCTCTCTCGCTCTTGCTCTTGATTTGATAACTGGCAGAAGATGTAAAATTAGAAGCATTTAATGTATATTTCTTTTTTTGACGTTCATAAGTATACTTGGTTACTTATATAAAAAAGTTATTTTGAGTTTGTTTAAAGTATAAATTACTTTTATTAACTAACTTGTTCTGGTTTCCCATGGAGATTTATTCCTCACAATATAGTCAGATATCATGTGCTATCCTATTGGTAAAACAGATAACACTCAAACAGAAGAAAGTATTAATTTATTTACATTTCGTTTCAAGAAATACAGTATAATTTAATAAAAGACAACAGGTGTCGCTATCGAGCGATTTCAACCAGGCGTTCGCCAGTGGTTAGGTTAGGAAAAATATGATTGAGCGCAAGTGCAAAACTTCAAAAGAATTACGTATAATATATACAGTTCAGTTGAGTTTATTACAAAAATACAAATAGTTCCTATTAATTATTATAGGAGAAAAAGCTATGATTATGTTTCATCTGGGCAAATCTTACGTAAGCATATCCCCCTATCTCCATTTTATTTGGTCTATCTTAATAAGATTGTCTGTCACACCTGTTCTTGCTCGTCTGTGTTTTTTTGCTTGTCTAATTTTCTTATTCTCCATTCCATGGCTGGTGGTCCGTGTGCTGGTATAGAATGCCCAAGAATCGAAGCCACGATAAAACATAGAAGATACGGGTTGTTTAAGACTTCACTCTATAATTTTTTCTTGATCTTTGGTTATATGTTTTTTGTTGTATATAATTTATGTTACCTGGAATACGTAATAAATAAACAAATATAAAAGCTTATCAAAATAGTAGGCAAAATTTCAACTATTAAACACTTGTATGATCAAATAGGCTTTAAGTAGGTAGTTAATAAGTAGGGCACGTTCACTTTCGGCGCGAACTAGTTTCGTTACTCGTCGTTACTCGGAGCTTTCGCTTAGGTATTGTTCTAGAATTTACTACTTTCACTTAATTTGATATATTGTTGTGTCCTTGAAAAATTACCGCTAAAGCTGACCGTGGGTCTGTGATCTACCCCTTCATAAAATCTAAATTTTCAAATTCTTGTAGCGTACATTTCGTCTCTTTCTGACTAACTGTGTTTACGCTGTGATGAAGAGAGAAATTAGTACTTTAGTGAAAACTGATTGATTTTAGGTTTATCTATTATTCTATATAAAATTATATATAAAAAACTTGATTCAATTTAATTGAAATTATCGTACGTAAAATATTGCTTACTCTAATATAAAGATAATCTAAGTATATAGCTTCTTGTTCATTAAAAAGCTCAATTAAATAAATTTAAATGGATTTTAAAATAAAAATTAGTGGCGTTACAATCTTTTTGGGTCTGGCCAGATATCTGAATCTGTTTCATGATCATTTTTCAAGCTAACAGGCAAGTAGGTGCTCTGCTTCCTGTGTCTGACATATGTTTACTTTTTGGGTCCAAGGCAAGCCGGTTACACATACACACACATAGTTTTCCTTCACCGTTCGAACGAAAGTTACATAGTTAAATGCGCACTTAAAAAGAAAGTCCATTGGTGCAAGTCGGGGATCGAACCAACGACCTCAGGAATGAGATTCGCACGCTGAAACAACTATGCCGACACTGCTCTGAATTATATCTAGGAATTGGATTCACAAATTTATTCATTACGACCTGTGCACCTGTGCACAACGGCCAAAGAGTCTCTACTCCAAAAGATACAAAATCAGACTTGAAAAAGTAAATTATGTTTACATTTATTTTTTGTTACAGATACCCCAGATACATAACAGGTAAGTTTTTCTCTTCACAAATATCCAAGGAAATCCCTAGAGCGATCCATTTGGAGATAGATTAAAATAAAATATCTGCAAGCATCCCATGTAAATTTAATTAAACGCATAGCCAACTTAAGCGATGACATAAATGTAAAATGCATAATAAATTAATTATTCTAAAATTGATACAGATCACAGCAGAGTTTCACCGCTGTGCAATTTAAACTCCAATCATCAAGATACGTGTTATGACGCAAATTACGTGCGATTAAAATAATTTGTATTAAATTGTTTATGTTTTGTAATTGTAGATTCTAGATTCTTATAAACATGCAGGTTTACATTGAATCTTCTTCATTTAAACACATTATGTTAGTTGTAAATTAGAATTTTAAGAGTATTAAAAGAAGCTAAATTGCATCGGCAGGCGAGATACAATCCCTGGTATTCTTAAATTTCGCCTTCAGCACCACATCTCTCTTTCTCGACTAGCTTCAAAAGTGCTATTTTGGGTGGTCTAATTGGAATAAACTATTTGATTTGTTTTGAAGACGTGGCACGGGCGTCAATAATTCTACCGTCGCACTATTCTCATGGTAGCTAAAGCCTACTTACTCATTGATTCTTCCTTTATGACCTCGTATGCCGCATCTTACTAGATATGACCTATTGGCGTTTGAATCAATTAAAATTGTGTGTTCTTTTTTTATACAGAACACAGCCTACCTATAATTATAAGATGAATAATTCACTATTAACACCTTTCAAAGCCATTGTAAGCTAATCGACTGAGTTTGATTGACTTGTGTGACGAAATTTATTCAGTCCAATCCGTTGGCGTATGTCACTCAAAGGCATAAACACGCGTTTTTGTTTTTCTTATTTGGTGGTTACAAATATTACCCACACATTGTCTATTACGTTTATAAAATATTATTTATTGAGAGCTTTGCTTGCTGACAAGAGGAGAGGGTAATTTTCTTACTTAGTACTTGAACGGCCCCAAATACTCGTATATGATAGAATCATCTGCTTGTTTGCTAAAAATAATATATCGGTTTCTATTTTTTTTTTGCTGTAACCGCTTCCTAGGACTGTGTTTATTAATGTCAAATTATTAATTTAACAAACAAAAAGCCTAATTTGCTAATTATTTTATCAACAAGTCAAGATCATTCGTAATATATTGATTATTTCGATTTCATACCGATTAAAGTGGTTAATTAAAACTTAAATTAGATCGTTCAGTGCATGAAATTAAGATTATAATAAGCAATAAAAGTTAGTTTGATTAATACTATATAACCTCCGGTATTGTATGTTGATTGAATTAAATTGTTTTATACATTTAATTATTTCGTAAATGTACCTATTAGATTTAATATTTGTCCAAAGTAGAGGGCAAACTAAGTAATTGAATACAAAATATAATACAATAATATATTTCATAAAGATTAAATTTCAAACACCTAAGTATATAGTTATAATATTAATTTAAAATGTCTGACTAGAAAACTAAAAATAAATAACTTTTAAATACTTAAAAGTTGTTTATTTATCTAGCTATTCAAAGCTGCCAGTATCTTCGGAACCTTGCCTAAAGGGACTCCTTTTAATAATATTTTTTAATAATTAAATTTTAAGGTTAGTTATTAGATATATTTTTATGTATTATGTTATTTGTTTTATAAAATTGAATTGTATGCAAATAAATATTAATAATAATCTTGTTTATAAAATAACTAGCGACCCGCCCCGGCTTCGCACGGGTGCAATGCTGATACTAAATACACTACAGAAAATCTGTGAACGTTGTATATAAAAATGTGGATGGCAATAATAATAAGAATAATAGTGTGTGGGAGAGTGTGTTAAATACTATATTACGCAAAAAGAATACTATAATATTGATATATAATACCTGTACATAAATAATTTAATAAATGCCTTTAAATGTTTATATATTAATCATGTCGAATAGTTATTTCTACAAGTAGTTATATCTATTTATTTATAACCAAGATTTCTTCAGTTTTATCGTAAATGAGGCTTTGTAACCATTTAGTTACTTAATACACCAAACTGAAGAACGCTAGAGGTGGAAGCCCGTGATCTACCAGACTTGAATAGTGATCTAGATATCAAAATTTAGCCGCATAAGCATGATGATGATCAGAGGTTAACAAGCGGTGGGAGTGCTTCACAAGTTAGACAGAAAAATCAGTAACAATGTAAGACAATGTCGAAAGGTATGTAGGCGTTTGAAACGAGAGATTTGAAACAGCTTACGACAGCGTTATATCAACATGTTACTGAGATATTCAATAGTGTGTTATTTTGTTGACTTTCTAGTCGTTTAGTCCTTCCTCGTGCTATACGCAGAGGGGAAGGAAGTAATTTTACTTTGTTTGGAAGTAATTTTACTTAAATTAAAGCTTTTCTATAACAAACTGAAAAGTTAATTCTATAATTTTTTGTATTTTTCTATTACTATTGTTTATTATTATTGATTGTTTAACACGCATGAGTGAATGAGTGAGTGTAATGTGTACCTGTAAGGTCTAAAGAGCATCTCCAACTCTGTCTTCAGAAGCCAGTACTTCAACCTTTTTTTTTTTGGTGGTATGAGTGGTACGATAAGCGGGTAAATATTAAGCAAACGTATATATGTATGCAATACAAATATTCTGTAATATTCAAGTCGGTGACATGAGAAAAGATTTTGATGAAGGAAAACCATCTTTGTTATATTATACTGTTTTAAGTACAACGCTTATACTCTGTTATTTACTAAAATATCACTGATGTTGTAATATTTATTTATACATTTTGATACATTTGAAGGTGTTTTTTTTATTATATACAGTATATAATAATACAAATTTGATAAGTAGAATATCAAAACGAAATTTAAAAGTTTGGTCCAATTGACAGTGTATCTTTCACGCTGGCAGTATTTCCTCGCTGTATTGCGATAGTTATTCTTCGAGCGAGGAAAGCACCTGCTGTGGGTTACTATCTACCAGATGCTAAAGTAAATCTTACAAGAACAAATATTAAAGAAACAAAATCAACGTTACAGGAAAGGCTTATGTATTAACTAAAGACACGTGTCATTTAGTTAATCATTTATACATGTTATTTAATTTAAAGACCGTTATTAATAAAAGTAATATTTTCCTAGAGATAAATGTAGGTTTAAGTCGACAATCTCGTCACAACTCTTACGCACTAAACGACTATGATTAAAAAACACTTTCGCCAGACAAAATGAAAAGTGTCTGATTTCACATAACCGTAACATAGCATTACGACGGTATGACAATGACTGTAACACCATTGTCTTGAGGGCGACGGTGAAAGTCGAATTTTATAATTGTTACATTACTGTCAATGCAATTTTAGTAAGAGCACTCAGATATAATCTGCATACAGTTTAAAGCACGCTTAAAGTCTGTTATTTGTGGACATGTTTTTTTTTCTGTGGAATATATCTTTATGTTTGGTGTAGTGTTATTAACATTTCTCCTTACCACAGATATTTTGTAGACTTCTGGTGTGACAGGGTTAGGCTATGGGTGCTTTTGATAAGTTATGTGATGACACAAATTCAGTTTTCTTTACGGGTCGGTACGGTTCTTAAGTAATTTTTAAGTGAAACTTCTTTAGGCGCGTGAGAGTATAAATTTTAGGGAAGAAATGTCTGGAAGGTGTGCAGCGTTTTTGTCGAAGAAAAGGGAGAGAGCGAAAAAGAGAGAGTGAGAAAGGGAGATCGAAAAAATACACGCTATTGATTGATGTATTCATGATTGATATTTGTAATATTATAAAAAATCCCTCTTTTCTCAAGCGTAGTACCAGTTATGTTTTTAAACATTACTATAATTTATAAACAGTATTATTGATTGTTTCATACTTAAACCGTACTTTTATAATGTAAAGACACTGAACAACAATCTCCTACTGTCAAGGTGACAACATATTATTAGAACTGTCAAAATATAATTTAAGATGTATGCACATTGATTTAATGTGTTTACGACAATCGAAGTATAGACTCTATGGATCAGTGTTCAATACTTTAATACTGTTTCTCGTTAATATGAATTTAAAAAAATGTTATTTTTTTTGACAGACAAACAAAACAGACACACAAATGAACAATAATTAAAGAAAAAAAATAACAATAATTGTTGAGAAGTAGATACATGTATATTTATTTTTTTCTGTCTGGCTTTTTCATTAGTATCGTTCTCTTATCTCAGTGTTGAGAAACGCAAACTCAAGAAATAAGCTAATATTAATCTTGATCATTCGTAAATAATTAAACAGGCTATTTTAAACGAGAACTAGTGGACAGGTTCACTAATGTCTCCATTGTAAAGGCATTGACCGAATGTGGTCGGAATTAATTGATTTTTTATAAGAAATTCCTTTGGTGAACGGTTTTTGAAATGTATAAACTATGTATGAGCAACACACCTTTGAAATTATCAAAGGCATACGCAGAATTTTTTTATATAGACCAGAGGGCAAACGGGCAGGAGGCTCACCTGATGTTAAGTGATACCGCCGCCCATGGACACTCTCGATGCTAGAGGGCTCGCGAGTGCGTTGCCGGCCTTTTAAGAATTTGTACGCTCTTTTCTTGAAGAACCCTTAGTCGAATTGGTTCGGAAATACTTCAATGGGCAGCTGAATTATACATAATATGTATATAGGAAAAAAACAATAAAGAAATATAAAATACATTTAACTTATTTCGGTAGTGTCACTGATAGTGTGAAAGTGTACCGACCGAGCGACATGGGATCTTTCAAGAAAACAGCGTACCAATTCTTAAAAGGCCGGCAACGCACTTGCAACTCCTTTGTCAACGTATCTATGGGCGACAATATCTCTAAGAACACAGGAGATTGCCTCGTGCCATAAAAAAATCACTTTGTAATATTTTTTATATTCGAGAAATCAAACTTTCTAAGTAAAACTAAGTAAGATTACTTATCGATATAACCGTGGGAACTTAAAACAATATGTAACGTTCGTTATTGTTCAAAATTTTATCCGCGGCTTATGTAATAACTGTTTCCAGCACTTAACGCCAATCATCGAGATTCTAGAATTAAACTAAGTAAGCTAAGTAACCTTTAACCCCTTTTGTCCTCATGTTATACTGATGAAATTAGATAATAAAATTTCAAACAAGTGCTGAAAATTTTCTATATGGATTAAAAAAATTTTTTTTTTTTATAGAACAGGGGGCAAACGGATGATAAATGAAACAAAATGATAATTCAAATTTAATGGATGATATTTGATTTATCATTTATTATGAGCAGTGTTGGCCTAGTGGCTTCAGCGTGCGACTCTCATACCTGAGGTCGTAGGTTTGATCCCGGGCTGTGCACCAATGGACTTTATTTCTATGTGCGCATTTAACATTTGTTCGAACGGTGAAGGAAAACATCGTGAGGAATCCGACATGTCATAGACCCAAAAAGTCGAAAGTCACTGTAGGCTGATCACCTACTTGCCTATTTGATTTAAAAATGATCATGAAACAGATTCAGAAATCTGAGGCCAAGACCTAAAGAGGTTGTAGCGCCACTGATTTATTTTATTTTTTATGTGATTTATCTCTTTAAATGTTAGTTCATGTCAAACCGTAGTAAAAGTAATTTTCCACCGGCTCCTGAACAACACCACTTTTATTGCATTGATTTGATGACGATGAGTTCAATTGGTCGGTCCATCTGGTTCGTGAATGGCAATCTGATCTTTTGCCTACCGCACATCAGATCCTCCAAGTTCTCATCGCCTCTGCGCATTGTGGGGACGATATACGAGATAACTTGGTGTATGTGGTGTGGCGCATTTTGCACGGTATTCTGAACATTCGTCTCCAGCACCACATCTTGAAATCCTCAATCGGTTGCCTTTTTTTGATCCAATATAGTCCTCGCTTCTATTCTATACACGAAATTAGGGAATACTAGAGCCCGTATCCCCCGTGATTTAAACCAGGTATATTCCTTTTTCCCTCATCTGTTAAAAGGGTTTTGAACCGGTAATTTTGTTAGTTTCTTTGCAAATCACGCAAACAATTTGATGCCACTTTCGCCTACGTGGATGAAGAATCAATTTTCATAACTGCTGTTCCCGTGACGAACACAGTTTTCTTTTTAAAATATTTTGTAAAGTATAACCGATTTCTCATTTTAATGTTGTATGTGAATATATTTGTAAAAACAAAAAACAAGTGTGTGTACTTATGTACACGCGTTAGAAGTTATTTTTCTTTGGCGTATGGAAAAAAAATAACTAAAATGCAGTAGTGATTAACGATAAATAATAAAATTAACCAAAAAGATTTTATTTAAATAAATTAATAATTAGTAGAATACAATCACCGTCGTATTTGAAATTGATTTAAAAACACCAAAATAATTATTTATTCACACTGTTTAATTGTATTGTTACAAAATACGTGTTCTAAATATAAAAATACTATAATATACAACTTGAAATTAGTTATCAATTTTCATGCCACTTAGACCTAACTTTACGATGTCGAATTTGGGTGTTGGTGTCGCGCATCGTAAAAATTCACTCTCATCATTTTTCTCCATCGCGCCGAAAGAAGTATAACTTCAAATACAATTCCTCTTTATAATATTAGTATAGATTACTTCAAGGAAAAGCGAATACCCAAGTCGCAGTAATTCCATACATTTGGCACGTATACCTCACGATGTAACGGCTGGGTCGCGTCTCCGTTATCTCAGATAACCTTTAGAAGAATCGTGTTGGCTTTAGATGTATGGCTACTGTAAATTAACAAAGATGTAATGCAATCGGTAGCAATTTTATGGATCTGTTTTTCTCTTATGTATTTGTCTAATTTATTGTCTTGTCAATTCTCAAAAACGAAAGAGAAGCAGTCAGATAAGACGATGGGAGAATGATTTTATTTATCAGGTCCAATGAAGATTCGAATCGCAAGACAACGCCAAAATTGGAAATTTTCAGGAGGCCCTTTGTCAAAGGATAAGCTGTTAATAAATAAATAAGCTTTAAGCTTTTAGTGATATCTATAATATATTACTTTAGGCACATTTATTCTATATTTAGCATGTAAGCTTATCAGCGTTAACAGCTTTTTATTTTATTTTTATTTACTAATGCCAATTCTCATATGAAGACTCCTAAAGGTAATCATATATGCTGCTTAGTTTGATTATTTCATAACTTTGTATTCTTTTAAAAGAAGTAGATCATCCTTTTATCAACCACCTTCTGAATTTACTTTCGCTTTGCGAACGCTGTACACTTTAATCAATCGGTGCTATGTAACTTCCGCTTATATTCCAACACATACCTTAGTTATCCCTGTATTTATTCTAGAAATTTCCTTACTCGTTACCAAAAACATATTTTTTTAGTTAACTGGAATGGACCACTTCCTAAGTAGACATGGGGAGATTCATTTTGTATGGCAATCAAGGTTTTAAATAATAATATACCAAAAAAATTTAAATATTCCGACTAGAGTTTTTAAAAATCGACTTTTTGAAAAAATATTTATCAATTCATAATTGTTTGCATAAAACATTTTACCGCATTTCTAAGGTTTATTAGGGCTACAGTTATTTAGACATCTACATAGAAATTACATACAAAACCGTAGTGTTCTGTCGCTTAGAAGTGTGTGTAGGCTGTATCCAGAAGGTCTCAAATGAGAAAGTTCTTATCGAGAAGAAATGTCGAAAAACTTATGCAGAACATTAAACAACGTAAAGTTGCGTACCTGGGCCACGTGTTGTGCCATGACTGCTACCACCTCCTTTAATTATTATCGGTATAATCCAGAAGAAGCATGGCTCTGCCAGAGATGGACGAGACTGACGGCCATCATGCAGTAATTGAGAGGTAAAAGAAGAAGTGTTTCACATGTGATACGTTACTATGCATATACTTGGAACGAAAATTTATTATTGGAATCGGAATTGATATAATAAGCGTAGAAATTAATATAAAAATTCCGTCCGGTTCAAAAACCGAAGTTCCTAATGGCCGTGAAATGCTAATTGCTAGTCGAACGATCGAATTAAACAAAAAACTTTAATTGTTATGTGGATGATCTCATGTAACTACGCAGTAGGACGAAATGAAGTTTTATATCCCCCCCAGTGATACTTTTTTTTAAATCGAGCAGATGGGCAGGAAAATCTCGTTAAGTGATACAGCGTTCTGAGTACACTCAAATCAGGTGTCTGTTTGCTCATTCTAGAAGCCTCTTCTTTGCCTCTGTAGGAAAACTAAAGCTTTCAGGTAAGCTTATTAGGTTAGTTAGGAAAACTCAAATTAGTTTAGTTCTGGTATTTCCAAGTCCACTGATATTTTTATTCTCTTTTATCTAGTTAATACTAATATCAGTTTATAAGCTTTGAAAACATGGCTTTATGACAAAAACTTTTTGTCGCCAATATACCGTTCGCTTGATAAAACCGTATCTGAACTGGTTTTACGTAACATCTGATAAGCGGACGTGACGTCACTCGATCTTGTAAGTCAGGTTTGTCAAAGATAAAAAAGCTTTGTATCTAACAGCTTCCGCCCGCTTCGACTTAAGTTCATTTAATCTGTAGGTACACTGTCAAAGGTTTATAAACCGTATATTTTTATATCGTCACGCTAGATGAACATCTTGTATTTTTCTTACCCATATATCTTTCTTATAATAAATTACAATAAGTGCAAAAGCATGTTTTAAACTTAAAAGCAAGTTTATTGATCTTCGTCTTCCACAGTCCGCTTCACAGGACAACTATCTTTTCGTATTAGCGAACTGTAGAATCGACTCCTTGTGTTTCCTGGGGGATACGACCTCCATTTTTTTTTGTAGAACAAACGCGTAGGAGGCTCACCTTATGTAAAGTGGTACTGCCGCCCATAGACACTCTCGATGCTAGAGTCCGGCTCGCGAGTGCTTTTTTCCGGCCTTTTAAGAATTTGTACGCTCTTTTCTTGAAGGACCCTAAATCGAATTGGTTCGGAAATACTTCTCCAATTGATTAAAGACTATCTCATACCTCAAAGGCTGACTAGGCAAGACTATTACGACTGCCCTTTGTAGGCCCCTAGGCGCCCCCTATACTATAAAAAGATACCAGTAGTTACAAATATTGCGGTAAGATTTATAAGCAGCAATCTTTATTAAATACTTGTTTGTAAAAGAAATAAATTCCCTAGTTTTAAGCAAACCTAAGATTATGAGTTTAATGTTTACGCAAATTAACATAAAATTGCATTACATTGCTGTGTGTTTATGCGCCATTTTCATTTAGTCGTTGCCAAGCTATTGATTACAGACAAATGAAATTACAGGTTAAAGGGTGATTACTCTATTTTAAGATTTCCTATTAAATCAAAAATAATTTGAATGGAGAAACAGTCCGACTTTTTTTATTAAACCTGGGGCAAACAGGCAGGTGGCTCACCTGATGCTAATAGATTGCAGAGGGCTCGCAAATGCGTTGCCGGCCTTTAACAGAAAAAAATGTTTTATTTTTCGAACACTTTTCAAAGTAGAAGTCAGTATTTTCAAACCTATAGAGATTGTTGTTTTTTTAGAAATAAAATGGCTACAAATTTATAACACGCGGTATGTTTAAAAACTAGTTAGGTATGAAAGTTTTAAGTTCTGACTTGCAGCGGCTTTTTTTATTTTTATCACAGTCCCGTTCTTCGTTTTTAATAATCGAGGCTTTCCCCACAGAGACAGATTTTGGAGTATGTTGTTTTCTCTTTCGGGATTGGGATGAACAGACTAAAAAAAAACGATCACTATCCAAATTACCATCTGAAAATAAACAGCAATACAAGGATGACAAGATGACTCACATGCAAATAAACAATACCTATAATATATTTAGCTCCAGAGCAATTTCAATGTGTATCCTAGATAATCTAGAATATATAGCAGACTTTGAATAATGCTCTACTTCTTATCTTAATTATGATGCTTATGCTAATCTTAATTATGATGTAAGCTATGTTATAATCAAAAACTTATTCGCCATTTTCTGTCTCTAAACACAACAATTTTCGATCTTAAAGGGTGTTTGGCGATTATTTATGACAGATCACGCGATAAAATGCTGCACCTTATAAACAATAGTTGGTCTTGTAGGAACATAGCCAGTCCTCTAGACCTTGTTCATATATTCAGTGCATGCTGCACTCAATAGAAAAAGTCTGGAAAAGATCAAGACATGACACAAGTCAAATTTGTATATCTTTTAAAACAAAGAAAAAAATCATAGTGGTTGCCTGGAAGAGATGGCTGGAAAGCGATAAGGCCGCCAGTTGCCCTCCTTTTCATTTAATTATGTTCACTTTTTATATTGTAATGTAACGAAATGTTAATAAATTAATTTTTACATAAATTCTCTGGTCTTATAAAATAGATTACTGTATAGGTACACTCATATCCATTAAGCAGCTTAAACAATTTTAAAATTAGACATAATTAATTATCTAATCTTAATAGCAAGTAGCTAAAAAATATGAAAGCTGTAAGATTAAATTTTTTATAACAAAAACTAGTAATTCTAATAATTAATACTTACTATGTAAAGTTGTTTACCCAATTAATTGAAGTATATTTCGTTATTTACTTAATAATTTTAAATCCTAAAGCAACATGTATGCTTGTACACAACACATCAATTATATTAGAACAAAACAAATTTCAAACTGCCACAGAAAAAATTATACACAAGCAAACAGCAAAAAACCTAAAACAAAAAAAACTTAAACCTCATTAAGAGAGTGAGTACATAAAATTACGGCAAGCATCTTCCTAGTTTATTATATATTCTTATTGTTATCACGTAATATTACTAGCCAAAAGATTATAAAACAAAAAATATTTATTAATTAAATATTAATATGCAACATTTTACCGATTCTCAACAAAAATTAACCCACACATCTTAGATGATATACGATCTGTGTTTTATGGTATTCTACGATTTATGGCGATCTCAATCCGTTGCCATGGTAACGTGAATATATCACGCGGACAGACAAATGGAGCTGATTTATCTATACCCTCACTTCCGCGAATTTAATGTTTAGAACAATATAGGAAATTGTTTAGCTTAGAACCGTATTCAGTGTCGGCCATTACATATAATCTATTGCTAGATAGATTAAACTAAAAAATATTGTTATTTCCAGCATTTATAACATATTATGTAACTTTATTTACAACTGTTCATTATTATGTCCTATGTTTATAAGTTGAAGTACTCACTGAAGTATTTCCGAATCAACTCGACTTAGGCTCCTTCAAGAAAATCTATCCGGCATTAAATGTCCATAATTATCACCATCAGATGAGGCTACTGAACATTTATTTCCTGTTCTATAAAACAAAAGTTCCTATGGAATTAAAATTAATTACTTATTTCTGTAACGTAAAAAGATATTTACGACATTTAGATTTTGATTAATTAGCGGACTAGTTAATTACGTAAAACCTTTTAATGGCTTCATACAAGCTGTAAGTTTTATAGCCTTCGTCGATAAAACAATTTTTTTAATATTTTTTTAGAACCTGGAGCAAGCGGATAACATTTTTTTAAATGAAAGGTATGTTTAATGCGAGTGTAGCGTGGTTGTTACTGGCCCTGGCATTATGCTGAGGAGCAGACTGTTCCACACCGCTAGTCATTCTGCCAGAGACCATAGCTAATTAGGAGTAGTTATTCTTAATAGAAAGAATAATAAATAGTATTAGAAAAATTAGCAGTGTAAGTAAAAAAAAATAATGCTTTTTAGCTCAGGGTATATTCTTAATATTAGAAATCATTTTTTATTTGGAAAGTCATTTTTGCTGGTTCGATTAAGTCATTTTTACTGCTGAACTGAAATACATGAACCAGAGGATAACGCCATTGCATATTTAAACTGCCAAATGACATTGTTCTGTTAGAAAATTGAAATTAAATTAATAAAACGTGAACAGTCATCAATATTAATGTCAGACAACATCCAAAAACTTGTTTTGCATCAAATCTAGAATCCTTCGATCGAATACGGTACCCGATAGTTTCCCAGTTAAGATTATCATGTCTTTGAAAATAATGATCTGCGCCTGCGTCGTTGACCGAACATTACTCCTTCTGTCTGTTTTGACACGTAAACGAATGATTTCTGTGAATCTATCAATCTATCATTCACTATTAGTTTATGCGTGCACATATAATGTTAAAATGATTTGGTGGAGCAATGTGTGCGTAGTGGCTTAGGCGTGCGACTCTCCTTTCCCTGTAGGGTCGTAGGTTCGATACCTGGCTGTTCTTACAATCAATATCTATCATCTTGCACAATGTACAGTTATCAGTCAGTAAAAAAAAATACTAGTAATTACCCCAAGTTACAAACTTACATACTTTATTATGCAAACAAAAATATGTCACATATCAGGTCCTGAAGTTTTGTCACCCACATATCTTTAAAGACAATCCATCAAAGAACAATTTTAAGACTGAGATAAGTTTAGCTTGGAGTCGAAAAAGCCCAAACATACGGCCAAAGGGCCAAAAAAGCAGGACGGCCAATACAGCCTTCGAGGGAGAGCATATATGAATAGGTACAATTTTAGTTGTGTAATTTTATTAGCGAGATAAACTTTGAAACAAATAGATGAATGTGATTCAAATTGCGTATCGTCAGATTAAACCATTTCGAAACAGAGGAATCTCGTTTCATGAATCACAATTGAACTCCAGCTTGTAATTCTGGATTCTATACATTCTTAATGATAAGAACTGATAACAGAAATGTTACTTTGCGTAACCGTGGTTTACGGAGTGGTAATGTAGATACACTGATTAGATTTATGTAGCTGTTGTAATTTTAGCTGTAATCCTGTTCCAACAATGATACATATACTTACTATAATGCTATCCTTATATTTTAAAGATAGTGTGTTAAGCACGCGCTTACTCTAAGTACTGGTACGCATTGAGCGTTTTCCAACCCAATTTGTACCACTATTATGTGGAACCTGTATTTACGAACCAATTTAATTTTTTTTTATAGAACAGGGGGCAAACGGGCAAGAGGCTCACCTGATGTTAAGTGATACCACCGCCCATGGACACTCTCAATGCTAGAGGGCTCGCTTGATTTAGGGTCCTTCAGATAAGATCGTACTAATTCTTAAAAGGCCTTCTAGGCCTTTGCATGAGTCTATAGGCGGCGCAATCACATAACATCAAATGAACCTTCATGCGTTTGCCCCTTTTTCTTTAAAAAAAAATAACTAGTCCCGTTCGCTGATCTTTACGTCACAAATGAGTCTTTTGTTTAATATCTTTACCAATTATTATAGATTTAATAAAATAAATTCTTATATACGATTAAAATTTAAAATTGTATATTGTAAAACGGTAACTTTATACCTGTAAGTATTTCTGTCACGGAAGTTTTACAAAATAAAATAAATTTTAAATGTTAAGGTGAAAATAGTATTCAAGCATTATAATGATAAAATCTTTATTAATAACGGCAAAGAATAAGACGAATAATAAATTTGCTATATTTATTTTAAAATATGTGTTGTTTGATGATTTGCTTTTTAAAAGAGTACCGAGAATTTTTTACGCTTGCTTTTTCTTTGGCCTACACCCTCTGTCTTCTTTGGCGATGAGGGATGCCTAGAGGTTCAAATTTAATAAACATGGAATAAGTAATACCTGTATATCTTATGTTCCATAATAAACGTATTTTTTTTTGAATGCAGAATATTCATTAGGGAAGGTTTCAAGGAAGTAGTATTTACAGAAATTCGTCACAATCTATCATCATCGATGTATCATTTATTGTGGGTCAAAATAGGAACTAGTTTCTTCTTTTTATTCTGGGGCATGCAGGGCAACAGGGATTTCACGAGGCCATAAGAAGGGCTGCTGATGCTATGATCGCATGGCAGATGCAGCTTATCCACCTAACCCTTCACCACACAGCAGTCTTACCACGGGTTTTGCGCATTCCCTCAAAAGGTTTTTACGGCAAAGCTTTACATATAACGTTTTTTGAAATTCAGCTATGTATATAAATTATATATATACACATTGCTTATCAAAGTTTTTGTACTGGCCCGTTCACTGTTGAGTAACTAAAATTCCTTATGTTAACGTGAAAATTTCATAATTAAGATTAATGACCTCTGTACACGAGTATAAAGACGATTATTGCTTGTACATTTTCGCTCTATTTGCGCCTGTCTACCCGATTTCATCTCAATTCTATCATATATCGATGATGAAAGTAAAGCACTTTAAATTCCAAATATAGATTGATATAATATTAGAATGCTTTTAACGTATTTTACAAAAAAAAAATATTTATTCCTCTTTTGGTAAAAAACAATGCAATTAAGAAACGCTAAATGAGGCTGTCAAAGAGGTGGAACGATCTACCGGAAGGATGGAGAAGATCAGCTCGTGAAACTGACGAGTGGAACTAGAGGAGGCTTATGTCGGAAGACTACCTGCCCGACTGGCTTCTAATATTTATTTATTTTAATAGCACACATAGATATAGTTAAATTTTATGTTATCTCTTTGGTTCAAATGTATGTATTTGATTTGTATAAAGGCTCTTATCTAAAGAGAAGTATGAAAGAAACCTCGTACGTTTAGATATTTTTCACATTTAAACTAATTTACATTCAAATCATAAGTTTTTGTTAATCAACCCACTGGCGCTCTGCCCGTGTTTTATCAATACCTTAGCACGCGACTTAGCTTTTTATTAATTTATTATTGAGATAGAGGCGACTTCATTTAGGTCAAAATTTTAATTAAATTTATTTCAAATAATTTTACTCTACGCCCTTGACTTGCGAACTGGCAATTTCAATTTAGAATCAATCTTATCTATTATTATTTTTTTACATTCTGGTGGAAACAGAAAATAGATTGATTAAATACATACAGCATTACATAATAAACAACATTTGAAAACCTGAAGTCCAATTACATCTGTACACAGCATTTTAGTGGCAACTTCAGTGCTGATTTACTAAATCTATCTATCTATTGACGTCCATAACGATTTTGAGATTCAGAAATGTGTCAAAAACTACTGAATTAATTTTGGGATGTACCCTAACCCGATGTTGAATTATCTACTATGTGAAATAATAATGTGACCTACGTGTCACACGTACTTAATAGTTGCAACGCGAATCGTATTCCAAAAATAATACAACGTTAAATAGTGCTAGAATGTATAAGTATTAAAATAAGATTCAGCGGCAGTCAAAGTTGTAAGTGTAGCTTCAATCTAGCAAAAATAGTTTGTATGATCTGAATTAATAAGTTTAATTTTTTTTTCAATCATTTATTCATAAAGGTAACATAATGTACACTTATGAACGTCAAAAAAAGAAGAGAGAAAGAAAGATTAATTTAAAAAATTAAATTTTGAGTTTGAGTTTTTGCCACTTGTCTGTGATAAAATATATGTATATAAGATGTATAAAAAACAAATTTGGATGTAAATAGACTGTATGACTGCTAAAACGAGTTTCCTTTAATACATCCCAGACGTAAATAAAAGTAGCTAATTTGAACTTTAAAAACTCCGAACATAGTGAGAGAGGCCTACAATTCAGTGTTTTTTTAATATTTTTTTTATTATTTATAAGTATGCAGAACTCGCCGCGCTAGGTCAGGCCGTCTAGATCTAGATATATATAAATGAATTGCTGTTCGTTTCTCTTTCTAAAATTCAAGAATGACTGCACCGTTTTGGCTAATTATGATGATCAGATGTTTGTGAAACAGAGAAAGTTTGAAACGGTGGGAAACAAATAATAAGTATGAAAAAAATATCACGACATTTGAATGTTCCTATAAAATATTCTAGATAAGAAATATTTGATGTCTCTTTAGAAATTAAAAATTTTCTTCAAAAAATTGTATTTTATACATGTAGTATGAGGTCCGATCTCTTTGTTCTGTTTAAAAAAAAGTGTATGACACATTGTGTCATAATTTTTTTTGTCAAATGCCAGCCACTATGGGCTGCCATGGCTACACTTTCTGGGCGTCCCGTAGGCTCGTTAGCTATAAAAAAAATTGTGTGTAATACGAAGTTCGCCGAGTTATCTAGATATTATATAATATTACTAGTAATAAAAAATATTTATACGAGAAGCTTTCATGAGCAGTTACAGTTGCTGGGGGGTAGTGACTAAATCATGTTCCCAATACTCTACATGCCATAGATTTTATCTACATACAATACTGTTTTCTCTTAAGCGACAAGAATTCGGCTTAGTCAGATATTGCGAAATTAGTTCTGTGGTACAAGTTATAAGAAATAAGATTGTTAAATGTATATATTTTGATGCCCTCATTGTAAGCAAGGGTTTGTAATTTAATATCCTAATTGCAAACAAATATACCTTTAAACGTACTTTTCATATTTTTAATATAAAAAGCGAGATTTTTTTTGGTGTATTAAATTTGGCGTAAATAAATTTATTAAAATATAAGTAAATATTTTCTGTTACATAAATTTTGTTTATGAATGCAATCTGTATTGTCTAAGTGTTTTGACATATTTATATATTCGCAGAGTGAATTCACAGTGGCGACATTGTGTATATTCTGTGTTTAAAATTATATATTATGTACCTACTTTATTACATTTTATTTAATGTTTCTCGAGGTTATCGTATTGGCATAGTCAGTAAGGATAATGTATGTATTTCTGTAATAAATAAATAATTTTCATTCAATAGTCTGTTTTGGTCACTGGATACTTTTATTTTTTTTAAACAACTTTTAGCTGTAACATACCGTATATAAACTGCAACTTAACTGCAAGTTTTTTTTACGTTTCTAACCTGTTTGTGAAGTCTATAGTGCGTAAAAATAATTCTTCATTAATGGGGGCGCTATTTCATTAATTACATCACAATTCTTTAAAAATTTCCTCCCACACAGCATAAGTAAGTTTGTGACCCAATTCACAAATCATTTAATGGAATGGAGATACAATACAACAATTATCGCGCACCAGATTTAAATAAAAGAAATCGCTTTCGCTTTTGTCAGGCACCAAACACCCAATATCCGTTTTCTATAGCCGCTCACCCTGACATGGACCTAACCTTGACTTTAGTTCTTCCTAGGTATCAATCAACACGGCACTGGACCAGTTTATTCATCTAAATTCACTTAATGGTATGCATTGAGTAATGTGACATTTTAATAGTTTTGCGCAGTTTGAAATAAATATTATTTATGTTCCGTATTTTTTTTCTTTTTGAAGTGAAACTTCTTTAGGCACATGAGATTAAATTTTTTACGGAATGTCACGAACATGTGCAGCGTTTTTGGCGAAGAAAAGGGAGAGAGCGATTGAGAGATTGAGTAAGGGAGATCGAGAAAAAATAGACGCTATTGGTTGATATATTTTACATATTAGAACTTTAGATGGCAAATCTGTCGCATAACGTATTGTGCAGTAAACGCAGATTTTCATTTATTTATATTATCATTATCATGTATACAGTGCGTGAATGTTAGATATACAAAATCATGGAGTGATCATATACTGGTACATGATCATCTGTTGGGACTTTTACCTTACATTGGTTGCCTGAAAGAGAACGCTCGAAAGAATAAGCCTGCCAGTTGCCCTCCTTTTCATTAATTATGTCAACTGTATTATATTTCTGTATGTTAATAAATGTTGTAAGTGATGATAACAAAGCAGCATCTGCATCTGTTTCTTTAAGTGCAGCATATTCAAAGGCAAGACACATTTTGTCTACGTGGATAGTATCGTCGTCCATGCTTGAGTTCTTGTTCTTTAGATAAAAATTGTACGGTTCCTGGCTCATCGGGATACTTTAAATAATAGACGATTTTATTTTAACTCTTGCTATGTGACGAATGAATGCAATGTAACAATTGAAGAGTGCCTTAAGTCTGTCTATACTCTCGGGGCGTCACGGCGACGATTCAGGAAATCGCCACGCTTATGTAACTAAAAAAGCCTGACTGAGCAAAATGTACAGCCTTGGCTGGTTTAATAATAAATATTATCATTACTAAATTATTATTTATTTGCAGGTAACAAAACCATTCAAAAACCACACCAAAGGGGTAAGTTATAGTCGTTAACTGCTAAACGTATAACGTGATTTGACTGATAAAAATATTGTTAAATGGACACTCTCAATGCCTGAGGGCTCGCGAGTGTGTTGCCGGCCTTTTAAGATTTGGTACGCTCTTTTCTTGAAGGACCACTTGTCCAATTGGTTCGGAAGTACGAGCGAGCTGATGTAATTTTTATTTTATACTTCTCTAACTTTAATTTTCCTTAACATTGTTTCGCTCGGAATCGATGCTAGGATCACCTGACACGCTTAAATAACCAGTACGCCACAAATTTCATGTATATAAAATTCACTTAAATATATTATAACACAAAAAAATTACTTAATTATTTGCGCCAATGCCCTTTGCCTCAAAATGGAACAAAAGGAAAGCGCTATTGTATGTTCTTTTATAACGCCTACATTTAATTTTAAATAGAACAAGGCTTATCAATTTCTTTTTAAGCCCACGCCTTGTACATGAATGTGTGCGCAATAATCATTAATGTCTGTATGTGGAAGATATTCTATAAAATATTAATTATTTACAACACACAAATATATAGTATTTACAATATTAACCTACGTAGTAAAACAAATTATAAGTATATCTTTACGCACTATATTTTCACTATGTAAAGCGATTTTTTTATATGTTAAAAGTATTTGTAATTTCTATTACAGATTACCTACTATGTTTCTTTAACAATTAATTATATTATCATAAGCTTCTTAATATTAATTACACAAAAAAGGTTGGAAGCACTGATCACATCCTTTTTAAATCTTAAAAATAACTTATAATAATATCCTTATTGGTATGCAAGCCACGGTTCCCGAGATGCGTGAACGCCTATGACGTGTCAAAAAAGTATCTAGACACTCAAAATACATAAATACTTGCTTACGTCAAACACAGCAATATAGTCTTTATCGGCACTGTATAAAGTGGAAAGTCCTGTGAGAATTTAAATTCAGAAGCAAAACTAGTTGGTAGACATCGGGGTCACGCACTGTCAAGCTTAACATATCATAAACTTAATGGTTTTATTACAATTTTAAGCTTTACATCAGTGTGGGAAGGTATATTTTACAATGACAATGCTGAAGTGACATAAAATGCGTACATTGTTAAGAGATTTCAAAGGAAAAGTGAATAAATGTCATACATATGATTTTAATAACCCATACTGAGAATCGATTTTATAAGACATTTTGTAGGCACACGAACTCAGACTAAACAGGTTGTATCAAAACTAAAAAAGGTTGTATATTATTTTCAGTCTCATGTAACATGAAACCTTTAATGTTTAAGCTATTGCATAGATTTTATCGCGGGCTTTGAGCGCGGCAACCGAATCAAGAAATTCCGTAACGACGGCGGCCGACATGTGTTAGAGCGGGAAAGAACGCATACTAAGTGTGAGACACACTATATAGGTGTGTTAGTCTGAATCGGGTAGTACTGCATAAAATAAAAATAAATAAATAATTATAATTGTATAAGTTGATAAAAAATGCTATGCAATGGCTATACCGCGGCAGTCCCCGAGTGCCACACATCTTTTATTATTAATTGTCCCTGCACAATTTAATATTTTGATCAAACCTACGATTGGTCCATAAGTAATTTCAAACTAACCTACTTCACTTAATATTAGATACGTATAAGAAAGTTTTTTTTCTTATTTCTTATGTCACTTATCGTATCACTTAACATGGCACACCTGATGTTAAGTGATACCGACGCCCATGGACACTAATCAGCCGAAGGCTCGCAAGTTTGTTGCCGGCTTTTTAAGAATTTGTTCGCTCTTTTCTTCAAGGACCTGATTGAATTGATTCGGAAATACTTCAGTTAGCAGTTGGTGTGTCCAAAAGCACTACATACGGACTCTTAACAAAGAAAGTTTCTGGCCTGGATGAGAGAGCCGTTTGCCTAAGCAGTCGCCCTTCTTGATATCTAGAAGACATGTACCAAAAAAATCAGCCGAAATTTGTAGCTGTCAATAAAAAATAATTATGAAATACCTATTTTTAACCGCATCGTGCATTCCACCTACGATAAATAACCAGACACTTAATCATTTAGTTAAACACAACACACCCACTCAATCATCATCAAGAAATCAAGTTTGTGCTAAAGAAATTGAAATAAAAACGACAGTTGACTAATATGGGTCGTTACGGCCGTATCGGGTCTAGAAGGGTTAAATAGTGATGTGCTATTGTAAAATTTGCATCGATAAATTTAAGATTGTATGTTAATTGCCATTCTTAAACTGTAGTATAACCTTTTTTTATTCAACAAAATATATATGACAAAGGCGAGAGGAATAATTGAATAGTCGTGGAGTCATAGTTATTATCGACCATTGAATAGTTGTTAATTATAGATCTAGCAACGTTGAGAAGTTAAATGAACTAGTCATATTAACAGTTTTAAACTAATTTGACTTTGATGTCATTAAATGATAATGACAGTGGCAGCTGTCACTAACACCATTGCTGTAACATAAATAATAAAGACTATGAAATTACTATAGATAAATATTATTAAAAAAATTTATAACAATATTATGATTATATATAAATTTGCGCCCATATACACTATGTTATTGACTAGTTTTTATTTCAAGTCATAACGACAGGTCCCGTTAAAGTAATTAAATATATTTAACATTATGAAAAAGTTTTATCGACAATTGTATGCATCACTAACAACGTTTAGATTGATGTTAATGCACTTGGACATAGTTCAATAGACAGGAAAGTTACATTGTAAGCTTTTTATTATTTTCTAAAGGTCAGAATATTCATGATCCTTTAATAAACAGTGTCCGGAGAGTATTTAAAATATACCTGTTTCGTGGTAGTAATAAAATAAAATTTTGTTTTTTTTTACTACATATTGGATATTAGGTACATAAAATCCTTCTTTTCTATGAATTGTAGGTAATGATTGCCGGTATTGAGAAAATGGCAGTGAGTTGGTTCGGAAATACTTCAGTGGGCAGCTGGTTGCACACAGTGGTGGTGGTAATAACTACCATAAAAATGCTTAGTTCTGGAACATCGACATGAGTAGAGTAGGTATTTCGTATTCACCCCACCCCCCAATCAGCTCAAAATACGCAACTAATGTTTTTATCTATCTATCTAGAGTGGCACTCCGCAAGTGTATTAAAGATTCAGAAGAAGAGCGATAACTTCTGATGTAATCCATTATTTGATCGTTATTACCCATTTAAGTATAAAACTATACACAGACAAACATCTCAATAACTTATCGCAAACTATCGCAGACATTAATATCGACACTCGGGACTATCGATAGAAAACGATTGTCGTATATCACTAGGGATTCTTTAGATTAACACTAATGCGTTTTGAGGTTTTGCGGGATAAAAGTCCTTACAATGTAAGCTATTTTTACTTTACGCAACAAGAACTTGGATAGTTTTTGCTTGAATAACTTTAGGATTTTTTTTGCGGACAAATTTTGTATTTAAGGTATTTAGTTCAGCAATTTAGTTTTTTAAGTTATACTTCTTTAGGAAAGAATAATGAGGATAAATTTTACTATGCGCGCGTACACCGACACACAAAGCCTACATCCGCACACCGTCACAAAAAATCGACACCCACACACCGTCACAAAAAATCGACACCCACACACCGTCACAAAAAACCGACACCCTGAAGTTAGCGTAGTAAATATTTTAAAATGGAAAGTGTCTTGTTCTTTAATTATGTAAAAATATTTTTTTAACTAGATAATACGTTGTAATAAAACTTTCAATGTATTAAATACCTTTTTTTATTGTTAGTTAGTTCTACAAACGAAGTTAGTTAAGGCGAAAGATAAAAAAAAAATAAAAGATTTTTATCTCGTTACGCTAATGATAAACTCTAACGCGTGCATATAAGTACACACACACACATGTTTATTTTATGTAACATGAGGCAAAAAGACAGGAAGCTCACCTGATGTTAAGTGATATGGACACTAAGACACATTGCCAGAAGGCTCTCAAGTGCGTTCCCGGCCTTACGAATTAGTACACTCTTGATGACGAACTCTAAGTCAAATTGCTAGAAAATATTTAGTCTCCCACATCAAGCAAAAGTTGTAAAGATTACAAAAGTAAATAAATGATATACTTAAATCGATTTTTGCTTTTCTTATGGCTATTAATTTGTATATTTTAATAGTACAAAAATTATACTAAAACAATCAAATATACAGTATTTTCAATTAATTATTTCAGTTAAATATACCCACAAAAAAATCAATTTAAAAGAATTTGGTCAATAAAAAAGTTAGGCAGGAAACTTTTTGTATTTCAAAGGATTATCTTTTTCTATTTCATCTATGATCTATTAAATTATGTTAAACTCTTGTATCTTTAAATATCTACTGTACAATACAATTCATATCGTATCACTAACTTTTGTACTAACTGATATAATCGTGATTCATGTGCATTTAGCAGCAGCAGCTCACAGACGGTGCCTGTTCGCTCTAAAGCGATATTATAATTAATATATATATATTATATTATTATATTATAATATATATATTATAATTAATATATAATAATTAAGAATAGCGATCATAGAAGTATAATATTTATTTTATATGTTTGGGCTTTTTCGATGAAGCAACTTGAAGTCAATCAATATTCAGACATGCCCGAGTACCATACAAAGACTTCCTATGATATCATGGGAACTAGAAATGCTATCTCCACATTAAAATGCTACGCGTCATGCCTCGCACAATACTCCCGCGCATGACCGCCGTCGCCATGACAATAGCAACATACATTGAACTTAAAATTATTTAAAAACACGTTTAAAAAAACAAATGAATTGAATTAAATTTAAAAGTTACCACCACCCATAGATACTCAAGTAGGCTGGCAAATACGTTGCCGGCCTTTCATGAATAGGTTCGCCATTTTCTTGAAATAATTAATTAGACAGCTGCCGAAACGCTCACTTGTGGAACTACGGACATCGATGTGATACGGATGGTATTTTGTATTCTGCCTTGACGTCCGAGATTATTCATTTTAGCCCATGAGCATCCGAAATCTGATCGTACTAATACATTGATTTTTAAATATTGACCAAACAAATATCACTTTGAAAAACATCCGTAAACTATTTTCTATTTTAACCAACAGTTTTATAGTAAAATATTCAAATTAATTAAAGTTTAATTTAAAAATATATTAACATAATTTAAATTATATATATATTAACTAGTGAAGTTTTATATTATTTTTTCTTTTGTTAATAATTGTACCACTTTGTATACATATTATGTATTCCATCTTTAGCTATATCTGTAGTATAATTTTTGTTTTCTATTATTTATGTTAGCTTTAGGATTACGAAAATAACTGTACTATGTTATTTAAAACTGTATTTATAAAGCGTGTAAATTTACTGTTATATACATTTCTAATTATAATCTATATATATAACCTACCATATGTAGTCGTTTGAACAGTAACAACTCTATTAAATTTCTTATAGTTAACTGAAACAGTATCTTGCAAAAAAAATTTTTTGTTAATATTCTCTTCGAGATTCTTATAGATATCTACGTTTGTTATTTAGACGACTTTTTCCAATGTAATTGACGTAATCTTCGCTATATGAAATTAACTGTCCAAATTGAGCAGTGTTGGTCTAGTGAAGTCAACGTGCAACTCATCTCTGAGGTTCGATACCCGACTGTGTACTTATTTCTTTCTATATACGCATTTACATCGCTCGAACGGTGAAAGAATACATCGTAAGGAAACCGGCTCGCCTTAGACCCACTTCTAAACTTCATGAAACGGGTAGAAAAACTAACCTAAAAATATTGTAGTGATATTTTTTGAATGAATAATAATACATATGTTAGTCTCGCATAAAATTGCACTGATTTCAATTCTTAATCGATTCAAAACACATTAAAATCCATTATTATCGTTTACACGCACGTAACAAAAAACATTCGTATCGGTCTGGCTCTAATTGATATCTAAGTCGATTTTACACAAGACTAGCTTCACAGTATACGTATTCGTATTAGCAAATTACTTTTTCTATGGCAATCTGTAGGTGATCAACCCAAGTGTTCTCCTAGAACCTTCTTCTAAGTTAGGTACGGTCGGCCAATTTTGTTTGCAATATCAAGGGCCAGAACCAGTCGTAGAAAAAGAAGAGAAAGAAGGGCCAGAAAACACGTTGCGTACTGAATGCCGTATTTGGAGATTAAACTGAACATATAAATATTTGAAAAATCGGAAAATTTTTAACTTGGGTCATAAACTCGCTAAACTTACTAGAACTGAATAGACTAAAAGGGCTGGTAAACGAAGGCGGTAAAAGCTCATAAAAGCTGTTAAATTCTTGCCCACACTCCACAAAGAAACCTCTGTTTGCTTGTTAACACTTCACAAGTTATTTTTACCTTTTAGTATGGACAATTTAGTTGAACAAATTTGTAGGCGCTTACAAAGTGTTGTTGAGTTCAAATACTACTTAAAACACCTCATTAAAACTGAAAATTTGGATTTTTTGAAATCTTGTGTTCACCGTCACAATTACAGTACAAGACATTAAATATAAATTACTTTCATAAAATGTCGGCACTAATTAATTTTACAAATACACAAAATGTAGTAGGTACTAGAGAGTATAAACCCATAACACGAAACAAACCAACTCTGACTGTGGCAAATTTTTTAAAAATCTTGTGTTCACTAACATCATAACTAAAATACAAGTCATTAAATATAAAATACTTTCACGAAATGTCGGCATTAATTAATTTTACAAACTAACAATGTATGGAGTAACTAAGTATTGTAATCCCACGACACTTTGAAACCAAATAAAGTCTAAATATTTCATTGAGTGAAAAGCTGCCTTTTCATTGAAACCCGCTGGTTCCGTCTTTACAATATCCTAGATTATACTATCATTAATTGAAATTTCTTACTAGGAACACGCAACATTCAGATTAGCCTTAATACACGGTGTCATTGACATCACCAGACGTAATATACAGACAGACATCCGATTAACATGTGGCACCGTGAACCGGACGTCCGCTGCGTACATCTCATAAGGCTTTGACGGCTCGAGTTTCTTTTTAAATCATAATTACATTTACTTTTGCGAATTAACTTCTTTAGTTTATTGATTTATATTCGATTAAACACAATTACTGTGCTGATATATTTGACATGTTTATATAACGCAAACTTACTGTTGTGGTATCTTGCAGAATGACCCGTGCTGTGGAACTCGTTTGCTCCTCATCATGCTCCAGCATAATGCTGAGCCAGACCCAATTACATCCACACTAACACACATCATTCACACTTAAAATGTACCTAATTCCTTTCCATAAATTATTTTTCTTTTTTTATTATTAGTATTGTGTGTTTCGTTACTTATAAATGTTATATCTGTCTGTAACGAGTAATACTATAAAATAATGAAAATGCCGAAATATTGGTCGCATCATATCTCAATAATATGTTATTATTTTTTATTATTATACCACCTTCGTTCTGTAGCAAATTCTTGGCTTAAACTCAGTTCGGGATCGATTCCTGGGGGAGCAATTAGGGTTTCGGTTTGATCTTGTGTCACTTGCCTAAATATACTCAATGCAACAAAAGTGAAAATACCTTAAAATAGCATCAAATAAAACAAAATACAGATTATGTGAAAAAAGAAATATGAAGAATTTCTGCTCGTCCTTTACTGAAACTAGTGTCAAAAGTATCAATTGTTTTTTTTTATTGCCATTAATAAAAGTTCAATTTTTCTTAATCATAAACAGGGTTTATTAAACTAAGAATAAAAACTATTTACTTAGCTAAATATTACAATCAAATACCAGTATTTACAATATTCTTAACCTACATAGTAATACTAATAATAATATAAAAGATTATTAAAACTAATTTTAAAAGTTTGGTCCCTGTGGCAGTGTACCTTTTACGCTGGCCGTATTTCCTCCCTGTATTGCGATGCTGATTCGTTAAGCAAGAAAAGCACCAGTTCTGGGGTCAGTGGTACTATCTACCAGGCGCCAACTTAAATCTTTAATTAGCACCTGTGTACTTGAACCCCAGGGTACAAGGGGCCAGGAGTCTCTACTCAAAGGGATAAAAAAATATATTTCTGGAACCTTCCATTTTTGATTTTTGAAAAGAGAATAATAAAAATTACAACGCGGTAATGCGGCATCTAGCAATTATATAAGCGACATTTTTTTATATAGGAAATACGCCATATGAAAGAACCAACATATAAGAACCGTTCTGTAGTTAGTGTGTTTACTCAATGTAATTTGCGAAATTACTTCATAGTTCATTGACCCTATCATAATATGTATCATTTTGAACGACTTTATGAAATGACGTTGCGCTTCGCTTGTCACCCTATGCGAAATATTAGCAATGTAATTTCAATTTTATTACCGAGACATAAGATATACTTTTAATGTGTAGTATTCTTCGAGTTTATATGGAAGTAAATTGTAGTAACAAGCTCGATAATGGCAAATGTGTGGTGCGTTATAAATTTTAAGATTCGTATAGTTTACCATTCTTGTTGTGTGTGTGTGTGTGTTCTTGTTGTGTGTCCTGTATTGTATGCAGGCACGGTGTACAGTCTTAAAGCCAGACTATTTTAACAATTTTTATTATAAAACAGCTAACGACTTGGAAAATATACCTGAATTATTTTATTAACTGTTTTCACGGTAATATTTTTAGAAGTTTCTATTCTTATGTAGCTTTATATACTAATTGCTACATACGATACCTTAGTTTTATACTTCATGTACTATTTTTATATTCAGCGATGTTCAAAACAAATGCTAAAACCAAAAAAAAACGTGTGCGTACTTATGTACACGCTTAAGAAAATATACTTCTTTGACGTAACAAGATAAAAATCTTATCAAAAACTATATTCTACACCTCACACAATAAAGTATCTAAACATTGAAAGATTTACTATAACGCATTATCTAGTTAAATAAAGTTTATTTAAATATTACAAAAAAACTAAAATATTGACTGTAGCTAACTTCAGGGTGTCGGTTTTTTGTGACGGTATGCGAGCGTATCCTAAAAATTTACCGTCATAATTTTTCCCTAACGTGCCAAAAGAAGTGTAACTTCAAAAACTCGAATAAAACTGTTTAAATTATTCTTTTATGTTATATTTTTGCCCAAATTACATTTTGCGACTTAAGCAAAGCGTAACGTCTGTTTTCCAAAATTTATGGTTTAGAAAATAGAAAGCTTTTTGCAAAATCATTACGAGAAATGCCTAGTGAATATCTAGGACGTTATGTAATATATTTAAGGAGTACAGTTTTAAAATACTGATGAAACTATTATGTATATATGTATCTGTTTTATCGCGGAAAAAAGTAATTACTTATTTTTGGGGACTTATTTAAATATGAAATGTAAGTGTTATGTAGAAATTATTGTCCCGATAACATGTCAAATGGAAAAGACCATCTGCCTACGACACCGGGAATTCTAGTGTGGGGGCTAGTGCAGTTTCTTTTTACCTAAACATCCTTTTAATTATAACGTATATAGTTAAGTTTTTTTATTTCTTCTTTGTAATTAATTAATAGGTCATACATCCGTTTTCATTAATCACGAGTTTATACTAACGAATTACTTTATCAAAAGTGTGTGTGTATGTGGACTATAACCGTTAGAGACGTCCAAATAAAAAAAACCAGATGAAACTGGGTTTACTGTCTTCAATACTAGAGAGCATACTGTTAATAATGTAATACATATAGTGAAATAATAACAATAAAGGTTTAATTAACGTGCAACCAAAGACATGAATAATCTAGTAACATGACATTTTGTTTGGTTTCAGATACATCTATAGAAGCAATTGTGAAGGTATGTATCAAGATATTTATGTATCATTAGGTCATTATCAATTAGGTGATTTATCAAAAACCTATGAAATCATATATCATTAATTTCAATATGATTCTCATTAAAACAATGTGAGTGAAATTTGAACAAACTTTATACAAGTCATAAATTAATGCGAACTGCAGTAAGCATACCACCAGTCACATAAAAACATTAATGCCTCGTATGTAGCAACCGTACCTCCTAAATTGGCACCTTGTCCTGACTAACTCGTTCTAGGATCAACTGTCTTGTGCACTATTTAAAATAGTTGTCTATGTATTTATTTATAACCGATTTGCTCTACTCAACGTTAGGCAAGCCTTTAAAATTGTGTAGATATAAAACCCTTTACCGATTTTGATTTTCCACTGTTTTAACTGTTTCCACTGTTGTAATTGAGGAAAATTGGAATTTGTTACAGTAGTGGATTTTCTTTTGGGTAGTAACAGTTTTGGAGTACAACGAACTGTCTTTCATTATGTCACAGAGCAAAGAGAGAGATGCTTATGACATTTCCCTTTGAATTATTGTGTATTAATGCAGAGGGAGGGTAAAACTTGTTGAGTTTCTTTCCCGTTCTTCTCAGTTCTCAGGCACAAGGCCTCCTGGTAGTTTTGCGCACGGATGGCGTAATTTTGCTCTTTCGCGAATTTTGTAATCATTTTTGACATTCATAAGCATGCCCTAAGAGTCTTAGGCGTCTTAGGCTAAGACGCATCATCATAGAAAGGAGCGAAGTTTACCATAGAGTATACAGTATAAACTATAGACAACTTATTTTGTAACAAAATTTCATGTTTTGAGATGAGCTGAGATATTTGTGGATATATGTACTTATAATTATATGTACACATACATGATTAATACGCAAATATCCAACTTCTATATCTGTTAAAACTTTCCACTAAAGGAAATCAAAACTTTTATATGATTATTTTCTTTTAAATTATTTATTGGTAATTATGAGTTGCCCTGGTAGATTGTGAGAGTATTACCAGAGCCTCCAAAAAGCAGCCTTGTAGGAACTACCAGAACTGGTTTTTGTGGGTACTGCGCACTCTGGCGTTGCGTCGAGATATTCGTCTCTCTGCACCTTCTACTGCATTTACCATGGAGAGTGTTTAGAGAAGTTGTTTGGACTAATGCTGAGTCTGAATTCATCATCGGACGTAGGCAGAATGGGAAATTTTACCCATATCACCACGTCGCTCTACAACTATCTAGAACCAACTGCCCATTGAAGTATTTCCAACCAATTCGACTTAGGGTCCTTCAGAAAAAAGAGTACCAATTCCTGATGACTGGCAACACACTAGCGAGGCCTCTGGAATTCTCCATATCACTTAACATAAGATAGCCCAGAACAGTAGATACTCTGGTCTGGATCGAGCCACATATCCTTTCGGCATATAAACACATGCCTCGGATATAATAAAAGCCTTCATTTAATAGAATCGCTATGGCTCTGCGAAATTCAACAAACCTTTGCCTAAATACAGAAATCATCTTCGCACATATTTATGCAAATGTACATTAGGTACAGAGGTCATTACGGTATTTGAATGTCACTGTATACTTCGCAAAATCTTATTGCATCTGCAATTTAATACCTGCCTATCGCTTGATTGTTTTGATATTCTTAGCGTATTTATAGAATCATCTAATAGGAATTTTTAATCCGAAATTCGATTTTTTAAAGGAAGGTGCCTTTATAGAGCGGGAGAGTATTTAGACCATAAATTTGACAGCAATTGTCAATAATTTAAAACTATACATGGCTGAATGTGAGTTTTTTTTAATTAATCAAACTGAATGAATCACTTTCTTTGCAAGGTTAATTTATTTATTTTAATATTTCATACTTCGTTACATTTATATACATAATCGCTAACAAGCGATCACTTCCGGCAACCAAAAGCAAAGACAAAAGAGACAAACTAAAAAAAATATGATTCAAGTAATACATTATCAGATTTTATAAAAAATTTGTTAAGAAATCTTAATCTAAAATAATACAAAAAATATTAATAAAGCCTACAAACCAAAAAAGTAATTTCACGTTTTCATGAATTGCGATGCAATACAAAATAATAAGAAATAAAGGAATTACTAAAGTCGAAAAGAAGGCTTTTATTATTATTATTATGTAATAATAGGTATTATTAATATTTTGAGTATGATTAAAGATTAATTTTGAATTTCTTGAATGCATTTATCACATAAACAAGTGTCTGATAATAAAAATAAATTAATATAAAAATTATGGCACTGTGATCGCTAAAAACAAATTTTTTTGACAAAAGTAATAAATTATTTGTCAAATTGCACAGTTTATACCTGAGTGATTGGATCTGAAAGGGCTGATCTGTAAATATATTCAAAAAATAACCTCTCATCTTAGCAAAGTCTAACACAATCTCAATGGTTTCTCAGTAAGTACACTTTCTATGTCACAGATAAAATTAAACACGTTGTCTTGAAGCACGCTAATGTCTAGCATATTCAGGTCACGACACCAAGGTTATCTAGGCTGTGACGACAGGATTCCGCGTAGGTGCTATGTTTGAGACATGTCGCCTAATAGCTAGTGATGTATGGATCTATATCGATACACTCAAACTCAAAATAACTGTGTTCATATAGGTAACCAAGTACACTTGTGAACATCAACAGGATAGTATATTAATTCTAAATCTGCATTTACTATAGCCCCGTGAACAACCTTCAAAGGCCAGCAACGTACTCGTGAGCTCTCTAGCATTGAGTGTCCACCGTGGTAACACTTAATATCCCCCTGCCCGTTTGCCCCCTGTTCTGTAGAAAAATCGAAGCTAGCTTTTAGTGCAATTGTTCTTTGAATATATATGTTTATGTATATAAAATAGAAGTTATTAATTATGTCTCTATTGCCGTGGTTGTTATATTATGTAATTCTCAAATGTGCTATGTAAAGCAATAGTGTCAAATTATATTTAAACCATATACTTATGTGAAAAACATGACTATGATTGAAAACTATTTTTATATAACCTCCTTAACGAGAATAGAACAGTATACAATTTACCGTATCAACGCCATCTTCTGCTGCGAAGCTGGTAATATACCACCCCTCTTAAATATATATATTTCTTTGAAAAAATAAATACTGAGTTTACAACATTTATGTCTCAGTATCTATTCTAGTAAAACAAAAGATGTCTTGCGTTAGTACCACTATTAAAAGTCAGGTTTTAGATTTCATTAAGTTAAAATTGTTATCTAAAGTCGTCGTTAGTTTAATCTGTAACACGTATTTGCTCTTAATCTACAATTCCAATGTTTTATTGTGGTTGAGTTTTAACGACTTTTCAAAACCTATTAAGGTGATGTTACATTATGCAGAACAGGAATACTGTGAATCATGAATTATCGTTTTACTTATCCTTCCGGCATTTACAGACTAAATGAATCATTAATTGAATTTGAATCCCGTTTTAGGGATAGCATGGTATATCCCGCGAATATTGAGGCATATGACTGAGATATATCAGCGACTGTTGATCAAATACTTGTTTATAATGTGCGGTGGGCGGGAAGTTTAGAAAAAAACCCAAAGCCAAAGAAAGCAACGCTGATATAAGTTTTTGTTGTTTTATCCAGTACTAACACGTTATGTTTAAAGTCTTCCTCAAAGGTCGGAAACGCACCCACTAAACTAGGATTCCATGGTCTGTAATAACTGTCCTTTATGGGCGTCAAGCCTCATTTGCGTATCTTACTTATTGGTATTGATATTTCATACGGTAGAAGAATTACCTTGAATAGTGTTGGCCTAGTGGCTTAAACGTGTGACTCTCATCCCTGCGGTCTTAGATTCGATCCCCAGCTATGCACCTATGGCTTTTCTATGTGCGCATTTAATATACGCTCGAATGGTGAGGAATCCGGCTAGCTTTAGACCCGAAAAGTCGACAGCGTGTGTCAGGCACAAGAGGATGATCACCTATTTTTTTATAAGATTGATCATGGAAAAGATACAGAAATCGGAGGCCCAAACCTGAAAAGGTTGTAAGGCCACTGATTTTTTAAAGGATTACTCTAATGCCAATGATCCTAGTCCTTAAAACTTAGCCAGTTCCTGCTTCGTTATGCCTGTAAAAAAAACCTGACTGAGTTCACTCTCGAAGCAATTCCTGCACTAAACCCAACAAATTATTTTCATTTTATTAATTCATTGATATTTAACAGGTTTAACGTTCTGAGAAACTCAGGAAAACGACTGTAATAAACATTATTTAATGATACGATAGAAAGCTTTCCTAAACCGAGCCATTGTATAAATCACAATATCGATAAAGGATGCTGTAAAATGTCGATACTTTATGTGCACATCACTAGAGTGTAATAAAACCATGAGGTAATGCGAATGAACATTTATACATTAAACAATTGAACGAACGAATGTCAAATCAAAGGAATATATTACATTTACTTATATAATACATTTACAAAAAAAACTATTTACCTACTTTATCTCTAAGTAATACTTTAATATACCTACTAAAAAAATAAATTTGTTAGTTTAAAAAAAGTCATCAGCTACAGATTATTTTAATTACTGTGATTAGATCGTAGTGATTTATCTGTGCAAACCGATTAACGCAGAATTATCTTTAGGTAGTAATATAAAAATCTCGTAGACAAAAGGTTGTGTTTGCACAGTTTTATCGACGCCTGTGGATGGCGATTGCTTATTTCGGCAGTACTTCACGAAGCTCGCTTGTATGCGCGCCTGCGGATCTCTCTCCTTGCAACATGTCATAAGAAGAAAGATGGCCACCACGAATAACTGCTCATAGATAGCTACAGAAGCGATACTTGCTTTTGGAAGACCAAAGACTAAAGGGTGGTATCCTTTAGTCTTTGGTCTTCCAAAAAAAATGATCACCACAAAAAAGCTGCTTACAATACACTAGTCGAAAAGTGGAAGGAAGAAGATTAATAATTTAAGAATTACATATATGAAAGAGCTTTAAAAATACATATTAAAATAATTATAATAAATATCGCAAGTGCGTCATCATTTTCATTCCTAGATGACATGTTTCTTGCGTAAGCTTCTGCGAAGAACTGACGATTGACACCAATATTGGAGGCCGATGAGCAACGATCGATTTACCTGCACAGCACAATCGGAAATCGCTACGATAGATCGTTACGTGTGTAGCCGGGTTAAGTATCTACAAGCCCACCGTCATTCATTTATTAAGACTAGTTGGTAGCCGGCGATGATAACTACGAAGGAAAATCTTGAAATTTTTTCGTGTTCTTAAAAATTACACAAAGTTTTGTTGTTGGAAATAATTTGTTGTTTATGTATAATCGTAAGAATAATTCAATTACTAATTAAGTAATGAATAAAAATAAGAAATATTATTATTTAATACTGTTTAGTAGATTTGAATGATAATTAGAAAACTTCATACAGAATTAATTAATTTAATTCTCTTAATGATTGTATTGGACTATTTAGTAGATTTTGAAATGAATTTATTGGAGCACTAGCACGCAGTTATATATAACTTAATTACTCTAAGACGCGGCCCCTTTTCGGGATAATCCAATTTCCACCTTCTCTTTCGATCACGTCCGCCCATCGCTCCATTGGTTTGCCCTTGTTTCTTTTTCCTTTAGGTCTTTTTGTTTTTGTTAAAGTACGTAGATAAATAGCATAGAACAAATAAGCTAGTAGTAATATAAAAATAGACCCGTATTCCATACTATAATTTTCCATCTATAATCTTCCAATTAAAAAAAACGATCTTATAATTCGTACATTTACATAATTATTGCTAATATTACTTCTTTCTGTGAGACAGCCCGGAGCTAAACCTGTTGCTACTGACTACAATTGTTTATCAATGCAAAATCTAATAATAGAAAAAGTAATTTTAGTCGTCTTCATAATTCTTTTTAACACTATTCAATGTATTTCCGAACCAAATTCTTTTTGGGCGTCTTCTGCCCCCTTTCTATAAAACAACTCTATTTACAAACGTATAAACATGGTTAGTTTTATCAGTCCACATTTATGGCCGTATGTACTAAACGGACAGGACACATTATGACAAAAGAAAAACGAGGAAGATAAATGAAATGATGGGAAGATGATTTGCGAAGAGAGAAGAAGAAGAAGCTGACCCTCATTGGATGTGTAAAGTCCGATACAGAGATGAGTGGAAGTCCTTAGAAGGAGGCCTATGTCTAAGCCTTATACTTAGACTCTAAGGACAAGCTGTATAATAAAATCAACCGGCTTACCGATTATTAGTATTTATTTTTTATTTTTATGGATAACTTTTTTAGCATTTCACACCTCTATGTAATGTAACTACAGCAATAAAGGCTTTTATTATTAGTACTAAACGCTATTAAACATATACCAATGATATATTACCAATACTATTTAGAGATAAATGCATAATTACGACGACAGAACATAATACGATAACCGCTTCGATTCCCGGATGAGTCACGATCGCGACAAATATGGAAATGATTTATTTGATAACATTCAATTGTTTAAGTTCAACCAAGTTTGAACCACACGAACAAAATATTTGTAATATAGTAAAATGATGGCACGTACGCCAAACGTTAAAAATATTACACTCTTGTCGACGCCATATATGTGATAGGATCATAGACGGTGTCTCCCAGTGTTGCCAACATTAAAAATGTATTAATTATATTAGAACATAAAATACAAACTAGCAAGAAGAAAATGCTACTTGTAAAAACTAATACTAAATAGAAACTACCCTAAACATAATGAAGCGAGAGAAAAGATTAGCCGTACGGGGTAATATGCCCGAAGGTTGTTCACCAGAATTCTAAGTTCTCTTCAAGGGATAAAGTAATACTCGTGCAACCTATGGGCCCTATTGGGGATTTCAGGTATGTTTGCCGAGCTGGTTTTAATAGCATTCGGAAAATGCTTCCTTGATACATAGCATATAGGCATAGCACCAATGGTATGCAGCGGGGCCTTGAACAAGATGACACAAAGATAAAAGAAAGTGATCACAAATTTTATCATATTAGAACATAACAATTTTAAATTGGCAAGGAAAAATGAAACAAGCAAAATAGACTAAAACTAAATAGGACTCATTAAGAGCGTATTACACAAAATTACCGTAAAGTAGAATGGTAGATTGTTGTAAAATATGTAAATACTTTCATTAATGTTAGTAATTATATTGTAAAAGCGAGCCTACTCACTAGAGCATTGAAAGTTGCAGATAACTGAACCGTAGGTACGTATAGAAAACTTTGTGTGAAGACAGAAACAAAAACTGAATCGTAATTAACTCGTGAATATAATCTAATATAAACTATTTATTATTATTGTATACTAAATGTATTATGTGGTTATTTTTGAAGTTAATGTAAGGCGGTATCACTTATCATCAGATGTGGCTCTGCCCCTTTGCCTCTTATAATATAAAAACTAAAATCGGTTGTCTGTAAAGTCGGTTTACTGACGATAGTTGAACGTGACAACGTCAAAACAAAATACTGATGGAATGGTCGCATTTTTCAAAAGAAAATGTTAATTTTATTTGTTCTCGAACGCGGAGGCCGATTGTGCCTCTTTGTCGCTCGTTCCGCGCTCTCGCTTGCACGTCAAGCCTTAATTGGAACGCCTCACAGCGATGTAACGCCGCATGAGTCATGTTTTTTCGTACATGCAGCCGGCTCCATCGAATTATAAGACGTTGTCACGTCAAAAAACTCTCATCTCTATATCTCAAATGAAACCAAATCATAGGGTCCATCAATGTACGGTGTAAAAATTCACATGCCAAAGACGTGAGACCAGAAATGGTAATTACGTCTCAGCTATTTACTAGTCCCTCGTATGGCTTCCTAGAGACCCCTCAGGGTGTTTTAAAACGCCTGAGCTGTTGGAAACCCTTTAAGTATACTTAGTTTTATTACACAGGTAATGGTTACCTATTACGTTTAGAAATTAAATGATTTTAATTATATTAACTAACAGTTTTAAAATCCGCATCGGCTTATTGAAGAGAGTACCCGAAGGTTACTTTTACTAATAATCACAAGTTCCAAAGTAAACTATTTTTAAACAAAAATCTTGCCTACATAAAAAGAGAGTATCTTCCCTTTAATAGAGACTGTAAGCAGAGTTATTGGATTATGTTAATTAATATCGTTTTTATTAATGTTAAAGTCTGAAGAGACAGTTTAAAACAAAATTGTTTAACAACCTTTTTACGTTAATACTGTAACTTGATGATTTACTACGCACTTTTTATCACCTCTGTACTTATATTCCTGCAAATTCAAACCAAACAAATCAGTGATATACGGCTCCTGTATCTGACGTCATAAATTGATGCCATTTGAGTTGTACATTACGTCATAGTACAGTCGCGTGCAAAACCGTATTACCCACAATTATCCACCGTAATCCCATTTCCGACTTTCTTGGTTACAAAATGCATTCCTATAATACGTAAGTTAGTTTTGAAATCGTCGAGTTTTCTTATTAAAAATAGTCAAAGTTTATCCACCTATTTTTTACGATAACAAGTAAAATTAACTCATAAAATCAATTCATGGCATGGAGGATGGGACAGCCTTCGGTATGGGATGTCGTCTCAGCAAGACAAAAGCTGCTGCCGATTTTTTTCCCTTTGGAGAAAACTCTCCGTCCGAGAGGGCGGGCGGTGAGGTTCAAGTGCACAGGCGCTAATTATTATAGATACCGCCCGTCACCCATAGACAATTACATTGTCATGATGGCAAATGCCGGCCTTTTTGTTTGACCAATAACAGTATACGCCATTATATCTATTTACGATAATCAGGTTATTATTTCAAAGACCTGTTAGAGATTGTTACAGGTCGTGTACGTATTTTCTATTCTCAATAAAGTCTCACTAAACCAATAAAATATGTGTGAAATAAATGTTAACATTATGCCTTGACTGTACTCTCCCATCCCATTACGACGCGAGTTTTTACGACGTCATAAAGTCAGTGTTGTCTATGGCACGGTCGTTAACGTCGCCGGCTCCTAGACTATACGTATAGAGTTTCATAGACTCTATGCTTTGTTTGTCATTGTCTGTGGTTCATAGAAATAAGGATTTAGTTACTTGGCTACTGCTTGAAAATAAGTAATTATCTGTCTGTATAAAAAATGATTTCATTTCAAAACTATATTATTGTAGTTTTATTTGTTTTTTTTACTTTGTCTAAAGACTTTTTGTATTGCATTCGCGTCATCGTTTGGGCCAATTAAAAAGGCTATAAAAAATCGTTGGTCACAGCCAGTTACACAGCCTTGCTTCGAACTTATGACACAGGATTGAAACATTGACTACTCTTTGGAAAAAAATATGAAAAAGCAATTTTTGTTTTTTGTTCTTCATTCCTTATAGAATAAAATCTTTCTCTTTTTCTCATATTTGAAGATCTTTCAATAGAATGCCAATTAAAACAAACGTCAACAACATTGTAAGCACGAATTACCCCAATTGAATCTCTGTAATTGATAAATTAGCTCTTAGCCTATCTCATTAAATAATTGAGTGGCACACGAAGGGCACAATCCCGCATCTTGTGAAGTTGCGAAACTGTCAATCGTCACTTGCGCAATTCTATCGCATTGTTAGAGATTGCGTCAGCGATGACACCGGGTCAAATGCCAAATCATTTTCGTATAGTTTGAGAGCTGAATAATAGAATATGTTTCTTAATTTAAATATAAAATCCATATGCTCATCATTTTTCAATAATTAACTCGCTTGTACTTAAATCTAATTCTACAGCTTATATTGGACCTGAAAACTAATACATACAGTATTTACAATATTCCTAACCTGAAATTACTGTGTGTGTACAGTAAAAATGAGTAAAAATGAATAAATAGAAAATTGTATCAAATTGAAAAAGTTTTGTCCCTATGGCAGTAACTAACGCTGGCAGGTTTCCTAGCTGTATTGCCACACTTAAACGTTGAGTGAGGAAAGCACCAGCCTGGGGTCGCCGGTCTATATATAGCGTTTGCACTTGAACCCCTGATATTAACCCCTACTGATTATATAAGGGTCTCGGGGGACCTGGATTGGAACACCTTCAGCTGATTTTTGATCTTGGTTAAGTAAGGCCCGCTTTTTTTCCGCATTTTAGTTGTTTATGCCAACCTCGTTTCAGTCAACCTCAGCTGATGTGTTATTAGTCTACTCTACCCCAAGAGTGTTATTTTAAATCCAGGAGGAAAAGCACTCTTTGAAGCGCGTAAAAGTTTTTGAGGGTGATAACTATAACTATACTAACGAGGGTTGGAGGAGAGGGGGGAGGAGGGGCCTCCCCCCTCTTCTCCAACCATATTTCCCAATTCGGACGACTTATTTCTAAATCCTTACCACTTTTAATATTTGACAAGAATTTTAAAACTACCATAAATTTTTAATGCCTGAAATGAAAATAATTATCATATAATTGACCGGAGATCAATATTTACCTTGACACGTACTAAAGTATAATTAAAATTAATATCGAATTATGTTTAAACTGTTAAATAATACCGAAAGTGTGTCAATGATCTAAGGTCACGACGAGAATGTGAGGTCAAGAAGGTCAAATGACAATCTTTACATCGGAGCTTTTTGTTAATAACAAACAAAAGCCTTGTCTATCTTTAATTAACTTTGTTTCTTTAATACTAACCCAGACAAAAGATTTATTTTTTATCCAGTATCGTTATATCGATACACGTAACGCTTGCCATAAAATGCGTTTGTCTAAGTATAGAAATTTCTTGTAATTAAAACGAAAATGTGGTGTAAAAACTTGGCTTATATAAAAGTTAAAACATCGCATCAATAAAGTCACTTCTATAAAATTTAAAATACTCTCTCCCAATTGAATTGCATTTTGGCTTCATATCATATAAAAAAAAATTGAAATGTTATTTGTATAAGAACGCTATGTTATTTAAAATTAAATCTTCATTATAATTGATTAAAATCTCAACAAAGTAGTATTTCAGAACTCGTATACTAAAATGTAAGTAGCCAAAACCAGTTTTTATAGACTAAGAGGCAAACTCAAGGCACACTCAATACCACTCGCGAGTTTAAATAAAAACCAAAGAACCAAATTCTAATTAAATCCTAGAACGCTGTTTTGGTAATAAGTATCGCACCATTAGTTAAACTCTACCCTGTTGGCATTTAGTAACAAAGAAATTAGTCTCCGGGTCAAGTCGAGAATGCGACCTCATTTATTCTCGAGTTGACCCAACGCTCAAATCTATCAAATCCCGCGGGTAACACCGTTAATGACACTGACCGGGTGAAAGGCCGCGCTTTATCCGGCTGATTGTAATACTAGTAATTTTGTTCTTGTTGCGGATATTGGATAGGAGCGTCAACAAATTAAATTTGATTTCATTTAAAAATCTCATTAATTGACATTGTAATTAATTATCAGTTACAATGGAAAAGAGCGTACAAGCCAGTGTTTATTACGTATCTTATGGTTTAGCGATACAAACATACAATGTTTGTAATGATAATGTCGTACCCAGAAACACGCTATCATGTGCTGCACACTTAGTTTTCGTTACTTCATTACTAAATAAATAAATAAATAAGGTACATAAATCATTTAATATTTATAAGAATATTTTCGGTTGCAATTCCGTGATTCAAATCCGTTTTTGCCTTTAAAAAGAAACTACATTAGTTAATACTCAATATTAAATATTTAAACATTACATTTTTGCTATCTCTACGCAGACGGCGCGGCTGGGCGTATTCTCTGACCTAGACATCCCGTGTGTGACCTAACGCAATTTCCTTAGAGCGTTATCAATCCGCAAATAATTTAGTCAATTATCTGCACTGGATCAGTATAATGACCTCTGGCCTCTAATTAGGCCAAGCGTGTTCCGGATATTATGATTACAGACTATACAATTTACTAGACGAAAGTATCTATTATCCCTTTATTTATACTTTAAGTTACTATGAAACAGTTTGTCCTTATCGTACTCATGTCACTTTACATATAAATAAACGTGACAAACAGACTCTTGTAATTGCGTTTTTGAATATACTTTTCTCGCTCTCATGAGAATTTAGTATCAATATAATATAAAAATCTGTAACACAACGTTGCCCAATAACTTATATAACCGGCTTATATATATTTATGTTTTTGTATAAAGGAACGAAGTATAATAAATAAATAAATACTTCTTTGTTAAGATAAATAGCACATATAATGTAGATTTAATATTTCATAAACATAGCGTGCCTAATCCAAACGATTGAAATTGGTAATATATAATTAAAATAATTAAGCCTCAATTATTACTTGAAACATTCATCCATCTTTACAAAAGAGTTACACTTAAAATTTTAAACAGAAATTGTTTTTTTTCAAGGATCACTTATATATTTTTTTATTCATTCTTATATATAGTCATTCTCTGTCTATTTTGAGCATTTTTCTCCCAATTTTCTTAGTATTGTGTGTTGGTATAAATTATTTTCTTGAAATGTAAAAATTTGCTGTGTTGCGAGTGTATACGCTAAGGAAACACCACCTCTTTCCGGTGTCTACATACCTGATGTTGAATTATATTTTAATAAAATTGTATGGAAAATGCCACGAATTTGCTAAACATATAGGTTTCTCTTCCGTATAGCAATAGGATTGTTATCAATTCGCAAATTACTAAATTATCTACAATCAGAATGGAAAGTCGACCAGCCACGATGACTTCTGACCTGCAACGTAATTAGGCCAAGCGTGTGCCGGACAGATATTTATAGTATGTTATTTAACAAATATACAAGTCAAACTATATAGCGCATACAACACAGACCTAAACGCATCTCAAATCTCTACAGAAAGTATTAGGAAGAGAAGAAATAATTCTATACTACCAACTCTTTCTCTTTTTTTTATAAATTGTCTCTGCACAAAGAGAAATACGCATCATAGGCTCAAATAAACATCCCGCTATTAGTAATAGGAACGGAGCATCAATGATTAGTATTACAATTTATATTTGACTAAAGTGCCATTTGCGAAGGTTTTTTTTACTACGAAATTGGTCTCGATATTTAATACTAAGATCATACTATTACTACATATAGATACTAAGATATATTACAAAAAACTACAATATTCTTAAATATTTCTTTTGTTTGTTACAGATCAAGAATTCGGAATCAATTTCTCTGCTTGTTTGTAAAGTAAGTGTTTTTCTTTATTTGATACTTGATGCTTTTTCCCGTTTATAATTAGAGGTTATATTATAACAAATATATGTGCTTCTTTTGTATAAATATATTTATGTAAAACAATGTATTTTGGCTGTCCACAGCTATAAAATAACTAACATTCATTTAAGCATGTAGTTATTTTTATTATCATGTTTATTGAATTTTTTCGTTTCTAATTTAAAATTTATGTTCTAATGTATATAACATGTTTATTGTGTACAATTTGTGACGTCATATTTTCATCTAAATTACTGTTGTCTGTTTGTTTTCTAAATTACTAATCACTACTAGTGAACATTTTTAAGGTTTAATCAACATTTTGTGGGTTACTCTGCTTTATAATTGTAAAGTATTATAAAATAAGGCTAAAAGGAAAGCCCTGACTGGTTAGATGAAAACCGGAAATGATGCATCGATCATAACGTTACTTGATTTAATTAAAACATATTCACCGTTACATTATTAAATTATTAAGGCATCCGATGGCGCACGGTTCGTGGGAAATTCCGTGTATAAAGAAAATTTTTATTTCCATTTCGGTTTTTAATTATTCGTATATAATTCGCCGTATAATATAGATCTTAAAAGAAAGATTGGATTTTATTGTAAAGCTGGTAGTATAGGGCAACAACGCACATGCAATCCTCCAGCTTTTCAGGTTCTGTATACAGAACAAAAGTTAGTGCGACCTATGACTTTAGACAAAATCTTTTTATATTTTTGACGTTTTGAAGTCAGACTTAGCTCGTTTCTGAAATTAACCCTTAGACATGTCATATAGTACATTTGAGTTTGTGCAATATATTAAAACATTCCTTGTATATTTTCTCAGCCGTTTCGATACTCCTGTATCCTTTTTTTAGAGAAAGAACTTTTTTAAAGAAAACACTTTTTTAGTGGTTTCTTTAAATGTGTAAATGCTATGTTAATAAAAGACAAGAACTTTTTACCCAATTGCTCTTTGATTTGCACTTTAAATGAATGTAAACAAAATTATACGTAAATATAAGAGACTAAACACTACCTATCCTGATATGGCATATTTGGTAGGAAGCTGATCAATTTAAAAAAATAGTTAAGTGCCTATAAGAAACCCAATCCGCAAAAAAATACTAGTAAAATCTAAATTATTTGGAATTATTATTATTGTTATATTTTTATTTTTTGAAACATTTTTGGTATCCATAATTATTGTCAATTAAGAAATGTTAGCTTGTAAAACATATTGTAGCTTGTAAATTATATATGATGCTGTTTTATTGGGTACATATAACACCACTTTGAAGTTTATAGACAAGTTAAACGTAAATTTCCAGATTATGGCTGAAAAATCCTCATTCCTGCTTAAGCGTAATTCATATGATAAACTTCACAACGGTTATTAATAAATGATGGTACTTTAAAACGTCCAACTTATCCAGTACTTTGAGAGTAATGATGATTGAACTTAGGGCTATTAAAATAGCGATTACTTAACTGACAGCTGCAGTTAACTTAAATGCCAAATGGTAAGGTATAAATTTTAACCCATTGGTAATCATAGTCAAAACTTTGTAGAAGATTTTTCTTGTCTCATTTTTTTATTTTATAATATAGTTTTAAGTAATTTTAACCAAATCGCAAAAGCTAGGTTTGTCTTAAAATGGGTGTTAATTTTAATTCATATGTGGATGAAAAATGAATTTTCTAAAACTATGTATACAAATTCATACTTTTAGAAAATTCATTTTGGAAACCCTTTTAAGTAAAAAAATACTTGTGTCAGAGTTTACAGCTCTTCTATAAACAAACTTAATTCTTAAATACTTAAAATAATTACATAATTTAACCTATTTTATTTTTCTTTTTTGAACCGTTATCATCATGCCTGAGTGCATGAGTAAGTAAGTGGGTGTACATGTGTGAGAGAGTGAGTGAAAGAGTAAAGTGTATTTACATCGTGGGTCTCAAAAGCAGCTCTAACACTGCATAGGGCATGTTCATAAGCCAGGCCTTTATTAGGGTTTTTAGGTTGTAGGCGGTGAGCGGGTAGATATAAAGCAGCCTATTTAATTAATTATAGATATAGTCTGCTTGCATATTGCGTGTAGCGAAGTCGGTCCTTACGGTCTGACCGACGACCACATCCCTATTTCTTTTTAAGTCCAGCCTACTATCAAACGGGAGCGCTCTGTGTGTTTTTAAAATTAGATTGAGGACATACAGCTTTCTAAGAAAACGTTAGTTCTTAACTAGTTTCAAATAAAATGTAATTTATTAATGCTGTACGAGCCAATACTCTACCTTTTGCTCACTCAGACTCTTAGTTTTATAAGCCAGACGTACGCGATCATCAACTGTTACTTTGCATTTACTGGTTTCATAGCAATTAACATTTAATTATTTCGCTTATATATTCTATTGTTATACACGAGTGGCTAAAACAGAGTAAAAATAAAATCCACTATTATGTATAGCACCCCGATGAGTAAGGAACCGTACAAATCCTGTTTTAGCTTGTATTTGGTTTTTTTGTTTCAAATTGACATAAAGTTTTATTGTTTTGCACACCTACATAGTCTGACAGGCACTCAGACGGATCTGTGTGGCAACGAAAGAGAATGATCTTCCTTTTTCTAAAAAGTGACTCTATTTTGTGAAAAGCTTATGTCGATTCCGAAAACTCAATTGATAATAATGTGCAAGTTGACGCCCGCTGGCTGTCTATTTATCTTCTTCACATATTTGACCATTCATAGACCTATGGTTAATAAGGGTCCCGCTAGTTTCATGGCCGTAATGTAACAAACTAACACGCTACCGCTACGCATTTATAACGACCCGTTAAACTCACTTCAATTAATACGATTACAGCGTCTCAATCTACTTTGATGCTCCAATCATCTCTTATATTACTGAATGAGATTTCCTTATAGATACTAAAATTATAACTGTATTTATAAACAGTTTTGACAAGACGAAAATTACAATGATTTTAGTTATTGTCATTGTTATTTTTTTTAAATAATAGGGGAGTTAACGGGACGCCCATAAGGTGCAGTCATCGCAGCCCATGGACATCCTTTTTTAGTGGGTGCGTTGTCGGTCTTTATTTATTTATTTTATGTATACTATGTAGTTACATTGTCACGCATATACCCAGAACGCACCATAAGCGTTAATACAAATAATACAACGAATGTTTAGTTTTGTATAATTTTTATCATGTAAGGGTTTTAAGCTGTATTATTTAATCATATATATTTAATTGCTTTAAAGTTTTTTTATAAATGATAAGTTATTAGTAGAACTTCGAGAAAATTTACGTCTTGTAACTGTCATTCGAGTTCAAACTGTGATTCCTGTTTGCGTGTATATCCAGATACTGCATCAAGACGCTAATGTCTAGTTTATTTAAATTAAGTGATTAGAGACATTTAAATATAACGGTTGACGAAGAATTTTTAAAACTTGATACAGGAACAAGCAAATTTATTAGATGCCTGTTGTAGCTTAGCTCGTGAAATATATTCTGGACAGGCCACACTGAAATAATGTATGTTAATAGTGGAGAAACTAAAAAAATCAATCATTGTGCAAATCTTTCTCTTCACCTGCTGTGTTGTCCTTTTATAAAATGTTTTATTTCAGTTGTTATTGTTTACGTAGTGGTTTGAATTATAAAAAAACATTCAGTTTAAAGGTTGTTGGAACCAGTTTTCACCTTTTGCATCGCTAAGCGCGACGTATTTGTATGTTCCTTCGATATATTTCTCTGAATATCCGTAGCGCTGATGTCGCAACCTTGAAGAGATCCCTGGGAGATATCAAAGTTCCGCATTGGTGGACACGCACCTATTGTGATGGGCTGTCCGTCCATGTCCATGGGCTGTTCTAACTACTCTTTTTGCAGGCCTATAAAAAATTACAAAGTACATACGCAGAGTGCATTCTTGACATGCAAAATTTATTTACAAACAAAGTTCTTTATGATCTATTTAGATAAATTTCATATAACCAACAAATTATATTTTTTATAATAATCTGTGGCGCTACAATCTTTTTTAGGTCTTGGCCTCAGATTTGTGAATCTGTTTCATGATCATTTTTTAATCTAATGGGCAAGTAGGTGATCAGCCTCCAGTGCCTGACGTCGTCGACTTTTTGGGTCTAAAACATGTCGGTTTCACAATGTTTTCCTTCACCGTTCGAGCAAATGTTAAATGCGCACATAGAAAGAAAGTCCGTTGGTGCACAGCCGGGGATCGACCCTACGATAGGTATGAGAGTCGCACGCTGAAGCCACTAGACCAACACTGCTCACCTCAAATTATATTTTTAATAGTATTAAAAAAACAATATTCATCTACTTCCTTACCGTGAGGTACTAGAGAAAGGGCAAGTTAAGCCTTAACCGAAGTAGAGATCTCATTCCCCTTTGGGAACAAGGCGTGGTAATACAAAAAAAAATGCTTCCATATAATAAATAACCCTAAACGACTTATTTTGACACCAATTAATATTCACGACCATTAATGGCAATTCGTCAATAAGCCCATAAATAAATAACGGTGTATATCATTAACATGCAGTTTCGTCTCAATCAGTGAATTGGGTCCCTGCAGGACGTTCACCTAGAGCAAAAAAGGTTTACACTCGCTGGTAATATTTGTGGCGAATTTATATTTCTTTAATGACTACCGATGTTTACATATCATATTGACATATCGTGAGATATTTACATATTTAGCGCTTGTGTTAATCATCGGACGACGAGGCAATAAGAATTCAACTCAACGTCCGTCAGGCAGTTTTGGTCTCACACCACCACCGTGTGGTATCAGCTGGCCACTGAAGTATTTCCGAACCAATACGATTTAAGGTTCTTCAAGAAAATTGCGTCGAAATTTTAAATGGCCACTTAAAAATAAGTCAGCCTCCTCCTTTTGTTTTATGAAAAATACATTATAGATTTATTCCGCGAAAATCTAATTGTGAAAGGTTATCTATTACGACTTTAATTATTATCAGTGTAATTTCGAATAAATATGTCATATATAACGTTAGTTAGCGATCATATTTAATTCGGTTTTAACTATAACATTTAACAGAAAAGTAGATATATTATGCAATCTACATTCAACAAAGCCCTAAATTTACGGACAATGTATGTCCTAAAACACTGCGCTCGTAGTGTACCAGGCAACCCCGTACACATCAAGTTCGTAACTTGTAACGGCACCAAAGACACGAGTACAAATTACGTATATAGTTTAACCTTTTTTATATTAGTCCCAGCAAAATCCTTATAGGGGAATGCTAATATGCAATACGAATAAATTAACTAAATGAAAATATTATTACTTGATTAAGGATCGGAAATCGAAAAATGTTTCTATGGAATTTCCCAAACATTCCAATGCTCTAAGCTGTCTTAGAAAATTCTACCCCCGAATCTGTTCCTCGACTTGAAAAAAACTAACGCTGACGGTAAGCTTGACTCGCTTAACTCCGATGTCGGTCATCCGTGCTATCAGACACACTGCCCAGACACTGGTGCACTACACAGTGACCGAATTTAAGTTTATGTCTACAAAAGTTCCTTCAAAACTGGTTTGGTTGCAATCCCTATCATCAAAAGTTAAAAACCGAAATACAGGTCATACCATATCTAGTTTTCCGATTGTAATCTTGCGCATCGGGTGCGTACGCGCATAGAATGTTAAGTAATGTGACAAGTTTATAACGGACGCAACGGTATACCTTCCTGTATGGAAATAAGCGTAAAACGACTGATACCATTGAAATCGTCAACCGTAGAAATTAATATGTCCATATGATTTAAAAGTTGCTGCAATCGATTTATACCGATAATATTATTGTTTTCTTAATACGAAAGGAGACGACAATATAAGCTAATGTAATACCTAACATCAGTCTAATTAATGTTTCAACCAGTGTTCCGTTGTCTCTTTCTTTCCAATAGTGTTTACGATGTGATAGACACAGTCAAACAGCGTTTTAAATAATAATAATTTCACAGCAAAGTTTTTTATAATAGTTTCATGCTTTTTCTTCATACATCATGCTTTAATTTTGTCATATGATGAAGCTCTCAATATATTATTAGCTACTTTTTCCCACCAATATCCAGATACTGGCGTAAATACAAAGAGCGGTTAATCTGTCGCCCGAACTTGCTGGCTAACTTACCATCATATGTGAGACAACTAAAACGTCACCATATTCTTGTGCTAGAACACCGACAGTAGATGCAAGCCGTAGATGAGTAAATATGTAATTGTAAATTGCAAAGAACAAAAAACTTTGTCCCCAGAAACTTTTTGATATTTGAAGAAAGCTTTTAATTACATTAATATTTACTATCAATAATAATATGTAGTCAGAACACCGTTGCCAAAACTAATATATAATAAAAAATAGAAGGTTAGTTAGGTAAAACTGTTGGTGACTGGAAAAATCACTGTTTTTCGCACGTATTGTCATTTACCGGTAAGTAACCCAAAAAGTACAACCATTGTCAATTAGGTACGGTTTTCACTAATTACCTAGTTTAATTGACATATTGAATACTCGTGTTTTCACCGGATGTTGGTTAGGTCAGTTTTTTGTGTCACGACAAGGTGCTTATTGTAACATCTTAATATATATATTTCTTGTGTGCGTGTGTATGTGTGTGCTCCTCCTAAACGACTGGACCGATTTAGACGAAATTTTTTGTGTGTGTTCAAGGGGATCTGGGAATGGTTTAGATTCACAATTTTGTCCGCTGGGCAATGTTTTTCTAATTAATTTTCAATTTATTAGTTGTTGTTGATTTTGGAATGTTTTACATTGGATCCGACAGACGGCGCTACCATCGCAGTGTCAAATTTTAAATAATATTCGAATTTTAATTTTAGTCTGTCCCGAAATTTAAAAAAGATTTGTTATCATTGTGTTATATCGTGTGTGACCATGTGCTGGATCGTTAGATATTGTCATAACATTTGAATAATAATTTTCATCAAAATGGCTTATTAAAAATTGAAATTTTGAAATTAAAGACGTGTAGACAGGACAACGTCTGTCGGATCCGCTAGTATACCATAAATATTAACTACCATATGTTAGATACGTATGAGCAGTGTTAGCCTACTATTTTTTTTTTAAACAGGGGGCAAACCGGCAGATAATAATTGAATATCATAAAACTAAATTTATACTAGATTTATAAAGACTAGATTTTTTTTATCTAGTGGTTGTAAACAGGTATAAATAACAGATGTAAACTAGTCTACTTACTTACTAGCTTTAGAGTGTGATATATTGACATATATGTATACTCAAACAGATGAAATTTAGCTAAGTTACTTGTCATATTTGTGTTTTCCTATAAAATAGCATTTAAATGGATGTGGAACGATTAATTCTGTGTAATTTATCATATTCTGACTTATAAGTCAGAATATGATAAATGCAATTTCATTACTTTACAGGATAAGCAATTAAATTATTAACTAATCTTGAAGGCACTATTAAAATATCAATAAGTCATACTGAGCAAATATGTACTTATCATTGTCTAATCTATGACCACAGTATTTTCCAATACAATTGAAGAATACAAAAAAATACAGTCGAAAATCTTCAATTATAAAGATACTAAAACATGCAGAAATCCAATTAAAGAATTGTGCTCGCGATAATTGGACAACGATTTCGTGCTGAGTTCTTTCAGCAAAACAATAAATAAGGTGATCATTTGCTTTTTTACTGATTTAAAAAAATGGTGCTGATTTCACGTGCTTCAAGATTCATTATTGTTATATTTAAAAAGACATGTATGTAGACTGAAGGATTATGGGTCGTTTATCAAAGAAACGATAGTAATTAGCACAAATATAACTTTTATTTGGTAAGAAGATGAATGACAGCAAGAACACTTAGTTACAACCAATCTTCATATAAAGTGTTGCCACCTAGTTAAATTTTCAAAAACTATTTTACTTAAATTGCTCAATACTCCCACTAAAATTTAAACTAGGTACAAATATAAAAAAAAAATAAACTCCTACTGAAATTAGAGTTGTGAAAAGAAAAACAAAATGTGATCTCTTAAATAGATAAAAGCTTGAGTTGGTAACGCTTTAGTTAACATATCTGCTAATTGACTGTTACTAGGAATATAATTTAGTTTAATTACACCCAACTCAACCTTTTCCCTTATAAAATTAAATTTCACATCTATGTGTTTGGTTTTCTTATGATAAACAGGATTGCTAATTAACTTAATTGCACTCTGATTATCAACATACAATGGAACACTTGTAATATTTTCACCTAAATCTAATAATAATTGCTGTAACCATAATATCTCTTTTGCAGCTTCACAAGCAGCTACAAATTCTGCTTCAGTTGTGGAGAGAGCAGTAGTCTTCTGTTTCTGGCTACACCATGTTATAGGTCCCCCATTCATATTAAAAATATAACCTGTAGTAGACTTACGCGTATCTACATCACCTGCAAAATCTGAATCCGAATAGCCAGTGAGATCACTACTTTCTCCATAACATATACATAAATCTTTAGTATTTATTAGGTATCTAATAACACGTTTAATGGCATTTACATGTTGTTGACTTGGATCGTTTACATATCTACTCAAAACATTTACAGCAAAAGAAATGTCAGGCCTTGAAACAGAGCTCAAAAATAACAAGGACCCTATAGCTTCTCTGTATGGAAAATTAATAATATTTTCATCCATTTTCTTTGAAATAACAACATTTACATCTGCAGGGGTATTGGCAGGATTTGAATCACTCATACAAAACTTCTCTATTAATTTTTCAATGTAATCTCTTTGATAAATACAGATACAATTATTTACTCTCTCTATTTCCATTCCCACAAAATATTTCAATTTTAATTCTTTTATTTTAAATGTTTGTTTCAAATATTCTATAACTCTTTTAATCATTGAGGAACTGGAAGAGACTACAAGTGCATCATCAACATAAATTATTATGAATACTTTCACCCCATTGAAAATACCTACATAAACACAACTGTCAGCCTGAGATTGCACAAAACCATATTTTATTAAAAACTCAGTGAATCTTCTATTCCAACAACGAGACGCCTGTTTAAGTCCATACAGTGATTTATTAAGATTTAGGATACAATCATTTTTAAATGAAATTCCTTCTGGTACTTCTATAAAAATATTCTCTTCCAAATACCCGTTCAAAAAAGCAGTCTTTACATCAAACTGTTGAATTTCTAAATTATATTTAGCTGCAATAGAAAGGATAATTCTTATAGAGTCATATCTCGTTGTTGGAGAGAATATTTCTTGATAGTCAATATCTTTTATTTGATTAAATCCGCGTGCACATAAACGAGCTTTAAACCGTTTTACCTGATCATTTTCATCCTTTTTTATAGCAAAAACCCACTTTGTAGTAAGCGTACGTTGACCAGACCTCTCTACTGGAGTCCAAGTATTATTCTCTTCATGTGCAAGCAATTCTTCATCAATAGCTTTCAACCAGTCATTTCTTTGTGGACTTTTCATTGCTTCAGCATACGTTTGTGGCAGTGACAGTTCAATTAGGTTTGCTTCAAAACGTCTATTAATCCTTGGTCTCAAATTTATGTTGCTTTGAATTAAATCATCATCTAATTCTTGAGAAGGTTCATATGTAGGGTCATTACTATTACAACTCAACATGGTATCTTCATTCTCTGATGATGAAGTTTCCACAAGAGTATCCTCTACATTTGTTTCTTGCATTTGATTTTGTTGTCCTAATGTCTTCACTTCATCGTCAATGTATATTTGTGTAATATTCTTCCTTATCTCTGGAACATTATGTTCTTCAAAAATTACATTTCTTGATATTTTAACCTTTTTGGTTTCTGGATTGAACATCCTGTAATTGTTATTATCATACCCAATTAGTATCATTTTCTCACTCTTTTTGTCAAGTTTAGTTCTTAGCTGATTAGGAATATGGACATATCCAATACTTCCAAACACCTTCACATGGCCTATATGAGGTTTGATGCCGTTCCATAATTCAAATGGTGTTTTCTTAGGTGTTTGGCTGGAGGAAGTCCGGTTTAATAAATATACTGCACAATTCACAGCCTCAGCCCATAATTCCAGTGACACATCCCTCGCGTACAACATTGAACGTGCACTCTCCACAATGGTACGGTTCTCTCTTTCAGCACGCCCATTTTGTTCTGGTGTATATGGCGCAGTACACTCATGAATTATACCTTCTTTGCTGAGATAGTCATTGAAGATTTTATTTACATACTCTCTTCCATTATCAGTATGCAATATTCTGACACTATGCATGTACTTATTTTTGATCATAGCATTGTATTTCATGAATATGTCCATCACATCACTTTTATGTTTGACAAAATATACATGCCTGTAACTTGTAGCAGCATCCTTAAATAATATAAAGTATCTCATACCTTGGATAGATGTATGACTCATAGGTCCACAGACATCACTATATACAAGGTCACCTGGCTGTAGTTCTCCTCGTATAGATTTGTGAAATGGAAATCTGCACTGCTTTCCATATGCACATGCTTCACAAACAAAATCAGTTTTATCACTGTTATTCAGTTTCAAGCCTTCTACCACATTATCAGCACTCATACTCTTGATTTGTTTTAGGTTAACATGTCCCAGTCTTTCATGCCACATTTTAATGTTATTTTGATCACTTTGAACTAAGTTACATGTATCTGAGACCACAGCTTTAATTTTCAATTCGTATAAATTATTTTCTGTTATTGTTGCACACATTACCAAGTCATTTCCTTTGTAAATGAATGCACCAGAGTCTTTCTTGATAATGATATATGATTTACGCATTATCACACCTTCTGAGAACAGATTTCGTCGCAAATTCGGAACATACAATACATCATGTAGTTCACTGTTCTCCCACTGTCCATTGACACATCTCTTTATTAACACCTTGCCAATGCCAGCCACTTCCACTGATTGTTTGTTTCCTAATGTCAATGATTTCTGGTTACATTCCAATAGTTCTACAAAGAACTCCTTTCTATAGGTTATATGTGCAGAGGCACCACTGTCTAAAATCCACACATTGTCTTCAGCTTCATGGAATTTGGTTTCTACATTAAACGCTAACAAGTCTGCACCTTCCTGTTGAGGTTTTCTATACTTGGATTTCTTTGGAGCACGACATTCTCGAGAAAAATGTCCTCGTTTCCCACAATTATAACATTCAAATCTGTGTTTACTGTTTTTATTTTGATTTGAATTACTAGCATTTCTATTCAGCTCACTTTGTTTTGGGCTATTTTTCCATCCTTTCTTAGCCACAAGAAGAGCGGTTTCTTGTTCTTCTTCACACTGTAAACTAGCTTCTTCATCTAACAAACGAGCAGTGAGATTGACAAGAGTCTGTTGCTCTGGATCCAAAGACATCCATGCTTGACGGAGTGATCTATACTTATGAGGCAGTGTTCCAAGTATTTTTGTTATCACAGCCATTTCACTAATACTTTCGCCACTTTCTTTTAACTGCTTGGCCAATGATTCCACTTTAGAAATGTGTTGAGCTACACTGTCATTTGTAGACATTTTATACTGATAAAACTTTTCATGGATCAACATTTTACATAATTCACTCTTCTGTTCGTATATTGATTCAAGTTTTGTCATTATTTCCTTAGCAGTTTCACAATTTTCTATTAAAGTTATTTGTTTGAAGTCCATCGAAGATGTTATAATAAACATGGCCATGCCATCATTCTTTGTCCATTCAACATTATTTCCAGCCGGTTTAGGCACTGAAATATCAATCCCTTTTGCTTTTAGGGCACACTTTATCTGGAATTTCCATTGCCTAAAGTTATTTCCATCAAATTTTTCTAAGTTTATTGACCGCATTGAATCCATTTTGAGGTTATTTTGTCAATTTCTTCACAATACGATTGTAACTTTTTCTTTGCTATTTTTCTTAAAACTTTCAATTGCAGAATCTACTGGGCCCATAACCTGAAGGATTATGGGTCGTTTATCAAAGAAACGATAGTAATTAGCACAAATATAACTTTTATTTGGTAAGAAGATGAATGACAGCAAGAACACTTAGTTACAACCAATCTTCATATAAAGTGTTGCCACCTAGTTAAATTTTCAAAAACTATTTTACTTAAATTGCTCAATATAGACAAATATAAAGACCAATAATTGATGTATTTAAAAAATATATAGGAAGAGTATATATTAAAATTTAATTGTGTATAACAACTGGGTTTTATTCGTTTTTTTTTATATTATTAAGTTTTAGGTAAGTATTATAAGTTTACATGTTTAAGAAATGTGGTGCTTTCATTAGGCACGGAAGCTTAAAAGCTACAAATAGCAATACAACCTTCGAGGAGATTGATTCTGTTTTGTTTTACCATAGTTTATTGACGACAATCATAAAATGTTTTAATATATGGCCTAAAACATTTTCCATAATTGTGATCCGTCAGTACTGTACCTAACAAGGTTCGTCGGCTATCAAATAACAAGAGCATGGGAAACCGCGCAGCGTCAGATGTTTAGATTCGGGCCATAAATATAGCGATTGATACCGCGATTTCTATAATACATTTTATTAGCCATTAGATTATATGTTAATGTAAAGTTAAGACTTAATAAACAATATATTTCATGTAACAATACATTTTGTTAACAATATATGTAGTAGTTTGTATAAACGTTTTTCAACAAACGAAGAAAATCAAGATAAGTAAAGTTATGAATAGTCAATCCTGAAGTAAATTAAACAAAATTTGTTATTACATAACAGTAATTTTAATCCAATTTACGATTAACAAACAATAATGTAACAAAAAAAATTTAGTAACCGTTCAAGTGACATGACAAATCTTGCTTTTTCCACAAGCTAAGAAACTCTCAATTATTATATTACCAATAACAAAGGACATTTTGACACATGACAGATGTATATAGAGATGATATATAAAGCCTAATAGAAAGTAAGATTCAGAAGCGCGAACTATGGACTACGATATATCCAATTCTAAAACATTTTTAACGTATGACATACTTAGCGCTAAGTCTTGTTAACGAATTCTCTATTTTGTCTCAAAGTGTGTGGTGTTTTATTAACATTAATATTTGTTCTATCTCTCTCTTTCATCGGCAGCGACGTGGTCAGAAACGAAGCATCTGGAGCGGACAAAATGTTTCCACCAGTTTCTGTCCGGCGCCTCTCTTGTGACAGTGTATTTTAAAAACAATAAGTGTTTAATTTGGTGGCGAACGGCCACGTGATCTGTGCTACAAAACACGATCAGATTCTCTTCTAGTCATCTATACTAATTTCTAAAATCGCTACCGCCTATAACACCGCGAATTTAATAGACCATCACCACGCGCCTTATTTGTCTAGCAGAGATCTAGTACAGTTATCCACAACATTATACCCCGAGGTACAATAAAAATAATCGTGCAATCGAGTCGTGATCGAGTCGAAATTTATATTTTTTATCGATTCTTACATTGTGATAACTCACTCGGTCGGATTGGCAGATGAGATAAACTAGAACAAATTGATGACTTGCATTCGATGCAGTTTTAATAGACAATGTCTCGGTGTTAAGTGATTTCGTGTTTTATTTAGTTTCGCCACGTACTTGTCATTCGTTCAGCTTATTTTGAGTATGAATAACAAAATTCAATACATATTTTATACTCATATTGTAATATTTTAACATATAAAGAAGTCAAATTACATTACTGTTAAATATAATTATTAAATTCCGAACCACTTCGACTTAGGGTCCTTTAAGAAAAGACCGTACCAATTCTTAAAAGGCTGGCGATGGACTTGCGAGCTCTGTTAGCTTCCAAAGAATGAGGTAATGAGAATTATAATTTACATTACTTCTTCTGGATCGTGCTTAAGTCTTAAACTGGGATATTTGACATTTCAAACGCAAAATTACTTCGTTCATATAGATAACTAAGTACTCTTATGAATGTCAACAGCTTAAAAGTTAAATTGATTCTAAATTTACTTTTACTACCAGTTTGCTAGAAGAACTAGCAAGAAGCTTTTTGTCTCTCTTTTCATTCTTAATTTATTCTATTCTTTAATTGAGTAGCAATATAATAAAATGAGCCGAATTAGGTATTACGTATTTAGTCATTTGTTATTGATCTCTTTTCGTAAATATTTGAACCTTATTCCATCTTTGGCATACAAGTATATATAAAAAGGTTAATCATATATTGGTTTAATTACTTTCTGTTGTAGACAATTTGTGTTAGGCTTACGAAATAATTTAAAAGAACAAAATTACGCGTTCACATAACATCGTAACTGCAAAGTTCATAGTTGAGTGTTATGAACCGTAACGCACATAATTAAACTGTTATATAACTATGAAGGTCAATGTACAGAAACAATGGCAGTATAACGCCGAATAACACCACGTTACGCGCTATAGCGTTGGGTAAGTGGCACACTGGGTAATAGACAATTGTATTTTACTTATTCAAAAATGTTTTTATTTTGTATTATATACTGAATTGTCATTTTTAAAGGTATGCTTTGATGCTGACGTACATCGTAATTTTTGGGATTAAGAAAAGCTAGTCCCCTCGTTGTTTCTGCTACTGAGTACTCATAAATAATAATAAAAAAAATGGTTGAAAAATACATTTGGTACGGATCGCAGCAGTCTCTGCTACCGTTACGCCAAGCTACTGGGCTGTAACTTGCGCGGGAAAATGGTTTTTTTCTCAGTCACTCGGCTGGGAACTGCTGAATGTCAGAATCCCAATACGCTCCGACTCATCCCGGGGGAATAATGCACTTTGATGAAACAGGCGATATCTTTTTAGCTTCACGATTAGCTGTTAGCTAAAAGCCACATACAGTTACTACACCAATATATTCTGTGGCTTATATATGAGCAGTGTTGGCCTCGTCACTTATCCCTGGAGTCAAAGGTTTGATCCCCGGCTGTGCGCTAATGGAGTTCGATCGCTCGTACTGTGAAAGCGAACATTGAAGGGAAACCTGAAAGTAAACGGCGTTGACGACGGAACTTTCTTGCATATTAGAATTTATACAGAAATCTGAGGCCCAGACCTAAAAGATTGTAGCACCATTGGTAAAACTATGACTATAATATATTGTCAGTGCGTCTATTAAAACGAGAGAAATATGTTTACTGGCAGGCATTTTCAGAATTACTTTCTCCCACTGTGCCTCACACCTATCACCAAAGCTGTGCACAAACCATAGTTTTAAGAAGTGAATCATTTAACAGTACTTCTATCCCGTGATAAAAACCACGTTTGCGGTCACCAAATAGGTTTTATCGGTCGAGAAATAGTTATGTGCTGTAATTCTGAACTAACTGTTATGAAATTGTTTCGTAAGATAACGGTGCTTGTGGTTGAGGTGATATCAGAAAAATCAGACAATTGGGGCACATCTCTTTGTACTACGTAAATAAAATATCCAAAGTTAAAGAAATTTGGGTTTGTGACTTATTAAATGCCGCCAAGTAAGGTTATCTTATGTATAAAATTATCGTGTTTGTAATAAAACGAAAGTGCTTGACCGCTCTTCGTGAAATTGTGTGCATATCTGCTAGGTCTACAAATCGGACAACATCTATTTTTCATCCCCCTAAATTTATAATTAATTTTTTTGACAAAAGTTTTTGTTTTTGTTTTTATTTTATATACATCATACAATTATGACTTGATCTATAGAGAAAAATTCACTGAAAAATCTAATAGGTTTTCATTCCGGAAATCTGAACAGTCTCTGGAATAGCGTATATTACAAGCTATCTAAAATACATTACAATTATTGTAATAAAAGATATTACTAAAAATTCAAAAGTAACAATAAAAATATTACACGCATATAATGTTTCCTTCCGCGGAGATTTCTCAAGTTATATTTCTGTATAACTTGAGAAATCATGTAAAATGAAAAATGTAAAATTAATAATGATTTGTTAAGTCCTTTGCAATTGTTTTGACATAAAATTATACTAATTATCTTTATTAAATTCGTGGTCCTACTTTATGAATTGTTAAAAAAATGTTTTACGATAATACTCATACAACGCGATTCCCTATAACGCGTTCTGGTCTACCGCCTCATAGTAGGTATAACTGTACAATATTATGATTAATAGTGACCATGACTTTATTTAGATCGTCTAGTGCACTTTAGAAGTCACTTCACTGAGAACAACAAAAGAGCGTGGCCTATCTTGAGAGTGATCTTAAGCCTTTTTGGTCAAGTTGACCTCAAAAAGATAGGTGCGCTTTTATACACTATCATTAATATTTATTCTGAATATATTGTATTTTTTTAAACATCTGTCTTTAATTATATGGGTTAGATAATTAAGCGACTTCTTTTTCTTTCGGGTAGGATTTTTTATTATTATCACATATACTAATAAGTTTTTATCTCAATTTCAGATGTGACTTAACGATGGCAGCCACTGACGGGCAAGTCGTGGTCGCAGCGTCGCGCTGGTCTGATGAAGGCCATTACCTCCGAGAGTTTGCAGTCAAAAACCGACTCCCCAACGTTGCAAAGATCATCAAGGGACAGTATGGAGGCCTCGGTGTACCTACATTACCTAGTCCAGGCTTACAGAGTACAGCTCTTATCATATCAGCTGGAAAAAGAAGAAAAATAATCGCCCAAGCTATTAAACTAAAAGATGGACGTCGTATGGTCAGTGTTGGGCCTAGAATCGCCATTCCAGATTCTTACAAGGGTTATTTTGAACTGCTGAGTGAAGAAGGACGGGCTGTGAGATGTATAGAGTCAGTAGCGGAGCTAGCTAGACGTAAATTGGATGATGGGTGCTTAGTAAGAGAAACGATAAGGGTCATATGTGCTAAAATAGATTTAGATGGTAATATAACCGCTGATGGTGCAAGAAATCTACCTTTCGGTGAAGTTTTAATGCCCAAAGGTGACACGTTTTTAGGTAAGAACAAATATTTAAAGTGCACAGATTCTAAAGGCGATATAGTATTGTTAAGTTTGGATCAGCGGGGTAAATTCTCTGCTATCGCTAAAGAAGACAACATCAGTGGTGTGCATACGGCAAAGACTCTGCTAACTAAACGACTGCCAATAACCGTTAGATTGGTTCATGGCACTCCCCCTAGAGGCTTGAAAAGTGCCAGTCATTTTGTACCAGAGATAAGACTCCTATCCATTTTCGAAGAAGACCACGTATTTGCTTTACCTTTACAGAAAGAAGGAAATTCGCTTATTGCCTTACCTCTAGCAGCACCGCTAAAAATGCTCAGGTGCAAAAATGAAGAACAGATTAAGAACTTCATGGAGTTTTCTAGATTGGTGGAAAAGTGCAATAGATTACTGGTAGATGTAGTGGATAGGATTCATGTATTAGATGGAAAACTTGGGGATCCAAAGAGGCTTCTAAGTGCACCTCTTCATGCTCCACCGTTGATAAAAACTGGATACTTTTTAAGACGAAGTGCATCATCAGATTCAGCCAATCACCACAAGCATATGAATAAACATAATCATATCTATAGCAGTCATAGAGATGAAAATAGCATCCCAGATGAATATGATGAAATTGACCAAATTTATGACTATGTCCGAGGCTTTGCACCTTTGCCGAAGAATCTAAAAGCTTCTTACACCAATGAAGTATCTCGACATGAATCTGCACCATCATCACCAGCACCTACACCAATTCACATGCCCTTAATAACAGAAATAAAGCCCGAACCACCTCCCATTGAAACGATACCAACAAAGAAACCATTAAACCAAAAAGCCGAGAAGAGATCACGTAAAACTGCCATTAATCCCCCAGTTAAGGAAAAAGTGTTGACACCAGCTCCGAATTTACCTAAACTTTACATAAAGAACAATGTAAGTAACAAGAACAGATTATTCAGTCAAAAGAGTAACTCTCCTACTAAGGAGGCACCTAGTCCTGTTACTAGTCCGATACGACCATTATCTAAAGGCGATTCACCAATTTTCAATATACGATATAAAAGCTTGTCGAACATACACCAGGCTATGGAAATGGATGGCACACTGGACTCCAGTCATTCTGGTGGACGGACGTCTGGCGATTCCGGTAATGGCCCAAAATTACCAGAGAAAAGGTCCAGAAAGTTGAGCAGACCGAAGTCTTTGACGAACTTAGTGTGGGAGCTAAAAGGATGCCCAGTTGAAACGAATGAGAAACCAAAATGTAGAGTTAAAAGCGACAATTACAAGAAACTCGGGAATAAACTCTCCCTCGGAGCGCAGAAGAGAGTTCCAACGCTGTATCTTTAGTTATATCGGTAAGTTTTAACAACATTTATTTATAAATGACGTGTGTAGGATCTGTAAAACAGATTTACAGGAACTATTCAAAAAATAATCACATCGAAGGCATTTATATACCAACACACAAAAATATAGTATTTGCAATATTATTAACCTTATGTATATTAGTGTTTAGTTATTGGTTTCCAATAATTTTATTTTATTAGTAAAATATAAAATACATTCTTAATTAACACCACCAACATACATTAAACAAATGATTACTCCAATTAAGAGTATTTATTTTCAACATAATTTTCTTAACCTACATAATAATACAATCATAAATAAATATAATCATTATCAATATATTATAAACATTTTTTTTAATGTTTGGTCCCTGTGACACAAGAACCCCACGGCCCAAGAGTCTCTACTCCAAAGGGAGCAAAATAGACCGTTTGAGAGCGTCGTATTTTCCGCTAGCTCTGAGGCCATGCCAGATTATATATGTATATGTTATATAAGAATCCTTTTATATTAACAAAAACATATTAGTGTAAATTATATTTATAATTGATTGATAAAATTGTAAGAATTTGGCGTGCAATTAAGTCTTTATGACCTTGTCGGGATATCACATCCCAATCAGTAACATTTAACACATGGCATATCACGAAGTATCATTGCAAAATGATGATACAAACCTTTGATATTTGCTTCATCTATTGGAAAACGAGTTCTATTAATAAACTTCTTGAGGAAACAGAAAGTTCCTTACTATGACGCCGGAATATTTTGAGTCAAAATTATTCGATTTCGTTGGTTTTTTGCTGTCAGAGTAAAACAATGAATATTTTAATTTAAAAGTAAATGCAATAAATATATAACACACTAGAGTTACTTGTACACTTATCAACGTCAATACAGAAATATTTTATAATAATTAACCTTAAAATGTAATGACTGAAATATATTATTAAAAAGAGTCCTTTTAGGCAAGGTTCCGAGGATACTGGCAGCGTTGCCCTAATTATTTTTTCGAGGTCACACTACACTAAAGTATTTTCTAGAACTGCGTTATAGTAAATTAATAATTATTTATTTATTTATTAACACTTCGTTACATTACTATTGAACATAGTAATGAAAAGAGAGAGCAACTGGTGGCCTTATCGCTTTTGAGCGATCTCTTCCATGCAACCACTGTGAGTAAAGGAAAATTTTTTTATTAAATTTCATAAGATAAGCAAGAAGTGCAAAAATACATATTACAAATAGTTATTAAGAAGAAACTAAACAGGAACAAAAAAAAAAACAAAATAAACTAAACTGATACTAGATCCATGAAAATGAAAAAGTAAAAAGTGCACATGAATCACGAAAATCTAAATCAAGATCAGTCTCACGTCCTTTAATAGAGTTGCAAAATATATTATCAGACTATTTATGTAACAGGAGTCAAACGGGTAGGAGGCACATGTTAAATGATACACTCACATTTCCATTGGGATCGCGTGTTTTGATTGTTTGTTGAAATGGTTCGGAAATACTTCAGCGGGAAGCTGGTTGCACATAATGGTGGTGCGCGTTGTTTTTGGTACAAATTACTGGCAAAAGCATCAATCTCTTCTAGTTGTTGAGTCATTTGGCTAAGCTCATAATTTTCTAAAAAAAATTCTTAGCTATAAAAATTCCTGTGATAGCAAAAATATTTGCACGAAAAACGTCGTTTCTACGTATTTCGTCGTAATTTAAACCATCAGTTATTAGTGCACTAATTACGAACCGGGCGCGGCTCCACTCCCTTTGGGACGTTCCAACCACACCCTAGATTTACTTTTTGCTTTATTTCAAGGTGACAACGACACGATATTGTGATTCATATTACATAGATAATAATTGCAAAATATACAGAAGAAGCAATTTCTGCAGAAACCATATCTTTCATCCGTTAAAAAAGTGTTTTCTTTAAATGTGTAAAAGTTATGTTAATAAAAGACAATACTAGATATACAGAAATCAATTTTTATGCCAAATTTATATAATAATAGTAAATACCTTTATTCACTAACTAAAAGTTACAAAACCTAAGCGATAACATACATGTGATACTTTTTTCTAGCACGTTAGTTTTCACCAGCTATAATTTTATATGGCTGATTATGCGGATTTTTATAAATAATCGATCTTACTGTTTCAATTTTTTTTTCTATAAACAATTTATTTAATAGATTTATGTATGTAAAAAACATAGTAAGACATGCACATAAATGGAGGTTCAAAGGGCCAGTTAACAATACACGAATCAAACCTGAAATCTTAAAAATTTGTATATCTTTTTCATAAAATTCTATCAAACAATTGTTCAGGTCCAAGTCAAGAAATGAAACAGGAATGTACTTAGACCATTACTAATAATATGCCATACGCCTGAGGCTATCGTCCTCAGATAAAATCATAATTTACGTAACATTATTACAAGCTGTAACAAAAAGTTGTATTTTTTGCTTGGATCAAGTCTCGGCTATCCTGTAGCGATCTATTAATAAGATAGCTATTTGATAGAGTAAAGGACGCTAGTGGAGTTTTATATTATACGAGCAGACTCGGCCAAGCGTTGCTGCGGCTAAGGTTTTTCTTATATTACATAGTAGTAAACTATTCAAGGGAAACTGTAGGAGAAATTATGTGAAAGATAGATACCTAGCTTATGTGAAACGTTGGTACTTTTAACGCAGCATGGCGCTGTTAGAATTGTATCAAATTATAAACAAGTATTTGCAATAAAATATATAATAATATTGCGGGTATAAATTGAGATGTAATCTATCCTATCTTTTAAGTTAGATCAAACTGCACACGGTGTGCAAATTTGATTGATATCGGTTTGGGGTCCATAGCGGACAAACAATGTGACACGTAATTTATATGTATATAATAAATTAACTAATAACACTAAATTTATTGGCACTACAACCTTTTTAGGGCCTCTGATTTCTGTATCTATTTAATGATCATTTGTGAATCTAATAGGCGCATGAGGTGATAAACCTCATGCGCCTGACACACGTCTCCGACTGTTTAAGTCTATGGCGGTTTCCTCACTGTTTGAGCGAATAATCTCAATTAAATGCATATGCATATGCCCATGAAAGTCCATCTGTCCAGCGTCAACAAGCTCCCATTCCTCGACTACTCTCGATGCTAAATGGGTTTCTCGACTCTTCACCGGAGAGTGACCTATTTGGTGAGCGTATGGCGGCAGTGTACTCTGATTTGAGGGTATACTTGGAGAGTATTAGGGGTTAGAATAAACTGTGTTTTATGTTATTTTAATTAATTTTGTATTGTATATATTATAGTCTATTTTATTGTGAGTTTAGCCATGTCTGTAATTAATAATAAATAAATAAATAAATAAATCTGTGCACAGCTGGATCGAACCTACGACCTCAGGTTTGAGAGTCGCACGCTGAAGCTACAAGACCACTGCACACCAATTAATTAAAATATTAGTGAAAATAATACACGTTGTTCATTAAATAATATTTCGTGTTTTCCATTTTCATTTAGATATTAATTATTTCGTTCTCATTAATTTATTAACAATTAATATTATATTTGGCAACTGTTTATTTTATCTCAGGGTAGATTTAAGATCTTGGTAAAATGCGCACACGCATAAGACTAGTTAACACAGTTTTTACGAATATCTTGTAGAAATTTGCGGGTTATTTCGGCTGCACTTAGTACAACAGATTCTAAAATATATTATAACGCTCGAGAACACAAGAGAATATTAGTAGTATTAAGCTGTGATAAAGCCGAAATATTGTTCTAAAATATATTAAAATAGCCTTCACTCCTTTACTCAAATGTACCGTTCATTGTTCGTGAACTTTTTACGTCATGACTATTAAAAACATCCCATCTTTTTCCTTAACAAAAAGATAACGGAACGAGACAAAAAAGCTTCATTTTGCATATTATCAACACTTTATCTTTAAGAATAATTTAAATTGAAAAAAAAAACCATAGCTAATCTCTAACTATACATATAATAAAATCTCAAATCAGTTTTTATAAAATGAGGGATAATAGCTGCAATAAAAAGCTATCAAAGTTAATGTAACCAAAACGAACGTTGCATTTTTTATAGAACCGGGGGCAAACGGGCAGGAGGCTCACCTGATGTTAAGTGATACCGCCGCCCATGAACACTCCAATGCCAGAGGGCTCGCGAGTGCGTTGCCGACATTTTAAGAATTGGTACGCTCTTTTTTTGAAAGACCCTAAGTCGAAGTGGTTCGGAAATACTTCAGTCGGCAGCTGGTTCCACAAATTTTACTTCAGTTTAATAAACACGCGGTCCTTCCGGTTCCTGCCTGAAGAAGTGTGTTTTATATGAAGATGCATTTCAGAAGTAAAGATAAGTGAAAACTTCTTTAGCGGCGTTGTATACTACTTTTGGAATGGGTATAAAATATTAATGTCGCGTCAGGACGCGTGACCTGATCGAAAATTTGTTAGACGAAAGGAGAGCGGACAGCTGGTGCGGCGTATTTTTTGTAATATAGGTTATCATGTTTGTGTACGATTGCGCAAAAGTACTTTTATACTGATAATTAAAGCAATTCGTGCAAAATTATTCCCTAACCATTACAAAATATCAAAAATTCAAATTTTCATAACCAAATATCAAAAATGCACAACGTATTATTCAAGTTTTTCACTTCTGCCGGCACTCCCGCAGTGCAAGCCATCGTTTTTTTTACTTATCCTTCGCCAAACACTGGCACCCTTTTAGACCCTGATTCATGTGGCATTGCCATCAGCCTCCACTAAGGAGTGGGCATATGCACTCCCCATATGTGGCCCATGTGCCTTGGAAGTAGAAGGCTCCATTGCCAAAAGAGTGCAGGTCGTTACGCCGGGTATGCCCTAAACGTAATCTAAAAGGTAAATTTACCAAGCAATTCTCAGGACTGAAAGGCTATGGAACTTGATTGCACATATTCATATACTTAGCTCCTAGAGATTTAAATACCCAACTATTCTCTAAGGTTAACCTTCTATGTATTTCTTTTATTTATTTATTCTATGTATGTTATATGACTTTATGAATTATTCATAAAAACGCCTCAGGCGTAGCAGGTGCCTTAAATTGCTTTAACACATAAAATACAACTTACATTATAACCGTCATCGTTAAGCAACAATAGGTGTGGTCGGTACATAAATAGCATATAAAAAGAAAGGATACATTTATATGTTGGTAAAGTTACTGCACTGTTAATTAGTGTATAACTATGAAGCTAAAAAAATATAATATGATATTTAATTTAATACATTTTGTTTTAAAGCAGATTATTTGAGTTGTTTTAACCAATTAGCTTCAAGGCATGACCCTCTTCCATGAGGTTGTTGGTTCGGAACCCGTGCACCGAGTCTTTCTGTCTATGTGCGCATTAAACACTCGCTCGCACTTAAAAAAACACAATTCATCCAGAATGGATACTGAAAGCTAAAAACCAGACAGACAGAATCATCTTTATATTTTATTTAACGTTCAAAAGTGCCATTTACGTCGTCTAATTGGAATAAATGATTTAGTTTGATTTATTGTATTTTTTTGAATAGTAAAAATGACAACTTTAATATAAATAAAACAATTTACTTCAGTAAAACTAATTCTGTATCTCTATATATTAAAACTTTACAATTTCTTAAAATGTTTCAGGTCTCCGCAGTCATTGAAGAAGACGCGTTTTGACCGACATAACAAATGCCCGAGGATCAACGATACGGCTTAACATGACAAACAGCCTACGAACTAATAAATTGTTAGAAATTTTAAGCTACAATTAATTATTAGTAACTAAAAAAACTAAATTGAACACAGCGACATCTCTTGCTCACTTAAAGAACCAGCAAATAAAAAATTCGTGTTTAGGCCGAGTCAATTAGAATTCATTGAGTAAACGGATGTATGCTGATTTTCTAACAATTTATCAGTCATGGCTGTATGGCCTTAGTTACATTTTGATCTCCTATTAATAATCATTATTTATAATAATGCCATATTAAGGTTATACTTCGGTGTTCTTAGTATAAGTTTTTGTCCTATTTAGAATATTTCTCTTAAACGTTCGTATAAACCAAAAACATGAGGTGCCTTACTATGTAATAAAATTTAAATTCCATCTTTGATCCTTTAGTTTAAGTTGAAAGTCACAATTTTATCGATAACAATACTTCTTTATGCATTTATCATTATTTACATATAGCTAAAAATTCATGTAATTTATTTGATTGAATGATGTAGAACACTGTTTTGGCAAGTGATTTATAAATTCAATCAAATAATATATATGGAATTAAATATTGTTATACTCCTTTAGCTTTAAGCAATGATAATTTTCTTGGAGGTTCAAATTTTGTATATAATTTTTTGAATCTTTAACAAAGTTATCGTTTTATTTGTCTGTTGTATTTGTAAGCCATTTGCATAGGTCATTTATACTGCGATATGAGAATAAAATGTCAAAAATAACTTTACTTTTGTGATTACAACGCCATCTGTTTTACATCACTTGCACTACTAATTTAAAGTCCAACACATAGATGTCATAGTGATCAATATCTATTGAAAAAGCTATTCTTGCGACATTACTCTCTAATCAAAGTTTAATCAGGTGTATGAATACAATTTAAAAAATATTTTTTTACTCCAAATATGCGATAGCTAAGACTAGAATTCCTATTCTCAGAATAGGTAGTAATTACCTATTTTTTATTATTACCTGTCATTAGACTAAGTTTTGAAATTGTAGTCTCGATATTGTAATACTTAAATAAATAAATAAATTTAATTGGGCTTGTTTTATTTTAATTGTAAACACACTCTCTTTAGTTTTCGTGAGTACTATTCCTCTAATTAAAACCTCTTTTACTAAAATATATTTTTGATTTGAGGGACTAATTTTCTGATTACATAGGATGTAGTCGAAAGAACTTTAAAAAAGATTAATTCATTATTTAATTTAATTAGGAGCAAAGCTTGTTAACTAATGAGTTAAATTTTAAATTGAAATTACAAATATTAAAAAATAGTAATACAATAGTATAATAAAATAGGTAACCAAGTACACGTATACACGTCAACAGAAATTGAATTTACAACAGAATTGATATATTGATTATAAATTTACATTTACTGGCTTGAAATATTGGCATAAAATCCGCAACTCTTTTTAATCGCAAATAATTATTTTAAAAATCACAAAAAATATACCGCTTTATTGATAACTTTACGTTTAAGGAGAGTTTTAAATTTATCCAGCGATAAATCTAATTTTTATGGACCCTGGTTAGTCGCACGCTTAGATTACTTCTTTTCGAATATTGTACTGGTGAAAGTCACTATGTGTTTTAAAATTATTTATATTTTTTTGACATAGATCAAGGTTTTAATAATATCTCCCGGACCAGACTACTCCCTTGGGGAAACAAATTCCCCGCGTCTGCAGCACAAATATGGATGTCTCAGCTTAGTTGTATCGATTTATATATAAATTTACTATTAGAGCATACTATATCGGGTTGAGCGCTAAGCTCGGCTCTGATTCATAAACTTTTGAATTAAAAGGATAAATAATAAACTCAGGATAACCCCTAATACTAAAAAGAGTTATAATAAAACCACAGTTTCGTCTTTTGTTTTACAACTCCCCAGAACCATTTTTCTAATCAAAGCCGAAAACTACTATGTTCACGACATAAGAATATACCATACCATATAAGTAAGTATATGCAGAGTAATTATTTATTTGATCCGGAATTCCAACTAACCGGTGGAGCGTGGTTTACTTTGGCCAGCCTAGCCAGAATTTCTTTGAATCAAGGTTACTAGCAAACATATATATTATGCATATATGTATGTTTTATAATATTAAATAATTATGAATAGCTTAATACTTGATTAGATATGTGCTAATATTTAATAATTCTAACCGATGTGTGCTTTAAATGTAAGTAATTTTGTGATAAATAAAAAAAATATCGTTACATGAATTTGATTTTTTATTGTACAAATCCGAAAGCAAGGAAAGAAGATTACAACAGTGTGGTGAAAACATAAACTGGATACAGTCAATTATTAATTATTATTTACTTCATGCCTGATTTGAGACACCAGTTCGAAAGGAATCGAAGTAGCAGCTAATATAACCAAATACTATAGTATTAAGATTGCGTGTTCAAACATTCACTAAACGTGAATTAAGTATTATGTAACTTGATTCCACGTTATAAATATTCAAGTTTCATTGCAAGAATACGAGCATCATTGCACACTAACAGAATTTTAGTATTGAATAATTATATCTAGTTTTTGAAGCTATACTTTTGACGCGTTAGGGAAAATTAAATTAAAACGATGTTTAATACGTAAATTTTTACGATGCGTGCGACATCGCGAAAAAACCGACAACCTGAACTTAGTTAAAATTTTTAAATAACAAAATGTCTTAATTATGTAGAAATAATTTTTGTGATATTTTAATAATTTAATTTAACTAGATAATACAACTTTCAATAATATAATAGTCAAAGTATTAAATAAAGAGTTATTTTATTTCTTAATTCTATTGTTTATTGTCGTGTTTTCTACAAACGTAGAATAAGGCAAAAGATAAAAACGATTTTTATCTTGTTACGCCAAATAACTATAACTTCAAACGCGCTCGTACACACTCGTTTTTTTATTATTTATTTCTTTCGTAATAAAAGCTAACAAATTGTATATTCAATAACAAACAAATACACTAAAAATATAGCTAAAGATGGAACTTTAAGTTTAACAAAATATTTACATAAAGGTTCGAATTTTTATATAAGAAAAAAATCAATTGAATTAATCAATATATTTAACTAAGTAAGACCGAATTTGACTGTGCTGTGTGTATTACCTTCAGGTGTGTATGTGGGGTATAGTCATGATGCAGATTCTATTCATTAATTATCAGGACCTTGAGTTCAAGGTGCGGGGAAAAAACACGAATCATTTACAAATTATTGCGATAAGTGAATATTTTAAATGTCGCAATGACTACGTGCTAAGAAAATTTTCGATCGAAATAAAACACAAAATTAACACCTTAAACATTTATAAATTTATTTATATGACTTGCTAGATTTTGGCGTGATTGAGGAAATTACACTGATTCATAGTTTATGTACTTTACGAAAGGCCTCTGCTCTTCATAAATGTTTATATACGGAATCAATGGTATTTGCTATAAACTACTTTGGCAGTTTACATAATGAGTGGATATTTAAACAATAATTTAATTAATTCCTAATAATATTATTAAAACAGGTTTAAATAGTTGCATACGTAAATTAATTAATTCAAACACATAGCTACTTAAGGTTGCAAAGCGTTTAAACCTCCCAAATGACCCTCATCACGAATCCTTTGTTGCCTCAACCTCTCATCTTCATAACCATCAATTCCCAGACCAAACCGCTCTATTAACTTTTCACCTTTATCGCCATTCAATTCAATAAATTGTTTATGTCTGCGTTTAGCAACGTCTGGATCAAATATCCACGTCTGAGCATCGTGGATGACGGGAAATCCAATGGCGTTCGTTTGGAGGAATGTACCGATCGGTCCGGCAGGAGCAGAAGAAACCTGTCGGTAATTCAGGAGCAGAAGACAGATCGGCAACTAGAAACAAATTAATATTGAGATGAATCATGTTGGTCTGTCACAGGAGATTATTTTTGTACCATCATTATTATGACGCAGGACGCCTATTTAAACATTTTGCGTTTTATCAACTAAACCACTGCCTTAAAATGTATATTACATTAATAATAATTAATTTTAATAAAACGTATTATAAATGTAATGTATCTAATTAAAAACAAAAAAATTAAAATATGACGATATACGAATCGAAAACTATTGGATTAACTCTTAAGTATTTCTAATACAGGTACAATTAAATTAGGTAATTGTGCTAAATATATTGAAAGAACAGCAAAAGAAAATATACTATAAGACGTGGATTATAGTGGCATACTAAACGGTCAAGATAATTTAACACTTTGCAATACCGTAAAATTACAATTTAATGGCAATATAATGTTATTTTATTAGATGTTAACTAGATGTCTGACAGCCACATACAAACTACGTGTAATGAATTGTTTGTTTCAACTAAATCCACACTACTTTTTTAGAAATAACTTATTAAAACATTTTGTCAGAAAGATTTATGTTTTAACATAGATTTATATTTTATATTACCGATTTCACATACACAAAACACAAAAAAAAACTCACTCACAATAGCCCTCATTTTTCCATGTCAATACCGCACCGTGTCCAACTGGTATTTGTTGCAACTTTTACAGGCAACCCAAGTTTCTTAACCCGCCTATAATTTAGTATGAATTACTTTATACTTGCGAAACAAGCGACCGTCAAAAAACTTATGGCCCGCGAATTGGTGTATTACTTAATTTGAACTTCGGGGTAATTATAATTTGTTAATAACAATGCTTTGTGTTGGAGGTTAGAGATCATTTGGTAATTACATTATATTAAAATGAGCTTTAAATATGTTGAAAATTTTCGGTAGAATTGTATTTTTAGTTTTGGTAATGTAGAAAACATTCACTATGCATGACTCTTTCGTTGGTAATTGCTTTTAATGGTTTTTTTTTTATAGAACATGGGGCAAACGGGCAGGAGGCACACCTGATGTTAAGTGATACCGCCGCCTACGGACACTCTCAATGCCAGAGGGCTCGCGAGTGCGTTGCCGGCCTTTTAAGAATTGGTTCGCTCTTTTCTTGAAGGACCCTAAGTCGAATTGGTTCTAAACTATGATGACTTATAGAAGTATGTCGATGATTTGAATTATATTATATTATAATTCAAATCACGCAGTATCACAACGCAACATTATTGCAGTTGTGCAATAGCAGGTTCTTCTCAAGGACTCTTTTAACTTTCGAGTTAAAAAATATATGAAATATTATAACAAATTCAAATTCAAAATCGTTTATTCATTTAGGTACACAATGTACACTTATGAACCTCAATTAAGAAATACATTTTTAATACTCCTAATTTTACATTTACTGCCAATTCGCAAATCAAGGGTGTAGAACGGACAAGAAGAACTGGCAATAAACTCTCCGCAACTCTTTTTAATCGTCAAGATTTTTTGTATCACAAAATGCTTGTAAGGAGCTGCAATCATTATACCATGTTCCACGTGATATCTTAATAGGTAACAAATAAAATAAAACACGGTGATTTGTCTTCTTTTAGCAGTTAGCATGGTGAAATAGGAGCACGCACTTACATTCTCTTATTCTCGAATCTAGAGATACCAATAAATCGTTTGAATTTTTCAACATCGATCTGGACTATATGACATGACATATGACATATTATGTAGTTGTATATCCAGTAGGTATCTTCGGAAGCTTGCGTAAAGGGACTCCTTTTAATAATATATTTTAATTATTAAATTTCAAGGTTAGTTATTAGGTACATTAGAATTACTTTTCAGTAACATAATTCATTAGATTCTTTCATAATTTATACATATTCAGTTTCTCATGTAAATAAAATATTTTTTTGTATCTATAGTAGAGTGTGAACCATAAACAAAGTGACAGAGCAACACATTTCAAAATGTTCTCACTTATTTTCCTATTGGTTGCCGCTGGTCTAACAACGCGCATGCGTAAACACTATCCCGCCTCCCACGTAAATAAGAAAAATCGATAAATTTGACAACGCTGGTTTGTATTTCTCTTATAAATATTATAAAGTGTAAAAATGATGCAAGAGTACGACGATGACTACTTTTTCGAAGAGGACAAAATGTATGTAAATTGTCTATTTTAAATGTTTTATCTATTTGTTTATCGCTGACTTCCCTTACAGAACATTATCTCGTATTTGAGTTTGCTGTTTGTTTTGTGAACATGTCCCAAAGAGTGCAAATTCTACCTTTTTATGACCCAAATTATAACCACATGTTGACCATCGGGCACACACTGTTTGAGGATAAAATGTAATTTTTTTCATTTATTTTCTGTTTTTCCTCTAAATTTATCTAGCTTAAGATATATCTTTAGTTTCTAAATTTATTTAGCAAACTTAAACTGGATATACCAAAAAACTCCCATCTGTTGCTTCCTGTGAATGAAAGGTATTTTTTATTTTTTTTTACTTAGATTATCACATTTTTATTCATTTCAAAAAAATCAATTAACGTGTATTTTATTTTGATAATAATCTAGCCAACTCCAACCGGAATTACCAACCACCTCCAATTTATTACTACCTGTTAATGAAAGGTATTATTTATTATTTTATTATGAATTCTTTAACGGACGTCATTTCTAACATAATTCTTATTTAGTGCCCCAGTGTTGATTGAAAATATACCCATTGGTGATACCTCGATCCGTCTAGAAATGTAAGTACATATTAACCTAACGAAACGTACTTTCTAATGCAATGGCTAATTAAAATACTTAACCGACTTCAAACGATCAGAAGGCCCTCCTCCCAGCCATTCAAACTTTTTGAATTTATACTTTTGGCGCGTTTTGGGAAAATGATGTGAGTTTATTTTTACGATGCGTAACGACAAACAACCGACACCCTTTTTTTGATGCTGTTATTGTACTTTTTTTGTGATACCGCCGCCCATGGACACTCTCAATGCTAGAGGGCTCGTGCGTTGCCTGTTTTTTAAGAATTGAGATGCTCTTTTCTTGAAGGAACCTAATTGGAAATATGTTTCTATAAGAATATTTTTATCATACTTTAGCTATCATAATAAAATAAAAATGATAAGATTTTTATATTGTATCACTAAAGAAGTATAACTTCTAACGCGTGTTCGTACATACACATGTTTTTTTATACACACTCCTGTCCTGCCATTGTGTGACTTATCAGCTCTGGTGGCACAATTCTGATTACCAACTTCCCAACCAATTCTGATTATTTTGTAATGACCATGTAGTTCTTCTAAATAGATGTCACGATCTTGGGATTGTGGTATTAATTTTCTTTCAACATTGAACTTGGGATCGCAATAGCTATCGCTATTGGATGTACCAGAATTCCGAATACGAGATTAATTATTAAACATAATATTCAAATATTCTTATAAGATCACGCCTTTGTGTATAAATAAACAGATCAATATTGTATTATTTTTGTGCGATTTGATGTCGGAAGTATTTTACAATAGTTTGCTTTATTGATTGAAATGTATTGATACAATATTGCGTCAATAAATTAAATATTCTAAATTCACAGAACAGAAGATACAGAGAATGCTGATTGCATTTACAACGATTTAAGAAGCAGCCGATATTTAATACAGCATCAAAATCTTATGTGAGTTTTCGTTAGCCCTGTGTGTTCCCTGCACTGTGTGGATTTAACGATTGATTAAACACTTATTAATCACATTTAAGGATCATTTATAAAGCTAAAATCATTAATACATACAATGATTTGTATTGTATACTCTGTGCCAGCTGTAATCAATCGATAATTGCTCTGGCTATAGTATATTCCACATTATTTTTTAAATGATATTTTTTCTTCTAAATGTTACCTAATCCGCTGTTTTGCTAGTAATTTTTATTGTAAGTATGTTAACATTTATGTTTACCATAATTGTCATATATTTTAGAATAGATTGTTTAGAAAGCTTGTATTCTAAGGGTCTGTTTCACAATGTCCGGATAAGTTCCAAATAAGCTATTTATTACTTATTGGTAGGATAAACACTTTTGTTGCGTTTCACGACTGTCAGATAACGCTATTCGTCATGAAACCCGAAGTTTCTTATGCGGAACTTTTATTTTCTGAATAATTAATGTGTTGCATAGCTATTTGGTACTTAATCCATACATTGTGAAACAGACCCTTAAGATATAGCCTTATGTTTGATATAGTTAACTTTGTTAAATAAATAAACATTCCCATGTATATTCCGCTTACCCTGTATTGCTAAAATAATAAAAATTAGAAACAAAATGTGTTTTATTTAGAGTCTATAAAACAGTGCCCTTACTAACTTAATATAACGTAACGTATACGTAACTTCCAATAGTAATGATTCCAAAGATCGTCTCTGGGCGTAGAGACGTATATAATCATAGTGACTCGAATCATAGTGTAGTAGTACTCTCATCGTAGTGACTTGAATCTAGTTCTGTACCAGACACAATAGTTTTCAATTTAGCAACAAGAGTGATGATTTTCTAGTTTTAAACAAAGAAACTTGTATATCTTTGTATTTTATATGTTTCCATGTACTAAGTTGTATAACTGACAAGATCATCATCATCAGCCTCTTGAATTGGTCCATAGTGGACGTGTCTCCTCAATTTTCCTTCCTACTCCTTCCTTTTCGTAACCTCCTTTACGCTATCGTCAGTTCACCTGATTCCAGGCTACGCGGTCTTTTCTTCTGGCCACATTCAAGGAGCCAGCGGATGCATAAGATCTTGGCCATGTGCGTCATGGTCTGCCCACCGCCACTTAGATATAGAACAAGTCATATATCAGAATTATATATTTATGATTAATCAAATACATAATCACTGTATTAAAGGGCTTTAGCCCAAATAGTATATATAGTTTTTTTTAGGTAAAAATGTGCAATTCATAAGCCAATGGTACAGCCACATTGTACAGCCAGGCAATTAAATATGTAATTACGATACAAATAAAATAAAATGCTTTTAATAATTATTAGATCATAATGGGTATCTAAAATTGGATTGAAATCAATCCTAGCATACTTTTCGCAGCAAGATGTCTCAGATGTCAAGTTACCCTCCAAAACTATAAATTAAATGCTTATTAAACTTTAAACTCATAATTACTTGTTATTTCAGGGGTATGACAGTGACATCGGGCAGCGTTGTTTTAAAAAAAGATGAGAAGAATCTTATTGGTATCAGTATAGGTGGCGGAGCGCCTTTATGCCCATGTCTTTATATCGTACAGGTAATTAAATTAACATATAGGTGTTTAATATCTAGAGTAGTGTTAGTCTGGCTTGAGCGGCCGACTTTCAACTCGGAGGTCGTACGAGTCACCGACTTTTCTTTCTCTGTGTATTTATAACTTGCTCTTACGGTGAAGGACAACATGATTAAGAAAACAACACGCAAAAGCAAAACAACTTTGATCTAAAAATCGACGGCTTGTCAAGCAGAAAAGACTATCCTACTTGCCTAATAAGAAAAAAAATTAAGAAACAGATATAGAAATGTAAGACCAAACTAGTTACTTTTGTGTATAATATCAGGTATTTTTTGTAGAAGTAAAAAATAAAACAATAAACAATGAAAGGCTATACAATATAAATAAAAAAGAAAGTACTTTACTATACACAATAAACGGATTATTAGGAAAAAAGAAAGTACTCTAACTCTCCAGTATCTTCCTTTTTACATATAATGTAAAAAGAGTATGATCAAGTACCGTTACTTGATCATACTCTAAAAGACACGAAAGTTCTAATTCAAGAGCTATTTTCACTGACTTCAATAACTATTATTTCAGATATTTGATAACACACCAACAGCCAAAGATGGAACTTTGCAGAGTGGTGATGAAATTGTTGGTGTTAATGGTCAAAGTGTGAAAGGAAAGACTAAGGTTGAAGTAGCTAAAATGATACAAGCAGCTAAGGTATGTAAAAAAAGAAGAAGAAAAAAATATTAAAACGTCCCAAAGTTTTGCTTTTCCGTAGACTCAAATTTAAATTCATTTATTAATTTATGAACGTCAATAAATAAATACATAATTAATGCATAGAATTGACGAGAAGAACTAGCAATAAATTCTCCGCCACACACACTTTAATTGCCATGTTTTTTGTTTGCCAAATTTTTATAAGGTAATGTTTCCATTATACCATGTTCCACATGGCATCTTTTAGTAATTAACTATACTAAAGAACTATACATCTCACAACGTTACGTACCGTTACGCTAGAAGAAAGGCGTTGCGAGACTTTGTTTTTTTTTCTAGTAATGTTTTGATGTAATTTATATTACTAAAAATAATAACTATGTTAAAACTTGAACAATGTTGATACTTCAACAAATAAGTAAATAATAATTGGAAGTCACTCATAGTATCAGCCAAATTTTATAAGTAAGAACACAAAAGATTCTTGTGCATTAAGAAATCGTCAATGTCCTTTTGTCATTTTCAGGACACAGTTACGGTAAACTACAATAAACTGCATGCGGACCCTAAACAGGGCAAAACCTTAGATATTATAATGAAGAAAATGAAACATCGCTTAGTGGAGAACATGTCGTCTGGTACTGCAGACGCTTTAGGACTGTCAAGGGCTATTCTATGCAATGATACGTTAGTTGCAAGACTAAATGAGATGAGAGAAACAGAGAATACGTATAAGAAATTGGTGGAATTGGCTAAAAGGTAAATTGTAAAACGATTGATCAAAGATATAAGAATTAGGTATTAGGTAATATAGTGACTAATTTCTTCTCTTTCTTTCTTTATTCTTTCGCTGAAACAGCCTCTACTTTAACCAAATGACTATATTCCATAACTCTGTGACAGCGAGTTGAGTTGGAGTGTTAGGAACTTACACAAACTTCCTGATTCCTTTCGAGGCCTTACTCGGTTTTGAGCCCGGGATTAATTTAAATATTTTGGACCTACCTCTCAATGTTCCTTTAAAATGTTTAACTCGTGTATTTCAGAATGTTAAAATCATACTTCGACTTACTTCAAACCTTTAAATCTCTTGGTGATGTTTTCGCTACTATCGGTGTGAGAGAGCCCCAAGCGAGAGCCTCCGAAGCATTTACAAAGTTTGGCCAGTATCACAGATTATTGGAACGGGATGGGATCAAAATGTTGAAAACCTTAAAACCGGTAGGTAGTATTGAATGATATAAGTAGTGTTATTCATAACTATTTGGGTTGTTTAACCCACGTTAATTCCACAGAAAATGGAAAATGACTAATAATGTTTCAATCCCTCGGTTTCTTCGACACGTTCAACACGGTACGCAGCCCGTACCAAGCAAACTGAGGCTAACTTCCGGATGCCTTTTATATATATTTTTTTTTCCGCTCCTTTTGATTGTTATTTATTTATAAAATTTACGAAATTAATATATATTTACGACTAATATATAGTCCATCCAACTAAGTTTTACAAAAACTAGAAATTCAGTTTATATTACTCGTTAATGTGATTTATATATTCAAAATTTTGAGGCACATTGCTAATCACACATTAATAAAAACCGTCTACTTATCACTATGTCAATCCATTCTGGGCTATTGTATATCTTCATGGGGTGGCTCCGCAAAAACACAACTTCTGAAGGTAGAAAGAGCTCAAAGAGCTATTCTCAAGGTAAGCGCTTTCCTTCCGTTCATGTATCCCACGGCAGAGACTTACAAACATTGGAAGGTTCTCACTGAGTCAAATCTTCATTCTTGCCACAATACTACGCAAACACTCACTTCTCAAATATGACCCACACCTCAATGATAATAAGCGTAGAAAAAATGCACTGTGCCATACAAAACCCTTTCGCACAAGCTTTGCTCAAAAATTCTTCTGTTTTTTGGGTGATTACTTATATAACAAGGTCAACACTTCTCTCTCCATATATCCCCTAACAAAAAATGAGTGCAAGAAGACGGTTACACTGTGGCTATTGGACTTAAACTATGAGGTTACCGAGAAAATGCTTATCATAACTAAATAGTTGAGCATAAAGTTTGACACAAATTTTATGTAAATTTTAGTTAATAATTATTTGGAGTATGATTGTGCAATATTTTTACGTCAATTATTCAGAACACACACATACACAGACACACATACACAAACACACACATACACAAACACACACGCATACACCATGTGGTTTCCTTATAATTAATATAATTGTCTATTCTTTACATATAATCATTTTGTCGATCCGAAGTGGTGGAGGCCTGATGACCTGTAACACAGGTGCACAACCTTTAACAGGCATCAGTCTCACTTAAGCAATAGCAGTGATCCAAATAAGAATGACAATTATTGTATATGTTTTTATATGTTTTTGTTTTTGTGAGAAAATAAATAAATATTAAAAAAAAAAAAAAAAAATGTAGTAGCTTTAATTGATTGTTGAAAATAAGTAGTTTTCAAGTTTACTAACTATAAACAAAACTCAATCTTACCTCTCTCATATAATTCCTTTAACATTCCATACAAACCGGTAATCATATGAGAAAACATTTTTTATTTAATAATAACTTAACAAACAATATAAAACTAATTATTAATACAAAAAGTAATAACATGTGTATGTGTCACAAAAAAACCTATACCGTAATTACAAACAGTCCAATTAAATAAATTACAAATAGTCCAATCCTTGAGAATTCCCCGTCTCATTAATACTCGCCTTAATAGGAACTGAACCAGTGATATTTGAAACTTATTTTAAAATCCTTTTTAGTAAATTAGTTTTTAGTTAGATTTAAGTTAGGCTAGATTGTAACTTTAAATTGTCTTTGTGCAGAGACAATTTATTTAAAAGAATGTTGCATTTTAGATATTAGCAGATATGGGAACTTATCTACACAAAGCGATACCGGACACAAAATTAACAATTCGGAAGTACGCAGACACAAAGTTTGAGTACCTCTCGTACTGTTTGAAGGTTAAAGAAATGGATGATGATGAATATGGGTATAATGCCTTGCAGGAAACACTTTATAGAGTTGAGACTGGAAATTATGAGTATAGGTTTGTATTTTTTTTTTAATTGTGTAGTTTAAACTCTAAGGTTAGTTGATACAATCCCTGGTACCCACCATGGCATATTTTTAGGTTTAATAAAATATTAATAGCCTTTTTTCAAGTACTACATTAGATTATATTAAGTCCATTACGTTTAACACTATAACGAGATCTCCGATGGAGTGAGGCCTTCTCCAAATTCATCCAAGAAACAGGGTCCTCGCCACAAATTTCCTAGTAATTATTTTTTTACGCAATTTTTAATGTTTACACACTTACACATACTCATACATTCACATACGACGGAATTATACGACTTTTGTTTGATTGGGGATATCACTAAGATTTTGTATACTTTATTTGAATAGGGATAACACTAAGACTACATAAAAAAGAGGATATTATATATTATGTAATAAGATCATAATTATTATTCAGGTTCAGGGTTCTGAATGCAATCGTCTTTCTCCTAATATTTAGTATTTGCTTTATTTCATCTAATTTAACTATAAACTGATTGACAATTTGCAGATTAATACTCCGTTGTCGTCAAGATGCTAGAACGCGATTTGCACGTCTCCGTTCAGATGTACTTGTCAAATTAGAATTATTAGAGAACAAGAAAACTCAAGACGTCGCCTATCAGCTTAAACGGTTCATACAGGGATTGGCTGTTTATCACAAGTACGTAAAAAGCTTTATAACAAGAAGCTATACGTTATATTATAGGAGAATAAATATTTTTCAAATGTTCACCTAGTAATTTTCTTACTATTAAACAAATTACATTACAAAATATAATGATATCGTGTAAAAGAAATGGTTGTCTGGATAGACGGTTCACGAACAATAGACGTTACAGCGTCAAAACAAAACATTGATAAAATGATTGCATAATTTTATGAATAAAATTGAATAATCATTATGTTTATGGATACAAAGGAATGAATCCTCGGACGCATAAACTAATCGAGTGGAAGAGAGATAGTTTCGGCGCAAGAATACAGTGAGCGTAACGGGACTATGAGTCCTTTTTGTTTGTGCAGCGGACGTTCATCGATTTATTAGACGTTGTAATTCCAATACTTGCGATGTGTAATCCGAAACGCGATTTAGGACTAAGAGACGTTAACAATATATTGGATTTACATAATTTCAATTTATTTTCAGTGAAACAGTTGAACATTTAAAAGAAAACGCCAGTCTGTTCCCAGTAGAGGTAGATTTATCGCAAAATGCATTCCAATACAAATCTACGTCGCAATTTATTCAGGTAAAAAAAAATTCAACAGCAGTAATTAATGTTTTCAAAAATTAAACCATAGTAATTATTGGATCCATTTAATAATTATCGATTATCATGTTCAGCATAAGCTATTTGGTTGGTTTTATACCAATATTATTTTTAATGTATTATCTATTATTTGCAGGATAGTCAAGAAGACGACGAAGAAATCGAATTTGCGAGGGAATTAAAAGAGTATCATGATTTGTCCGACGAAGAAATTAAAAAAGCGTCAAACAGGCGACAAAACAGTGACATTGACGCCGATTTATCTGAACAGCTAATACCTAACCTGACAGAGGCAAAAATTGACAATGAAAGAATTGACAGTGACAGTTTAACACTATTGACGGAACTGGGCCTGGCTGACACAAAGGATGATTTTGGCGAATTTCAAAATGGGTCAATGGACTTTACAAAATGTACAGATGACGTTTTTGATAAATTATTGAGTGACTTGAACATACATTAACGTTAATATTTGTATAATTATTTGAAATATAATTATGTTATTCCTATTTTATCTATAAGCACTTTTTATTTCTTTCCTATTCTGTCGTTAATTGACAGGAATTTTATTCTTCATTCGTCTCTGCCTTGCGTGTTTTGACTTTGTATATTGGTCATAATTTAGATGTGTTATAATGAATCACTTACTTTGTTACGAAAATATAACTAGATACACAATTTATACATAAAAAATGAAAAAAAAACACAAAATCGGTATTATTAATTTATTTTTACATTTACTTGGGCATATTAACAACAATTGTTTGTACATAATTATAAATGAACATTTTAAAACTTTTTATCCTACAGAAAATTGGATCAATATAATGGTATATTTTAAAATTCAATTGAAAACTCCTATTTCGATTACAAATTACAATTAATAGAAATATTTTTGACATTTAATTTCTAAGGTCCATAATGAGGGATATGATAAGGTATAGGCTTGTGAGGTTCAAAATAGTGTTTCAATCGTTCAATTTGATACGGGTCAACGACAAACGGAGTTTTTCTTGTGTAATGCTCTTTTACATAATGTTTAGCATATGGTTGTACTTTATGCGCATGCTTGTGTAAGTCAAAATCAGCTGTTAATTTGTGAAGCTTCGACACGGCCTTTTCTGCAATGTGCTTTATTCCCGATTGTACCTTTTCTGCAACTTTTTCCAAGTGTAAATGAGCTGTTGCTACGTGGAGGACCAAGAGAGATATCTGTAATAAAAAATCGTAAATGTATTTACTGGGGGACTTTATAATTTGCTCACAAAACTTGAACGCAAAATCAAAAGCAAGCCAGAAACTTAAGTTTTCTCTAAGGGGTTATTTTTAAAACAATGTACATTGTATTGTTTTAATATAATTTAGTTATTTAGTATAGTTTATTTGTATAAATTAAAATAAAAAGTGTAATTATTAAATGTAATTAAACTAAACTCAAAAGAGGAAGACAGAGCAAGAGATGGGCAGACGATGTGAAGAGAATAACCACAACTTGGACAAGTAGAGCTAACGTCAGAAAAGAATGGAAGCAGTTGGAAGAGGCCACAATAAAGGCATAATAAATACTCAACTACGTTTACAGTAGGTTCACCATTGACATTCCGGCAAGGTTCAAGGAGCAAGGTTCGTCAAAACAGACCGAGTTGAAATGTAAAGGTCCTTCTGGTCAACAGCGAAATTCGATTAATAAAATCCCATCGTCTAGAAATGTCATAAACTTCTGACTTCAAATTGATGATATTGTTAATGTACTTACAAAAATATAAGCCCTCATGATGCGCGAGATCCAATCGTACGTAGTACACTGCTTCCCGCCAAATCAGTCACCCTTCATATAAACTAGGGATCTAGTGTAAATTATTTTATAACGGCCTTATTCTGACACGATATTATATCACTACCGGTCTATATATTAATATTGTATATAGTAGACAATATTATATATGTATACTAGCTGATTCAGTAAACGTCGTTTTGCCATGTATATCATTTATAATTAAAAATAGGGGTCGATCGCGGGGTGATAAGTAGGTATGTATTTTTTAATGCTGTATGATAAAAAAATATTTATCTAAGAATTATAAAATAATAATTTAGGGATAGACTACCCTTCACATTTAGCGGGATGAAAATATTATATGTTGTCCAATTCTCAGACATACCTAATATGCACACAAAATTTCATGAGAATCGATCAAGCCGTTTCGGAGGAGTTTAACTACAAACACGACGAGACACGAGAATTTTCTATATAAGATTAATCGGAGATACAGAATATGTTTTAAATGTAATATTTTTTCATACAACAGAGGGAAAACGGGCAGGAAGGTCACCTGATGTTAAGTGATACCGCCCATGGACACTCAATGCCAAAGGCTTCCCGAGAGCGTAGCGTACGGGCGTAACAATGCTTAAAATACCAACTTTTAAGCATTGGTACGCCCGTACGTTTTTTGAAAGAAGTCGAATTGTTTCTTTTTTAAATTAGTTTTTAAAAAAATCCCAATTCAAACTTGTTATTAAAATATCAAAATGAAAGTTGGAGACTTATGGTTAGGATTCCCTGACAGTTAAAATACACTTTGTTCACATCGCATCCTGAGTTTTGGACATGTATAAGACGCAGTGATCGAGAAGTTTAGAAATACTTATCGGGACTGGCAAAGCACCAGACCTCTAGGCTGATCCCTTACTTGTTGGATCGATCAATTTCAATTACTTCGAATTTCCTTAGACTCTGCGACGGCGTGTGTCCGACACTAGAGGCAGATACTTGCTCATTAGATTGACAAATGATCATGAAACATAAACGTAGGGATCATAGATCTAGGGATCTGGTAGCGCTGATTCATATATTTAATTAATTCAAAGCGTCTTTCTGCCAAATTGTGTTTAATTTGGCAGAACAAAACATTCAACAACAACAAAGTATCACGAGAATAAGGCTCCAAGGGAAAGTCTCGATCGAAATTCAACTCGCAAGGCTAGTGTTGTTTTTCGCATCCTAATCATTAACTTATTATTTTACTCAAACTTCCACAAGATGAATGACTCTTATTACATGGTAATACGGTCTACAAATGACGTTTGATAATTGCATAACAATGATGTTTACGGATGCTTATGAAGTAATCAGTTAAATAATCGATACAAAATCATACAAAATCGTTTGGTTAAAAATTTTGATTATAACCTGCCTTTTTTTATTTATAGGACCCCTAAATGAAGCCCAATTAAGGCCAAGGCCAAAAATCTAAAGGCCCATCGACGGATCTCAAATATCCCCTTCTACTCCAGATATATCCTCATGATATTTAGGAGTGAATCGGCCGGCAGGACCCGCGTTACCTTTTGTACTATTTATCTTAGTTATATTTAACAATTTTATACTAGAATGTTCCCATCTGCAATGTAAAGCTTTACATTTAATGAGTTTTTGAAGTTACGGCATTAATAGTATTGTTTCTCTTTCTAGTATCTAAAGTATTTTATTGTGTAAACCATAACTGATATGTAATTAATGTTATCCTAACCTAGATCTGACGATAATGATAGGATAAAACATCCTCACAGATTAAGCCGTGATTTAATCAAACAGGAAGGAAATTAACCGTAATTAATTTAGTAAATATTTTTTGTTGTTGTATTTAGAAACTAGCATTGTGATTCATGACTCTTAAGATTAGCTTTTAGTTTTAGTTGTGTAAGTCTTCATTGTTACATTTTTTTTAAGCCGATGTCGACCAGTTGTTCCGACCAAATTCAGACAATAATTATGGGTCTCAACATTCTTAATGCGCTGAGACAAGCTGAGGATAAAGTGGTGACACATCTATTAGGGCTTTTCATCACGACCTTCACTGATGACGACTAGGCAGAATAGACTGTGTTTGCCTGAAAGAGATGGCTTGTCAGCGATAAGGATAACCGTACCTTATGTACTAAATTTGTAATGCAACAAAATGTTGCATTATTTTTTTTTTTTTACTAAAACATAATTGGTTTGCTTGAATAAATTTACTTATTTATTAGATTTTCAGTATGACTACAGCCAGTTATAATTAAAACGGAATGCACATTTAAACCAGAGTTTATTGCCAGTTCTTCTCTTCCGTTCTACGCCCTTGATTTGAGAACTGGCAGTAAATGTAAAATTAGAAGCGTTCAATGTATTTTTTTTTTGACGTTCATAAGTGTACATTATGTTATCTACATTATTAAATTATTTTTGATTTTGAATTTCAAAACGCGTGAAACAAACTTAAATAAAATTGTGAAAAAAAAATATAATTAAAAAAACACAGACAAAATACAGGTTTACTATTTTTGTCTATAAATTACATACAAAACATACTTACCTACGTGTTTTTTGAATGTTTTGTCTTTGGCACTATCGTGTAGCAAATAAATTCATCAAAACATTATTTATCGAGTTACTATACTTTAACAATAGATGATTAATGAAAATAATCATAATAACATTCCTTGGGTGGATTCAGTCCGTTTCTTTGATCAAATTCATCATTTTGTCAATTTAGTAGATGTTCACCCTTCACGTTGTCGCCCGTTGGAACGAATGTATTTTATTTTATAGAACAGGGGACAAACGGGCAAGAGGCTCACCCGATGTTAAGTGATACCGCCGCCCATGGACACTCTCAATGCCAGAGGGCTCGCGAGTGTGTTGCCAGCCTTTTAAATTTAGAAATATAGTCCATTGGTGCCGCCGGTATTGAACCTATAACCTCATTTTGGATCCCATCAAAAGGAAGCTATTTTAGTGCTAAATTTTGACCCCAAATTATTTTCCAGTTCCCTCACAATGTTAACCTTTAACAGTGAAGCAAATTAAGCGCAAATAACGGCCATTTTTATTTACACTCAAATTAATAATTCCTACTAACCAATTTACCGCTTCCTTTAGGACACTTTGTGATAAGAATGTAAGATACAAAAATACAGTAACAGCGCCATCTACCGATTAGACTCACTCACTGAATTCAATAAAACACAATTTAATTTAAATAAAATATATTGAACATAATTATAGCTTAAGAAGTTATTACATTATTGAGACTAATATATTTATCAATAAATAAGGCTGATACAAATTTTCAACTACTGTAACGCTTTCAACTGTTACAAATTCCATTTTCAAAACTTTTCATATTTTTTCATTCCATTTTTAAAATTAATTTTATATTCCAATTCACGACACAAAATTTACATTATAAAAACGCTATCAACATTTCACCTAAAAACAGGGTGTACGAGCCTTTATCATAAAAGAGAAAAACTTGTACTCCTTAGAAAACCTTGTTACTCCCTTATACATAACTACTAAATCATGCACTCTTTCAGCGTAGTCTATTGTCTCTTTCTGTCAAACTGTGACTACGCTGCGATGGACAGAAACAGAGTGCATTTCTTAGAGCAGGCAATTCGACCATATTTTTAACGAATATTATTTTCTCGAGTCGTCCAAAAACTGATTTGAAACGGTATTAAGAATGAGTTAGTTCTTAAGGTTATATTTTGCTAAATTAGTAAATCGATAATACGCACATAATTAAAATATTTTTACCAAAATATTTTTAGTTTAATGAATAAATTTCAAAACATTGTACACAAAATCGTTAAATCTTAGTTAAAAGTAAAACAAAAGTTAAAGAAATATTTTATTAATAATAATTCTTAACGACAAACAATAATGTACAAACCCTACTCAACATTATGCATAGAATACAGGTATTCATATTTATTTTTTAGTTGCCATGGCAACCCGAATCCATTGCAAGTGGACTATAGATAATTGAGACTGACTGTTTTGAAAAAACTTTTTATTTAATGAAAATGCCAGCTTTCAATGGAAAATTTGCATGTCTAAAACAGCTGAATCAATTTTCATGCAATTTTTCGTAAAGATAATAAAAATGTAGTTTTTAATATATTCATAAACTGATAGTTTAAAAAATCATCACAATGTATTTTACAACTTAGCCGCTTCCTTAGAGTTTAAGCCACATAACAACCAGGCTATAGGCACAATTTCCGGCAAAATATTCGATTCGGTATATGCCATAAAAATAATCACATAGATTATACAGTGAACTTGACATCTGGAGCAGTCCAAATCTATAGATAAACTTATTACTTAGTCTGTGTTAGCTTTATTAAAAACACCTAAACCTATAATCTATGTATATCATTGAAAAATCTTTACACAGTGAGAATAAAGCAATTATGAAGTACAAAACTAAATTTTTAAATTAACACCCATTTAGTCTGTACGACACAATTGGTAGAAGCTATTATCCTAAGCATATATATATCACAAGCGTTAAATGTTCTATGTAGCCCAGGACTGCAACATTGCAAATTCTTTGTCGTCTTCTGAAAAATAAATAAATTGTACCCATTATCGTTTTACTTTTAAAAGTAAGAATTATCTATATATATAGTATATATAATTTAGGCACTGATAACAGTTTCTTTCATTAGTGGGAAACAACCTAATCAAAATGTCTTCTTTAATTTTGGAGAACTTTGCCTAAATAGATATCATAACATGTTACCCAATACTACATACATATATGATAATAAAAAATGGCAATATTTGTCTATTGAGTGTATGAAAGGCAATAAACGACACTTGGATTTCAATTACCTTACCTAAAAAATATTTATGGCTGTATCAACATTCAGGGAAAGAAAAATTTTTGTGATTTTTTGTCACATAACATCCATAAGCCTATACAAAGAAGAAATCAAGAAATATCTATCACTTATCACAATTCAAATTCAATCAGACACAATGGAGAAATTAATGTCTATTTATTTTTTACTAACCAGTTTCCCTGGATTTGCTGGGTTTGGGTTTATCGGCCAACTCATTGTCGGGTACTTCAGGCAGGTTGTCAGCTGGGACACTAATACCAATCATTTCCTTGTCTAGCTCCTCCTGTATTATAAAATTAATTTTAAATTATTTATAAATTTTTTTTCAGAATTCCTTCTGCAAAAATCTATTGGGATTTCAGGCAGTCTTCGCAATTCCAATGGATTAAACAGTACTTATTCAGAGCTGGAGATATAATTTCTGGTATTTTTATTTTACCTAGTATATATTTTAATTTATTTATAATTTATGTTTAACTAAAGTTAAAAAGATATTTAATATTAATGGAAATGACTACTAATCAAGTAAAAGTTAATGAAAGCAGCAATATTAGCTCACTAGCAATAATATAGCAAATCTCCAGACTAGTTAAACTGGGTACAGCGGCCTCAGGCAAAACCCATATTAAACTTAATCATAATTATGTGATAGACATCAGAATCCAAATTCTGGGCAAATTGTACAAATAAGTCTTTAAAGCCTTTTGTCAGTTTCACCATTATGGTTGACTATATTTGATGAATCTTGGAGAGCAATCAGTCTAGTCTAGGATTAAGGTCACACCTTAATTTTAAGTTTTGAATCTTACCTGTTCCAACTCTTCTAACTCCTTCTCCAACTCATCTTCATCAATGTCGTTGGGGAAGGCTACATTGCTACTGATAGCTTCTGTGATCTCTCGTGATATGTCGTGTTGCTCAGCAATATCATCCATTATATCATGCACCTTGTCTACATCACTGTAAATAAATTAAAATACATTTGTAAGATGCACTTTACATATAATTGTTAAGTATCTTCCACAGAGTAGAATGAATAGCCCATGCTACTAGTTTTCATATTACATTGACCAGCAACTCCTGGGTGTTTAATCAATACATTATATTCATAAGATGAATGAAGATAATTTTAATCACCTATATAATTACTTACATATCTTTGTGAGCCAGCTTCATGGCATTAGCAGCATCTCTCATTGTATTCAATACTTGAGCATTGGTTGTAGCACCTTCCAAGGCCTCCCTTTGGGCCTCAATTTGTGTGAGAGTTCCATCAATTTGAATAAGTTGCTTTTCATAACGCTTTTTACGTTTTAAAGCAGCAATTGCAGCTAGAAAAAATAAACACATTTTACAAGAAAATAATTTCCTCTTTGCTTTATTCATCATATAAAAGCAAACCATTTTAATCAATTGAAATTTTTTTCTAGCATACATAGTTTTAAAATGTGTTAAGAGAGAGCTTATTTAAAAATACAAAATATTTTAATGTTCTGTTCAAGTATCAACAAAACAAAAGAAGAAGAAATGACTCCACCTAATAAATTATTAAAAAATTATAATTATAATGTTCTCTGACAAGAGACTGATGACAAATTTATTTTAAGAAATATAAGAAATTTAATATTAATAATAGCCAAATGCTGTAATTCAACTATGAAAATATAAACATCATTAAAATGTTCCAGTCTTAAAGTTTTGCATTTTAATTAATTGTGACTAGGCATCAAGTTATAGTAGAGACACCAAATTATTTATATTATTATATATTTTCATAGTTAGAATTCCAAGACCTAAAACCATTCATTGTACTCAATTACTACAAAACAAAGATACATTTATAATATGTATTATGCATGAGTCATTCTTAGTATTGTAATAGGTATGTAAGTTAAAAATATTGCAATTCTTGTTATCATTGTTCAATTAATTTAAAAACGAGATATAAACTTATAGTTAAAAAGTTACAAAAGATTTAAAAGATAAAAATTGTGGATCTGTAAGACAAAATATATGTGCATGCAATAAGGATAAATATATCAAGTTCAACCTTCAGAGAAGTTAAAAAAGTAGATCACCGATTTACCTCTTTTGTTCTTCGTTCCATTTTTCCTAGCAACTTGTATCTCAGTTTCGACTTTCTTTTCTAGAAACTCTGACTTTTTGATCAGCAGTTCCTCTGTTTCCCGTAATTTTTGGATCGCTTCATGGGTCGTTGGCCCTTTTTCCTCTTTCTTTCCTCCAAAGAGTTTCCCCAAGAAACTCATGATATTTAATATTAGGTATTTAAATTAGTTTTTAATCACAGAATAACAATTATTTATTGCGTAAAGGAGAAAATTGCAAAAAAGTAAAGGTTCCACTTTTGTGTATGAATGCGTCATCCAATATCCATTATTAGGGATGGCGATCTGAGATCGATTAATCGAAGAATCGATTTTTCGAGCAGAAAATATCGATTTTTTAAATCGATATGAAGTACTGTGTCGATTCACTGAATCGATATATCACCCTTGAAAATCGACATTCGATTTTTTCTGTTTTGGTATAAACCATACAATTATTTGCATTTAGTTGAATGTGCCTGAATTATAAGAGTGCTGCCGGTTAAAGAGTTAACTCATAAACTCGCGAGATGGCTGTATGTTTAGTATCCTTTACTCGTCTCTCTTTAATAAAAAAGTTACGTTTGTAGTCTTTGACTTTATGTATTTATAATCTGTGACGATTGATATTGCATTATTCATATTTTGTTGTTGTCGTTTAATGAATACTGTTATTAGCGTAATATAAGTATTTTCATGATTGATTTTCATCAGATTTTCATGTAGTGTTTGTTGCGAAATAATAACTAATTGAGAGTAGGTAAGTAAATAAGTAAAGCGCTTCTTATTTTTTACTTTGACGCTATTATTTTCAGTTTGTTCTGTTAGTTGTGATTATCATTTAAATTTACTTTTACACAGGAATAATCAGCATTGAAATAACTAATAAGTAATATGTGGAATTCTTATTGATGGAAGTGTTCATACATCATTCACGATTACTTTATGTCCAATTATCTATTTAACGTCAAAGCATCAAATTAATTATCTTGTTTACAGAAAAAATAGTAAAGCTCCCATTATCATTTTAAAAATAAACTATCGCTTTTACTCTAATTTTATTTTAATCAAGTAATCGCCAGGCTAGGGATGGCGATTCTTTCCGAAAACTATCAATTTTTAAAGCAATTCGTATCTTAATTAATCGATTCACATTTGGTGCTATTTTTATATAAAGGTTACTTTTTTATAAAATGTTAAACTATTCTTTCATATAAAATATTCTTTTAAATTCATTAAGAAATTATGCTAACTAATCCTAATAGGATTTTGAATATTACTCGAAACTAGTGACTAATTACTTAAAATATCATTGTTTATCAAGTTTAATACATATAATAAATGAGGAATAAATATATTTTTTCAGCATGTCGGGTAGAAGTGATTTATGGAATCATTTTATTAAAAAAGACTTCGGAGGCACATGCAAATATTGTCACCAGGACGTAAAAACTAAGGGAAACTGAGCATTGGGAACTATAGTTCCCAGTTATAATTCCCAATGCTTAATATTTAAACTTTTAACTCCTACCTTATTTTTTACTTTTTTGCAATCAATAAAAACATTCAGTATATAAATACTTTTTTTTTATAGTTGATCTTATAGTTTGATACGGTAATAAAAATAATTGTTATTTTTGAATTCCCTGATTTTATTGATAAGATATCGTTAATTGCAATATTAATCTTGTTTTTAGTAAAATTGATACAAATTTACATTGTAAACGCAAACTTGAAAAAAAGATCGATTTTTTAAGAATCGATTTTGTAGGCCTCGATTTTTTCGTGAATCGATTCATTAGACTACGATTCGAATCGATTTAAAAATCGATCTTTTTCGTAAAGAATCGCCATCCCTATCCATTATCCACAGATTAGTAAGAAATAACAATTATGTAAAAATAAAATAACACGACTACCAGCTGATAGTAAATATCAGATAGATAGATATAATAAAATAGAATTTACTAAAAAGTTTGAGCTTGAAGTAAGTTAGTCACATAAGTAAATTAGAGTTAGCCCCTAGATGTCGATCGGGTAAAATTTATTTATTGTTTTTTCCATTCGATTAAAATAGATAGACTTCCCTTGAGGGCCACGGCTTCACTATATGCAATCCATTATCCACTTTACGTTACTAACAGGTTTAGGATAAGATTTCCCGCAGGCCTTCGTATAAAGTATCTATTTAGTCCGTAAAATTTTAATTTTAATAGTCTGTGACAGTACTTATGAAAGACAACACTGAAGTCTTAGGTCTTAACATTTAAAATCCTCTAAGTATTGAATTATTCCGGCTGATATTATTTTGCAAAATTTTCACGTTTTTATAATTTATTTGAATTCTAAATTTGATAAAGATAATAGAGAATTTTAAAAATGGTGCGTATAATAAGCCAGGACACATATGATGAAGTAGTTCGTGAAAATATTCATGAATTTGATATGAGCCCTGAAGAAGCAATAAAAGAAGCTATTACACAGTTTGAAGCGCAGGTATATTTTGTATTCTGAGTTAGTCGGCCCTAAAAATGAATGAAAAAAACAATTAGATACTTTAGTAAAGTTATCACTACCCAAGTACCAATAAATAAATAAAATAATTAAAATTTATAAAACATTTATTGCTTTAATAATTTTTGAAAATAATAAAGTATATATAATTTATTACGGGTTCAATATTACTTCTAGGGTGTTGATTTATCAAACATAATAAAAGATCTTTCCTTGGGATCTGGTGATAACCACTTGGTAAGCACAACTGTGCAAAAATTAAGGGAAATCTCTAATAGTAATGATGAAGAATTACTTAAAGAACTGGAAGTCTTAACAGTAAGTACAGGATAAGGTATGCTAATTAACAAATAAATAGACTATATCTGCAATTATATTTCAAGAAAAAATTGTATGAATTCTACAAAGGCCAGTTTCTGGATAGCTGTATTACTTCGTAGCCTTTTCAGTTGCCCCTGTTCTCTAAATTAAAAAGTAAAAATATAACTGTTTGGTGGAGCTTTTGTCGATTAAGATATATAGGAATAGATAGTATAATAATAAAATATTTTTTTTATGATTATACTATAGTCACTGTTCCTTTAAAATAATAGAGAGAGAGAGTGATAATAGTATATATAAGTTTGTTTTCAGAATGAATGCAAAAAAGACTTAGCCCACCGAGTCAGAGCAGGAAAAGATGGAGCATATAGCATTCTTTTAAGTATCCTAGAGAACTCCTATTCACAGGATAATCAGAGACTGATGACAAAAGTGTTGTTTGGTTTAATAGCACTGATGGATGGACAACCAGATTTATTGGACTCTAAGGGAGCAGATTTAATGAAAAGGTAAGATTTGCTCTCAAATAACTATGAATTAAACTAGGTTAAAACATTTTCCCTCAGAGTCTTTGCCAGTACAATCTAGCTGTACACTTTGTGTCTACATAGTCTTTATTATTACATGCAGAGTCAAGATTTACAAATTTAAATATGGTTTTAGTTTGTCAAAAAGATATGTAATATTGATATACAATATAAATAGAGAGTGCTATCTAGTTCTTGTTTATGAACCCTTGGCGTGCTAGCAGTAAAATTAGAAACTATATAATGTTGATGAATACATGAACACTTGTAATATTATTCTATAGTAAAGAACTATCTTTATGATGCATATGTTTTGTTAAATTTATATAACAGATCAAGATATTTTACAACTATTGGAAGATGTGGAAAGAAAACTGGCCAATTTATTCACAAATATACATATATAAAGATTTTAAGTATCAAGATGATTACTGACAAAGTAATCACATTAAAATAACAAAAATAGTAATTTGGCATTATAGCTTCCATAAATCCCATAACGGTTCTCTTGTGTCTATTTTAGTCTTTCAGACTTTTTAAATGTGACCAGTTATTCATAAAAATCACTTTATTTAATAGGATATTGAATAATACAAAGAATGAAGATATTCTACTTGCAAACCTGAAATGGATGAATGTTTGTTGCTTGAAACATGAGATGAATAGACAAAGAATTTTTGCACTTAACATAATAGACAAGTTAAAGTCACTTTTAAAAGTACAAGGAAATCCAAAGGTAAGAATTACAATAATAATTATTTTAATTATTTTGTGTCATTAATTAGGGTTGGTTATAAACATTCTCAGTACTTAGAAAGATGCATGAAACAAAAATTTTAGGATTTTTGCTATTAACTTTTATACCAGGTAAAAAAATCAAACCAAAAATATGGCACATGTAATGTTATTAATATGTGTATTTGACTACTATATTATTTTTTACGAGACATGTTCAAAATCTTACAGTATAAATGATACGTTTCTGTATGTAATTTATAAATATTTAGGAAATTTGTACTGTAGTATTATTATTTTTGTTTACATTTCTTCCTGTAAATTGATCACTTAAACTTAAACACATAGATAACATATACATGAAGAATATTAAAATTTATTTAAAAAAGTATTTTATACAATTCCCAGCTCTTAAGTGAAACACTACAAGTTATCCGGCGTTTAACTTTGGATGATGATATCCGTATGGAATTTGGCAAAGCTCACGAACACGCAAGGGAATTGGGCATATACCTATTGGAAACTCTTACAAACTTACTTGCTGGTAAGAAATAGTAGGGTTCAAATAAATTGTAGCTATCTATAAAAAATATATGCAATGGCGCCAAATAATAGTCTAAATAAACGCTTTATGCTATAGAAATAAAAAATAAAAAAATAGCAATTTCTTTAATTATACTTTAAATATAATAAAAATATGCATTTTGGCTCTACAATACCATAGAAACAATTCTGTTTTTTCCTGCGGGGTACATATACATAGTTTATATAAAAAGTCATCACAATTCTGTCTAACAGGGGGTCCAAAGTTTATTTTTATGAAAGAAGAAAATTTTCATCAAAAACAGAAATACAACTGCCAAACTAAAAAATTGTAGAAAATACATGGGGGTTTGTTTTCCTCTAAGGATGCTCTATCTCATCACCCTGTATAAAACTTATCATTTTGATTTTTAAGGAATGTTGTCTTACAGATAATACAAAACCACCATTAGTGTCAGAATTAATGCTCACAATGGCAACACTGCTAGTTAGAAATGAGCTTTGTGCGAAAGTAGCAGAGTCTGGCAACAATATTTTATTTACTGTGTTGGCGGATAATTATGACAATGCTACCGTTATACAGCAGGCTAATAAACTGTAAGTATAATTATTTCTAGAATAGTTCACAAAATATATAAAAAGACGGAAAAAGGTTTTGTAAAAAATGACCATTATTTAAGCCTTGAATTGTTTAAGCTATCGCGGAATCTTAAAATGCTAAATGGCCTGCATTATTATGTCATCCCATACTCACACCATCTCTTTCACACGATCACGTAACATAGCCGAATTAGGTCTTACTAAACAATTTTTCGTAAATGTTTCAACCTTTTTGTGTTCCATAATTGGCTATATATTTAGTATAATAGTTTTTGTTAAATATAATTTATATTAGCTGTAGGATTGTGAAATAAATAAATAATTGTTAATATGAAATAAAAAAAAACAATTATAACCAGTGAAAAGTGTATTGTATATAAAATTTAATATATATATATAGTGTCTGTAAACCGTGCAAATATGCTGATATAATTAGGTAATCTCCTTTTATCAATCAACAGATCAAAAACATATTTGATACAATTAAAATCCACAAAGCTTTTCGGCTGATTGAAAATGTGACCTTAAAAACAGACACCGTTGATCGTCGATGTAGACCGTCTTCTTCTTGACAATAATTTCATTTTCCAACATAGATCTCTCGTGTATTAACTTCGCTCTTAATTTCTCAGTTTCCAAACTACGTGTTTTCAATAAACTCATACTGTTGTTCAAATCTCTAACTTCGTCGATTAATCCTATGAGCGATCCTTCGCGGCAATTCTCTACGTTCGGTCGGCAATTCTTCACGTTCAGCCGCGTTTGGGCCACTTGAATCCTTTGTGTTACCTTCAACATTTCCTCATGCAAAGTCTCCATAATATTTTCAGTTTCAACAATTTTCTGTAACGTCAATTTCAACTGATTTTCTAGTTCGATCCTAACTTGATCAGTACGGGCGATTCGTTCGCTCAACGCTTTATTAACTGATATATCATGTGTACGTAGATCGCGTGATGAATTTATCAATACCGCATCTACTCTTTGCCGCAATACTTTAGACTTGTCGATAGCTATTTTAAATTGATTTAATGCATTTATCGTGTATTGTTCCCACAACTGTACGTCTGATTGTCCATCTGATAGCCGCGTAGCGCCAGCGGAGTCTTTGACGTTAACGGATTTTGTTGCTAGATCGGAATTGTGCGCTTCATACTTGAATGCCAGAAGCTTATCGCTCCAGTCGCGTTCTAGAGAGTTCTTCGCTGCTACATTCATTTTGATTTGACTCTCAATCTCGTTTAGCATGTCTCGGTGAAGTTGTTTAATGTTCTGTATTAAAACAGACTCCTTAAACAACGCGTCTTGTGGTTCATCGTACACCATGTCAGACTGCATTCTATTGCGTCTTAAATTCAAACATTCTTCTGTAATGTATTCTGGAATTTTTAATGTGTCCATTGCGTTTTTCAACTGTTGTCTCTGAGTTTCTATGACACTTAATTCTGATTCGATATCTCGTATAGCTCTTTCTAATTCGCATTTCCAATAATTAATGTGCCTTGTTCGATGTTTTAGTTGGTCAGTGCTATCACTGAAATCGTTGCACGCTGTCTGATTGACTTTTATGATGCAATTTTTCGTTATTGATGTGTTATTGTCAGTTACGCCGATAATGTCTCCTTTTAAAACATGGTCGTTGTGTTTAAGCCAGTGATCGACTGTGGTTAAGCCGATATTTCTGTCTCCGAAAGAGAGATGGTCTCCATTTGTTAGAACAGACATTGTGTTTACTATTTATATAAATAAAACAGTATATACAACAGAACGTGTTACAACGTTTTTAGGTATGTTGTCCTAGTTACAAACATATTGATTTAACAATGCTCAACTTGATTACAATAAAAAAATCTAATCTTTATTTTTATAATAGACAGAAGTAAACTGTATAAAACTTCATATTATTAAATTAAACATTGCGAATTAAAATAGCTATGTCATCGACATATATATATATATATATATATATTTAAGTTAATAATTAAAAGCGTAAACAATCATCGCACATTTGAAGCATGAAGAAGAATTCTAATGCAACATTCTGTTTTCCGATAAATTCCTTAACTACACTTATATTGATGAGTCATTGAGATTAATTATTAACCCTTTTTAGATAATTAGATAAGCCAAGTTAGTTTTTCTTAGGGTCTGTTTCACAATGTTATAATGTAAATGTAATAAGTTCCAAATAAGCTATTACTTATTTGTAGGATAAACAGTATTTTTGCGTTTCACGACTGTCAGATAGCACTATTCGTCATGAAAAGCAAAGTATCTTATTCGGAACTTTTATCTTTCGAATAATTTATGTGTTGCATAGCTATTTGGTACTTTATCCATACATTGTGAAACAGGCTTCTTTTGTGTTATTTATAAGCTTCAACGAAATAGTTTTATTTAACATATATCTGAACACATCTACAACAATCGTCTGATAAATAAGTCGTACTGAATTATCCTTTTGGTTTCAGGATAATAGCGTTAGCTGGTAATGACGATGTTAAAAGGCAGTTAGTCAAAAGTGGAATTATACCGATTATTGTATCAGTTCTTGCTAGACATTCCGTAAGTATTACTGGACATTGAGTTTATTGTAATATAAAAATATTTTCGTTTTATTCTAATGAATAAAAATAATGAAAAAATCTTAATAGGTCATGTAAATAAAAAAGAGTGTGTGTACTTAATGTACACGCGTTAGAAGTTATACTTCTTTGGCATATTGAAAATAATTATTATATTATATTATTAATTCAATTTAATAATAAATATTTAAATTTGATGTTCGATTTTACTTTTTACAAAAAAAATTCAATTAATGTTTTATTCAATTTATTTATTTTTTTTTTATATTAAATAATGATTTTGTCATTTATATTATTTACTTTTTCTTTTATTTATTACTAAATAATACATAGGGATAGTTAACCTCAATTATATTGAAGCACTTAGGAAGGGTGATGAGCACATTTTTTTCACAAATATTTTCTAATATTAATTAGTATTGATTTAAATATTTATTTATTTATATTTATTTATTTATTTATCCTTTTATAAATATTCAATTTAAATTACTTCTGATTACAATTCATTCGCACTTGTATAATGAAAACACGTGTTTTAAATGTAGAAACTCAGAGCATGTGGATAAATATTATAAATATAAATACACAGTAAACAGAGGCGGCGTGCCAACATGTGTCACTAACTTCATTCTGTTAATTTTGTGTCACGGTGCGCGCGCATCGTAAAATATCACTCTTATCAATTTTCCATAACGCGCCTAAAGAGGTATCTTGAAATTGAATTATTCCAAGAAGTTGTTTCCAATTCCGTGACCCGACAGACATTCTCTTGCATGATATTTCACAAGATAGACAATTTAATGTATAAAGAAATCATACCAAAATATTTAAAAAATCTGTAAGACTGGAATATATGTGTGTATTTAAGTTTTAACTTTCAGAATAACTCAACGTCAGCAGCCTTGACATTAAAATGCATAGCGGCTCTGGCTTTAAGGGAACCGGAACACAGTAGACAATTCATTGAAACGGGAGCTGCGGAGGCCATCACAGAGACTTTGAAGATCCATCAAACACAACCACAAGTACAGGTAATAAGTACAAAGTACACATGTCGAGGTAGAATACTTGATTCCACCCGTATCACCTCGACATCCGCCTTTCCACAAGCGTTTTCAAGGCAGTTTTCCGCACCACCACTTTGTGGTGCAATTTCCGAACCGATTCGACTTAGGTTCAAGAAAAGAGCGTACCAATTCTTAAAAGGCCGATAACGCACTCGCGAGCCTTCTGGCATTGAGAGTGTCCATGGGCGGCGGTATCACTTAACATGAGGTGAGCCTCCTGCACGTTTGCCCCCTGTTCTATAAAAAAAAGTGACATTTCTTTGTAAAATAATTATTACTAAGGTAAAAGCCCCAATAGATCATGCACCAGTATATGATCCCATGTATTTGTATATCTATATTCACACTGTATGCTAATGATAATAAAAATAAATAAAAAATCTTTGACATGTGACAGAATGACAGAATTTTCATCTTAAGTTTTAATATGTAAATTCTAAACGAATACATCAATCAATAGCATTATATTTTTTCTCGATCTTCCTTTCTCACTCACTCACTCTCTCTCGATAAAAACGCTGCACATCTTCGTGACGTTCCTTAAAAAATTTACACTCATGCGCCTAAAGAACTTTTACTTCAAATATATATAAGCTTATAATAATATAAACAAATTATTCTAATTTATGTAATATCACGCTCCTTTGTAAACTTTATTGTAAGAAAAAAAAGTTATTTTTGCTTCCTATACTGAAAACGAACAACGACAATAATAATGTGAATATTTTTTGTATAATAATTGTTCTTGATGTAAAAGGCCGGCAACGCACCCTGGCATTGAGTACGGCGGTAATACTTAACATCAGATGAGCCTTCTGCCCCTGTTCTATAAAAAGAACTTAATTCGGATCAAATTTTACTCCAATTAACTAGTTTAAAGATATTAAAAATGTTTTTTTTTTTTAGAAAAACGGATGTTGGGCCATACGCAACATAGTAGCTCGGTGTCGGGATCTAAACACAAAGTTTCACGAACTGGGAATCGAATCAATACTCAGTCGTTCCTATGAACTATTCGAGAAAGACTTTGGTTTTGATATCAAATCGGCTTTACGGGATTTGGAGTGCAATATTAAATTAGACGAACAGTGGACTGGGAAGGGAATTCAATTGGAAGATTAGCGACGGAAGGCGGATCCAGTGGAATCATTGATTCCGCTACAGATTATGTATAATAACAATACTAATGTGAATGACGCAAAAGCCTTCAGGGCGTTTGAAATGTTTATTTATTTTGCACAAGAATATGTATGCTTTAATAACATTTTATTTCATTAAACGAAAGTTTTTAATGTCTTTTTATTTTTGATGTCCAAAGCCTACCCTTATCGACTGACATGTCCAATTAAGGAATAGTGTTTTTGCCACTGCGCACACGCAACATATCTGATACATAAATGCTCTAAAGCTTTGGTTTGGTGATCATGACGCACAACGCTGCGGTATGCGTTGTTGGACACAATCATATGAAAAAAGTCGAGAATGTTCTCTTGTTCCGTCGCAGTATGCGTCAGCAGCGAGGGGCAAGCGCGGTGAAGTGGGGAGGTGTACTGCCGCACTGCGCACAGCACAGCGTCAATTGTTCATGTTCACGTCTACCTTGGTAGCTGCGGCAAAATCAACTGACCACCTCTCCGCAGGGACGCTAAATGCTGCGTCGTGACGCTGCGTTGCGGCGCATACCGCAGCGTTATGCGTCATGATCACCAGTCCAAAGATTTAGTCGCCATGAATATGTCGCAGCTTACTAGCTAATAAGCCGTTTAATTAGTCTTTATACTTAAGAGCCCCGCTTAACTAACGGCAGACCCAAACCTCGTAGAGGGTTTAGGTTAGATTTTAGAGTTACTGCACGCAAAAGTTACTATGCACCTCGCCAGATGTCATCGCTAAATCAGGTCCCAAGTTGAGTTTTGCGTGTAGTAACAGTTATTAGTAGCTACAAAACGCTGACTACTTTTAAATCAGGCTCAAGAATGTTTGTCCATTGCTAAACTTCAAGCAACAGAAATTTCTATAAATATAACGACTCGTTTATTGTACAAACTGGTTCGTTTTATGGTGTGAAAAGCAGGTTTAATTAGCCAGGAACCAAGATAACAAATGGGCGTCTGCAGAAACTGTCCACAGTACTTATTTTTATTTAGTGGTGTCAGAGGAAAACTCAAAGAAAACAGTAAAAATAAACAATTTATTACAAAAAATATACAATAACGCCACAATTTCGTAAGCCCTTAACACTCAGGTACAAAAGTATATAATTAACAATTGTGATTACAGAATTTATACATATAAATGCTATTTCTAAATAAACAAGGCAGTTTTATCACTATATATTAAATTCTCGGGTCACAATGTACCCAGATTTTTGCCAGAGATTCGGCTATCTTTCAAACCAGTGATAAGCATAATTTTTTTTAGATTATTTTTTTGTTTTACTTTATTACATTTACATACAACATACAAAAATACATACAAGCCCTAATTTTTGCCCCTCTACAATCATACTATATTTATAAAAATATATGATTCACCCTTGTTAAACCAAGTTTTATAACAGTAGCGAAAATGTAATACAGTTTTGAGTCACGAAATTTAATTTGTTTATTAAAATCATTTCGTAATATGGCACATTCAAATAAATTCTTTGGTATAGAAAAAAACCGTTAATTATGTATTTTAATTAAATTTCGTATGAACTGCTTAAATATGATTGTGTAAAACAACCAACAAATGCTTTTTGAACGCCCAAACTATTAACGTTTCGTTACACGTAATTTACTATGGTAAAATTAGATAAATTCGCAAATTATAATCTAGTATAACTATACAATATCAACAATAATAGAAGAAAAGGGGAAAGAGATTCGTTGTTTTTTTTTTACTTGGTAACATTAACAGTAATCATTTAGTTTTTACACATTACCTACAAAAATTCTAAGCTTGAAAACGAAATGCATTTATGAGGATTCTTACAAAATACGTTTATTATTTTAGAGAGCTTTACTTTTGTTAACAAGAGGGGTGGGGGGGATAAATTGCAGTAAATCTGCTTACGTAAGGGTCATCGGCCCCTTAGGGAGCGTTCAAGTATTATGCTACGAATTTGGGGGTATGGGGTAAAAACGCTACAATGCGCGACGGGGATTGAATTATGCATCATTGTTACAATGAGTCACTGGATAACGAATCGTTTTACTATTGGGTATAGAAGAACGTTACGGCGCGTTACATGGGGTTTGGAGGGGGGAGGTCAAGAATCTCCAAAAATTGCGTGACGTAATACTCGAACGCTCCCTTATGCCCTACTTCCACTTTACTTTATTTGTTTTGTTTTTAACTTACTAGGGTTGCTTAAATAGTTATACTATTCACACCGTTTACAACAAACTAAAATTAATCAATAAAGCTTTTTATAAATTTGTTATTTAAAAGATCCTAATCCTTGGGATTGATTTGCAAAACTTAGCGATTGAAGAGAGTGGCGGAGTTGCTCTCCCGCTCTACGCCCCTGTCTTGGGAACTGGTTGTAAATGTACGTATTATCCCCGCAAATTGCTAATGCGCCTGGCCGCCATTTTGGTGACGTATTTTGTTGACATTGACATTAGACACTCTGTACCGTTAGCATTATTCTGGCTGATGCGAATTGCGACGGACGAGTACCTACGCATTTTTATTTGATTGTTATTTATAATTAATACCGGAAATGATTCTGAATCAGATATAACAGACTCAGAGTTAGAAAACAATTCTGAATCTGATTTAGATTGTATGAGTGGGATTGAAGAATAAGGCTAGATTTTTATTAAATTGAATCAAAATCTAACCTAATTATATTATTAATATATGTATTACTTAAGTCTTTTCTAATAAACATTGAAAATCACACGAACATTTTTCATTTATTAGATAAGATACCTATTTCCAAGGTGTGAGATTAATTAAATGTCATCAAATATCAGTTTTTTCGTAAAATGTAATCTTACAATAAATGTCATTTCAAAACTGTCAAACTTAATAATTAACCTATTAAATTTACAATTGAGTGCATTTCTTTTTTTTGCAAGCTGTACTTTTCTATTCTGGATGACGTCACGTGGCTTAACGTGAGAAGGTTCCTGCGCATTAGCAATTTGCGAGGATAGTACAACTGATAGTAATAGCATCAATCTATAATCTTTTCTATGGACGTACATAAGTTTATTTGTATACCTATATGAAAAAAGTTTGTTTGAAGGACCTGTGTTAAGTGTTAGTTGTGCAAGTGTTTTGAACACATAATTAAAAACAGCCATACAATAATTGTGTAACTATCTATCTATTAAGTTTACATATTACTCGTGCTCTCCGACAGTTGTGCTCGTGCTCTTTGTAAATGTTTATTGTGTTTCCATTTTTTATAATTCATTAAATCTTTGCCATTGAAAATTGTGTGGACCATTATTTTTTCGCCATATTCCAGTTGGGATAATAGCTGAAAAGAAAATCATCAATATTGCTTTCGTCTAAACCTATTACAATTCAAATTCAAGTCGAATACACATTTGTATATAACATTCACTTGAATATTTTTTTTTTAAATCATCGTAAGGAATGGGTTGTTTGGAAATGGGAATGAGACCTTAAAATTCCACAGCATGTGTCAGGCACATGAGGCTGTTCACCTACTTGCCTATTAGATTGACAAAAAATGATTAAAAAAATTAGACTGTCACGGGACGCTTGGCAGATGTGAAACATCGACATTATTTTGTAAAAGTAATATGCAGAAAAGAACAGATTGTGATAGGAACTAAATATGTCATAATGATAAAACAAATATAACGATTTTTTTCCAGATAACGATGACTATTTGTTGAATAAACATTATTTTCATTAAATATTTTTAATGTGAAATTTACCACTGCATTTAGACTGTATATAATATAGCGTGGCGACGCGTCGCCACGCCAGAAATCGGTTTTACGTGCGGCTATAGATGTTTCACATCAAAACTTACACAGACTTAAAAAATCTAGCGCCACTGATTTAATTTAATAAATCACATGTTTCCTAGTTTTAACATAACTAAATTAATTACAATTTATAGAAATAATAAAAAAAAATTTTTTTTTTACATTGAAAGCAAAAAATACTTACTTTAGGCGTCAAAAGAAAATACTGTCCATTGTCACACTCTGTGGTGACTTTGACAAGTAATTGGAACATTTTCCGCTCATTAATCGCGTCCATGCCTTGGTTTATTTCATCCACACATCTAAATACGTAAAAAAACATTTAAATATTGTTTTACATAAGTTGTTGATAGAGCCTAACTTATATGTTTTATAAGTTTTATAAAATGTGTTTAATTTTTATAAGTTTGTTAAATACTAGGAAATGTACATTGTATATATATCGCAGTAAAGTTAAATCAGAGAGTTAATTGAATCTCAAAAGTGACTACACAGTTAATTAAAGATCGATATTCAGTCAAGTCGCCAGCATTTTGATTAAAATAAAACAGCGTTGAAAACGTTTAACTATCCGTCTGACCGAAATCCAGCATGCTGATTAATAATGTAAAACAAGATGGCGGTCGCGACAACAGCTAATTACTTCTCTTTACAATTTTTTGATTATTTTCAATATTTTGACCGTGTTCGTATATCCATGACTATAAATGGCATATCCTTGACAGTTCAAATATGCATACCACATGACTTTCAAAGCTCATAAGCTCATAGATAAAAAGTAATAGATGGCGCACCCTCTAAATACCTACCTAAACGGCACGGTCGATAAGGCCTGCAGCGACATAAGATACAAGGCAGTACATAATGCTCTTTCGCCACCACTTTGGGCGTGGCGGGTTAATTGCTGGAGTTGTTCATCCGCCCGGAATCGAATGTATATACCCACGCCGTATTTGTCGTAGTCTTCCTATAACAGTGGCAGTTTTTTACAGGACAGAAGTAGAAAGAACAGTAGGCGAGTGCGGAAATCAAGTCTACCCTACATTTATTTATTGATAAACGCCAACGCTCGCTACACTGATACATTGGTAAAATACCCACATTATAAAACTTTTTATGTGAAAAGCATTGTATGCAAAATTCTTTTGTTATATACAAAGGGATAATAATAAAATAATCGGTTGTCTGTAAAGTCGGATTATTGACGATAGTTGAACGTGACAATGTCATAAGAAAATACTGATGGAATGGTTGCATTTTTCAAAAGAAAATTTTAAATATTTTGTATGGATAAAGAGAAGGAGGTAAATCACAATTGAATTGACTCAAAGAATCAATTCATCACATTGAAGTTACATTAATTTGTACGCATAAAAACAATTAGAATAATAATTAATAAAAAACTGATGTCGAACGCGGAGACCGATTGTGCCTCTTTTTCGCTCGTTCTGCGCTCTCGCTTGCATTTCAAGCTTAAACGGAACGCCTCAGAGCGAGGTAACGCCGCAGTCTTGATTTTTCGTGTGTACAACCGGCTCCATCGAATTATAAGACGTTGTCACGTCAAAAATGTAAATGTAAAAACTAAACAATAATATATTTTTTAAGTATCTCTTCGTGTCTGTAATGTTTTCCTATGTGTCACATTAAAACTTATATTTTATTGTTAAAAATTACTGTAAAAAAATGGATGCACTCACATCAGTCCCAGTTTTGTCCAATTTAACTTCTCCAGCGCATCCCATTTTGGCGAACATAGATCCAAATGCACGGTCTATTTTACGCAGCAGCATTTCCAATGGCGGCAGCCATTTTGATCTGGAATTCATACAATATGCTGCGAATAATCCACGGGCGCTCAAACCCTAGTGTTGGCTATACAACGAACTTCACCTACAAATATTTATTTCGGCGGCAGGTAGGGGGAGATTGGAGGGCGGAAAAACTAAATGAAAATGGACCTAACGCGAGAAAATTTTCGGTCAACGATTTCATTGTGTGCGTACTCATTAACAAAGCTATGTTAGGCTGCGATTAGCATTTTTAACGAAGCTCCATCTCGTGCCACTATTTACTTCGAAAAATAATAAAAATATTGGCGACTTTAGATTAAGCCGTTTTCCAATTTCTAAACATTTTCAGTGTTACCTAGCTATCTATTGATTTGTACTTTCCCATTTTCGACAAATACGTAAAGTGTAACGTACGAGTACGTTTACGCGACGCACTACAATTTCTTTTTTCAATTTTTAGTTTAATCTTTAACGATTTGTGCGTTGTATAATAATTATAGAATTATTAATCTTTATTCAATTCAATTTATAATTATAACTTCAGTTTATCAGAGCTCGATTTGTATGTACAGTTAACTAATCCCACGTAGTATAGATGGCGTAATAGTAAAAGAACAAATAAAAAAGAAACCTCAATCAAGGAGGCCGTCAACTAACTACAGACCCCGAGTATTCAATCCTTCTCGTATGTTCTATATTTCCGGGTAGACGAAAAAATAAATGCACAGGAAAAAAGTCTGTACTTATGTACGCGCGTCAGAAGTTATACTTCTTTAGCATATGGAAAAACATAACTAAAATGCAGTACTGATTAATGATAATCATTAAAATTAATCAAAAACATTTTATTTAAATAAATAAATTATTAGTAAATACCTACTCGTCGTATATGAAATTGATTTAAAAACACCAAAATAATAATTTATTCACACTGTTCAATTGTACTGTTACGAAACACGTGTTCTAAATATAAAAATACTACTTCCATGCCATCTAGACCTAACTTTACAATGTCAAATTTAGGTGTCGGTGTGTGAGCGCATCGTAAAAATTCACTCTCATCATTTTTCTCCATCGCGCCAAAAGAAGTAAAACTTCAAAAATTGGCCTCAACTTGAATTGAATCTAAGACTGAATTTTTTGGCCTCAGAAACTTACTTGAGTTCCTTCATTTTGTCTTCTAACTGTTTGTTCCTATCTGATGAGTTCGTGATATCAGACTGAAGTTTTGCAATAGTCCTTTCCCTTGTATTATATTCTTTTATGACCTGAAAAAATGAAACTCGTCAAACTATCGTAAAATTTAGCTGTATTAGAAAATTTACGTTGGTAAAAATAAAACCAAAATGCATTAATATAATTAAGTCAAAAAACCTATAAATAAATGAATCAGTGGCACTACAACCTATTTAGGTCTTGGCCTCAGATTTCTGAATCTGTTTCAGGATCATTTTTAATGATCTTTAAAATTTTAATGTCGACTTTTTGAGTCTAAGACATGTCGGTTTCCTCACGATGTTTTCTTTCACCGTTCGAGCAAATGTTAAATGCGCACATAGAAAGTCCATTGGTGCACAGTCGGGGATCGAACCTACGACCTCAGGTATGAGAGCCACTAGGCCAACACTGCTCTAAAAAACCTATAGTAATATTAAAAAAAAATTTTTGTATGTTTGTAAAAAATTCACTGGAACAATTTCAAAAAAATCATCTAGAATATTCTACATACAATTGTATATATAACTAAATAGATAGTATTAACTATCTCTGCATTACCTGTTCATCACTAGAATGCATTAAATCTATGCGTGTCTGCAAATCGAAGCAGTGTTCCTGTAGGGCTGTCAAATCAGTGGGTAGACTGTCAAACACATCTTTATTAGGAAAATCTGGCTCTGTGGGTAGTTTGTTATTGCACGAACGTTTTGCTTCCGTTAGTTTTTCTTTTGCTTTCGAAACGGCACAGGTTAAGCAGTTTTGTATGTTTTCGAGAGTTACCTAAAAGATTTTAAATTTCAAAATAAATACATTTTCTTCTAGCAGGATACGTTCTGAGTTATCCATCACTTGTGACATAATCTAACGACATACGGAACATATTTACACTTGAAAATATTTATAGCCAATTGATAACATAAATGTACACTTATGAGTCAAAAAAAGAAATTTAATGTATTTAAACGCTTCTAATTTTACATTTACTGCCAGTTTTAGGGCGTAGAACGGAAGAGAAGAACTGGCAATACACTCTCCGCCACTCTTTTACAAACTATATCTTACTTGAACATTACGTAATTCGCTCTTCAGTTCTCTCAATTCCGCTTCATGCTGTATTATACCATTTCTGCTTACTTCCAGTTTTACCTATAAAAATATTTTATTCCAATTTAAATTATACTTAAATTACTTTTATATAATATATAAACGTCAAAATCATGGAATAATCATTCTTCTAAAATAAAGAACAATTACTAAGATTTATAAGCTTGCTTGCAAGCTTTTGGAAGCTTAAAGTAATGAAAAATAAGGAAATGAGCATGGTAATTAAAAGAAAGCTCTTTAATACTTATATACTACCTGTAAGACACATGGATCTCAAACTTGGGTCTGCTATGAAAGCGTAGCATACAAAACTATTTTTACTTTTTGTTTTGTCTTTACCTAGTTTGTTTTGTTTTTACACAGTTATGTTTTAATCTAGTTTTGTTTTGTTTTTACCCAGTTATGTTTTGTTTTGTTTTTATCTAGCTTTGTTTTGAATATATTATAATACTGAATGAATCCAATCCCAAGTACACATACTTAAACTAAAAACTTACCCCAACCAATTCCTTCTCTAGAATCTTATTTTGCAATTCCTTTAACATGTCTTTCAATTGCGAATGAAGATGACATTGCTTAAGTACACTCTCCTTTTGTCTCTTCTGACAGTTCTCTTTCTCCAACTCTATGTTGAGGGAGGATTCATTTTGTATGTCATCAATTTTCTTCGTTTGTAAACGTATTTGTACGCTTAGTGTTCGAATCTACGAGAAGCAGTAAACGGATCAAATAAAAGTCTTTTCTCTAATTTAAGTAGACTTGGGCCATGGAGTTCTACTTGGGAGCTGGTCCTTTCTTCGATTAAGGTGTCTACACAGGGACCAAATTCTTTAAATTTGTTTTTTAATTATCATTCGCCGTGAAACCACTGAATGTAGAGCAGAACTTAATAAAATGGAAACGATGTATAGACTCTGTTCATACTCGTATTTAATTTGAAAAATGTGCCCGGCCAAAAAGGTTTGCCATCTCTGACATGTCAAAAAATGATAACTGTCAGAATTATAAGGAATTAAAAATCAGAGTATAAAAGCTCTATAATTGTGTTATAAATAAATCGATAGTCATTGATTTTTAAAAATTGTAGCTAATGCAACAATGTGAAATATGTATTAATGTAAAAATATACAATTTCGTAGAATGACTCCTCATCTTATGTCTTTGTCGCTCGCGCATAAACATATTGCCGTTGCGCTCACACAGATGCAGTGACCGCCGTATTCAGAGATTGTCAACCTTTTAGTCATAACCATAAAGACATGTGGTGGTGCACATGTACTTTGGTTTGTTTTGTTATAAGTAGTATATATGTTACAGTATAGTATATAAGTAACGTATCTGGCAAAACATCTGATAGTTCATCAGAAATAGGTGCCTCTGACTAAAATTAAATGTTTTTTTTAAGAGTATTTCTGCTTTTTTTCCAAATCTTAGTCGCAATCATAACTTTTCCTTTTTATAAATCCATCAAGCCGTTTAGTCTAAATAAAAATCAAAACCGTTTTTTATATTCGTACTTATAAAAAAAATGTTTTTAACTACTGGCAGTAGGCCCAAAGGTCATTGTACGAAATTCTTCGTGCTCCGCGTCCGTACTATAGTTGTTCCACAAATTAAATGTTGACGATGATTTATGAAAAACCATATATAATACCTTATCTACGCTCTCATTGATTTTCTTCCTGTCATTATTAAAATTGTTCAAAGTGACCTCTAGCGGCGCCATTTGGTTGTTAAATTCCTGCAACTTCGTTTTATGTGAAGCCGCTGTTCTTTCAAAGCCTGCTAACCTATTGTAAAAGAAACATTACTTTCTTTAACGTTGCTTTGCAAATGGCAGTGTTAAGTGATCATCAATAAATTAACTTGTGGGCCTGCCAATATTTTTCTATAAAATGCTTTCAAATGAAATATTACTGAAACAAATTCGATAAAATACATACTGATTCTTAAATTTGTTAATCTGTTCAATGTCCACAGTCTTGGCGAGTAGACGGGGTGGGTTTATTTCTGTGATGGAACTGGATTTTGCGCCACTGTATTCCGATACGCGAACTGAGAATCTGTGATTTTCTGAAAAAACAGTTTTTGAAAGATTTTAGTCTATGTGCTTTGTTTTAGTTGTCATAGAGGACAATACACACAGTAATAATAATAAAATGGTTGTCTGTACATTCTGTTAACTGACGATATCTTAATATGTCAACGTCATAAGAAAACATTGATGAAGTGATAGGAATGATTTTTATTAAATCATCACTATTTTTTATGGATACAAAAGAGTGAATGCTCGGACCAATCGAGTGGAGATAGATGTGGCGCAAGCGTACAATGAGCGTAACTGGACAATGTGCGTAACGGGACAATTACTCATGCTTTTTTGCATGCAGCCGCCGTTGATCGATTTATCAGACTTTGTCGCGTCCAAAGTTCAAAATTATTAAGTTTAAGTTTCTGTATTATATATTCTGTTTATGACTATTATATTATGTCTGTTTGCAATCATGCTGGTCGGATTTAGATGAATTTTTTAATGTGGATATAGTCTGTCACTAGCTAGTATAGTACAAAATTATGTTTTGAATATTTATGATATATAGTATTGTCTTTTATTAACATAACTTTTACACATTTAATAAAACACTTTTTTACGGATTATAGTTATGTATTATTGTATTTAAACTTATAATTATTTGGACATAATTTTAATCGATAATTTTAGTCGATACCAACTCCGGGGAAATAAATACAGATAACGCAACATTTTCTGCAGCTGTAATACTTTTTGACATTTAACACCTTTGTCTTCAGTCACCGTGACCACGCACGCTGTAAAGCACGCGAAACGTCGGTTTAAATTTAAAATTATGTCCAAATAATTATAAGTTTAAATACAATAATACATAACTATAATCCGTAAAAAAGTGTTTTATTAAATTTATGATATATATTTTACGAAGGATTAAAGAACGCTGTTTTATAGGCTACATAAGTTATCCTACCTGTAAAATAGAAGGTGATATTTGCGGGTACTTTCCCGCTATTATTAAACGTGTGCTCATCCCCAATCGGTATTTTGTGAATCGAGTAATTTCTACACAAATAACGAACAATTGCGTCTGGTGCTGATATTGTGTCCAATACGTAGGTATAGAAGCCGAGGTAGCTGAAACAATAATTTATGTATAGCCCTAGATTTACATATCGAACCATGGATTCCCATATGAAACCTATTGATTTTAACGTTTCAAGAAATTTGAGGACAATCATACATTGTTGGACGTCTATTCCCTGAAGAAACCCCTATTAGAACGTATTTATAAGACGTATATAGAGCTGTCAAACCATTTTTTAGATTTTATAGCGTTCGAGTAGATTGTGACTTGATCTACGTGTTAAATATTTTTATATGATTACTAGCTGACCTAGCAAACCTCGTTTTGCCATGTATATCATTTATAATAAAAAAATAGGGGTTGATAGTAGAGGGGTGAAAATTAGGGGTTATATGTATTTTTTAATGCTGTATCATAAAAATAAAAATATTTTTTAAAAATTAAAAAATTATTATTTAGAGGTACCCATAACATTTATGATGTTGTCCGCAGACATATCCAATATGGACACAAAATTTTATAAGAATAGTCGAGCCGTTTCGGAGCAGTTTAACTACAAACAATGCGACAAGAGAATTTCACAAAACAGATTTTGCAAAAACTTAGGTGTTTCAGGGATTCAACCCAAAAACAGAATATAAACAAACAATAGCAAAGTACTGTTAAATGCAAATGAAATGATAAATTCATATACAGTAAAATCTCACCTCAGTTCGGAAATATCCTGCCTCTGCAAGTTGAGGGTAGCGGGTTCGCTGCATACCGCGTTCACCATCTTCAAGTTCATCTCTCTCATATTCCTCATAAACAAATTCATCTCTTGACTGGATTCAAACGTAAATGCGATAAGGTCCCGCGAATCAACCGTTGCTTCTAAATAACGTGCGAACTTTGGGTCTGTGAAGTTTATCTAAAAAAATGCTCGAAAATAAATAAAATCAGTGGCGATACAACCTCTTTAGGTCATGGCCTCAGATTTCTGAATCTGTTTCATGATCATTTTTAAATCTAATAGGCAAGTAGGTGATCAGCCTCTAGTGCCTGACACGTCGACGACTTTTTGGGTCTCAAACATGTTGGTTTCTTCACCGTTCGAGCAAATGTTAAATGCGCACATAGAAAGTCCATTGGTGCACAGCCGGGGACCGACATCATCCATCATCAAACCAACCAACCAACATCGCAATACGGACGGGAGGAAATGTTGGCACTAAGGGTCCGTTCACACAGACCGGCTCGGAGAGCATCGGCCTGCTTTTTTCTTTTCACACAGACCGGGTCGTATACGCTTGGAATTGGCCGGAGCGGAGCCGCCAACTATTTCAATTTCTATTTTTCGAGCGAGAAAGAGCACGCAAGCGGAGCCGGTCGGCTCCTTTTATTACTTCACACGAAGCGCGTTCAGGCATTTTTAATGACAATAAAGGTGCAAATGCAAAAATAAACTTTACTACAATCACTCAAAACACTGTTTCCAACGTGATAAAAATCTGCTCTCCTCTCCGAGCCGGTCTGTGTGAACGGACCCTAACTGCCCCTTGCGGTCGCCCGCCAACTGATCGCAGAGCGAGAGGCAGCAACGCACCCGCCGGTACAAGATGACGATGATGATGATGAAGATGAAAATATTAATATAAACTGTGTAAGGGCGTGTTGAGAATTAAACTCAATTCCTTAGTCCTTAAGAAAGTAATTTATTGTTCTGCTTGATACAATATTGAGTTCATTACAGTAAGTAGATACATACAATTTGAGTAACCTAGCATTGAACCGTAGGGAGGACGCGGGGCATCGCAACCCTTATGTTCACCTAGCTAATGCTTAACTTGACGACGCCGGGCATCGGTCAAGAAAAGCTACTGAAGATCCACGAGCAGACGACCCGGGGGGCTATCGTACTCGCAGACGTCTAGCTAGCGAATGCCATGAGCTTGGTCGGACATCGAATTATATAGCAGCCGCGCGCTTCTATGTGTGCGTTGCGTGTAAGCGTCTTGGCCGTAGTGTGACATTGTTTACGCCAACGCGAGTCTGTCGCGTTACAACTGTTAATATTATTTTCGCCTTTCCGATACTTAACACAACATAAATGGCAAAAAAATGCGTGACGACAATAAATAATGAAGGAATACCTCAAGCATCATAGGTTCGTAGACTCCATGCTTGAATAAATGTCGATTGTCTCTCAGCCACATAATCGCTTTGTACGCATCTTTTGTTCGTTCACCTTCGCGTAGACTCTCTAGGCGTGTCTTATTTACGTCTTCTAAATTATTTATTCTAGAAAAAAATGAAAAGTAAATAAACGGGGATATCTTGAAGTTTTAACGAAAATATATAAAACTTCCGTGCGTTTGTAAACCTCCAAACGGATGCCGCGCGCGTCTACGCGTGCGTTGCGTATACGCGTCTTGGTCTAAGTGAACTTTTGCTTACAAATTTTAATGTATGTAAAATAAAATAAGATGTACCGAACTTAATAAAGTTAACCTTACAAACGTTATGTAAAAAAAAATGGCGATTAAAAAGAGTGGCGGAGAGTTTATTGCAAGTTCTGCTCTTCTTTCCTACGCCCTGGATTTGAGAACTTTCAGTAAATGTAAAATTAGAAGCATTCTATTATACTTCTTTTTTGATGTTCACAAGTGTACATTGTGTTACCTAAATGAATAAATGATTATTGAATTTGATTGTATAAATTGTGTAAATACATCAATATAAAACGTTTTAATACATAAAAACTATATACATAGATATGATAATAGTGAATACTTTAAATACCTGTTCTGGTACAATCTCATTTGGGGTACAATATTATTCTCATAATCGAACTCTACTTCCAATTTCTTCTTTTTTAAACTATCAATTGTTGCATTCGTCGTCGTCATAGCTTTATGAATTTCAGCCAATTTCATTTTTATACTTGTTTCTGAAATGTTTTAAATTAATTAATTTTATTGAATCTGGATGATACAACTGTATTTCTTGGAATCACCATGGATTCAAAACTTCAGTGGTCCACTCATATCAACGGATTTACGAAGAGACTTAGTTCAGTTTAGGCGGTTAAAAAAATTCGCTTACTGACTGATGTCGATACAGCTAAACTTGTTTATTTTAGTTACTTTCACAGCTTAATGACTTATGGCTTATTGTTATGGGGTCATGCTGCTGATGTCGAATCTATTTTCATCTTGCAGAAGAGGGCTATTCGTGCAATCTATAATTTAAAATGTAGGTAATCTCTGAGAGATAAATTCAAAAGTAAATTAATATACCTTTTCCTCGCAATATATTTATGAAAATATAATGTATGTATACAAAATTAGTGATAAGTATACTAGAATAGAACATACGCACAATGTTAATACTAAGAACAAAGGCAGGCTGCAATTTCCCCGTACTAGACTATATAAAGTTAGTAATTCTTTTTTGGGAAAAGGGATACTCTTCTTTAATAAAATCCCAGAGGCTCTTTTATCTCTGCTTTTTAATAAATTAAAAAAAATGTATTAATGAAAAGCTGTGTAAAAAGTATTAATTTAAAGTTAGCGATTATTTAGTTTATAAAAGGGCCTGGGACTAGTGCTGGGCAGGCTTCTTCTAATTAATTTGCTTCATTTGTTTTAAAATAAGTGTTGTTTGATGACTTGCTTTTTTAAAAGAGTACCGAGAGTTTTTTACGCCGGCTTTATCTCTCGGCCTACACCCTCTGTCTTCTGTGGATTTATTTTACGTTTGTGGACGACACTAACAATAGAAAAAGTTAATTATAAAGCATTATCTAATTAAAATCAATTTTATATCACAATAAAACAAAAAAGACCATGGCCAATTTCAGGGTGTCAGATTTTGGTGACAGTGTGCGTGCGCTACGTAAAAATTAACTTTCATTATTTTTTCTAACGCGACAAAAGAACTGAAATGTTGACTAAAGCTAAGTTCAGAGTGTCGGTATTTTGTGACGGTGTGCGCGAGCATCGTAAATATGTACTCTCATAATTTTTCCCTAACGCGCCAAAACAAGTATTTTTTTTTTAATAGAACAAACGGCAAACGGGCAGGAGGCCGTATAACTTCAAAAACTTTATCATCGCTGAAATCGAAATTCTATTAATTTTATTGACTTACCATCTCCAACATGTTCAACGGCGAGTCTTTTATCATCAACAAGTTTGTTCAACTTAGCTTTATACATGGATAACTCTTTGTTTCTATTTCGATGCCGCTCCAACTTCTCCTGGAAGACCGAGTCTATCTCTTTCAGGACATATTCTAGCGAATTAACGCTGCTTAATGTCTCTTTTACTTTGTCTGTTAACGTATGGATTTCTCTACCCTAAAATATATTAACTTTTTTAAGCATTTTGATTTAAACAAATTTATTTAAATTATGCATGAACATTTATATAACACGAATTGGCAATCTTACACTCATACTTTTATTTTGCTTGATTAGGGAGCGTTCAAGTATTATGTCACGAATTTTGAGGAGGGGGGGTTTATTACTTTACGATGCAGGGCGGATATTGAATTATGCGTTATTGTTAATATTATTTTCGACTTTCCGATAATACCACATATATGGCCACTTTTAGGTTTAATTAGTCACTGGGTGATAACAAAACGTTTTACTATTGGGTACAGAAAAACATTTTCAAGAATCTCCAAAAATTAACTAAACTAAATACTTGAACGCTTCCTTATGATATATATGTTATTTTATATTAGTGCTTTGTTTCATGTTCCTCATCTCAACACTAACTATGAAACAAGCTCAGTTTTATAACACGCAACCCAAAAAACGACCAATATTTAAGACTCGACTTGTTTAAGCTATCGCGGAATATGGTTAAAATGAGTAATAATATTAAATAATAATAATTTATTACATTATTTATACAAAAATGTTAAGGTGGTACAATCGTAAATCGTTCGCAGATTTTGTCACACACATAAGAGTATTAAGAATATCCACACCGCAAAATCACCTGCATCATGAGCGAACCCCACATACCCTCACATCATCACACATCACAGCCAAATTAGGTATTACTTAATTAAGCATATTAAATAATTTGTATTTTTTTTCCCTTTTGTAAAGGATCAAACCTTTTTCTAAATATTATGCATTCAATCTTTCGCTATACTTTAGCGTAATTGTTTATTTTTATATATATTTTTGTTATCTGTAGGATTACAATAAATGTAATTTAAAAAATCCTTAGCAAAATTCTTTATATCAATAAATACCATTATATGGTTTTTGACCGCTATTTTAAATTGAAATAACACATAACTTGTATCCTAACTTTAATTTTTTTTTAATTTTGTTTGAAATTATCAATAAGGGACTCTTTAAGTAATACGTAAGCAGATTTAGTATAAATTATCCCCCATTATATCAGCAAAAGTAAGCTAAGGCTCAAACATAATAATACATATATACATAACATAACACATATAAATTTTTTGTGGGAATCCTCGAAAATGGTCGGAAAAGGAATTTCGTTTTCAAGCATAGACAATGTATGGGTAATATGTGTAAATTATTACTGTTGACGTAACCACTAAATAACCTATGTTTCCAATCAAGATATATTGATTGGAAGATATACATATTAATTATATAACTACATTTTGATTTGATTTTTGTGTTACTATACATTTGTGGACAAACATAAACATAACAAACTAAGCACTTGCTTAGCTTTGTATGTCTATGACAAACTAGTAACCTTTGTTTTTGAAGTCGGTAGACAAGTATTTACACATAATATATAAACACATTAAAAGCTTACCGCACTAAGTTTCTGCTGTTCCAACTTGCTGATTTTGCTTTTTGCATTTCCTAAAACTTTCTCCAATGGCGCCATTTTTTTTGTTTGTGTGTCCAACAATTTTACTGCCTCCTTCTTATCTTGACTGTATTCATTTACTTTTGTTTTAAGTTCATGGTATTCAATCCAAAGTTTCTTTATATTGCATAATTCAATATGTTTCTCGATATCTTTTCTTTGATTTATTGTGTCAATTATAGCTTTTATTCTGTAATTATAAATGATTTGAAAGCTATAGTATTGGGTTTGAATATTAAGACACAATATTGTCTACAGAATTTGTAAGTTACAAATATTTATAAATTAACCAAGTAACAGATTTAACATTCTTTGTGCCTTATCACATAATTTATAAAGCAGTCTCTTCAGGAACTTATAATAGAAGGCAATTATAAATAATATTTGAGACAAAGTGCAAAAGTTGTTATATATAATACAATGTAGATACATTTAATCAAATCACAAAAAAATATGAGAACTAGCTTCCGCTCAAATGTATTTCATGTATTTTGGCAAAATCAAATCATTTTTATCAGTTAGACCACCTAAAATGGCAGCATCTTTGCATGTTAAATAAAATATAAAAATGATTCTAGTTGCCACTTCCAAAAGATAGTTTTGTGTGGAGAAGAACGGATAAGAAGCTCTACACCACTATTTTAAAAAAGAATTTACAATTTAGTAAGCAGTTAAGTAATTATATTTGAAAATATACGAGAATATAACTACAATACAGGTCTATTTTTGCATTGTTAGTATACATGTTCCAAGCTATTTACAAATATCAAAACTGTAAAATATTATACATGAAAGAGTGATAAAACAGTGTGTGAGATAAAAATAAAATAACAGTTGTGTTTGTCTCAATCACATTTTTTTTATAAAAAAATTGTACCTTTCATTCAATCGAATCTGTTCCTGTAACATTTGTGCATTATTCTCCTGTGTGGTGGACAGGTTACGTTGTTCATTTCTCATTTCTATTAGTTCATCTAAATGATCTACACTTTCATGCCCTCCAACAGCAGATAATGTACTGCGAAGTAGTTGCTGTGGATTCATTTTGGAAAAATCCTGAACTCTATCTTGAGGTAATAGTTGACATAAGTTATCTACCTGAAAATAGACAATTGGTTCAGAAAATATACTTTTCAAGATATCAGAGTAAATTTTCTCATAATTTTAAATGATAAAAAATTAAAATATATTAAATACCTAAGGTTAATTATATATAATAAGCAAAATACGCTATACCAGAGTTTCAAAAAGTAATATTTTAATTATCAGTTACCGGGAGATAGCTTTACCAATATAAGTGATAGCCTGTATTTGGTCCTACCACTCTTAATCTATATAAATTTACAAGTAAAATAGGCCACCAAAAATTACCTGTATGTTAAGTGATGTAATAAGGTCTTGAACTTGGTTCTCTCTTGCAGTTTTATGATTGATATACCACACGGAGGTATCATTTAGATTGAAATTTCTAGTAATAATAACATTTTGTTTTCCAGGTTTTTGGTATAATTCAATTTCTATGGTAGCATCTTCACAGCCTCCACGAACATACTCAGATACCTGAAAAGAGATATGAATAAGGTCTTTTAGTGGCTGTAAGCTATAACTAAATAAAAACAAACAATGCAACAGTTTGACTTTCTAGTACCACCACTAAACTTTAATGTATAACTTTCAATATTTTTTGACACCAATTGAAAGGTTGTATCTTTATACAATAGCCTGTGATATTGTCTTTAATAAATTTAATATTATGGTTGAGGCTTTTCACAGAACATTTGAAAAATAGATGTAAAATTAGAAATACTCTGTTGATTAATGGATTAGTGCATTAAAGCAAATAAAACTAAATAATATATCTACACTATTATTATTATACAGATATTGACGCTATTTAACTTTTAAACTAACATGGATTTACCTACGCACCTTTTTGGCCCGACCAATAACGCTGGGTTTTCCACACAAACCCAGAATAATAGCACAAACAATGGTAGACTTTCCCGTTCCGTTAGGTCCGATTATAACATTAAGTGATGGTCCAGGATATAATTCTACTTGCTTATATGTCCTGAAATAAAGATTTTATAAATAGACCAACTCAGCCTTCCTCAGTGTGTCGTAATCCCAAAAAACGTACACAAAGTTTTCAAGAGCGATCCTGTAAATACTTCCCGCCTTATTTCCATTACTGTTTATTATTTTGGACATTATAAAAATTTAACAAAAACTAGTTTTCTCACAAGATAACAGATTAGTTAGTGAATTAATATAAATATAAATAAGTTAACAAGGTATTATTTTATAAATTAGTGTAGACTACAAAATAGTATAAATCCAGTGAATTTAAATCGCAATCTGATTCACATTTCACACACAGGCACAGATCATAGATGTCTTCAATTGCTGTATTTTGACCATACACAGACTATGGAATAGAGAACATTCAACATCAGCGTAGAATACACCGTATGAGATAGTGAATAATCGAATCGTTCAAAACAGAACAGCAGTTGTGTTTCACTTTCACTTATATTGCAAGAGTTACCACTTACGTATTTAAAAAGTGTAGGTATCGCACGTGGTTGTAAAAACGTATTTTTTCTTTTCAAAACAACTCACTTCAAAGTGTCTTGAGCATATTCGAGCGATTTGAGTTGGATGCCAGTTTAATCTACCCGTACACTTAGTCATCATTTATTTAAATACGGTTCATTCGGAAAACTGAAATAAGTGGAAAATTTATTCAAGTGTTGGTAACCCCAACGAGTGATAGTGAATAGTCAACAAAACACACGAAGTGTGGCAACTACTTGACGTAGGTAACATGATTTGTAATTTAGTCGGTTAGCACTGAAAAATATGTTTGGAATTGTCGTATTTACAGTTTTAATTCATTGCTTACGATTGACCAAAATACACATTCAACGAATAGTTCTTGAACAAAGTTAGTGAATCGTGAAAAAATAAGCTTACTCTGTAATTAATTTATTAAAGGCTGTATCGTTTTATTTTTCACATTACCAATGTTACTAATATTTTAAAATTCAATTATTGATTTACATATATTTAATGTTAAAATCATTTTTTGCCAGCCTGGCTGACTTAAATTATGTCCTAAAAATAATTGTTATTTATTATCTTAACAGGTATTGAACAAATATGTATTAGTACAACAAGATTGTATCCAATTCACTAACGCAACAGCTACAACAACATGTATGTAATATATGTATGTAATAATGTATATAATTTAAATGTTATATCATATTTATTATAAGTGATAGTGAATCCGACTTCTACAGATGGTTCCACAATTTCACAGTTCAATTAGCCCTAAATATTTATAAGAAACAGAGAGAGCTAATTTTAAATATGCATCAAAAATATATTCAAGTAGTATTAAATTGCGAGCTATTTGATATTTCTGCTATTGCCACGCTTGATTTTGATTTAGTTTATTGGTTGGAGTCTAGTTTCATAAAGATTGCATACAAAAAACCTAAATAAGTGTAGCTTTTAAAAATATCCCAGAACATCTAGAAATTTAGGGGGAAATCCCCCAAATTGGCATCACTGCCACACATATTTAAAATTACGTCTTAGTGAGACTGATTTAATACTAACTTAAACCATTTTTTTAAAAGAAGTAAAAAATTATAGTAAAAAAAAATCCAGTAATCGAGAAAATGTCAACTTTATTTCTACCCATTGTAATTCCTTCAGCCGTCAAGTATAGTCTGTGTTCAGCAGTCAGCACTCGCTACTAACTTCGGACTTGCCTGCAATGTAAATTGTAATCGACAATACTAAAATTTTCGTTAGTATGTGTTGTTTGTGGTCGAGGCGAACGTATTTCATGCGCGTCTAATTCTCCTAATTATTTTTGTGAATGGAAAAAGTAGATCTGAAATCTTGATATAATTTATTTGTTTCTTATAAATAAGAAAATAAATAATTAGATGTTGGTTATTTCGTTTACATACTAAAAAGCTGGGTAAACATATTCCACCATCGGTTCGACTCCATTGACAATATCCTTGTTTATAAATATTGATTTGTTGAAAATCTTTTTTCCTACCTCTCTTTTGTCTTGAATTGTTTAGTGCGATGTAGTTAAGGGAAGGAAGTGTTAAAGATAACAATTACCTTTGTGAAAATGCAACAGTTGTCCGATTTTCGCGATGACGATTTTTAATGTTCAGTGTTATGTGCTTGTCTAGTGTTTCGTGTTTTCAGTGATTTCATGGTGAAATTTTAAGCATTTTGACAATGGAGGGGACTACAGAGAAGGACTGTTCTCCCTTGTGGAGTCTTTACCAGCAAATAGTGGCAGACATGAAGGTAGGTCATTTCATTTTAATCAGCATCTTACGTTTCACCGTTCGTTGTGGTTGCGGCGGCCGGCCCACATTTTCTAATTTGTCCTGATAAATCGTTCGTATTGAACGAAATGTTTGTAATTAGTGAAATCAAAATAGCGGAAATATTTTCTTGGGCTTTGGCGTGTGGATTTAGAGAGATGACTGAAGTTCTTGTTTTTCATCTCCACTTAAACAATGATAAAACAGAGTAATAGATATGTATATGTGATTTTGATGTTGCTTCTTCAATTTATTTAGTCATTAAACCATTTGATCTTCTTAAAATAATTATAATATACTGTAGTTAGTGGTAGTTTAAAGTGAAATGAAATTTGTGACACAAAAAAAAATATTTTTATGCTAGTACACTAGTTTATCATAATATATTCTATTATTATTAGTTTATAAACTTAAGTGTCTGACTCTTGACTTAATCTATCTTAATCTTCATAAACTAATATAAAAGTAATTAACAATTTTTATCACCTAATGAACTGACCTAAGTTGAAGCTTTTTGATATTGATGTTACTTATTAGGTTAATATATTTTTTATTCTGCTTTGCCTCATATGTAATTTTGTTTTATATACAATTGTTATGTTGCTCCTCAAGTTTAAAAATATTATCAGCTTAATTACGGTATTTTGAAATTGTATGGTGATTTCAACTGTTTTACTCCTTAGTAGGAACATGCTTAGAATTGAGTAACAACATAAGGTGTGCTTCTTTCTATGATCAATATCATATTTAGCTTTTGGATAAGGGTAGTAACCTATTAGGAACGTATACATTGTGGGCTTTTGTTAATAATTTTATAGAGAAACTGAACGGGCTGTTCTTTGTCTCCAACCTGAAATAAAAATATCAATACATATTGTAGGTATGTATAAAACCATTTTTTTTACACTATAATAAATTTAGCTGAAAAGTTAGTTGTAATACTGGTTCAGTCTACGAATCATAATGACTGTCTCTGCTAAATGATTTCGATCGTGTATTTTAAATTAATAGCTGGTACTGTTTTAATTAGCGATCGTTAAATGATAGGACGTTCGCCAGGCGTTGTTACTAGAATATTGACGGTCTGCGTATTAAGGGTTAAGAATTTAGCCTTAGCAGCATTGGTAAACAATTTGACAAGCAGTATCACGAGACGTGGTTATTAACTTGAATATGTACATACAAATAAATAGGAATTTTTTAAATTATTATTTGTGTATAATTTATATATGTTTATATACAGGTAAGTAATAAGTAATAATGTAAAAATAATAAATAATGCGAATAAATTATGTGTGTATAACCCGGCCCTTTTGACTGCTGTTGTACTTATGGTTAAACATATATATTATTGGTTAAAACCTACCTACATTCTACTAGAAAGAGTTATCGACTATTAGATTATACTTCGATATTAATTAGGCGCTGAAGTCTGCGACGATGTTTTTCAGTACTTTGTATCTGCCAAGTGATTGCGCGATTACACGCGATGCAATCACTACAGATATAAACTACATTAGAATTATATAAAAAAATGTCAAGGTACAATCGCTATTGATATTCGATGTTACAGAATCCCGGCCAACTCCAATTCTGAATACTCCGAATGACCCCCTAGAACCAACTTCAAAGTCCACTAAATATCAATTAAAACCACTATATTTTTTTGTGTCGATTTGATTAAATTACAATTTGCATTTGATTCTATTATATTTTCTATCTGGAATGAAGTACCCCCCCAAATCCTTTGTAATAAAGGAACCCCATAAAAACCTTTCGATGATTCCTAAATTTAGAGGGAATACCCGCAAGTTGGCATCACTGAGTCTCTGCGTTGTTTTAGCGTTACATTTATGTTAACTGTTAATTTATTCTCCATAGCATGTTTTGAACGCATAAGTAATTAATTAACGCTGGCTGAATACAGAAACACTGTTACCCGTGAATGCAATGTGCATACGAAACTGATACATAATCAATAAGGTTTTCATTGATTTATATTATATAATAGAGCAGTGTTGGCCTAGTGGCTTCAGCATGCGACTCTTATACCGGAGGTTGGATCCCCGGCTGTGCACCAAAGGTCTTTCTTTCTATGCATTTAACATTTGTTCGAACGGTGAAGAAAAACATCGTGAGGAAACCGACATGTCTTCGACCCAAAAAGTTGACGTCGTGTGTCAGGCACTGGAGGCTGATCACCTACTTGCCTATTAGATTTAAAAATGATCACGAAACAGAGTCAGAAATCCGAGGCCAATACCTAAAGAGGTTGTAGCGCCACTGATTCATTTCTAATAGGAGGCAAACGTGAAGTATTCCATGTTTGTTCGTTTCAGCTTGAGGACTTCCTTTGATGGTAATTGGCCTCTCCCCTAAATCTTCTATCCGCTCTCCCTAGGTCTAAACTTTTAATGCTGCATCTCAGTGTCTTTTGCACAGAAGGATGATTTGTAAGTAATTTATAGGCAATAATTATCAGCAAATAAGGTAAAAAAATCTAAGGTCATGCTTGTGGGGCCGAGTATGTGTGTTTATTAATTGTGTAAAGGAGAAACAAACATAAAATAGGAAAAGTCATCAACAGTTTTAACATTGATTTTGGTATAGACTCACTATACTCATATGAATAAAAAATAGAAAATTTACAGCGATTTCTTGAAAAATTCAAATAGTAGGAAACGAATTTAATAAAGTTAAGTAAGTGCTTTAATTTTAAAACAACACAAAATCAATACTACATCTAAATACAACTTAAGACGTTTAGAGTTAAGTAGAAGTTACAGATAGCGACATGCTATGTCTAATATTTCTACAGTTAAATCTATTACTAGATAAATATTTAAACTCATTTCCTTGTTAACCTACAAAATTAACCATTTATGAAGTTCGATTTCGTGCGTGACCGAAACGCTCTTGGATACTCAAGTAATTGCTTGAAAAGCATTAAAAGATACACCCAGTGTATGTATGGTAGTATTGCTTTCTCGGTAGCGGTATTTTTTTATCTTAATTGTACAATTATATGCGCGAAGTATGGTGCGGACTGGTAGCAAAAAAAAAAATAATTTGTTAAAATGTTTTGTTAAAGTAACGACACCGCTGGCTCTACGTCCCAAATTGTGCTTTGAAGTATGAAACGAAGTTTCCAGTTTCTTCCTGTCTAGTGCCACTTTCCGCACAGCAGATAAATCCTGAATTAGTTGTTTGTTTTAAGAACTTTAACAATGGTAAAAAATTCTATATGAAGCCTTGTGCGTGAATTAAAGCTAAAACAATGTATTCCAAACAAGTACACACGATTCACGCTCTATTAAGAGGAAAGAATAGGCGAAAATAATTATAATTAAACGGTCAAGTGTTTCATGCATGCAACAATTAGACTGTTTGACTTGTGCCGATAGTTGCTTTAATTATTTGCTTCGATTGAAATATGTAACACTTAAGCCGTTTGCCGTACACCACCGCTATGTGGAACCAGCTGCCCACTTAGGTATTACCGAACCAATTCGACGAAGGTCCGAAGAAATCCCAAGAGCGATTCTTAAGAGGCCCTTCGAGTCCTCTGGCATTGAGAGTGTCCATGCTATAAAAAATTGCGTACATACAAAGTACACATGTCAGAAGGAAAACTTTGTAAATTAATTATTACTAAGGTAAAAGCCCCATTAGATCATCTACCAGTATTTGATCACTCCATGTATTTGTATATCTATATTAACATGGTTTACACACTGTTTACGTGCATATAATATAATGTAAATAAACAAAAATGTGCATTTACGGCACAAGATGTTATGCGACAGAATTGACAACTAAAGTTTTGATATGTAACTAGAAACGAATACGTCAACCAATAGCGTGTATTTTTTCTCGATCTCCCTTTCTCACTCTCTCAATCGCTCTCTCCCCTTTCTTCGACAAAAACGCTGCTCATCTTCGTGACGTTGCGACGATTTTACGTAATATTAAAGAATTTCGTATTTCGTTTCTGATTTGTTGTTAGCGAATAAAAAAAAAAAAATTACTTACTAGTAAAATCGAATATTTCGTAATATTTATGTTTAACATAATTGTCATGTATTTTAGAAAGTTTGGCTTGTAAAATGTAGCATTATATATTAATAGATATTTTTTTTAAACTTAACTTAACTTTAACTTAAAATTATTTTTAAAAACTAGTCTTTTTATCAATGCTTGAACAATTAGACAGAAGGAGACAAAAATGTACATTATCAATCTTTAACTACCACCACTGTCGTCACAGTTATTAAATTTTTTCCAATGGATGCGCCTGCGACGCGATATTCACGGTCTATTTGTTTGCATATCATCGATAACGATTACGTCAACGTCAATCATAATTACAAGAACTGTTGAACTCAAATATATACTTATGTACAGGGATGTATAATAGACCTACTGGTAAAATAAATATATATATATTATTTCGAGCTGCGAACGTCTATGGCGAGACCGTTGAAGTGTTTTCTACCAGCTAATAGATGGACTACCCCATATAAAAAGAAATGTGTAGGTAATATAAAATATAAGCATTGTATTATTTTCTATTGAGTGAAGTTTCGTATCCAACAGTCTGTTTTAATTTAAATTTTTATCGCTAACCGGTAACGGGTATATTGACTCTCGCATGTCCCCAAAGTAGGAATTAGCTCCATCGTCCCAAATAGATTAAGTTATCGTCACTTCATTTGTATGGAAACTGGTGAAATTAATTGTTATTTTTATCGCCGAGTGAGTGTTTTTTCGATAGCATCACGGTAATTGTTTTGCCAATGTAATGAGGTTTATAATTACATGAACTTTAATTGTCACGAGTTTCCTTTTCAAATTCTTGATTCTTGGGCACTTTTTTGAAGACTGATTAAAAGTCGTGTTGGTATAGCTATAAATGTCCTTGTGTGAAGGAGTAAATACCTAAATGTCAGCGTTATAAAGGTCGAGCATATAGGTTCCTTTAAAGTGGTTGATTGAATTACGTAATTTTGATAGTATCAGACGTAGTATAGTATTATGAAGGAATGTTTTAATCCTGGTTCTGAAAAAAAAATTAGGGGATAGGCCAATTTTCAACAATGGAAGTCATCAGGCTGAAACGAATAGGGAATGCTTAACAGCTAGACCAGCAATTCCTACATACCTACTTCTTTCTTACTTCTGCGTTTAACCGAATGCTCAAGAAAAGAGTGTACCAAACATTAACTTCATTCATTATCAACGTACTTACGAGTCTTCTGGCAATGTGAGTGTCATGGGCGGTATTGCTTAGCATCAGATGAGCCTGGAGCCCGTTTGCCCCGTTCTGGTGAAGCCATGCCGGATGTCCCATCTCTTCGCCGAAAAAGCAAGCTGACTGCTAAGGCTTCGAGGCTATTTTGAAAGGAAAATGTTAATGTATTATCATTTTTTTAATATAGGCTAAAATATTTAGATTTAGTTATAATTTATTTTCTAATTTTTCAAAGATTAACCTGTGTGTAATTATATTGTATTTATGACTATATATATATGAGGCCTAATTAAGGCTTATGATGTTGAGATGTGGTGAATGTCCGCTGCAATGTAGGTAATGTTCCCATGAGCGGCAGACCGTGATTTCTTAGTTAATGTCGGGGTAATGCCCTAAAGATCGTTATATAAAATGCGAAGAAATCGTATATATACTTTGTAATTTTTATAAAGAAACATTGACTATTCAGTCTCAGGCACTGAATAGTCAGTGTTCAAATACTTAGTACCTTTTATTTTTTTAGCAAAAGGATGCATTGGGCAGCCTTATCGCTAACAAGCGATATTTAACAGGCGACCCTTGTAAGAAAAAAAACATGATGGATTTTGTTGGTTCATTGGTAAATAAAATCTTTGTGGAATTTGTCTATCGCTATCTTAGTTCATGAGGTAAATACATAAAATAGATTATGTAATTATTCATATTCGTTGTTATAACAGCCAAATTTGGTATCGCTTGACATGAACCATGATTTTGCTTTCAACACTATCAAAGCTCATTATGTTTATACACATACCCTTACGCAAAGTTTACAATACAGGTTAAACACCCGTGATTTGGATAGGGTTGTCATATGTCGTGAATTTAAATTCAGAACGCGTCTGTCAAATTACTATTTTGAACTGTCAAGTGGTTGTCAGTTGTGACGCGAATTTAAAGAAGCCACTTTCGTAGTGCCAGTCACTAGGACAGACGTGGACATAGTATGTAAACCAAATTTCAGACCTTTTATTACAGACATATTTGTAAAACTGTGGTGTAAAGTCAAATTTCTGTCCCTCCTAGATTCAATACGTTAGTGATTGAACCTGTAGAAAGTGAATCGTTATACACATGACCACTATTTTGCCCCTAGTGTTCGGTTTCCGTGGGCTGGGCGGTATTACAAAAAAAACCGCAAGCCAACTTAAGCAAATTAGTCAATATTTAAATCTTTCCTATTTTATTGTTTACTTTAAATCTAGCGCTAGCGTGTGCATTATAATAATTATTTTTTTAATTCTGAACGCAGATATTTATGTAAGCTACTAGGAACTCAGTGTCATGGAAATCTCCGATTAAAAATTATAACTCACTCTATTTCCCGGTAGAAAACCGATTTACTTTCTCGAATAAATCAGAAATTAAGAAAACAGATCATTGACTACCAATAGTTTACGAGTAGGTGGCAACCTTAATTTACATAACGCCGGCGTTGGCACGTGTCAACTTAAAAATAGAGAAAACAGCTGTAATTCGTAGTTTATGCCTCGCCCGACAGGAATGGCCTGTAAATCATAGTTGTTTAATGATTTGGGTTGTTCATTTTCGTTATTTATTGAACTGTGACCTAAATTGGACTTTACCCTTGTTAGATAGTGACTAATTATTGTAATGCATGGGCAGATCCATTTTTGAGTATGTTTTATTATTAGTTTCCGAGCAAGATAAATAAATTATCCATTTTAGGTTTGATTTTATTATATTTGTGACGATCTGTAACCCAGCCATGGGGCAATGGGACAGAACCAATTTCTGAGTCCGTTTCATGATTGGTTTTCCGAACGAGATTCCGGTAAAATAATATATATATATTATATAGGAGTAATACTTGGTTTGTAAAGATGATTTATTTTTCACCAGAAAAAGCGTAAAAATATAGGTGGTCAATAAATTATGGTTTTGTGATGGACCCCCAGGCCTCTGGGTGATAGTTTGCAACTGTAATGGTTAAATATAGGCCAATCTGAATCGTATTTTCTTTGTAATGCTTAAAGAAATTATTGTTAATTAAAGCATTGGCCTAGTAGCTGCAGCTTCGATCTCCGTCGATGCACTAATGGACTTTCTGTGATATGTGCGCATTGAATATTCGCTCGAACGGTGAAGGAAAACATCGTAAGGAAACCGGCTTGCCTTAGAGACAAACAGTCGGCGGCGTGCGTTAGCACATTGATTGCCTATTAGATTGAAAAAAGATCAAACAACTTTATTCTTCTTAACTTTATTAATCTGGATTTATAAATCCAGGCACAGACATATGTTGTAGTACTCATGATTTTTTAAAGGAATATAATTATCAAGTATAAACTTTACAACGTACAAGGTAAATCAATGAAGTGTAGTATTAATTAATTTAATTAGCAGCAGGTTTCTTGCGTCAACGGCATGTTGTTAAATATTTGCGTAATAATTTTTTAATAACGACTTATTAGTCTTAATTTCGCAAAATTTGAGATTCAGGAAAATTCCTCGTGTACTCAAAAAAATTAACGTCATAAAAAAGAAATATTAAATGAATTTATTTTACATTTACTGCCAGTTCTCAAATCAAGGGCGTAGAACGGAAGAGAAGAACTGGCAATAAACTCTCCGCCACTCTTTTTAATCGCCAAGTTTTTTTTACACAATGTTTGTAAGGAGCTGCAACCACTACACCATGTTCCATATGACATACTGAGTAATAAAAAATAAAAAAATAAATTAAAAATAAAGATTTGTCCTCTATCAGCATAGCATCAAATACTTTAGTGGGCAGTTGTTACCACACAGTGGTTACTGTGTATGCCTTAATATTTTAATGGCGATTTTATTTTAGGTACAGTGTATTTAAAACAGCCTCATTGAGAAGAGCAGATTCAGGTAAAGAGGTCAATTGACCCGGACATGTGACCCAGGTATTAGGTCAGCCGCTGAAACCTATTGTGCGGTCTAAACTGGAGCAGAGTACGGTCAATAAGGGAAAAGTTGCATATAAAGTATTCACATATGTTGTTGCTACTTGTCAGTTGAGTAGTGTCATAAGAGCCATTGACATAAGGTGCGTCCACACAGAGCGAGCAGCCTCCCGAGGCATTTGCCGCACGAAAGCGGCTAGGTTAGGGGCTGTCCATTGATCACGTGAGGTTCGAAATGAGAGGCCTCACCTTTCGAAAGGTCCAGCTCCAAAATCACGAAATATCACATTTATAGTAATGTACCACACGTACTTATTTTAATTTCTAAACCGAAAAGTGGCTTAGAAAAACGATCAATCGGTTGATCGAGATTTTCTGCGCTTGATGAAACAGACGTTGATCTTCAGCAAAGTATAGTGCCAACAACTAAATTGCAACTTGCAAGATGCAAGAAGAGAAGAAGGTTTGCATTTTTACATTAATTTTGGTCAAGTCTAAGCCAAATCATTTATTTCAATTAGGCTAACAGGTAGTTTTGGATTTAACATTGATTTAAATATTTTTATATTACATAAGTAAAACTATACATATTTTTATGAATAATAATGAGAACACTTAACCCGTACTAAATTGAGGCAACCTGTCTTCAACAAGAACTTGTATGTTTTTGACCTATTTTTATAGATTCAGACTAGAACTTTAGTCTAGCCTGTAAAGCTGAAAAGGGAAGAAATTTTGAATAAGTCACGGCGTGGAACCATATATGTATCTTACATAGTAAGCTGATTTTGTCATATTGACATTACTACAATCTCTACCTAGTATAGTAGTATAAATCGAACGAGAAGTTCAACCAATAATTTTACTAAACATTTGAGATTAGTAAACATTGATTTTATCTTACATATTATAATATTCGGTTATAAAATATTAAAATGTGGTTATTATCTTAGTACCTGTTTAGTGCCACCTACACGAGTAACCGATTTTATTTTACGGGTTATTATTGTATACGGTACATTTATCGGTTAACTGTTAGGGTCGTTGTAATTTTATACCAAGTTATATGGAGTTGTAAGGTTTTATTATTAAAAAAATACTTAAGGCCCTATCCAAACACGAATTGCTGTGTCAGTGTCTCGGGGTTGACTGCGGTGCGCAATGAAGCACTTAGGCTGGTTTGGAAAAATTGATTACTTTACATACAATGAAATATATTTTGTAAATATCAGTATCATGTTATAGCTATATCAATTTTCGCCATAATTTTCAAAATGGATACATAAACTAATCAACTCCATATATTTTTTCCATTTGCCCGTCTTTAAGAAACTATGTCAAAAAATGGAAAGAAACAATGTACTTTTTTGGAGTTTTGGAGTTTTTTGGAGGTTGCGTGAAATGCAAATGATTACAGTACGGTAGGGATTACGTTCAATGTTTACGTAAGTAGATTTACCGCATGCACCCTCTTGTCAGCAAAAGTAAGCAAAACGTACCTAAACGTATTTTTTTGTAGTACTTAATACTCGATAGTGCATTTTGTTTTGGAGGATAGACATTGTGTAGGTAATATGTGTAAAAGTAAGTAATTATTGTTAACGTAATCACTAAATAAGAAAATCAACATTGCTGCTAATGTTTTATAAAAATATTTTCAGTAATTATTTAAAATGATGGTTTGAGGTTGATAATGACTATTGTCGACTATTGCACGCACCTATACCAGGTACTTATTAAAAAAAATATAAATAAAGATATTGAGTAAAAAATATGCAGTATAAATTTCATAACTGTATTTTGTATACGAGAGAATGCCATTTACTTTGAAAGCATATGACAAGATTAGATTATAATTTACATTTATGATAATAGCGTCGCTTTTATTACAGCATTTGCAAATATTGATACAACAAATTATTATAAGCGCGAACTTTGATATGCTTTTAAATGCTTAAAACAGCCCTTTAATATAAATATAGCTTTGATACTAGTGGTACCCGATAATACATTTGCGCATCTCCTTTTCCTGAACGTATAAGATGTATAACTGAAACAAAACAATCTGCGAGTCATAAAGCCACTGGTAAGCACTGGTATGCAACAGGGAGCATTACGAAGGCCAATCATCTTTCAAAATTACTTAAATAATAACTGTTTTTTTAAGATGTAGTTTACAAAAATATATGCACAAAACGCTGGAACTCCTTTAAATACCAAACACGTAACGTAGAATAACACTTAAATAGTAATAAGGTGTATTGATGAGATCACAAATTACATCATCGACATTGAATAAAATACCTTTTACTTATGTGCGAATAGAACAATTCTGTTATCTATTTGTGTATATATTTAGTTTCTTTTAAATGTATTTTGCACTTGTATTATGATTTGGAAACAACACTTATATATATTAATACAATACTTACGTATTTGGAATCTTCTACTACGTTCCCGAAGATAATGCTTTTCCACAAAGTTATCGGAATGAGCAAGAAAGATCGAGAAACAAATACCCACTATTGGTTGATGTATTCGTTTCGTAGTTAAGAACATATTAGAACTTTAGATGGCAATTCTGTCGCATAACATCTAGTGCAGTAAACGCAGATTTTTTTAATGATATTATCATTTGCAAGTATATAATGTGTAAACAATGTGAATATATAGATACAAATACATGGAGTGATCATCTATTAGGGCTTTTACACTAATAATAATAAATTTACAAAGAAGTTTGTCTTCTGACATGTGTACTTTGTACGCACGCACTTTTTTTTAAATATCAACGTTGATCCTTAAAGATAATTATGTGATATTCCTTAATATTTGGTCGCGGTAGACATATCACTCTGTCGTTTTAAATACGCACGATGGAGGACGCCATACCCTTCAAAACATGAGCTTACTTTCCGAAGTAGCCCAAACTAAAGATATGAACAAGTGCAATTGCACCCTTGTATCCGAGCTGGGGTGCGGCTTGCATAATGAGGGGTGTTTATTGATTTTCTACACGGTTAGGGTTACAAACGAACGATTGTGTTATGTAACTGCTAATAATTTTTGTCACTGCGCTTAGGAATCTACTCAAAGAATCTAACTGATATATAAGTGCGGCAGAGACACAAGAGACTTAACTTATTGACTGTTCAGTAATCTTTCCTATAATAATTAATCAGGAGAGCCTTGGCCGTTTGCTCGCTGGTCTATAAAAAAAATAACACTGTAGATTTCGAAATGCGTTTAAGAAGTGTTTTCATATATAAAGTTTATATATGTACGTTTAGGAATAATTATATGGATTACGGGTCTGAATTTTTTTTTATACAATTTGATTTGAGTATTCACTATCGCCTTCGAGATGGAACAATTATAGCGATCATACAATTCGATACCATTTTTAAAGTGATTTGTCTCAAAATAAAACCTTCAATTTCGATGATTACCATCAGCGCAAAATTTCTGATCAGCGAGCATTATCTGGGTCTGAAACCTCAACTCTGAGTATCATTGTTTTTATTGATTTGACACGGTGCATTATTACAATAAATGATTCGATTCAGTTGTGAATCTCATAATAAATTTTAATAATTTATAAAGTCGAACGATGTGTTTTTCAAGGTTGGCTGCGTAAAAATGTTGCCATACATCACTTTGTTAATATTTTATAGCATTATTTATAAATATTCATATATATACTTAAGTAATTAATGATTAATTTCAGTTAATTTCAAGGTATTTTTTTGTAGCGACAAATCTAAATTATTGATCCAAGTATGGTAGATGTAGTTGGTTTCTTCAAGGTATTGTTGAACTGTCTGCAGCTTCACAGTTCAGCAATGATTCTGTTACAGGTTGGCAGGAAATAATTCTCTGATAATCATTCAAGCAAGCATTGGTCTGTCTCCTATAAAGATTCCTAATACATATAAAATATATGTTATGTTAGCATAAACTGTGTTTTTATCTTAACGTTTAAATACAGTATATATACTTAGTTGAAAGTTTTTGACAATTTTTTTTAAGTTGTTATCTAAGTAAGTAATATTATTTATTTAGATGAAACTACAAAAGATAAATACATGTACACAGTTAAATATATGTATCATTATTTTAAAAGTAATAATACGTAATTAAAAACACATGGCAGTGCCATGTGCAGAAAGCATGGAAGCGGTGTAACCTTGCGTATGCGCAGTGACATATTGTACACAACTTTCCTTTTTTTCTTATAAATAGAATATATTTTAGTTTAATGTGTACTTATACTGGTGGTTAGTATAAATCTATCACGTACATATATATTTCTTGATCCGTGTTTTGTTTTGTGTGCGGTAATGAACGAAATTCCACCCGTATCACCTCGACGTTCGTCGTTCAATAACTAAGCGATTTAAGGCAGTTTTTACCGCTCACCACTATGCTTAGTGACTTAAGTCCTTCAAGAAAACTTATTTATTTATTTATTTTATTATAAGTAATCCAACAGCTTATATTATATTATAATACAAAATACTAAGTCAATACAGAAAGCCAAAACACATTACATACATAGATAAACAATTTATGTATAAAAAATAGAAAACAAGCAAGCGTATTAAATGACAAAGATACATTTAAAAAAAAAACTTAACAACAGGCCGGCTACGCACTTACGAGCCAACTGGCGGTATCCATGGGCGGTACCACTTAACATCCTGTTCTATAAAAAAAAATTGTTATTGTGGGACGCGTAAAAAGTATTCAACTCCACACTGATGATATAAAGTGCCTTATGCAAAGTAGGTATTATATGTCGGCATTCGCGTCATGAGTTTTATCGCACCTCGTACGGCTTCAGTACTGAATGCGTTGTGTGGAATTGTGCCGGTCCACATTTCCCATTTACCCCGTTACAAGATTACGTATAATATTATACAGTATTCAAACTGGGAGATTAATATTGTATTTTTCGTTCCTACACTAAACATTAATTCAAACTCAAATTCAATTTATTCAAATAGGTAGCTAAGTACACTTTTGAACGTCAATAGAAAAGATGTTAAATTAATTTACATTTACTACCAGTTTACAAGTTCAGGCCGTACAGCAATAAGAATTGGAATAAATATTAATTCAATGTTCTGCTATATCGATATGTAATATATAAACATAATCAATCATTCATTCACATTCAATTACCTTCGCAACTCTCTCAAAAATATATTCTTGTATCAGACATTTAAACTGAATCAAGCCGATTTGAACACGCTTCGGTTATACACAAACAAATACACACACTAATTCTATATTTTATTTGGCGTTTTAATTAAATCATATTTTGTATGTTTAGTAAGCTGTATTGGTTGTCTAATAAAATTAAAAATAACTCACCTATGTTTACCGTTAAAGACATCATCTCTATCTATGGAATAGTCATTTTAAAAAATACCTTTGAGCGATGGGCCCCGTTTGATCTTTTTTTTTATTCTTCTATTTAGATGGGAAATTATACTTATAAATTGGTTGAAGGCGTGACGAATAAAGTTATAAATCATATAAAGTTATATATTATATATAACACATAATAAAATATGAACTGTAATGTATTCGAATTAAAGTATCAGACCAAACCGTTGAGCTACAGATCATAAGTCATAACGTAACAATAAGAATTGCATAGCCAAGAACGGCGGCGTTTATTGTGCTTTGTAAATGAATTATTCAATAGTCCGGGCACGGCGCGAGTTCAAGGTTAGGTTGTTTACTTGACACTTGATGGATGCGCCTAATGATCCAGAGGGACTGGCATCTAGAAGTTAGGGTGAATTTTAAAGGCTTTTTCGACCCAAGTATGGAAGTTATTGAGTAATTAAAACCTTTAGAGTACATCTCTATCTTTGGTACTCTTTATTGTATTTATTCGTTCTCTACTTATTTCTTAAATTATCTATAAGGCAATGTAGTTTTCTTTTCTGTGTAAAAGTAGGTTGGTGTCATATATATGACTGGCTGATATATACAGGTTAAGAATAGTTTCTAGTCTTTCATAATATTGTACCAATTCTTGAAAGGCCGGCAACGAACTTGCGAGCATTCTGGCAATACGACTGTCCATAGGCGGCGGTATCACCTAACATTAGGTGAGCTTGCGTCAGCGTCCAACCTACAGGTTGGAGAGGCACTAAAAGAGGAAGTCTTTCATAATATATTATGTGATATATAATAACATGTAAAACGAATTAAAGAAATGGTTTCAGTTTATCGTGTCCAACTGTTCCTGTGTGTATAGATAACAGTAATTTGAGATAAACAGAAAACTCCGAGAAAATCTTACAACAGTACGTTTCTGTATTGACAGTTAGGTTTGCTTTCGTAGAAAAGTGAATTTAATTGGTCATTGTCTTTCGTATTCTCGGTCCCACGGGCCAATGTAACGGGATGAATATTAAGGTTAATAAGGCACAAATGTAGTGCCATTGTTTTTGCTCTAAAGATTTTTAACAAGTTGAATTACATAAAAAATATCGTGATTATTATGACTTGTCCGACTATCAGAAATCTGTTGACGCATTCCAATTTTGACAGTTCATCAATGAAACAACAAGGATCTAGAATCTATACTGGCTTGAATTTCATATTTTTAAATTGTGTCTGCACCAAGTCGTCTATCCTGAATTAGCACTCATGAGTAATTTCAAACTTACATTATTTACTAAAAAGTATATTTAATATAAGAAAGTGTCAGACACAAACTTAATTAATTACAAACAAATTTATATTTATTTTACGAACCGTACAGCAACGGTTAACCCATAGAAGTATGCGTCAAACCAGTTATCTTGCATTACCTAAAATACATGCGAACTACGGCAAAAAATTGTTTACCTACGAAGGCGCACAGCTGTATACTAAACTACCCACAAATATAACAAAATAATACTTCTTTCAATTCATTGAAATTACATCTAAGTGAATATGTTAGACAAATTTACATTTAAATTCATTTCTTATAATTATTTTTATTTATATTTCTTTGGTTACTTTTAAGTTTATTGCATGTATATCTTTTTATTGTGATTATTGAGCACGACGATAATGTAATGTTAATCTTGAGTATTATTCTTATGTAAGTAAATTTTTTTGTCTTTTTTTAGAAATAAAGTCTTTAAACCTAATGAACACTAAGGCCCTATCCTAGCACGAATTGCTGTGCCAGTGTCTCGGGTGGACTGCGGTGCATAATGGAAATCTGGAGAACTAAGGCGCACCGTTAACTAATAACCAATTACTTATGTAAAACATAAAATGAATTCAGTGTCAGAAATTGGCTATGTTTGGATGTTTTTCTATCGAGCGAAGTTATTTAAATTGTATATCGATCGTTCACAATGGATACATAAACTACTCAACTCCACCATATATTTTTTCCATTTGCCCTACTTTAAGAGACGATGACAAAAAATGGAAAGAAACAATCTACTTTTTTGGAGTAGGGGTACCTACCGGATAGGTTCTTAAAGCCTAATATTTAAAAAAAATATTTTCTTACCACTTTAATTGACGTGCACCATGCACTTATATACCATGCATATTTTAATTAAATATATTTTAATTTCGGTACAGCTGAGGTCAGTAGTGCGTGACTAATTACCGCTACGTAGCGGAGATGTGTGCCATATCGGGCAAGACTCGTCTTAATGGGATCATACTCATTAGGTGTGCGAGGTTTTATTATAAAACATTTAGCGGCATTGGGTTTTTATTTATACTGTTGTTGATAACTGAGTCTGTTGGTGAGCTACCAGTGGTTTCAGGTGGAATCGCTCTGTTTGTGAGCTTGAAAGGAATTTCGTATCGTTTAATTGAGACATGAGTTTTGTTAAATATAATAGGGTGGAGGCTCACCACATGTTTAGTGATACCACCGCCGATAGACGCTCCTGCCACAGGGTTCGATTACATGAATTGGTACGATCTTTTCTTAACACATTGGATACAAAGTAATAGCCGAAAACCAAAACTTTTTATGGCGAGAGAAATGATATTTGTTGAGTGTTTTTAAATGTAAGGTGAATTTAAACAACGCACGTGAAATCCAAATTAAAAACGTGTCTTCAGTGACGTGAGACGTAGTGCAGGTCGCTGAACGGCAAATGGGTCGTGGGGGTGGATGGGGGTGCGGGGTCACTGACCTGATGATACTGTGACGTCAGCGTTGCGTAATTAGGGGCTCATCTTGAGCCGTGTGTGTGTTTTCAAGAGTTTGCGTCAAGATTAAATATAGCCTTTATTAATAATTCAAGTTTGTAAGAAAGAGAACAAGAACAAAGAAGAGAAAAGAAAGTGATTGGTACAAATATACTATTCAACACCACAAATAAACACAGCTAAACTATTCATTTTTTTTGTATGTACAGTAATCCCCCCTATAACGCGGAGATTTCTTGAGTTCAGATTCTTCAGATTAGTATCAGGTGCTAAGCTGATGTGTTATTATAAAATAAAAAATAAAATAGAATAAATAAATAATTTTATTAAATTCGTTTACTACGTATTTTAATTGAAAATACATTATTTTTTTTGTCTTTTGGGGACAATGATTTCCAGTTTAATATCAAATACAAGCAATTTCATCCAAATTTAGTTCAAATGTAAAAAAACCAATCCCGTAATAGACCAAAAATATCACAAGATGAACATAGCACATACCCTAATACCCACTTTCAACATTTCCTCGCGAAGATAACCTAATTTTCATGCAAATTTAATAAGAAAACTCCGTAAATGGAACTGGTAAGGTGTCTTTGAGTGATTAAATGCAAAATAAAGTGGATTTTGTAATTAAAAAGCGTTTTTAACCTAGATCGTGACAATGGCGATCGCATAAAGCGCGATATGACAACTGGGAGATGGTCTCAATTAAAAGCTCGAATGAAACTTAATTTTTTTATTAATTATATTTCTAGTTGGCCCGGTGAACTTCGTATCACCTACTTGTGTAATTTTTTTTCAAACACGAGTGATCGCACGTCATTCTAAAGCTATAAAACATTACTGAAAGCATCTATAAATATATAAACAAGTGCCATTTTTTATTTATACAACGACGAAGGACATCACTAGTTAGAAAATTTAATTAACGTTATGTGTTGTGTTCTATGGGTATAATCATATCTAAAAATTCTTATCTAAAAAAAATATAATAATACAGTCAAAATCTGTTATATCGAAGGGACTTACTTATATTTGGTCGTAAAATCCGATACGAACAGCCGACGATGTTTTTATTAATCCTTAATCTTTAAGGAATGAATCATATTTGATATTAAAATACTACTACACAATTCATGTCAGTTTTAGACAAATGTATAAAGTTTATATAATAATCGAAACGGGATGCTGAGGTGCGCTATGAAATTGCTTTATTATTGCATTAGGGGCTCGGGTGACCAAGCTTTGCGTCAATAGTGGATATAGCGTGTCTAGCATGTGTTATGATTTTCTAGTAGTGGTTAGAACAAAACGATTGCGTATTTCGTTTGATAACAACGCCTGTAATATCTAATAGCGATTCTGACGTTTAAGTATGCAATTTTGATTTAAGTAGTAACATCTTAACCGTTCTCTTTTTCATCTCTAATTCTTAGCGCCTTTTGCCTGTTACAAAAGGATCCGGGCTACATGTATACGGCGCGAATTTTGGTCAAACTCGTTGACACTCCATAATATCTTGCCCGTCTGTATCAAATATGTATGAATATTATTTGTATTGCGTACCAAAGTTATGACATCCTTTTCACCTAAATTTGTATAAATAAATTAGGTTTTTGATTAAAATCTTAAACATAAAACCACTCATTCGGTTAATTTACTGTAATTTAATAAAGTCAGGAGCCCGAAAATTTGTATAATTAAGTTGTTTGCCGCAGGATTTCAACTTTATACAAATGTAGAACATAATTATACTTGTAAAATGACCGTACATTAACAATTTTAACTAACTTTTGAGAGTTTATGTATTAAAGCCTATGAAATAGAGTATTGAAAATTTGCGTGTTTAAAAAAATGTACTCGGAATATTTTGTTAATTAAGAAAAGCATAATACTAGTTGTAAAATAATGATTCTTTAAGTTATATTAATTTCAACGATTACTATTAAAACTATGTAGTTGATAGTTTTCTTCTTTCGTGGTGAATTGCAATACGCTTATCCTCCCGGGGCGAGACTGCTTTGTGGTGAAGGGTTATGTGGGGGTCGCTCCCCATACATAGCGCATATCCACTAAAGCCCCACGGCACCACCAGCAAACCTCTGAGGAGGGACACGGAAATGGCGTAGCCTTGACCGCATCCCGCCACGCTGATTAGCTGCACTCGACAGTTGACACTCGCCACCACTTTGTGGAACCAGCTGCCCACTGAAGGATTTCCGAACCACTTCTTCGAGTCGACTTTTTTCGAATTAGGGTCCTCCAAGAAAAGAGCGTACCAATTTTTAAAGCCGGCAACGCACCCGCGAGCCCTTTGGCATTGAGTGTCCGTGGGCGGCAATATAACTACATCAAGTGAGCCTCTTGCCGTTTGCCCCTGTTCTAAAAAAAACAGTACATACTCTGTTGCTGCTATTCCGTGGACCGATAATGATGATCGAATCATGTTCAGTTCTAGTCTTTACGTTCCGGCAATTACTCAGTTTTTATTGTCTTCATTCTTCAGTCTTTATTCTGTTTTTATAATTTTATGGTTACCCTACAAGCGTAAGAGTGCAAATGGATTTATAGCGAAGTCTCACGTTGTCAGCAACTGCCGTGGCTGGCTTGTGTTACTGTGTTTATACAATTCACTTCCTCTACAATAGATAGGACAACTAATTTACTATTATGGAACAAAATTACGAGTAAATACGTAATAAATTATTTATGACAACAATTATGGAAGAGATATTGGCTACGTTAAATGTTAAATAAAATCGAGTAAAATGAAAATGTATAATTTTGACTAGAATGTATGTTAATGATTCGTTAAGAGCTTCGACAATGCTGAGTATGACTTGTATAACATGTATAAAATGTCTGTGAAGAATATGTATATGGCATGTCGCTATTGGTTAATAAAAATTATCCGTTAATTAACTTCATATGTAATGTATGCGAGAGTAGTAGGTAAAAACAGTAATTTACTGTTTTTTACATAGGATACCTACTACTCTGGCAGTCACGCGATCAGGCAAATCTCGATTTGATAACATCCAGTAAATGTTAAATTAGAGGCATTTCATATATATTTATTCAAAGTTTACAATGTCTTTTAAGCGCCCAACTAAACATCCTACAAGACCTTTCGTTGGAGACTTTTGTTACGTAATGTTAACAGATGCAAAAATGAAATCCAAAAAGACAAGATTTAAAAAAAGAATCATAAGGAGCAACTTGAAAAGTGACGTCACAGATAGGATTTGAATAGTAGGAAAATCTACACCCTCAATGTACCAGATACAATTCAGACGGTTTACTGGCGCTTTGCGTGGGTGTCATACATGTGACGTCAGATGTCGTGTTTTCCACGCATTTGGTATAGAAACCTCATAAATTCAGCATGTAGGTGTCTTTATTAGGTTTAAATGCCATACTGAGATTAGAAGAAAATAAAATGTATTGTTATTGCGAGAACTTTCGATTATGTTATGGTAATGTAGGCGTGTTTATCGCAAATTCATCAAGCGATTGGAAGAATTTTTTCCAGCTTGGAAAAAATCTTTCCATAGTGTAAAAAAATTCGACGTTAACTTGAATTATAAGTTGAGTGAGCAGTTGATTTTTTAGCGTTTTTTGCCGGGCACCACCTCTGTGTGGAGCAGTTGCAAGTATTTTCAAACCAATTTAACTTAAGGGCCTTCAAAGGAAAAGACTTCCGGCCTTTTACCAATTCGTAAAAGGCCGGAACTCGCAAGCCATCTGGAATTGAGGGTTCATGGGTGCTATCTCATAACATCAGGTGAGCCGCCTGCCCCTTTGCCCCCTTTAATTGATTCTTGTATCGAGACCTACACCGAAACCCAAGAAATTACTGCGATGGTGTAGTTTAAACAAGTTTAAACACGAATTAAGTTTGGTGGCGGTTTTTATGTGAAGATGGGTTACAATTGGCTTTAAGTAATTGTTTAAAATGTGATGGGGGTAGTGGGGTTGCGACGCTGGGTTAACAAAAAATTAACTTGACTTATTAAAAAGATAAAAGAGAGTTCGTTAGAAACAAGAATGTTAAATTTCAATTTATGAGTGTGGTAAAAACTAAAGGGCTTATATTGGCTTCATTTGGGAGACTATTATTTACATTTGGTTTATTATAAATATATGTACATAACAGTGGCGAAGGGTGAAATTTTGGCAAAGGGAAGCCGGTCCAAAAAAATGTTGAACAGCACTCTATATGAATTAAAGCCATAATAACAAACAAAATCCACAGTATTTAACCAAATCTACGATTAAATTACCTTACAGAATCAGTCACAGTTTAAATAACACAAATATTAAAATATAACAAACGAAATTACCACGCACCAGTGGTATAGGAACACATGTCACATACTAAAAATAATCTATTTTCAACCAAACGAAATGGAACGCGAAAATATGCCAAAATAAAAAGAATATGACTTGCGAAGGATTTCATTATAACGCTAATTCTTTTTAATTTTGTCGTGTTTTCTTTCTCCCGTGCCGTGGTTCAATAACAATAATTTCTTTGTCTCTTTCTAATAGAGGAGAGGAGAGAACTGCAAGCCGGTCGCGATCAGCCTTATCTTTCTTTAAATTTTACGTACAGTTAGCGAGCATTAGAAAGAGATGGTTTGACACGCTCTGTCTCTTTTCGCCTCATAGTAAAACGTTGGCCGAGATAAGCTGTAATTCGTCGAGTTACCTTTAATGTAATTTAGGTACGAAAAATTGACGCGCTGATTAATTTACGACTATAAAATGAAATGTGATACTTAGGGTTTTGCTAAGAATTACTATTGCTATTGTAAATCGCGCAGGCATTTAATTAATAATACTTTGTTAATGAAATAGAATGTAAATACTTTTGTATGAATATGGAACTGATTTTTGAAAGGTAACCCGGTGGGAATCGGCTTGTATGGACTCTTCGCCACTGGTACATAACTGGCGCTAAAAAGTTATTCCGACTGCGAAGGATATGTAAATAAAACTTGTCAAATATCTATGTAGGTCAAAACAAAAGCATAACCTTCCTTCCTTCACATGCTTATGTATGTGTATCTCCAACATCTAGTACCTGATGTCTATGCAAGCTACACTCTCTTTTCTCTCACTTAACATACAAATTTAATACTAAGACTTTGTACCTACTTACAATTTTTTTTTCTTTTAGGTATGTTGGGACTGGAATGAAATATGTTATTGGAAAATTCGTGTGTGTTTGACCTTACATGTTTTATGAATTATGATTCATACTTCGATCTTGGTAAACTACAGTAATGTGAAGTAGGTAATACTTTTTCCTACTATATATATATGTTTATATTTACTGCCAATTTGAGGAATCTTTTAAATATTACTAACGCAACTAGCAGCCAACTTATTTAATTAGCCGTTCAATTAACAGCCTAGCCTTTTAACTAGCGGTCTAAAAGATATGTAGGAGTAGTGTTAGGTACAACATTTAATAAACTAGCTAAGGTTTAGGCAGAATTAAAATAAAGGAAACAAATGGCATACAAAATATTTATTTTAAAATTAAATTGCTTAAGTCAAATTCACGTTATTATTGCCACTACACTCATCATAGTAGCGACTTGTTGTTTTTCTTAAAAAAACACCATCAAAGTTGTGGTTTGTCGACGCCATATTGACAGTTTGAAGTGTTTCGTTTAAAGTTTAAGAGTCTACCACTCTAAAGTGGAATCAAATTTAAATTTGTACCAGTCAACAGGCAAGGCAAGCAATGAAACGTCATCGATCCAAGTTATTTGGCTAGCTGTTTAAGCAACTGGCTGAACATCTTTCAGGCCGCTAGTTAAACGACGCCGTTTAGTTACGAGCCTAGGCCGTAGTTTGAATGGCTGATTAAACTAGGTGGCTGCGACATACACACACTTCACGGGTCCTGGGTCATCGAGGTGCTTCAAATAGAGGATTTTATTTTTACTCTATATTATTTATTAACCATTCGCAACTAGAATATAAGCGAAAACTTATATGTCGAGATACCACTGTATTTATATAAGTAGGCTTCATTTTGGATCGCTTTTTGGACCTCAAACAGCCCGATGAAAAAGGGAGCGTATACTATGCCATTCGGTTTTACTAGGTTTAAATAAATGGCGGTGTACGGGCAATAAACACAGTCCCGTTTCAACTGATACCATTGAGATTGTCTTCACTTTCTATTTGTTATCGTTTCTTCTAAATGTCAAGCACTTTCTTGAAGTTAAAACAATTAGTGTAAGTTATAGAGAAATATTATTGTAAGTAAATTGTTTATTAAAGTTATAATATAATTACATTAGAACCTTTAGCCGTAGAATGAGATTATTATTTTATGACAGACTTTTGTTTTTCTTTTATCTGTAATTAAATATGGATTTATATTACTAACTTTATAAAAAATATTTTAAGGAATCTTTTTACGGGTTTTATTATGCCTTCAACTGTCATGAATAAATAAATAAAATCAGAAGCGCCCACAACCTTTTTAGGTTTGAGCCTCAGACATTTGTCCATATACTTAATAGCCAAGTAGGCGCCGACGTCTTGGGTGTAAGGCAAGCCGGATCCCTCAGGATGTTTTCCTTCACCGTTCGAATGTCAAATGCGTACATAGAAAGTCCATTGGTGCACAGCCGAGGCTCGAACATACAATCTCGGAGGTGAGATTCGCACCTTAAGCCACTAGGCCAACACTACTATAAGCTATTTATATAATTTCCGAACAAATATATCATAAACTAAAGACCGCAAAACCGCAGCTGCGCGAGAGTTGGTTAACTTTCGTTGTAACTTTATAGCTGGAAAAGTTACAATAAACCCAGATTGTATTCGTTGGCCTTAGGCCATATACAATTTAAGTATAAAATAAATCATATTATTGTAAAGGAATTATTAATGACTGTCAAAAGCTTTTGTTAAATTGTTGTTCGGTCTACATTAGGTCTATGTTAACACAGAGCCTGACGTGTCATCACCACACACAGAGTTCAAACAAACTTGTTGTTGTAGGTAGCACGGAAATTTGGTCCAATTTTGTACTAGTACTTACCAGTGGTTTAACACCCACTATTTCAATTAAAATTCATGTATTATGTATGACAGTTTCATCAGCTCACTAGCGGTGCCTACATTTTTTTATTTGCTGTGTGGTTTCGCTTAAGTCAATTCGGTTGTTAGATTAATATTCTATCTTCTATTTAAATAAACTAGCAACACTTGTTCTTAAATTTCAACCAGAAGTTTCTTATGTGAGGCAAATTATTCGGTTACATGTCAGCCTAACAAAGCCAAGCGAACCTTTTTCTTCAAGGCTAAATTATTGATACTGGCGGAATTCAATGTCTGGAATACAATTCGCTCCGATCATAGCGAGCAGATGGGGCTGTTGGCTTGGGGGACTATTGTAAATCACGGGCCGACGCCCACACTCCCCGCCTCAGTTTTAGAAGTTTCTAGTTAAAAAAATTGGACCGGGAGATAGTGACATAAAATATTTAGTCATTTTTATGATTTTTAGGATGAGCGCCGGGTCTTAAAACCTCCGGCCTCCTCCTCCTTGGGCCGCCGGTACCAGTGCTATGACCATGATTTTTCATTTTTTTCATTGCGTAATAAGACCCCTGAAGAACCAAAAGAATCAAGAATAAATAAGGTTGGATACATTAGTTAAACGTATTTAACTAATGTTTCGTATTTGGCGCCGTATTTTTTTCTTAATTATACACACCGAAGTTAGAGATATTGAATTGTGCCAATTATTAGTTCATCAAGGGTATTTCTGTTAAGCGTTGCAAAGTAGAGAAAATCCACGAATTAAACACCAACTATGGCTAAACTAAAGCGCAAACATTTTAAAACCATGATTATATCTCGAGAGTCCTCAAATGAAGTACACTCGATTGCAAAGCGCAACGCCGCTGGATAAAGCTTTACAACGTGGGCTTTCAATGGTGACTTACAAAGCTAGTTAAGAGAACTTTAACATAAAGGAAATAATTCACTAGGTTTTAAACAGAATCGCTTGCGATGTTAGTCATTTCGATTGTATTTGCGTGTCGTTCTCACGAAAATGTAAGTGCGTACTCCTATTTTATCGTAGGCTGATAGAGGACGAATCTTTATTTTTTTACTACCAATAATTTAAGATGTCATGTGGAATATAGTGTAATAGTCTTAAAATGTCTAGTCACGGCCTTAAAATCAGTGGCGATATCAGTACAATGTTAGTGTAGTGGGGATGAAAACGGCTTGTAGTTCGAATCGTCATTATAATAATATTAGGATACCATTAAAAAGGTAGTATATATATCATACCATACAATACCATCTCTATCAACCGTAAATGACCTGCAACTACAGTGAATTTGTTCATTTAACTTCAGAGATAAATAATAAGAGTTATCGTTGTCTTCGGTAAATTCGCCCATTGTGTTATAGGACGTTTAAGGACATATTCATATAAGAATATTAAGATTAAATGACGTTATTGTGTCTATCAACCATGATTGCAATTGATGTTATTTTTCTAATTTTATATTGAATATTTTTTTTACAAATGATATTATTGACTTTATATACAAGGTGTCTAGTGGACAAAGGGAAGGCTGTACATTTTGCTCACACAGGCTTTCTTAGTTTTAGCGTGGCGATTTCCTAGTTCGTCGGAGTTACACCCCGATACTATAGCCAGACGTAGGCACTCTACAACTGTTACATTTCAATCGTTCGTTACATATCAATTGAAATTTCATTATTTCGCATATATTGTATTGTTCACGCGAGTGATTAATATAGAGTTAGATAGAGTAAAATAAACTAAATGATATCCATTCGTAAGATTCTAAACGGTTAGGTTAGATTAGTGACTGATTCAACCAATCTTCCTCCTTCCTTATTAATATTTTACGCGTTAATTCGGTAAGTTTATGATAAACTTTATTTTGTTATATTTCGCTGATATACATACACCAAACGACAATATAGTCGGAGAATTTGCCTAAGAAAAAATATTGAAAAAAAGTATGTCGTTTGTAGACTATTCTGGTAAATGGTTCACATCTGTTCAATATCATGGTCGTTGCCAATGAACGTGGCTTTATCATCCATTATTTATTAGAAGGTAATGCTGTTAACAAAAGTTTCGTAGCCCATTGATCGGGGCAATCGTCCATACGCACAGACAAAACATTTATACAAACAAAAACTACAGACGAATGCATCCGTACAAAAGACTCGTTGCGACCTAAAAGTTCAGAGGAACATGATACATATAACGTGGAGGAGAGACGTTATATTTCCATACCTGATGCTCACTTGCAGCTTCCCTTAAATTCTGCTCTAAAGTATGGGACACTCCCGTGTGCTTTGTTCGGCTTTTGGTTGATGCCTCCGGGGTCGATGACCTGACGTCAGAACTTCAGAATCTTTGTTCCACGTCTAGAATAGTCATTAATGCATGTCACGTTTAGACGCAAGTGTTAAGTTGGGTAAAGTATGATATGGTATGATATGGAAACAAAGTCATAAATTTAAGATGAAAAGTGAGGCGAACTTCTCTATTTGATTTTTTTTTGTAGTTAAGTAGATTGGAAGGATTTTCTAAATAAATGTAATATGGTTGATATGGTAACAAAATGTTATATTATGACGAAAATATTTTTTATTTTTATTATAATATATTACTTAATTACTTAGTTAACATTTGACACAAAATAATAATATATTTTCATCATAAATTAAACTTAGACTCTAGGTATATATAGCATCGTTTTGATAATATAATAACCATTTTTATTACATTTATTTAGAAAATCCTTAAAAATATATTACAAATTCATTTTTTAATCAAAACGAATATTATATATCAATCATATATACCTAAGTGTGTATTTTACTAAAGCTTATGCATATATATTTATAAAAAATAATATGATAACCATGGTAACAATAACATCGCAAAATATTGCAAACGTAAAAGAAAGAAAATATTTTTTCGCATGCAATCCGGAACTAATAAAGGAGCTTTTGAAGTGAAAAGCCCTCAATAAAGCTCTGGGAATGAACTGAAATACGGTGGTTTAATAGCGGCATAGATTACGTAAGCATCCAAACGGTTTGATGCGGGTGTTTGGTTGGAATATATTAACTTTCCCATTGGCAAATGTAATTTAAAAACAATATTCAAGTCCTTTTTAATTTTAGTACATTGTAATAAAGAGAAATTAATATAATACTACAATGTTCCTTCGAGGGGTTTGACCCCTTGGCGGTAGCGATGTGTCTTTGCATCTTCTACCGCTCTTACCACGATGAGTCAGGACTTGTTCGGATGTACCTGCAGCTGAGTTTCACCGTCGTATTCCACCTATATAACCTCGACGACTACTCGACCATGTCGTTCCACAACAGAACCAGCTGCCAATTGAAGTATTTTCGAACCAGTTCGACTTTCTTTAAGAGCCAATTCTAATGCCGTATTTACATTCAGCCGTAGTGAGCAGTGAATACTTCGAAGTATATCGCGTTTACACACACGTCCTGCCCACTTCCCTGCTCACTACGGCTGAATGTAAACGCGCCATTAAAATGTCGGCAACGCACTTGCGAGCCCTGTGATTGAGAGTATTTTAATGGGCAGCGATATCATTTAATTTCAGATGGGCCTCCTACCCGTTTGTTATAGTTATTTATATTTATTATAACACAATATATATTAGACTAAAGCAAAACACAAGCTATATTTGATTGCAGTTCCGTGTTTTAAGTGCTGATGGAAACTTGCACATCTGGCCTTTCAATTTCCTTTCAAACCCTCAATAATGCCCGTTCAATGCCACTTTAACACCTTTGGATTGTACGCTAAATATTAGTATACTTGCATTCGAGTGCTAAGGTCTATATATGTTACGAGTACATATAACTTTGTTTACATATGAAAATTCTAGTCATAGACTTCTAAGTAAATTGATATTTAAAAATAAATGTTGAAGCAACTGTTATTCCGTTATTCATATTATGAAATAAAATAAAACAATCACACGGGTGGCCTTACAAGCGATTACGATAATTTATCCTAAATATTTTCGAGTAAATGTTTGAAGTATAAGTATTGTGATGTATCTATACATATGAGTAAGCAAATACCGGTCTGATACTTTGAAAAGGCTTCTATGACTTAAACCGATTAAGCTTAAGCCTAGTAAATCTTCGATTAATTCGAAGCTTTTTAAGTTTGTTTTAGTTACAACAAAATCTACTCAAAGTTCCATCGACTAGTGCCCGAACCCAATAATTAAACCACAATGTCAGATTGAAAACAATCTGAGATCAGACCGTGACAGTTGATCGATCTCCTATCTGCATCCCAATAACCAAACCCTACGAAGACAATCCATTTTTGGTGACGGATAGAATGCAAACTCTTCGCTCTTTACACTCATATTTGATAATCAATATAGTAAATAAAACCGTGCAAATATTATTAAAATAATTAATGATAGCTTTTTAATTATTTTAAAAACTGGTTTAAGTTAATTTTTTAAGATAGGATATTACGTATACATTGATCCGAGCTACCATCGTCGATTGGTTATTGGCACACCTTTATCAATATTTGGAGGCTTGCTAGGCTTCTAAGTGAATTGCAGGTCTTTTAAGAATTGGTACGCCTTTGGTTGGTCTTCTTGAAGAACCCTAAGTCAAATTCATGATTAATTTGATAGAACGCAAGCTTATATTAATGTAAACCACTTCACAAGACGGGTATTTGTTCCAAGGATTTGCTTAGATGTGTTGACGTATGAAAGGTGAACGACTATTTATAATTATAATTTTTATACTATACTGGACAGTTTTGGCCTAGCGGCTCCTGCGTGCGATTGTCATACCTGAGGTCGTAGGTTCGATCCCCGGCTGTGCACAAGTGGACTATCTATGTGCGCATTTAACATTCGCTCCAACGGTGACGGAATCCGTAAGGAAACCGGCTTTAACCAAAAAGTCCAAAGCGTGTGTCAGACACAGAAGGCTGACAAATGAATTACTTACGTAATTCTGTATATTAATTCAGTAAAAAACTTATTTTTATGAATTTTGAACATTTAATAAAGCTTAGTAAAGCGGAACATAAGGAAATAATAAAAACTAGCTGTGCTCTGCGGTTCCACCCGCATTCATTCGGTCGCAACACGCTGCTCTTCAAGATAAACGCGTACCAATTATTTAACGCAATTAATTATTGTATTAAAATAAAGAATTTATATGATAACCAAATTACCGTGAGTACAACATATTAAGTAACTTCTAGAAGCAGGACCTAAGTCATCCTACTCTCTATTAACCTTGTACCTGATACAATTCTTTAAATTTTTTACAATGACCAATTCTTCATAAGCAGGATGCATGGACACCCGGTTGTGTCGAAAGGAGTTCCATTCCATTGCATACGTCGGGATATTATGAAATCTTTTTGAAGTAATTAATGTTATGAAAGGATTAATAGTATATATAATAAGGGGGGTAGTCAGACGGCGCTTTGATCTAGTTATATAAAAAGATTATGTTATATCATCTCGAAAAAAATATTTTTTTATAAAGAGGCAAACAGGCAGGATATAATATTCCCGTAGTTTTAGATTCTTGGCCTGGAGCTATCATTGGACAGCTGTGGTACTCCAATTGCAATAGTGATCGTAACTTTCCAGTTTGAAACAAGTTGCCTCAGTAGCTGATGTCACAATGGCAAAAGGAAATGTGTTTTAATCATGAAAAAGAAGAAAACTTCGCTTAAAATACCACCCACTGTCAGGCATTTGTGCGTTGAGGCATTTTTGAATATTTTTTAAATTGAACACCTGTCCCAATACTCAATCGTTACGCAACACTTGTTTTAACAATTGTATTGTTTTACATAAGGCGCGTGCGCTGTATTTTTGGTTAAGTATTTACAAACAACGACTCCGATAATATGAAAATATAACTTAGAATTCCGTATAAGGTATAATATAATGTTAACATATCAATTGCAGATAAGAAATTAAATAATTTTACGTGTACGTACCTCTAAACACTTATTTACTTAGTATAATTATAGTTACAAGTAAAATGCTCATTTGTGTCCTGTTATCAATTATTGTTTATCAATGTACAAGTCTCATACTGCACTCGCATCTTCTCTCCGGAGACAGTTTTTATTGCAAATCATGTATTTAAAAACTATATATATAACTATATATATAAGACAGTTTTTTGCCGGGAATCAGCAATCGACTCACGACTGAAGTATTTCAGATCATATTCGACATGAAATCCACGTACCAATTCTTACAAAACGTATTTGCGAGCCTTCTGGCAATGTGAGTGGCCATAGTATCACTTAACATGAGTTGAGCCTCAGTTTGCTTTCTGTTACAAAAAAATACTTTTGTCGTGAATAGTGGAGAATTAGCATCGCTCGTACGATACGATTCGTGTCGTACAGTATAAATCACGTGTCCCTGAATGTTCATATTCGTCTCGGTTTCGACGCGGTTAACAAATATACTGTTCAATGGAACTTGACCTAAGAGAACAAATTAATATATTAATACTGTAATAAATTTTCGCCTTTAATTTCAGGTTTACCGTAGTAGGTCGCAATTTCAATCAGTGGTGTTACCTTTTTGGGCCTGGGCTAGAGATGTCTGTACGTGTTTCATTATCATTTGTCATGATGAGGAGGTGATCAGCCTCCTGTGCCTAACACTCGCCGTGGGCTTTTTAGATTTTTACTTTGCTGTGTAAAGAAACGTTTGAATTTTTTAAGATTTTTAGCCATATCGGTTAAGCTAGTTATAAATACCGTCACTAACTCGACATTCTTTTATTTTCATATATTTATATATATTTTAGAAAAAAAAAGAAATAAGTCCAATGAAAGAATATGTTTTCTTAAGAATCTTTCCAAAAGAGCGCGTGACACTCTTTTTGATCGACAGCTCATGCCTGAACGTCTTGGTCGGCATCTAATCATCTGGAGGGTCTTTACTTTTCTTAGACCTTTTATGCTGATTCTCTTGGGAAATGTATCTTGGTGGTTTCCCGTTTCCTTCCACTCCCAGACTGTTTTGGAGTTATTTGTACTTTAGACCGCTACTGCCTCCGTTCTTCCCCTACCCCCCAATTTTGTGGGCATTTTTCGTTTAGCTTTGAAGTGTGTGTAGAATCAGTGTATTATAGTGAATCAATTATTATCAATATATTGAGTGAGAATGTTGCCAATGTGTGGTCTTGTAGTAACTGGAGTAAATTTAAACTTGTCCTCGTAGTACTGGCTTTTTGCCAAGTGGACTAGTCTCATTCAATGTTTATTCTCAAGACATGTTTAAACTAAAATTGTGAAATCGGTTTAAAGGGATTTCAATGGTGATTACATTTTCTGTAGAGAATTACAGAACTGTGGAATTGACTCCCGGTTGGAGATACAATGGTTTAAAAAAGAGTGGTTTTCCCCCATTAGCGGGCAAGACTAAATGGTGAGTGTACATGGGATGCACTGGGGTGACCTTTTTCGGCATTCCGTAGCCTCTTTTACGTCCTATCCTATATAAATGTAGAGGAAGGATGTTGTGCTCTTTCTCCTACCAAATCATCTATACCTACGATTTCGATATTTGTAAATATGTGAGGAACATGGATACTTACAATACAATAATAGACCTGTATAGTAATTTTATTCTAGGAGTACATTGTCTTTACATATAATTATTTAATTAATTCAAATTCAAATTCAAAATTTATTTATTCATGTAGGTAACAATGTACACTTATGAACGTCAAAAAAAGAAATATTAAATGAATTTAATTTTACATTTACTGCCAGTTCTCAAATCAAGGGCGTAGAACGGAAGAGAAGAACTGGCAATAAACTCTCCGCCACTCTTTTTAATCGCCAAGTTTTTTTTTTTTACACAATGCTTGTAAGGAGCTGCAACCACTACACCATGTTCCATATGACATATTGAGTAATAAAGAATAAAAATTAAAAACAAAGATTTGTCCTCTATCATGCCATCTAACAACACGCAAAGACATGTTATTTAATATTGTAAATTCTTCTTTAAAAGAGTAAGTGTGGAGTTTCCTGCTCATTCTTCTCTACACATACTACCTTTTTGAAGGGACAACTAGAATTATCTTTATATTTTATTTAACGTTCAAAACTGCCATTTTAGGTGGTGTAATTGGAATAAATTATTTTATTTTTTGTCTAACTGGCTTGAATCTTTCAGTGGCTGAGGTTGATTAGTTGTATATACTCTTGGTTTGAGGTTTTGTAGCCGAAGATTCTAGTTGTCGCTGTACATTTTTTTAAATAATTCTGATAGTGTTGTTTTTGAAAAAAAATCTTTAAGTCTCCTGCAATTTTGTGTTTGTTTCCTTTGGTATCTAATTATATACACTTTTCCTGGGTGTTTAAAGCGCATATGCGCTTATCAAAGATTTTATTGGCGTCTAGTTTTAGATAGTACCTGTTACTCCAGAATAGATGCTTTCTTCGCTAATGACTTGGCGCAAATAGGGAATGCTACCAGCATTAAAGGTACACTGACACAGAGCCCAAACATTTTAAATGTAATCGTCTATTTAGAATACTGTTTATATTTTATTATCTAATGTATTATTGTGGTTAATGTTGAACAATTATTATTTCTGTTACCTTGAAAATGGTTTTTACGCATAGTAACACATTTAAATATTTTTTGTTTGTAAAGAGATGTATACGTAAAGATAATGCTGATTTATCGATAAAACACAAAATGATTTAAAAGTTGGGCCCAGTATGGATATCGATATCGAGTTTTGACAAGGTCATGATCGAAAGTATGTCAGTGGCCAATACGTGTTGTAATGAATAATAATTGGCAATATTGTTTTTTACCGTAAATTGTACGTGTGATAATATCATTGGGCGTACTCCAGACAAGAGGCTGAGTTCACAACAGGGCGCTTGAGTTATGTGTATGAATATGATCTATTATTTATTTACACTTTTTTGGACAAGGATTAAAAAATAAAATTAACATCTTTAAATAAAAGGATAGTGCAACATGCCTTGTTGCTACTAATCGATGTTTTCCAGACAGCTCTTGTTAAAGAAAACGGCACAAATAATTGTAATAAACATTTATCGATTAAAAATACAGTTTATAACTTATACAAAATTACCGGTTGCGACTCTAGACTAACAAAAAACTAACTTGACTTATTGAAGGGTATTTAAGTGATACTTATGTTACCTATAAAGAATAAATATGTAGGCGACGTATTGGACATTATAGGAAAAGAGAAAATACAATTTATGAGTGTGGTAAACACTAAAGAGCTCATTTTGGTCGAAGTATGTGATGATTGCTGACATTTATTTTGCCTAATTATTAAATAAAATACATATTTGGCTTAATTAATGTTACATAACTCGTGCAAAATTTACTTTATTATTAAAAAACTACGACATTAATATTAATAAAGACAGCAAAAAATTTGCCAAGTAAGATAAATCAAATCAAAAATATGATTGTTAAAAATGATGCTTTGAGTATGTTGAACCTACGTGCCACGAAAGGCCAGTTAATTTTATTTATAACGTTATGCCTTCTTTTCGCCTACACTAATAATTATAATTATAGCTTTAATTTATGCATTTTCGAAAAAGGGAAATTGGCAATATTCACGATGTCGCCTATTATTAAGATTTTTTTTGTATGTAATGTAATTTTGTATGATTAATTTCTTTCACTTATTTCAAAATAATGTTTGTCTTGCCGTAATATGAATACAAAAAAGTATACCCCATGTTACATTTTTATGTAACATGGGGCAAATGTAGCATGTTGTTAAGTGATACCATCGTCCATGGGCACTAACTTTGCGTTGCTGGCTTTTAAGAATTGATAAGAATATATGCTCTTTGCAAGGCATAATATTGATAATCATAATAATTTATTTCAAGTTTATTTCACAGGAAAAACTTATATCTAATTGCGCTAGTTATATAAACAAAATTAGTTAATTGATGATTAGTAAGTCTCGTCTTTCGGCTTTTAGTTCATTGACGTAATAATGATTCTTTCTATTAGATTTGTGTCATCAATATAATCTTACATAGAAGTATACTAAGCTCAAGATAAATTATATACTTTTTTTGATATATTTTATTTGATCAAACGTAACAATGTTTCGAGGGCAAAGTCCAAATGCGCCTTGTACGAGCCAAGGCTACCTTTCTGCTGACGCAGACTTTTTTGGTTGGAAATCGTATCGACTAAATAGCTGAGATACATATAAAGGTGATTTCTTAAATAATTTCATTGAAAAACACAATCATTACCAAAAACTAATACGTACTTTAAAATATATTTACACTTATATTACTTATTACTTACTTTTTTATATTTTATAGGCCGCCAGGGCCTATCGCTTTCGAGCTAACTTTTCCAGGCAACCGGAAACTAGGGATATGGACAGTAGTCTACAGTAGTCATTTTAGGAAGAGATGCTTCTTTAACTGACACCGATGTAGCGCAAACGAATTACATTCAATTCAAAATAATAAGTATAATATAGAAAGTGAAAGTTATCGTTGATGGATGAGAAGTTTGATAGGTATTGTAACGATTTCCGATAAATGACCGACCTTTGCCTGACATCTGAGGTATTATTGGGGCACGATCTGCCGACGAATCAGATTATTGATATTAGAATATAATAGAGGTTTGTTGGAGTAATGAAAGTTTGCTATTTATTTAATTATTAGTTACAGTTAATATACAAATTTTAAAACAAGACAATACAGAAAGCCAAAAGGATTACATAGATAAACAATAGATATAAAACAAGTAAGTACATTAATAGACAAAAATATATTTAAAAAAAAACTAAATAAAACTGATATTGCAAATTTGAAACAACAAATATCTAATTTTACAAATAAATGCCTAAACAAAATAAGGTTCTAAAGAGATCTTTTTATTTAATCTATTTGCTGAACAGGTTCATTTTTTTTATTCATATGTTACAAAATATACACCTATGAACTTCAAAAAACAGAAATATACATTAAATGCGTCCAATTTTAAATTTACTGCCAGTTCTCAAATCAAGGGCGTAGAACGGAAAAGAAGAACTGGCGATAAACTCGCCGCCACTTTTTAAATCGCCGTTTTGTTTTATACAACGTTTAATAGGAGCTGCATCCATTACTCCATAATCTACTTAAGTAATAAAATAAAAAGAGTTCTTGTTTTTTTATTTGTATAACAGGGGTAAACCTGATGTTTAGTGACTCCTATGGACACCCAATGTCAGATGGTTCCCTAGCTTTTTTAGAATTGGAACGCCATTTTGAAGGTCAATTGGTGTATATTTGTTCATGATTATCAATTTGATAAAACGCCATTATCAATTATTCTTAATCTCCCTTTCTCACTCTCTCTCCATCAGACTCAAGCGCTCTCTCCCTTTTCTTCGACAAAAACGCTGCACATCTTCGTGACGTTCCCAAAAAAAAATTAACCTTCATGCGCCCAAAGAAGTTTCACTACAAATACCCATGTAAACATATTTCAATAAATAAGTAAAATATTTCACCGTTTTATTAACTAATGTGAAACTAAATTGTTTGTTACCCAATTTTAGTTTGTACAATAGTTTGAGAGAAAGGTTAGATACTAGTTACATACAGGGCAGAATATTACAATAGATCAGCCCACGCCCAGTTAACTTTTGATGGAAATATTAATAGGTACACGATGTACTTCAACTATATGCAGAATTTTATTATAAATAGCTGCCCCCGCAAACTTCGTCTCTCCATATAAGCCTACCTTTTTACTACATATGGAACATGTTGCTATGCTACCCCATAGACTGTTTGGTTTTCTGGAATGAAAACTTTTCCATTTTTCTGTGATTTTTCTCTATGTATAAACTTCAGATTTAAAGTGTAACTGCTTAACTAACAAATTAAAAATAGGGCCTGATCATAGAGGGTAGATAAAAATTATTAATTAATTAATTAATTAATAATTAAATTAATTAATTAGTATTTAGTATCAGCATTGCACCCGTGCGAAGCCGGGGCGGGTCGCTAGTATTGTAATAAAAAAAACTTCAACATTATATTAGATTTACGCAAGTAACGCTTATTCATCGAAATTCAGTAATTCCGACACGCGCTTCCAATTGGAATAAAACATCCTGGTCTCTACAACACTTTCTAAGGTTATTGTGTCGGATTTGATGCAATTCCGATTCCGCACACGAAATTCATGTTAATGGAGTATCTATTGCGAGTAAAATATACTTTCTAAGATAAAACAATTTTGTTTTGTGATATTGTAATGGATTATCCATTTGTAATTGTGTATTTCTGACGTTTACATATGTTCTTTTGTTTTTAAACGTATTTTTTTAGGATTATAATTTAGTCTTGTCATATTTTGCGATTAGTTCGAAATTTTAGGTTTACAAAAAGAGTATCTGTGTATGCACCATAATTGTTTAAATAATTGAAGGGGAAGGGTAGGTACGTCTGTAGACACTATATAGACTTTGTTTGCTTTTATATTGGAAGTCTTTTTTATAATATGAGACATGACAAACGAGCCTGCGAGACGCCCAAAAAGGGCAGTCATCGCAGCCCATTTTTAGTGGGTCCGTTGCCGGCCTTTAAGGGAGCAGTAGGTTCGAAATAGTTGAAGGTCGTATCTCTCAGGGAAAACATCCACCGATAGTCGATACCACAGTTCGATAGTTCGCAACTAGTTCACTGTTGTAAGCGAAGTGCAAAGTAAAGATTCCACGGATTTTTTACCCTGATTTGATTTAGACGGTGGTCATGAGCTGCGTTATTTGTCTTTTATATCTAAAGAAATGTAAATATTAGGGGGGTAGGCCCCAAACAGACAGATTCGACGACTTTAAGACACCTTTAGCTTTATTTTCATTGGAATTTATCGGTCTATATAAACGACATAAGGGTTTTATATTATTATATTAATCTTATTAGGAGATTAAAGTAAGAATTATAAGTTTGTTTTGTGAATAAATGAATCACGTAGGTGTGTTTTCTGATGGGCGTCAATTATACTAATTGCTCAAGAAAGTTTGGTCGGCGCGGGCGTGCGTTGCTTGGTAGCGGTAATAATGCAATTGATTTTATTTGGTTGGATAACGGATTTGTTAGACGAATATTTATTTGTACGGGAAATAATTACATTCAATGAGATAAAGGTGTGTAAAAGCCCTACGAATAGTTTGTTATGTTACAGTGAAATTGTTCTAGTATTGGAAACATTATTAATTTTATAAGGATTTGTGCAATTTGTTTAAATATTATGTAGTACCGTATAGCAATCAATAATGTTGGCGTATACATATACTACTAAAATAAACTTCCGCTAAGTATTTTACTGTTATGACGCGTAGATCAACCAATCAATGTGTACAGTTAGATTATGATTAAATGCAATTACGTAGCTATAAAAACCGTTAATTCTAACCCTGTGGGTCATTTAATGGAGTTCTGCAGATGCTGTATCAATGCGATAGAATATCGTAGATCCGAAAAAATTAAGTATCACTCTGATGGCTGAAAGTCTACGATCTAGCGAGTTATCGACTCAACTGCCGGTGTGGGTGTTCTCTGTGGGTAACGACCTTCAATTGCTCGAAAAGTATACTCCTCCGTCAAAGGCCGGCAACGCATCCACTAAAAATGGCTGCGGATGGACTGCTATGACTGCGCTTTTTTGGCGTCCCGTAGGTTCGTTATCATTAAAAAAGATAGTTGCGTAAGTCCGGTCGCGTGGTAATAGGAAATTGTAGTAGTTTTCTTCTATTTAGAGGTTAATATAAATCTTCCTCTTGAATCTCCCCGTTATTTTGAAAACTGCTTTAGATCCTGGTACGTGGTTTAAATGTGACATCGCTGTTTGTTGATCAGATGGGAGAATTGGAAATATAGGAAGGTCTCAATCAATTAGATTTATTGTTACTGTCATATCTAATGATTTCGATTTGCATGACATTGATTTTTGGACTTTTTTATGGACAAGAAATTTGGACTAATAAACTGTATATAAATTAACCTTAGTTTATTAAGGAAAAATAAATATTGTTTTTCAACATTTTTTTTGTGCAATTTGGAAAAATAAAAATAAAATATGTTTATTATGGAATATAAGATACGGGTATCAGTTATTCCACGTCATTAAATTTGAATCGGTAGATATCCTTACTCATCGGCAAACAACAGGGTTGTAGTCCGGACAGGGTAGAACCAGATCGATTTACTCACTCACTCCGCTAGCACTGCGACCCAAAATGAGAATCTTCCAGCGCTCCATGTCCTGTGCCACCAGCCAGCCTGCCTATCAGCTCCGGTTCAGGCCGGCCAGTTTAGCCTCATTTACAGTCCGATTTTAACATGTGTTAATGTACGCTCAAGGTGCCCCAGCCAACGTGGTCGATGATGAAACTCTGCAACAATCCAAACCACTCCTCTGAATGTAATGGTATTAATATTACCAATAGGAATCCTGATTTTATATTATTTTTATATATTATATTTTTAGAGTATCATCGTTCGCGAGTTTCACTGTTTACCCTTTTCACGTCTGACTTTTACAGTTTGGTGCAAAGTCGTAAAGTTTCTATCAACAATGATTAATGGTTTCTTCATTCTAGGCGATGATTATTTGGCACATCATTGAATTAATTCGGTTATTTATGCCGTGTCAAGTGGGATGACGGTATGTGATCCGAATTGTTTGGGGTATCAGTCATTGACTGTTTTAGGATACAGAAAATTATTTAGGTTATATTTGTGTATTGGTTGCTTGATTTTTTGACAAAGGCATGTAAAAATCAATTTACTTGTATTATTTACTTAGTGTATTATAGGGTTTTTTGGTACTTAATTATTAACGCCACCGCGGCAATAATTCTAGAAATCCTTTGCCCGAATTTGATAATATTATTTATTGTTTGGTTAGGTTAGTATATTAATATTTTATTTAAATTACTGCATCCGGTGCATGAAAGTGGTTAGGGGTAATTATTCTCAATAATCTCCAAAAATTGCGTGACGTAATACTTGAACGCTCCCTTATACACTTTTAACACTTTACCCTTATATTTTTTCTTATTCTTACTAGGTTTGCCTGGAAGAGATATCTTCTTAGCGATAAAGCTATAAAGCGCGATAAGGAGGCGCCTTAATACACGTTATCTGAATGTAAATTATAAATAAAAAATAGAGAGTTTCCAAACATCTTGGTAATTAAAAATGTCCCTTCAAAAAACTAATGAACACAAGAGCCAATCACAACGCAATCAAAGTCAAGGGGCGACTAAAATAGACGCCATATTGAGGGTGCTTGAAAAATTCAATTTATAAATCATTGACCTGGATGCATTGGGTATGGGCAAATAGAATTGGACCCAAATGAGATTCCGTGGGTAGGTGTGACGCAGGCGTAATGACGAAGGCTATGGGTGTTTTTGGGTATGTGGGTAGCACTAGTTTTCAAATTTAAATTAAAATTAACACTGCTGGTAACAGCCTTTTTGCTGTATATTTATTGGACGTCGAGGCAGAATACGAAATTCCACCCGTATCACCAGGATGTCCGCCGTTCCACCACCAGCTGCCCACTGAAGTATTTCCGAATCAATTCGACTTAGGGTCCTTCAAGAAAAGAGCGTACCAATTCTTAAAAGGCCGGCAACGCACTCCCGAGCCCTCTGGCATTCAGAGTGTCCATGGGCGGCGGTATCACTTAACATCCGGTCAGCCTCCTGCCCGTTTGCCCCCTGTTCTATAAAAAAAATTAACTCGCACTGCCCAGAAGATCACGAAATCGATACAGAAATCTGAGGCTGAGGAGGATTATACAAATTTAAAAAAAAATGTAATTCATATAAACACGAGTAATAAATAAAACCTAGTAATAATAAATTCATTTTGTTTTTATAGTACAGGGGGCATACCGGCATGAGACTTATTTGTTATAAAGTGATACCGCCATAGATACTCAATGTTAGCGGGCTCGTGAGTGCGTTCCAAGTCTTTTTTAGAATTAGCGCACATCTTGATGGATGCTAAGCGAATTGGTTCAAAAATCCTTACGTGGGTAGCGTAGGTGGGTCTAAAGCCTAGATGTGGAACGAAATTTTTTAACGATTTCTAACGATTATAATAGTCAAATATAATCATACATGAGAATGATTAGTATTTGATAAAAAAACTGCATGTATCTAAAAAAATGTTTTAGAGAAGCATCGTCATAAAGTTACCGTCCTGGTTATAATCTAATGTTTTTGTCCCAAATTTCGCAAAAGAGACTATTAATTTCACTTATTACTTAACTCCTCTTATTTTGACATTTGACATACTTTTAACTGTTATCATATCACCATACCTTCATTGACCAATATATTTTTACTTAAACATTCCAATCCTTTATACAAACATGGTAATCTCAAGATAGGGCAATCTGGAGGAAATCATAATCTGTCACGGCCATCGCTGACACATGTCTCTGGACGATTCTTCACGGGGCATTATCGCTAGATTCCCTGGGGAACGTTTACATTTCACCCGCCGTGGTACATATTATAAAATACAATAAATTATGGTATACTGTCTACCAATTCGACTTAGGGTCCATTTTATGTATTAGGTCCAAGAAAAGAACTTATCTTTTATTTCTGTTTATGTACACTCGTAACCATAATATATAAAATCATACGGATAAAAAAACAAAAAAAGTAGGTTACATAAGTTATTAGGCCTAATATGGAACAATAAAAAAGAAACACCTGCAGAGCGTAAGGTACAAGAACAGCATAATTAATAAATAAAAAGAAACCAATTATTAATGGGCTGGCAACGCACTCGCAAGTCCTCTGGAATTTAGGTTGTCAATAGTGTATCTTTTAACGTCAGGTTAGCCTGCTGTGTATACAAAACTTTTCTATACAAAACAAAACTTCTAGAAGATTGAATATGCTGAAAGCTTTTATATTTCAGTGAGACTTAAATAAACACAAATAAATTGTATTTCGTATCAATAATTCCTCGAATCTTTTGGAGGGCTTTTCTCTGAAACTAAGTTACGAGGTACTGTTGCTAGGGACTTAGTAATTTCGATGTGAACGAAAATATACTCTTTCTTGTTCGCATAAAGTATACTATTCGGTAAATGCCCGAAAGGTAAGGTTTTGATCAGAGCGATAGCGGGGTTTTTAAAGATCAGTTCTAGCTAGTTTCCTCACGATGTTCCCCTTCAACGTTCGAGCGAATGTTACATGCCGAAACATAGACAGAAAGTTCGTTAAGTTAAGTGATACCGCCGCCCATGGACAGTCACATTGCCAGAAGGCTTGCAAATGCGTTGCTGGCCTTTTAAGAATTAGTACGTATTATAATTAGTAAGTCGAATTGGTTCGGAGATACTTCAGTGGGCAGGTGGTGCGGTTATAATTATGATTTGTTTATAAATTATTAGAATATCGTCAGAAAATTCGCTTCCGCCGTTTTTACGCGCAGACCCTCAAGGATTTGCCCTTGGTAGCAATTTGTATGTCAATAAACGAGACGTCAATCGGAGTCGAAATATATTGCGTACACACAATTACTTGATATTGATGCTGGGAATTAATTTGACCTTTTTGGAGCAATTGATATTTATATCTTGGTGGTAGTGTCGAGATAAACGGTTATGTTTAGGTAATTATTTAGTTTTTTGTGTGACACAAAATACTGTTTATCTATCCTAATATTATAAAGCGGATACATTTGTGTTTTTGTATGGATATAATGATTTCACACAAAAAGTACCTATTGAACCGATTTCGATTTCTTCCACCAGTAAAAAGCTTTATCTGCACTGACTGACATAGATTATATTATTGACTTAGGGTTATATTATTGAATAAAAATTCAATAATATAACCTAAGGTTTTTTTTCACAAAAAAAATTGTCATCGCTTGCGCTGTGGAAATCATTGATGGTAGAACAAAAAAATTTTGTTCTCTATTAAGTATGTAACAAAATATAATAGAGAACAACATTTAATACGTATACAAAAAGAATGTTTTACCCGTGGGCTATATGTTGGCTTATCCCGAGTCGGAACTATAGGACAGGAAATTATTTTGTTGCCACAAAACAAAACTACGTCAAATGTTGTGTATAGGGAAGTTCTACACATAAATCTCACCTCTAATATTATAGGAAAAAGTTTTGCATGTTTAATTTATCTATTTTTTTAACGATTTAAAATATTCGATTCGATTTATAATATAAATCTTTTATTACCTAAATCAAGAATTTTTCAGTACTTGAAGGTATTTTTAAATTTAGGACAAACTACGTGACTGATGTTACGAATTAAAAAAAAATATTAGATATACATATATTCGTTGTAAAGTAAATCTTTATATTGATTATATTATGAATGTAACTGTATCTAATAATCTGAAACGAAGTATTTAAAAACTAAATCTATAAAGCACTCGAAAGTAAGTAGGTATATATATACAGTTTCTTTTGGTTCATCTCGAAGTCTATTACTTCGTTGGCACTGCGACTCAAAATGATTTTTGGTTTCCAAAAGGAACGGTCTGCTCCCGGCCCTTAATGTGCAGATTATGAATTCATATCGTTAATATAATTCAAAGATAATATCCGCTCAACGATCGTGATGTCTCAATAGACCAGTCCTTCCGATCTATTTTAGATTGGCCCTGTTTTGTTTTTGAATTACGGTTGAGGTGTGGAGTGATACCGCCGGTTTCTGATGTTTTTTAGATGGGGTTTCACATGGGTTAAGGATTTTGTGATAAGTACGGTTCAAATTAGCTTTTACAAGAGTGCCTGATTGTAAATTTTAGTAATTAAATGCGATGCAATTGTTATCAAATTACACCACATATTCTAGAGCTAGAAGACAGGCAGTAGGCAGCAGATGAGTAGATGCTTCCAATCGGAAGAATGGATGCATATGACAGCACCATAGATTCGTTCATATCCTTAGAGCTGATTGCGAATACCCGCTGAAGAAAAGAAAATCGAAATACAAATTTACATCGAACACTACGGTTATATGTGCTAATTATAGTTTTTTTTAATTAAATTTACATTACATTATTAACTCTAGGTTTCGAAAGCTAAATAGCTGCTGAAATAAACTGAATAATTTTGGTTCGGTTTTATCGATAAATGAGAATCGTTCGCTAGAATAGTAAAGGAAAACATCGTAATAAACGACGTGCGTCAGGCATAGGAGGCTGATCACCTACTTGCCTATTAGATTAACAAATGATCATGTAATCTGAGGCCCAGACCTAAAAAGGTTGTAGCGCCATTTCAACTAATTTTATCCTTTTTTATAACAAATATTGGACGTTGCAACTCTTGTTAATTCTGTGTTAAACAAAAAACAGTGGCGCTAAAACTAACGATTTGCGCTTCAGATTACTTATATGGTACCGTGATCATTTCTAATAGGCAAGCAGGTGCCTAGGAAGTGTTTTTTAATTAACCATCGTTATTATAGTTCTCTTTAGCAAGATTCAAGGTTGCTAAACTGTTTAAAAATCAATTTACCATGAACTAGCAACGCATTAACTTCAGTCCTAGCTTTATGTGCCTGACGCGTTTTTCTTCACTGTACCTATGTCCGTGTTAATTAAGCTTTTACAAGGAAAATCCATTGCACAGCCGTGATTCGAACTCTATTCTCGTGGTTGAGAGGATTGCTCAAGCCGCTAGGCCAACGCCGCTCTTAAATTATCAAACAAATAAAATGGGTCAAGCAATGATTGATACTACGAAGATTTAGTTCCTGATATTGCGTTTACTATAAAATACATCAAAGCGTGTTTATGAAGAACGTAAATAAGATTTATTCTGTGGAACTGAGAAACTGCATCAATCATCACTACATATGTCTGTTTAATTATTGTAAGGCTGGCTGGTTTTATTTTATTAAAGGCTACAATTAGCCTGAGTCTACCGATCTGAAAGTTGTTTAGTCAGGAATCAAACCTTTGAAAGCCCCACTTAAGGTGACCAACTATTTTTGGTTCAAAAAGACTGCAAGTTTTTCATAAGTGAAAGAAAATCCATAAAAACTTTATAATCTTTTAAAAACATATTTTTCTTCGAAGTGGATTTTTTTTCTAAATGAGGATGTTCGTCTAATAATGTAGTTAAGACCGCACAGAAAGTTGCGACTTCTTACTGCATCAATAATAATCATTCCCTAGTGAAAATACCCTTTTAACAGCAGCATTAGTGCACTGAGAACATAACGAAATTTCTATTAAAACATTTTAATTTTCATGTGGGATATGTTCTACTCTAAAATTTTGTCAAGGTTCTCATTTGTCAAGGTTTATTTTGTCATCGTTACATTTCTTAAAATTTTCTTCAATTAAATATAAATGTACTCTTAGAATTTCTTAAATATTCTTTAAAATAATACAAATGAGCACTTTCAGAGTAGGTATAGGATTTGAAAAGAGTACGGTCAATGAAAAAAAATTACAAAGCTCAGTAAATGAGTTTTTTTTTTTGATATTCGAGGTGGTAATGCATTTGCGCACCCCACACCAAAATCTCTGCTATTCAGAGACTGGGTGAACAATACCTACTAAAAACACCTCGACAAGTTCCTACAAAGCCGCGTTACAGAGGCTTCGGGGTCGCTGTGTATGAGTATAGTTGGTGACCTTATTATACATAAATATATATGTATATATATATATACGCATATAGAGCATATGCTGCGATGTCTTCAACATACCAAATGCTTCAGGCACCAGTGAAGCCTTATAAAGGGTCGTGCACTGTTGTCCTGACTTGGGCAAGCCTTTAGCTCGTTCGACCGTGATATCTGCGTACAATTTACACTTTACGACATACGACATACGACACGACTTGTACTTGTATTTCAATTGCTAGAAACATGCCCAAAGATGGTTTCTTAGCTTTATTAACTAGGTTACTTTATTAATTAGGTAATAGTAACCAAGTATAATAATTATGAACGTCAACAAAACAGATGTTAAATTGAGATGTTCAACTATTATTAGTAATGGATTTAAAAGTGCTGGAAAGAGAGACTACATACGACGAATACATAACTTCAATACGGTAAAAAAGTGTTTTTATTTAAGATAGAATTTATTTAGCAGTAATTATCGTGTCGATTTATTTTCAGACCTAGGAAGTATTTTTTAATTAACCATCGTTATTATAGTTCTCTTTAGCAAGATTCAAGGTTGCTAAACTGTTTAAAAATCAATTTACCTTGAACTAGCAAAGCATTAACTTCAGTGCGAAATTAATTATCTTAATATAAATTACGCGTCACGTTGTTTGTCCGCTATGGACTCCTTAACTACTTAACCCATTTCAATCAAATTTGATTGCCATGTGTAGTTTGGTCTGACATACAAGATAGGATAGCTTACATAATTCTACTGTACGTGTGTATGTCACTGAACTCCTCTTAAACGGCTGGGCCTTTGTACGCGATCCTGCATGGTTTATATTCACAAATCAGCCCGGCAGATGGCGCTACAGTCGGTACTTTCATTCTTTGTTTAACATCCTGATCGCTTGAAATATCATGCAGTCATCGTCACAGACAACGTCTGTGAACGACTACAAAACTGTTTGAGAAGCATTAACTCTAATGTAATATTATTTTGTATAGATGGTTACGTTAAGTAGAAATGCATTTGTGTATTTATTTTGTTACTACACCTACTTTAGATTATCGGCTGGGTGAGCAATATAATACAAAGCATTTAGTTAAATGTAAATTAATCAATAAACCTTTTTCAACAAAATTTGAGGAATATTTAATGATACTAATCCTCGGGATTGATTTGCTCCACTGCAAACAGTTTGGATGCATCAAAATTCATAAAAAGAGTTTCTTCCCGCTCTACGCCCTTGACTTGCGAACTGATAGTAAATGTAAATTTAGAATATATTTAACATCGTTTCTGTTGATGTTTTTAAGTGTACTTGTTTACCTATATAAATAAAGGAAGTTTGAGTTTGAATACCTATTAATACCAAATTGGTAGTTCCTACAAGGCCGTTAGAGGCTCTGAGGTCGCTGTAACATTCTACCAGGGAATCGTGCTGCCAGTAAATAAAGGAAGCAGAATTTTTATTGAACTGTTACTATATTAATAATAAAACTATGCCATGAATTAACTTTAGATAGAATGTATTTTTTTATTATAGATAAGTATGCTATCAGCCTACTGTGAAATATTTTGTCGATTTTGGCTCTAAGCCTACCCAGTACAGAGGGATGCTTGTCCAAATAGTATGCACTATATATCGTATCCGTAGGTTGTAAAAATGACAGGTCAATGAACCGAACGGCGGCATTAGGGAAATGGCAGGCGCATTTTCTGACGGTCACCAAACTACCTTGTTACTGTAACGACCGTTATGGTTTATGAGGGCTAATGATCACGCTGGGATTTGCCCTATTTTATCTTAATTTAAGCTGCAAATGTCGTTAAATTAGTATGTCAATTGTCATTATAATTCTTTATTGGACAGCTGTCATAGTGACAATACAGCAATAAAATGTTCAAATACAGATTTATTTAATAGTAATTTGATATGCAAAAGTTACACGAACTGTCGACATTGAAATGTACCGTAAGCATATCTAATTAGCTATGACTAAATTAACTGGAATAAAATCTAAACCTAATGATTTCTTATGTAATCTGTATATAGAAATAAACTAAAAGGCGTTATGTAGTGAAATAACTTTTAAATAATTGCTGTATATTAATACACTATTTACAATTATGTCAGTCACGTGAAACTAAACGAAGCATTCGCATGTCTGTCCTGATACTATGTTTAAGTTTATTTTCGTAACTTAAAGTCTCTTGCAGATCTATATATATGTGTATTTGTATAATTTAAAAATGATAATTAACAGACACACTTGACGTTTAATCACATGTCTACAAGCTTGGACAGCCACAAGGATAAGTGTCGCCATCTTGACTAGTTGCTTTTAATTTGAAGCTTTCAATATTTTGAAAATAACAATTTTTAATCTTAATTTGATATGTAGTATTTTCAAGTTAAGAAAACTTTATTTAGTAAATGAATATTTTTTTATTGATTTGCTTAAAATGCATCTAATTTTGAAACGTTTGAATTTGTTTAAAATTCAACTAATTCACATTGTTACTTTAAACAGCTATAAAGCCTTTTAGCGCAATCACCTAATTGCCACTGTTCTACAATACAAGAGGTCAGTAGTTATTCCCATACATTAGATCAGTAGGTACAGGTCGTATAACGGGACCTTATAATGTATGATTTATATTTTGCCTAAAGAATGTTAGAAATGTGTTTGATGGAATTGAATCTTACAGAACGCGAATTTGGTATTTTGGGAGTCCTAACTTGTAAACCAACCGTCTCACAACGCACATAAAAAGTTGTTAGATCGATATAATACCATGTCGGTTAATTTATTCAGTCCAAATATCCTTCTGTATCTAGTTAGTACGTAATTAGCTAACCTAGTGATTCCCAAAGTGGTCTAGATTGACCACTAGGGGTCTATGACAACCTGCAAGGGGTCTACGTCAGCGAAAAAAAATTTGGGGGTCCATGAAATGATAATGGGGGTCCACGATAGTGGGATCTCAACTAGATATTTGATGATCGGTCAGTCAGTGAGAGTGACAAACTAGAAATACAACTACAGGTTCAAACTTAATGAAATTTATCTATCGTCTCTACACCATGCCTGCTTGTTGACTGAACTGAATTCAGAATTTGAATTTTATTCACAACGAAGCTATAGGATGGTAAGGCCGTTCCGCTGTGAAGACTGCAGTCTCCCCGCCAAAGCAGTAAAACGTGTTTTAACAACTAAATAATGTAACAAACTTTTTCATGCCTTGCAATAGACTTTGATTAACAAGAATTGTTAAGAAAAACTTTAATTATATCACATTCCTCAACAGTTTTGGCGTTCTTGAGGTTTACAAATAGCCCCGCTTCCGCTGCGGTCGTGTCGCAGTCGGATGCGTAGACAAATTGACGCCGTCCGCCTGTTATTTACATTGTACCATTTTACAGTGTATTGGATTTAAAAATAGATTTCGATTGTATGTATGGCGTTGCCCTGTAATCGACGGCCTCAGGTTGCATCGTTTTTTTAAATATCTGTTATTAAATAATATATAATATAAATTAGGGTGGCCTTATCGCAAACAGGCAGTCTCAAATCCCAAGGAATACTTGTATAATAACTTGAAATACGATGTAAGGCTAACCAGGCTTACAGTTAATAATCTTATTTTTCTCTTTTACAGAACAGCGCACCTATGTGGGAGGAATTCATATCGAAAGCTACGAAATTACATTCCGCATTGAAGTAAGTGTTATTTTTATATATTTACTTAATAAGTTCTAAGATGAAAATGATTACGTTGAGGTGCTATTTTTATCGTAGTTTCTATTAAAATTGTTTTAAAATACAGCAGTCGGTTCAATCCCCGTCGGTGCACCAATGGGCTTTCTGTGTTCGCATCTAACCAATGTCGTGTGTCAGAAGGCTGATTTATGAAATTAAATAAAGAAACGGATGCAGTCTAAGTTCCGCTATTCGATCATTATTGTTATTGTATATATGAGACAATTCAATATGACTAGTAGACTATCGGATACATTTAATAAGTACAGTAAACGCCCTTATAACACAACTTAGAAAAGAGCGTACCAATTCTTAAAAGGCCGGCAACGCACTCACGAGCCCTCTGGCATTGAGAGTGTCCATGAGCGGCGGTATCATTTAACATCAGGTGAGCCTCCTGCCCGTTTGCCCCCTATTCTATAAAAAAACTCTTTAACGCATTTTCCCTCATATAAAACGAGTATTCATATGACGCGGGAATTGCACTATATTATATTTCTGTACATTTATCATGATTTGTACGCACATATTTCATTCGTAACTGTGTTTTCTTAATATTCGATTTAAATTCCCTTTATCGAGAGAAGTTAAACGTTAATCTTTGTGCATAACCCGTTGAGAATACACCTACAACTCGTCTCTTATACCGCGGAACTATTCCGCCGTATTATAGGGATACTGTACTCTTAGTTACATAAATGACCCGAGCTCATGTGAAATATCAAATTCGCTTTGGCAATCATCATGTTTTAGATTAAATTTCATAATGCCTTTAGTTAAATTAAAATAAAATGATTTACGAAGGAGTACGAGTGCATCTGAACTTAACCAGAAAAACGTTGATTTAATTCGATTTCAAACATAGCTGAGATCTTGTGTGTTTTAATTATAAACGTTTTTCAGGTCAGCCCTAGTAGCAGTTGCTGCATTCCTTGATGCATTCCAGAAAATTGCTGATGCGGCCACAAACGCTAGAGGTGAGTAATTTATGCTTTCTTACACTCAATGCAATAGGGCTCGCGAGTGCGTTGCCGGCATTTTAAGAGTCATGTATGTGCTTTAGTATAAGGAGGCGGATGGTAAGAATAGATATATTAAGAGAAATCAAAAATTGTTTTCGGGAACACCATAATATATTATGTGTAATATTTACTAAACAGCTTAATACTAATTGAGATTCGATCTTAGAGTATTGACCTTTCATTATTTTTTCAAATTAATTAACTACTTAAATCTGTGTGTATTAAAGTTAGTGTTATAAATATTTTCTTCAAATTTTAATTTAAAACTTTATTAACTGTGCAATATTTTCCTTTAAATAAATTTTTGCTGTCTAAATTAATGGTGGTAAACGTTTACCATACATTTTGAATTCAAAATCATATTATCCAATGAAAAATTAGATTTTAATCCTACCCTCAGTAACATCCCTAATCCACTTCATATATTGAAAGACGTTAGTGTAAACGCTAGGCCAGCCAGCAATTCCACATTCACGGTAACCGAAACTCAGTACGCCAATGACAGCATAATTTGACGAACTAACTTCGTACATCAACGGACCACCCGAGTCGCCATTACAAGAGTCTTTGCCAGCTTCGCCACCCGCACATATAACATTTAAAAGTGGTAGGTCCGAATAGCGTTCCTTGCAGTAGTCGTCTCTTACAAACGGAAGTTTGACATGTTTCTTAACGTCACTTGAGTCTCCAGACTCGTCCAATCCCCACCCAGCCACAGTAAAATTTGTCTTTTTATTAAACTCTGGGAAAAAGTCGACTGTAGGCAGACAGATTATTTTTATAAAATCTGGAAAGACAGAAGACTTCAATTACGTATTTATATAGTTTGCCCTCTATTAAGAGCTATGTATGAATGTATGAACATTGAACATATAAAAAATAATAAGGAAAACGAACCTGAAAATACGGCGGCCTTCTTTAGCTTAACAAAGCCTATGTCATGCAGCCTTTTGCTTAGATTGTGGTCTGGATGCGAGAGTGTATTCTCAACTGGAATGATAACAACAGTTGAAGAGTCAAAACCACCGCCATCAGTTTCTACGGTGTCTGTTGGGAACGAGGTAATGTTGTATTCTGCTAGACGGGCGAAAAGTCTGAAATGCAATATAATACCTAAGAATTTTCACTTTATCCTATTTTCTCCTTGTTTTTCAGTTTCTCCATTTTATTATGGTTGTGAATTTATGTTCAGCAGTTGCATATTCTTAATCTCTGATGTTGACATTGTCTATTTCTACTTATTTCGCTCTAGTTTTCGTTATAGGAAATTTGTTTCAATAAACTTTTACAAATATAAAACTTTTATACAGTCGCGATAGAAATGTTTTTTTTTCTATTTTACGATTTTTAACACGAGTTGCTAATGGTGCATAAATACTTACGGTGCTCTGTTTGGCCCGTTAATGCAATGTGCAGCTGTCAAAATTAATGTTGGAGTAATTAAACTGCCGCTGCAGAGAAGGAATTCTCTGGCATATTGTAGTAGAGCTAACCAGGGATACTCATCGATGTTGGTCGCTACACCTCCTGAAATAGTAAGTTTTTTGTTTAAGAGTAGAATTGATTAATTAGTGGAATTTCATTTATAATTAAGTGGACTGCACTAAACTAAACACTTTCGTGTGTGTGTGTAGTTCCATCGGTAGTTTATCATCACGCTTACACTATAGACTTTGTACAAAATGCTTACCAAAAATTCTATTGCCGCTACTAGAGTCAATTCCGCAAGTGCCATCTGGAGCTAGGGAAATCTCATTGTTTTTTTTATCGTTGGGGTTGTTGATTTTATCATCGATAGTAGTTTCCTTTGTATATATTTTTGACGATTCGACGGGCTTAAACCGGACAGACTTTTTTCGTAATGGACAGCATACCTGAAATGTATGTTTAAAAGTTTAATCTAAAGCATTTGAATTTCTACATCCTTACTTATTGTCTTTACTAACGATTGTTACATTATTTGCTACTTAAATATCTTTGCTTCATTCATTTTTATGTATTAAGCCAAGTCGTTGAAGCAATTTTAAAGTCCCTCGTATGATTAGAGAATGACTTGTATTATAAAAATGGGATTGGAGTAACGAACTGTGTATATGTTTTCCTTAAGTATAAGAATTTGTAGAAGGAAACAATAATTAGTACTAAACATGCGCGTAAATCATATGTTATATGACGAGATTGCTGCATTAATTAAAATATTTCAGTGATTATTAAGCCTACCATTATAATTGAAGAAATTATTTATGGCTGTATGAATGAAATTGCGATTCTATGCTCAACACTAAAATTTACCTGGGATCCACGGTGTTTTGATTGAGGTAGAGTATTTTTGTCTGCAACTAAATTGTTCTACTTTTAAAAACTTATAAATGTTTTACTCAGCTGCAATAAGTTGGAAAGCTTAACGGTGCGGTAATATTAATTTTTATTTTCCGTTGGAAAAGAACACACTATTCTTCTCCCAAGCTTCGGATACGATGAAGCAGAGTCTCAGGTGTTGAATAATAATTAAATATTACCTTAGTAATATAAGTCAATGAAATCCCGCAAAACGACTGTTGTAAGAACAGTACCTCCTCTTCGCTTTTGTTTGGTCTGTTGTCCAGTTCGTACAGAATTGGACATTTTGATATCTTTTTGCAAATCCCTATACCGCCGTTTGGGACTTTGCAGAATTTTGCTACGGTACAAAAATAACAAGAATGAATTATTTTTGGTACGGGATGGTAGTACATGTTGTGTATATGAGAGCTTTAAAAAAGCTAGAGAAGTTATCTTGCTAAATATTAAAAATTGTATGTAACTTTTCATTCAAAATTAACGAAATATTGATATGGAACGATTACCTTCATGTATCTTCTGTTCTGTTAAACTACTTAATGTTTCTGGAATCTTTATAATAGAAACAGAACAGCGTCCATGGGCGACAGTATCACTTATCATCAGATGAGCCTCCTGCGCGTTTGCATAAAAAAGGATTTTGCAGATCTTAAAGTTGAGATGAATAAAAAAAACTAGAAACATTCGTAACAAAACAAAATTTACATATGCACTTGTATACGTTCTGACGCTTAAATGGAAATGGGAGTCATATTGCTAGAGCGCGGGATAAATGATTGAATTGAAGAAAACTTGTAACATCAAAATGGACAGGATCTACTGGGAAAAGATGTTTAGGACGACAAAAGAAAAGATGATGGTATAGAACTAACGGGGAAAAACTGGGTGAATGTTGCTCAAGACAAAGAGATATGGAAACATACGGAAGAGGCTTTTACCCTAAAAGTGGCCATAAAAGTACAAACATTTATAAAAGTAACTTTATTTTTTTGAACTTATACATAAAAAGTACAAGTTGTTATTCATCAATAAAGCTAAGAATTTGTCATTGTTAATGCGTGTTAACATTAGGTTCAACTCAGCGTATTTTCTTTCAACAGAATAAGTGCAATATTTAAAATAAGGTTCATTGTGAGAACAATGAGTCATTCCTAATAATTTTTAAATAGTTCTAGTATCCGAAATATTTTTATTTAAATAAAATATATTTGTGACAAACTGGTCAATGGACGCTTAGGTCACGAAAACATGATGATAACATGGTGATGTTTAAATTTCCTATGAATTTTTAAGAAATCCACAACTTGGAGCTAACGAGTTTCCAGTAACATTATTATTAATGAATTCTGCATTAAGATAATATATCTTATTCTATTCAACGTGAATACCATAAGGTATACATGTTGAATTAATAAACTCACCAGTAGCAAATACGATTAAATAGCAGAACAACAATATTTGTAATTTACACATGACGCACGCGCAGTGTACAGTGGTCGACTGGGACTGGTGGTATGTTTTTATATACAAGGAAATATTTATTTTTATAAGCGAATATAGATTTACAAGAAGGAAATAATTGTGACAGTGCTTTGGGCATTATGCCTTGTTAAATTATTTATTTATTTTTAGTTCGGTTGAATATAACCTGATTTTGGTGAATGCAGATGAAATGTAGACTTTCATTTTTTTTAGACATTATTATATCATGAATTTTAAATTTAAAATTAGCTGGAAAGATGAAGAAAAAGGGTTTGCCTTAGACCGAAAAAATCGACGGCGTGTGTCAGGCACATAAGACACATATATTTGATTGACAAATGATCATGTAACAGATACAGAAATCTGAGGCCCAGACCTAAATAGGTTGTACTTGTTGTTTAAGTTACCAAAGAGTTTCTAAAAACCTTCCCGTATATAACAAACAACAAATTAATCCAAGAAATCTTTAATAACTACACTTATGCATACAAATATAGAATAAATACAAAGTTTTTCTAAAAACAATACGTTCCTATAAAAACAGACTTAAAAATAATTAAGGTTTATTGAGTAAATCCTAGTAGCTTTTCAATAGCGATAATGATACCAATCCTGATTTTCATTATGCTAGTGCGATGTAGTTCTCAATAGTGGTAGCCCTGACAAGGCTGCCTTGGGATTGTGAGGAACAAAAACTCATGGGCTCTGGCCACTCGAAGCTTCAGACTAAGGAGATTTGAACACTTGTTGTTCTTGTTGGCAAGTCAGGCAATCTATGATGGATCGTTTCTGTAGCAAATTTTATTATGTCAATAATTTGAAATGAACTTTAGATTAATACAGTTAATCTTTGTCGTAGTTCACGGTAACAATTTATTTGTAGACATAGACATAACACTTATTGTAACTTGTACTGGCTCGCCTTATGAGGTGAGTCATTTATGTTTTCTTACATTCAATTCAAGAGGGCTCACGAGTTCTTTATATAAGGAGGCGGATGGCAAGAATAAATGTCAGAGTAAAAGAGAAATGATAAATTGTTTCGAACACCATAATATATTATATGTGTAAACTTTACAAAACAGCTTAATACTAATTGAGATTCGATCTTAGAGTATTGTCTATTTAACCAAACTTTTGATTATTTAACTAAATTAATTAACTAAATCTGTGTGTATTAAAGTTAGCGTCATAAATATTTTCCTTTAAATAATTTTTTGCTGTCTTAGTTAATAATAGGTGGTAAACGTTTACCATACATTTTGAATTCAAAATTATAATATCCAATGAAACATTAGATTTTAACCCTACCCTCAGTAACATCCCTAATCCACTTCATATATTGAAAGACGTTAGTGTAAACGCTAGGCCAGCCAGCAATTCCACATTCACGGTAACCGAAACTCAGTACGCCAATGACAGCATAATTTGACGAACTAACTTCGTACATCAACGGACCACCCGAGTCGCCATTACAAGAGTCTTTGCCAGCTTCGCCACCCGCACATATAACATTTAAAAGTGGTAGGTCCGAATAGCGTTCCTTGCAGTAGTCGTCTCTTACAAACGGAAGTTTGACATGTTTCTTAACGTCACTTGAGTCTCCAGACTCGTCCAATCCCCACCCAGCCACAGTAAAATTTGTCTTTTTATTAAACTCTGGGAAAAAGTCGACTGTAGGCAGACAGATTATTTTTATAAAATCTGGAAAGACAGAAGACTTCAATTACGTATTTATAGTTTGCCCTCTATTAAGAGCTATGTATGAATGTATGAACATATCAAAAATAATAAGGAAAACGAACCTGAAAATACGGCGGCCTTCTTTAGCTTAACAAAGCCTATGTCATGCAGCCTTTTGCTAAAATTGTGGTCTGGATGCGAGAGTGTATTCTCAACTGGAATGATAACAACAGTTGAAGAGTCAAAACCACCGCCATCAGTTTCTACGGTGTCTGTTGGGAACGAGGTAATGTTGTATTCTGCTAGACGGGCGAAAAGTCTGAAATGCAATATAATACCTAATTTAGTAAAGGTTGATCATCACCGTCTTGGCGCCTGATTCTTGCAAAAATTTTCACTTTATCCTATTTTCTCCGGTTTTTTCAGTTTCTCCATTTTATTATGGTTGTGAATTTATGTTCAGCAGTTGCATATTCTTAATCTCTGATGTTGACATTGTCTATTTCTACTTATTTCGCTCTTGTTTTCGTTATAGGAAATTTGTTGCAATAAACTTTTACAAATATAAAACTTTTATACAATCGCGATAGAAATGTTTTTTTTTTTCTATTCTACGATTTTAACCACGAGTTGCTAATGGTGCATAAATACTTACGGTGCTCTGTTTGGCCCGTTAATGCAATGTGCAGCTGTCAAAATTAATGTTGGAGTAATTAAACTGCCGCTGCAGAGAAGGAATTCTCTGGCGTATTGTAGTAGAGCTAACCAGGGATACTGATCGATGTTGGTCGCTACACCTCCTGAAACAGTAAGTTTTTTGTTTAAGAGTAGAATTGATTAATTAGTGGAATTTCATTTTTTATTAAGTGGACTGCACTGAACTAAACACTTTCGTGTGTGTGTTTGTAGTTCCATCGGTAGTTTATCATCACTCTTACACTATAGACTTTGTACAAAATGCTTACCAAAAATTCTATTGCCGCTACTAGAGTCAATTCCGCATGTGCCGTCTGGAGCTAGGGAAATAATCTCATTGTTTTTTTTATCGTTGGGATTGTTGATTTTATCATCGATATTAACAGTTGGATTCGTCTCTGGTCTAGAAAGAACAATTGGTTTCGGTTCTGGTTTCGGTTCTGGATTTGGTGTAGTTTCCTTTGTTACTGTATATATGACGGGATTAATCCTGAAAGATGTTGTATCTAATGGACAGCACACCTGAAATGTATGTTTAAAATTTTAATCTAAAGCATTTGAATTTCTACATCCATACTTATTGTCTTTACTAACGATTGTTATATCATTTCCTATTTAAATATCTAAATATTTGCTTCATTCATATTTATGTGTAAAGTCAAGTGGTCGATGAAGCAATTATTTAAAGTTCCTGTTATGATTTGAGAAAGATTTGTATTATAAAAAATGGGATTGGAGTAACGAATTGTGTATATTATGTTTCCTCAAGTATAAGGATTTGTAGAAGGAAACAATAATTAGTACTAAACATGCGCGTAAATCATATGTTATATGACGCGATTGCTGCATTAATTAAAATATTTCAGTGATTATTAAGCCTACCTGGGATCCACGGTGTTTTGATTGTGGTAGACATTTTTTGTCGTCCATTAAATTGTTATACTTTTAAAAACTTATAAATGTTTTACTCAGCTGTAATAAGTTGGAAAGCTTAACGGTTCGGTAATATTGTTTTTATTTTTTTCCGTGGGAAAAGAACACACTAGTCTTCTCTCAAGCTTGGATACGATGAAGCAGAGTCGCAGCTGTTGAATAAAAATTAAATATTACCTTAATAATATAAGTCAATGAATTCCCGCACATCGACTGTTGCAAGAACAGTTCCTCCGCTTCGCTTTTGTATGGTTTGTTGTCCAGTTCGTTCAGAATTGGACATTTTGATATGGCTTTGCATTCACCTGCACCGCTATTTGGGACTTTGCAGAGTTTTGCTACGGTACAAAAATACTAGAATGAATTATTTTCGGTACGAGATGGCAGTACATGTTGTGTATATGAGAGCTTTTATAAGCTAGAGAAGTGATCGTGCTTAATCTCAAAAATCGTATGTATTTATATTCAAAATTACCGAAATATAGATACGAAACGATTTTCTGAATGAATCTTCTATTCTGATAAACTACTTAATGATTCTGGAATCTTTTAATATGGAAACTAAATTGTCCATTGGCGGCGGTACACCTTAATATGAGATGCCTCCTGCCCGTTTGGAGATTTCGCAAAGAACTATCTTAAAGTTGAAATGAATAGTAGTATAAATAAGTAGCTCAAAAGTCTGAGGCTCAAATGGAAATGTGCGGGTCATATTGCTAGAGCGCGGGATAAAATATGGACACTTGAACAACAAAATGGACTAGATCCTCTGGGAACAGGACGATAAAAGAAAAGACAGAAGAGAAGAACTAGCGGGGAAAACTGTGTGAATGTTGTTCAAGACAAAGAGATACGGAAATAGATTTTACCTTCAAAGTGGCCATATAAATACAAACCAAAGCTAACCTAATTTTCTTGATTTTTTCAATGTCAATAGATGTTAACGGTAGATTCAACCCAGCGTATGTTTAGCACACCATAAGTGCAATATTTTAAAAAAAGCTTTTTTATTGAAACAATTATTTCTAATAACTTAAATAGTAATAGTGTCTGCAATATTTTAATTTCATATAAATAAAATATAACAATTAATGATTAACTGGGCAATGATTGGTTGGGTCACGATAACAATATGTTGAATGATGTTTTAATTTTTAAGAAATCTTAAACTTGGAGCTAACCTGTTGCTAGTAACATTATTATTAATGAATTCTGCATTAAGATATTGTTCATATTGAATATTGAATTAATAAACTCACCAATAGAAAACACGATTAAACAGCAAAACAACAGTATTCGTAATTTACACATGACGCACGCGCAATGTACAGTGGCCGACTGGGACTGGTTTTCGCTGTGGTATGTTTTAATAATACAAGGAAATATTTATTTTTTATAAACGAATACAGATTCACAAGATTGAATTAATTGTGACAGTGCTTTGGGCATTAGGCCTTGTTAGGTTATTTATTTATTTTTAGTTAGGTTGAATATAACCTGATTTTGGTGAGGGAATGAGTGGGGATGAAATATAGACTTTCATTCTTTTAGATATTATTATATCATCCATATTAAGCTCCTTACCGAATAACGCCGGTCAACGCTCAGTGTCCAAATTGTGCATTTTGATAAACGAGTTGGGTCTGGATATCCATCCACACTCCCCCATGTGTTAAAATCAATTTTTGTTAAGGTCTTGTAATTTTAATTGATTTGTTTGATATTTGTATTATTTCTTCGTGTATGTCAATGTTTGGCTTGTGACATTACAGATAGTCCATTGTTTTTTGTTCTTTTATCAATCAGTCTGTGTGTGCGTGTGTATCTTAGATTAATTTTTTAATTCGTCATGCTATGAATTTAAATATAGATATAGATCTATACATTTTGGTTGGATAGATCTTTTTAGCTGTTATTTGGATCTGGGCTAGGAATCTTTATTAAATACCGTTAACTCCTTACCAATGGTTCTGTTATACTGTTAGCCAATGACCAACCGATAACGACTCCTGCGCGTCTATTGCAAAAGTTCTGAATATAATTATTGAGCCTCATTTATTCCTTGAAATATTTATCCATATTTACCATTAGACTTTCATACAATTTATTTTCTCCGAATCAATTTGACTTAGGGATCGACTTCAAAAAGGGAGTCCTCATCCCGCGAATCCTTGAGTATAAGCCAACTGGCTCCATCTCTCTTTACCTTATCCATATTCCCCACCGAGTTTAAGCTGGTCCTTGCAAAAGAACTAAACTATGGCCAGCTTTTGGGTTTGATCTTGTAAATCAATAACTGTTTGACCCTTGTTTAGGTGAATCTTGGGATTGATGATTAATAGACGGATAAATGATTGTTTTCCGGTCTTGTGTTGGACTATTGTCTGGCAGTTTACTACTTCTCAAGGTGGAGGTTTTTATTTTTGGTTACTCCTAAGTCCTAGTCCTATGATACCAAAAACCATAGACGAAAGAGAAAAAGCAGTGGTGGCCTAGTTGCTTTAGCTTGCGACTCTCATCCGTGAGGTTGTAAGTTTAAACCCCGGCTGTGCACCAATGGACTTTCATTTTTGACCACATTTAAAATTAGCTGGAAAGGTGAAGGAAAAGGGTTGGCTTTGGACCCAAAAAATCAACGGCGTGTGTCAGCACATAAGACACATGTATTTGATTGACAAATGATCATGAAACAGATACAGAAATCTGAGGCCCAGACCTAAATAGGTTGTACTTGTTGTTTAAGTTACCAAAGAGTTTCTAAAAACCTTCCAGTTTATAACAAACAACAAATTAATCCAAGAAAGCTGTAATAACTACACTTATACATACAAATATAGAGTAAATACAAAGTTTTTCTAAAAACAATACGTTCCTATAAAAACAGACTTAAAAATAATTAAGGTTTATTGAGTAAATCCTAGTAGTTTTTCAATAGCGATAATGATACCAATCCTGATTTTCATTATGCTAGTGCGATGTAGTTCTCAATAGTGGTAGCCCTGACAAGGCTGCCTTGGGATTGTGAGGAACAAAAACTCATGGGCTCTGGCCACTCGAAGCTTCAGACTAAGGAGATTTGAACACTTGTTGTTCTTGTTGGCAAGTCAGGCAATCTATGATGTATCGTTTCTGTAGCAAATTTATTATTTCAATAATTTGTAATGAACTTTAGATTAATAATTTTAATCTTTGTCATAGTTCACGGTAACAATTTATTTGTAGACATCGACATAAGACTTATTAACACACACAAAATAATAAGTAATAATTATAGAAAAATATTTTAAATGTATAACGTTTGTGTTGTGGTGGTAACTGATCCTGGCTCATCTTATGCAGTGGAGCAGACGTGTTCAACAGCGCTTGTCGTTCTGCCAGAGACCACAACAGTATCCACTGTACGTCTTGTCAGTTTTTTTTTAAATATATATCTTGCAATCAGTCAGCTAGACTATGAGCTGATGTGTTGAGAGCCGTTAGAGCCGTCTTCTATCAGTAACAATTATTTTTTGTACATATGTTTTAGTTTAAAAAACTCTTACTTTTTAAAATATTCATCTATGTATCATATCATGTATGCACGCTATGCATATGCAACTAACGTACTAATTCATACTGCTTAATAACAGGCACATTCAATGATTTATACCTTAAACAAATGAACCCGATTAACATGTATTTAATAAAATATCTTTTAATAATCTGGAAATATCTTAAAATATATGTACAGATTACAAATTTATCTAGTTTTATGTGAACTGCGTAAACTATACAAAACGTAGTATTGTATGCTATATCTGTGATTTAGTTTATTTAAATATAATTTTTATTATATTTAATATATCTTATATACTTCGCGTTATTTATACATATATTACATTATACTACAGAACTTTTGGTAAATAAAACTAATTAAAATACAATCTAATATTATCTTCTGATATATAATTATATTTTTGAAGAGATACATTTTAAGCTTTATATTCAGTGACGAAGGATGCGTATAACATGATGTCTGATGGTAAATTTTATGCTATAAATATCCGTAGTTCAATAAGAGATTAAAATTTTCCTAGTACTTATCAATAATAGTTTTTTGTCGTTTATTCGTTATTATCATCTGAACACATCTTATAATCGACTTATCGTCCCTTTAGTTCCAAATTGGCCCATGGAACGCTGACTTTTCATTATTCGTTTTTTTGCTTTTCTCTCAATACTGTCATTTACAACGCCTTTTAAAACTGACTATATTTGTTATTAAATTAAGGTTTCATCTGAGTGCGTATCCACGGAAGGTAATCGTAAACCTTCGTATATACTCCGGGTATGTTTTCCATTCCACAAGGTGTTGGTCCGAAGCTCACCACTCCCACCACCTCCCAAACCTTCCCGTTCTCGTTCATCAGAGGTCCCCCGGAGTCACCCTTGCAGGAATCTTTGCCCTTTTCGCCACCAGCGCAAATTTGACCATCCCATAATGGCACTTGTCTTTGGGCGTAATACGGTTCGCATTGCTGTAATTTGTTATGTAAATTTATAATTATTTGTGATCGTAGTTACTTGAAGATATTGAGAATATTTATGCTGCCCGAGATTGTTCGAGATACATAGGTATTTTTAACTATAAAGTACTAATGTCTTATAAGAAACAGAAAATATTTGCAGGTATATGTGTGTATCTAACAATCCAAATGGGCTGTATTTGATAACATTGAATTTATTAGTTACTTTAGTTTATATTCAAATTATAATTTTTAAACTGTGAAAATTAAATATTCATCACTGACCCGCAAAATGTATTCTTACAACAAGCCGACGTCGCACTAGTCCTTGGATAATAAGAAATGTCACCAGGAAATTTCTCATCTGTCTTAAGTTATAAGTAGTATCTTACTTGTTTGGTAGCTAACGGCAGGTCTACATGTAACTTGATATTGCTGAAGCTCTGTGTGTCACTTATAGCACCCCAGCCCGCTACCTCCAGTCTTATATTGGTCATTGTACTGAGCGTTATGTCCATGGTAGGAAGGCATATGGGTCTGATGAAATCTGTCGAAAGAAGAATTTGCAAGGAGGTGATATGTGCTTCATTGATACGTATAATGTCTTAGAGAATAGTAGAATTTATGGGTTAAGGGTATTCTGGTATAGAAACTTGCAAAAAAATTATTTGTGATTTTTTTGTTGCAAAGGTGAATGCAATAGAGACATCTTTACATCATTATCATCTTTTTAGATGATTATTTTTATTTACTTAAATTAACATAATTTATTTTGGATCACTACAAGGGTTGGAATCATGTCAACCAGGGGACAAAATTGTAAATTGTAAATTCTTGTATCTTCTATATATCTATATATTGATAATCTTTAAATATCAATAAATTATTAAAAATGATAAAAAATTTTTTTTATTTTTTTATCTTAATTTAGCAATCTAGAATGGATAGGAATAGTGTTGTATAAGTTCTTGAATAACGCCCTTGTACGACCCCATATGTTAAGTATGTACTTACAATTGATTTAAGTTTAATTTATAAAAGGGGATTTAAATCGAATATTAAGAAATAACTATAAATGTTATGAGCGAAATATGTGCGTTCAATAATCTTTACAAATGTCACGGCATAGAAATATAACGGGGGCATTCCCCGCTTTATATGGGGGCTTCCCCGCTTTATATCTAATACCTGTGTTATAATAATGAAATCGCGTAATAATATATGGCAATCTTTTCATCCGTTCTAACGAGTTGTATGCAAGAAAGAGTCTTTAAAAGTTATATGTTCCAAAGTATTTCATTAAATCATGGAAACTTTAGGAAAACATATTTGTCATTGGAACTTAATAATATACTTTACCAGTATAAGGCGCCATCTGTGCCAATCGTAACAATGCGATGTCGTTCCTCCTCAGTTTAGCGGAAGGGTTGTAATCCTTATGGGGTATGGTCCTCTCGATGGGTATAGTGACCACAGGGTCTGTGCAGTCTGTCCCTCCGCCCTCCACTTGCACGCAGTCCCGTCCAGTGAAGCGTACGTCATATTCACCTAAACGCACGTTTACTCTGAAATATTATTAAGGTTATATGTGTGTTAGCCGATGGAAAAAAGTGGCGGAGAGTTTCTTGCCAGTTCTTAGTTATACGCCCTTGATTTGAGAACTGGCAGTAAATGTAATAATGCTTCTATTGTTTATTTATTTTTTGACGTAATGTACAATCTACCTACATGAATAAATGATTTTGACTAAGACTAGACTAAATTTTGAGAAAGTAAAAATTAAAAATAAATTAGTTGTTAATTAATTAATTACTATTAATTGCAGCAGGCTTATGATGGCAGAGGTTGTTTTTGTAAGTTCATGATATTGAAATCAGCTTATAAAAAATTGTTTTATCTAAATAACCGATGGGGGTATATTTTTCTAATCCCGGATCTTAGACTAATGAGGCGCTAAAAACCTGAGGAACCGTACATATACCGTTTCACACATTCATATATATTTTACATTAATAGCAAAATGTGTCACGCTTTTTTACTAATTTATGAATCACTCGTTTCAACGAGTACATAAGTACCTTTAAGAACCGGAATAATTTTAACCATGTTTGTGTTTTCCGGAGTTTCTAAATGTTGCTGAAAATGCTTAAAATACGGCGTTCACTCCACAACTCATATTACTTTTAAAGTATTTTACAAAGTATCCCTTAGTGTTCATTTCGCTATTTTAGTTATGATAATCATGTTTTGGAGGCCGGCAACGCACTTGCGGACGCTCTGGCAATGAGGGTGTACATGGGCGGTTTCATTTAAAATCAGGTGAGCTTCCTGCCCATTTGCCCCTCGTAAAATAAATGTACTTCGTGACTCAAAGTCTATACAATATTGATTCCAACTTACGGGATTCCACTATTTAATACTGGTCCAACAACGCAGTGTCCTGCGGTCAGCACGTATTGGCCGCTGATGAGGGCTCCACCACAGAGAAGCTTAATCCTATCGTCTCGGACACCTCTGTACTCGATGAGTGTCAGCCATGGGTACTGGTCGATGGCTGTTACGTTTCCACCTGGACAAGGGCAATATAATGTGTTGTTTGGTTTGGCGAACTGATTTTATATCGCCCGAGAAAACTTATTACAGAGTTTTACCCATCTTTTTAGTACATACAATCATGGCTTTTGCTATGTTACCCCAGAGACTGTTCGTTTTTCCGAAATGAAAACTTTTTAGGTTGTTTGGGATTTTTTCGCTATATGACACTCAGTTCACGTCATTAGCTTTTAATTTACAAATAACATATAGTGATTAATTGTAGAGGGGTGAAAATTAAGGGTTGTATGTATTTTTGTATGCCGTATCATAAAAAAATAAAAACAAAAAAATGAATGTAATGATACTTTAACCACTATTTTACTTGTAAAATTTTGCTTGTAAATTTGCAAGTGTATTATTTATATTGTACATGTTTAATTTTATGTTACATTTATGTTTGCAATAATTATCATGCATTTTAAAAAAGATAACTTGTAACATATATTGTTAATATAACATTGTCTCATATATATTTAGTATGTGCACGGTGAATTTATGTTAATAGTCACCAAGTAATAACTTGGTTAGTTTTCTGAGAGTCAACTACAATAGTGACTGACAAGTCAGTCAAAATTTAGTAAGGAATTTTTATTGTGTTTTACCAAATATCCTATTCCCTCCTCCGCTATCCAGTCCACAGCATTCGGTTCGAGGGTCAGGTGGTGCAGCAGTAGGGGTGCATATGGCTTGTTTGCCAGGCGCTGGTGGCACTGCTTCATCTGGACCGCAGCAAACGCTGTACCGGTCTGGGCTCTCGCATCTGCAAAATTTATCACCATACCTTTTTCTAATGTATATATTTATTGATAAAAAGCTTGCCAACGCTTGGCACACTGAAACATCAATCCATCAATCAATCAAAATATCTTTATTCATTTAGGTAAACATGTACACTTATGAACGTCAAGAAAAACTAATTAAATTAATCGTAAATTTACATTTACCACCATCGCTAAAAAAAATCACAAAATACAATTTTTAATGTGACAAGCACGTATAGGCAAACATGACATACACTATGAAGAGATCTAATATTTAACAAAACAAAACAACTATTTGACTAAACAAAAAATTACTAGTAAAAAAAATAAACTTAAGAAACTAAACGAAAATCGATTTCAATGTGTGAGGTGAGCAACTATGGATATCAAGACCTAGCTCGTTTATCAAAATACTTAATCTGGATATCTGGATGGATGGTGGGACAAATGAAATAATGTATAATAATAGAAAGGGTTCACACTTGCTACCTGTATGCATTGGAGTAAAGGTCACAAAATTATTTGAGAAAACAAAGCAATAAAAACATTTGTACATTTTTATTCATAAATGGAATCTATTTTGAGAAGGCATAATAAATCAGATCAGAATAAATCTTTGCTAACACCTGCATTACCTCGATACTTGTACGTAACTCAGGTTGTCCTTCGACACTGGAGGTTTCAGAAGACCCATTAGCGGTGGACAAGAGTACAATCCAAGACATGTTCCCTCTTTGCCCTCGTAGGTGAAACACCGTCGGTCCAAGGGCGGTGCAATTTGGGGGCAACAAACCTGCAAAGATATTGAATTCAAGGCAATAATTTCATACACAATGGTAATTAAAACAATACGAGAAATAACTAATCTATGTGTTCTTTTTGGTTTCGTAATTCTATAATTGGCAAAGTCAAATGCAAAGGCAAATGTTCCATGTAATCTGTAGCTAATATATCAATATTAAAAGAAAACTTATTTTGATAAATACAATAAATAAGCGGCGCTACAACCTTTTTAGTTCTGGGCCTCAGATTTCTGCATATGTTTCATGATCATTTGTTAATCTATTAGTATTAGGCAGTAGGGTGATCACGCCGTCGACTGTTTGGGCCTAAGGCATGTGCGGCAAGACACACATCAATCTACAATCTGTTTCTCCACTAAACATTTTTTGCCATGGGCGTTTACATTCTGAACTTACCATGGGCACCTTATCTGCAAATCCGCAGTGAGATCGCCTCAAGAGTTCAATTTCTTCTTTTGAACGTTGTGGATTGTCGAGGATTGCCAACAGATCTTTGCATTCGTTTATATTTATGCACTGGCCGGTGACACCAGTTGGTGTCGTACATGGTAATTCTGAAATACATAGGTATTCAAAAGCTACATTTATGTTGTAAAAATATGTTCACGTTATTTAGTTGACAGCAGATAAGTTGCTGCTGCAAATAGCGAAGTGAAAACTTCTTTGAATCGTCGTTGTGATTTGAAAGTCGACGAAACGAAAGAGACAAACATATATATATATATATATATATATATATATTCAAAGGAATTTACGTGGTCGAAAATAAGATTGGAAGCATTTGTTTAGTTTTTATTTGATTGATATTAAACTTAAAAATTGAAATTAAAAATAATTTAAAGAAAACTGTAACTCATTTGTTACTGAAGTCCATTCCTCTCATTTTGAAACCAAAATTTGAAGGCTCCACTTCTACCACGTGTGAATTGCGTACGTTTTTATTATTATTATAAGACTATGTAATGTGATGTTATAAGCACGAGTATATTTTTATTATTCATTTTAAAAAGTATACCTATAATTAAAAGTATAAGTTATACCTTATCATGCTTTAAAAAGATATTATACAACAGTGTGTGTGTCTGAATACAATTAATTATAATAATGGATCAGTTGAAATAATTTGATGCAATTTATATAAATAGCATATTTGATTTCATTTTCCTTATAATGCTTAGATTGGATACAAATATGTTTATGTAAATCAATTTAATTGTTTCTCTCTTTATGCGTTTATGATTATATTTTGCCAATATTTGAAATGTTAATATTTTAGGAATTGTTGTCCTCTGGATATGTTTCATTACATTTAGATTTAAACTTTAAACTGAAGGAATATGATACTATACTTATGTTTTTATTACTTTGGCCATTTTTTTCCTTATTTATTTATTTATTTAATTATAAGTAATCTAACAGCTTATACTTATACATATTATAATACAAAATACTAAGACAATACAGAAAGCCAAAACAGATAACATAGATAAACAATTTATGTATAAAAAACAGAAAACAAGCAAGCGCATTAAAAGACAAAGATACATTTAAAAAAAACAAAAGAATAAAATTAAAAACCTGAAATTTGACATTTAACAGCAACAAATAATACTAAGCATTTAAAACTACTACTTAAAAAAATCAGATCGTTCCCGCTTCTCAAGCACTTATATCAATCAATTTTTTCGAAAGCATAAGAAAAATCCATAGAATTGCAGGTGCATAGTATATGTGCAATAGTGCATAGAGCTCTTGTTGTTTTCCACGATTGCCGCTTCTACCACTGATATGAATAGATAATATTTTTTTCCAAAACTTTAGGTTAATTTTTATGGATCCTAAAAAACGATAACTGCCTGTCGATTCTGTTAAACCGTGATTTCAACTCGCAACTTATTTCATAAACCGCGCTCCCTTCGTCACTCATTTCATTTTTGGAATCTCACGGTATTCTGTTAAGCAATTTCACTTTTCGTTTTTGTGCGTGAAGGGAGTTGGTAGATGACTTACTAAGTGAGTTTTTGTCTATGAATATCGTGACAATTAACCCATTTTATTTATAAAAAGAGTTAATTGTCAAAATTTTCATAATTATAAACAAAATACATGTTTACTATTTTATTCGATAAAAATAAAAAATAGAATACGTACATCAATCATGTTTTGGGGGACCTAGATTAAATTCAAATTAGATAAATACACTTGTTTAATGTAGTGTAAATATAAAAATGTTTTGCCATTTATAACCTATTACCTTATGAATATTGTTAAGATGATATTGATATTGACCGTAAAGCCCATCTGGCAAAGGGGCCGCTTAAAGGTAAGTTATAAATTTATTTATTAGTACATCTTAAGTTACGTGTTTTATTTATAACTTCCAATGAAGAGTTTATATTTAGTATTTACCATAACCCTACAGGCGACAACTGAAAGCCGTGGTGTTTGTGAGGGACAGACAACTTAAAAACATTCTTTATATTTCGGCACGAAACAAAGGATACCCAGCATCTGGATATATTATCACAATTTAAGAATATTATCTTAACAAAAATATTATCATTTCACTCTTAAAGTGATACTCTCCGCAAATGGTCTAAGGATTCAAACTAAACAGGATGGATAGATATCTTAAATTTCAAAATGTTACTAAAGGTGAGTACCAAAGGTTTCATATAATATTTTGTTCAGAATAAATGTATAATAATCAATTTGGATCAAATATATAAGCTTTCAATTGCTCAAATTCATACCAGTGTAAGTGATCAATATTGATTTTTATTGATATGTTGGAAATGACATTGCTATAACTTATTTTATAAATATAGAAGCAATCAATATTAAAAAAGTAGTTATTGCTGCTGACTCCAGTTTAGCACTAAACATACCCTTTATGAGCCTGAACCATTGATTTGTTTCATTTATAAATAATTGTTTTAATCCAAATCAAAGAAAATCTAGGGCAAACCTTTATTAAGATATAGGATTTTTATTCATACTATTAAATCAAATATTATGTGCAAAATAGTGTAATAAGTGCCTTTGTTACCATAAAACTCTTAATAATATTTGGCTTATTTATGAAACTAGTTTTTAAGAAACTTTACTTAGAATTACAATAGTATTCCATACATTCTTTTTAAACTTCACAAGCCACTACGCTTCAGGTTATCCTAATCAAAATAGTTTTAGGTTTTGTGTGTTGTTTGTATTAATTACAATTAATAACTTGCATAAAACAATATGATTAAATTGCTATTGCTATGCAATATTATTGTGTATGTAGGTATGGTCACATACCACATCTCACTATTTACAATTTTAACAGATAACAATTGTATTACAGCCATCAGCGGTAGTCATCAAGAACGAAGCAGATAATGAACAATGATGGACAAGAAGATATATTAAACTGTGATCAACAATTGATTTATATGAAAAATTGTATGACTGTGTTTAAGATTATTTGTTTACTTCATAATATTTATTTTAGTATTTAATAATATTATATTAATAAAATGTTTTATTAAATCTACTATTTATTTAATGACTGCCTAATAAAAACGTAGCAACCTTAAATACACGGCTAAGGAGAAATAAAATATATATATATATGTGTTTCTGTATAGGTAAATAAAAGAACAGAATAATAACTTATACAACATGATTTAATGTCAATAATAAACTTTTAACACACTACAAAATAACTTTCAGTAATACAAACTTAAGTATAATAAAAACTAATCAAACCCAGCCTCACAAAGATCTAATCAATTACTACTTTATTTTGTAGACAAATATATTTATTTATTTTAATATATTTTCTAATCAGTTAAGAAAAAGTAATTTGAACAAAAAAATTAAAAAGCTTAATAAGTACTTAAACTATCATGTACATAATGATGGTATTTTATACTTATGTAAAGCAGAATAATGTTTTTATTCAAAACCATAATCTTATACCTATCAATATTTATAAAGATATAAGAACCGCCAATTTTGGTTGTTCGGGCTATGATATCATTTATTATAAATTGAAGGATAGTTGAAATTCAATTATTTGAAAATATCTGCACTATATCCAGGGTCCTTGTCATTGATACAAATGTGATATTCTTCTTCAAAGGCAGAAAAATTCAACCAGGATTTTTTGAACATTGGAACTCTGAAATTATTACTTTAATAATTTTAGTATACTTTACCTATTTATAAAATAGAATGAATCTACTGGAGACAAGAAATGATGAAGAGTCCATTGAAAAATTGGTTCTGAGATAAAAATTATATTTTATTGCTAAAATAATCAAAATGTTTACCTTAGATTATCTATTTACTAGACTCTTCGTTCATCTCAGCAGCCCATATAGGAAATGTTTTAGGTTTCGTAAATACCACATAATGTCTTGGGTATTGGAAAAAAGTGATAGTAACCAAGGCCGAGAAACCAATTGGTCGTTTCATGCCTTTTTCTTCGCCATACATATTGTATTAAGTATTTTTTAATTATTTACATAGTTTATTAATTGAAATAGAGGTTTAAAGTGGACGGGCCTTCTGTAAGAATAAAAAAGTTCAATTTTACTAAACTTAATGCTTATAGATATAAATTTATCGTAAAAAAATGCTGTATTTATAAATATTAATTTATAAACTTACCACATATATATAGATTGTCCTATATTAGAATATTTTCACATAAAACAGCCTTTAACTTCGCTAAAAAATGACTAACTCACTTGTAAATCATGATTTCACCTAGGAAAGAGCAACTTTTAATTTGACGTAAAAAATCGAGTTCACTGCCGATTTTAATTCACACGAGATGTCAAATGGTGTCATCAGAATGCGAAATAACAAGACTATTTGAGCATAAGTGATGTGAGTCTTAAATTATAGTTCCAAATGTAAACAATCTCACTTGAGCGGCGCTTTTGTCGCGGTTATTGTTTATCAGAATACCAAATTGTAACCTGACACCTTCAGGAGTGATTTGAGTGCGGAATCCGCTGTGAGAATTTGTAAAGTGAGTTACAGAATCGACAGGCTGTAAACAGTACCTATAATGTAACATTTTGTCCTCTATCAGTTCCACTTGTGTGTGGTGGCCCAGTCGCGGCCAGTTCACTTTATTTCTATTATATATTTTCACACAGTTACTTTTCAACACTAAATTTACGAATATCTGGTAAATGTTCATCTAACGCAATTATTTCCAAAAGGTTTTCCCAATATATAACGTTTACTACTTCTGTTTAAGAATCTAAGAAAAGTTTTTTGGGTGTATGATGTCTACCGTTGATAGTTGAAGGCAAATAAATGTTTAGCCTAGTACTCAACTAGTCTAGATGAGTTTGTTGACACTTTAATGGAGGGTATCTTCATATCTCGTACCTTACCAGTCTGAAAAGTTGTTTTTTAAGTTGTAGTTTTAAGTGCTGTGCCTCTATTAAAACTTAATGCTCAGCGTGCTAATGTTTCTGTGCGACTTTTCTTCTTGTGCTGATTAATATCTAGTGCTTATATGGAATGGTATATAGATATAATCCTTTGATTTCTAAACGTGTTCTAAACTGACCATATTCCATATACCGATTGGCTTTGTAACTTCCCTCAACTGATATAAATATTTGTATTATTTTCGCTTGTGACACAATACTCTCGCATGCATATACCCATGTGTATCCTCAACCATATTGTGATCTTGATTCTAAATTTGTTACCTTTTAACATCAGGTTATCATGTCTCATCTTAATCAGCATGTATTTCTTGACGAGCGTTTTCCATTGTTGATGATTGCAGGCTGTGGTCAATGCAATTATTATTTCTTGGATAATTAACTAATGTTTATTTTGGCTCACTCTAGCCTAATTAAGCTAATAATCAGTACTAGCATGTTTATGTACCTAAGTCAAGTCCACTAAATAGTTACTCTCAGTATGTTCTCTAGATTTTGGTTGGTGGACTGCAAGTCCGATATGAAATATTACGTGTCTTTTGTTGATTGTGTGTTTTGTGTCATTGTTATCGTATTGTAAAACTTTACAGTGAATTCCCAAGTCGTTATTTTTTTTTTGTTTGGGTCTCAAATGATTGCCGAATTATCTATATTCTATTGATTATTCTGATATATTTTTAGGCCTACCCCAAATGTTATATTTGAAATTTTAATAACTTTGATTTTATTATAAAAACAATAGGATTTTTGATCAAATACATTGTGTTTGTTTAGGTAATGCCCAGAGTTAGTGTGGTTCTCAACTTAATTCATGAATTTTCTACATTTAAGCTTCGTAATTAAAAGGCATATACCTACATACATGTCATCTAAGTTATTAAATCAATACCCTATGCAGTAGGCTAAAGTATATAAAGGCAATGGTAAAATGTTATTTACGAAATGGGACTTTTACCCTAAACAACAATTTATAACGAATGTAATTAGACTTTCATTAGGTATATTCTTAATGACTAATGATTTAATTAATAAACAGATTAGCGTTATCTACATTAACAGTGCCAACTGAGCACGTGGTAAAACCCAGTTCAAGTGTAAGGTTAACTCTATTGTACAACCGTGGGAGGGTCGTTTAATCGTATAAAAACTTGGACAATTGTTGTAATTTGACGTATAACTGGTTTTGTAACACGTTTGATGAATAATTTAATCGATTTGTCAATTGTATTAACTTTAACCCAGACTCGATGCTAAGTTCAGCCCTTGACTTGGTTTAATTGTATTTATGAATATTTTAAACCAATTTCATAATATCAGAAGGAGTTTATGAATTCGAAGTTTTTGTGTATGTTCAAATGTAGCCTCTCTCTCAATGGCCCGATTTGGATGATCAAGGTGTCAAATGATTCGTAATTCATTGACGTTCAGTTGAGAGGTGATTTAGCTTCTTGCCTTCAAAAAGGCAAGGAGTGGGGGGGAGGAGGTTTGTAATTAGAATGCGTTGTTTTTGTTAGAAACCTTAAGGTTTCTAACAAAAACACAGTTTTTCTAACTTTAATTTAAATTAAAGTTAGAAAAAAATATTTTTAAAGATCTGTGCTAGTATTTCAAGGTGAACAATTATTTTTGTATTGATACATCCAATTGAAGGTTGTCAGGTGTTATTTAATTTTTTTACAAAATTAAATAACACCTGACAACCTTCTTTATCAAGTTCAATTCTCCTCTCTGAGCTTCTAATCTGGCTGTGAACTAATAAACTTAGCATAAATTCACACGTACGTTGTGTGAAAACATAACCATAACAGACCCAAAAACTTCACGGCATGTATCAGGCTGATCATCAACTTGCCTATTTGAAGTCATCACCTTTGCCAAGATCTAAGGGTCGTCGTTGGATTTTTTGTATAAAATTCAGTAATTAAATTGACGTTATTGTAAGGAATATTTAAGTTATGTTTAAAAAATATAATTATTATGTTATTTAAACAATGTTTGTATGTCGACCATTATGAGCAAATCTATTGCATCACCTACATCATCATCATTAATAAGACTTATAAAGTTACAGACAAACAAATTAAAGATTTCGCAGTATTGAGTTGAGTCGAGTTTTTTGCATTCTCACACAAACACTTAGCTGCAATTAAATTTAATTAGTTTAATAGAAGTATTGCGGGTATTTTAATCTTTAAAAATAAGTTTTTTTAATGTTCCGTTTGTGGGTTGGATGCGCTGATAAGCTAAACAATAGTTAATGTTACACAGAAAGAACGACAAAAGGCGCAAGGAAGATTTTTGATACCTTCTTCGTTTCTTGCATCTCTGTAGCTTGTTACATGGGCAAATGTTGTTACATTACGAGTTTTTTTAAATATTATATACTAATGTATATAAATTACTTCACGTTGTTTGTCTGCTATTGACTCCTAAACTACGATTTCAATCAAATTTGCACACTGTGTGCAGATTGATCTAACTTAAAAGATAGTACAGGACCGACTTTTTAGGTTTACTTCATTTATTATGTACTTAGAAAATATAATTAATTTATAACTATGCAGGTTTTCCGTTAATTGTATAAAAATATCTTAATAATATTTTTAGTTAAAATTTGGCCATACATAATCTGTAAAAAAAGAAAGAAATAATAAAATAAATGAGATTACACGCATCCCTGATCCGCATCCCGGCTGTGCACCAATGGAATTTCTATCTATGTGCGCATTTAACATTCGCTCGAACGGTAAAGGAAAACATCGTTTGGAAACCGACATATCTTAGACCCAAAAAGTCGACGGCGTGTGTCAGGCACAGGAGGCTCATTGAAAAATTATCACGAAAAAGATTCAGAAATCTGAGGCTCAGACCTAAGTGCCTCTGATTTATTTATACATGCTATAATTATGCATTATGATAAAGGTGAAATGCTCCCTGACTCCGCCAATCATGGCTGATCAAAAGCACAAGTTCAGTAAATAGAAATGTTGATTAAATTTATTATTATTTATAGATCCACTTACATTAAAATTTCTATATAGAATTAATGCACATTACTGGGTTTTTTGACAAAATTATTTTTAGTCTTCAACGAGCTTATTAACACTTGTTTTCTTTCTAAAGTATTTTCCGTATTTTACCTTAATAAATGCGTCGAATAAAATATCTTGTTTACTGATAAGATACCGTTAAGATTCGATGTTCCATTAGCAAACAGTTATTCACTTTCGTAAGTAACTGAAAGCTGTTTCATATACAGCTCAGATGGAACACTTTTATACGTATATACAATTGAACTTATATGGTTACCAGCTTCGTATATATACTAATATTATAAATAGGATATATTTGTTTGTTTACATTGAATAGGCTTCAAAATGATTTACTGAATTTAAAAAAACATAGGCTATTGATATTAGAGTAGTGGTGTATAAAAGACTAATAACAATTTCTAAATCGCGTAAGCTGCGAAAACTATTGACAATAGAGCAAAGTTATATGTAGTTTTATAGACAGACATCAATATCTATTAACAGAGACTTATTTTTGTGTTCAAACATTGTATTTACTGAAAAACGCTTAGGCTATAGAACATCGTGTTACACAAAGCACATTTATAAGTAAAATATCATCATAAAACAGTATTAAATAGGCGAAAATAAACTTGAGTTGATTTATTTAAAATAGGATCTAGAACATATTAAGCTAATACATTTTCCCCTTATATATACTCCTTCCATGACACTTACAGTTTCACATATTTTCCCCAAAGTTCTGTAATCCCTTATTAATTATATCTCTCGCTTTTTGTATCACATATTTATTTGTATGAATACTGTTAGTAATAGGTATTAAGTATAAAGCATGTGTTTGTTTGTTTCTATTGATATTTTAGTTTTTTTATTAAATTAAAAAAGTAAGTACAACAAGCAGCGATGTGTTGTGGTGAGGATCTAATATTCTAAGATTATTGTTTATTATATGGCCTTAGTTTGATAGCTTAATCTAAACTGTTTGCCTACTAATATACAGTCACATCAAAGATATAAAGACATATTAAAATTATACCAAATTAATTACTATAACAATATAGATATTACTCCGTCGTAAACATAACCTTTTTTGAGGACTATGGCCGAAGTCGGACAACACAGATTACACACCCACAAATTTTGCGCGATGAACAAGATAAGTGCCACGCAATATAATTAAACACATTTTCCTTAATAAATACATCCGATTATAACAGGATTTGAAACTCACGCCCTTGAACGAAGCACATATAGGTTGCAACTAACGCGGAGACTATGTGTAGAGTCGTCATGTTATGCGCAAACGCACGCCCGTCGCGGCGTAGCGCTGGATCGTTACTGGCCAGTGGCCACTGGGCACTGTCCACCGACAATTGTTTGATGTTTTCGATATTAATTCTAGAAATAACGCCTGCACAAGCTTATATTGGATGGGTTTGCGGGATGTGTAAGGATTTAATGGCTATGTGATTACCGATTAGCGCCTGCTGCACGATCCTCTGGATGTATTTATTGTATTTATTTATCCTACCGACGCTTGGAACACTGATACATGAAAAAAAACAAGATTTAATCTGCCAAGCAAATACATCAATTCCTAAATTACCTATTTATATCGTTTATCAGAATGCTTTATCTGGATATTAGTCTAGTCAACAAGTTCAAAAATGTGAAAAATAGAGATAAAGGTCCTAAAAATATGAGCGATGGCTCATTCTATTCGGAATCACCTCTAGGAAAATGCTTTTGAAGGATTTTGGTGCAGATTAAAAATTGCAATTGTTATTAACAAAATAAGATGAAAAAAATGACATTTAGATTTTTGTTAATAACTCGAAAAATATTAACATTTAATCAATTTTGAAAAATCTCGTTAAAGAGGAGGAAATTTCCAATAAAAAAGTCCCAACTCCCGGAATTATATCTCAATTATTTATAATTTTAATTAGAAGTTGAAAATGGGGCTCCGCGCGGCAGGTACGGCATGAGCGCGCCGCCGCTAAAGACAGTTCAGCAATAAAAATATTTTTTTATAACAAAAAATGTGATTTAAAAAATTTGAAAACGTACTAGTATCTTCTTAAGACTTGAGCCCTGAAGAAAAAAAGTTTAATCACTATTTTTTTAAAAGTTATTCTATTGTTAACTAACCAATTTTTTCCCAATCTCCATTGGCATAGACAATGGGATTACAGGTATAAATAATTGGCCTATAAATTTTAATCTTCGTGAAGCCCTTTTGATATACATAATACATATGTACTTTATAAGATCCTGCGGTTAATTTTCATTAAAGTTTTTTAATTTATTAATTAAAAAATATTAAATTTTCAATAGTTATAAAAATAATAATTAACTAATTACTTAATGTATGTAAAATATGTTTGTATTTTGATGTAAAGAAATTATGCCGTAGCCAAAATCTTGTGAACGTTTTTTTGTCTTAATTTTGTTGTTTGAAGAGACGATGTTCACGTTTTTGAAGGTGATTGATTTGTAACGAATTGAATGACTTTGAAAATAAAATATACTATTTTTTGCTAACCATTATTTTGACGTATGATTTAATCAATATTTAATGTGATGAATAAGCGTAGCTTCTGTAAATAAAGTAATTGTATTGTATAATTAATGTAGAGCTATTTTCAAGATAAGATAAAATATTTATATATACAAAAATTGCTGTATTAATATTATTTATACTACAATTAGTATAAATATAATTCAATAATTAATGCTACAAAAAAACATGTGTCACTCGGGACTGCCGCGGTAAAGCTAGGTATGGCATTGCATTTTTTATCAACTTATGCAATGATTATATATTTTTTTAATATTCCACACTATCTACCATTCTACCAGACTCAGAATAACACGCCTATATAGTCTGTCTCAACCTAACGCGTACCGGCTTCACCGGCCGCGCTTACGCTACGTCACCGATCTCATCAGAGAGACCTGTATACGCAGTATGCGTTCTGTCCCGCTCTAACGCGTATTAGCTACACCTATATTACATCATCGTGTGTTAGGTTATTTTCGTTACGGAATTTCTTGATTCGGTCGCCACGCTCCGAGCCCGCGATAAAATCTATACAATAGCCATTTTTAAATAGTAGGTACGAAACACGTTTGTCTCATAAGTTAAATAATTAAAATTAATATTATAATAACACATAAAAGTTAACGATTTGTTCTGGATATAAATTTAACAACAGTAATGAGAGAAGCAATGTAATGTAAAGTCGGTAGATTAAAATTAATATTTACAATAATCAAATATGACCCCAACTTAAAGTTTATCTAATATAATCATGACTAATGTAGTGGTATTAATTGTATTGTTTTAAACTGTTAGTGATATATTTTGACTACTCAGGTAGTATAAGACGTTTTTAGAAATATCGTTTCAATATTACTTTTCGATTGGCCGTTCAAGAACTTCGTAAGCAGTTTTACTGTAATTTATCCCCCCCCCCCCTCCACTTCATCAACACAATTAAGGAAAGCTCTCAAAAATAATTGTACATACAGAATATTGAAGAAAAAAAGAGTGAGGAAGTACTTTAAGATTACGGGATGTCTCGAATTTTGTTTAAGTAGTTATTTAAAATTTTAAGTATTATTTGTTGTTTCAAATGTTACATTTCAGTTTTTTAATGTATCTTTGTCTATTCATGTACTTACTTGTTTTCTGTTTATCTATGTAATCTATTTTGGCTTTCTGTATTGTAGTATTAGTGTTCTGTCATTTATGTATATAAGCTGTAAGATTACTTATAATTTAATAAATAAATAAAGAAGTAAATAATTACTGTTGACGTAATCACCAAATAAGAAAATCAAAAACCCTCTCCTAGGTGATATACCCTTACGTAATACTTGGAAGGCCCCATAGTCTTAGTTTATATTACTTAAAACAAACAATTAATGCCTCCTTAGTAACAATTCTCACTAATAACAAGTATAATGTTACATTCACAATTCCTCAGGGATGAAATTATCTATCTTAATGTCTAAAATAATCATTTCAAAATACACTGTGTTTGTATGACTAATAAGAGGCTCAATACAATTACGGCTTAGCCACGCTCCTAATCCAATCGACATACGAAATAACCTTAGTATAAATACTGGGTCTTCCCTTAAAACCGCACTGCTTCACGCCGAAGCTTGTGATACCGGTTATCTGTAATGGCTTTTTTCCTTCCGAGTACATGAGGGGACCACCTGAGTCGCCACTGCAGGAATCTTTGTTATCTTCGCCGCCTGCGCACATCTGCTTATCCCATATTATTGGTTTTCCCTTCAGGGAGTATAGTTTCCGGCAGCTCTGTAAAAGAATTAATTTAGAGTTACGCTCATCTTGTGATTTGTATAATTAGGGTCTGTTTCACAATGTCCGGATAAGTTCCAAATAAGCTATTTATTACTTATTGGTAGGATGAACACCATTGTTGCATTTCACGACTGTCAGATGACGCTATTCGTCATGAAACCTGAAGTTTCTTATTCGGAATTTTTATCTTCCGAATAATTTATGTATTGCATCGCTATTTGGTACTTTATCCATACATTGTGAAACAAACCATTAATGAGTTTTGTAGTAATGTATTTCAATATATAAATAATAACATAGTTATCGAATAATTCTAGATATAGTTAGCCTCATATATTACACTACATACATTTTTTATGTCTTAACTCTATTAAATATTATTGTGTATATATTGTGTATTATTGTTTAGAAAACTCATAATTATTATTATTATGTATATAAATACACTAGCAGCTTAATAAGCTAATGCGCGCGTATTTTCAGAATTGGAGAAAATATCCAATCGATTTTTAAAAGAGTTAAATGATGGTGCACTGATTACACGTTTAAATATTTATGTAACTACTTTAGTATGAATTAATAGTATATATTTTGTTGTGTCTAAAGTATTTATGATTAAGCTTGATGAATGTTAATTGACGACGTTAATATTCTTATTAGAATCTTGACATGGTATTATGTCATTTCCAGAATGTATTTCCTTAAAGTTCTAGTATTTTGGGAACATTGGAAAATCGACATACTTTGTGATTTTCATTTCTAATTTTGAATAATCGCTTCCCCGATTGTGATTCAAATTGTCAAATTTTCAGCAATAGTCAAATTTATTTTTAGTATATGTCAGCCGCTCTATAGGCAACTGTTCCAACCAATTAGAATAATTGCGGATCGTATTAATTGTATAGTAATTGTGACGTCCATTTAAAAATAATTCCTACAGTCATTAGTAGACCAGTTCATGAACATAAAGAAACTGTTACAAGACAAGTCTTCAAGTAATTTGCGTATAATTTATAATGTTAAGAAACCAGTTCACCGTTTCCGGTCATGACCCTTACATCATGCAGAATTCCGCGCGGAATCCCATACGGGAAATCTTATTTAAATGCCAAGGAAACGTGAAAGTTTTTGAAGGAAAGGTACTTGATAGTAGTGTTGAAACCTAGGTATGATTTTATCAAAAGCCGTGTTGGCCTAGTGGCTTCATCGACTTGGACCTACCAATGGACTTGATATGCGCGTTTAATATGCGTTTGAAGAATGAATCACAACACCGCGAGGAACCTGGGTTGCCTTAAAGTTAATGGCGTGTGTCAGACACCTACTTGCCTTTTAGATAAATTTATGAGATATGTACAGAAACCTAAGTCCCAAACCTTGGACCGGTGGTTGTATCGCCACTGATTTTATCAATGCGTCAACTATTCCTAAAAAAGGTTATGTATTCTCCAACACTATTACAATATACCTATAATAACACTATTATAATAACCTGTTGATCAAAGAACGGTAGGTCCACGTGTAATTTAACGTCACTTGATGATTTTGTTTCACTCATGGCTCCCCATCCTGCCACGAGTAGTTTCATATTCGCTGGTGGTGATTGGAGCACGTCGGAGAGTGGGAGACAAATTGGTCTAATGAAGTCTGCAATGGCAAGATAATTAATAAAAGTTTTGTATAATCAGCATTGGCCGCTTCTGTCAGGGGAAATCCCCGCTATAAGATTGAAATAGTCTTGTCTCAGTCTCACTGCAAACTAGTTTATGTGAGGCCTGAATTTGTTTAATTTAAAATCATATCATCAAGAAGTGTATAAGATGATAATTCTCACCTGTATAGGGAGCTAACTCCTGGAGTCGGATTAATGCAATGTCGTTTGGTTCAACAAATATTTTTGGAGCCCTATACTCTGGATGGATTATAGTTTTGTCGATGGTTATTGATAGTGGCTCAGCAATACAATCAGTTCCGCCACCCTCGACTTCAACACAGTCGATGCCAGGATTCGTTATGTTATAGTCCCCAAGGCGTACGCTTTGTCTAAAAATATCAAAGTAAATTAAGACCAGGAAATGATAGAGGTGTTTTTTGACCTTGAACTATTGTCGATTCAGTTTCCTGAAAATCATTTAATAAAGATCACATTATGTCTAATAAGGTTCTATTGTGTGTCTATGATATAAAACAAATATTAAAATTTGATACATTTAAATAGTTCTTCACAATGTGACGTTTACAAGAGCTGTGTTAAGGATGTTTCTTGCCCTGGTTAATAATTATTATTGTTATTCCCCGCCAGTAAGAGCGAGGTTTTAGAGCCAAAGTTCTGCTTTAATAATAGCGTTATAATTACTATTATATATATTTAGTAGAAATAGATAGGGTTTCTATCAACCTGTTAATAGGCCAATTCGTCAGCACATAGTGTTCATTACTTACGCGTTTCTGCTCTTCATTTCGTGCGTGACGAGACAGTGCGCAGCAGTTAGGACCCAACGTCTGCTAATAAGTGTTCCACCACAAATCCAACGTGTGTTGGAGTACTCTAAGAGAGCTAACCATGGATATTGATCTATTGCAGTAGCGTTTCCTCCTAAAATTTATTATTAAATTTATACCGCGAAGAAAATCTAATTACTATAGTAGTTTCTTTAAAAGGTTGATAGAAGTGTTAGCAGGAAGTGACTGAAGAAAGAAAGCCATGGATATATATTTGCAAAAAGCTAGAGACCTTGAAGTGGTTCCGATCAACGGTACCGAAGGAAACTAATATATCATGGATAAAAAAAATGTGTATTGCTAATCTGAGGTCTAAAGTCATCTTTTCTAATGATTGCAAATTAAACCGGTTTTTATTATTATTCAGGAGTATAACATTCGCTGGTTGTGATTATTTAATTGTAATAAAAAAACAGAATTTAATTTCTCTTCAAAGTTTAACCATAATAAACTTGGTAACATCTCGCAGCTGGTATAAGAGATTTTATATGTCTAATATTTAAATTATTGTTTACCGATAATTCTGTTTCCGCTTGTACTGTCGATTCCACAACAACCACTCTCGGGGTCTGGAATGTCTACCGTATCGCAGTTTAGTATATCTATGGAATTCGTATTTGGCAGATTGTTGGTTGATACTGGGTTTGCCGTGACTTTCTCAGTGGGATTCGAAGTGTTAATATTAATTCTGTCTTCTGCTGTTATGTTCGCTTTCATATGCTCATTTGTTGGTTTACGTACTGGCTCTTCACAACACACGTTCAATTCCGCTGGACCTCGACATCTATAGACAATTTTAATGGCTAATTTTAGAAGAGAGTCATCATAACAGTAAAATTATTATTATAGTAGTAGGTGTGTTGAACCCCGGCAGTGCACTAATAGACTTTTTTCTGTCTATTTGTGTAATTTGCGCGAATGGTGAAGGAAAACATCGTGAGGAATCCAACTTGCCATAGACCCAAAACGTCGACGGCGTGTCAGGCACAGAAGGTTGACAACCTACTTACCGATTAGATTGATAAATGATCTCAAAACAGATACAGAAATTTGAGGCCAAGACTTAAAAAGGTTATAGCGCTACTAATTTATTTTATTTTGATTTTTGTATAATAAAAAATATACTTACTTGGACCTTATAACATACTCTAGATTTTCACTACTGACGGGTGGTTTCAGACGTTTTGCAATGCTTGGACAGGCTTGAGTGCTGACGCATACACCCTCCTTTCCCATGACTGTATGGCATCTGGTCTTTGGCGTGGTGGGGGGACAGCATACCTGGTTCATGTATTAATAATTCACTTGTGTCGCTACAGTGCTTTATGGGCGTTGGCATGTGGCATTTCTTTTAGTAGAGTACAAAAACACCAAAAACGAAAGGTTTAAAGAGTGTCTGAAGCCCCACAGTACAAATTTTTGCCCTCACTGTACGAGCAAGTGCCAATGCATACGATGTGAACGTTCAACCGGTGTGTGTGTGTCTGTGGATTGAGACCCACTAGGCAAAGACTGCTACCATAATAATAAAAAGATAAGTATCATTTGCAATTGACAAATTATTAAAGATTTGGTTCTTGTGGAATAAATATAGCTTTTAGCCAAGCCGTTCGTGTGCCTAACACAATTTACATTATTTTATATATATAACTTATAATGCACCCAGCATTAGGAAAAACCCTGATATTAAGTGATACCGTCTATGAGCACTCTCAATGCCAAAGGGATCGCGAGTGCATTGCAGGCATGTGTGGAACAAATGAACAAACAAGAAAGTGGAACTTTTTTCTTGAAGGACGAAGTCGAATTAGTTCGGAAATACTTCAGTGGGCAGCTTCAAAACGCTCAGTTGTGGAAAGAACGTCGAGGTGATACGGGTGATTCAAATAAACCTAATCTACAAGTAAATGGTCCATATAGCTTACTCTAGGTACGTCTCCATCATAACCACAGTGCCAGGATTTGAGTGTCTCCCGTTGTGCGGGAGGTAGTCGTATGAGTGGCTTCAATTTCCCGCAGTCGTGGATAGAGATGCAGTGACTTGCCAGGCCTGTTGGCGTAATACAATCGGCATCTGTGGAAAAAATAATAATATTGTTAACATTTAACTATTAGATTGGCGCCGTGCAAAGTTGGCGACGCATACGACCTAATTAATAGTTTATATATAATTAAAGTAAAATCACCTGCATCATGAGCATACCCTCACACCATCTTTGTGATGGTGTAAGAGTTTGTTATTATATATTATTTTTGTTAGCTGTAGGATTACGAAATAAATAACTAAATATTATTATTTATTTATTTCGTATTTATGTTATATGCTATTTCTATATATTTTTCGTTATTTTTCATTATTATTATATTCTTTTTTCTGTGTGTGTGTGGTAGTAATAAATGTTATATCTATGTTTATGTGATATGATGGTGTTTCTTTACAAGTAATAACCAATAAGTGATTATAAAGAACGTCCATAACACGCGTGCCAATTTCCTTGTTTACAAGTTATTATAAACAAATACAAAATTGAGTATAAACGTGAAAGTCTAATTTTCAGAATAACAAGTTGTTTTTTTTTTCACTTGTACCGCTGCAGTTGAAAGTTTTGTATCTAGCTTTTGTTAGAATGAAATTTTTAATTAATATTTAAATATATATTTTTTGATTTAATTGAACTAGTTGTTTTAGCTTCTTTATTCATTCAGTATTAGAGTGATATAATCTTCCGAGAATCTACCAACTCCAAAATAATGCATTCTAACAGCATTCGCGAATTTCGCGTGTTTTATTATTAGTATGTATGTAGTTATCAAACCAATAAACTAAAATCACTCACCAAACTCCTGCCCGTTCGCGTGTAATAAAAACAATAATAAACACAACATGTTTGTTACATACATGTTTGCTACTCGCTCGTTTGAAAGCCACTAAACTTTGTAGTTTGTATTCAAGGATGTGTGGCTTTTAGTTTAAGAGCCGTCGATTTCTGTCGGTTATGAGGTCAGCGGGCGTTTGTTACATCGCTACATCTGAAAAACAAGTCGTGCTATTTTCTTTTCTTTATAGAACAGAGAGAACAGGATCACCTGATGTTTAATTATACATGGACACTCTTAATGATAGAGAGCTAGAGTTGGAAAAATAGAAAACGCTGTCTTCTTATTGAATAAATTTGTTGCGTAAATAGTAGAAAATGAAGTAATGTATGAACAGAAATTCTATTTATATAGACTGGATTTTTACATAGACACATGGCAGGCTCATTTATGTGCTAAAATACTAAATAAATATATATTTTTTTAAATATTGATCAGCCAAATAGGGAATATGCCAAGCTCTGGATAAGTAGAGCTTATTCTGTTTTATCCGCAATTAATCCGAAGAAGAGGTGCCTAAACTGTTAGGTTGGTTTTGCGAGACGAATCTTAGAAAACTAATAAGCTAAAATAAATAAGTAGCTAATTTTGAACTTGGGAATGAAGAAGGGACGACAATTTTATGTTATGTCAGAAGTTAGTCTTCATACATATTCATACTTCATACTCAGTTGTGGCCGGATCTTAAATTTATACGCAACTAATTTCCTCTTAAAAAGGGCAGCGTTCTCTCGTGAGATTCTTGAAAGGTTTTGACTTATAATAATAGTTATTGATAGTGATCGCTTAAATCTTGCTGAAAATTTGAAAAATCCCGCAGGTAAAGCTGTGAAGCTAGTAGCAAACGTATTTAACTAGGTGATGTGAACCCCTATTGTATTCAGCATGAAACATAGTGCTTGTTATTAGCACACTGACAATTGCCAATTACGTAATTAAGTGATGATTGTTTTGTTTTTCATTTCATATTTATTATTTCAATTTTGTAACAGTCTTTTCTTTCAGCGGCGTTACCTTTATAGATGTGGTCCTCAAATTTCTGTATGTGTTTCATGATCATTTATCAATCTAATATCCAAGTAGATGAGTAGTTTCCTATGTCTGACACACGCCGTCGACTTCTTGAGTCTAATGCAAATCGGTTTCCTCACGAAATTTTCCTTTCGCGCGAATTTAAATGCGCACATAGAAATAAATTTCATGGTGGACAGCCGGGAATCGAACCTATGATTATGAGATTTGCACACTGAAACAACTAGCCGACTCTGCTCAGTAGGTTTTTTAATAATTTTATTTACGTTACATGGTAATTAAGTTACTCTAGTGTCAAGTATATATTGTAATCTTAATAACTACTTAAACAACATGCATATCTAAAAATACATAACAAGAAAATATGACGTATGATTAACATACATACATGCCGATGATTTTAGATATAGGAAATTACAAACAAATAAAGGAAAATGATCACCTAAAATATAAACGCAAGAACTAAATTCTTTTTAAATTAATAGTTATTATTATTTATATGTATTATTATGTATTTCTAGATTATAAACCGCATGTATTGTCACCCAGAATCAAATTAAAGTTATGCAATAAAATAAAATTATTATAGTGAGGAAGGAAGGTGTTGTCTGCCACGTAAATATCCAGAAAGAGAGTGCTGAACTCCAGATGTAAATTTAACGGTCTGAAACAAAGATCTGGTTATAGCCGTAGTTTGTATTTGTACCTACCACCTAACTATATATGTTAAGTAGTAGTATGTAAAGCAAGCGCAAATTCGGCCCCACATGGAGTACTAATCTCACCTCTGTGCGGGAAATCCCCAGTACTAGCACCTTCCACTTAACCATATGGACAAAAATGTTACTTGCATGATTACACCACTTCAGTTTAACATTACATTGTAGTCATTCCTAAATAATCACCATTAAAAGATATATAGTACATGAAATAAACTTAAAAGCAAAAGTAATCAATGAAATATGAACCAAAAGTAATTATAAGAAATGAATTTAATAGTAATTTTGTCTATCATACTTAGCTGTAATTTGAAAGAAGTAATATTTTTTATATATTTGTGGGTTGTTTATTATATAGCTAATTATGAGTTAGATGTTGCTATTTTCAGAAAGTTGTATGCAGATAGAGAGTATAACTTTTTTGACAAGAATGCATGTAGTATAAATATAAAGTTGCTTTTAATACATTAAGTTTGTGTAACCGTATTAAACAAAGATCGATTTGAATCGACGACAGCAAATCTATCTCTGTTATATTAAAAATATATGAAGATAATATTAATGTTATCGTCTCCTAGACTATTTGAGGAGTTTCGCAGGAGTTCACGTCTTTATCCTGTTTTGAGCGTGGATGCCTCTGATACTATATATCTGTCTGATACTATATAACCGCAATATACGCAAATCGTCTACGTCACTATTTAATTTATAATAATGCATTTTTTGACATATGTGTGTGTTAAATGAGTTAATGACCTGCTTAAAGGTTGGGCCATTAACAAATTTTTGGGATTGACGATATTTATGTTTTTATTAATCGTTTTTTAATCAATTTTCACGATTCACAAATTTTGTTCGTATCGAGAACAATTTTTTATAGCGGTTGGTAAAAACAAACTTTCACAATTAACTGTTTGAAAGTGGTTTTTGCTAAGGAGACGATTCCTTTGTTGAGTCTGAACTTATTTTGAACTTTCTCACTCTTATAGTCTGCACTCCGAAAAGAGTGTCTTGTACCAAATCCCCTTTACATGCTTTAGCTGGCTAATTACTTCATTTTCATTTCATTCATTATTGCAAGCACCTATGTGTGTGTACTGTGCAACACGTGCCGATGACGTCACATATACAGCATATCATTTCGTTTCTGGTGTCTGGTGATGCTCAAGCTAGCTAGACTCAGTCTTTGCCTGTATATAATCCCCAGTAATAAACTGCCAACATATGTTGGCGGGACCGGCTTTGTTGTGTATTGTGCTTTAAATCATTTATAATTTATTAGGGTTTTGAGTTGTGGCTAAATTGATTGGTTTTGATATCCCTTTTAACCTCCCTAACAACTTTCAGCCAAATCTGTTAAGCCGTTCTTGAGTCGTAGCTCGTTTTTTGTTCTTTTACTTCGAGTTCTGAATATTCTCTAATACCCTATTGTATAATTGTATACAAAGATTTGTCGTAAATACAAAGAGGAATTAATCTCCAGTTGTTCAAAGTCTAGTCTAGTCTAAGGCAAGTCAGTCCAAACAATTCGTATAACTCTGTGGCGAAGAGTTTCGTGCCAGTTATTCTTGCCCGCTCAACGATTTGACTTGCGAACTGGTAGTGAATTTAAATTTAGAATCAATTTAACATCTTTACTGTTGATGTTCATAAGTGCACCTGGTTATATATGAATAAAGTTATTTTGAGTTTTAGTTTGATTAGTCACCTGTCGGGATATTACCTAGCAGGTGTTTAGGTGTTCTTGTTTGAATGGTGCTTAGTATAGTTAATTTTCTTGGTAAAATTATTCGAATGTACGAGGAAACTGAACGTTTAAATAGTGTCACGAATTTGGTTTACCTGTTTAATTCTCAAAGACACTGATTGGACTAGGAAAATTTTATAGCAACTAATAGTTTTTATAGACTTTTTTATTTTTATTTAACAGAATTTATTTTACGGTCCGTGTTGTCTTTGAAGGAAGTAGCGTTGCGTTCATGCAAACAACGTTTAAATTCTTAAAAGCCCGGCAATAGAAGGCGCGAACTTTGAGAACACCTTAAGAGTGTCACCATGGGTGGCGGTGACACCTAATAATAGCCCGTTTGCCCCCTAAAACCCCTAACTAGAGACTGGTAAATTGTTGGACCCATATTTTGACATTTAACGAAAAACATTTAATAAAGTTATTTTCATTCCGGTCGCACACGTATGGAGAGCGGAATACAGTTTTGGGTTTTCCAGTATCATTTTAAGTGTGAATGTCTTGTGACGCATGTGAAAAAATCCTGAATTAAATTATTATCAATTAAGTTGACTCATAAGTAGTTAATTCAAGGTAAAAATATATATTATCCCGTCACCTAAATTATAATGCGAGTTATTAAATTCTGTATATGTATATATAATATGTATACGTAAGAGGTAAAATCGAAAACTTCACTAACAATATGAATGAAACGACTGAATATTTCCGAACTATTTAATACTAAATAATTACGCTATTAACAGATATTTCTTAAATTATTACACCTATTAATAGACTATTATTGTAAGTCTTTTATAACAAATCCTAATTGCTATTTCCTATGTTATATTTCCTCCAATTATTAAACAATAATAGTATGCCATAGTTTTCCTGTTTGTCATCTTTTCAGTCACATTGAACTATGTGTATTGGCATAGGTATATACATTCAGTTAAAATAGTATATGTGCTTACGTTAAGTTCCAAATTGATATACTGTTGCTATACAAAAACTACTTGACTCTGCAATTTTTCTTCTGGATTATCAGATTGTGGAAGGTTAAAAAATTAAGGAAATAAATAAATTTGGATTACAAATACCAATAATAATAATTTAGGAGTATAAAGTATAGGGGACATTACTATTCTCCGACCTATCTATTGGAGTGTTTTAGTCACAACGTAACGACACAAACACGAGAAATATTGTAACGTAACTTTTTGAGGACCTTAGGTCTAAGCCCTAACCACGCTCCGTATCCAGGGCATATACTTGAAGACGTTCGTGTAAACACTAGGTATCCCATTGGTACCACACTGCTTCGGACCAAAACTGACGACGCCGACGGCTGTGTGATGACCATTTTGTTCATACATGAGAGGACCGCCACCGTCTCCTCTGCAGGAGTCTCTGTCCTTTTCACCGCCAGCGCATATCTGGTAGTTTGTGATGGTGAAGTGGCCTGGATGGTATTTCTCGTAGGCGGCTTTGCATTGCTGTAACAATGTTATAGACTGTTTATATTGTCTGTATGCAAATGTTGTTCAGACTAGTAGTTCGTTATCATAGGTATTCCGTTCTGAGGGTGTATTATTAATAACACTAACCTCTAAGGACTTGTAAGGAAGTTCAACGAAATGTTTGACCACATCATCTTCCTGAAGACTTGAAGGCTTGCTGCCCCAACCTGCAACTATCAAGGGCCGACCCTTTGGTGGAGATGTGTTGATGTCAGAGCTTGGGAGGCATATGGGCCTGATGTATTCTGAAACGTGTATAAGTTTATGTTAAATTAATTGTGTAAATGTCTTATTATGCAAAATAGTCTTTGTCATTGCACATCAGAGAGGTTCGTAGAAAAGAGACAGTGAGATCAAATCAATCACTGATTTTGATGATTTCGTCATGTTCTATATGGTTGAATTATTGTATTTGTTGTTACAGCTCCCAACCGAAATTAGAGATATCACTGAATAAAGTAAAAACTTTGATTATACATTTATAAATTTGAGGAATGTTTAAATGATCTTATGATCATTCCTTGGGTGACTCCTAAGAATGGAGCTACCATTCCAAAATTTGGCGATTAAAAAGAGTGGCGGAGAGTTTCTTGCCAGTTCTTGCCCGTTCTACGCTATTGACTTGCTTAATTGGTACTTAGCGTAACTGGTAGTAACTGTATGATTCTACATCTATAATAGAAAGATAAAAAAGAAATTAACGTAATTTGGTTTATTACCCGTGTAAGGAACTGATGTCTTCAATTTAATAAGTGCCAAGTCGTGCAGTCTCGGGTTTTGCGTCGAGAACTCAGGATGGGCCTTCATGTATTCTATTGGGACAGTCAGGACTCTATCCGCACACTTCTTGGCTCCGTTCACCATGAGGCAGTCCAGTTCGGAGTTGGTTTTATTGTACTCCCCAAAACGGATGCTCTTTCTGGAACAGAGTTTAATTTCGGTTTTATTAAGAGTTTCTCTCCTATAAGTTTTAACCAAAAAGAAGATTTAAAAGACTCTAAGTATCATCAGGATTGGGTCGAATAACTATATTGCAAACATATACAAATCTGGATAATATGATTGCTTAATGAAGTGACCAGCTTGCGGTTCACTCTTATTTATCTATGTTGTGGTTGTAATAAATTTGCTTTTATAATTGGATTGGCTATTGGAATTTTAATGTTATTGCTGGATTAGGTATAGGACTTGAGAGAACTGGCAGTAAATTTAAAATTGGAAGCATTTAGTTTGTATTTCTTTTTTGACGTTCATAAGTTTACTGTGGTACCTAAATGAATAAATGATTTTGTCTTTTGACTTTTGTCTTCTCGACCTAACGGGATAGAATCTATCGGGGTAGGACTATTACATTATAGATATTTTAAATTTCACCGGATGTACATACTGCACTTTGTTTTCATATAATGAAGGCTGTACTTCAGTTGGAAGTGCTACTGTTCAATTATCAAGCGTTTTAATTAATGTATAATGTTTTATTTTACTTACGGTTCTCTGAAGCCGCATTGCGCAGCGGTCAATACATATCTGGAGCTGATCAAAGCTCCCGTGCAAGTTATTCTACCGTTGGGATCTTCTATGAGCGCCAGCCATGGGTATTGGTTTAAGGCTGTATCACCCACTGAAAATATATTTGCCTTCAGAAAATTTATTACAAGTAAATTATAAACTGGGATCGTGTTTATTTACATATTTACTATAACCTTGGTCTTTGTAAATCCTTATATATCTTATGTTTTAAAGCAATAAACTCAAAAATTGCTGGTTTTTGGAGCATAATTATAAATAATAGGTTTCTTGTATTATGCTTGCTTGTATATTGTTATATAATAAAAAAATGTTATGTCCTTTTAAGAATATGTGCTGTAACGCGATAAATAGTAACATAGGTATACTCCCACCGCAGAACCAGCATAATAATTTAGTAAAAGCTTACTGTCGCGTGTGTGTGATGCAGCGAGATGAACACCACAGCATCCGAGTTTTGGGTCTGGCAAGTTCACAGATGTTCGACACTGATCTGAAATGATAATGATACCGTTATTACGAAAAAAGTTTCAACAGGAGCGATGTTATTATTTGATTATAAAATTTGTGTGAAAAGTGTTATTGGAATGGAGTATATGACAGAGCATTAGCCTATATATTTTATTACCATGCTCACTGAATGCCAGAGGGCTTGCGAGTGCGTTGCCGGCCTTTAAAGAATTGGAACGCTGTTTTCTTAAAAGACCCTTTTTAAGTTTTTGAAACAAAAGCTCAGGATTCTAATTTATAGTAAAAATTGTATGCTATAGAAGCGAAAGCTATCTATGATAAAATGACAGTTCAACTGTGCTAATATACTAACTTATCATTTAATCTTACACAAGTTTTTTAAAATATTTAAAAAGCTATTATATTTATATGTATATTTTCATATTATTTGTACGGTTTTATTTACTTTATTTGGTTTATATTGAATATCAAATATGAGTGTAAAGAGCGAAGAGATTGCATTCTATCGCCAAAACTGAATTGTCTTCGTAGGGTTTGTCTTTCTTTGATTATTAGGATGCAGATAGGAAATCGATCGACTGTCACGGTCTGATCTCAGATTGTTTTTAATTTCAGATTGTGGATTGTTGGGGTTGGGCGTAAAACGTATCGTTACTAACTTTAAACAACATTTGGCTATAATTTTAAATAAACAATATATCATTATAATAAAATAAAATTATGGAGTATTAATTAACAATAACCATTCAATTTAATATCTTAACCATATACAAACATTTTTCCGACACTTAATGCAAGTAACACAAACGGAACTAAAATGCATAAAAGACGCATTAACATATTAATTTACATTCGATATGTATTTGATAGCTTTGTAGTCGACGCACGGGTATTATTAGATAAAACTCGTTTGGAAAATTGTCGTTTTATGGCAATAAATTGTCCGTTAAGTAATGGAACAGGTTGGAGGTGATACTAATAATGGACAGAATGAATATATTTATATATATACATTCAAATCATTTAATTCAATTAGGCTTATTGAAAGGTACTCTTGAATTACTCAAGTTCCAAAAGTTAGTTTCTAAGCATATAGAAAAGAATGCGAATAAACTCCATACTTCCTCTTTTAAAATATTTTTTGTAATATTTTGTATTCATTGATTTGATAATTATATGTGAAGACCATATAATTAACAAATAATACTATATAAATACCATACCTAGGAAAAACTACTTTACTAAAATAAAATAGGAGTGGTATTATAAAAAACAATGCAACAGATAACTAAACTATTGTGTAGAGACATGCATATATATGCATAAGCGCATTATATATCTTTTTAATTAATAATTATTAATATTGCTTAATTTAGCAAGCATAAACTGTATGTTAAATGGGAAAAATTTTTGAGTTGCGAATTGAACAATTGTATTGTTTGAATATTGTTTATTGAGTAGCTGTAGGAATACTTTAATGAAATAAAATAAATAAAAAATAAACAAAAGACAAAACAAAATCGTTTCAAGATAAACAAAAATATCCCACAATTTAAATTACTGTTTAATTGTATACGGTAAATTTTTGGAATTACCATTTACCATTGATTGGTGGTCTCTGCCGATTTTTTAAATCGAGTCGTAACTATACCTTCCTTATTTAATTATGACGAGAGAATAAAGTATATTGTTATGTATAAATAACAGATCAATAAATATTAAAATTTTGACATTTAAAAATACTCTAATGTCAATCGAGGATTATGTAAATCACTTTTTTCAAAGGCAATGTAGGTCAATATTTACAATGACACATTATTAATTTGGGTTAAGATGTTTAAGTCCTAACTAAACCAGTGAATTCACTGCTAGAGGACTTATATAATTATTAGTATACAATTTCAATGGTTTAAAAAAACATGTTTCCTTACTTAAAATTACACTAACGAAATTATCATCGGCTTGGTACAATGAATGAAATGAAAATTTTCATTCTATTTATATTTATATTTATTCTTGATTTAAAGCGTTCAAAACTATTTAATATCAATATTCATCTGTAATGTCAATTTTCCAGACAAATAACAATTATACATTTATATTAAGTAATACATAAAGCTAGCTTTTAAGCGGTAAATATCATATATTCGGTTGTGATGTTAGCAGAGCACAGAAATGTACCATGTCTTTTTTTTAAATTTAGTAAAAAGTTTGAAAATTCTCATTGTTTCGTTTTCTCTCAATCTTCATTATTTTATAATAAAACCCTTTTATTTTCTGGATTTTAATGATAGGGAACTGTTACAATTTAATTGGTTGTTTTAATGTATCGAAATAGATAAGACATGCTCTGCTGTGATCGGGAAGCTGGAAAAGAATTTTATGATTTAAACAACATTTTTTTTGGACTTCAAGAAGTCCAGAATTCTAAAACTATTACTATTATTACATATAACTATAGAACTATTGTGTGTGCTGCCAGAACTCTAATTTTTTGTGCTCTGCTAACTAACAGACACGGAGAATTAGGTATTCTTTAGTTTCGTTCGTAAACTTTTGACCGTTTTAGTGTATATTATGTATTCCATCTTCGGGTATATCTTTAGTATAATTGTTTTTTATATATTTAATGCGACTGTAGAATTACGATATTATTAAATTAATTGTATATAGTAAAATGCAACAAGCAATATAACAATGTTTATTTTAAGTTTAAGTTATAATAATTACATTTGTGAATTTAATTGTTGTTAATTAAAACTGATCTTAAAGTTGCTTACCTCCCAACACAGTAATAAAGCAAACAGCGAACACAGATAATAATAAATTCATTTTTGTAAAAGACGTCAAATTAACGCGAAATTTTCTATCGGACTGAGATTGCATGGTAATGTGAATATTTATATCATGGTCGTCATCTCAAACGGGATTTTGTTCATTTATTTATTAGTAATCTTACAGCTAACATCGATATTATAAAACAAAACACCCAGGCAATACACCAAGCCAAATTAATTCTCACCACATTTTTTGTTAGGTGATTCTTTTCGATATAACTCAAATTGGGAAGAAATTAGTGTTCGTAGCTGCAGCTGAAATCGGTGTTTGGTGGACAATCAATCTCTTTAAAGCAATCAATATGTTCTTATACAAGAAATAAAGTTATATTCATCAATAATTTTGAAGTTTTCTTGTTTAATTGGGTTGGGTTTTTAATTCAGTTAAAATAAGTTGAATTTTAATATAGTATTATTACTTAAATCACTTTACTGATAGCTCAATGGCGTGGACACGTTCTTTATTTCATAAAAGACCAAACTCTTACGTACAAGCAGATTTACAGCAATTTATTGGGATAAATTATCCTCTTGTGAGCAAAAGCCTCAAAAATTATAGTACCTACATAAATGTATGATTTTTTTAGGAATCTTCGTAAATGCATTTCGTTTTCAAGCAAAGACATTGTTTACCATACAAACGTTTATATTTAAGCTTTAGGAATTATATTTTTTTTATTATTATTAAGACAATACTCATAATTTTTAGTAATTTAGTAGTAAATAATTGAGAATCTGTTAATTCATTGATATTATACATATCAATGATAATAATAATAATAATTTGAAAGTTAGTTTTTATTTTCAAACAAGTATTGTCATACAATTTATTAGTCATAGACCTGTTGCTATTATATAAAATGTTAATTGATTCATGTTAAGGCTCATATAAAGCGACCTGGGAAATATTGATACGTAAAAATTTCTATTAATTATTATTTTTATAAGCGCTCTTTACTGAGTCTTATTCACATCTTATTTCTAATATTCCATTTATTTGTAGTTAAAAATGTGCATCAGAAAAGCACGGGAAATAAAAAAAAATCCATAATAACTTAAAGTTTAATTCGTGTGTCCATAGCCTTAAATATATTTTGCAGGTGTTGTTCAAAACTGTTTTTATAATGAATGAGATCAGCCCAGACAGGCTGGAGGCATTAAATCAACTGAAACGTCATCGTAATAAATAAATAGGTAATTCTAGATAATATATTGCCTGGCTAGAAGTTAGAACCATATCTTTTGTTTCTGTATAATATGTGTTTTGGTCAAAGCTCACCAATGTCCAGATCGAGAATTCTGATATCCGGTCTGGATATCCTTTCCTTCCCCCACACTTTTAAATAGATTTTAGATTAAGTTTATGTCATGTTTGCCTATAGTGCTTGACGCATATAAGATTGTATATTGTGGTTCTTTTACCAATGTTTCAATGTTCGGCGTTCGCAAGCTTTTTTCAATAAAACCTTTTTAGAATTTATCTAGAATGCTTTTGTTCAACAAACTTTGAAGTTCTTTTGTTACGTTCGTTCTTATTATTTGTTCAGTGTTGTACCTATCTTAGCCATACTTCAGACAGTCAATCAGGACATGTAATACCATGTCTTCAGCTGTATAGCTACTAACTAGTACAGACAGCACTATGTTGAATTCTGAACATCTGAATATACGATGAGAATTCACGGTGGGCCGTCAACGTCTGTGTGATCAATTCAGTTAGATTTAGAATAGAAAAGTCAAAGACAAAAATAATTTATTCATATAGGTAACATAATGTACACTTATAAACGTCAAAAAAGAAAATAAATATAAAATGATTCTAATTTTACATTTACTGCCAGTTCTCAAATCAAGGGCGTAGAACGGAAGAGAAGAACTGGCAATAAACTCTCCGCCACTCTTTTTAATCCCCAAGTTTTTTTTAACATAATATTTGTAAGGAGCTGCAACCATTACACCATGTTTATGGAACATGGACATCTTGAAAAATAAAGAATAGTAAAATAAATTAAAAACACAGATTATATTACACAGATAAATCTTTTTGTATATCGTATTGCAAGAACACCTGTGTGTAAGTCGCCAAACGGTAACGGCCTATCGCCAAAACAAGCGATGACGCCGTATTTTATTTGTAATAAAAAGAAAAAGCATATTTACGATTTTGACCTTTTTGGTTTCTAAGAAATACTGCGCATTGTTTACCATGATTTTTATTTTATTCAGCTGACACAATATTATAGAATTTGAATTAAAAAACAAAATTGAATGGTTGAAAAGGCTTAAAAAAAGTGTGAGCGCCGATTCTAATGCATTATTTTTTACTTGGCGCTGTTCTTTTATATATACTAGGGGGGCCAACGAACCTGCGGGACCCCCAAAGAGGCAGTCATCGCTGCCCTTAGAGAACCTTTTTTAGTAGGTGCGTTGCCGGCCTTTGAGGGAGGAGTACGCTCGAATTTTGATAATTCTGAATTAATGCTGTAATAACTTTCGTGAATATTTTTTTTTCTATACTAATAATTTTATTCTAATACAATGGACAACTTATTAATAAAAAAAAATCAACTAACATATTATGTAAACAAAACCTAACACATTATAAATATTGCAATCTTGCGCATTCAGCCGGAGTGCAACCTAATATATGAGTCTAACATGACTTTAGATGGGTATACAATATGTATTTTAGTACTGTTCAATTTGGTATACAATAAATATTGCGACGAAATTAGTATCAGAGAAAAGGTGTTTGAAAATTCACTTAATTTTAACTTAGCTCTATAAATATTTGACGCTCTTGATATTATGATAAAGAATAAGTATATTATATGTTAACTTCGATATATATATCGATTTTTGTAATTCTGCATTTTATTTTGGTATCGAAAAAATACTACGCGCTATAGTTAAAAGCCAAATAACTAAACTGTCTAGTAAAATGGAATACACGGGGATAAAGTGGGCAATGGCCAATGATAGTCCGTGTCTCCTTTGCAACGCACAAGATCAAAGATGCGCGTTTACATTATGTTTTAAAGTGCGAAATTTGAAATGTATCGTTTTATCGGCAATTAGAATATAATAATACTTTGGGTTTGCCAATATATCGGTATCGGATGCATCCCTAATATAAATATATATTATATATCATACTTAAGTGTGACCTTAATCGCGCATAGCATCTAATTAATGTTTTACAATCTGCATTGAGTGACATTTAACACACAACGTGCTATCGCGTATATCCATTCACTTAAATTTAACAAAATAAAACATGAATGCAATTTATTTATTAAATCGCCTTTATGGCTAATGCATTAGAGTTTATATTGTAATGTAAAGAGGAAAATGCGTAGTCTGACGTCCTATGTTTATCGACGACTTTGAATGTTTTGACGTGTATCATCTAATCGAGTTTTAAGTACGGGTTTATTGTCATTGAGTATTTCAATAAGGATGCATATATTAATTTGAATAAGTTACCTACAACTTTGATATGATTTAACGCGTGACTGAAAGACTTACATATGACTAATGTCTATATAAAAATGCTTTTGCTATACTAAAATAGAGATTGTTTACAAATACGGTCTTAGAAATTAGTTACAAAGTTTTATTAAAGTGTAAAATACGTTCAAGATAATTTTTCAATAAAAATATAACTTTAATAAAAGTGTTTCGACCAGAACTTGGTACTTTCTTGATTCGTCAGTAAAAGCAAATAATGTATATGTCGGCGATACGCCACCATAAAATATTTACGCAAAAATAAAATCAAATCAACATTTATTTATTCAAATTAGGTAACCAACTATCTACACTTATCAACGTAATTCTTTTGGACGAATTTGAATTTTTCAAAGAAAGGAAAGAATTATGCTATTTTCTGTTATACTTAAATAGGAATTCACACAGTTAATTACCTATTTTAATAACGTTTATTTGGTTAACAATATTTACTATTCGTATCTGTAATTAAGAGTTTTAATATTTCCAGGGGCGACAAAAGAAATTGGGACGGCGCTTACAAGAGTCTGCCTCAGGCATCGCGCTATCGAAACAAGGATGAAAACTTTTATAAGGTATCTTGACTTGACATATATTTTCTTCAATTGATAACGGAAAGTTTGGGAATAAAACAAAGTTTTTGGTAATAAGTAATCATTTATTTATTTAATTATATTAACTATTTATATTTCAGTACATTAATGGAACGCCTAATTACACCCCTGTCTGAGCGCGCCGACGAATGGCGTCGTGGCTGCAACACGGGCGCGTTGGGACGCGAACACGCCCGCGAATGTAAGCGGGCACGCGCGGAACTGAGACGCAGGATGCACGAAGCACAGAGACAGACAAGGAAGGCGAGACGTGCAACGCCCGATATGAAAAGAAGGAATGACGTGTCTATGCAGGTTAGTTATTAAAGTGAATTGGTTAGTTGGTTCTAAAGCGATAAGGCCGCCAGTTGCTTTTCATTAAATTATGTTTAATATTTTATTTTTATGTAATGCAACGATGTGTTAATAAATAAATAAAAAATAAATAAATATTGCGAAAACTTTTCGTTAGAAATTATATACAGATCATGGCGCAAAAGACACATAAATATTTTTATTTGTGTGTACGTTCATAGTTATTCTCTTGTAATTGAGAAATCAGACGGTATGGTGGATAATTTACTTACTCCGTTTTAATAGCGTTATTATATACTCACTTATGTTTCCTTCTTAGTGAACATATTAATTTTTAAATTACTTACTTATTAGTTTTAAGTTAGGCGTAATGTTAAATCTGTGGAAGTAGACAAAAATGTATATATGTCTAGGTTGAAGGAATTTTTTCTTTGAATTTTTTAGTTCTCAAGTACGCTACAACCTTCCTTCTAGGTATGGGCCTCAGTTTTATATATATGATTCGTGATCATTTGATTTTTATAATAGGCAAGTAGGTCATCAGCCTTATGTGCCACACTGTTTACTTATTAGGTCCCAGGAAACGATGTTTTGTTCTATCTAGTCCATTGGTGCAAAATATGACCGCCAGTTATACAAAGCCCACAAAATGTGTGAGATTTCATATGATTCTAATGTTTCAGGATATCCAAGAGCGGCAAGAGCAGCTAGAGGAGATGGAAGAGAAAGCTGTCAAAGCAGCGTTTATAGAAGAGAGGAGCCGCTTCTGTCACTTCGTGTCGTTACTCAACCCTGTCGTGGTGCGTGTATATTCATTTTTCTATCTTAATTACGTAAAGTTAAAAAAAAAAAAATGTATTAATAAAATAACTCTAAATTTATTTAATAAACTAGGCTTAATACGAAGGGTGTAGAAAGCACGAGAAGAACTGGCAAGAATTTCTGATATTCTTTTGAATCGCCACCTATAGTAATTCACTATATGGAAAGAATTATAAATGTACTAGGCTTAATACGAAGGGTATAGAAAGCACGAGAAGAACTGGCAAGAATCTCTCCTATTCTTTTAAATCACCAGCTATATCATTTCACGATATGGAAAGAATTATAATAAAAAAAGTTTTCCCTACAACGGGCATGGCAAAATAGAAGTAGGCACTTAGATCATACTGGGATCAAAAAGCAAACATATTTTAACACACAAAACATATTGTGCAAAAGTCTAGTCAAGATTTGCTAGGTCACATCATAAATTAATTATAATATCTATAGGTAATATATATTAATAAATCGTTGAAAATTTTTCAGGAGAGTGAAGTGGCCATGCTAGCGGAAGTGGGGCATTTGCAAGAAGGAACAGAGCAGTTAGCGCGACACACTTCGGAGCCTAGAAGTTTACCACCTGCTAGTTTACAGGTTACAGACGCTATATCTTTTGAAACCCTTGATTTTCTCCCTGCTATGAACCCTCATTTTAAGTACCAATGCTACAACCGTTATAATTTTTATATTGTAAAACAATATAAAGATTATTACGATATAAACTCTATCTAGTCCAGATTTTAATGGGAAAAAAACATTTCAGGTGATTTGCGACGTCAAGTGCTGCTCAAGTGGATGGGGCAGTGGCACCTGCCCATCGCCCGTTGCCTCCAGAGTGGGCAGTCGCAAGTCATCGTTGACATCCATCTGCTCGCTTAGTGTTTCCCACTCCGAACGACGCGGTGAGGATTTTTTAGATTTGCAGTATATATTATAACTCCACCGTGTTAAATAATTATAGAAACGACTCATAGAGTTTGTTATATGGTAAAAGTTCATCAAAACAATTATTTTAATGAAATTCCCAGTTAAAGTCTGAATAAGTTGTAACAAAAAAATATATTTTGCTTGTTGTAAAAATTCAAGTGACAATCAAATTCTCATTATTACAATTTAATAAAACGTCAGTTTTGACACTTGACAGATAGTGAACGATCTAAAAGAAATATAAATATTTAATAGTTTAATGTGATCTGTGTGCAAGAATTTGAGACACAGAGAGAATTAGACGCAATACCCCTAATCTTTAGCTACATAACATTAGTGTCATGAAGGCATACCCCGAATAAACCCCGATAGCTCAAACGACAATACGTAAAAAATAACAATATACTTTTCCTCGTCCTTTAATAAAAATATTGTTGAATAATATCTTTATATTATATATAATTTTTTTAAATCATCTACTTATCATTCCTCATTAACAACAAAATCGTAATTAGTTAGCTTTTTTTAAATCCCATACATTGTTAGTTAATCTAATACTATAACAGTATTTATAATGAAAAAAGTTTTTTCAGCTACTACCAATTCCAAAAGATCTACCGCGACTTATTTATTTATATAACTATGTAAAAAATCTCTGATCAATTTCAGATTCGCAAAGCTGCTCGACGCCCGTGTCCAATGCATCATCAGGTGATACCACTCCAGCACCACCTGACGACTCCCTGAATGGTATTACACAGGTAAAGTTATACTATAAATATGTATATTATATGAACATACAAAGACAGATACTGAGGACTATACAATATTGTTACAAATAAAAACAGATAATAACTCCAAAAACTTTTAATTAGATGTGATTTTTTGTATAAATTTTGTATCTATTTATTTATGTTCTAAATTTTATTTAAACACTTATATTATATTATAAATATACGATAAATTAATTAAAATTATAAACTTATGTATATTTTACATTATTTTAATGTGTAAAAGCTATGTTAATAAAAGACAATACTAAATAATCTATTTCATTATTAATAAATACATTTTAGGAAAGAGAAGAATGGGGGGGAACCTCTATATTCCTCTTTTGTTCAGCTTCTCTACCACAGATCTGCCTGACCACTAATAAGCTATTAGGAGTCCTATAATAAAGTTTTTTTAATGTTTTAAGTCGAACAAGTACCTCTTTATTAAAAAATATTGAATGGAAACGCTTGTAATTACTTTTTTATACGTCATCATTTGCGGTATTATTTTTTATTTAGTCCCCATTCCGGATGGCGAGCGTGTGCAGCTCGGATTCCGGTTTCCGATCACAGGACGCACTGCAGCGACCTTCGCTTTACGTTGATAATGTAATTTTATATTTTGCCTTTATTAACATGGAACTAACATTACGGGGTTTTCTCTAACTGGAAATGGAATACTCTAACAATATTGGTTGTCTTTGGATAACGCCTGTCTGTCTTTGGAATAAGCTTTAGCGGATATTAACATGAATTTCTTAACTTGCTTATATAACTTTCGAGTGTCAAATGTGTATTGTTCTATTATTTATGTACTCTTTTTTTTTTTTTTGTCTATGTAAAAGCTAAGTTAAAAAGCAAAATGTACCAACATTATAGCTTGATTTCAATAATAATTAATATTTTTATTTATTATTGTGACTAAGTCTTTATTATTGACACCCAGTATGATATATATAAATTTGTGTAAGTTACCTAATCTAACAAATACATCATATGTTTTTTACGGTTTTGGTATCAGGGTTTGACAGCCTTTGACACATAGGCCTCTTCCAGCTTACATTATTTACTAATGATAGCTTTTCTTGTCTAAGTTGTGCCCCTTTTTCTCTTTATATCGGCTGGCCAACACTTGCTTTGTCCTCTTTTCCATTTTGCGTCTCGTTGTTCCCATTCTGTCTATGTCCATTTCAATCTGTTATCTATTGTGACATTCCCGGTCCAGCGATATTGTAATGTTTGATATATGAAAAACTAAAATGTACTATTAAAAAAATGTCACTTTAAGCAAGGTTCAGAAGATACTTACAGCGTTCCCCCTTTGAATAGCTAGACTAAATTTTTGCCCCAGGTTCGTTCTCCTGTGATGTCAACTAACCTTTCAGCTATTTTCTTAAAATGTCTTAGGACTCCACGGACCAAGAGTCACCCTGTATTTGCATGTTTTAGCTTTCAGCTACATCAGCTCTGTTGTTGCTTCCATGTAGATGGGAAGGGGCGTGTCTTACCTGGTTACATCCCATACCAGCACCCGCCCATTTTCCATGGAATAAAACTCATACCGTCCGGTCTCTTGCCATCGTCTCTTGCAATTCCAGTCGGCTCAGGAAGACTTGGCATGTTGACGGTGGCAAAGGACCGGCGTATGACATCGTTAAGTGCGGCATGCGTCAGAAGCGGCCAGCAATTTTTGGCATGACAGCCCGTGATGTCCTAGCTTGTCGACATAATTGCCACTATCTGTTAAATTGATTATCTTAACAGTTGAAGTTCTATTTAAATTAAACTCTTCAGAAAGCAAAAATAATATATAAATATAAAAACAATATTTTCATTTATTTAACATGCGTACTAACTTCTTAAAGCTTCGTCGTGCTTTGTAATATCTGACGGTGCCAATTGAGCTTTGTTCTTATAACATACAAAGTGTTATATAACCCTAACAAAAACTATAATTGCATTCTTTTAACAAGTACTTTTTTGTCTCTTTCTGTCTAGCTGTGTTTATGCTCTGTTGAAATGGATGACTATACTTAAACCGGTGCATAGGTCAGTGTGTAGTACTTATTATATATTGAATGTAATTTCAGGGCTCTGATAATCAAAGCGTGAACAGTGAATGCCTAACAACAAAAACCAGTGACGATCAAACCGACGACGGACATGATATTATGAATGCTGGTGAGTGATAAGAGATTGAGTTATAATATTTTTAGAAAAAGTTAAGAAATATAAATCCTAATACATTATTTTATTCGGACTACATCATAATGACCTTACCTGCCGGTTCTATAAAACTATATTTAAAAAGCCAACAACGCCTTCGCGAGCCTTATGGTATTGATTGTTCATGGTCTTATCACTAAGCATCAGGTGAGCGTCCTGCCAGTCTATAAAAAACAATTACATATTTACATATTATTTAACAGTCGTTGGCTTTATATAATTTAATTTTGAAAATTAATGTAGCATATTTTTTATATATACTTAATGTAATTTTTGTTGTTTCTTGATTATATAAGCTCTTCAGATTTCTAACATCCTCATGCCTGGCCAATATATAATTGCAGCATCAGCGACCTGGCCAGACCTGAAAGATACAGCGCAGTTCGAACGAGCCGCTTCAGCTATAATGGGTGGAAGACCTCATACCATATCAGCTGGTAATTTTTTTTATAAATGTGTTTTGTGATATAAAAGTACTCACAAAAACAATTTTATATAACGAGGCTAAGTTAAGCCAAAAAACTTACCTTATATACTAAAAACGTTGTCGCTCAAAGAATGGACGGTTCGATTCTCAAGCATTGGATCTCATCTCATGTTATGGCGTCGAACCGCTGTGCTAAATAGTTTTAATTTATAATTAAAATATGGGATATGGTTGAACATAAATTTTTAATTAATGATATTTACTACTTTATCTTTATTAATGAATGAATAATTGACATGAAATTGAATCGGAATTATCATAATTGTGATTTTAATGTATTGTACTAACATAGCTATTAAGTAAATTGTTACTAACAAATAATTATGGAACCTTGTTTTCTGATAATAAATGAATATAATAATAATAATAATAAAAAGGATATTGAATAAGAGAATGTGTAAATAAAACACTTACAGTATCTATTGATGTGCCTTCGGAAAACTGGTCAACGTTCTAACTGGTAAAGATAAGTATGAAGTTGAAGCGATTACAGCGCCAACTATTGTATTTTAGAGGAACTATTTCACTCGGTATGTTTCGCACTTCATGGTATACATTGCTTCTTCCTTATACAATGCTGTATGTTTTCCTTCTCGGCATATATCGGTTTTATTTTATATGAAACCGTCATATTAAGGGGAAAACACTGTTCATGAGTACTATTATTTTCATTTACCATTGTTAGGACTATTGTTCACTCAGACAAATTCGATTCGTTTTGACCTTTCAATATTTTCACTACTGGTGTCAAGAAGTTGTATAGCGATATTCACGGTTTTTTAATAAATTTAAATTTTTCATTATCCCGAGATATTCACATGTAGAGCAATATTTGTGGGCTGCATAAATCTTATACGTTTTTAAATAAGACGGTAAGTAAATAAGTATTGTTTCTGTAAATATTTGGAATATTTTCAAAAAAGTGCCTTTTTATATGTTACAAGTACCTAGGTAACAATGAAAATGTTTAGAACGGCTGTATCTAGGAACTTGCCAATATTTTTATTGTTTTTCGAAATAATCTCCGTTCCCCTCTACACATCGTCGAATTCGATGGAACCACTGAGAAAAGCAGTGGGCCCATTCTTCCTTGGGGGGTCTCTTGTATGGCATTCGTTCGCTTTCACCGCATATTCAGGGCTCGTAAAACAGATACCTCGACTTTTATCCAACGTTCTTGGTAATAAATGAAAGTCGCAGGGCGCCAGGTCTGAACTGTATGGCGGATGAGTCATTATCTCTACACCTGCCATAGTCAAATATTCAATAGTCCGTTTTGCGGAGTGCACTGAAGCTGTAGATTCGAGGGCGTTGCTGTCGAATTTTGAATGAATGCAATATACTACTTTTGGTCTCCAAAGAGTTCTAAAATTTAATTTCTATAAAAAAAAGTTTTCATTAGCAATGTTTCTAACTGTCCAGTTGCTAAATATTTTCAGTGTTACCCACGTGTATAATTGTTGTATTAATTTCAGGCTCGGAGCGCATTCACGGACGTCCTGCATTAAGCGTACACACGTTCACGCCTACGGACACGCCAAGGGACACGCCCATTTATGCAAGACCGCCTTTGCCCACTGTAAGACATTTAATACCGCTTCTAATTTTTTTTATAGAATCGGTCAACATGAAATTGAAAATCGAATCGGAAAACAAAATGAAATTAGGATGTTCATAACAAATTGAAATAAAACAGTAAATTTCTTCAGTCTCTATCTTTATTTATCAAATAATTTGTTTCACATATTAATTTAAATTTAGTAACAATTTGCCGATATGCTATTAAAATTACACATTGTATTGTTTATTATGTATTGATATATCGAACAACATTCTTCCAACTTACCGTAACTTTGTTCATCTTATTTGTTTTATATTATGGTTGCTTGTTTAATTTTTCCCATTGCTAGCTGTCTGTGTATGTCTGAAAAATTTGTCCTATCATAATTTCTTGTTAAATTTTTTCAAACTTATAAATAAATAAATATTGTGTATGTGTTATAAATATATTATATGTATGTATTTGAATTATATTAATAAAATAGAAAATAGATATGAACTAGATAACTTAAACGTATGATTTTCAGAGATGTTCATCATTGGAGAGACCGATAGTACCAAGCAAGTCCAACTGTATGCTTCATAGCGAGATGAAGCCAAAACCGTCTTCTTTGCCTCCACATCTGACTAAAGGTACTTTGCATAATATATTTTCCCGTTTAAATATCTGGTAAAAATTTTCTTACAAGGAACTTATATTTATAAGATACCGGCTTTGGTAAGGTTCAGAGCCTATACATAGGGCTTCCGTATTTTTTTAATTATAAAAATCCTTACAATTCGCCATATATAAATATGCATGCAAATGTCATTTATTTTTATAATGTCAGATAATACAAACATTAACATAATATCATCATAATAGGTAAGTTAAGTAATTTAGAAGTAATGTCAAACTTATAATCTAGATACTCGCTCACGCTATAAAAGCACCTTGCCTTTAAGAGTTTAATCACTTTCTCCTTGAAATAATTGCACGTCATTGGAACTTCTAGGAAGATGATTAAATAGTTTAATAGCCATGGCGTAACAATTTTTTGCATACATCGTAGTGCAGCATGCCGGTACCCACAGCTGTGTTGGATCCCTCGATATATACGTGAAAGTCTTTAGCGTTTTTTATTGACCAAGGTCAAACGGGCGAATCCCCGCTTGATGTTGTTAGTGATACCTACGCTCATTAACACTCAATAATTTATAACAAAAATCAAGATTGATTATTATAGATTTTTGATTATTTTTAGAAATGCCGCAAGCTCTGTATGTGAATATGTCAGAACTGGCAACTATGGCGGCGTCGCGGGCGCAACAACATAACTCAGAATTTCCTCAACAAGAAAAGGTATTTTACTATAATTTTGTTGTATATGCTCCATCCAATACTCTGATTTTTCATTCATTCGTTTACTATCTGCAAGTTGTCATTTTGTTATGTTTTGCATATTATATTAAATTTGACAAATTTTGATTGCCTGTATTAAACATTTAATTAAGTAAGCAATGTTAACTTAATCGTTAAGCAAGCCTTTCTCTTAAGGACGAGGCTTTGCTAAGCTTTGGATTTCTATGTAATTAATATCGTAATTATAAGCCAATAGATGATCATGTACCAGTATAATATTATCACTCCATGTATTTGTAAATCTATATTCACATTATATACGTGCTACTAATAATATAAATAAATAAAAAATGTGCATTTACGGCATAAGACGTTATGCGACAGAATTGACAACTAAAGTTCTAATATGTACTACTACTAAACGAATACGTCAACCAATACCGTGTATTTTTTCTCAATCTCCCTTTTTTCACTCTCTCTCAATCGGTGTCAATTGATCTCTGCCTTTTCTTCGATAAAAACGCTGCACATCTTCGTGACGTTGCATTCCTTAAAAATGTTATCATCATGCGTCTAAAGATGTTTCACATCAAAAAATTCAAGAAAATACGTGCATTATTTAAGGGCATTTCCCAAAAAGTTACCGCCACTGGATAATTGCTTTTAATTAATTAATTAAATAAAACAATGCCATAGATTAAAACTTAGACTTTATTAACTTACAGTAAAGAAAAATTAATTTATATCAAATACCCTCATGTTAGTAGTTTTGTCGATGTGGTACATGGGTTTTTCACGAATGGGCCGCATAGAGCTGTAAAGACAAAATGTAATTGATAAAAGTACAAAATTCAAAGGAATCTTAATAGTGATATCTCACCTATTCGGCCAGGCATGCCTACCCATCTTTCCTGTATTACAAAACTTTATATTATTACTTTTATATACATTATAAAACTGTAACTTTTATTGATCGACCTAAAAAACTGACACCCTGAAGTTAACAAATTCATTTTTTTTTGAACGTTTTTAAATAAAATGCGTGCTTTTTAATTATGTAGAAATATTTTTGTGATATTTAAATTAACTTTATTTAACTAGATAATACGTTATTATACAAATATAGTTAGAAGAATAAGACGAAAGATTTCTACAATAAAATATTTCTATCATGTTACGCCAAAGAAGTATAACTTCTAACGCATGTACTAACTGTACACACATGTTTATTTTTAATTTAAAGTACATAATTATAAGCGATAATATTGTGTCCAACAAAGTCTAATTGTATTCTGTTACCTAAATTTCTTACATTTTATCCCAATGGAACTTAGAAGCAAGGGATTCCGAAAGTTGTCCCTCTTTCAGTTGTTTCTTGACGACGCGCTCGACCAGTCGTAATGACGAGAACACGTTTTGTACACTAGACGGTTGGCGGTTTCTTGATGATACCTGTAATATCAATATTGGTTATATCTGTGATTATGGTAGATATGTCGTAGACAACTAGCGTAATTAGTCGTTCTATTAACAGCCTAGCCTTTTAACTAAACGGAGCCGTTTAACTAGCGGCCTTAAAGATGTTTAGTCAGTTGATCAAACAGCTAGGCGAATGACTTGGATCGATGACGTTTCATTACTTGCCTAGCCTGTTAACTGTTAATTTAAATTTATCGGCTAATCAAGATCGCCATGATTATTACACTAAAGAAAATATATTTTCTGGGCGTCCAAAATCAATATATGTATTACACTTTTGACATTTTAATTCATTTGTAATCATAACTTGTTGATGTGAATAGCAAAATGTAAATATATAAAACACAGAACCTTATTCATGCCAAATGTGTTTCGTCATGTCGCAATAGCGATATTTCAATTAATTTCAAATTCATGGAAATGACTCATGGCGAGAACGATTTTCAATTTTAAACGCTAAGATTTTAAAAGAACGTTATTCTCATTAACGAAAAGACGATTTTATTTTCATAAGAACTTTGTTATTGTGCACATCTCCAGTAGTTGCAGTTTTAATTTTGTAATTTAGTCTGAAGTCATAGTGAGTGATTCAAAATAATTAAATTTTATTAAATACAGTAAACTTTCTTTAAGGTAATGCATAAAAGTACAGTCACAATATATGCCGAAGATCACTGCAAATAAGTATATTTCTATTCAAAATTACTCACCATAAACTCAACTGTCTCAAATAATTTATTCAATTCCTTTTGCTCGCGTCCATTGAGTGTAGTATTTGCGTCAAAGACTCCGCTATCGTTCAGTTTTTTAATGATAGTCTTGAGAGTGATAGGCAGATTTTGATCCAATATGTCGCCAGATTTGTATGCAGCCTTCGCATCTTCGGGTTCGTGAGGACTGTAACAGTTTTAGGCTTTTATTGGAAGATGCTAGGGAATATACTTCGACACATTTATATAGTCAGGTCTACAGTATGTAGCAGACGAATAATTGTATGTATCGGATTTTAATGCTAATACATCTAAAAGTATGTTTTATTTCTGATAAGGCAAGTGATGTTTTCTACAAATTAAAATTTATAGTATTTTATAGTGGTTTTCTTTAATCTATTGCATAGATTTTATCGCGGGTTTTGAGCGCAGGGACCGAATCAAGAAATTCCGTAACGAAAACAAATACCTAACGCACGTTGACGTAATATAGATGCGGCCAATACGTGTTAGAGTGGGACAGAACGCATACTGCTTCTCAAATCTGTCTGGCGTCAGTGACATAGCGCAGGTGTTTTAGAGTGGGACAGAAAGCATACTGCGTATTCACATCTCTCTGACGAGATCGGTGACGGTACGCGTTGAGACAGAGGAGTGAGACAGACTATATAGGTAACACACCTATATAGTCTGTCTCACTCCTGGTATAGTGGTAGATTGAAGTAATATCAAAGAAAAAATACTGTATAAATAGAAAATAAAAATTATTTAAATTTGCATAAGGTGATAAAAAATGCTATGCAATAGCTTTACCGCGGCCGTAAAACGTGTGGAAGTCTCCGAGTGCCACACGCTTTTTTTACTCAATTGAATTTTAAGTTTTAATTTGAAATTTCTTCATTAAAAAAAACAGATTTACATATGTGTTATTAAATAAGTTTTTACATAGCCTTGCCTCAATTAACCAAAATTGACACAAATCTAGCATTATTTTTGTTCCGCATTTATCTATCGAGGTGTTTTCCAAAATTTTATTTTCCAAAAATAGCTTTTTAAAAATCCGGGAGCACAAATATAATGACGTGATACTACACGGAATTAGATATTATTCATAGTTGTCGCAGAGCCAATATCTGTGCAGAATTGGTTTCATCGTAAATTTACCATTATACAAGAAGATTATTATTATTATTATGTGTAAATATATTGCCTACAGTTACGTGTATTGTGAAGATTTTTAAATGATTTATGGTCGTTAAATATTTGTTATACAAGTTTTGAATCTTGGGCGCAGGAAAATTAAATACGCGATACTGGATATATCCGTGCTTATTAGAATTATTTAGAATCATGATCAGACTTTGGGTTCTAAGTGTTTTAGTACTTTAGGGATTTGGGATATAATTACCAATATCTATATAGTGGTAATTATATCCCATCTGTTGTTATTTGGAGAGTATGTATAAAAATGTTACTGCTAATTTTACTCGTGTATTATAAACACAAATTTGTATACTGTGTTCACAAAGATGTACATTTTGACTGTGTGACACAAATTTTAGAGCTTTCCCTGCCGTGTCCACACTAAGTTGGCAGATTAATATTTTGAATCTATTAAAATTTTGTGCAGAGACGCCTACTTACTAAATGCTTTGAACCCAGAACTCATATTTAAGATGTGAATCAGTTTAGTAGGTACTAAATTATGAATGAAACAAACGAAGAATTTATAGCCAGTATTAAATCATATGCATAGTTTCTCACCATCCTGCTATCAGAAGTATGTTCGCAGTTAATCTGTAATGAAACGAATTTGTTATCGTAATAGGGTTTTCACAACATGAACTACGATTAATTTTGTTTGTAATACAATCTGTAGAGGAAAGTAAACGATCCGAAATTCATGTTAGTTATGTTTAGTATTATATGTAAATAAAAACTTGGTAATATTACAAACAAAAAAAATATTAATAAATAGTACTACTTAGTGATTCGTGTTAGAAATAAGTTAAGATTTTCTTTATGATCTTATTAAATCACTTCAAAATTTTAATCACATAAGTACTTTATCTAAAATTTATTTGCATTTTCAAAAACTTATATTAAAGTTAACAAAAAAACTTTTATTTGGAGCATAAGATCATCAAGGTATCACTTATTCCATAAAGTTGACAGCTATATTAAACTTCTAACTAAAATAAAATGTAACATTATATATAAACACTACTTACAAAATATAAACAGTCAAACTGGATCCTGTCATAATTCGTTCGCAATGTACACAGTGCAAGCCACTACTGATCATACTTCGATTACGATATATCGCGTTATATCAACCCAATGAATATAGTGGACTATTGTATTTTGATACTTGCAGCTATTTACATATAAGAAGTTAAAACAATTAGTAATAAATGTAAGGGTCTAACAACCTTATCGTTTATATTTTACCTTAACCTTACACTTTATATTCAGAATATAATGCAGTATTTTTTTGCTATAACGCGCATATTTATCAAGTGTTATGTCTGTAGCATGTGATTTATAATGATTTGTCATTTCCATAATTAGTTTTGCGTACCTTTGCACCTTCAATTGTGATTTTATAAAATTGAACTATTAAATTCTTGTTCCTAGATTTTCATTTGTTAAAAAACACCTTATTAAAGATAACTTCCTATAACGCGATTTTCTAATATTTGGTCCGAGTCTTCCGCCTAGGATATAGATGACACATGTTTCAGACATTAAATATCGGATTTTTGATATAATCTTATTGGTTTGACAGCTATTAAGCAGTATAAAATTAAGCGCCTTATAAGGAGTTATGTAAATAGAATTGCGTATATATGGCGTCAGCGTTTTACGGTTGAATGACTAAGCCAATTTAAAATAGTAAGTAATAATGTAAAAATAGATAAGAAAATCCTTTTTATGCATCTTGCTAAATTACTTCTAATAAATCTTCTAAGTTCTTTTCTTTATCGGTTTGAAGGTGATTAGTGTAGTCTGTGTCAGATTCTGACTTTTTAACTTGGAACCAAAAGTCAGAATCCGCTGATTTTCCTTGACTGGTATTATTTTTTCCGGCGTCAGGATGTGATGAACACATCGCCCACTGGTGAAGTAAACATGCCTAGTGGGAGTGCCATAATGTTGCCTTCGGGCTTCAGCCAAATAGACAGTCATGACTTGGGCAATACCACTGTACCTCCAAACCGGCGTTAAATGATGCAATAGGTTCGCCTCATTACTCGCGTTTCATGCTGTGTTAGAGATCCCCGAAGCCTAAATAAGTAAAGGTCCGGCAACGTATCTGGCAATGTGAGTGTCTATGTACGGCATTATCTCTTAACATCAGTTGAGCCCTGTCCGTTTGCCTCGGTACATATTAATAAAAAAAATCCAAGCTTAAATCACTAGAATTATGTATTTAAGTAAGTTATGATAATTACGTCCGACGAAATATATTGCATAACTTTCAAAGTATCAAAATATTTTATTCGCTGTATAATATCGAAACTATCCAATGGAGAATGGAGTATTGTTCGCGATTTTAATGAATGTATACAAAACATTTTAAACAATTATTGTATACAGGACACCTTAAAATAATTGCATATGGTCACACAAAATAAAACTTATTAATTATTCTTGTAAATAATGTTAAAAAGTAAGTAAAAATTATTTAATTATTTAGCGTTCAATTCGTTCAGTTCAACAAATGTTTGGGTATGAATCATAAAATATTAAGAAATCTTCAAGGCAACGGCTTTGTCGTTTAGTTAACTCATAATAGGCGTTCCATGGTTCGATTCCTAACTATAAATTATGTCGTTGTGCAACTCGCCGTCGATGCGTAAAAAATATAGGGTATATAAGTAATATTGTGCAAATGAAATTCCAGGTTTGCTCGGAATCCAGTGCCAGTGAATCGTCTCTGGAATCGTCAAGTGGGTACGGAAGTCAAGGTGCCTTCGCGGCGGAAGACCATGGTCATCACCAGCCATCTCACCCTGATGGTATACCTTTTTGTTTAAGCCTGATTTTTTAAGCTAAATCTTACAAGTAGTTGACCCAGTTTTAGTTTTAAATGTTTGAGTGTTAATTTATTTTCATTTTGAGTGTTTCATTTATGTTAGCAATTCTGAGACTGAATAGCCTTTAAAAAATGGAGTATTACTGACGTTAAACATGATTCTATTAACAACATGACTGCACCTTTTGATTAGGTATGAGATTCTATTAGTAATCTTGTATTTTTATCGTTAATATTTGTATTTCATTCTTTGATTGATTTCTGTATATAATAGGCAAGTAGTTTGTCAACCTCCTCTGACACACGCCGTCGACTATTTCGGTATGAAGCAAGCCGGCTTGCTTACTGTTTCCCTTCACAGTTTAAGAAAGAAATAAAGTTAAAATAAAATTTGTGCATAGCCGGGGATCGAACCTCTGACCTCGGCGATTAGAGTCGCTCGCTAAAGCCACTAAGCCAACACTGCTCATGCTTATTTACTTAAAAATTAGGCCCTTGTCCGCTATTTCCACCTACAAATCTAATGAACTTCTCCACTATCATCATTACTGCAATTCGCTAGTATGATTAGTAGCATCGTAGCAGAATCAGAAATATTATTCGCGTAATAACATGTCGGATACCTTAAAGGCTATTCAGTCTCCCGTAGCATGCTAATTTTGCTTTGCACGTGTTATTTTGCGCATCAGTTGCGTCGGAGATAGTGACGTTGCGACGCGACGACAGCGTCGCGGCCGCTCGAGAGAGCTTCTCGATATCGCTGGGAAGTCTGGAAGAAGCGGTCAGGTCCTTGGATGAAGCCACCGAAACGCCTACGTTTGCGACTATAGGGAAGAAACCGGCCGTGCCTAAGCGACGACCTGTTTCTATGAATGGTAAGTTTTTGCGAAGCAGATGGCGGGAGCCTGACGACGGTAAGTTATTGTGTGTGTGATATTGCTATATTTATATTTGTAGTAGACTCTTTTATTTGTACAGTTTTATTCTAGGAGTACATTTTCAACTAATTATATAACTGTTTACAAAAATTGGAAATTCTATTTTATAAGAGTGTGGAGTTTCTTGCCCATTCTTTTCCAACGAAACTACCTTTTGGAAGGGGCAACTAGAATCATCTTATTTTATTTAACTTTCAACAGTGCCATTTTAGTTGATCTAACGGGAATATATGATTTGATTTGATTCAATAATTTTAAGCTCTTTCATACAAAGCCGTTTAATTCTTAAAAAAATCGTAAGTGTTTTGGCGTTAATTAGGGTATAAGGCCATTACAGTTTTTTATTAAAAAAAAACCGTCCCAGCTCACAATTTGATATATATAGTGTAGTAATTAACGTAAGCCAGGATAAACATGTAAACTGGTTTTGATATTACATAACAAATGAAAAAGCGGTGTAATTTACTGAAATTTCGTATGTTAAAAACTTTAAAAACATTGGCCTTTGTTCCTCGCACATATCACATATAAATAATTGTTGAAAATTAATTTCAGCAGCTCCAACGGTATGGTCCCGCCGTGGATCATCCAGTTCTGTGGGCAAACCGCCTCCACCTGTCAGAAGATCTTCATCCATCTCAAGACCTCAGAGACCTTACGTTCAGGTACAGGCACTCAGTAAAACTAAATTGTAGATTCTGTTTAAACATTTTTGAATTAAAAACTGAAGTGGATGCAATTTTTTGTATCCACATATTAGTATACATTACTGTACGGGCAAGGCACGCACACAGCAACAGCACATCATTTCGCCGCATCATCATTTTACACTTTAACCTAATTTCATTACATTCAGTACGTATGTAGACATCAATCACGTCGCGCGTCACTCATTATCATTTAGAAATAGTAACAAGTAATTATTTTCTCTCAATAAACTCTTGTAAACTTATACATACAATTTTATCATTTATAAAAAATCCATCATCATCGGCTAGTACCCGAACAATTACTATTTTTTTGTGTATCGGTCAGTTAATATAACACAGTGTAATAATATCTTAATATATATAAATCTCCTGTCACAATGTTTGTCCGCGATACACTCCTAAACTACTTAACCAATTTTAAATTAAATTGGCACACCGTGACCGTCTGGTCCAACTTAAGAGATAGGATAGCTTAGATCTTTAATTATAGTCGCTATATAACTATTTGTCTATAATTAATTGACAGTGACAATTATCTGTTAACCCAAAAGATTCTAACAGATGGCGTTGTGTTAAAAGTACCAACGTTTCACATAAGTTCTCCTACCGTTTCCCTTGAATAGTTTACTACTATATAATATAACAAAAACGTTAGCCACAGCAACGCTTGGCCGAGTCTGCTAGTTTCTAGTATAATAATTTCTTTAAAGATTTGGTAAACCTCAAGTTACTTGCGTGTTTCGTTTAACATCTACCACAACCGCCACCGAACTTAACTTCGATTTACTGAATAACTTTTTTAGTTAAGATACTTTTATTAACATTTCCAGAACGTTCAGAATCAAGTGAGCTCTAACGACGCGGATAACTTGCCCCCACCTCCGGCTTTCCTCTTGCAGCCTGATCATGATGCAAATACAGGTAAAACCTATTAAAAACTCTGTTTCTTGCTACGTTATGACATACCTGAAATTTGAAATCTTTTACCTGGCGGTCAATTATCGTATAGATGTCGCAGCCAACTAGTTAAATTAGCCGTTCAATTAACAGCCTAGCCATTTAACTAGACGTCGCCGTAGAGTAGTGACAATAATAATGTGAATTTGACTTAAGCAAATAATTATTTTAATTTTAAAATGATAATTAATTTTAAAAAAATATTATTTATGTCATGTCTGCCAAATAATGACATTATCGTACTAATGGCCCAAGCATTAGCCAGCCAGTTTATTATGTGTTGTAACTAAGGCTACGGCTGAATATCTTTCAGGTCGTTGGTTAAAAGGCTAGGCTGTTAATTGAACGGCTAATTACACTAGGTGGCTCTGACATAGAAAATATTTTTGTGATTAGTATTGAAATAGAATATATTATTATGTCGTGAAACCTCATAACATTTTTAGTTCGTAAGTTATACAAATTAAGAAAGGATTCATAAATCAAAAAAAAATTGTTGAAGTACAACCTTTTTAGATCTGGGCCTCAGATATCTCTAGGTACCTGTTTCATGATCATTTGCCAATCTAATAGATAAGTAGGTGATCAGCCTGCTATTGATGCCCTCTTTCACCCTTCGAGCGAATGTTAAATGTGTTCACAGAAAGTCCATTGCAAATATTTACTAAACCCATGATAATTCTTGAAAAAATACTTGTATCGATAAATCCAGTAATATTCATAGGCAGACTTTAGTGCGTCAGGAATATCTCATTGTAAATTATTTTTCAGCACCTGCTGGCATAAACGTAGCAGAAACAGTAAAACAGTTGACGGAATTAAAACACATGCCGGCCTCACCCGGCCTTTTACGACGTACAATTAATCAAAATGTCCAAAATCAAAACTACGATAGCCAATTAAGCACGTTCCATCAAGCGAAGAACAACTTCAGTGGGAATTTGAACCCTATTTACGGGCAGACAGGGCACAGAATTGTGGAGTTCGAGAATTCTGTGTACGCCAGAAAGAATAGCTTGAATAGCTCGCATTCGGATTTATTTAGGGATGGACATACGGGTGAGTTTAAAGCTATTGTATACCGATTTAAAATAGGAGGGTTACAGCTGTAGTTTTTGTTGGTATTGGATAATGTAAGTAAAATTTCGTTGGTTTTTTGGGAATTGAATATTTCGAGCTGATTATTTTTCATCGAAATCGGAATTATAGTTTTTGGAAAGCGTAATTTGGGTAATTGGGAACAAAATAAATGTATTTGAAAGTAAATGAACGAGTACTGTCATTGAAAAGATCCAGTCACAATTAATCATGTACGGAGAAGCAAAATTAAGAATTTATTACAATTTTAATATAAAAAAAAAATAGTCAAATAAATTGAAATAAAATTAGTTAATATAAATTTACAATATTACATATACCATAATATAAGTAGAACTTTCACATTGTAATAATTAAATGCTTGATTTATGCGATTTCACAGTTTATGTTGAAATTGCTAAGCATTTGAATATTTGTACGTTTATTTACGTATACCGTACGTTAACTAACGTATATTGTTTGTTTGTTTTTATATAACATTGTTGTAGGATTACGAAATAAATATATATCCATAGCGCAAGTTCTCCTGAATCTTCCCATGAAGCTCTCTAATCTTCTTCTCCTGAAGCATACCCCACAAACGCACCCACACTTTGGGGGCGTCCATAAATTACGTGAGGTGTTTTTTTTTAATTTTCTGCACCTCCCTCCCCCCTGGTGAGATGTCGTGAGATTTTATTCAACCCCCTCCCCCATCCCCCAATCTCACGTGAGATTTATCAAAATGTGAGTTTCTTACGTAATAGCGTTGGATTGTTATTGTAAAAAGAAAAAAACAAGTTTGCTTCGTGCTTTTATTTACGACAAGTGATCTTAATCGTATTACGATTACGCTTAAGATTAAATCTTAAGCATGTACAATCTGGATTAAATGGACCAAAATAGTATATATATTTTTTTTTCAATCAGAAAAGAAATTGCGTGATATTTGCCGAGACCCCCCCTCTCTCCAACGTAAGATTAGATGAGATTTGACTCGACCCCCTCCCCCCCTTAAACACCTCACGTAATTTATGGACGCCCCCTTTTACACTATCACAAAAGACAACCAAATTAGATATAACTTAGTTATTGTCTTTTTCCTTTTGTAAATGTTTAAACTTTTTTGTATTGAATATGTATTCCATATTTGGCTATATTTTAAATGTAATATGTTGTTTGTTGTATATGTATTTTTGTTAGCTGTAAATAAATACTTTAAAATATGTGCTTAAATGCAGTGGAATAGGTCCTTTTCATTGTAAATCCTTCTCTATTGTGAATTTAGTACATTTTTGAATGTATTTATTCCAGGCCATATGTACGGCGAAATCAAAGAATCTCAAGCTTCAACTCCGTCTACACCCAGCGTCGGAGAGAACTCCTTCACCAGCTTTGGGCCCAGGGTTCATAACGACTCGCATTACGGTCAGACAGGTACGGGACATATATAAATAATGAGTAATCTTGAATGAGGGTAATTTGATTGGTTCTTTATTAATTTTAATTTATTTTGAAATTATTTTATCTACAACTGATGAGCGATACGCATTAATGTGCATTTTATATATTAGATTTTTATTTAAATTATGTATTTATTTATTACTAACATAAAGATATTGTGTATTTACAATACAATTTCTTAGCCTTCACGGTAATATAAAATTGTTAAATATAAAGTTAAACAAATTTAAAAAGTTTGGACTTTGAGGGGTATATTATTTGATACTGTGTAAAAAAATATTTTTGGCCTCTATCGTATGTTAATTAGCTGCTATAGTAAATAGCCTATACTTAATTTAATATCCTAAATTTCATCATACAAGGTTGCATTGCAAAGTACTCTCAGCATATTTCTTAGCAGAAATTCACAGGAAATCCCGTGTTTGTTGCAGGTTTCAAGTTGAAGCAAGAAACTCGGTTTGGCGGTATATACGCGCAGCCCGGCTCTACTCGCTCACATAGCGCCGACAGACACGCCGCTAGTGAGTGTTTACATAACTTTTGATTTTGTTAATAATTACGTGCGTACAAAGTACACACATCAGAAGTGAAACTTCTTTGTAAATTAATTATTACTATGTAAAAGCCCCAATAGATGATCAAGTACCAGTCACTCCATGTATTTGTATTCACACTGTATATGTGCTAATGATAATATAAAATCTGCGTTTGCACAAGTTTATGCCTTATGCGACAGAATTACGTCGTCGTTAAACTAAACGAATCCATCAATTATTTTATGTATTTCTTCTTGATCTCCCTTTCTCACTCTCTCTCAATAGGTCTCAATCGCTCTCTCCCTTTTCTTCGACTAAAACGCTGCACATGTTCGTGACGTTTTATCCGTAAATTTTTTACCCTTATTACCTAAGGAAGTTTCATTCCAAATATATACTATATAGACTAGTGTTAGTACGGTACGGCGGTTGTTGAAGGAATGTTTAAATAAATGAAACTCTTTGCTTGAATCTGGATGTTAACTGGCTTTAATCGTTTCAAATGTAAGCTTATAACTAATATAAAATTAGGCTTGGAACGCTGGACTAAAAAAAAACTAACTTGACCTATTAAAGGGTTCTTAAATCTAAGTACACAGAATTCAATAAAAATATTAGTTGGAGACGTCTAGTCTACTTTTATTAGTCCCATTATCATTCCAATTTTCTAAGTATAAAATTAAGATTGATAAAGCGATGTTATACCCTTAATGGAATATTATTCCAAATATGTATAGTTAAATGTCTATAATGTGAAAAAAAGTTTCACTTTTACCGTGGTTTCATAAAACCACACAATATTTTTTTACTAATAAATATATATATTACTTAAGAGCAAATATATGTATGTGCAACTTAATGCTATCTAATGTTATGTTACATAACTCGTGGTTCTAACTTTAATCCATTTTTATTCCAGCGAGCGGTTTAATCGCGAGTCTAAGCGCTAAACTGGGTCCGCAGTTGTCCCCTAGGACAGGTCGAAGGACTATTTCCAGCATCACACCGGCGGACGGACATAAACCAAAAAGTTAGTTTAAATATGGATTTTTTTGCAGTTTATGGTATCTATATTTAAATAGGGTACAATGGTCAAGTCAGACAGCTAATAGAAAAAGTGATATCAAATATTTTTATATAGACAGTATTGTCAATTATTGACATAGCTTGTACATATTAAAAACTTATTTACCGGAATGAAGCTAAGTATAAACTACTACATTGTATTACACTTAACAAACTTTGGCGTGCTGAAGACTGCGACTATATTAACACATAGCTTCAATCCGGTAAAAAGTGTATTCTTTAAACGTTATATATACAAGCTGAGATTCTAGTTTTTTTTTTAATTTAACTTAACCTATTTAAATCTTTCCAAAATTAAGATATTTATTGTCAGACACTGTATAACATTTTTTTGTAAAGCGGTGCCGGCAGTCATCCAGCCGGCGTTCCTGGACAAGTTGTCAGCCACTATACAAAACCAACGACGTCAGTTATCCACTACCAGAGCCAGCACTGTCAGGGATCTCATCAATACGCATGCGCAGGTCTGCTTTTATATACTACTACTACTACTACTACTAACTAGCTGACCCGGCAAACATTGTTTTGCCATGTTTTTGTGCCAAAAAATTAAAGTTTATAATTAACAAAAAAAAAACATAAGGGATGATTGTAGAGGAGTGAAAATTTAGGGTTGCATGTATTTTTGTATGGTGTATCGTAAAAAAATAAAAACGTCTAAAAAAAAAATAAAAAAATTTAGGGATGGACCACCCTTAACATTTAGGGGGATGAAAAATAGATGTTGTTCGATTCTCAGACCTACCCAATACGCACAGAAAATTTCATGAGAATCGGTCGAGCCGTTTCGAAGGAGTTCGGTTACTAACCCCGTGACACAAGAATTTTATATATTAGAGATAAAAAAAAAGTTTATTATCAATAGGTTTCTAGACAAAAAACATTAAAATAATATAGTTTTTAGAAATTCGTACATTGTTTTAATCGATTTTTACAAATCAGAAAAAAAAAGATTTAGATAGTTTTTTTTTTTAATTTTTGTTGAGTTGAAATACTTTTGCATATTAAAATTATCGCAAACAGTTTCCTAACTGGAATGCGTTGAATTACCAATGTGAAGATGGTAAAGTTGCATCCGATGGGCAGATGAGAGAGAAGTATTTTTTTTTTTTTGCAGCCGGATCCGCGCGTCTGTCACACGTCCCTGATGGAGCAAATAAAACGCGGTGCAACACTACGGAGGAACAAACTTTGCAACGATCGCTCAGCGCCTAAGATACGTTAATATCGATATATCACAACACTATTTACAGCTTTTATTCTCAGCAAAATGTGTAAAAATATTTGTTTTTATTTTGTAGAACAAAGTTTTTTTCCAACCTTCGTTAATGTAACAATTTGTTATTTATTTCTGGAATTTATTAGACAATATAATCGATTTATTGGATCCGAACATAGAGACCTGTCAATTGTCAATGGTTTGACAGATCCATTTTTACGAACACCGCGAGCGTTCTAATTGTATATTGTATCACATACGCCAAACTTGTATTTATTATGTCTAAATGTGATTTTGATTAGTTGTCCCTTTCTAATTGAATAAAAAAGAAGGAGATAGCATTATGTTAATTAAATTAGGTTTAAATAATATTGGTGTTTTGAACTTTGTAAACTGAAAATAACAGTTTTAACAATTATTTCGTATAACCCAATTTTCGGAAATTAATCTTATTAATTGGTTAAAATTAATGACGAAATATTGAATTCAAATAAAAATAAAATGGATAACCGAGTAATGATTGACAATATAATTAATGAAAAAAATCATAAAAAATAGCACGTTGACAATATGTTATATATTATTAATAACATTTACATTCTTATATATTGAAACGTCTATTTACATATTATCTGTGTCTATATCATCTTTATAGAGAGTCCTTTGATATAAGATTTCCTATCGCATGTTTTTACACAGGCATTCTTAACACAAAAATATCGATAGCTTTTCAATCGTACAGGTTTCAATATATTACTAACGTTTCGTAGATTTTTCATGTAAATAACGGATGAAAAGTCGTCGCAACTACTAGTATGGATACAAAACAGGGCTTAAGTTTTTGACAATAATTGATTTACATCATACATACGAACAGTTTGGATGCCGGACGCATATTGACGTATACCAAGCGTATATGCTGCTCTAATTTCTATTAAAAATTTACTCTTACTATTCGAATACGTTTACTATACGATTTACGTTTTTGTGCTAAGAATGCGGGTATCAAAACAATTGTATAGCTTTTGTAAAAATATTGTCGGTGTTTCGAAATTTTTTTCAAATTACTAAAATGTTTGTACTTACTCAAATTGAATGTCCATAAAATTTTCCAGTTAAATCTGGTCTTAGGCCCGTATTCAAGACTCAATATTCAAGAGTTGTCATATACATTTGACAATACTCAAAACGACTTGGCATACAATGAATTTGAGTATGGGCTTAAGTTTTGATACCAGATTTTTGATATGGGTTTAAAAAAATAATGTACCAGGCGTAAATTTCAACGTTAGACTAATAAAACTGTCCATTAATGTAATCTTTGTACGATGTTATTTCGAATTGATACTAAATTTCGTCTAAATTGTATAATTATTATGAAAATGTGTCAAAATAATTTTATATGTAGAATGTTCATATCAAATTTAATTAGAACACGTGTCCGTACAAAACGCTAAACCCAAATATTTACTTTTGTTGATATATCTGAATTCTCAATAAATATACAAATTAATGGATTTAAACAATTTAAACACAACTTAACAATTAATTTCCATATACCCTCCTTTTCATAAAAAAAACTAAATCACACAAATTTAACGAAAGTATTGTTTTTTCATCACAGAATATGGATAGAAAGGAACAAATTATTTTAATTAGTTCAATACTATTTTTTTTTATAAATGGGAGGGTATGTCGATATATTTGTTGTCTTAACGATATTTTATTTCCAATTTAATTAAAGAAATATTAGATAAAAAATTTATAGAACGCTAATTTATTTATTTTTTTTACGCGAATAGTTTAGTAATAGACAACGTTCCTTTGCAGCTATGGCTTCACTTGTGACTGGGTCAAATTTAAGTTGGATCGGTGTAAATTGTGTGCTTTTAAGTTCATATATAAAACGCAATGTATTTCAAACCTCAATTAGTTTTCTCATTTCTTAGAAATGTCGAAAATTCATTTTGTGCTTTGGGTTTCTTGAGGCAGTTTGCTGTGGACCACCTCTTTGTGGAACCAGCTGCCCACTGAAGTATTTCCATAGCAATTTCACTTCACGCCGGCAACACACTTGCAGGCATTCTTGCAATTTGAGTGTCCATGGGCACTTAACATCAGATGAGCCTTCTGCCCGTTTGCCTCCTATTACATACAAAAAATCAAAACTGAATTCAATTTTTTTACTAATATACTGTTTCTTTCCGTCAAATCGTATTTACGCTATGGTGAAATGACAAAGTAATTTTTGGAAATTGTGCAAGGAGGTGTGATTTTAATAATTAAATAATTGTGGCTTAAAGTACATTGAAGATCATATTTATTACGGGCAGGTTCAGAGACAAGTTCTCTTAAGTCAAAATCTCGAATTTAAATTTTATCTTAGTTCTATTGTCATACTATAAAAGTGGTTCGATACCACCTGAAACTATATTGTTTATCACTAAATATATTTATATAATACTTTCAAATGTCGTACGATAGTGACAGACGAAAGTTTATAATCAAAATTGTCTCTGGATCCGTTTGATTATTTTGTATGAGCCACGCAAGTGAAGTCGTTGCCCAACGCATGTTTATATGTTCCCATGTAAGTGTATTTATAACATATCTTTGTAAATCTACGGTGAATGCTTTGGTAGGTTTAGGACAGGTTAGATTAGATTGATTGCGCATGTAACTGACAGATTGAAATAAATAATGTCCCCAAATGTTTTTTATTTTATTATTCCAATAATTTACACCGTTTGAGCCTTTCTTGATGGATGGCTATCCAACACACGATTTTTTTAATTCCTGTTCGAACAGTTCCTGTTTTTACATGAACAAATATTGCAATAATAGTGACATTACTTTATTGTTAAAAAAATAAAATATTTATTTAAGAACATAAGATCATTATGGTATCACTTATTCCACGTCATTAAATTCTGTTGGCATCCCTTCTCATCGGCAAAGAAGACAGAGGGTGTTGGTCGAGAGAAAAAGCCGGCGTAAAAAACTCTCGGTATTCTTTTAAAAAAACGCAAATCATCAAACAATTCTACAATATTTAAAACAAATATAGCAGATTAATTAGAAGTAGCCGGCCCAGCACTAGTCCCAGGCCCTTTTATAAACGAAATAATCGCTAACTTTATAGTAAGCCTTTTTACACAGCTTTTCATTAATACATTTCTTAAATTTATTAAAAGGCAGAGATAAAAGAGCCTCTGGGATTTTATTAAAGAAGAGTATCCCTTTTCTCAAAAAAGAATTACTAACTTTATATAGTCTAGTACGGGGAAATCAGCCTGCCTTTGTTCCGAGTATTAACGTTGTGCGTATGTTCTACTCTAACTAAACTTTTTACTATTTTTGTATACATACATTATATTTTCATAAATATATTGCGAGGGAAAGGTAAGTATATTAATTTCCTAAATACTTATATTATATTAAACAGTGTTGGCCTAGCTGCTTCTGCGTATGACATTCTTCAATTAGGTCGTAGGTTCGGTACCCGGTTGTGCACCAATAGACTTTATTGTTAGTTATAAGATTTAGGAATATAAGTTGATTTTTTAAATGTTTTTATGTAGGATAGTTGGTGTGGGAAATATTTTGGAATTCTATCGCATTAGTAGTAACTGTTAAGATTGAAAAATTTACTGGAATAAATAAAAAATAAAAAAAACAAATAAATAAATTTGTATGAGCGCAATTAACATTCTCATGAACGTTGAAGGAAGACATCGTGAGGATACCGGCTTGCTTTAGTCCCAAAAAGGCGCAGGAGGCTGATCACCTACTTGCTTATTAGATAAATAAATAATCAAGCAACAGATACAAAACACTGAGGCCTAAACCTAAAAAGGTAGCGACACTGGTAAAGTTCTATTGTAAGCCAGAAAGGTCGGCGGCCTTCGGACCATCCAGTGAATCATTTCAAATTTCAGTCAATAGATAGCACCGTGCGCTAATTTTTTAAAGTTATATTTTAGAAAGTTCATTTTACTAGAACAATTTAATACTATTTATATTTAATAAATATATATAATATTAGTATCAACCAGTGGTACTGCTTGGACCGCAGGATAGCATGTTTTTGTAGATGCTGGAAAGAATCTTGACAGAAATGTATATGAATAAAAAAGTAAATTCAAACAAATATATTTTATTGAAAATAATAATACAATTTATTAAACTTATTAAAAACAATATTCAGTCTTATATTCCAATGATTAACTTATAGAGATTTTAAAATATCCTAAGAAAGTTGAAAACATCAAGTATATCGTATAACAACCGTTTGAAGGAATACAAAAATGACTAGGCGATCCCATATCCTGGATCATAATGTTTTCCTCTAGAAATCAAAGTCGTACTGAGGAATTAATGCAAACATCCTATATAGATAGGATTCAATATTAATTACATTTTCCTTGGAATAATTGTAGTTTAGAGAGAGGGTAGACTAGAGTGAGAGTAGACTAGCAGAGTTTCTTGCCCGTTCTTGTTAGAACAAGGCCTTCTGCTAGTTTTGCGAACGGATGGCATTGTCTTGTTCTTTGGCGAATTTTGTTAACAATCTTGACATTCATAAGCATGCCCTAAGACGCATCTAAACTGAATAAACGTATTTGATTGATTGATATTGATTACATACAAAGAAACTTAAAAGCTATCACTAAAACAGACTTCGGTCTATCAGATTGAGCATCGAAATGTCTGCTATTTGCATTGTTCGTCTCAACCCAATTCAGAAAGGAGATCATATCGTCTTTTAAGTCACCATCATACATTTTCTTTTTCTTATAGAATAGGGGGCAAATGGGCGGGAGGCTCAACCTGATGTTAAGTGATACCGCCGCCCATGGACACTCAATGCCAGAGGGCTCGCGATTGCGTTGCCGGCCTTTTAAGAATTGGTACGCTCTTTTCTTGAAGGACCCTAAGTTGAATTGGTTATAGAAACGGTTAATTATTTTAAATTCTATAATTGGAATCACACTTCATTTCGACTATAGATAACTTTAAACAGTTATAAGCCAGAATTTAAGACACTCTCGTCATCCACGACTTTAAAACACTCGAAACTAAGTAATGTAATAAATTCGAGTATTCGTGTTAAATAAATAGTATATTTTTATTCCCTAAAACAACTATTATACCGTTTCCACGTTGTGTTCAAAACTTTTAATTTCGTACACAATCTGCCAATACCAAATATTACAGTGAATAAATTCAAACAACTCCATAGAAAATTTTAAAAAGGTATGGATTATTATTACGTTTACATAATTTATTTATTCTCTTCTAGATTTCTATTTCCTGGCTATCTATAGTGTGGGGTTCGACATACATCTGAAAAAAAGATATAATGATATTACTCAAATTTGCACGCCATCTTTAGATTGTACCACCATAATAATTTTGTACCATATTTATGTAAATACATTATTATTACTTTAAGTAAACCACTTTCTGCATCGAATAAAACCCATCTATAATATTTATTAACGTGTCACTAATGAAGTACGCATTTCTTCAAATAAAAATATTTTTAATTTATAATAAAAATTAATTTATACTACCTTTTGAGCATTTACTTCTTGGAATACTTTTCAGGGTGTTCTTTGATATTGTGTCGCTATCTTCCGACTCCGAACACATTTGGAAACTTGTCTCTAAAAAAAATTATATTGATTAAAACATCTATAGCCGCACGTAAAACCGATTTCTGGCGTGGCGACGCGTCGCCACGCTATATGATATACAGTCTAAATGCAGTAGTAAATTTCACATTAAAAATATTGAATGAATATAATGTTTATTCAACAAATAGTCATCGTTATCTGGAAAAAAAATCGTAATATTTTATTTTATCATTATTTAGTTTATATCACAATCTGTTCTTTTCTGCATATTACTTTTACAAAATAATGTCGATGTTTCACATCTGCCAGGCGGCCCGTGACAGCTCACATTTTTTATATTTATATTAGTATTCGTGAAAACAGCTATCTTTATAGCAAACACAAACTTTATAAAAGCACGATTCGACGTCCAACTTTGATGATTGCTAGTGTATAAAGTTTTGAGAGATTTGTTAAAAACAAATTGTCGTATAAAAATAATTTTACCAGAATCATATCGATGCTTCCTGTGGGCGCTGGGTATATCTTGATTTTCGACATGACCGAATGTTCGAAATCCCACTGCAAATTGTGCGTACGGACTAATTTCGTAGAGTTCTGAAAATATTTATTTATTTACACTTCGATCCGAATATACAGAAATAGAACAATTAAAAGAATTAAATTAAAAGAGGAGCAATTGCCGGCTAATCGCTTTCGAGTGATCTCTTCCAGGCAACCACTGTGAGAAAAAATATGATTAGGTAAGCGCAAAAATTGCAAATAAAATAATATACGTAAAGCATATAGTTATTCACACAAAACTCATGGAAAAAGCAAAGTAATTAAAGCATATGTGAAAAGGATAATAATGAAAAAAAATGAGCACATGTAACTTTTATTATGTAGATAAGTTTATGTCGAATACGTTGTTGAAATGATTTAAAAATGACTAATTATTATCTGACCCAATATATGGTGGTAATCAATATAAATGTCGTTTAGGAAAATCGTAGATTATTCTGGTTCTATATACTCAATAGTTCGAAAACTTTTTTTCAATCATAACCACTGCATTTTAGTAACATCACACACAATCACAAAAAACTATTTGAATGACTTATCTCTAAACTTTTCCTAAGTAATTTCTTTAAAAAAAAGAGGATTCTCACCATGTTTGCTATTGTTTCTAACTGGTATTGGCGTGCTATATATCCTGTTTTGAGCATTCAATGCATTTTCCTTTGCAGCTAAGTTGCTATGTGACGTGTTCGTTATGCCATTCTCAGATTTATTATCTATGGTTATCGAGTCTCTGTACTCTATGAAAGTGTTGTTTCTGAAAAATATAAAAGTTTACCTTTCACACTTCATGTCAACTTGGTCACTAGAAAACTTAGTATATATATAACATTTATTGAAAATAATTCGATTTGTTTAAACCTTAGTAGTGAAATTAGTTCTGTGATTCAGATTTTTTTATTGAATCCTAGGCTTCATAAGTGTGCCTTATAGGGTGTACATAACATTTAAAATAAAGCAATTAACAATTAACAGCTAATCATTACAAATAAACTTCAGAGCACTTAAAACTTGGTTATTTCTTTAAGTAATTTATAAATGATTATTATGGCTGTTCTGGCTTACCTTTGCCTCATAAACAGTATGTAGATGCAACAAATTAGGCAGACCACAAGTAAGATAGAACTTAATATTATTACGAGCATGTTAAGATCAAAAACATCGGAAAGCGGGCCGACTTCAGCTGAAACAAAGATTTTTTTAAATAAATAAAATTATTTTGCTGATTGCAATGAGCCGTAATTAATTAATTATTAAAAGTTTAGATTTAATTAAAAATAATATTATCCCAAAATATCTTTTTAACGTTCTCTAGTTGTATAGGAAAACCAGAAAGTAAAGAGTCTGTCCATGTGTTTATTTTTATTGACAACAAATCTTCTGTGATGTTTATTTCAGTATCTATGCTATGAAAAAGAGTGGTGGAGAGTTTATTGCCAGTTCTTCTCTTCCGTTCTACGCCCTTGATTTGAGAACTGGCAAAAAAAAATAGACTGTTACCTACATGAGTAAATGATTTATTTTGATATATTATATGTTCGATTCCTGGCGATATTTTTAATCGTTTCGATTTGAAGATATAGAATGCTGTTCACTATTACATGCCCCAATGGGAGACCTACATTTTTTAAGCTTAATATCGATAATTGCTTAATGTTTATTACTTACTTCCATCAACATTTTTTGTAGCGAAATTATAAATACTGGTAACACTGCCAGCTTCATTAGTGGCAGTGACGCGGACCTGGTACCACGTTGCGGGAGATAGATCTGGTATCGCAAATGAACTTGATCGGTAGCTCGCTTGGTACATGGGCAGATTCCAGCTAGTATCTGAATATGACTGAGGATAGCAGAAATAATAACTTTTAACAAATATTTAACTTGTGCTTGATGCTTTATGCTTCCTAGGGGCCGTTCATAAAATACGTCACACTGAAATCACCTTTTTTTGACCCCCATTGTCACGCTGTGTCACACTTTTTGTGACCCCCCCTAGAAATATTTCGTCACAAAAACTAAGACCCCCCTGAGTATGATAAATTCTATTCCCATACTGAGTATGATAAATTCTAGAGAAATAGTATTTTCATTTGTTACTGATTCGAGAGCGCAGGGTACGTGGAAACGTTACTCTCTCAAGTATTGGAAAAACAAAGAAACCCGTTGTGAGCGCTCATGACATGTAATAAACGGCGAACGTCACGCTGCCCTATACCCCCCCCCCCCCTTTTTTCCGATAAAAATATATTTAATACATAAATCAAAACATCAATTTCATAGTACAAAACGAATATTACAATTCACATAAGTGATCTCTAAAGAGAGTAAGCAAAAAAAACAGTTTTTTATTTACATATTACTTCACATTAATCCTTTTTAAGTAAATTAGGTTAGACTTGAATTACTTATTAGCTTTTAGTTAGGTTAGCACGTAATGTTCCATGATGCCACAATGAACACACATGTATAAAATTAAAAAAAAACACAGAAAATACACTTTAATCTATTACTCCAATAGCATTTAAAATTGCAGCATTGACTTATAGACCAGTGTCGATAATTTTTGAAACCAAAAAAAATTACAGTAGGATGAAACCCATTAGAAATGCAGGGGAATATGATCAAAATGAAAGGAAAAATAAATTACGGTCGATCCGAGTTCGGGAAGTGGGAGGGGGGTGACTTTTAAGGGGGAAAAATTGTTTATCTTGATTTCTGGCGAAACTACCAGTCCTATGGAAAAAAGTTAAATGGCAAAGTTGTAGGTCATAAAAAGATCTACAACTTTGGTATTTACAATTTTTTCACATAACCTCAAAATTTAGGTGAAAAATTCAAAAAACCAAGTTTTTAGTTTTTTATTTATATCTTTTTTAAAAAGTTTTTTTTTTCTACGAAATTTGGTGAAAACTTACCTTATTATGTCCCAAATATACTGTAATTTATTTGATTAAAAATATTTATTTTTTCGCCTCATTTTAACTTAATATCAAAAAAGCACCCTAATTTTCAATCGAAAATTCTGACGTCAAAATTTCGGCTTTTTTCAAAAAGTTTGGGGGCTTTTTGTTCGTTGAAATATCTACTTTCTGATGGTGTAAAAAAAAATATACATTACTATTGGAAATATTATTAGAAAATGCAAAAAATTTAAAAAACCTCAAATTCGCAAATTTTCTTTTAATTATGTACAATTTTGAGGTATTTATTAAAATTTACACTTTAATTACTCAAAAAACGTAAGATTTCATGCTTCATTGATAAACGAAAAAATTGCAAATTAAAATATACTTCTATAATTAACAAACAAATAAGTTAATAAAGTTAATATTTAATAAGACATCTACAATATTTGAAAAAGTTGTAGAATCTTCTGTAAATAATATTTGTAGATGCCTATTTATTGCTGTTTTAAGATAATTTATATACCTGAGTGACCTTCGGTGAATTTTGAATTTTTCTTTGAATAAAGTAAATTTCTCACAAATCACTTAGAGTAACTCAGCCTGCAGGTGTATTTTTAAAAACGATGTTGTACACTACTCTGTATCTCGAATACTGGCTAACGGTTTTTACAGCTGCTACGAAATAGCAGGTATGTAGTAAGGCCCAGACCCTCCTAGGTCCAGCCCCACTTCTCAATGAAATAACTTACACTGGGCTAAAATTCACCGAAGGTCACTCAGGTATATAAATTATCTTAAAACAGCAATAAATAGGCATCTACAAATATTATTTACAGAAGATTCTACAACTTTTTCAAAATATTGTATATGTCTTATTAAATATTAACTTTATTAACTTATTTGTTTGTTAATTATAGAAGTATATTTTAATTTGCAATTTTTTCGTTTATCAATGAAGCATGAAATCTTACGTTTTCTGAGTAATTAAAGTGTAAATTTTAATAAATACCTCAAAATTGTACATAATTAAAAGAAAATTTGCGAATTTGAGGTTTTTTCAATTTTTTGCATTTTCTAATAATATTTCCTATAGTAATGTATATTTTTTTTTACACCATCAGAAAGTAGATATTTCAACGAACAAAAAGCCCCCAAACTTTTTGAAAAAAGCTGAAATTTTGACGTCAGAATTTTCGATTGAAAATTAGGGTGCTTTTTTGATATTAAGTTAAAATGAGGCGAAAAAATAAATATTTTTAATCAAATAAATTACAGTATATTTGGGACATAATAAGGTAAGTTTTCACCAAATTTCGTAGAAAAAAAAAACTTTTTAAAAAAGATATAAATAAAAAACTAAAAACTTGGTTTTTTGAATTTTTCACCTAAATTTTGAGGTTATGTGAAAAAATTGTAAATACCAAAGTTGTAGATCTTTTTATGACCTACAACTTTGCCATTTAACTTTTTTCCATAGGACTGGTAGTTTCGCCAGAAATCAAGATAAACAATTTTTCCCCCTTAAAAGTCACCCCCCTCCCACTTCCCGAACTCGGATCGACCGTAATTTATTTTTCCTTTCATTTTGATCATATTCCCCTGCATTTCTAATGGGTTTCATCCTACTGTAATTTTTTTTCGTTTTTTACTATTTTTGAAGGCTTCGGCACTGGTCTATTATGTCAAACCGTGATTATTCCTCGTATCGTCAAATAAAAAAAAAAGAAAAAAAAAATTATAAAAAAAATAATATTAGAACATTTACCAATGTATTCTTAGCTTTAGTCCAGACCCGAGATCCCATCGGACGATATTCCACGTCCCATGTCCTCATGTCACACCCACCACCTTCCCAGCCAGCCAATTGGATGTACATATGCGAACTGTTGCTCCATAACCATTCGTTTGATGATGGTGGAATCGGAACTGGAAATGTCCAGAAAGGGTTTCTTAAACACCAATAAAACCAATTTTACATTTACTGTCAGTTTTCAAATCAAGGTCGTACAACGGAAGAGAAGAACTGGCAATAAACTCCGTCACTCTTTTTATTATTTTACACAATGTTTGTAAGTCTGCAACCATTACACCATGTTCCACATGACATCTTATGTAATAAATAATAATAATAGAAATTAAAAACAAAGATTTGTCTCAGATTGTCAAAGATTAAGGTTCTATATATTAATATAAATTTATTTTGCTTTTTATATAACTTCTGCACTTCTTTCGCCCATCATTTTTTATTATTTCTATTCTTACTAGGGTTGCCTGGAAGAGATCGCTTGTTAGCGATAAGGCCGCCTGTTGCATCCCTTGTAATTTATATATATTGTGTTATTTGTATTTCTTTAGCAACGAAGTGTAAATAAATAAAATAAATAAAATAAAATAAATCCTCTATCAGCAAGCGACATGGGGAAATAGGAGCACAACATACTCTCACAAAAAAATTGTTATTAATACTCAAATGTTCACTGTATTTATATTAATTTTTGTATTCAAAGAATATACATTTATTTTTTAATTGTAATGATAATTACCTCCACCCAATGTACTAGTCTCCATATAAGCCGGTTGTGAGGTTCCTACTTTGCTGGAGGCAGTTATTCGTATGGAGTACTTAGTTCCACATTTCAGGCTGGTCAGAAGGTACTTTTGTGTGGACTTGTCCCTTTTGGGCAACTTGTCTGGTAGATCTGGCAACTCATCGGGGGACCAGGAATCTTGCCACGGTCCATTTGCTTCTTTCCATGTTAAGCTGTATGCTGTTGAAGACATTATTAATAATAACAATTTTACCAATTATTATTACATACTTTGTGAGTTTTCTGGTGATAATAATGTATGTATACAGTTATATTAGAGAAATAATATAATAATTCATTAAAGCTAATTTATTTTAAATAGGTAATAATGTTAGTGCAAGTAGTAACTACATACATACTGATAATTCAAAGGGAAAGCAAATGACTGAAGTATTTCCGAACCAATTCGACTTAGGGTCCTTCAAGAAAAGAGCGTACCAATTCTTAAAAGATCGGCAACGCACTCGCGAGCCCTCTGGCATTGAGAGTGTCCATGGGCGGCGGTATCTTAACAACAAGTTAGCTTCCTGTTCTATAAGAGAAAAGTAAATTTGTAAATACTAGTATACCTTCATATCAATCAAAACAATAATTATTGTTCGCCAATAAACTCTGGCATGGAGAGTGTCCATGGGCGGCGGTATCACTTAACATCAGGTGAGCCTCTTGCCCGTTTGCCCCCGGTTCTATAAAAAAAAAATCTTAAGTGTAGTTAGTAAAGGGTGGAATATTAATAAGTACTTACAAATTTTTTGTCCCAAAGTCCTATTTATTAAGGTCGGCTGTTCCCATTCAATTAATATGCTGTCTTTAAATGGCGTAGCCCGAATTACTGGTGGTTCGGGTAAGGGTAAAACAATTACTGTGTACTCCACGGAATCAGAACCATAAAGATTTTTTGCCAAACAGGTGTAGTTTCCACCCAACGATTGGTCTATATCTGAAAATAATATATTAAAATAAGATAATAAACATATTGATGGTAAAATAACGTGTTTTATCTGTTTTCCTTAAGTAATAAGTAAGTATAATAAACGGTATACGGTCAATCGTCATCGAAGTGGTTTAATAGTTAATTTTATTTTTACTCTAAATTAACCACTCGAGTACAATAATATAATATATGTAAATGTGCTTACGTATAGCTATCTATACTCTCGGGGCATAGCTGCGATGATAGGAAATCGCCACGCTTTAAAACTAAGAAAGCCTGAGTGAGCAAAATGTTCAGGCATGGCCCATAGTAACATAGTTTAACTCATTGGGTCTAAAACATTTTGCATATTTTAATTTCACAGTAAATCAGATGAAGAATTGAGTAAATATTAAATATTTTTTTATTTATTTATTAACACTTCATTGCATTACATAAAATGTAAAAAAAAATATATTAAACATAATTTAATGAAAAGCAACTGAAGCTAGAAAAACAACCACTGTGAGTAAAGGAAAAAACCACTGTGAGTAAATTACATAAGGTAGGCAAGAAGTGCAAAAATACATATTACAAATACAATAAGAAGGAAAACACATACTTAACAGAAACAAAAAGAAATAAAAATAAACTAAACTGATATAGGATACATAAAAAAATCCAATTCAAGAATTATGTTTTAATTGGTTAAGCTACCTGTAGTTAGCACCAATAGCTTAAGAATGTTATACTCACTATTAATAAGTAGACTGTCGTCATGATTCCGAGTGAAGCGGGGATGGTGTGTGATGATGTTGTGGTTGTGATACCACACCGTGCGAGCAGGAGGAGATCCAACACACTCACACCGAAGGAGCAGAGAAGAACCAGCTCCTACGGATATTGTTCCGCCCAGGGATGATACACCAGCTACCACTAAAGACATAAAATAATTGTAATTCAAGTTAATAATGCGATTGATTGACATCAATAAAATATATTAAAAATAACAGTGTGCGAACTATAAATATTAAAATTAATCAAAAAGATTTTATTTTATAAATACGTTATTAATAAATACTATCACCTACGAAATTGATTGAAATACCAAAATAATATTTATTTATTCACACTGTTTAATTGTACTGTTACAAAACACATGTTCTAAATTTAAAAATACTAGAATATACAACTTGAACATAGTTATCGATTTGCCACCCAGACCTAACTTTACGATGTCGAATTTAGGTGTTGGTGTGCGCGCGCATCGTAAAAATTCACTCTCATCATTTTTCTCCATCGCGCCAAAAGAAATATAACTTCAAAAATATAAGAATAAATACTAACATTAATAGAAAGTAATAAAGCGTATACATTAAAATGTTCACGGACTGGTGCAATTAAATTTTAATAGTGATAAAATATTTTCTTCAAATGTTTTAATAATTAAAATTAATTTTTTTCGTATACAGTTACCTCTCTGTGTTGGGGTTTGACTCAGCCGTTTACTTGCTCTTCCTTCCCCAACACGGGTAGATGCACAAACCCAAACCTCATATGTACGGGAAACACTCAACTCCTTCACTTCCGCTGTGGTTTTACTTGGTTCAATTCGCTGAGTTAATGTCATTCCACCACTAAAAATTGTATTAAATTTAACTATCGACTAGTTTACTTATCTGAGAATTTTTAAAGCCTAGTTGTTAGATTATTGATATATTAATCTAACAACTAGGCTTTTATCTATTAGATATAGTATTTTAGTGTCTAATAATGAAAAAAACATTACATTTCATGTTTACAAACAGTTGATTTAAGCACAGACTTTTTTGTTAGTAAAATATTTTGTAAAAAAAATATTAGAAAAAGAAATCTCAATGATAAAAAAAGTGAATATACTTAGTAAACTCTACAATTAACACTAACCTTATTTATAATAGCAAAATGAAACAAAAGTACTATTTCCTATATTTCTGTATATTATGTTACCGATGTGATCAAGGGAGATAGATTTTGGTAAAAAAAGTACAATAACAATGATTTATTCGTCTTGAATATGGGCGTGAACTTTTTGTAAAACTTCAAAAAAACCTTATTCATTGATTTTAGCAGCTTTAAAAACCAACCTTAGTCCAACAGGTTTAGCATACACAGTGTAATATAGTAATTCCCCATTAGGTCGGTCTGGTGATTTCCAACTAACAAGAAGTGAGGTTGGTGATAACACTAGTGCTTTAACATCTGCTGGTGGACCAGGTACTGCAAGTATCAAAAATTAAAAACTATTTTTTCTAATGACTTTAGGTTTCATATATTCGTCATTACAATATAATATATTCTTGGGGAAATTTCATACACTTCAAAAAAATAAAATAATTATAAGTTTATAATAATACATAGCTTCAATACGCCAAAAAAGTGTTTTCTTTAAAATATATGCTTCTATGAAGTAATAATAAAATCTAGATAACAACATTTTTCATAAATTCTTTTAATATATTTTCATAAATTATTGTTCTTGTATGTGTGGTCATGAAGGGAAACAATTATTCTAAATAAGATCCCATAGTTCTGTTAATATAACTATGTCAGTTACAATCACTAACACACATATTATTCCCAATGAACTATTCAACTTCAACAAAAATTCAAAAACTAATTAAAGTATACTAACCATCTTCTAAAGTAGCACATATTATTGGATAAGAGAAGGGCCCCACACCATAGCTGGAGAATCCAGCGACTTTAATTGTGTAGTTTGTGTACTTCATCAAATTTTGAAGATACATTTCTGTGTGGAGTGATGTTGCGTTTTGCCAGGTACTCTCTGAAAAGAGAGGGAATGACTTATTAGCATTAAAAAGTGCATGATTTAACGCTTATTATTTATTTTATTTATTAATAAAAGCACTCCTGCCTTAACAGGTGTGAGGTGACCCTAAATTGACAACAGTGACAAATAATTGATTAACAATTATTTGTCACTCTTGTCAATTTAGGACCTTTTCAAACTTACAGACGATACAAAAAAAACAAACATGAAATTAATTAGGAAAAACAAAATTACATAATAAAAAATACAATAAATTAACTAACTACTACAGGCACTAACAAGTAATAGAACTTTTGCCAGTACACTCAATGGACAATGAAAATGACATGTAAAAATAAATTTCATTAATACACCGAATCATGCCTTTTTCAGAAGGTTAGTCCTAGCTGTGGGCACAAGAAGAAATGGCGGACGATGTCCCTTATAGAAGTCACTATATGCTAGAAAGTAATGTCTCCAAGATATTAAGCTGTTCTGTAATGAGAAAATTACCTTCAGTAGCATATAAAATGGTGTAACCCAGCAATTCAGGTGTTTTGAGCAGCGGTTGCCATCCAATTCTGACTGAAGTAGGCGAAACCGCGGTACATTCCACAGATGTCGGGGCATTTTCTGGTGCTGTAAATTCAGTTTAAAGACTTGCATGAAATCTATAGTTTACTGGACCCGACAGACCTATGTCCTGTATGATATTTCAAGCAATTATTAATCGTAGTATGAAATTACTACTGATTTGGGAATCAAAAACCATCTAGGGCTCAACCCAAACACATACAAAATCATTCAAATCGCTTAATCGCATTCAAATCATTCAAGCAGTTTAAGAGGTGTTAATGACATACATACGTATAATATAATTATATATATATATATATATGTGTGTGTGTGTGTGTGTTTGTAAACTATCTATATATCCTATCTTTTAAGGTAGATCAAACTGTACACAGTGTGCAAATTTGATTGAAATCGGTTAAGTAGATGAGTCCATAGGGGACAGACAACGTGACGCCTAATTTATATGTATATACATGCATCAACATATTAACGTTTTTTAATAAATCTTTACAAATTAACTGACTCCTACTGACTGGTTTAAATATGTTTGTTATCAGCGCCTATGGCAAGGTTCGTTTGAAGAAATAATGTTGATTAGCTTGGTTAGTAAACCTGTTAAAAATTTACATATTTAGCGTCCAAAAATATATTTAATATACGTTTAAACTACAGGAAATGATATACGGAATGATGCTATTTTTATTGTATTAGTTAAAAGAGAGTTACCTCCAGCTTTAGTCTCCTGAAATACTGGTGTGGAATAGGGACCAATGCCAGCGCTGTTAGAAGCTGCTATGGAAACAGCATACCTAAAATGTATTCTCTCATTACAAATTATTTGGTACAATTTTGTTTCAAGATTGTTTGCATCACTTAGTTTTTTAACAATAAGTAGTGTTACAACCTTTTTAGGTGTGAGTCTCAGATTTATGACATATAGAAACCAAAATTCTATTATCAATTAAAAAAACTAACTTTTACTATATTTATTAGCAAGTTAAAGTTCTAACCGAGTATTCTTCAGAAGCCCTCTAACAGTAGTATCCAATTTCCCTGCCTGATGAGAAACTTTGAGCGTCTTTGTTTCTCCTTCATCTGAAATCATTTAGTTTTTTAGCTTTTAACACCACGATAGTCGAAATCGATGTTCGAACGCTCGCCGTGGTAAAATATTGTTTATAATAGAAAAAACACAAGGGTAAAAATCTCTAGTTAATATATGATAGAAATTCAAATAGTATATGTAAACAATAATTAAACATAGCAGATAATATCAGGGCTGGTATTATCTGCTATGTTTAATTATTGTTTACAGGTAATTTTTTTTCATTCAAGTTTTCAATCAATAATTTATTGTAAACCAAGTAGATTATTTTAGCATTTAACAAACATAAAATACATCAAATAGTAGGGGAGCCCAAGAGGGGATTTCGGGATTTACTCAAGCGCGGCAGATTAATATACAGGGGGATACCTTGTACCCGGTTAAGTACCTCCACCAAATATGAGGCCCATATATAAGGCCGCCCGTGAAGGATACAGGATCAGATTAGTAAAAAAAAATTGATCATCAGACATTCTCGAGCGCGTCAGATTAAGGTAGTGTGAGTTAATCACATCCTAAAAAGTGTATATTCCACTAATCTGACAATTTGAGAGTAACGTAAAGAGAGGGGAGGGCAGCAAAGTTGTAAAAAAAAAACGTCATCTTGACATTCTCGAGCGTAGCTAATTTTTTTTTTATTTTGAATGAAATAATTCAAGTATATTGAAAAATATATAATCTGACGATTTCCGCAAGCCGAAATAACAAAATTTCGTCGATAAAGTTCGTGCGATAAACGCGTGCAGCTGCGTGATGCCTACATTTCCTTCTCCGCGTTTCCCTCAAAATTAGATTTCATGTGAATTTGAACCGATTCGGACCGATAGATTTTGAGAAATTTTGAAAAATCTAAAAAAATAACAATTTGTTTTTTTGAAAGTGTTTTTTTGCAATAACTTTTAAACGGCTTTATCCATCAACTTCAAAAAACTAATCCACCTTTAAGCTTAAAAAACGACGTCGATCGCCACCAAACTGGTCAAAATCGGTTGATTCGTTCGAGAGATATCGTGAACGAAAGAAAACCGAAAAAAGTGTTTCTATCACATAACTTCGACATTTCTTGTCGGATTATCGTTTTTGATGAAATTACATAATTAGAGCTTAAAAAATGCGTCGATCGCTGTCAACCGCGGGAAAATTGCTTGATCCATTCAAAAGTTATTGGGGTTTGAAAATTTCAAAAATAGTGTTCTATGAAACTTCTATCAGACTTTCGAGCTGGGACAACTCAAACGCATAGAAATATTATTTCTTTGAACTCAGCAAGCTCATAAGTACAATTTTAAGCGCCCAGGAATGGAATTGCAGGGATGGCCTTTAGGGTGAACCGTTTTTTTAATATTTTTTTTGTCAGATCAGGCAAATCCCTCTAGATAATCGTCAGATTATGAGACAGTACGTTTAGAATATAAATCTGAACCATATATATCTTAATCTGACGCGCTCGAGTATTTCAAAATGGCGAATTTTTTTTGCACATTATAATAATGGCTGCGAGTTTGCGTCAGATCGAAATCGTCAGATTATTGAATGAGAGCTTTTGTTTTGGTGCACTTAACACCCCCTTTGAAAACCTGACGCGCTCGATTAAATTTTTTTTTTTTCATTTTTAACCCTTACGTACAACCACCCCCATCAGGCAAATGGTCAGATTAACATACGTACATTATTAAAAATACGTAGGACATTGATGCTATCAATATCTGACGCGCTCGAGTATGTCCATGCAACAGTTTTTTTTTACATATTTAAACATCTATAGCCGCTTTCCCCACCGATGAAAAGGTATATATCATATAACATTTTTTTCTTCTTATCATCTAAGCTTTGCAACCCAATAGGTCTCCACGACGCTCGAGTAAATCCCCATTTAGCATCGTGGGCTCCCCTACCAAAAAGTAAAGTTGTTTATTAGTCTTTAGTAGTATAACTTTCCAATATCGCCAAGTTTTGAGTCACACAAATTGTTTGAACTGGAGCAAATAAATCCCAAGGATTAATCATTTAAATAATAGTCAAATTTATAAAAAAAGCTTTATTTTTTTTTAATTTTATTAATTTATTCAGTGATATTTTTTAATAATTATTCTGAAGAGTTTGTTGTAAAAACTAATACAATTTCCATATAAGCCTAGTTGGTCGAACGCTTAGATTTGTTCGAATGTACCTACTGTGATTTGTTTGTTTCGAGTGTTATACTTGAGGAAGTTACCATTTGTAAAACCTCTAAATGATATGCTTACCTGCCCCAATATTTTGTGGCACAGCCTTGATATGATAGCCTGTGATGAGCCCATTAAGTGTCTTTACATCTGGTTGTGACCATTTAAGATAAAGCTCGCCTGGTTCGTCAGTTTGAGAGACGCGAAGCTGCTGCGGTGCTGACGATGGAGCTAATCAAGGATTACATTATAACAGTATCTAAATAGAGCAATATAACTTTGCTTAATATTATCAAATTCTTGTGAGGAATACCTTCTTCTTCTGTGGTGAAATGGACTGGGTCAGTAAAATGGCTGAGTGCTACTTGATTGACAGTCGCCACTCGAACGGAATAGGAGCTTGATGGACGTAAGTTCTGGAGTTTGTATACTTGGCGGATGTCGTCCTCCTTGCTGAAAATGTTATTTTATTCTTTGACTGTGTAATGTTAATTGTATTTAAGTATTCACATTGAAGCCTCAATACCTTAGTAGAGCAAAACTTCGCAATATTAACAAATTCAGTTATCTGATTTCTTTAATAATTTTAAATCAAAATAAATATTACTAAAACAGTTGGATTTTATTACTCTTCAGTCAGTCCACGCGTCCGTTCTAAATATCGTGCCAACACATTGGTTCTAGTTTTTTGGGAGATTTTTCTTCTTCAAAATAAAGAAGACACAAGAATGCGCGTCGAAGTTTTATCATTTAAATATGGTGTTACCGTTGCAGGCTTTAGCTGGATCCTAAGAGTGACATTTTAAAGGGACCTTCAACGCATCGAGACGACATAGGAGTTTATGCAAAGAGTAAAAATACGGAAAGTTGCATATCGGACACTTTTTGCATCATCGATACGACTTATTGCAGCTCAGCATAATGGGAAAAACTCATGGTAAGAGAAGGGCTGGTATACGGAAGAAGTCCTGGTAGTGCAAGGTACGGGAGTGGACTGGCATCACATCTCCTGAGGAACTGTTTAGACAAGCACAAATACCCAGCAAGTTGTAAACAGCCTACCTTTAAAACAATGATACTTACCTAGTAATATTGATGGTGTCAGCTCCATCCCATCTGGGTACATTAGCTGGTGCATGCTGCAGTGTGTAATGTTCTGACTTCCCTCGCCATGAAATCGTCGCTGTCCGCGAGTTTACCGATTCCACCCGCAGTTCCGTTGGAGGCGTCGGGGGTTCTGGAATGGGTAATTGATATAGCGTTATTAAAACTTAATTACTTTTGCAATTACAGTCAAAACCCTTTACGACGACGTCGTTTAGAACAAGATTTATGTTTTATTGACCAAAATCAAAGGTTCCGTCTGAATTCTATTGTATTCGGCACAGAATAAGAACGTCTGCTGTTACGACAACCGGTTTTTACGAACAAATATAAGTAGATAGTCACTTTGATGTTGTTATAAAGATTTTGACTGTATTAATTTTAAAGTTGGTTTAGTTGGCATTTTCTTCTATGAATTATATTGTATAAGCAATGTTAAGACTCAAAAATCAACGTCTGTTGCAGGAGGGTAGTCAAAAAAAAATTTTTTTTCTTCTTTTCAAAAATTATAAATGAAACATGTGTAACTGCAATCAAAGGCTTTATCTAGGCGCGGATATATCTACATATAACATAGTATAGTATAACATTATTGTTAAACTTGATTCAGATAAATATGATTTCTGAAAATACTGAAACACGGGGCAATAAAGTTTCGGTAGGAATGGAAAGAGTTAACAAACAATCTTGTATCAGCCCAGGGATAGGGCTGCCCTACAAAACTTTCTTATCTACGTCCCCCAGGGATGATATATTTTTGTACTTATTTGTGAGTTTCTTACCCAATATATCTATATACAAGTTATAATTCGCTACGCCATAAGGATTGCTGGCTCGACATTGGTACACGCCCGCATCCCTCGTCTCAGCGAAGTTGATGGTGATAGAACTGGTAATCGCTGATGAAGTCTTGACTTCTGATAGTTTTAACCTGAAATTCATACTTTTGGTTGTTTGTAATAATATTATTATTTCGGCACACATAATTGTGGCAGCAGTGTGTGTTGTGTGTTAATATAGCACATTATTCTATTATCAGCTTAAGTATATGATTAAATAATAATACATATAATAATTCAGTAATTATGTAAACAGAGTTTTCTATGAGTCTTTATAACATCAGAAGTGTATATTTTCAATTTTATCTCGGTTTGATATCTTTGAGTACTAAGCATTAAAATTAAAAGTTCTTTAATAAACAACAATTTCTTTTACGAATTATTAATAACTGGATATTTGGAGATTGATTTCTTAATGAGTTTTTATTGATGAGCTAAATACAATTGGTTGTTTTACGTTATTTACCTGTGATTACGAAAGTTAATAACATTTCCGTTTTGGGTCCACTGTATTTGTATGGGCTCATCGCCTCTAGCAACGCACTCCAAGGTCAAAGGGAGGCCAGCACGTGACGTCACGTTTGGCGATGATGTTACGAAATGCACAGGTTCTGTACAATAAACATATATAATTATATTATGCTATTCGGTTCTTTATACACTTTTAATCAATCGAAGTTATATTTTTGGCTATTAGATAGCAGTCAGTCAGTCAGTTTGTTGCAAAAAAACGTATTTGGGTATAATCTCCAAAACGAATATTAGGATACCATACCACATAAAGGTAAATAACTATTTCTAAATGCTTTTATATTCTTCAGAGCTGTGGGTATTATACAACATTAATAAAGATTTATTATATTTTCTCTTAGTATTGCAATGCAGCGGGGAAATTATGGCAACAATAAAGGTACACTACAGAAAACAAACTTTTAAAATTGTTTTAATTTTTTTTTAACAACTTTTAATTATTTTTACTATTGCTATGTAGGTTGAGACTATTTTAAATACTATATATGTGTGATGGAAATAAATTATATAATATATATATAATTATAATATATAACTTTAAATATAATATAGTACTTAGATGTATGAAAAAAAGGTATTCATTTACGGAGTCGCTATTTGCATTAACTTAAATAAGCACTGTAAGTTATGAAATTACCAGAAACTGCTGGATCGTAATAAAATACAGTGTACCAACTATTAACAGTGATCCAAATTGTTTTGCTGAGCGGCGTGCCGACTCCATTTTCAACATTACAAGAGTACAGTCCCTCATCGGTCAGGGATACCTCGTCTATTACCAAGGAACCATTTGCCAGACTTAAGATTCCACCGCCAGCTAGTTCCAGCACTGGCTGCCAGGTTCCCAGGATTGCTGAAACGTTATTTAGGTACAATAATATTATTCATGTTAAAGATTTAAACACACACACATTATAACACACGCAACGTTGGTCTTGTGAAAACATGAAGGCATGGTCTAAAGCTGCATACAGCAACCTTCACACAACTTCTGCCTGTATGCCAGTCACGGATGTTAACGCGTAAAATCCAGGTTAAAATATTCGGATCTCACATCAGTGGAAGGTCAGTAAAGACATCTCGCACCAACTCCGAAGTCTTCTTCAACTACCGTATTTTGGGCATCTACTGGCCCGAGAAGATCTCTACATAGTAACTACGGGAGCGCTGCCGATTAGCCAGTAGATCAAGCAATGCAAGTGGAGATGGAGAGGCCACACACTCCGATGGGAAACCTGGTGTCGTACAATTGCAAAGAGAGCCGGATAACGACAGACCCTCAGTGTGGACACACCCTCTGGCCTATCTAGGGGTTTGATTGATTAAGTCAAGTAAGTAGGTGTATTAGAATTACTTACCATCCTTCTTCATCCAGTGTACCTGTGGTAGCGGGTATCCGGTAGCGCTGCATGATACGATTCCCCTTTTCCCAAGAACTACTGATGAATTTGAGGGTTCCAACAACCACTTCGGCGCGACTGCAAATTTGTATAAATTATTCGATGCTAATATAATTTATAAATACGTATCGAAAGGGAGGCTAAACTTTTTAGCCGTGATAAAGTGTTAGCATGACAATGGCAGACATATATTATATATTTCTGCGGTTGTTTTATTGTGGAAACTCTATGCTAGAGGGCTCGCGAGTGCATTGGCGATTAAAAAGAGTGGCGGAGAGTTTATTGCCAGTTCTTCTCTTCCGTTCTACGCCCTTGATTTGAGAACTGGCAGTAAATGTAAAATTAAATTCATTTAATATTTCTTTTTTTGACGTTCATAAGTGTACATTGTTACCTACATGAATAAATAAATTTTGAATTTGAATTTGAATTGCCGGCGTGTTAGGAATTGGTACGGTTTTTTCTCGACGGACCCGAAGTCGAATTGGTTGGAAAATACTTTAGCGGGTATATTGTGGTAGTACGCAGCAGAAACTTCCTTAAAAAACGCTCTGTTGTTGAATGGCGTACGTCTTTGCACAGTTTCTCTGAACACTACAGAAAGTGTGTAGTGTGATCTCATTCACTTCCAGTAAATAAACAGAAGAGAAAAAACCATAACAATGCTGTAAAAATATACAATAAAAAACTACAGATATTTACCAAAACCTAAATAAACATGTACGTCTCTTACAGTGTTGCCACTTGCGATCTAGGCCACAGATGCGATATCGTTTTAATTTACAATATATTATATATATTCTAGTTTGATATTTATGTAAGAAATATAAACAGGTGTTTCATATGTTACATAAACAATGTATGAAATGAAGATGAACTGATCTTGTATTTTTTTTATAGAACAGGGGGCAAACGGGCAGGAGGCTCTTGATAAATTGTTCTTACATAAAGAACCCTCTGGAGCACGTAAATCGCATTATGATCGAGCCATTCGTTTGGGAGTTGCGCTACTCCAGACAGATAAACGCGTCAATCTGATTGGGTCAGGGAGGAATTTCTTGGTAATATTAGTGACTTTCAAATATCAAATTACACTACGCAAATCGCACCTACATACTCGTGAGAACAACACACAAATACGTAGTATAAACAACTATTATCACCGCATACACGAATTCAAGTACGACCAGTCACCACAAGTAGCACCCGTTCACGAGTATGATGCATGGCCAGCCATCGGCCCCCTCGCCTCGGGAGAGAGACAACCCGACGCATGGACGCCGCCACAAGCAATGACATTTGAGTGAGCATGACGATCCTTGAAATGTGCACTTGGCTACACAAGAAAATAGTAATAATACTAATTATACTGAAATAATTTGATACTACATGAATCACGGTTTGTTCCCACTTTACATTTAAAAAAAGTCGTAGATGTCGACGATCGCCCCATAGTCTGAAAATTCAGCCGAGAGATTCAGTCGCGTTACCTATTTATACTGAAGCAATTTATATCCAAGCACTATGATCATTTAAGTATTCATTTATATTATGATAGGCCTTAGCAAGCAGTTTTACTTTAATGTACGATTTAAATTTAAATTTATTTAAATATTAATACTTTAAACCCATACAAATAGTTGTCGAAACATTATAATCTTTGTAATTATGTACTATCTGTTAATTATTACAGTACCTTTTATATAAAGTTCTGTAGATTTATTGACAGTGGCAACGTGATTTGTGGCCACACAGGTGTAGGTACCGCAGTGCTCCAATGCAACACTTTTGATCACCAACGCGCTGAACAGTTCCGAACTCCGTTCCACCACCTGCGGAGGATTATTTATTTTAAAATTTGTATTAAAAGGTTATATTTGTAGTCCTTAATACATAAAAGATAATAATAATTAAAATTTAGAAATTAAAAGGCGGGCAACGCACTTGCAAGCCTCTGGCATTAAGAGTTATATAAAATAAATTAAAAGCAAAGATGTGTTATTATTACTGTATGTAGATGATCCCTTGATCACACAATACAAAGCAAACCCAATTATTTCTCATTCATCGATCATTCAACTATTTACGAAACTCGGTTATGTATCGTAACCTACAGATTACAACATAAATTACCAGCAAATCAATATATTTAATGTGACTAAAGAATTCTTAAAAAAATATTAAATAAAAACTCTGGTATCTTTTACTAATGGCTTTGTTTGTTCCTTTATAGTAAATGTATATTATAATCTATCAATCAATAAATCTTAGAACTTATAATTTCGAATTTAGTATGAATTTGTGCTTTGTAAAACTGTGCTTTATGTTTATATTTGAATGTGTATTCCGTTTTGGCTTTTGTGTATAAAATAATTATTTGAATAATGTTTAATGTAGCTGCAGGAATACTTTAATAAAATAAATAAAAATATAACTACGTATAAATAAACATGATCATAACGTATAAATAAACATCACCAACCTTTAAATTACTAGGAATCCGTTTTCCGTCCTTCAACCATTCAAAATGTATCGGCAAATCTCCAGTTCGCACATTACAATAAATATTCGCGACCTGGCCTTCTTGCAAATTATTTCCCAGCAGCAGGTCATCCAAAACTGGTGCTTCTATGACTTTAATGTCAAAATCACGTCTGGCCATTTCTCCAGATGGACTGGTCACCGTGCATGTATATTTTGCGTTATTGTTGGCTTTGCCCACTTCCGGTATGGTTAAAACTCCGTGTATGTTGGCAGCACTGCGCGGTTTTCGTTTCAAATTGAGAGTTCTTCGTTGGCTACGTTTGTAACGACTTGGGAATAGATTCGGTGTTATAATCTTACCTTTGTGTTCCCAGTCGATTTTACTGAAATATTGAAATTATATATTTTTCTAAACTTGAGTAAGTTAGATGTACATTATGTGTAGAGTTAGATAATTTCAATTGTCGAAGAGAGTGAGAGGCTGTAAATAGAACGACTTTATTAATAGCAGATTGCTTAGACTTTTTGGATTCGGATTGGAGATTTGGATTGAAGTCCTTTAACATTTTGCTAGCCTTTGTAACTCAGACATTAGTTAGAATTTTAATGACGAAATGATCTATAAATTGATCCAGTACTGTATTTGTTACAAACTAAAAAATCCTTCTGACAAACTTACTAAGCAAAAAAATATTAAAAATTTGAAATCATAACAATTAATATAAACTTGTATACACTAAGCTTGGCCTAGATGCAAAAACGATTTAATTTAAAAAAATACTCCGTGATAAAAGTTTTTAAAAATATATATTCAAATTACCTAATGGGGTACCCATAGAATGGGCAACGTAGGTTTAGTGGTTCACCACTCTGCACCTTAATCGGGGGTAAAGCTCTTATGTATGGAGGACCTGAAAATCAAAAGGTAAATTACAGACTCCAATCGCGATACAGGCATTGTGGCCAAATTGGTCAAAAATTATTATTATTTTTATTTATTTATTTATTTATCACTACATTTTTCTATCTTAACAGTAATTACTAATACGAAAAATTCCAAAATCCCACACCAACTTTTCTAGATGAAAACATTAAAAAATTAAAATTATATTCCTAAATCTATCTATCCATAACTAACAATATAGCTAGCAACTCTTGTGAACTCAGCCAGTGTACAAACAAATAGGTCCACCTCAATAGAAACTCCGTTCACTATCCGTATTGCCCGCGTGAGTGGCGCTTTGCTAATCAAATTTTGATTGATGATTATGAAAATACTTTACCATAAACGTCTAGTCTGCTCTCATGAGACGCCATTTGGTCTCCCTCAGTGGCTGTACATGAGTAAAACCCACCATCTTCTACTCGAAGCCTGGTTATATTCAACTGAGCCAACACAGAACCATCAGGTCTCATGATTTGACCAAATGCGTATCTAGAAATGAAAATTCTTAAATAGTTTAACAGAAAATATTTAATAATTCAACATAATGACTTTAAAACGTTTTCTTAGCTAGGTACAAAGTGTTTATTATATTATTATTATTCGATTCTAATCTTCCGAGTTAGTCAAATTTAGTCTGAGCAATTAAAATTAAATGTACAATATTTTTTCTTTAGATATTTATTATTTAATTTTAGTTATAGTTAAATGTTATTTTAATTATCTTTTGTCAATTAATTATGCATTTTCTGTACTTTACACTCTGTAGGTGTTTCTTTTTTTATTGGTTATTAGGGTTGCCTGGAAGAAATCGCTTGTTAGCGATAGCCGCCCGTTGCCTAATAACTAAGTCATCTAATTACTATTTGTTTTAATTTTTTATGTATAATTATGTATATTATGGCAATGAAGTATAAATAAATAAATATGTTGCTGAAATCTGTATTTTATGATTGTTTCATGTAGAGTTTATTATTTTACTTGAAAACAATAACTTTTATCCTATAATCTAAAATGTTGTAAAAAAAGTAATCTTCCTATTATAAGGTTTCCACAGACCAACAAAAAAGTTAAATAGAAGAAGTTTAAGTATGATAATGTAACTGTAATGAACCTCAATATTGGACTGAGAAATGTATGTTTATAAAAAAAATATTTTTCAAAAATTGTGACAAATATGATTGAGAATTTACAATGATGAAGTACAAAATGTTTTACGTAAACATTTCTATTGATACTGATACTAGCTTTGCTCCTTATTTTTGTGTATACCAATTATATGAATCACTATTTAATACCTGGAGTCAGTGTTAGTAGACACTGGGATCCCATCGCGATGCCACGTGAACTGTGGTGGTCGATCTGCGATTGCAGCACATTGTAGGCTGACCTGAAAGCATTTTACATTTTAGACAAAAACGAGAACAAGACCCTAATGTAAATATTTTTATTTATCTCTTATCAACTTGTTGTGGCAGTCTCTCACTGGTCTCATATTTAAATAATGTCTATTAAGTTATTACTCCTATAGTTTCTTTGGGGTGTTTAGTTACCAAATGCATAATTTTATGGGATTATGGATTAGTTTGAGCCAAATTCATTTTAACTCTTTTACAAACGGTAATCTGTTGAAGTCTTGGTTCCCGGCAGTTCAGAAAAAAACCTTATATCTATAGAAAAGATTCTTGTCAAATCGGATTAAAAATGTACTTACAGTTAGGTAGAATAAATAAATTTTACCACATATACTAGAGTTTGCTTCTATTACTGTAAAGTTGCGTAAAATGCTACGGCAATTTTATGGCAAAAATTTCAATACAGAAAAAGCTTCACTATTGTTTTGAGGTAATCTATACAAATATTATTAAAAGCAAAGATTTGTATGTAAGCATGTTTGTAACGAATTGGCTCAAAAAGTACTGGACCGATTTTAAAAGTTCTTCATTTGAATGACAGATTAATATAGGTTATTTTATTTGCAAGGAAGAATAAGGATCCCTACTAAAACTATCATAATGTTACCCAAGGTTTAAACATTGCCTATAAAATATCTTTCATTGCATGCGCTGCAAAAACGATTAGATTTTTTAGATTTGTCCAAAAAAAATAGGTATTCATTTATTGCTTTATTATAATTGTTTCTTTTTTGTTATATTTATGTTAAATGAAACCTCCTCATAAATTACTCACATCTCCACCTGGCGTAAGTGTTCTTTCAGTAAAATGTTGATTAATTATTACTCTGTCTGAGAAACGCTTGCTCCGTCTTGACTCCGCATCTGAAAATTAGATTTATTCTTCAATTTCCATCTTGGATTTAATAAAACAACAATTAATAATCATTTAAACCAGCTGTGTTGCAACCCTGTTCTCAGATTTCTGTATCTTTTGAACCGACTTAAAAAACAAAAGACGACTTATTGATAACAATTGCAGTCGTAATATTATTAAATATATAGTTTTATAATCGGACGTCAAGTCAGAAAATATCATTCCAACTGTATCACCTCTACGTCTATCGTCGAAAACTTAACTTTCTTTTCTGTTTTTTTTGACGTTCATAAGTGTACATAAAGTTACCTAAATGAATAAATGAATTGAATAGAATTAACATCAGTTTTTGCTACGCACGAAAACTATGTGGAACCAGCTGCCCACAAACAATTCAACTCAGGGACCTTTAAGAAAAGAGTGTACAAATTCTCAAAAGGCCGGAAACTCACTTTCGAGGCTTCTGGCAATATCAATGTGCGACGGTATTACTTAACGTCAGGTCCGCCTCCTATCTACTTTTCCTCTGTTATATAAAATAAAAAATTGCTTAAAAAATTACATATAGTTTTTTTTGGCACTGACTTACTAAATAATTAAGACTAATAATAATTGACAATTAGAAATGATATATGAATAGCTATAGTCGACATTGTACTTTTTTCTATTGTTAGTATCGTTTCTTCTACCAACGTAGTATAAGGCGAAAGATACAATTTTTGAAAAGATTTTTATATTGTTATATATGTCTTACATTTGTACATAAGTACAAACACGTTTGTTTTATTGTATACAATACCAGCGTAATTACAAGCAACCGTAGATGCTGTTGAAATTAAACAATAGTACACTTTCTCATAGAGTGATTCATTCCTTAAAACCAATGTTCTAATGTATATTCTGTTAAGTCAAAAATAGTTTCAAATTTCCTAAACAGCCAAACCCAATTTGTTTGAGTATCGATTGCAATCTCCTAATACCTTGGATATTTGCCCGTTACCCGACAGCGCGGATAATGAGGAGTTATAGGTTTCAATTAAACGTGTTAAGAATAACTAATTCTAAAATTAACGTAAGTTTTGCAGCTCTTGACTATGAGTGATGTTGCTATGTTATAGAATCACATTAGAGTTGACAGAGCGGCGTTGGCTATTGACTTAAGCGTGCAACTCTCAACCATATCATGTTTTTGTGCACTTTTCGTTCTATGTACTTGCTGATACGGTGAAAATAAATAGCCTGAGAAAAATGGCAAATATCCTTAACTGAAAACGCAAAAAGAATGCGTCAAGCACAAAAAGCTGATCGTCTATAAAAATAAAAGTAATGTAAGAAATAGTCCTAGATGAGATTGTATAATATCATGTATATTGTATGATATACTATATATTTGATATGTTGTTTCTCCGGTAATCATACCCTGGGGGGTATCATGTACTTGCTTGCATAACTAGCTAATGTTTTATTAAGTTAAATTTAACAGTGTAGCTATATTTTCTCATCGAACTTTATTAAAGAAAATCTGAGGGTACTGTCAAAACAAATGTGTGATAATTTAAAAATAGAATCTGTCAAAGTGTACAAGGGTGCAACGTGATTTAGGTACGCTGTTAGAGTTAAAATGTCCATCCTCTCATTATCGACCCTCGTTACATTGGACATTCTGGTGAAGCATGGTGACCATGTTTCTCGGTCTTTTGGAACCCATACTTTAGCAAATATAAGTATAATTATTTATAGCACCCTAACACATATTGTTGTGTATGTATGTAACATAGCTCCGGGACAAATTAGACCGAAAATGATGCTGTTTTTCGAATTCTTGAATTATAAAGAGAAACAGCTCTTTTTTTATATATCTATCTCGCATATCTGTGTTTTGTATCAGACATACGTTCTATACATATGGAATAGAAAGTATTCACTCTCTATAGATATATAAATAAAATAGATTTTTTGCCACTCTTGATAGAGCATATCCTTGGCTCAACCAAGATGGGATTTAATATAATTAAATTTTTTTTTTCCATTTTATCCCAGAAAATAGGTTAATAATACTCAACCACGAAAATCGGAATATAATTACGGCTGGGACGGATTGCAATTTGCGAATCAAATTGGTTGCTCCCACGGGCTCGCGGGTGTTGGGAAAGAATTTTGGAATTCCTACCGATGATTTACGATCAATTATAGTTATAAATTCTCGGAATTACTTTTCAAAGGGAATATGGATTCAGAAGTAATTTTTATATTTCCTTTTTTACTTTATGGCTTGATACATTCTATAAGTTGTATGAAAAACCCATTGTAATATTTACGTCTGTCTGTTTATGTAAAGACGAGAAATAAAAATTTTATGCGTCTATATAATTTATTATTTTAGTAATAGTTACATGTGTTTGTGTTCTTTTTTGTAAATTTTTTTTTCACTTCTTGCACTTTACCCTCTGTATAATTTTTTATCGTTCTAAAGATTTGCCTGGAATAAATCGCTTATTAGCGATAAAGCCACCTTCCTAATATTATAAGTAACCTGCTTTTTTATATGTATGTTTTTGTAAGGTAACGAAGCAGTTAATACATAAAATTACTAAAAAGATAACATGAAACGAATGAACGCTGAAAAAAGGATCGACCGATTTAATAGAATCTCGCTGTTGGCATTAACGACCTTCACAGCTTACTTCTGGCTGTTGTGGTGACAGTAGCTCGGCTGGTAGTGGCGTTATTATTATTAATTTTTATAGAACCGGGGGCAAACGGGCAGGAGGCTCACCTGATGTTAAGTGATACCGCCGCCCATGGACACTCTCAATGCCAGAGGGCTTGCGAATGCGTTGCCGACCTTTTAAGAATTTAAAATAAGTTATCCTGCGAGTAGCGCGTCTCCTGCGAGACTTGAACCTTGGCTTGGGTCACTAGATGTTGGAGGGGGCACAAGACAAGAGGTCATTCATACACTTACTTACATAACAATAAGTATATGTAAATAAGTATTTTATTGTCGTTTTAAAGTATTGGCCATTTTCTTTCTATACCCTGAAGCTCTGATGGAAAACAAGATTGGAGTATTATAAGACCAGGCGCAGGAAAACTGTATGCTACGTGAGGGTTAAGACCACTTGGTATAATCATATTTTTAGATTGCATTCGAGATGCTATTTTTGGGTTATTATAAATTATCACCATTTCTAATTTTCGTTAATGAAATGAAATTCAGAACAGTAACCTTTAACAGAATATTAATATTGTCTCCTTGGTTCAAATTGAGCAGAAATTTCCAAATATCCGCCAGTAATAACCAACTAATGTGTTCAGGCACCTGTCATTCGAATTCTTCGCGAATACAACAATTGAACGCTACATATTCAGAGTATGATATTATATTTGCCTATCGTGTACGTAATACCCATTGTTAAGCAAAAAAATATTAGAAAAGACTTGGAAGTGAATATTTTCACGATAATTGACATGTATTTCAGAATAGATAGATTGTAACGTATGTAATAAAATATACATTAAAATAAAAAGCACTTTTCAACTAACGACAAAGCAAAACTGTAATGGATAGCATCGCAATTTTTTATTACAATAATGCTCAACTATTTTGACAGATGACTGTATTAATGTTATGATCAGAGTATTATAACTGTAATAACGCCATCTATTGCCACCAAGCATTTTAATGTAGCAATTATATTGTTAGGACTTTTTTTAAGTGTGTAATTAAATAAGTTTTAAAGAAGCTTTCAGAATTAGATCGAATAGCAATCAGCTTGCTTATTTAGTTAGTAGTTGAGACGTTAGTTAGCTGATTAATGAAGTTACGTAACTCGGGAAATGACTTACACGAATAGTTAATTTGCAAACACCCTACATATATACAGGCTTAATGAATTTCGGAGAGTATCCTTTAGGGATACATTTTAATGTTACAGAAACTTGCGAATGTTTGAGAAAAAAAATAACTTGTGTTGACAAAGAATGTTCAATGCGATTCAAAGTTATTATGAAATTAAATTAAAGAATGAATAGTGCTTTGGCACTAATATTTATAAGATTAAAATTAAAAACTAACTACATACAGAGCTGTGTTGCTGAAAGCCTAACATTTAATGATTAACGAGATTGAAGAAGGAAAAGAGAGATGGTCAGACAGTATAAAGAGAATAGGACAGTTTGGACAAGAAGAGCTATCATTTGAAAATAATATAAGACCGACTCTTCCGATGTATTAGGTTAAATTAGGTTATGTGACTAAAATAAATGTTTTTATATATTATACTGTGTCAGCAATAAAAGTTTAATAATAAAATATAATTGATACCGACTCACCTCTTATATCAGGGCTGTGCTGCAAGAATCTGAAACAGAAACCATACAACTAAACATTCAGTTTAAATACTTTAGCTGTAATCAGTTATCATTTATTCAGAGAAGATAATGAGCTGGTAATCTAGTTGCGTTATATTATTATAAGTTATAAAAACTAACCTAGTTTAATTAAAGGTAAAAGAATTAACGATTAACTAAAACATATTGAGATTGATTTACTATATACGAATAAAAACTATTATACGAATCTGTAGGTTTTTTGGTTAGACACTCTCCGACGAAGCAACAACAACTTTTATACTAACAAATGTTATCATAATTAGACTTATATGAAGCAAGAGTTAAGAAACATTCTTCCCTTCTTCTCTTCTAGCAAAAAAACTTGAGAGGTGTCAAGCGGGCCAGCCATCGGCCCCCTCGCCATATTTTAGGGAGAGAGACAATCCGACGCATGGACGCCGGCACAAACGAAGTTCCTTCGGTTTAATTTATAATTTATAGGAATTTATAAGAGGAAGAAGGATTATGTCGTTGTTCTACGCAGGCATTTATAGTTAAGTAATCTAAAATATATAAATTAAATCCCTACGAAAAGAAAAACATGAAAAAACAAACAACAAGAAACCCAACATCACGGGGTGTTCCCAGGCGGTCACCCATCCAAGTACTGACCTCGCCCGACGTTGCTTAACTGCGGTGATCTGACGAGAACCGGTGATTTTAACGTGGTATGGACGTTGGCAAAAGTTACATCGAAAATATAACATAGAACACCTACAGCAAAAAGTGTCGTTACAACTTTTTATCCTAATTAATTTTCGTCTATAACTCTTTCGCACCGCGCGATAGGAAGGAAGGAAGGAAGCTCCTCCTTCCAATAAGTAAATTTAATAAATCAGATTTAGTAATGTGTGAGAAAACAGATAAACTTTAATTACAGAATATAATATTTAGAATCTGAAATTGTACCCTCTTGTGCTCTTGCGAAACAAGCCGAACCAAATACTTGTCAAGCTGTCTGTCTATATTGGACATATATTGAACTATACATATGTGTAACATCATCAAAGGTAGTACTCCACTCAAGCTTATTCAGTAGCGTTGTGTAGTGGATTATGCAAATGCTTAACTTGGGTTCGTGCCGGCACGATGTTATGAATTATTCAACACTTGCTCCAGTTTTTATGAACATAACAGATGCATCTGCTATATTGTGTCACGTTAAGCACTGAGGGGCTACACATATTCAACAACTAGTTTGATGTAGACAGTTTGTCTTAGAATGAGAGTTTCCGCACTAGCTACTACGCTGTAGACTCGTAGCGCCTGCGTTCTTTTGGACTTCTACGCACAAACTTTTCTGTACTCAGAGTTTTATTCAGGTAGAATTCTGACAGCTATAATTTTTTGACATGTCAGAGATGGCAAACCTTTTTGGCCCGGCACATTTTCAATTTCAATAAGAGTGAACGTCTGAGTCTATACATACGTTGTATTTGCTAGTCGAAGTATCCATTTTGTTAAGTGCGGTGCTCCACATTAAAAGTGATTTAACGTCGTGTGATAATAATATTTTCATCACAAACAAAATACGTAGCATTTCATGTTCTATTACCCGCAAATTGGTAAATTTTTAGTGGAGAACTTTTTTTGTAGCAACACTTATGAAATGTCAGGATTCTACGGATTGAAAAATCAGATTATAGACTCTACAAATTATCGTAGCGTTCACGCTTTGACAGTAGTTACATTATTTTTCTTTTTTGTTACTAATAAACAGTCAATAATAACGTAAGTATATGACTTATTATTTATAAAAAAATTAAAATTATTACATGAGAAAACTGTCAAACTCACATTTATACCGGGCTGGGCTAAATTACCAACCCCCTCCCACAAAAGGGGTTTGAAGATGAAAAGTCAAAATTTACATAATTCTAACATAAGAAGTCGGAAACTCGGATATTAATTATACACGAGTTCAAGCTGTTTGAGTGGAGTGCTATATTTCAAATGGTGTTAATTTAGCTAAGTTCGTCTCTTTGAGAGTTATAAATTTGGTAAAAAGTCTTTAAAATATTTGCCAATTATTTTATTTTGAGAGATTCCGCATATTGTGTTTATATGTAAAAAATAAGTCTATATTAAGTTTTGGCTTAGATTTCTATTGTATTAGTATTTAGTTAGTTTAACATAAAAATTTATCCTCATAATCAAAATTTTAATGAATATATCTAATTGTATAGAATTTCGCTTTATCATACGATAAAATATGTAAGGATAACAAAGAAATACACTTTTTGTATTATATAAAAATATTTGTAAACTTGATTTCAATAAGTTTTATTAAATTTTACATATCAATACAAAAAACCCTTTATGCGTTTTGAACCGTACCTGTATGTGTGTACAATCCCTAAGGGCCTGTTTCACAATGTCCGGATAAGTTCTAAATAAGCTATTTGTTAGTTATTGGTATGATAAATAGTATTTTTGCGTTTCACGACTGTCAGATAGCGCTATACGTCATGAAATTCTAAGTATATTATTTGGAACTTTTATCTTTCGAATATTGTGTTGCATAGCTATTTGGCACTTTATCTATACATTGTGAAACAGGCCCTTAGTCTATAATCTTCCAAGCAAACGCAACGTCGTGTAAATGATCCCTGATTTATTAACATTTGAGATTATTCTAACCAATTCTAAAATGAAAATGGGAAGCCTATATTGCACGGTGAGAAGATAAAAGATGAACCGTCGATGCCACCCCTTGACGGGCTACGAGGAAAAATAGACGTGGAAAAACCACAAAAGTTAGGTTATCTGGATAGAAATGGATGGAAGAAGCAAGGAGCATATGCAAATGGAAAATTCGGGACGTGGCTTACCCAAACAGGTCCATACTGCAATATATAAAGAAACGGAAATATCAAAACTAACACCCATTTCATTTGTAATTGTTTAGCAGTATTGAAATAAAGTGGATTTTTTTACAAAAGTCTTGTGTGCCCAAAATGTCGAAGGCATCTATTTTGTTACATTTATTTATAGCCTTATATCAGAAATACATTATATATATTAACTATTATTTTTCTTAACCCACGATAACCGATTCTGTGTGCCTACGGACAAATGCCTTATTGGGCTCCATTTTTCTTATTGTACACTATTCTTGTTCAAAATAATATATTTGGTTAGATAGCATGAATTAAAGACAAGTAGAGCAAATTTATTCATTCAGAGGGTGTCGAGGCTACGCGGTAAAGCCATGGGCATGGGGTTCGATTTCCAGAAGAAAATAACTATACTTCTAATAAATGTACGACATTAGCTGTATATTGTGCAGTGCGTTAAGTTATATTCTACCGTTATGACTAAATTTTTTTTACTAATTTCGCTTATTAAAACCTCTGAAGGAAATTGGCAAAAATGAGTGGCTCAAATGCAGGTTATAAAATATACAGTTCAACTACTGCACTCTCTTATACTCATATTTTTATTCTCTCTGTGAACATATTAAACGCTAGTTTGTTATCAAGACATTTTCCCTAAGAAAACAATTTGATTCATCTTATTTTTACTCATGATGAAAAACTTCTGAAAGGGTCTGTGAGATAAAAGCCTTTATCTGTTTGCGGCCTTCCACTGTGTTTGGGTTAAATCTATTTATATTTTTCAAACAACGCAATTACTTATTTTCTTTTCTAGGCTAAAATTTAAATCTTTATAAAAATTAACTGACTTATCATTTTAATCATATTACACATCATGGATGGGTGAACATTACAAATGTTTAGTAAGTACTAAACTTGGGCCCTAACTTACATTTAATATATGTCAGAGATTATGTATTAAGACAATACTAACGCCCGAACCCAATAATTAATCCACAACCTCAGATTGAAAACAATCTGAGATCAGACCGTGACAGTCGATCAATCTTCTATCTGCATCCCAATAACTAAACTCTACGAAGACAATCCATTTTTGGCGACGGATAGAATGCCACTTCTTCGGTCTTATAATCTTATATATCTTACTAGCGACCCGCCCCGGCTTCGCGCGGGTGCAATGCTGATACTAAATACACTACAGAAATCTGTGAACGTTGTATATAAAAATGTGGGTTATCCATAAGAGATAGACATATACGATCATGGACTTTTCTGTAGACCTTTTCAATGTGTACAATACTAAGTACATTATTTTGATAAAACTCGTACGATTCAGCCTGCGTTTGCAATGTAAGCGGAAAAAATGTAATTATTTACAACATCACATTAGAAACCTCAAAAATAACAGTACTTCTCCACTATTTAATGGATATTAGTTATTATACATATAAACCTTCCTCTTGAATCACTCTATCTATTAAACCGCATCAAAATCCGTTGCGTAGTTTCAAAGATTTAAGCCTACAAAGGGACATAGGGACAGCGACAGAAAGCGACTTTGTTTTATACTATGTAGTGATACTCATATTTGATAATAAATATAAACCAAATAAAGTAAATAAAACCGTAAAAATAATATAAAAATATACATATAATAATGGAAAATAAGATAAATTTGCGCGCCACTGTGTGTGAACAAAACCAACATTTTATACCATATTCTTGCAATAAATAAATTATTATTATTATTACATGTCTATTTTCAAAACATATCGAATAGATTTTTAATTATTTTAAAAACTGATGTTACTTAAAATCTTAAGATAGGATATTGGCACAGTTGAACTGATAGCATTCATCTGTCGATACTAACAGATGGCTATAACAATCCGTCGATTGGTTATTTGTCCACTTTTGTTATTTGGATTAAGATGTCTATCTTAGATAGAGAATGGATTGAGATATGATATTAGGTTTGGGCGTTAATCATTTGTTGCGAACTGACTTATTTTAAAATCCAAATGTCGAACGACGATATTCATCTAGCCGTTCGCATCTGCGATATAATGATAAACATGTTTTTTACTGGGCCTTTGTATAAATTAACTCAGTAAAGTTAAAGGTAAACAATCTGATGGCATTAAATTGGCAAAACTTTGTGAGAACGTGGGACAATTAATTATCTTAAGAATGTCTATCGTAGCCTGTTCTGTACTGTAACTTACAGTGCGGCAATTAGTGCGCCCAAAGAATTAACATAGCATCGTAAGAAAGCGAGGGTAGGATTGAGATTCAAACTATGCAATGCAAAAACTCACATAGCTATGCAATGACACATAGCTATGAAATAAACAATTATATAAGAACAGCAGAATTATTTTTTCCTTAGCGAACAAGTGTTATTTGTTCGAAATTTGAATACAACGTTTTTTTGCAGCTATATTTTATACCTTTGTGGAACGTGCTCGATTACTAGATACTTTTTATTTTCTTCTAGAAACCTTTTTGAAGATCTTTATATTTCTGAATAGGTGTCAGTAACTATTTATTATAAGATTGTATACGAGGTACTACTAGGTATATATTAGAAGTTTTCTCATATAAACCTTACTTATTGCTTAAAAGTATTGGCACGTTTTATTTTTGTTTCATTGATCCTCGGATTTTTTAGTTAAATGCGTTAAATAGGCTAACCAGCAAGATTGTCATAATGATGCTATATTAATTAGCAATTTGTGCTAATTAGCCGCAAGAGCCGAGTGCGATCCGGACAGTGATTTCCCAAAGGACATCACATCCAATTTATCTTGAACTCTCCGTGGTAATAAATTGATGGGAATGAGGGATCTAATTTTTGATTGACATTGTTTTAAAGATATTTAAAAGCTTATTATAAAACGTTTTTGAAAATGAAATAACATACGATTATTTTTATGGAATGCGGTTAATTAAACGCGATAAGTTATAGATTTCCACGGTAGGCACTGGTCATAATAGGCCCTTACTATAGAAGTCATATTTGGAAACCAAAAATGTTCTCTATCCTTAGACAGTCTTCTCCCAGATGTATTATTTTATCATGAAACCTTTGAATTAATTGCTATAATTACTAATTTAACTATATAATTGCTGATTTATTGCACCAATAAATTTTTGGGGACTATGACGCGACTAAGAGTTTTGCCATCAACTTGATAATTTCTTAAAACAAATTGTATAAGACGATCTAAGGTTAGCTTCAATAGTATCATTTTCAAACATTTACACGCGAAACATTCACTTTCTTGGAATTATAGGGGTTGCGGCTCAAGTAAACTAAATAACGTGCGGAATCCTTTCAGCCTAATATATTATATAAATTACAATTTTAACCTGATTTTAGATCGACACATTCTGGTTCCGGATTTACAAAATAAATTTTAATTTAAATTCCTAACTGTTAAAGAAACCAATACAAAGTGTTTATTTTTCGAAGTTTATGCCACTAAAGATATAAACATCAATATATTTTCAATATAATATTTAACAGTGCAGTAAGTTTCCTTGTGCGTGTCAGATCGCAGACCACTGGACCGGAAAGCTGAAACTCAGCTACGAGCACTGACCTGACACTTGCTCAAAATAAACTATATAAGCGCGTTGTCACTGCAAAAAAACTTTCGATTTTTCCAAAATTCAATATATTCTACAATAACATATATAAACAACGAGATTTGTATCTGTTGAACTCAAAAACTACCGAGTGGAAAAAAATGTCAGTAAGTTATTTTTACTATTCCGACTAAAATGATCTTCATCTCCTTCGCTCAAATAGTTTTACCTATTATAGACAGAGACAATTAATTATCTAAGATAGTGAACTAAAATTATGTGAAAATATATGCTATGATTATTTAAACAGTTACTCACCTTGATGCTGATAGAGATTCAATCTCATCTGAAACAAAAAACATATATATTATATTTGATACGTGTCCTTTTCTAACAGTCCAATTATGAAATTCATAATTTTTTTACACTATCTGTATTTATTTCCCGGAGTTGAATACAGGTAATATTAAAACTTTTTCTACAGTTGTGATACTTTTTGACATTCAACACCTTTTGTCTTCAGTCACCGTGTCCACGCTGGCAGTGAAGCACACGAAACGTCGGAAAATTTTAATGTATTATTAAATAATTATAAGTTTAATAATACATAGATTCAATCCAATAGAAAGTGTTTTCTTTAAATGTGTAAAAGCTATGATAATAAAAGACAATACTATGTGCATCATTTATTTAGGTAACACAATGTACAGTTATGAACACCAATAAAGAAATACATATTAAATGCTTCTTATTTTACATTTACTGCCAGTTTTCAAGTCATGGGCGTAGAACGAACAAGAAGAACTGGAAATAAACTTCGCCACTTTTTTAATCGATAATTTAAATAGGAGTTACATTCTAGAGGGAACAACACGCAATGAGCATCACTTATGGTGCATGGTGCAAGTAATAAGTGATGCTCATTGCAAAGTAATTGAGAAAAACTCGGTATGACCTACATACAATGTCAGGTGCAAAAATGTATCTTCCCCGCACAATTATAAAACCAAATAACTATAATACAATACATTTAAATCAACACAAATTTAACAAATCATAAATCATAAAACTCCGACACATTTGCTCACAGTTGTGTAATGTTTTGTTCTTTCTAAATTATTTTTCTTGTAAAGTTCTTTAAATATTTATTTACAACACACAAATGTACAGGATTTTTTAAAACTATATACCTAGTAATAAAAATACAAAATTTAAATAGTGTGGTCCCTGTGGCAGTGTACCCTTAACGCTTGCAGAATTTCCGTTAATTCTTTCGTTTTTTATATCGGTTTATTATATTTTGTTTCATATGTATTGTTGTCAGTTTTGCTGAAGACTTAATCAATGTGCCGCACCGTTTTAACTATGGATCATTTTTGTCTCTTTATGTCAAAAATGAATCCTAATGAACACTCGACACTAGTTTTTATATTCATTATGAATAGTTTTAAATTAATTAATTGAATCCAATTATTTATTACGGATATTGAATCAAGACCTCTACAATTAATAATGAAATTATTTTAAAATATATTCTGAGTTAACTTTCTATTCTCATAGAAAAGCTTTCCTCATTTTTGTATTTAAAGCTTTTATAAAAACGTTAAAGTTCAAATCTCATTTAAAAATCAATTTAAAACTCGGTTCGGAATATTAATTTTGTTACGGACAATATCGACGGTTCAAAATGGCGCGAGAAACAATTTTTAATTACACTTGGTCGTGTATCGAGAGTTGTATTGCGTATTCAGGAAATCGTGTTTTAATGAATAATAAAAACTTTAACTGCCAAAATATATATATATATATATATATATATATAGTACTAGCGGATCCGACAGACGTTGTCCTGTCTACACGTCTTTAATTTCAAAATTTCAATTTTTAATAAGCCATTTTGATGAAAATTATTATTCAAATGTTATGACAATATCTAACGATCCAGCACATGGTCACACACGATATAACACAATGATAACAAAACTTTTTTTAAATTTCGGGACAGACTAAAATTAAAATTCGAATATTATTTAAATTTTGACACTGCGATGGTAGCGCCGTCTGTCGGATCCAATGTAAAACATTCCAAAATCAACAACAACTAATAAATTGAAAATTAATTAAAAAAACATTGTCCAGCGGACAAAATTGTGAATCTAAACCATTCCCAGATCCCCTTGAACACACACAAAAAATTTCGTCTAAATCGGTCCAGTCGTTTAGGAGGAGTTCAGTCACATACACACGCACACAAGAAATATATATATTAAGATGTGGTATGAGCGTGGTGTAAGTATGTATATAATCAATAATAAAATATTTGTTATTAACATACCCAATTACCACTCCTTTAAAAACACCAAACTACAGTTTTTATATTTAATTACAAAAATAATTATTCAGTTAAATATTTTGCCCATCTTCAAATATTTTGATTTATTTATTCACACTTTCTTTAGATCTTAACATATAAAACAAAGGCGTGTTAGTTACACCACTTATAACTAGTTATCCATTTTTTGTTGGAATCAATTATCGGATAACTTATCGAATAACAATAAATACATTAATTTTAGGAATGCAAAAAGCATGTTGACTAAACTACTCACATTGAATTCGTGTCAGTTCAAGAAATTCCAATCTTGAGGTGAATAAGAAGATGCATAACTAGGCTTTGATCTAGCTCGAAGACAGGTGTTACCTTACGAAAACCTACTCATAAATTCTAATTTAACATTCTCGTTTTAATTATAATAATAATTGATTAACAAAATCTTTAATAAGTCAAGTTCTTTTTCTTAGTGATAACCTCATGTTTTAACCAATTGAAGTCAGTTACCCAGTTTAAAACAAAGTGTTTTAATTATCCCTACAACAACCGCCACCGAGGAAAAAAAAACACAAACGAGAAACAATTTTTTAATAAACAATTTAAAAAAAACTACAATAGTGTAATAGCCATAATACTTATCGTACACAGTTAATTCAAATAAGTGCTTATGTCAGCACAAACAGCGTATGTAATCATTAAGGAGTTCCCTAGGGATCAAACAAAGGGGTCCAAGAGAAAAACCTATTTGCGTAGCCCTTACAATAACAAGCCTGGGATTTTAATGCAGTACTGGGTAGGTACCATAAATGCGTAAACTACTAAGATCTAAGCATATATGTGATAAGAGTATTTTTATAATATAGATATAAAACCAAAAACAGTGGCATTGCAACCTTATTACGTCTTGGCCTTAGTTGTCTGTATCTGTTTCATGATGCACGACTTATTAGGTCTAAGGCATGCCAGTTTCCTCACAAGGTTTTTCTTCACCATACGAGCGAGTGTTATATGCGAACGTAGACAGAAAGTCCATTGGTACATAGACTGATCAAACCTACGATCCCAGGAGTCACACGCTGAAGCCTCTAGGCCTACACTGCTTTTAACTTGTATATAGATAGTGCAATCCATGAAGACGCGCCCCACTATTCCTCCTAACCGTTTATAGTATATGTGTGCATCCTTCAATGTGTGTAGTGTTATCGGTACACACGCACACTACAATAAACCGCCGACGGTTCGCAACTGACGCTCGGAGCAAACTCCCCGCACCCCGCGATCCCCTCAAAGAAAAAATGGTGGGGCGCGTCATGGTGAATTGCACTACCTATACGTTAGTGTATATAATAAATTTTGTCTCGTATCTGAGTCGTTTTATAAGTGTTAACATGACTAAATAAGTTTATGACTTATTAATTAATTTCTTGTTAAATTTCAGAGTTTAAATATGACCTACCATTCGTTGTTTAATGCTAGATTTCTGGACGGAAATGGCGTTCCGACTAATGAAATATTATACAATTCAATTTCTTCTAGCGGAACTGATGCAACGTTTGCAAACTCACACGAGCCGAGTCTACATTTTTTGGAGCCGCTTAAAAAATGAACCATCAATATGCGACGTGTGATGTTAAATTTTAAAACCAATGCCATTTGGCAGACCGCCAGCGCTCCGTGCGAATTGCGGTGAAATTACAACAAAAACGACAAAAAAATTGCAATATTTCAAGCGTTTCATATTCAGTGATCGTGATGAAACTTGATGATACATTAGTGGATTAATATCGCGATGTTGTCTAAAGGTATAGTTATAGTTATTGCCCTTACTCAGCTTTTAGCAGGTAAGCTCTTAACTGCAGGCCGTATGAGGCTTCTGGTTCAAATCACGAGACAAAACCTAAAAACGCCTTCCGTTAGTTTAAAAAAAAGGTATAAAATCGCCTAGGTCTAGTTTTTATTTTTTCAGATACAGTACTCAGAGTCGACCGTTAATTAAGTAAAAGATAACTAAGAAGACACAGCAGTGCAGCAGTGCAGAGAGCAATGTAAGCCTAACGTAGGCCGTAGGTTCAAATCGCGGTTGTACACCAATGGACTTCTCATATAATGGACCCATGTGTATATAAGCCTCGCTCGTATGTAGAAGAAAAACATCAATTCATTGTTTAGAATATGGTTAGTCTAGACCTGGAGACAGTAGCTCTAGGCAGAAGATGAGTTGGTACTACCAATTGAAGGCACTTCGCATCACAGCACCACAGAATCGCTCTTAGGTTTAGGACTGATTGCAAATACCCCAAAAACAACGCATATTACATTATCTTTTTATTGAACTATGTGATAGAAATATTTCTTATGTTTTTAATGACTGTTGATTACAAGCCAACACCTAAGACTACGGAGTCTTTAAAAAAAATATTAAAAATCCTCAGCTTAATTTCCGGTGAACCAATTATTATTTCGGCATAAAACATAATTAGTCAAAAAATATAACATATGTCAAAATTAACGTTTTAATAGTTACCATTTTTATTCGCTGAAAGTAATTTAAATTATCATTTATTTATGAATAATGTGTGTTCGAGGACCAATCCCATTTGGAATTTAGCTCGGCTTTAGTAATGAGTACAAACTGTAAATTCAACGGCTTAGTATGGTATAAGCTGTAGAATGCGTTCTGTGCTTATAGCTTAAGTGTGAGCAGCATATAAGGTTTTTTATTACTTTTTTACTCAGTACATATGAAACTAATTAATTAAACTAATCATTGGAAGAAAGGAGAATAAATAGACAAGACCTTGAAAATATAAATAAGCAAACTAAAAATTCAGAAGGACGTCTTTGGGCCAAAACTCACCGATATCCAGATTGGTAATAGAAGTCTCTGGATCTGGATATCCATCGTTGCTACGTTTGAAATCAATTTTTCTTTCTTTTAAAGCTTTGAGCGCGGCGTCCGAATAAAGCAATTCCGTAACGAAAATAAACCTAACACGATGAAGTAACATAGGTGCGGCAAATACGACTGCGTCTGCGTCTCACATCGGTCTGGCGTGATCGGGGACGTGGGGTAAGTGCGGCTAGTGGAGCCAGTACGCGTTAGAGTGAGACAGACTATTAGTATTAGTCTGAGTCTGGTAGAGTGGTAGATTGAATAAATATCATAGGAAAAATACTGCATAAATAAATAATTATAATTGCATAAGTTGATAAAAAATTCTATGCTATAGCTGCAGTCCCCAGTGCCACACGTTTTCGTAGTTTATAATATATCGATGTATTTTATTTTCTTCATGCTCGCAATGTTTGTGTATAAGTACTTTTCACATTAAATCTTGTAATTTTTCTTAATATACCAATGTATTACGTTGCCATACGTTGGTAAGTTTGTAAAAACTTAAATAATGAAAAATTCGGTCTTTTGAAGTCGGTTAATAATTGGTACCATATTTAGGATGGTTCACGTTGACTCTCCGCGCTCCAGCAACTTACACAAAGTTCCTTGGCTTATCAAAGTTGGAGCGCTGTCGGTGACTCCTAATTACTAAACTTTAATGCTCAAACTTACATTAGTAAATAATAACTGTACGGATTTGGCTAATTGTATCCATTACATATGTGATATAATGTGGATTTGGAATGAAAGAGATTTCATTTAAACAAAGGGATTGCGTCCATTGAGAGTAACATAGGGTGTGCCACAGATACACCTGTGGCTGTGTGATGCCTTACCATCAGGCGTATCTGTGTAACTGTCATCGCCACGTTCATGGTACTCAATGCTAGAGGGCAAATACGGCTTCGGAAATACTTTGGTGGGCAGCTGATTATAGACAGTAGTGTTTCGCGGTAAAAACTCATTTGCGGTACGACGAACGTTAAACTTAGCTGCAGGTATTATGAATAAATAATTGAGTAGTAAAATATTAATAAATGTTTTGATTGCGTACTTTGAAACTGCGCATTATTTAAAATTAAAACAGAAGTAGGTGATCGGCCTTTTGTGCTAGAAAGACATGTATAAGTCTTGGTTTTCTCACAATGTTTACTTTGTCTTAAAAGCCAGCATTAATTATATAGAAACGAAATAATAATTAATATTCATTGTCGTACAACCGAGATTTGAACGCAATACCTCCACCGCTTTCATCAAAACCTACATAATTCATAATATGTATTCAATTATATAAGTAATATAAAACACTATTTCTAGTTAAAAATCAAGATATACAAAAAGGACGATTTAAATTCAAAGCCTCCACATGGAAACGCACAAAGAGCAATAAAAACCTATTTATATGAATGTCATAATGAACCAACATGCAACTTATGTGTCCATTATAAGTTTTGAAAACCCAGGAAAATTTTCAAAGGGAAAATTTTTCCATGTTCTATATGGAAAATGCGAAAGGATTTTTCATTATACGTTCCGAGTTAATTAACATTTTTGAGAGGATATTAAAATGTACATTTCCTTTTTCCATGGGCTATCTAGGCTAATGTGAATTATATGAATCCAAAAGTGACGGTGAAAAATTACCTGTAGATAAAGATTTGTAAGGATTCAAAGCATTAAAGATTTGTATATTTTATTTCAGTTTCATTTGGCGAGTTTAAATTTATAGGCTTACGTTTAGTACTGTATCTAAATACTGTAAAACTGCAAATTTCTAAGTTACATTTTTGGAAATATGCTCATGGGGAAGAAATAAATCTAAATTTAGCAAAAATAACTCTTTAAAATTTAAAGAAAAGTTATAAAGCGTATAGAACTAACTATAGTTGGGAGGAAAAGTTCGTGGACTAAAACATATATTTATTTATTTATTTATAAAGTCTACAACATCATAAATATTACGAAATCTACTCATGTATCTGATGTACGACAATATAATATGTAAACATAAGTTTTGCAAAAAATAGGTATTAAAAAAATTGATGGCGCTTCTAGTCTTAAATTAATATGATTGATTGGGTGAAAGAACTTTGGTTAGTTTAAAAACAAATAAATAAAAAGTAATAGTAAAAATACATTTTAAACCAAGTCTAGGCTTGATAACTATTGATTTGTTATAAGAATATTAAGCTGTACCAAGTTTCTTTCGAAAGTCTCTTTCCTTTGGCTTTGAAATATGATATTATAGATTTTCTATATTTCGTAATATAACTCGATCGTTAAATTATCTTTTATAATAATTAGCGTAGTGTAATAATCTCAAGCCGAGGTCGTGTAATAATAATGTACCTATTTCTCTTTCAATGTAGACAATTAATACTTACCCTTACTGAGAAAGCAAACTACAGTGACAACATGTGTCAGCCATGGAAAAAAAGTTGATACTCATATTTATAGCTTCCTGGCCGTTTGCGCACTGCTCTTTAAAAAAAAGTAAATAAATAAAATAAAAGTGATTAGGGCAACGGCTATATTATCTGCGGTCCAAACACTAAGATTGAAACGCCTATTTATCATAATATGGGAAATTACCGCGATACGTGTTGGTGGATTTTTATTAATCATTATTTTATACAAAATCTGACTACTATAGTGCCAGCCACGCTGTATATTGCGTCTTTAGTTTCCTAATATATATATTTATATATATAACTATACTCGCATCACATAGAATAACTCAGTAGGATAATATTTGATCAAAACTTTGTTCATTTGAATCGGGTCGAAGCGTGTAATAAAATCGATAAACAAACATATTGGATTGGGATTTCCTCAACGCTAAGGGCAAATATGACTCGCAAATATAGCCAATTTCTGTCAATATAACATAAATATATTGAAGTAGACAATTAAGTATATATGTGACTCACAAATAGTGAATTATTGATGAAACAAAAAATCTAATAAATCGTATAGCTGTGGAATTTACTTTCAGTTGAGTGGATTAAATTGAAACAAACTAAAAACGTGTGTTCTTATTACGCGTTAGAAGTTATACTTCTTTGGCATAACAAGATAACAATCTTTTCAAATTTTTTATTCTATATGAATATACGGTATAGGTGCTATCGTCTGCAAACCAATGAATTTTGGGAGTTGCAATACATATAGACACAACAAAACAACACAAAGAAGACAAAACAGGGTAGGAGACAGAGACATTTAAAGGGATGTGGAAGCTGCCTTGTATGGCTCATTTACCGTTATTAATATTATATAAATAAGTTGTAAGTATTGACAAGTTATAGCAGAATTATCAGATTCACTTACAGTATCTTTTCTATTTATAAGTGACTATAAATATGAAAATATACGGCTCTCATACATGCTCTTTATAATCCCATCAAGCAGCAATTACGACTCGTGTTTTGAATATACAAACAGGTATGCCCCGTTGGATCGTATCTTGATCAAGCATGAAACACGAGTCAGTCCTATTCTCTCAGATTCCTTTAAGCTTCTCCTCCTCAAAGCTCATCATCATCAACTATTAAAAGTTTGTTACTGTCGCGGCGTGTCTAGTGATAATCTGAATAACATCTATTTGGACAATGTTCAACTGTAAAGTAGCCATCACTCTCTAGAGATTCATAACCATTTAAGTAATAAAGACGTATTGTGTCTATAAGTTGATTTCATATGCTTATTTAATACACAAATGGTAAACTTATCGAATAATTCGTTGGATTGAGTTAATAGTCCGAATACTAGCCCTTTATCATGAATTAAGCGCAGTATCGTGTCATATTAATTGGTTCAAGAGGATATCCTATAATTTATTGCAGTAATTACACAGATTATGTCATAATGTAAATATACTTACATAATAGTAATGTAGTTATATATAGGAAATAAATTAAAATAGTTATTTACATAACTCGAGGTTTCGTTTTTCTGCAATAGTTGACGGCAAGGTCTTTATTTATTAATTAAAAAAACAACTAAAAAATAAGAATAATAACTAAAAATTAAAAAATAATAATAGCTGAAACTAAAAACATAATAAGAATAAAAACCATAACTAAATGAAAACTGAAACCTCGTTAAGAGCATGATTAACAAAGTACCGTTTGTAATCAAGTTGTAAGAGCGAGATACACTAGACTATTAGAAGTAGCATGTTATCAAATTGACAGATAACTATTTGATATTATAACTAGACACTGTTGTTTCAACGTTGAATTCTGACAGTTCACAAGTTTTGCTACTTAAAAAGTTCTGCGGCCAAAAAGGGACAAATTTAACTCATTTGAGGGAAATAACAAAATAAATTGCTACGAATTTAGTAATGTTTTATAAACATAACAATATTAAAGCTTTTATAAAATCTAAATATTTCGTTACTCAAGTGACCCAATACAAAAATAACAAATATTTTACTTAATTATCAAATCAAATTGGGTTTGGGCGTTAGATAAGAAAAGTTTATTCAAACGAAACATCAATAACGGACGTTTTCCTGCTAAGGGAATAAATATCAAACGTACAGTTATGTTGACATCGAAATGAAAATAAGTCGCTCCTGATTTGTAATGCATAAAATAGCTATTTCCCAAACAATATTTCGTCTTATTTCCCATAGGAAATATCGCGCCTCCAACAAATTGATTTCAAAAAGTTTTATATTTCTTTGAAGTTTGTTGATTAATTTTTCATCTCTTCGGTCCTTCGTAACGTGATTTCAAGTTTAATAATAAATTTGAGTGGTCTTAAAAAATCATGAAAAAAACTGTATTTGCTAATCAACATCACTAGTATATGTATATATACTACAGGTGTGTCAAATCTACATTTCCACGTTTATAGTTTGTTCATTTTATTGTAACATCTGATTAATAAGTTGGTTTTCTTGAAGCTGTATTCTTTATTTTGTCTATTCTTTTCAATAATATTAGTCTTATTTATATATATATATATATATTTAACTATAAACTTTACGTTTGGGGCCGGTCAAGTACGTAAGTAAGTAAAATATTTACTGAACTTTATCTCCCTACCTCTCTCTTGTGAGCAAAGTAAGCAAACCTCTCAAAAATACATAAACGTATTATTTTTTTAGGAATCCTCGAAAATTTCATATTCAAGCATATACAGTGTGTGGCTAATATGTGTAAAAAAGTAAATAATTACTGTTAACTTAATCACCAAATAAGAAAATCAAAGACCCCCTATAGTGCTTACGTAATACCTCAACAGACCCTTTAATAGATTAAGGGTAATAATTTCAGTGTACATAGCGAAACAGGATCCTAAATATATAAAAACGAATACTTGAAATAAAAGGTTACAAGAAAATAGAAAGAACATATTCATAACAAACTATGTATTCTGAACTCCACTTTGAGGTGTGGCGTAAATGAAAATTCAGCACCTTTTTACATAATTTTTTAGTTACAGTTGTTATTGTTAGATTTTCGAGACCAATGACCTAGTGGCGTTCAGCGTGCGACCGTAGGGTGTTCAACCCTAAGGAAGTAAGATCTCTTCCCTGTGCGCCAATGAAGTTTCATTGTTCCAATCACTCGCTCGTAAGGTGAAGGAAAATGTCATCAGGCGTTTACTTACGCGCGGATATATCAGGTAGAACTTTTTAAAACTATTTAAGACTTAACTGTATTATAGTAATATTATTGTAGTAACTATACATAATTCTTGTAGTATCGAGAACAGTTAATAAAATGTGTAAATTTGGAATAAATAAACAACTGAGTTAACACAGACACATACACTACTAAAAGTCTGGCGTTTGCGTTCAAGAAAAGAGCGTACCAATTCTTAAAAGGCCGGCAATCGCGAGCCCTCTGGCATTGAGTGTCCATGGGCGGCGGTATTACTTAATATCAGCTGAGCCTCATGACCGTTTGCCCCCTGTTCTATAAAAAAAGGTTTGGCCATTTCCTTTATGTAATCAATGTAGTATATTATTAATTCGTACCTTAAAATTAATAACATTTATCAAAAATATTTAGTATTTCCGAACCAATTCGACTTCAAGAAAAGAGGGTAAAAATTCTTAAAAGTCGACCACGTACTCGCGACCCCTCGCATTGAGAGTGTCCATGGACAGCCGTATCAGTTAAGGTGATCCTCCTGCTCGTTTGTCGTTTGTTCTATAAAATAATAAAACGTCTAGCTTACTATAACTTTGAAACTATTGTAAAAACGCCTATTTGGTATATAAGCGCTTATGAATTAGAACACCTATTACATAATTCACGTATGGCTCCTCTGTTCTAATGTATTAGACTCACTTGCTTAATATTTATGAAACACTCACAATCTACTAATGATTCGTTGAGTAATTGAGGATCAACATTAATAACACTCCAGACGTTTTAATTAGAATTTATTATTAGGTTTCATGACACGTTGCTAACTAGTCTGACCATAAATACTGTTATATAAAAACTTTTTTCGTTTGAGCTTCTAAATTATTTTGAATTTAGAACACGTATATCATATTCAAAACTTCTTGGGATTTGGCGCCATTTTGCATATTTTTCAAATTTAAATATGGAATGTAGTATTAAAGAAAATAGGATTGCAGTGTTCGCCTTGCACAAGATGGAGCCATCGGTCATATTCCAGGCACTTCAAAAGCTTATGTTTATTAATACTAATTATTTAATGATTATCGATATGTTCGTATATCGTACTATTTACAGATACAACAATACTTCATCTGTCAAAGATCAGAAAATAATAATTGGCCGCGTGCTGTTAGAACTACTACTACTACTACTATCCTGATAATAATATGATGTTACTACTTTAAAAAAATCATACGTAGCAGAACTTATGGGTGGACGAGATAGTATACATATACTTCAAAGTCAAAATTTATTTATTCATATAGGTAACATAATGTACATTTATGAACGTCAAAAAAAAAATTAAATGAATCTAATTTTACATTTACTGCCAGTTCTCAAATCAAGGGCGTAGAACGAAAGAGAAGTACTGGAAATAAACTCTCCGCCACTCTTTTTTTCCTGGTTTAGTTAGTCATGTGCACATTTTGAAAATGTAATATTAATTATTATATAAATCGAAACAAATATATAAGCAACGCAGGTTCAACGCCTCTGGTGACTGAAGAATGATTTTTTTTTAATTTTATAGAACAGGGCTAACGGGCAGGAGGCTACCTGATGATAAGAGATACCACCTCCCATGGACACTCTTCATGCCAGAAGGCTCGCTAGTGCGTTGCCGGCCTTTTAAGATTCTGTACGCTCTTTTCTTGAAGGACCTAAGTCGAATTGGTTCGGAAATACTTTAGTGGGCAGCTGGTTCCACAAAGTGGTGGTGCGCGGCAAAAACTGTAAAACTGAATTATTTTTAAGTTTGAAAGTGATCGTAACATCTTAACTTTTTAAAATATCTTTGGCCTTTCGTAGTCTGTATAGTTTAGTGCTTAAATTGCTTTTATAAAACACATACATATAATTGCGCAATACAAACCAATAAGGTTCTCCAGGCACTGCAGTAGTTAATTTGAAACACGATCCACGTTAGTTAAATAGAAATTATTTCGTTGCCCAAACATGATAGAATAAACATTTCAGTATTGGCTATCAAACATAATCATGGACATTATCAACAACAATGTTAACTGGCAGAATTAATTTGATGATATTATTGGTTTTCGTTTATCATATTATAACACATTTATCATTCACGCTACCACTCTATGGCGTTAAGAATTCTATAGCAAATTTTTGTGTGTGCAAATCTTTATTCAAATAAAATAAATCTATGGCCCTACAACCTTTTAAGGTCTAGGCCTCAGATCATGTGATCAGCCTTCTGTGCCTGATGCACGCCCTCCACTTTTTGGGTCTTGGGCAAGCCAGTTTCTTCACCATGTTTAGCTTACCGACCGAATGTTAAATGCGCACATAGAAAGTCCATTGGTGCACAGCTGGAGATCGAACCTACGATCTCAGGGATGAGAGTGACATACTGATGCCACTAGGCCAACACTGCTCTTCAAATAGGTCCACGAAATAGTACGTCAATCTTAAAACATATAGGAACTAGTTTCGAATTGTAATTCACTTAGCTTCTTCCTTACAATTATGTAAACAGTATGGATTAAAAAGAGTAGTAGTAGGAGAATTCGGGGTTCATTGCCTACCCGGTAGTACCAAGTTAAGATAGTAAAGGATCTTAACATCTCTAATGCCCTGAGACAACCTTCGGATAGAGTGGTGTAGAGGTAGCTAGTCGATGTATCGGTTAGCGCTTTGCAAGACAGACACGATGACATAATAAAGAGTAAGAAGGAGAAGAATTGTCTAAGTCGACTGTTCACTTGTTAGCAGAAGTGAATCCTCCCAATTTTCTTTTGAATTTGTTTTGTCCTTTTTACCCAGCATCAGACATCGTAAATTAAGTTTATACACAGACTAATATCGTTAGTCAACAAATACTGTAAGCCATTAGACATACTGAAGGATTACGGTCGCAATCTGGCAGAGAACAGACACTGTGTAAGCTCCAAATTTATCGTTCTGCCTCGCCAACTCACTAACGCTAAATATTCGCTTATTATATAAGTCCTGGTATTACAGGTAAATGGTAAATAACTGTTTTCAGGTTGTATTTATTAATCTTACACAATCATGACACGTGACACGGTTAATCATATCCACTATTTATTTATTCTTTGATGACCACACAATTTTTTTTAATAAAATTAAAATAAATATATTTCGTTATCCTATAGCTTAAAATTTATAATATATAATAACAAATAATTCCTAAAAATATAGGCAGAGATGGAAATTTAACTACAAAAATAATACACAATTGGTTGGTGATGTCATGATGCATGTAAACTAAGTAACTAACTTCTAATTTTTTTTTAAATATATATTGTTTGATAATTTGCTTTTTTAACAATACTCTTTTACGCCTGCTTTTTCTCTCGGCCTACACCCTCTGTCTTCTTTGCCGATGAGTAGGGATGCCTATAGGTTTAAATTTAATTACGTGGAATAAGTGATACCTTGATGATCTTATGTTCCAAAATAATCGTAATTTTTTTAAGTCAGTCTAATTTCACTGTATTTAATAACTATCTTTACTGGAAAATACAAAGAGATCAAACAAATGAAGAGTAATATAAAAAATGTTAATCTAATTATTAGGTTTTCATATCAGGCTTAGAATGTTTGTACTTTAGTGTATGAATAGTTCACATAGCCCTTCACCAACGAGATGGACTTATCAAGTAAAAGATGCACCGTCCTTAAAACTGTTCACTTTCAAAAGAGAGGCGTTGGACAGAAACTGGTAGAATTGATTTGTTCTACCGATAATTGACCGATTGTCCACTCTAGATGTATCTTTGCTGACCAGGACATTCTGCCTGAAGATAAAATAAGAATCGTAAACCGACTGACTAAATGGTCTTAGTGGGAGACCTTACTATAATAATAAATAACAAATATTATATTATAAATATAGCCTTTATTTTATCTATAACACCAGCTGCATAGATTAGCCAAATCCATTTGCATTCGGCCGAACCCCACATAAGCCGAACAACAAACTAATCAATTTTGAATAACGTTCTGCATATTAATGTCAGCGCAATGTATTCATGTATTTATTCTTGTTTTATATGAGAATATAATTGCTGGTTATGGCAACTGTAATGAAATGTACATTTATGTTTTATTAACGACCAAACATGATGTTATGTTACCGCCGAATAGACTCGCCTGCCAGAAGCTCTTTAAAAATAGATAAGCCCTTTTTTGAAATTCCTCAGTGAGCAGCTGGTTACTAATAGTGGTGGTGCGCGGCAAATACTGCCTTTAGAAAAGCTAAGTTGTGGAACAACGGATATCGAGTTGATACAAATAGTATTGATTAAGATTTGGTGTTATAAATAGAGCTTTGCATGTTTTCTATGCATCTTTTTTTTATAATAAGTAGACATGGGTAGGAATTGGATAATAATCAATCTGGCACTGTTTACGAAAAACACCTTTTGTATAGCAATAAGGGTTTACAATACCAAAAGAATTAAAAATCTTCCGAATAGAGTATTTATTAATCGTTAGTCTTTGTAGTTACTGTTAGAAAAAAATATTATTCAATAATTGATTATTTGCATGAGACACTGTAGTTGCTATACATTTAATAATATATGATATATTATGTACGATACAAAGTCAAAGTTAATGGTATACATGTGGTTTACGAAAAAAAATTGGTATTGATGTTTAATGCATTTTTCATAACTTTATATAATACTGCAGAAAATGAAAAACTGTAGCAAATTCGTTTATTTATGTATTATTTTTTAGTATAAGTTAACTAATGATGTATGTTAGAGCTCTATTTAACGAGATTTATTTAGATGAAACTTGTATACACACTAAGTATATAAACAAAGTTGAATTTAATCTAAAACGCAAATCTCGGGAGTACTAATTGGTGCAGCTGTTTCAAGCTGGATAAATACGGATTTAGTTCTTCGTTAATTTAAAGTAAACCAGAGAATTGATGGCTGGTTTAAGTTTAAACATGACTGCATATTAAAGATGCAGGCTGTGCTACACAGGTAAATTTGTTTTTACTTGCTGATTATTAAAGCTGTCGTCATATATACATATGGAGCCAGTGTCTATAATATTTGGCCATTACGAATGTGTGCTAACCTAGAACTAAGGATATAGACATTCGTTACTACGTATTAAAGACTCGTAATATAATGTAATAGAGTGATATGCGAGGAACGGGAAAAGAAAACGTGGAGGTCAAATTAAAACATGGGAGGACGTTCGAAAGGGTTGTAGAAGGTCTGAAAGGATAGAGAGAAGTGGAAAAAATTGGGGGAGGCCTATGTCGACAGACAACCTGACCAAAGTGATTGATAATAAATTATTATTTTCGCTATGTAAATTACATTTAAAAATACTACTGTTTAATAATAATAGCATGTAAGTTAAGGTCAGCGAATAAAGGGCTTTTATTATTATATTATTATTAAAGGTATAATTGATGAATTAACAAAGGGGAACTTTTGCTAATAAATAATAATGTTAGTATTCAATGAGAGGCTGCTATATTTTTTAATTTCTACTTTTATAATGAGAGGCCCTTTTATTACTTCTATTCTTTTTGCATTAAATTTTGTACATTCTCAAAATAAATTGCATTCACATAATAAAAGGTTTTCTAATTGAATTAAATACAGTATTTTATTTTTTCAATATATTCAAACAATATTTCCTACTCACTAATATACAGTAATTAAATTTTTCATAACCTTTATAATAAAAATAATTATTATTCATATATTTTGTAATATTCTTTTATAGAACAAGGGCAAAAGGTCAGGCTCACCTGATGTTACTATACTGCGCTTTTTGTTTATATGCCATTGATGGTTATCCTATAGTGCCTTAACATATTTCTACAATTGGGAAGATTCATTCTTTTTTTCAGGTAATACTTTGAATACGAACGCACGAACTTAGGTTTAAAAGTCGTACGTGGTTTTCAAAAAGGCTTCTTGGCTACTACTCATCAGAGCCGAGCTAAAGTGTATGCATTTGTTGGCAGTTATAAGAACATTCTCTAATACTAAACACTGTGTAAATATTTAAAAAAATATCCAATTATACCCACATTACTTTATGGAAAAGAAAACCGTGTAAGGTTAATTATTCATCATACAATACTATTGAACTAAAGCTTCACTTGAATACACAAATCCAACCTTAATATGGTGATTATTAAAAACATTGTCTCTTTCAATTTCAAGATTGCAAAACTGTCGCTTTCTTTGTAAGCTTGAAAAAATAATAGTGAAACGCTTTTTTGAATCAAGAATATCTATATTCAGAACTGTGTCGAAACTTTTAAAGATATTAAAACTGCCACAAAACTTACCTCGGTGTTGAAACTGGAATTTTGACCTGAAAAAAAAAATCATAATTTTCTTTGAATATTATTTTGTATACTTTTAAGATCAAGATTTTGAATAACTAACTGAAGTCAGTCAAATGTGTTTGACAGGAATAAACATATTTTATCATGGTTTATTATTATTTATATTACTAAAAAAAGTGTGGAAGGAAAGATCAAATAGCAAATTTATTTGATCGTGATTTGTGAAATGAAAAGATGTAACGTTTCGCATCATACTTCTGTTCCGGTTGAAGTGTTGTTGAAAATAATAATCAATTTCGTTTATTTTAAGATGGAACCTTCTATATTTAAATTTGTGTATATTGTGTGTATAACTATAAATATGTTTTCAAATCCAAACCTCGAATTTTAAACTCAAAAGAGTTTTTCTTTGCAATATTTTTCATATAACAAGAAAACCCTATTCAATGTACTAGTGAACTAAATCTTGACAAAACCGAAAGCCGCTTATGTGCACAAGTTTTTCAAGTTTTCCAATAGGATTTTCCGCCATTTCCTTTTCTAAATCTTTCGACATCAATACTCTTAGTATAGTTCAATCGGATTATATAACATCGCTTGGAAAATTAAAATATATAAATCCACAACATTTTTGCTAGCTATGTGATTTTTTTAATATATTGTGATCAGTCAGGCTTAGAGATTTGACACTCTTTGAATGTGCTCAGCGGTATTTAGCCTATCAAACTAAGTGAACAGCACTTCAAGCGAACATATTTTTATTGTATTGGATATAAATGCTCTCAGAGAGAGAGGTTCGGTTCTTGGTAAAACATTTGTTGTTTAATGAGGAGCTATTATAATGATAATTGAATTAAATGAATTCAAAAGAATACTATAAAATGCCTTGACGAATCTTTTTGTATTAATAAATAGGCCAGATATTTGCAAAGAAATAATTAATTAATTAGATATAATGCAAAAGCAAAGAAAAAAAAGAAAACCCCTTTCTCCAACGTTTAGAAGTGGAATTTATTTGCATAATCTTTTAATCCCTCAAATAATACCGTAGCAGAGTGCTACGAATTCGTAGAAGTATCTTCGTAGCATTTCCTTTGCGAGAGAATATGTTCTTATTTAATTCAGTAAGTTAAAACATCATGTAATAGTACAGACTGTTTTTGACAATAACCAAATAACTTACCTTCAAAATACACGACATTTATTTGGAAATGATAAGTATAGTATATAAAATGATGTGTTAAGATACGATAATACAAATGATACAAACGAAAAGCAATTAAGTAAATTACACAAAAACACAATATAGAATGCATAGAAAAGGATGTTAGATTAAACTAAAATCAGACTTACATTTGAAACGCAATTCCATTTGCAAGCGCGCGTTCATTGTAGCGAGCGTCTGAAAAAAATAACATTAGGTCAGAGATTTCATTCCGTATGTAAATGAAACTGCATTGTGATTTTATCTATTTTAAACACATACACTGATAGTACCTATTTACTTACATCATACTATCTTATAATTTCAAAACATATACATTAATTATTTATAAAAGTACCTATGAAGTAAAAAAATATTATATATGTTTATAAAATTAAGGTTACCATGTTATATAATCGTATTTAATGTTATAATTTTCTTGTTCTTTTTATTTTTCATCTATTTTTATATCCGATGCATTTCTAAAACGAAAAGTTGTTTTATTAAATAGTACCTGGGTGACCGAGCATTGCTCGGTATTTTTATTATAAATTGTGTCTTTTGGAAATTATATTTAAGTACGAATTACATACTAATAAAATGATGAAATATCGCATATAATTATCGAATAAAGATATTTATATTCAAATTTAAGTTTTTATTTGACTGACATCTTTAAACGAGCAATTCTATGTTTAAGTTATAATAAAACACGAATAAAATGACATTTTCTAGAAATGATTCCTAGCTATATCGATTTATCGCCCCAGAAAACCCCCGTATGCTAAATTTTTCCGTATTACTTCTTATCAAATGCCCAGCTCATTTCCATTTTAGAACACTTGGGGAGGCCTATGCTGAGAAGCAAAACAATCAAGAAACTTTAGTAGAAAGTTATTTCCTATTAGACAGGAATAATATGATAATACATTTACCTTAACTAAATTCGTTAGTTAGTATAAGTAGTATATAAAGTAGAAATAACATAAATGTAACTTACAAGATTGTTAATAAAGGCTATATTTATTTATTTAAAGCGTAACATAGAAGTTATAACTTAACAAGTGAGCAAACAGTTAGTTTAATAAAAACTAGCGTCAATACTAAAAAAGAAAAGTATGCAGAAAAATTGTCTGTTAGTAGAGTAGAGATGAAGTTTCATACTGTGTTCATTACGATCGCGAGCTAACGATGAAAGTTGCCGCACAAATTAGAAAACTTTTGTGCCCTTTTACACCTTTTAAAACTTTTTGATGACGCAAACTGTATACACTACGTATATTGAGCGTGCCTAGTCATTTAGACTTTAATTAAAAACTTTTTTCTTATTGACTGAGATCTATGTTTGACAAGACTTCAGAGATACCGCTTTGGACATCAAATCCAAAATCCTAAGCTAAGCCTCGATTAGAAAAAAAATCATTAAATTGGTATTTTTCATCCATTTCCTCCATTCCATTGGCGCATAGTTATGATACGAATGCTTGACCTCAAAGCTGAGAGTCGCATAGATTGAAACTGCTAACATACATAGTTCTTGAAGGTGATTATTATTTTATCATAGCTTTATAACGTTAAGTACAATGTAATTTTTAATAAGAAGAATATTAAGAATACTAGATATTTAATAAAACTTGTTTATAGGGTATAAGTGCGAATTTATTATTTATTTAAATTACAATTTTATTTTTGTCTGACTAACATTTATTTTAAGACAATATTACAGAAACATCAAAGACTTTAGCCCGCATATATTAAATTACATATATTAATACAGGATCTGTAGAACATATTAATATTTTGGGCTTCGGCTCGGCTCGGGGTATCAATAACGAGGCTTTATTTTCGATTAACGAGAAATATGCTTGTATATTCCTTGAATATTGAGGCAGATTTATTGCTTCAGTAAACGTGGTGCAAAGTTTGTCGAATTGCTTATAATTAAGTCGCTTTTATAAGTTTATAACGGTTTAAGATATTTATTTTTCATTAAAATCATGATGACATTATTGATATTGATCATTCGATGAGAAATTATACTGAAAAAGCAATCAGAAGATTTATCAGACAGATTTATCAGGCTAAGGTGATAAAAAAAGAAAAAGACATTTTTTTTTTTAATTTTAAATGTTTGGAAACCCTGATTTAGACCATAAGTTTGACAATTATAAATAACTCAATTTATTACATTATGTTAATATTTTTATTATACGACACTATGAAAATAAATCTTACATTTATATGCCTATTTATATACGGGAGTTAATGAGTCCAAACACAAAAGAACGTCCTACTCTGCTTGGTCTTGTAATATCTACAGTTTTATCTTAATAAAATAATGTGCCGTCTATATATAACCTAGTCACCCGTATAAGGGTTATTGACTTGATGTATATAAATAAATAAGAAACAATATCGATCCCAGTTCTGAAACTTGGAAACTTTTAATGACTGATTCAATTTCCTAACGTTTACTAACTATTAACAACCCGGCGATGGTTTTATTAAATACGTGTCAATGATTTAAATATCGACAAAAATATTTTTTCATCGGTAAAAAAGTTTCGTAAATATAATACGTATAAAATTTTTAGTTTCTTCATTATCAGGTTAACATTTGAGCTTGCGATAGCGAATGCTAAATTTGTTTATTAAAGAAGAACAATAATTAATCCTTATTAGAAGTAGTTCCTCAATAAAGGAGTAGTGAATTTAGTTACTGATAGTTACTGACTTGCGAACTGGTGGTAAAAGTAAATTTACGATTAATTTAATTTGTTTTTCTTGACGTTCATAAGTGTACATGTTTACCTAAATGAATAAAGATATTTTGATTTGATTTGATTTGATAAAAAAGGACCCTTAATATTAGTTCTATGATTGAAAAAATTGCGAATAACCTGGCAACATGATTCTATTTTGCTGTTGCTGCTTTATTATAAAAATATCGACCATATAGTACATGAATGATCAGTTCAGTATAAACAGATATTTATCTTGTATGTTAAATGATGATGTTAGTTATTGTTTGTTGGTTTTGCATAACTTGCATGATGACGATGACGCTAACAAACGATAATTGTAAAGGCATTACCCATCTGCTCTTCATGCTAGCCTCACAATAATTCATTATAACTGAATAATTAATGAAAACGTACAATGTAAAGTACCTACTCTTCTCAGTCAGCATGTAACGACTTATGGTCGGACTGGAATCATAGGCTCTGTACATAGGCTCTGAACATGGTGTAATAGTTGCAGCTCCGTAAAAACATTGTGTAAGAAAAAAACTTGGCGATTAAAAAGAGTGGCGGAGAGTTTATTGCCAGTTCTTCTCTTTCATTCTACGCCTGTGATTTGAGAACTGGCAGTAAATGTTAAATTAGAATCATTCAATTTAATGTTTATTTCTTTTTTTTGACGTTCATAAGTGTACATTATGTTACCTATATGAATAAATGTTTTTTTTTGTACCAGGGTTGTTTAATTTGCATAGTTAATATTTGTTTAGATTTTACATATTTCGATTATAACATAACCGAATTCCAATTTGGACACCCTGAACCACATAATGGAAGTGTAATCAACAAATTACCTTCTATCGATACGGAAGCTCCGTTCATATACTGTCAAAGGAGCTTTCACGAAACTCTGCGTTTGATGTAACGGCATTTATAATTAAATTAATTAATACAATATCTTTGGGAATATGAATCGATTGAGATATGCTATCTACGGTATTAGTTCCGGCTATATTGATACAGCCAAAAAGACGATGGCACTTCAGCCTAAACATATATTATATACTAATTGAATATGTGAATACATATTCTTAATTTAAATCTTAATTCATAAGGGTAAAAATATTAGTACAATTTTTTTGCAGATTGAGAAATGTTTTATAGCTTGCCATTGCGAAAGTAGAATGGCAGTTTTACATATTAGGCCTCTTCTCACTAGCGCCAATATTGCGATACTGCATGCACTTTCTATATAATATACAACATATACAACATTTTTTTGTGAGGTAATACTTCTCTGAATGTCTTCGATCAAGATTAAAGCCTGGTTATGCATCTCCTCATTCACCTCAAAATCGGATATTCTTGAACTGACATGAATTCGATATAAAATGATTCGTTTTGTCAACAGATGGCACCACATGTTGTTTGCATTCGTTAAATTAATTGTTTTATTTATTGTTATTCGATAACTTATCTTATATTTTATTACTTATTCTGCTATTTAACTAACACGTATTGTTATACGTGTTTTATATATTTACATGTTTCTTAAGTAATGTTAGTCGTATATAGCACCGGTGGTGAGCCATGTCAACGTCTAACTTAAATTAACTTAATTAAGTACACAACAAATTCTTCACCCAACATATATAAATTATATATTATTAAATATTCATACATAAATTCGTTTAATGTATACGTGTATATTTCTTGTATGTTTATTTACTGGCAATACTGGCAATCTACAGCAGAAACGTTCTTACCGGCCAAGAAAAGTATGTTGCACTGTAGCTGCATTGTATTGACTCATTTCAAAACAATAGAAAAAACTTTTAATAACAACCGAAAAACATATTTGCGTAATATTTGCGTAATATAGAAAACATGACCAAGACTTCAAAGAGAAATATAATTTTAATCGAATCCTCAAAGAATAACAAACAATAAAAAACATTGTTCTACATAGGGTGCACTAATGAATCTTTTATGCATCAAAGATAATGCGAAATAGTCTTTAACACGTTGAAATAAAGATTTTATTTATGTCTCTTAACTCTCGATAAAGGCTAGAAAAAATTGCAAAACTAGTTTTACGCTATCTTACAGATTCTCATATTAGTTTCTCATAATGGGCAATGGGACAAGACGGAAACACATTTTCGCCTCTTTCGGAATGCTTTAAAGAGACCTAAGAATCCGATAACTGTTATTTAACCAAGCCAGATTATTTAAAATTAAGTATGTTTTTTGTTGGTACATACAAACGCTAAATGTCGATACTAAACTATAAATAATATTTGCAAATTGTTAAAATTAGTGCGTATTTAATCAGCTAACAATGATACAATCAATTTACTAATATAGTGCAACATTTAAATTAATATGAACCCCAATAAATTTCCAAATGCACGAAGCAAAATTAATTTCACGATTAAAGGTGTATTGGGACGTAATGCATTTCACAAATTTCACACGAAAACGTTATTATATAATTGAAATTTATTAATCTGGTGCCATCAAAATATATAATATTATTAATAATTTATTGATTCAATTAGACAATCATTAGTTTTGATTATTAATATGTTAGTTGCCCTAAATATTAGCTTCATCAGTACATTGCAATGACCCATGTGAGGATAATTATTCCTTCCTGTAAATATTTGGAACTGGCCAGTTAGAAACATTGCTAACTAAAACTTTTTTAATTTTTAATTTAAGAACTCTTTAGTAACAGAATGTGATATATAACATTCATTTGTCATTTGTTTTTGTGAAATGGCGGCAAATCTAAAACTCTTATTATGACTTTCATTGTGGGCTTACTCAACAACATCTTGTGCCACTATTTGGTTGGTTTCACGAGTTAAAGCATGGATGTAGCAATCTCAATGATGATCCATGTGAGGGACGTCCTTTAACAGCGACTACTGAAGATAACATCAGTGCTGTGGACGCATGTAACAGGAAGATAAGAGAGTGACATATCAACAGATTCGGGCAAGGCATTGGTATGAATAAAGTTAAAAAAATATTACTAACATTTATGTGTCAGGAAGCTTTGTACCTCTTTTCTCAGTACCACCGAGTCTTCATCTTTTTGATGCTTTCATCTTTTTCTATAGAGCGTCATAATGTACAAGAGCAAATGATATTTGAAAAATGATTTTGAAAGTTTTGGGTTTGACTTTCTTCTATTATTTTCTTTGCTGAACAAATGAGTTCACTCTAAAATGAAACACACGCTGCCGAATAAAGACTACGCAGGCTACGCACACATCAAAGCAAGTACAAACAAACAGAGGAACAAAGGGCTGTGATGTCACAAGTCCCTTTCTTCATTATGAGTTTGTGAATTTAAATGTTGTATTTAGAACTAAGTTTAACATAATAAGGCAGAATGTACTTGTATTCTACACGCTTACATAATTCTATACTTAAAAGTATATATTAACTTTTATTTTCAATAAAAACTTCATATTAAAAACTGGCAATACAATGTCGAACTCTTAGAATGGTATCCAAGAGAAGGCAAAAGAGAGGACGTCAAGAAAAAAGATGGGTGGATGAACTGGAGAGATGGACCAGCTCCTAGCCTAGGGGTGCCCAAGAAGACAAGCTGACCGGAAAACTGACTGCCTTTCTTACTTATTATACGTTTGTTACTGTCTAAATAAAATTAATTCTTGAAATAAAATCTTTTTATTTTAATTATTAATATTTTGTTTTAATTCCGTAGAATATATTCAACTGTTGTATAACATACTAAGGGAATTAACTATCTCTATACTGAACTGATTCTGATATGTGATAAAGACAGTACAGCTTAATTAACAAATTAGGTTAATGAAATACACATACCTGAACCCAGTATGAAGAAAACCGTTGTGCACAGAATTTTCCACGCCATAGTTAATCTGTAACAGTAGAAATTAAATGAACAACTTTTTGTCATAGTGACATTCCATAACTTATTTACGCGAGTAATATACATTATCTTTATGATTAGAAAAGTTCAATATAGATCGCTCGAAAGAGCTTAGGACGCCATTTCCCCCCCATTTTTATTTAATTATGTCAATTGTATTATATCTCTATATCTATATCTGTATATGCAACCATGTGTTACTAAATAAATAGATCAATAATTTTCAGTATTTTTTATTAATAAGAAGGCAAACAAACTGCAGGTTATTTGAATAGCATGTACACCAACCTAGACCGACCTTTCAGACATCGTTTTGTTTCCTAAAAGATGCTCTTTTCTTGAAGGCCCCTGAGTCCAATCGGTTCCTAAATATTTCTACTGGAAACTGATTCCAAAAATATATATATTGATAAGTGCTTAAAAGGCGCTGTTAAGGAACGCCGGGCTTTGAGTTATAAAATAAAGAATATTACGTTTACCCTTTATAAATGTAATTTAAGACAACAATACGTAAGAACAAGTAATTAAATAATAAGGGTCTGTTTCACAATGTCCGGATAAGTTCCAAATAAGCTATTTATTACTTATTGGTAGGATAAACGCTATTGTTGCGTTTCACGACTGTCAGATAGCGCGAAATTTCTTCGGAACTTTTATCTTCCAAAAAAATTACGTGTTGCATAGGTACTTTATCCATACATTGTGAAACAGGCCCTAAGTATCATTAATGATAATACATTACAAATTTGACTTTGAACAAGACCTATCTTGATATTTAGAGATTATATATTTGGATCAAATTTTAAATGATAATTGACTGATAAATTTTTGTTTCCAATAATGGGTCACCTTACCAAGTAACACATTATCATATTAAATAAATATCCTTATATGATACACAAACAACTTTGAACTATTTATTGTTGTAGCTAAATTTAATTGTACCCTCTATTATGTATAAAAAACTTTTGTATTTAACTGAAAATACAAGTTGGGCTTTTACGAGATTTTCTTAGCGAAATATTAAAATAAATAAAAATATTCATAACAAGCACAGTGTTGGTTGTAAAAGTGGGGTCAGGCGTTTTATATGAGACATTTTATGACGTTCAATAAAACATAGTATATGTGGGTCATAATAAAGAGCTTATATGAAAGACTAGCAACTTGACCTGCCTTTTCTTCCATACTTATAGATATTCATTAAAATTATCTAAGATTCTAAGAAACTCTTTCCTTTTTTTTCCGAGCCATTTGTAATCTTCATGAAAAGAGTGTACCAATTTTTTAAAGGCCAGCAACACAATTGAGACCCCTATGGCAATGTCAGTGTCTATGGGTATCGCTTAACATCATGTTACACAAAGCAGCTTAATATTGTTGTACTGTAGCTGTTTAACTTTATAGAGACACACTATGTGGGCCGGTGTTTTTAGTTTTTCCTCCAGGAATCGAACCGAGAAAAACACAACAGTACAGTGGTCGGACAAAAAAGTCAAACAGAACAGTGGTCTGGAAAGTAAACGCCATTTACTTTATCGTAAAAATTACAGTTAGTACCGTTTTATCTTATATTATATATTATCAACGTTATTTACATACTAAAATCATGGTGATAAAAATTTAAATATTTATTTTTTCCATAGTGTTTGAATAACGTTAAGAAATTTGGCGCATTTATCAATATAAACAATCATAATCGTTTAGGTAACTTAAGTCATCAAAAAAATAAATATGAAATGCTTCTAACACTAACACCGTTCCACAACTGCGCGTTTTTCAGGCAGTTTGTGCCGCGCACCACCACTTTGTGGAACCAGCTGCCGACTGAAGTATTTCCGATGCAATTCGCCTTAGGGTCCTTCCAGAAAAGAGCGTACCAATTCTTAAAAGGCCGGCAACGCAATCGCGAGCCCTCTGGCATTGAGAGTGTCCATGGGCGGCGGTATCACTTAACATCAGTTGAGCCTCCTGCCCGTTTGCCCCCTGTTCTATAAAAAAAATACATTTACTACCACTTCTGAAATTAAAGAGAAGAGAAGAAACTGGAAGAGAAGAACTCGCAATAAACTCTCATAATATATACAAGAACCGTTTTTAATGTGTTTTACTTCTATCATTGCTTTTAATTGGTAATATCAGTGAATAATAAATGTTTTTAATAATAAAAGAAATAACCATAATGTTAGAAAATCTATAAGGATAAAATCGGGGATAAAATAATAGGTAACGGGAAACCACGTCGAGGATTGAGCAAGATTAATTGTCTATATCATCAATAACCCTACCTCATGTGACCGATATTAGAGGCTTTTATCCAAACTTGAAGATATAAAAATACTTTATCTACCACAAATATATTTTTTTAAATATCCCTATAGATGGCAGTTCATTCGGTTAGATTGTTTTTTAAATATTCCTATAGATGACAGTTTATTGATATCAGAAAATGATGGTTCTAATCTAATATGTTGCAGTCATTTCTGAAAAAAAGCCTTTTTGCGTTATTAAAAGGCCCGTAACGCCTCTGGCATTGAGAGTGTGAAAGTAGAGTTTATAACAACCACGTCAGCAGTTGGTCAACGTTCAAATTAAATCGGAACAACATTCTATTGTATGAAACTATTACAGGATTTGTTACAGTATACTAACAAACAAAAACAACCTACTAGGCTTTTTATTAAAACTAAACCGCAATATTTTAGTTTATATAAATTATTCGAATATTATTTTACAAATGATAGTATCATATTTTATTTCAGTATATTTAATATAATATCCCGGAGCATGCTTTTAAACAAATGACACACGACTACTCAGAAATATTAATTGTGCAGTGAGCCGAGAATGCAGTGTCTGCGATGTACTTTATACTATTTTGCGCCTTTCCTCCGTTTCCCCTCTTAGGTGACGTTTAGCTGTAGGAGAATGCTGAGCAATATCCTTGAATGTTGATTTTTACGATACGAATCCAAACACATACTTTAAAAAAATCTAAACACAAAGCAAAAAATCCATGGGAAATCCCATGTCCATCCATTTGGTGGATTTTTTGCTACGTACTTTGTAATCTTTCTTTGCACATAATCAATACAACATTTGTCAGCCATTCTCTACAATAGTTTAAATAAAACCTTTAGCTTGCATTATCTTACATACCAAAATTGTAAAACAACTTTAAGCTATTGGCTCGGTACACTCAACTATAACAAAACAGAATCATTGTTAAATCCTTTAAAATAATTTTTTCTTTAATTCATCTACTCATGCACATATTCACTAAGATTTGTTTTATCTTACACACAATTACACAGCCATCATATAGCATCAGACGAGCGAAGCTTCCCTGTCACAGGTCTCTGACTGATTAGGATCAATCAAATACTCATATATACACTCAATACTCAATCTGAATTCTATTGCCCATACAGCTAAACAAAGAACGAATTTTGTTATGAAAGAAGAAATATTGTGGAATTGTATTACGTTCTAACTACGTTCGCTTACACCCGGCAGGAAAGATATAACCCCGCTTATATGTTGATGTGCTATCAAAGCAAAACATACTTAAATCAAGAGAATACTGAAGCGCATTAAATTAAACTTCATAAGCGCTGAACTTTGTAAAACAAAAATAGAGCTTTACAACGATGTTAATCGTATTCTCGTTTTGCTACTAATTGCTTTTGAGATAAATAAATTTATTTATTTATTCAGAAGATTCACAGCAAAATATAGAAATATATATAACATTGTGGGCCAATTATAAATGTTCAAAAATAGTTCTTTTTTTAAATAACAAGAAGGTAAACATTTCAAACATTTTCAGTGTATAACAAAAAGGAAAAAAAAAACAGAATTTAATTAGTTGACAATGAAAAGTTAGGTTAGGTTAGCTCAATAAACATTATAATGTTTATTTTCTTTTAAAACAGCAACAAAATATACACATGTAAAAATATAAATTTAGTATGGAAACTGCAGATCGCGGCGACAGCTTTAGAGTAGTCTGACTATAGCCAGCGTTAGAATAAAAAAAAACAATAATACCTGTATGAGTGACTGATGTTATCTCGAATATGAAAATGATAAAGCAAAGAGATGCATAAATCTAATTCCAAAGCATACATAGCGGTACAACTTTTTCTCATTTAAAGTGGCGAATATTATAAAAAGGATAACTGGCATAGAATGTTTACCTTTATACAATAAATTGAAGAGGTTTGCTTCATATATTCAATGTTACAGAGCGAATATGAATACGAAAAGGGTTATTGAACTGAGAGTTATTAAAATTTTGAATAAAATATTTTTTGCTTGAAATACACATATTGTATAATATAATAAAAAAGTTTTAGTTATTTGTGAATTGTGCATGGATTTTTCGTTTCCTGAAAATTGTTTGGACAGCTTCATATGTAAAAAAATTGTGAACAATTTTACCTTTGTCAGTTATCAACGGATTGGCAGATTTCATATATTGTATCCAAAATAACTAAATATAGAAATATATATGATACTAATACTTAGTAGTATACATATATAGGTATATATATATTTACTACTCATACTTTATATATATAGTTCAAAATTGTAAGAATAAGATATTAAAGCACTACATATACAATATTTTAAACATTAATATGTAAGTATACATGAAAGGAGTAACTTAAATTACTGTTCCGACGTCCCGGGCAAAAAATTCACATATCTGATATTAATCGGGAACGCTCTTTGTGTATTGTATATTAAAAATTGTTTTGTTCCATACGCATTTTTGATGTGAAGTTTTTAATATTCGTATGGATTTTTTGGTCCGTCTGCTATTGAGACTGTGCCTCTTAGTGAAAAATTTCATGTGCGTTAGGCAATTGAAAAGCGACGCGGCGCTTAGAATAAGCAAAAAAGCTTTTTCTAAATTGAATAGAGAGTATGATTATCTCGAACCTAAGAAACTGTGTTTGAATCTTGACTGTACTATTTATTTACAGTTAATTCTTTATGGTCTAAAGGTGAAGTAGACAACGTAGAAAGTGAAGGCTTATTCAGTTATTTAATAAGTCTTCCACAATAATGTGGAAGACTTATTAAATGATGTGGATGTGGTGCCGTAGATTTTGTACTATGTATAAACATAGTACAAAATCTACGGCATATTTTACATAATCTTCCATCTAAAAGTGAGTAAAGTAAAATTAGAAGAAAATAACATTACACTCAGTTTAGTACTACGAAAAACCTGTAATTAATTTAAGTCTAGAAGCTAGTTTCAACTCTAGATATATGAACATCCAGTATAGTTAAACAATGTATAACCAGTACATAGTCGTGGTCTGTGATCCAATAAACTCCAGCTAAACAAACCGAGTCCGAACACTGTCCAACTTCACTTATTACTTCGAATATGTTGCTTAGATAGAAATGAATTACCACGCTTTTCTGAATATATGAATATCCTTTGAAGTAGATTCATACAACCATATCCAATCGATCTCCGCTAGGTACTAAATATAATTAAAGTAATTAATTATTGGTTTCGTGTTATAGGAAACGCGTTGTGGGAGTATTCCCGCGCTTGTATGAGCCCGTATAACACGTCACGCACAAAAGATTCACGTAAGAACTGTGTTATAAATGTCATATTACAGAAATTTACGCGCCCACGTTATATGACAGAAAAGCCGTGTTATACGAGGGACTGATATCGCGTAAAATAAAAATGTTATATAAGGGTTGAGTACGCAGGAAATTAAATACAGAAGTGGCAACTTATGCAATTTCAGCGGTGTTTGGAAATCAGACAGGACAGAAAGTCCTTTGCCGGGGTTCGAACCTACGACCAAGGTCAAGATTAGGAGATGAGGTTCGCACGCCTAAGCTTGACTTGACCACCTGTGCTCGCTAATTCTTAAAATACTGTTATTAACAAAATGGTACGTCAAATAACGTATATTGGTAGAATCTCCGACTAAAAATCGATAATGTCTTTCAAAACAAATCAGTTTTCTACACATGAAATCTTTAACACATTGGGATTCTTATGAAAAACATTCCATAGAAAATATTCGTTTTATATAAAGCGAGGCCAGTTTATCCCAACATTCCCTAATTTTCAACCCTTTGAACCCAGAAGGGTCCTCAATATTACGAGATGGATAATATATGTATATGCTATGTCATATAGGTTTCAGCCATCACTTTTCAACGATATGATGAATCATGTACTCCAATTGACTTTTTCGTTCATGTGCACAAACAATAGCCAAACGCACGAACAGTAGTAATAATCATAATAATTCATCTATTTCCGCATAATCAGCCACTCAAAAATATACATGTAAATGTCACATCAAGAAAATCTGTCATTATATAATAAGTCACTGGTATTTAAATTAGAACTTATGGCCCAAATACTCGCCCAAGCTATAAAGGCACATTGACTTTTAAAATTGAAATGATGTAAATAATTATGATTACATTAACATTTGATGAATGGAATTTATTTATAGTGTAAGTATGTAGAATAGGTAGAATATGTTTCCAAAGGATTTGTTAAAATATTTCTTAATTTGGAAAATAAGAGACAAATAGGAATCATGAGTAATTTAATATGGAAACCAACAACTAAATCTTGAATAATTGGTAGATTAAAAAATGAATTTCATTTTAGATGAAAATTAGATGTGTATGAACATTTTTTTGCAATTTAACACAAAGGCCGTGTTACCCGTTTGAAACTCAAACATCAAAGGGAACTGACATAGCGAGGTTAAAAATCTAACCTCAATTCTTGGATATTTAAAGAATACTGGACTATCATGAGAAATCTTTGTATATAGGTATTGTAATATATTGTTTCATCTCGTTTCTTATAAATAATAACAAAGTCAAAGTAAAAAATAATTTATTCATATAGGTAACATAATGTACACTTACGAACGTCAAAAAAAGAGAAACATACAACAAATGAATCTTATTTTACATATAATGCCAGTTCTCAAATCAAGGGCGTAGAACGGAAGAGAAGAACTGGCAATAAACTCTGCGCCACTCTTTTTAATCGCCAAGTTTTTTTTACACAATGTCTATAAGGAGCTGCAACCATTACAACTACATACTCAAGCAAACTATACACTCAAAATACATGGAATATCCATATGACATCTTGAGTAATAAAGAATAATAAAATAAATTAAAAACACAGATTTGTCCTCTATCAGCAGGAGGTATGGTGAAATAGGAGCACGCACTTACATACTCGTGAGAACAACACGCAAATAACACGCAATAAAAGTAAGGCCATCATTTAATATTGGCATATGTACGTACTTGAGTAAATAAATTCTACACACACATATTATTAATAACCACAAATTAATTTGGTACGCTGCCGCATTAACCAAACTTTTTAAATATTATTAATATGTAGGTTAATAATATCGTAAATAAATCTTTGTTTAGATAATGATAATAATTTTGACATGCACCACTTTCTTTATAAGGAGCACATAATTTTTATATTTATTCATTTAACTAAACATTGTTCTTTCTCAAAGATGTCATCCACATTAAGAATCATGTTACCAGCTGCCCACCGAAGTATTTCCGAACCAATTCGACTTAGGGTCCTTCAAGAAAAGAGCGTACAAATTCTTAAAAGGCCGGCAAAGCACTCACGAGCCCTCTAACATGTAGAGTGTCCATGGGCGGGGGTATCACTTAACATCAGGAAAGCCTCCTGCCCGTTTGCCCCCTGTTAAAAAAAAACGAATACCTAACAATCAACCATAATCCTGTTAGAGCAGCCTTTAATATAAAATACAATCTTATGCTAAAAATACCTCTAATGATGCTAGAGTCATTATGAATCACTTAAAGTGATCCCAACTCAACATTATTCAAGCAATTTCGCATTCAAACGAAAATGCAAAAACCAAAATAAATCTAGCGTCAAGACGTCGAGAATTCTCGCCCGTGCTCATTTGAAATTCCACCACGAATCTCGACAATTTGTGATACTAATTGTACAAAAAAACTCGGCACAACTGCAAGGACGTTTCTGAATTTCAGGGAGAGATTTGTATTATTTTAATACTCGTATCGAGAGGAATATCGCCAAATTTATAGTCGCTGTGAAATTTTTTTGTTTTTGTTTCTATACCAAATTTTTGACGTTGAAATAAATTTTCACCGTTCTATAGATATCTGCTTCCAACACATATTTAAACAGTATTTATATACTGTTATAATATATTATTTAACTTCATAGTAATAATAAAAAAAAAAACAAATCTAAAAAGTTTTATCCCTGCGGTGTACTTTAATGCTGGCAGCACTTTCTCGCTGTATGGTAATGCTTATTTGGCGTGGTGGTGGATCAGCTCTGGGGTAACGGGGATATTATCTTCCAGGTGCCAACTTCAACTTCAATCACTAATTAGCGCCTGTGCACTTGAACCTTATGGTCCAAGAGTCTCCAAAAAGAAGAAAATCTAAGTTGGAGGAAATACTCTTATATTTGAGCCATGATTATTTTCCTTCTCCTCTGCGGCCGCTCCAGAATATGTTATTAAATAATTATTTTATATATTAAAGTTTCATGTAATTTATGTATATTATATAAACTTAATTAACTTTTGTAATGAATAAACTTGACTGGATACCAAATTATTTCATAATTAAAACGCTACATTAATTATTATCAATTGATCTATTATATTAATTACCGAAATATTTTGAAAAGTAAGTGTACACCCGAAGCTGCCGTTTGATATTTGTCTGTGGATAATCGATACTGCGTATTAATTTAATATGCAAAGTTAAAAATTAAAAGTTACAAACCACAAACCAATTCCAGGTCTTCGTGGACCACTGTCTTCGTCAATGTCAATTTCTCAGAGAATTGTGGTAGGTACGACAGTCAATTGATAGGTCTATAGAAATGAAAGTGAAAATGGGTGGGCCCATATGCTCTGGAGGGATCCAAGTCATATTCAGTTCATGTCAGATGCAAGCCCTCGAGTGGAATTCTCCAGGTAAAGGAAACTTGGTCGCTTAAAACAACCCAGGACCTGGTTTGGATTTGCCCTACATGGGACACATAGGACTTTAAGTAAGTTGTTACAATAAATACATAATTACATTTAATAAATAGAGAACTAAATAATCTTCTCAAAATCTTTTTACATCAACTAATCGAGACATGAACAAATGGTAAGGCCAAATTTGAATTTCACACCAAATTTGAATTGTAAATTTCCTTTAATCTAAATCTGGTGATGTTGGGCCATATGCCGTTATCCCGCTAATTAAGTCGTCCTACACATATGTACGCAAATAAATTTGTTCATGATTGGGAGGCTTTCATTACTTTTGAATTACCAATAAAGCCTTTTACACGTTCATATATTTGAACTTAGTTCACATAATTGGGTATTTTACACTATGATTAAACATTGTCCGTAAGTATTGTTGGATAATTAAAGAAATAAAGCATTTTATGAACGAGGATTTTTATTTATACTATTTTCAGGTAAGTTTTATTATTTTAGTGATCCTTACTTATAATTATTATAATTTATTTAACTGTTGTGTTATAGAATCGATTTGATTATTTTTGAAGTGAAACTTCTTTAGGCGCGTTAGGGTAAAATTATTACGGATGAAACGCTATAATAATATTAGCGTCACGAAGATGTGCAGCGTTTATGTCAAGAAAAGAGAGAGCGATTAAGAGGGAATGAGAAAGGCAAAATATCGAAACGCTTATAGAAATTCTATTTTTAAATTAAAATTTTATCAAGAGAAATTGTGAAATGTTAGTACATATTTTATGTTTTATACAAAATTATTCATTTGAAATCTCAAATGTCGAAGTTTAAATACCAATCTTTAAATTATCAAAAAAATAAATTTATAATCTGTATTTAATTTCGACACTTTATTCATTAAATTCCCAACATAATATTTTCCTTTTTTCCCTCCCTCTAAGTTTCGGAAATCTAAAGTAATAGATTTGTGTAAATAATATGAACAAGACTTAAAAATTAGATTGCCAAAGAATTTCACAGAAGAGACTTTCTTTTTTGGCAACCATGTGAGCTAAGTTCACACGCACTTTTTAAATATTAGTTTATTTTATATAAAATCATACAAGAAAATATGACATAACATATTTTATACATATACACATCAATTATATTAGAATGTAAGGGGGCATGAAAATTTAAAAAACAAAGACTATTTAGAAACTTTACTATGACTATTAAATGATCTACATTTAGAAGCAGTAAAGAAAATAAGTTATATTTATATTTTTATTCTGGGTCACGGAGCCAGCAAAATGCCTTACATTTATATTTATAAACAACATTCTAACAGGATATTTGTAATGAGATTTCATTCATACTTGTGTCAAGTTGCAATACTTGACGATAATTGAATAAAAAAGAAAAGCAACGTCTCTTTGTATTTTCCATTGATTTTTCAAGTGGTCGAGGAAAATTCAATTTATCTTAAATAATATTGTTCAAGAAATATGAGTGCCACGTTGCTAAAACTGCGAAAAGTGTGTGAGTCTTATTTGATTTAAGACCGCTAGTTTCGATACATTTATTTATTAGCAGTGCAGATTTGTATCAAATGTCGGATTTGGTATTCTCTTAATACCATAAATAAGGCGCTTTGATGAGTTGTAGACTGAATGATAACCACGTACCAGAATACTAAACACTTTTCTTTAACCCTAGAAAGATAGTCTGCGTAAAAATTACGCATGCGTTTTCGAAAAATTGCTCTCACTTTCTAATTATCGCGAATCCATAGCTGTGCGTTTAGGACATTTCATTCGTCGTTGGGAGCTGCCACATGCCGTAAGTGTCAATGAGGTAAGTGCCACCGATTTTGAAATATAACGACCGCGTGAGTCAAAATTACGCATGATTATCTTTATCGTGACTTTTATGATTTTGGCTTATATGACAGTTTTATTTTGTTTCGTAACTTTTAATACTTTATATCATAACTAATATTGTTATTTCATTTTTAAAGATATTGAGGCAAATATATAACACAATGGGGAGTACCAATTTAAACGAACACGAAATCCTGGCCGCTCTTATGCAAAGTGATGATGCTGTGTCTACACATACAATACCCCACAATGCTTTCGTGTGAGGACACCGACAGTAAAGTAGCGGACCACGACAGTGAGTCAGATGTGTCAGTGATCAGAGTGAGATGAAGTGCAGAGTAACACAGAAGAAGGGTTTGTAGACGAGATACAAGAAGAACAGCCGACGCCAAGCGGAAGTAATATCTTAGAAGAGCAAAGCAGTACTATGCAACCAGTCTCCACGTCAGCCTTTCGTAGGATCGTAGCCTTTCAACAGAGGACAATTGGTTTACCTCAATCCCTTTGGCAACAAGATTGCTCCAAGAACCTTATAAAATAACCATTGTGGGAACCATACGATCAAACAAACGTGAGATACCGGAAGAGCTAAAAAACAGTCGCTCCAGGCTAGTGGGGACATCTATGTTTTGTTTTGACGGAACCCTTACTCTCGTCTCCTACAAACCGAAACCGGCAAAAATGGTTTATTTGTGAGGAGAATGCTACTAAACGAAGCTACTGGCAAACCAGAAATGATAATATATTATAATCAAACAAAAGGTGGCGTTGACACGCTAGACCAAATGTGTTCTCTGATGTCCTGTAGTAGAAGACAAATAGATGGCCTATGGCTTTATTCTATGGAATTTGCCTGCCTTAACATTGCCTGCATTAATGCATTTATAGCCATAATGTTAATCGTAAAGGAGAAAAGCCTCTGAGTCGCAAAAGATTTATGAAAAATCTTAGCTTGGGACTGTCTTCTTTGTTTATGCGTTAGACGTTTAGAAGTACCTATTTTGAAGAGATATTTGTGAGATAAAATCTCTGATATGTTGCCAATTAAAGTGCCTGATACATCCGAAGACTATAGCAATGAGCCAGTAGCAAAAAAAAAAGGATTTATTGTTCTTTTTGCCTTTCTAAAAAAAGGAGAAAGGCAAATGCGTCCTGCAAAAAATGTAAAAAAGTTATATGTCGTGAGCATAATACTGATATGTGCCAAAGCTGTTTGTAACTTACTTGTATGTAAATGTATGTTCCTAAATTATAAGAAAAGCTTACTGTTGATTTTCTAGTTAAAATGAGTCTGATTATTAGAATAAAAAATAAGTTTTCATTAGGAAGAGTAAGTGTTATACTATTTTATTGATTTATAGAAGACGTTTAAAGTTTTGTTTATTTTTTAAATACAAATAAAGAAGTTTAACAAATTATCTGCATTATTAATTAATTTAATATATGAGTATATATAATAACATAGAATTTATTAAAATAAACTATTAAACCTAAACCTACAACTAATTCAAATTCATGCGTAAATTTTACGCATGATTATCTTTTCCGTATTACAAAATATGATTATCTTTCTAGGGTTAAATAGAACTAACCATACTTTTCTACGGTTAACATCCAATACAAATATGATATAGTTATCAAGTATTCATGTATATATCTATTAGCTTGAGCGTAAAGAATTTTCATACATTTCGGAAATACGAAAAGAATTCGTACAATTTTCCATTCAGTATCATATACGCGCATTGAGAACTACATATATTCCATACCAAAGTATATTGTTACTTTTATACTTCGAAACGGACTTACAAGTTTGACCTGTATACAGTATATTTGAAATTGGACGTATGCTAAATTTTATAAGTGTATCCACAAATTTCTTCTATTTAAAATCTAGATTTAAATGAAGCTTATTCCTATAATTTAAGAAAGAGATACGTTTAAATTTTTTTAAATTGGTTTAATTTTTGAAATATGCATGGAGCAGGAGCTAGAGAGTTGGAGTGCACCAACACATCGATTCTGACTCAACTCATCATACGGACTCGCCTGTCTACAAGTTACATATGCCGACAGCTAATCATATCTTATTTCGGTTCTCTATTTATTAACTTTAATTATTTATTTATTATAATAACTTACTTGAAGTTCTAGGTCTCCCAAGTAGGTCAGATCCAGACCAGTTTCTGGGCAGTTCTCTTAATTTCAAGCAATGATGGTTGATAGATATGATATATCTCGAAATTATTTTCATTATCGAACTAAAGATATATTTAAGATATTCTTAACCTACATACAAATAATAATAACTATTATTAAAAATATAAGATTAAAATAAACTTTAAAAGTTTGGTCACTGCGGCAGTGTTCCTAATTAATATGATTAATAATATGTATGTGTCAAACTTATTTACTCTATAGTACGTACATTTTTACGCCAATATTAAATTATGGAAGAAAGCCTTACTTTTATTGTTATTATTTATAATAAATGAGATGAAACAAAACTATTAAAATACCTTTACACAAGATTATCAAGAGATTTGTCTTAATAGTAAATGACTTAGTTCTATGAGCAAGCTATTGCTGAAGATTCGAACAAGACGTGCGTCTGTGTGGTAATCCTCTATAAGTACTACCGTTTAATATGTTTACTTTTACTCTACTTATAAAGAGGATTAATTTGTGTTTGTAACGAGTTAACTAAAAACTATAGGACGCTTTGAAAAATTCTCACACCGTTACAAAGCTTTTTATTATTTGGTATTTTTTTAATAATTTGCTAACTAGTGCTACAATAAGTAACATAAGCTATAATGATTTATAAAATATTAATTGTAACCTTTCGAAGCCGGTACAGGTCACTAACTACATAACATACGTTTTAATTATTGTTTGCGTCCAGATATATTACAAAGATTAAATGTGTGTAAAGCCTGCATAAATATTACGTAACTCAATTATATTAATAGTTGCTAATAATGTAGAATTAATAATCTATGAAGGACAGTCTCGCCCAACCACTAGTAAATTAAAAAAATGAGACAGATACTAATTTATGAGAAATACGAACACTAATCTCCAAAAACATTCTGCATTCTTCAATTTACTCAACCGTAACCAATAAAGTGCTTGGAGATGCAGTATTTCTACATCGAACCACTACACCATAGGATATGCCAATACATGTACTATATACATATATGGGGAAGTGTGCCTTTTTCTCGTGGGTAGCGAGACACGCCATGCTATAATTATAACAGGTTATAACCAGCCATATTATAATTGTTTAAACCATTATAAAAACCCCGAGAACTTGATGCATAGTCATGAAGTTTCATGAAATATTTCATATTTCATGGCTAACGACTAAAGTTTGTAAATTAAATAGTAAAATGTAGCTTTCGTAGTTCATATATTACAATTTTAAAATTAAGTATTATTGACGAAATTTTTGCTAAAAGCTCTTAACCTCGTGGTCCTGTATTCGATTTCCGGCGAAACAGTTGTTGTTTTAAAGCGAGGACGAATTTATAAAGAACGGCAACGCATTTGGGAGCCTGGTCTGGCAATGTGAGTGTCCATGGGCGGTAGTTCACTTAAAACTAAGTAAGCTTACGACCCGTTGGCCTCATATTAGATTAAAAAAGGAAAACCTTTAAACTAAATTCACTATTTTATTCGTTTCTTTGTTAAGAATTCGTGCTGGAGTATTTTTTTTCGGTAAACAAACAGAATTTTTACTAGCCCACATATAAATGGTAAATTAAATAGATATATTGCTCCATGCCCCATTTGCTGGTTTCGGGATTTCACTATTTATTATCTAGAAATATTTGTTAAATAATAGTATTTTATCAGGAAATCCGAAATTTATGTAAAATTATTGTATTGACTAGAGTCTGTTGAATTTTTGTAAATTTTCTTGTGGAAATATATTGTTTTACAAAAAAAACTATTGGTGATTAAAAACAGTGGCGGAGAGTTTATTGCCAGTTCTTCTCTTCCGTTCTACTCCCTTGGTTTGAGAACTGGCAGTAAATGTAAAATTAGAAGCATTTCATGTATATATTTTTATTATTATTATTTTTGACTTTTAATATTCTGAGTTATAATCTAAATATACAATACAAAAGTTTGATATCTAAAGAACATAAAAATGTTGCAAAAGTGTAATTTAATATTTAATATCTTTATTAATACATACCTTTATTTAAAACATCCTTAGAAAAAAATGACACCAACTTCGAGCGTAAACTTTGAATTGCGTCGAACACAACCAACCCTCGCGATATTTTGAACTGAACTGCACAGAACAATATGCCTTAAGGCTATATAAATAACTTGCATTCAAAAATAAGCTTTACCAGTTTGCAATAAGGTACAAAATCCATGTACATAGCAAAATAAGGTTGTCACAATTTGTTTTGGTAGCGGTCGCATGTGAAGCAAGTAATTTGTGTGTGGAAACTATCATTAGGCAGGACACATTGTTTTAACCCTAGTGGACGATTGGATTTTTTAAATAATTTTTATTTAAGAATCGCAAGTAAATTATTAGGATTTTTAGGGACATATATAATCTACTACTCTACTACTTACTGGACCAGTGACGTCGACAACCTTGTCGACATCGACAACCTTGTCGACATCACTGGAGATAGTCCAGTTCCATATAGAAGAGCTGGCAGCTACCTCAGACAAAGAATTAGTCTAGGTATTCAAAGGGGGGAAAGCTGCCAGTATCTTCGGAACCTTGCGTAATAGGACTCCTTTTAATGATATAATATTTTAGTTATTACATTTTGTTATAATAGAATTATTCATAAAATAAATATGTAAGAAGATATTTTAGTTATTATATTGTTAGTGTTATAGTTGAAATATTAAATATTATGTTGAATTATGTTTACTATATTCTTCTGTATATTATAATAATTATTGTTATTGTATAAAAATGTGAAGTACTATAAACACTAATCATTAATCGGCAAGTCTTCTAAGAGCTTCCACACTTCTCGGTGTCTAGTTTTATGTATCCAGATGGAGTCAGCTGATCCAGTTTTAGGTGGAAGCTATTTCGTCGCTTTTTCTGTCCATTTACCAATTATCTAATAATATTACCCTAATTGGCTTAAAAACCTATTTAACGTTTATTGTACAGTTTTCATTAAAGTATTTCTTTTCAATACAGCGTAAAAACAATTAATAAATATCAGGTTAGTTGAAACTATTAATGTCTTTCAAAGGGGTAAATATTCAAGGATTTGAATTGTAACGTTTTTATAGAAAGTTCTACGGATAATGTTTACTGATTTACTTACTTGACTTTGATTAACTTGATTACTCGACTCAATTAATTATGTCTTACTGGCATAAATTTAATATCTCCTGTGACCGCGATAAGTAAGACGTATTTAACACTATATAATAATAATAATAATAATAAAGTGTTTATTCATTTTAAGAAGGTACATTTTCATTCCTAGGTATAAGATTTGGAAACCCTTTTAAGTAAAATATACCTGTCAGGGTTCCCAACTTCCAAACTTGATTCTTAATTCCTTAAAATAATTACATTATTTAACCATATTTTATTTACGTTTTTTCAACCGTTATCAACACGCCTGAGTGCATGAGTAAGTGTGTGTGTACAAATGTGTGAGTGAGAGAATGAGTAAAGTGTGTAAGCACTAGCCACTTCTAACATGTACACATAACAATGCTGTCAAAATAATTTTGTTAATTCTTGTAAAAGTGCCATTATAAGTACAAAGTCTTGTTATAAAGCTTTGGTATTTATTTTTAAGAGTGTACACACAACCATCAATATATTATATGTGTAATAATATAAATAAACATTACATTCTATATAGTGATTTAAATTGTGATAGTAAGAGGGTAGGAACGAGAGGACAGACACGGTTAGTATTTGCCGATAATTGGACGTGTCGGTGACACAATTAATATTAACATTTTGGTTCTAGTGTTTTTACTGTGTTGAGGGGTATGTGTTTTTTTTTTATTATTATTATCTTGTGGCTTAATTTTATTTTAGTATTTGAAATGTTTTTTTTGGTTTGTTTTTTTTAGCTTTATGAAATGCCCTCAAATTTAATATTCAGCAAACAAATGTTTGGATGAAGTTGGTGTCTCTGTGTTGTGAACACTCCTTTACAATACAGCGGGTTTTGGTGGGATGACCCAAGTATAAAAATCCTCCTGGCGCCCATAACCTATTAGTTAAAGTTAATTTTAGTTTATAAGTTTAGTTAATTAGTTAATGCATGTTAGTATTTACTTAGCTTAAGGTTTGTCATAAATATTTCAAAATGTGTTTCTTTTGTTTTTTTTTATAGTTTAAAAACCCATAACATGGCGCCCAACGTGCATATGGGGTATATTCAAGTATGTACTTATAAAGTAAAATAAAAATAAATGCACATAAGTTTCAAAAATTAAAAGTAGTAAGTAATATTATTTTATAGTTGTAATATTTAAGGTTAAGTAAAATCATTTTATATTGTATTTTTATATAATTTTGTTTTCTTTATATATAATAGGTACATTCTATTTGTAAGATTATAAGTTAAGGGATTGTATTCAGATTTGCCTTATGTATTGGTTGCTTTGTGTTAGCTGTATCATATTTATGGAATGTACTATGTTACAATAATTTGGGCAAGGCCACTGGAAATAAGTTTTTAGTGTAGTAACATCTACTTTCTATTGTATAAGTGTATTCTGTTTGTATATTACTGTGTGGAATTTATTTTGTTTTTTTTTTTAATTAGTTTATTTAGTACACAAGTTTGGTATGTTTTATACTGAATTTGCATATTGTGTGACTTTTTGAAAGTAGGTTATTTTTTTTTATTGCTGCTATTTATTTTTTTTGATTTGTTTAACATGGATCCACAATATTTATTAAAGGATGAAGTTGAGTTTGAGCTTGCTTGTCGTGGTTATGTGCAGCCAGGTGGTTTTGCTTCTGCATTATGATTAATTTTAAAAAAGATGATATTTGTTGAACAGTCACAAGATGTATCTTATGAAATAAAATTACCTTCTGGTTGTTTAAAGAACCCTAATAAAGACTTAGACGTTTGCTCGGATAAGCTAGATACTATTTTGCGTTACATTTCGGAATTAGATGAAAAACCAGATAAACAATTGTATAAACGACTAGTTTCACGCTTGTCTCATATTGTAAATAGGTTGAATCTATTGGAACCTTTAGATGAAATCGATAAGGATAAGCGTACAGTTCTTATAAATAAAGCTATTGTTCTTCTCTCTGAATTAGAAAATAAGGACGATATAGAGGATAATGATAAGATAACTAATGAAATGAAAGAACTTTTACATAAGTCAATCGGTGAAGATAGTAAAAAAATTTTAAATGAAATTGATAACGATTTTCCAAGTACATCAATTGGGGATCATAAAGCTACACTGACTAATAACGACAATATAGCTCTACTGCATCAACAAAAACGGGTTAGTTTTGGTCACGATATTTTTGAGGAAGGTCATGTTTCTGACAAGTTTATTAATTTGCCTTTAAATTCTACGTCGCGTGATGATTATAATACAATTCGCAAAAATAAACTGGTGCCAATTAGTCAATGGGGGGTTTATTTTTCCGGTGATGGTAAGTTTAGTGTAAATGCTTTTATTGAGCGTGTGTTCGAACTCAAAGATGCTAGAAATGCTACAGATGAAGATTTGTGGAGGCATGCTGTAGACTTTTTTAAAGGAGACGCATTAATTTGGTTTAGAGCCAACAGGGAATACATTAAAAACTGGGAGGAGCTAGTGGCAATACTAAAACGTACATTTCAATCCCCTTTTTATCAGGAAGAGTTGTTGGCGGAGGCCAGGTCAAGAACTCAGGGGAGTCACGAATCTGTTTTAATTTTTGTTTCGGTCATGCAAAATTTATTTAATCGGTTACCAAACAAAATTTCAGAGAGAGAAAAGATTTCGTTCATCGTTAAGAATCTTCAGCCATACTTTCAAAGGGCAATCTGTAGGGATGAGTTTGATTCGGTTGCTGATTTATGTAATATTCTGAGAGTGTTGGAAAGAACAAAGATAAATTGTGATAAATTTCAAGAACCAAAAAGTTCTCTCTATTACTTAGAACCGGATTTAGCTTATAAAAATTCTAAAGAAAATAAAATGGACGAGTTGAATTTTATTAAAAGTAATAAAAGCATGATGAAAAGTGTTAAGACTATGAGATGTTGGAATTGTCGAGAAGTAGGACATTTATTTAGGTCATGTACAATTCCTAAACAACGGTTATTTTGTTATGCTTGTGGTCGATTTGGGGTGACATTAAAAGATTGTGTTTGTAAGGGAAACGGCAAAAGGGAAACTCAAGGACCTGCCAAATGAGTGTTCCCTGTGGTAGTGTAAATAATGAATGGCAGGATTGGTTAATGTTTGTTCATAACGTCATGTCTTCTAAAATAGTTTCTTCTTTAACTTTTAAAAAGGGATGTGATAACAGGTCGTATGTTAGTTTAGATATTTTAGGTAGGAAATTTAGCGGTTTATTAGATTCGGGGGCTACGAGGTCAGTGATTAATTTAGATATGGCAAAGAAAATTAAAGACATGGGCATAGAGTCTCAGACAGTTGGTCTTAAGCCTATATATATTTCAACTGCAGATGGATCAAACCATTGTATTCGTGAATTGTTAGATGTGCCAATTAGTTTTAATAACAATTTTCACATTATACCAATACTGGTTATGCCACATTTGTCGCAAGATTTCATTTTAGGTAAAGATTTCTTTATTCGATTCGGTATTGAGTTTCATTTTAAAAGAGAATGTCCTAATTTAGATTCGTTGTCGAATAATTCGTCCGCTCTCATTGGTTGTGTTGATTTGGATGAAGACCAGTTGAGTCGATTACAGAGTAAAATAAGGGCTATACAACATTTTATTGGCATGGGTTTAGGTAGAACTAATATTTTAAAACATGTTATAGATACGGGTGATAGTAAGCCAATTTATCAAAAGCACTATAATTTTTCACCGATTATAAGGAAACAAATAGAAACAGAGCTTGATGATATGCTTGCCAAGGATGTGGTGGAACCGTCCCACAGTCCATGGTGCTCGCCCATAGTTTTGGTAAAAAAACCGAATGGTGCTAACAGGCTCTGTTTAGACAGCCGACAGTTAAATAAAGTAACTAAGAGGGATACGTATCCTTTGCCAAGAGTAACAATGATTTTGGATAATTTACGTAATTCGCGATATCTTAGTACTTTTGATTTAAAAACTGCATTTTGGCAGATTGAATTAGAGGATTCCAGTAAGGAAAAGACAGCATTTGCAGTACCAGGCCGGGGTTTGTTTCAGTTTAAAGTTATGCCTTTTGGTTTAGTAAATGCATCCCAAACGCAGCAGAGACTGATGGATATTTTATTTCATGAACTTGATGGTAAAGTTTGGGCTTATCAGGATGATATTGTGATTTCTTCAGAGTCGTTTGATGAACATTTAATTATTTTGGATAAGGTTGCACATATTTTGAAAGGTGCAGGTCTGAATATAAATATTGATAAGTGTCAATTTGCTAGGTCTAGCATGCGTTTTCTAGGTTACATTGTAGATAAAGATGGGTTACGTACTGATCCCGAAAAAGTATCAGCTATTTTGAATTTTGAACGTCCTAAAACCTTTAAAGAGTTGAAAAGATTTATTGGTATTGCTAGTTGGTATAGAAGATTTGTAAGAAATTTTTCTGTTGTAGCGGCTCCTCTTCATAATCTAACAAAAGGGAAACAAAAGAAATTTATATGGACAGATGATGCGGAAAAAGCATTTGTTGCTTTAAAAACCATCCTGACATCGGCTCCTGTTATATCATGTCCGGATTTTAAAGAGCCATTTATAATACAATGCGACGCATCAAATAAAGGTATTGGTGCTGTTTTAAGCCAAAAGATTGACGGTTTAGAAAAACCAATTGCATATTTAAGTAGAAAACTTAATGACCGAGAACAATTATATTCTACATCTGAAAGAGAATTATTAAGTATTGTTTATGCCGTAGAAAAATTTCGTCCATATGTAGATGGGTCTCATTTTACTGTAGTGACGGATCATAGCGCACTTAAAATGATTCATAAAATGAAAGATCCCCATGGCAAACTGGCAAGGTGGGCTATGAAATTACAAGCTTTCAGTTTCGATATAGTTCATAGGCCAGGAAGTTCTAACGTAGTACCCGATGCTTTGTCGCGATCAATTAACGCGATTGAAATTCAAGGTGATGATGTTCAAATACGAGAGGAACATAAAAATGAATGGTATAAAGATAAAGTTAAAAGTGTCTTGAATAGTGATTCTGATATTAAATGGCGAGTTAGGGATGGCTTATTGTATAAAAAGATTTGTTTAAAACAATATCCTGATAAGGCTAATGATTGGAAGTTATATATTCCGGAGGTTCTTAGGTTTAATGTTTTGAAGCGCTGTCATAATGATGTAAAGGCGGGTCATTTAGGCATTCGGAAAACGGTTTTTAGGGTAAAACAGTATTATTATTGGCCAAGTATTTTAAGTGATGTGAAACGCCACGTGGGTCAATGTGAAATTTGTGCAAAATTTAAAGTTTCTCAACGTTTACCTTTTGGTCACATGGGTCATCAGAGACATGTTAATAGACCGTGGCAAATTATATCATTAGATTTAATGGGACCGTTTCCAAGAAGCAAAAGTGGTAACACTATGCTTTTAGTAATAACCTGTTTTTTTAGTAAGTTTGTTTTACTATTTCCGCTAAAAACTGGTAAAGCAGATAAAATTTGCAGTATTGTTGAAAGCCAATTTTTACTTTTTGGTGTTCCAAAAGCAATTATCTCAGATAATGGTAAGCAATTTGAATCAAATTTGTTTAAAGAATTAATTAATAGTTATAACTCTCAAATTTGGTATACCCCTAATTATCATCCACAGAGTAACCCTACAGAACGGGTGAATAGGGTTATTGGGACAATGATATCAAGTTTCATTACTAGTAAGAAACATAATGAATGGGATGTAAACTTACAAAGTTTTGCTCATGCTGTTAGGACTTCAGTTCATGAAACCACAGGCTACACTCCATCTTTCCTCTTCTTTGGCAGAGAAACAGCTATCCCCCCCAAAGTCACAAGTAATTCATATGATACAGTTAATACATTCGACAAATCTTTAAGCATTAATGAAACACAATATCTCGTAGATAATAAGAAACTTTTGAGTATCTATGAGAAGGTTGAACAAAAGATAAAAGACGCACATAAAAAAAGTACAATTTACTATAATTTAAAATATAGAGAGGCTAAATTTAATGTGGGTGATACCGTTTGGAAAAGGAATAAATTTTTGTCTAACGCAGGAAAAAAATTTATGGCTAAATTGGCACCAAAGTTTGATAAAGCTATAATTGTTGAAAAATTATCAAATAATGTGTTTAGGTTGAATAACTGTTACGGCAAACCGTTAGGGGTTTGGCACGCTAAGGACTTAAAGCCCTATTGGAATAGAGAGCAGCAGTTAAAGAAATGAAAATTTTTTTTTTTTAATTTTTATATATACCTTTTCATTTCTTTTGTATGTAGGGGGAATGTGATAGTAAGAGGGTAGGAACGAGAGGACAGACACGGTTAGTATTTGCCGATAATTGGACGTGTCGGTGACACAATTAATATTAACATTTTGGTTCTAGTGTTTTTACTGTGTTGAGGGGTATGTGTTTTTTTTTTATTATTATTATCTTGTGGCTTAATTTTATTTTAGTATTTGAAATGTTTTTTTTGGTTTGTTTTTTTTAGCTTTATGAAATGCCCTCAAATTTAATATTCAGCAAACAAATGTTTGGATGAAGTTGGTGTCTCTGTGTTGTGAACACTCCTTTACAATACAGCGGGTTTTGGTGGGATGACCCAAGTATAAAAATCCTCCTGGCGCCCATAACCTATTAGTTAAAGTTAATTTTAGTTTATAAGTTTAGTTAATTAGTTAATGCATGTTAGTATTTACTTAGCTTAAGGTTTGTCATAAATATTTCAAAATGTGTTTCTTTTGTTTTTTTTTATAGTTTAAAAACCCATAACAAAATATTAATGTGAATGTTTTTTTTGCAATGGGTAAAAAAATTGGTTTGCTTGGAACCCTATTCAAGTCACATTGCCAACCAAACCCTCGATTGCAATCCTCAAGGATCCTCAAATCAGACCTGGGATACTAGGATAGAGGAGAAGAAGGGGCGAAAGAAGCTGGATAACGAGGAGTGAAATTAAGCGATTTGCTCAGGACCGATCAAGCTCGACTTTATTGGCTGGGCATTTCTTCGCTGGATGCCGGCCGGTTCAGTGCTGGCCCCCTTTGGGGACATAAGACTAGTAAGTCGACGTGTCTAGTAAGTTATTTTAATATATAATATAAATTAATTCATAAAGAACCAAATTACTTAAGGACTGTAAGTCGAGTGTTTCGGCTAAATAGACAAAAAGTCTGAATGACTAAATCAGTGAACTTATACATAAGGTTTAATAAATAAAAGCCTTCGCGATGTTTACATATTAAATAAATGTATTACTTTATAAAGTTTACATCAAGTCAAGAGCTGTTTGTTTCTATATAAGAAAATCTTGTGACTCAAGTGTATTGAAATAGTTACTATGTTAGCTGATATGTCTAGAAACAAATGGAATAATTTAAATAAAATTAGTCCGTCTTTACTACATAACATGGCCACTTTGGTGGTTAATGGATCTGACAGATCCAGTAAATCCTGAGGTTTGCTAAAATACAATCAGCAAAATATACGATCAGTTATACCTACTTCTTGTCACCTAATATTATTTGTTTTTGCTTCAATAGTTTTCCCCTTGCTAGCTTGCTTATATTCTAATATAATATTATTTTCTTGTATAATTTTATCGTCGACATCGTTTTAGACCTTATAAAATACATACACGGCGATGTTATATGATATTTAACTACTCTCGCTGTGATTCTGAAAAACACTTTAACTGTATATTAAATCTTGTTATATATCTATTATAATTATAGTACTAGCTGCCCTCGCGAACTTCGTTTCTCCTTAATGAGATTTTACTGAGCCTGCTTAGTACATACCAACATGGAACATTTTGCTATGATATGCCATAGACTGTTCGGTTTTCCGGAATTAAATCTTTTTATGTTGTTCTGTGAATTTTTCTCTGTATAAACTTCAGAGTTAATAACATAAGTTTTTAATAATGAAATAAAAAATAGGGGTTGATTGTAAAGGGTTGAAAATTCAGGGTTATATGTATTTACTAATGCTGTATCATAAAAAAATAAAATTTAGGGATGGTCCCCCTTAACATTTAGGGGGATGAAAAATAGATGTTGTCCGATTCTCAAAACTACCCAATATGCACACCAAATTTTATGAGAATCGGGAAAGCCGTTTCCGGATGAGTTTAACCACAAACACCACGACACGAGAATTTTATATACAAGATAATAATTTTCGTAAAATTTATGTAATATAATAGCTTATGGTAATTTCATATGTACGGATATAACGATGGAATGGAGAAACTAAGGCAGATGCTATGTCTAATGACACATAGGGCAATTTGCATCCATATAGATCCCAGATGCGCCACAGAATTAGTTCTAGATTCTCGTGTAGATGTGCATTTCTCATGGAATTAACTTTGAAAGTATTATAAAATGGTAATGTCTTGCAATAATAAATAAATTGCTAAAATAAATGTGTCATACAAAGTTAATAACCTTTAAATGAAAATGAATTAGCACGAGCAAGTGTGCTATTCTCATCTTCAACGCTTGACTCCGGGATTGAGTACTGCACTTTTACAATTAAAGATGTAGTGGTAAAATAATTTTTCTGAACTTGGCTTATTTAATTTGATCACAAAGTTAACTGTGTTCCAGGTGCTAACACAGGCGCTATTAATACTTTGAATGCTTAAACAATGGATCAAAGCAATAGCTGAAAACTTTTTATGGCGAATTTGGATGAAGTAAATATGAATGTTTAAAAATATGTATGAATGTATATTGTTATTAAAAAAAAACATTTTTCGGATCCGAGTGGTCGGCATACAGCACATTGGGTGTCGAAAACTCGGATCTGAGAGCTTGGAATAGAATTGTTTTAAAAAAATAAATGGGACGCTCGCGCGGATCCGAGTGTTAGTAGCATTGCCGCCGAGAAAAGAGCACTTCATGTGTTAAGACTGAACCTTATGAATTACAATAAATGATAATAATAATAATAATAATTTATTCATTGCACGAATATGGTACAAAATGTCAAGGTGGTACAATTGTCAGTCGTTCGCATATTCTGCCACACACAGTGGCGCGCAAATTTATCTTAGTTTAGATTTTACATTATTAGTCAGATTCATATCCATTAAGTCAATTATCATACATAATTAAATTTGTATAAATTACCATGTCTCACACAAATAATCGTTTATTGAGTAGTACGTTTTTTCTAAAAGTAATGCACTATATAGGTTTGTATGTTAATTGTAAAATCACTTCTATTTATTATTCATTGTTATTGTTTCTTTATATTAATGTGACTTGATTTGTGTGGTTTGAAACTGATAAACAATTGTTATTGCTGTCTTTTTAATGACTTCTGTTTCTTGCCTGCTGTTGCAGTTACTATTTTTTTTATAGAACTGGGGGCAAACGGTCAGGAGGCTCACCTGATGTTAAGTGATACCGCCGCCCATGGACACTCTCAATGCTAGAGGGCTCGCGAATGCGTTGCCGGCCTATTACGATTGTAATATACAATTAATTAATAAGCTTAATAGTATCAGTATGTTTTCTCATGTAAGTAAATGTTGTAATGTTCTTAATGAGGAATAGGTATCTTAAGTGGTAAATTATTTCACAGGATCTCAATAAATAAAAAAACAAATAATTCTATTACCACATTATTTTTAACACTTTATGTATTTTGTTTATAGAAAACGAGACTAACCGAGGCACCGGATATTGATACTGCCGTCCATGGACACTGTGGAATTGGTACGCTCTTTTCTTGAAGGACCCTAAGTCGAATTGGTCTGGAAATACTTCAGTGGGTAGCATGTTAAGTTAATACATGTACACTAAGAATACATTAATACATCTGTTTTCTTCTTGGAGTACATTGTCTTAACATATAATTATTTAACTAATATATACAAATATTGTAAATTATATTTTTAAAGAGTATGTGTGGAGTTTTGCTCATTCATCTAAACACGAAACTATCTTTGGGAAGGGGCAACTAGAATCATCTCTATATTTTATTTATCATTCAAAAGTGCCATTTTAGGTGGTCTAATTAAAATAAATCATTTGACTTTGATATAGTCAAATACTAGAAAGTCGCCTAAAAATATCTAGAATCGACTTTTTAGTATAGTAATGAATTTAAATGAAATATAATTATTCCAACACATCAATAATTTCGTAAAAATATATTTGTATTTGCAGTCTTGTTTCATCGGGCAGATACAGGCTGTTCGCTCCAGAAATTCAACGCTTCACTGAATAGCCCAGATAACGTAGAAACCTATGCTTCGTTTGAACGCGTACATATACGCGTATCAAAACTATAAGCTTTCCTTAGACCAGAAAGTTGACGGTGTGTGTCAGGCACAGGAGGCTGATCGCCTACATGCCCATTGGATTGACAAATGAACATGAAACAGATTCAGAAGTCTGAGGCCCAGATCTAAAAAGGTTGACCACTTTGGCACCTCTAATTTACCCCTAGTCGAAATAACATGCGCCAATGTTTAGATGTCAGATATTATACAAAATAATAGTATTACTAATGTAGTTAGCAAATTGCATCATGGTCGTACTTGAATTCGTGTATGCAGTGATATTAGCTGTTTCTACTACGTATTTGCGTGTTGTTCCCACGAGTATGTAAGTGCGTGCTCCTATTTCACCATGCTTCCTCCTGATATAGGACAAATCTTTGTTTTTAATTTATTTTATTATTCTTGATTACTCAAGATGTCATATGAAACATGGTGTAATGGTTGCAGCTCCTTACAAATGTTGTGTAAAAAAACTTGGCGATTAAAAAGAGTGGCGGAGAGTTCATTGCCAGTTCTTCTCTTTGAGTTCTCAAATCAAGGGCAGTAAATTACATTTAATTAAATTTTTTTGACGTTCATCAGTGTACTTGTTTGCCAATATAAATAAAAATATTTTTGTTGCTTTGTTTGTTTGCATAATTTGCAAAATCGATCGAAATAAAAAAGTTACATTTAAATCAAGCTGGTGCCTATAATCTGCCACTGTAAATATCAATGTCAATAACGCTTTTCGTAGAACTTCGTACATATTGGTGGCGCTGAACTTTGATACAGTTAAAAGCAAGCTTAAAGTAAGAATCAGATTCACTGTTGGGAGTTGCTCGTACCAGTCCTTATTATCTATCCAGCGTACTAGAACGTTCAAACACGTATAGTTCGTTACAATATCGTCCAAAATATCAGACAGTCGGTGGCGTTCGTCGATAGCCATTCCGCTCTATCAGTAATTATTGTACTGAAATTGTATTTTAGCTGAATTTTGGATGGAATTCATACATACCATGTCAAATTGCGGTTATGCTGTGACGAACTTGTTGTTAATAAACGGCAAAATTCCTGTGTAGCATTGTAATCAGGCTTCGTGGAAAAGCTTGTATAATAAATGTATTCTCTCCCCTTTATTCGTAAAACCTAAATTAGTATGTAATATGTTGAATTATCACAATTAATAAAAGCATATAGAAAATTTTATTGATTTCATATTATATGTTATTGTTGGCCAATGGAAGATAGACTGTAGACAGGTTTAATTCATAGTCTGAAGTAGTTGAGTTTCAACGCCGGTTTTTCATTTGTATTTGTACTTATACAAATTTAATTGTAATTTTTACTACGCAATTATTAGTCTGCATAGTTGTAAGTCTGTCAACCTAATTGTAACGTTTACGCAAAAGAAAAAGTACTTATCAGAGGAGCTAGCTAAATAAGTTTTAATTTCAATGAAATAGGACGAAGAATATAATGTAGATTTTTTTTAGAATAGGTTGCAAACGGGCAGGAGGCTCAAAAGGATATTAAGTGATACCGCCCATGGACACTCTGAATGCCAGAGGGCTCGCAACGCACTGCCGGCCTTTTAAGATTTGGTACGCTCTTTTCTGGAAGGACCCTAAGTCGAATTGGTTCGGAAATACTTCAGTGGGCAGCTGGTTTAACAAAGTGGTGAATATTATGTATATGTTTTTGAGTATGATGTTTCGTATCTAAACAGACCACCCTTTACCTAAACATTGTTAAATTAATTAGCATTTCATTACTAGTCACGTAGTTAATTAGCAAGTGTGTGTCAATCAAACATGACGTCCAATGAATGCTAAATGTGGCACCCAATTACTGGAGCATGTTTGTGTAGCCACAACAAGGATCGATTTAAGTCTGGATATACACTATTCTAACGTGTCACGCCCTTTATGCAATCATTTAAGACTTAAAATCCGGACCGAAGGACCAAAGTATGCATATTTTTAAAATTGACGTTTATAAGTGTACATATCTACATAAATTAATGTATTTTCGTCAAATTATCTTGGCTGTGGAAGTACGTACCGAAGTTTGTAGTGGGTCGTAAAAATTTGACCCCAGTTGGCAATAAATGCGCGATTAGAATTTAAAGTAAGAGTAAGTATAAAACAATTTTCATACAGTGGTAAAAGACTCTGTGTGAGATAAGATTGTAATATAGTAATTGTAATGTGTATGTAGATGTAAAATGGAAATTTTCTTTATTTTGGATTAAACCATTTTGATAAGACTTTTGATCCATTCTTTTTATAAATTGAAATTAGACTGCTAATAACTAGGTTTGCAAAAAAATGAGTATTGAATGGTAAAAAGCAACATGGCCTCCATTGTCAAAATATTGTATCATTTTATTTGCGATCGCGATGGCGCGCTTATGGGTATCATATCGCTCTCTTGCTTCCTTCAATATTGCAGCCATTTGGAGCCAACAGACATCGCTAGGGACGATGGTTAGTTGCCGCACGTGATGTCATCGATCCCATGGAGGTTGGTCGGACTTTGGCATTGGATGCTTCTTGTGGTCATGTTAGTCCCGTCTTACTCGGATAATAAAATAAATATATATAAATAATAAAATAAAGTATAAAAACTGGCCCGTTTGCAGATTTCGATTGGCGCCTGGTGGGTATTGAACCCCAGAAAAAAGTATCGCTTTAGAAGCAAGGAATTACCAGCCTTGAAGATATATTGACACAAGCAGAAACATTTTAAAGTTATTTTAGTTTAATTATTTTTGGTTCCTTTTGGATGATATCATTTTATATGCTGAAATACAGAATAGTTAGTATGTCAGTTAGTTTGCTCACTACTTTCTAGAAATATATCTTGTAACGCTCTTGCCTTGATTAGGCGTTCAAATACATTGTATATAATAGGTATAATATTTTTCAACGACGTATCCCACTGGAGCTGTTGAATTGCGGTATACGACTGTAATACATGTTAAGTTTTAATGTAATAAATGGTACCAAATAGAATAGTAATGTATAATTGCCCATACAAGGGACACATATCCCGGAAGTTTAAGGTAATGACGTCATTTCCGTAATTACCATCCCTGCCATTAGCCTTCTAATTAAGTGTAATTTTAGCCCTTTCGTACGTGATCCTTATATATATTTCTAAGGATAATTTTATGAAATTTATGCGTGAAACTTATTTATTAATACATCGTGGCAAAAATACAAAATATATAAAAATTACAAGGAATACAACAGGTGGCCTTATCGCTGACAAGCGATCTCTTCCAGGCAACCCTAGTAAGAAAATAAAAACAAAATAATAATGATGAGTGCAAGAAGTGCATAACCAGAAGTTATACAAAAAAAATCTATTTAAACTAACCTAAGATTTTTCATAAAAAAAATTCAGGTCTAACTCGTAAAAGGGAAACTCCCTTATCAAATGACTAAAGATTATCAGAAAAATAAAAAATGAATACTCAATTTTATAATTTTTCTTCGAGACGGAGGCGTAAAACTTAATTTATGATCTAATTACATTTCATCCAATTTGTGGTCGGCGAGAAAATTGAAATTAATTATCTTCTTAAGCAAATTACTTTGGGCCTATTATTATTCAATTTTTAACTATCAATATTTAACCAAGTATTGCCTTTTATTAACATAGTTTTTACACATTTATGAAAACACTTTTTTACCGGATTGAAGTCGGAAAAATTTAAAATTATGTTTAATATTTATATGCGTTTATATAATAATACAAAGCTTTAATCCGGGAAAAAAGCGTCTTCTTTAAAAATGTAACCTGTTTTCATTATTTAAACTGTAATAATTCTAAATTATTATTGATATATGAATAGAAATAAAATTTAAAAAAATATTTTAATGTGATAAATCATATTAAGGGCCTGTTTCACAATGTCCGGATAAGTTCCAAATAAGCTATTTATTACTTATTGGTAGGATAAATAGATTTTTGCATTTCACGACTGTCAGATAGCGCTATACGTCATGAAATGCGAAGTAGCTTATTTGGAACTTTTATCTTTCGAATAATTTATGTGTTGCATAGCTATTTGGCACTTTATCCATACATTGTGAAACAGGCCCTAACAATAATAAAGTAAGATTTTATCTACGACGCTTTCGTATGAAAGTAATTTAAAGTTTCCGTTTCGGCGTAGGTGATATTTTGGGGCTTATCATATTAATGTATTAAAATCAGATTTTTGTACTTAATGATTTTTGCTGCTTTTTTTATGTTACACGAGGCAGACGGGCCGGAGGCTCACCTGATGTTAAGTGACACCGCCGCCCATGGACACTCGCACTGCCAGAAGGTGTCGCAAGCAGACTGCCGGCCTTTTAAGAATAGGTACGCTCTTTTCTTGAAGGACCGTAAGTCGAATTGCTTTTTTAAAACTCCTTCAACGCCAAAAACCCAAAGGCAAAGCAAATGCCAAAAAAGTCTCGCGAATGCAACGTGAGTGTCTATGGGCGGGATGGTATTACTTTACAACTCTCTGTTTCTGTTTGTGTTATTCACTGAGTATCTATCTAATAATAGGAAATTTTACTTACAAAATAAATAAGTTAATAATCGTTTTTAATTAAGAAAAGTATGCATCAATAGTGAATCGACAAATATTTTTATTCTTTACCGCACAACAAAATCCTTCTGAATGCATAGTGTCCGCCATGTCCGACATCGACAGACATACTTCCGGACACTGTACAGATCTATTGACGATTTTGTGTGGACAGGTACACTTCTGTGGCAAATCGTTGAATTTAACACGCTTAGTCATATCAGATTCAGGTCCGATTATTGTCTCTTTCGCACAGGTATTTTCACATCTACATTGCTGTAAGAAGATTCATTTAAAAGAAAATGCTTTCTATACAATAATAATTATAAACATAACACAAATTTATGGCTTAAAATGTGACAATATTATTTGTATGGAGCAAATCTTGGTGTCTAAAGCTTTTAAGAAATTACTGTTTCTAACAATAATCAATATTGTTTGGTATAGGGTGTTAGTATGACATTAATTATATTGATATGAGTTCGTTGGTTTGGTTATTTATTTGATATTTCTATATAGTCCATTTGTCGAGGTATTTTAGTCTTCATGTTCGGACTAAAACCTGCAGCTGAGTTTCATTATCGGATTCAGTTTTTTGCGTGCACCACTAGAAGCAATTCCACTTAGGTACCAATGCTTAAACAGCCGGCAACGCACTTGCGATCTTTCTTACAAGTTGAGTTTCCATGGACGGCGGTATCAACTATCATCAGGTGAGACTCGTGCCCATTTGACTCCTATTACATTGAAAAGAAATGCGAACGAAACATAGGTGCCAAACGCCTAGTCATATATTATCAGAATCAATTAGAAAAGACGTATTTTGACTATTCAACAGATTTTAACAAATATACGTACTAATATGTAAATGAAATATTTCTGTATATGTATAATTTTATGTTACATATTCGATACACGCGATCATCCATGTAGTAACATGAATGTTAGTATTAAATCCAAGCGTTCAGAAACCGGGTGGCGATATTACTTTCTACTATGTTTACTATATGTTAATGATGTGTATATGTAACATGTCGTTTACTTTGTATATATACGAACTTATAATTTTAAACATTTTGACATAAGATCTATGTTATTGTTGATGGTATGATGATGTTCACATATTACCATCTGATTAAAAAGCCAAGAGGCTGAATGCAGGTGGAATAAAAAGAAAAACATATAACCATAACTTTGCGTCGTATCTTCAACCATTGTGGGCGTCTTCCAATACATGTCTGTTGCCTTGAAATCCTTCGTTGTTTCGCCCTTTTCCTCATCTTACACGCATAATTATGCCAATTATAAGACCAAATCGTGCCTACAAACAATCTAAATATTCAATAAACAGGGACAGAAGCATTCTTCTGTCTCATTCTTACAAAAAAATGAGAGACTAACTGTCCCCAGAAATATATACTATTGTTTCTTCATCGGTAATAGGCACATCGTTAGAGAAGCAGTACACAAAATATAAATGACACGAAAGAACAGGAAAAAAACCCAGCTACACACGGCATATGATGAAATATCGCAATAATGAATGAATGCATTTCTCTTATTCTTAGGCGTAATAATTGTTTTTAACAATGAATGTCTATTGGTTAGTCTGGGACACTATTCAATGTAGGAAATAATGTATAATTTATAAATAAATGATACATACCCATATATTTTAATGGAAACTGACAATAACATGACCAACGAGATTATAATATAAAATATTTATATATTTCTGGTTTGGTATATCTTGTAACACAGTATATCAAGTTGTTTTGCCGGTTTAATACCCAAAAATATAAATAACCTACTATACTTACATGAAGAGTCTTATAAAATCCTATCGAGACATTTTAATATATTTAAGGTATTTAGCATAGTTTACAGGAGTTGTTCGGATACCTGCAGCTGAGTTTCATCATCGTACGTCGAGACAGAAGACATTCCACCCGTATCACCGGCAGTCCGCCGATCTACAACTGGGGCTTTTAAACGCAGGTTTTGCAGCTGCCCACTGAAGTATTTCCAAACCAATTCGATTAAGGGCTGGCAACACAGTGGCGAACCCACTGGCGAACCCACTGGCATTAAGAGAGTCCATGGGCGGCGGTTTTACTTAATACCAGGTTTGCCTAGTACCCGTGTGTTCTGTAAAATAATTCAAATCACTAATAACTAAATACGTCTATATTTAGGTATAGTATATTTATTAGAGTAAAGTAAACACAAAACAAGTTGACGAAGCTCACATTAAGTACTCGTAATTTGCATATAAAGTACCAACTTAACTGTGCAAGTTTGCAAGATTCTACATCATCAACGTACATAAATTATTTATTAATTATTATCTGATCCTTTAGTTAGAATGACAACAATAAGGACGCAAAAGATAATTTAGTAATCTTTAATAAATTTATCGATGTAGGTATTTAATAATGATACATAGTTATAATTATAATTAGTACTCCACCGAAACTGTATTGACAATATGAACGACATTTTCACATTAAATTCACGGCAAAAAGTCTGACCAATGCAAATATTATTTACCCTAGAATTCAATTTGTAGCGACATCTATTATCAGAAGCTTCAATAAGTACGATGAAGTCAAATCCTGACTCGCGTAAGGATTTCCACAATCCAACTCAAACTCAAACTGGAGAGCCTGGATGTCTTCATCCGGATGCTTCCAGCACCTCCAGAATCTCGCCCCGCCAGGCCTCCCGACCACCGCCAAGCCTTCCCCAGCCAAGCGAGCTCGTGCGCGCGGAGGACACTGAGTTTCTATCGGCATCCACAAAGGACTTCGTCCACAGGTCTCTCGCTCGTCTTCCCCCGGGACATCCACGGTCTGATCTCAGATTGTTTGATTAATTATTGGGTTCTGGCGTAAGCCAATATAGCCATGGGTGACTTCGGGTCAGTGAATAGTTAGAAGCCCTTTAATTCGGAAGAACATCACTTTCATCCCTCTATAAGTACACAAAATTATATGTAGGTATGTAATTAATTGTGGCAAGTACTAAGTGTTGCTAAGCAAATTTAATGGACGTGTACTATATCCACTAAGAAAAGATCTTACAACTAGACGAAAATCTTGCGTAAATATTTATTTGTAAAGACGACATCTAGTGGTGGTAAAAGGAAACTAGAAAACTTTTAAGTTATTAAACCTGGAATTGAACCATTTCTGTTTTCTAAATTCCTGTGTTTTATTATATTACGGGCGTAATCTAGTAGATGGCGTTTTAAAAAAAAGTACCTACAACTATTAAAATTATCATTAAAATTATGTAATATCATTATTTTATATATAAAATATTTAATAAAATACTACTTGAAAAGAGGCTGTTGTATAAAATTCCAAGGCATGTAAGCATTTGCAACTCTTGATTCAAATTTTTTATATCATTATATTTTTTTACATCGAAACTTAACACCAAATAAAAAAGATATAACAATGTAACCACAAAAACTTGAATTACATGCAATAACAAACAAAGCCTTACCTCCCAAGCAGCTGAGTAGCTCACGGGAATCATCCAGTTGACAATTAAATCTGTTCTTGAGCTTTTCTGGGCTTTAATGATATTTTCAAACAGACTTTCGGATTTAGCGATCACCAAAAAAGCGTTACCACATTTGAATATCAAATCTCTTTTCAGATTACAATCTTAACTCAAGTCTCGTTTTTAATCTAGAATGCTTAAAATACAACTAGAATCCCGACCTTAGCAATTGCAATAATTTTATTTTAGCGAAGCGTTTCTTCATTGAAAATATAGATGTCGTTACTCATAACAATAAATTTTATGGACTGTCTAAGTACCTCTACAAGGAGTCCACAGACTCACTCAGGTGTAAAGTATTCGTCTGTTCATGAAATTGTGATCTCGCTTCAGCTCGGTGGTAGCAGTTCCGAGGTGGCTGACGAGAATGCAGATAACTAGGACGGGCTAAGATCCCGTTCTGACTAATATTACTACTATAGCCACAGCAGCTGGCTTTACTTCCCATCCCAACCATGACCATATATGCTGTAAAGCGACCGCAAAAATCTTATCTTATGACACAATTTGAAATGAATCCAAGAATAAACGAAAGATAAAATCCGTATCGGATTCCAGTAAGTGCATTATTTATTAATGCGAAGCTTCCGAGCTCAAAGCCTTTGACATCGAGCTTAAAAAGCTTTGCCATTGTAAAGTTTGTTTTTCAGAACGAATTTTTATTTTTTTGACTACTCAAAATGTAAAGTATTTAAATTGTAGTTTTAGCTTTTTGTAAAAACTTATTTTAGTATACTTATCTGAGTGTTTGTTGAAAGTACCGTAGGTGATAAGTCTTTTCCCTAATACATATATATTATTTATTCACGGGAATTGAACCTGTGTGATGCGGTATCTGTCACATATGTAGCTATTAAATAAATAAAATGCAAGAAAATAAAGATTGTTTTATTTATATTCTAGGCTTTGTATTTCGTTTTTTTTATATATAGTAATCGTAGTAGTAGAACCATATTTTTTATTTTCTTATTATTCTCAACAAAAATGGTGTACTAGCCACTGGCAACTTTTTTTAAAGACAGACCCTAAAAGCCTAGACAGCAAGCGAATTAAAAATTCAGCAAGCGGAAGAAAATTTGGTTTTCACTTTGCTATAGAAACATAATCAAAAGACTTTTTCATTGTATTATAATAGCGAAACAATCTTGCTAACTAATAGTTGTTTTTTTATTTAGTTTGGTTAGTCATAGCACGTTCACATTCTTCAGACATTTCAGCCCTAATTAGAAGCCAATCCATTTTCCTCAATTCTCCAAATTTCTTAGAAAAAGAAATTGTATTCAATCGTTTATCTGAGTTGAGTGAAATATTGAGCTCGTGCGAGGAATACCAAGCAGGTTTTATGATGGGTGACAAGAAATGATTTTCCATCTATTAGAATGAAGTGGGTTACGAAAATAATATAAATTACCAATCCATTAGTTAGAATTAACATCCAAGCATTGAAAATCAGTGGCGCTACAACCTCTTTAGGTCCTGGCCTCAGATTTATGATTCTGTTTCATGATCATTTTTAAATCTAATAGGCAAGTAGGTGGGCAGCCTCCTGAGCCTGACACACGTCGACTTTTTGGGTTTAAGACATATCGGTTTCCTCACCATGTTTTCCTTCACCGTTCGAGCAAATGTTAAATGCGCACATAGAAAGAAAATCCATTGGTGCACAGCCCGGGATCGAACCTATGACCTCAGGTATGAGAGTCGCACGCTGAAGCCTCTGGGCACTCTTGCATTGAAAATAACCGGACATTTTATTTTTTTTCCGCCACCGGGTTTCCGCAATACAATTACTTTTAATGAGATACTTTATCCATATTATGTTTGATACAAACTAAAAAACTGCTGGATCGAATTTAAGTTATATTCTATTTTTAAATTAATTGCTACTTTATTGCTTAGCCTAAGCTGTTCGTATTTGTATTTGTAAAATAATAAAAAATCAATACGATACCATGACACTAGTCAAACATGACACTAGGCCCCAAGTAATTTCATGTTCGCTTGATTTTCTCAACAACGAAAATTATCGACGGAAGAGCTTTGCGTAAACATACTTAAAAATAATCTCCTAAAAGGGTTTTTGGTAAAATTCGTTAAATTAAACATTAAATTATTACAGTGAACTTAGTATCTTATGTAGCCCAGTTAATATTTCAAGGATCCTTATGCTCTCTTAACTTTCGTTGCTTGTGGTGGCGTCCATGCGTCGTGTTGTCTCTCACCCTAAAATATAGCGAGGGGACTGATGGCCATGCGTCATTCTCCTGAACGGATGTTACTGGTGGTACTTGAATTCGTGTTTGCGGTGTGAATTGTTTAGTGCCAGATCTGAACCACAGGCGGAAAGTTTATTGCCAGCTTTTCTCTTCCGTTCTACGCCCTTGATTTGACAACTGGCAGTAAATGTAAAATTAGAACAATATACATTTCTGTTTTTGACGTTCATAAGTTTAATTGTATTACCTATATGAATAAATGATTTTCAATATAAATAAGGTAAATTGTTTTAAAATCTCTTTCACTGCTTACAGATAAAAAAAATCTAATTGTACCGTTTCGAGAAGAGAACTTATCTCTCTCTTTTTATCATAGCGTAAACACAGAGTACGTACTTTAATTATTGAGAGCGACTGCAACTAATTTGTTTTTATGAATATAAATGTATTCTGTTTCTTGAATGTCAATTAAATAAAATGGCGTATCATGTGAAAGGAAGATTCCAGATTGCGCGGAAGTGGAATAGTAAAATTGTAATTTCCAAATACAAAGTCCACGGGGAGCAGAGACAGTAAAATCATAATAAAATTTCCACGTTCTTACAAAGAATAACTTCGCGGATTTCTGAAATATTCTGAACATAATCTTTGGATGAATTCCAAGCCAGATTATTTGCATATAAATTATTTAAGCTATTTGTGAAGGAACTACCTAGAAATATATTTTAATTTAATCCCTCGTTATAATTTAGAGCGCATTGCAGCGAGCGGGAAATATTTTGATTAATTTACAAAGGTATGTTTTGAACGCATTATTTTAAGACTGTCAGAGTAATGTTGGTCTAGGCTAGACAAGCGACTCTCAACCACGAGGTCATCCCTTCGAATGAGGACTGTAAACATTGATTTTTGCTTTCAATGTTTTCAATGAAGACTTGCTTCTATCATTAAAGTGAGGATAACTTTAAACTAATTGACTAATATTGGTAATAGATAGCGTGTAAACGACACTCTTATAGACATACAAATATCTTAGGATGAAATGACATGAAATAACATGAGATTAACAGTGAATAGTTATTGATACTGCTGTCGAAATTTGTAGACTTGCTTTTTATTTTTTTGCGTTACAGACTGCGATGTGCGCCGTTTGGCAGCACATTATTTTTTTTTATAAATATTTTCTAGATAATTGCCCGACTAGCCGCCGGAGGTATTAAATAGCTTACGTAAATGGTATTAACCCGGATGATAAAACACAACTACCTATTTCTTTTAACTACTTTTTGTATGACCTTCACAGCAAATGCCAAAAGGTGCCTCTTAATGGTGAACATTATTTCCCTTAAATTCGTCTCCGTTACTTTTATGCCCATAGCTTGCTCAGTGTTAAACACATAGTATTCATACATTGGACAGTGTATTTGGGATTTTTTTTTATAGAACCGGGGGCAAACGGGCAGGAGGCTCACCTGATGTAAAGTGATACCGCCGCCCATGGACACTCTCAATGCCAGAGGGCTCGCGAGTGCGTTGCCGACCTTTTAAGAATTGGTACGCTCTTTTCTTGAAGGACCCTAAGTCGAATTGGTTCGGAAATACTTCAGTCGGCAGCTGGTTCCACAAAGTGGTGGTGCGCGGCACAAACTGCCTAGAAAAACGCGCAGTTACACCTTACTATTACAATATTTGCACTTAATATGAATTGCTTTATTTATTTTCATTTTAAGAACATTTTTGAGACTTATATTTCTTTAGAAATACAGTCAAAATCTATTATAACGACATCAAGGTACTCATATTTGGTCGTAAATACTGATATACGTAACAAGACATGACGTTGTTTAAGTACCTAATACATGTAATTCAGTCGGAACCTTTGATTTTAGTCAATAAAACCGGTATGTTGTTAAACTATGTCGTCGAAAATGGTTTTGACATACTCCATCCGCCGCCATCTTTAACCTACCCCAAGACTTGCAAAAAACCTATTGACTTACTTAATTGAAGACAGAGTTCACCTACTGGCTCTCTATGTATGCATTTAACATTCGCTCGAACGGTGAACGAAAATATTATGAGGAAACCGGCTTGACTTAGACCACCAAAAGTCGACGGCGTGTGTCAGGAGGCTGATCTCCTACTACCCTATTAGACAAATGATCATGTAATAAACACAGAAATCTGAGGCCCAGACAAAAACGTTGTAGTAATATAATTTATTTTAATTATAATAATTTGAATATAGAACTGTGATGGATGTGGTAAAACAATTTAAATTCAAGCTAAATAAATTGAAACCGACGCCATTTGGAGGTTCGCCAAATATAGTGCAAATTGTGCAGAAATTGCTTAAACATTTTGTTGAAATATAGTTTTTTACAAGAATCAATTTCGAATTCGGTAATTATACATATTGAATTTTCTATAACTAAGAGAGTATAAGACGATGGTGCGGGTCTGTAAGCTCACCTGCCTCATCAGGTTTAGGTGCCTATTAATGCTTCAATGACGGAAGACTTGTGACCTCTGTGAGGATTTTAGAACTTATACGATCTCTTACTAAAGGTCTTATTTAAGTCAATTTCAAAAATTATTTATTTGTGTTACAAAAAACGTTATAGTGATACATATCTAGTGTATTTTCTAGAATGTTTATTTTTTATAAAACTAAACTCATTTATAAAACTAAACTCGTTTTTAAAGCCGTTTTGCTTTTTTAAAAACTTATAAAACAGATAAAAATAAAGTAGCATTGTTTTTAAAGATTAATTTAATTTAACTATGAGGTACAATAAACAATAACTCATATATTGCTTAATGTTGAAAGTTGCCAATACTTTTATTGTTTTTAGAAGTAATCTCCGTACCTCTCTACTCATCGTTCCATTTGATGGAGCACTGAGAAAAATAGTGGGCCCATTCTTCCTTAGGGGTCTCTTCTATGGCATTTTCGTACGCTTTCACCGCATCTTCAAGGCTCGTAAAGCGAATACCTCGAATTTATTTTTAGTTCTTGGGAATAAATCAAAGTCGTAGGGCCCCAGTTCAGGATTGTATGGTGGATGACTCATTATCTCGACACCTGCCTTAGTCAAATATTCAATAGTCTTACGCTGCTGTTAATTTTTTCCATTACAAACAGCGATTGGCATATTAGTCTGCACTTGAACTTATCTAACATTTGGCGACACCAGTCCATGCGAAGCTGTTTCTGGCGCCTACATGTTCGCGTAATATTTTTTGAACTATACTCACACCAATGCCTAGGCTTGCCTGTATCTACTGATAGGTCAAGCTCTTATCATTAATGCAATATATAAAATTAGGCTCCCAAAGAGTTCTAACATTTAAATAAAAAAAAGTTTTCATACGAATGTTTCTAACTGGCCAGTTCTAAACATTTTCAGTGTTACACATTTAATAATGAATTGAAACTATTATTACATAATTTAAGAAATAGGGCTACATTCAACATGTCTACATATTGAAGTGATTTGCAACCAAAAAATACGCTTCTGGGTCAGTTAGATAAACCCGAACTGCCAAGACGCCATGTTATTTGCTGTTTGCATTCGATTCCCACCTTTGAGCATTACTACAAGAATTGTTATCGAGTCATTTTAGTGCTCGTGACATTTTGCGATTGCTTAAAAATAATAGTATACATTTTAAAAACTACTCAATCTTATTGTACCTACAAATTTAAATACTTTCGTCTCTTATAAATAACGAATTTTAACCCTTTCGTGAAAAGAGAGAGACTCGTTAAAACTCTGCAATTACAATGTAAATATATTATAGATCCGTTTGGATCTTGATCCTTCGATCCTCAACTTTCTTCCAGTTCGTAAACTTTCCCATGATTCTTTTCAATACAATTTTTCCATTTATCCGTTGGTTGTACATTTTTGCATTTTAACATAATCTTACACAAATCTTTAACAAAATCTTACTATTAAAGATTTATCCCTAGCACAACAAATATCTCTAAAGTTTTTATTTATAATTCTTGAAATATTTATCCGTCGATTAAGTCAAGAGGCATATTTTCCTAGGAAAGGCTTTTTAAACTATAGTTAGTTTACAAAAGAACTCTTAAAAATTAAAATCTTTTCTATACCTATGTCTGGATTTTAAACTCGGGCGCTCACTTTAGTGAGCTTTAGCACAGCATACAAAACTATAGTTGTGTCAAAGATCGATAGAACTATGTATGGTAATAAAGAGAAGGATTTATTGAATAATTAATATTATGATTCCAATAACATATAGAAGAATACCTATAGTAGCAGATGTTACAATAAAAATAAATAAATTTATGTGGACATGGGGCACTATAAAGTATTTAACTGGTAGACAAGTTAATACAAAAGAGATACAATTTCGAAGGTGTCTAGAACAGATCAGAGAAATAGCTGGTGGTACATGGCAGAAAAAGGCAAAGTACTGACAGCACAAAGATACCCAAAACAATGAGATGGCAATTATAAAAGTATATATTATAAAAGGATATTATTATTATTACTTGCCAAAACAGGCTAACATTCATAGGAAATGAGATGATATACTTAAATATGAAGTATCTGAAATAAAAGGCTTTTATTATTATTATTAAAGAAGTTAAAATATGATTTAAACAGAATTCGAAAACCAATACTAGCGAGCTGAATTGCAGAAATACGGACTCGATTTGAATTGTAGATTTTACAGCGTTTAATCTGAATCGAGGGCGGATATCCGGATCACCGTTTGGACCGTTATCCTGCTAATTAACGACGGGATACAGACGGGATTATTTCTTTCAGAGGAAAATCGGGTTTGGCATTTTTAAAGGCTTTTTTTCCTAAAATGGTGGCTAAGCTCCAGTATTCAGGTTGGATAGGTTTAGTGAGCTGGTAATCTTAGGACATTGTGAAATACTCATAAAACAACTAGTTTTTTTTACGGACCCAGTATTTTGACAGTACCAAGTTTATCCTTGACTTTAAGAAAACATCAAAATTATTCAAAACCGCCCATGGACACTCTCGATGCTAGAGGGCTCGCGAGTGCGTTGCCGGCCTTTTAAGAATTTGTACGCTCTTTTCTCGAAGGACCCGAAGTTGAATGGGTTGGGAATAATTGATCTATGTTGGTCGTAGAGCGTAGAATTGTATTTACACTCAAAAATGGGGGCAAATGGGTGGCTCATCTGATGTTCATATTGCCGGTCGATCATAGTATGTACCGAAATAGATATTAAGTAATTTGTAATAACCCTCTATAAATGACACCCAAGCATAATTTAAATAGTGTTTGCTTAGCACTAGATGAGCTCTTCAGTTCGCAAACATCTCGATCGGATTTGCTATGGAAATCGTAATCGACTCGACAGTCTATTAATTCGAGTGCTCTTGACAAGGTATTTACTTATTGATAGAAATCAAATCAATGTTTAGAATACTCGGTTAGACTTGTGGTGACAAAGAAGTTTCTCAATATTGGAAAAGCGTTCAAATGTCAAGTTTCTGGGGTTTTTGAGGGACTAAAATAATATCTTAATATTATAATGTGTCATGTTGTTTGTCAGCGATGGACTCCTAAGCTACCGAACCGATATCAACCAAATTTGCACACCGTATGCAGTTTGATCTAACTTAAAAGAACGCTTATATATCAATTTATACCCGCAATATTATTTTATTGCAAATATTTGTTTATTATTAGATACAATTCTAACGGATAGCGCTGTGTTAATAGTACCAACGCGTCACATAAGCTATCTACCTTATCTACCTTTCACAAAAGTTATCCTACCGTTTCCATTGAATAGTTTACTACTATATAATATAACAAAAACCTTAGCCACAGCAACGCTTGGCCAAGTCTGCTAGTATATGTAATTTTTTCTGTAAAACAAATGTGTGTATGGTTAATTACCAACTTGGTTATGAAAATATAATTAATTTTGAGACCATATAGTGAGAAATCAAATAAAATGTAATATTGCAAAATTACTGTGACATGAACAATGAGTTGTTCGAATTACGTAATTTGATCGTTTTATTTATTTAGTGACACTCTTATATTACCTGAATAATATTATGTATGACCAATTTTACAATTAATATTAATCTAGCTTATCTTTAATATTTTGTAAATAAGCAGTTGTTGTCGTTTTAGTTGTTTTTGCTGTTGATGTCTTGTTGATGGTGTTGTTGTTATAGTAGTGGCTCAGGAGAAATGAAACTTTCTATTGATAAGTTTATTGGTTGAATCACACAAATCCTAGATCTTAAAATATTAGTTAATAATTTCGGTATCTTTAAGTATGTTGCGAAACTATGATTATAATTCTTTATTATTAAGATTATTAGATAATGAAAATACTATAAAATAATTAATTTTATAATATTCTCATTATAATAATAATTATATTAATTAAACTCATTATATTAATAATTATTTTTATAGTTGACATTGAGATGCTACTTGTGTAGATACGTTTGCCCCGTCTCACTTCCCTCGGAGAAGCAAAAAATCTGGGGCTGCCGCAGAGCAGACGACGGCTCAACGAATCCATCATCCATCAAATCCGAAGTACAGCGACCAAAATTGTTAAATTTATTTAAATTTTCTTTTTATTAATACAGGTTAAGATATAACAGAATACTGCATATTTATCTTCTTCTTCTTCTTCAAGTGCCACTCCATTACTGCAGGTTGGCCGTCAGTTCTCTGAACCGCGTCTTGTCCTGCGCCAGATGCAGCAACCCCTCCGCACTCGCAATACCTGTCCACTTCCTGACGTTGCGAAGCCATGACTTCTTCCTTCGACCAACACGCCGTTTTCCCTGGATTTTACCCATTATTATTAGTAGAAGGAGGTGGTAGCGGTCATGGCGCAACACGTGGCCCAGGTACGCAACTTTTCGCTGCTTAATTTTCCGCATAAGTTTTTTCCCCATTCCAACTCGTCTCAGAACCTCCTCGTTAGTGACCTGCATATTTATAGGAATAACAATTATTATGATTTCATTGTAGTATATTATATCTATTGCCTCACAATGACAAGATACGGTTGTGATTATGCACTAAATTAAAAGTGAACTGTAAAGATATTCAAAATAAAATTTCGCTTGAAATGTGTTGGTTGCGGACAGTTGAGCAAGATTAATTGTCGTCTCATCAATATCGCACGTCAAACTTGCTAGTTTACCCACTGCTCTGATCCAGATTTTATTTAAAAAAAAAAGAAAAAGAAAAAATAACTTTTTAAATTCATAATGAGGACTTAAAATTTTAAGTGGAGTATAATCCGCACATATTTCTGATAAATATTTATAATAAGTTAATAGTAAAACTTTAAAACGGAACATGTATGTGCACATCTAATACTTGAATTTGCGTCTAAGAAGCTTGGTGTGCTTGTGGTGTGGTGATCTCTCTACATCTTCTACCGCAAATACCATGAAGAGTGTTTAAAGCTATTCGGACATACTCGAATCGGATATCGGACAATATGCAGCCCAGTTTCACCATCAACTTCTAATCAGAAAACAAAATACCATCACCTGGACGTCCCAACTGAACGTTTTTTCAGGCAGTTTTTACCGCGCACCACCACAATGTGAAACCAGCTGCCCAAGGAAACACTTCCGAACGAAATAGACTTTCAAGAAAATAGCGTACCAATTATTAAAAAGCCGCCAACACACTTGCGAGCCTTCTGGCAATGTGAGTGAGCATATCACTCAACATCAGACGGACCTCCCGCTCGTTTGCCCCAAACAATTTTACATTTACATAAAAAAACAAAAAATACAACCAATAGAAACATACGTAATCTGCCTTAGATTACAAGAACCATATAGACCATATATTCTAAGATTTGCAAAGGTTACCTAAAGATCTAATCAAAAAAATCTTATTTAACTAGTCCTTTGTGCACTGTGAGTAAACATCAAAGTAATTAGTGGTATTAAGGTCATAGCACGTTTATCTTCGATCGGCTCTAATGGTATAACACACCATATTCAATAACCATCGATTATAGAAGAAAGACGATATAATTATTTACAAACCGCACATTAATTAACTTTGATAAATAGACATTTGATAAAATCTATACACTGCCGAACTGATGCAATAATTAAATAGATTTAAAGTTAAATATTTAAATTCAGCCTGTTGACGTCCACGTCTGGATAGAGGCAATGCCCTAAATTTCCAGTGTCGTACTGGAAATTTCCCCGGGCTTTGTATCCAACGCCATTCCTCACCAGGTCATCTGTCATATTTTGCTGTCTGATTTTAATAAAAATAATCAAATTAGAAATAGAGATCCGTAAAATGACTAAAAATATTAACGATTTAATAAAACCATTCTTTTCTACCCCCGACGTATAAAGAGTAGTTGATATTTTCTTTGTCTCTGTTGTTCCACAACTGAGCGTTTTTGAGACAGTTTTTGCCGCGCACCACCACTATGCTGGAACCAGTTGCCCTTTAAAGTTTTTTCAAACCAATTAAACTTAGGTCTTTCAAGAAGAGCGTACCAATTCTCGAAGGCCGGAAATGACACACCGCCTTGAATTCTAAGCCATGTTTGTGAATATGTCATCCCATCGCCTATGTGGCCATCTTTTACCACGCTTTCCGTGAAAAATAACTACAATTGTATTACCAGAAAAACCAGATGTGTTGCACTGCCACACGCATAAATTTAATATTATGTCTTGCGATATAAAGAAACGTCAACTATATTATTGTAAAAGTTTTTCATTACCCGTGTCAGATTTTAAAGTTTAATAGCGATTAATTTCGAATTTTACAGGCTGAAAATCTGTCCATTTCCATGAGATAACACACAAATGTATTTCCATTTGGTTTGCACGGAAATACAACGCTTGAATGGGCCAGATAAGATCGTGCTGTGGTGTGTTTACGAAGCTTGCTTTACTGGAAAATTCAAAAACATGACATATAATTGTGACGTGGCACTAAAATATTTTGTATTTTATCATACAGTGAAGAAATTCTGCCAACATTAAATGTACACGAGCTACGAGCTACGAGCAAATCTTGTTGAGTTTTTTTTATTTTTCTGCTTATCAATTTTTAATTATTAGTATTACTATGTAGGTTATATTGTAAATACTTTATATTTGTGTGTTAGTAATAAAATAAGCTAAAACTGGATCTACGTTGTTCATGACAAACAGAAATGTAAAAATATGGAGGACGCTTTTTCCTTAAAAGGCCATATATATAAAACTAGACCACTAAAAATAAATCTTACATAAATTTTGTTTAAAATGTATATACCAACTTAACTAATACTAATATTAAGGAATGTTTTATTGATTTATAAAGCTTTAAGAATAATAATATAATCTATAATATTAGTATAACTTATTCCTGATACATATAGGTTACTGTAACTACGTTTAATTACTTTAATATTTCAATATTCTTTATTTTTATAACGCAGCATGCTTGTATTTTAGTAATTGAAATCCATACTAATAGCTTTGTTAAAAATTTATAAAATAGGCATTATTTTTAATGTAATGGGCAAACGGTCAGGAGACTCTAATGTTAAGTAATACCGCCGCCCATGGAGTGTCCATGGGCGCATTACAAGAATGCTTGTGTATTGCCGGACTTTTGAGAATTGGTACGATCTTTTCTTTAAATACCCTTTTTATATCTGGTTCACAAATACTTCAGTGGATATCTGGTCAAGTATAAACATAAACGAAAGTCCAAATATATATGTTGGTGACGGGACGCCCCCACTACTACCTTCTCACCCGTTATTTGTTTTCTGGAACAAAATCTGGCTGCGAGCTTCCACTGAACCAACTCGTTCACCTATCATCCAAGTGTACTGTCGGTATTTACGAAACTACACGATACTACCAAGATAGTTATGCAAACAGGCAACAGAATTGATCGCAAAACACAAAGCTATATTCCAATGTATTGAATTTTAATCAAACTACATTCCTAATAAATTGATTTAGATATTATTATTAAAAAAAAGACACTATTAATGTGTGTATTTATATACTTATACTTACTGAGCCGACAAACGTTGTTTTGCCCTCTGAAGTTAGAGTAAAGATATAAGTACTTAAAATATTAAATTTTCATTAAAATTATGTTAGATTAAGTTTGTTCGTGGCTAATCAGATACTATCTATGACTATGGATATAGCAGTGATTATCAGTAAATAATTTTCAAAAACGGTTTAGGTAGATCGGCAGATTATATTAGTATAGAAATTTATATAATTCAAACATGTTTTGTAACTAAGCACAATACGGCTTGGCTGATATGAAACTTAGTATTAGTATACGTATATACGTAAACGTAGTGATAATGTCAATAAAACATTTAAAAAAGAGGAAGCCAACAACCTGATTCATATCGTAAAAACTGTCACAAAAATATGAAATGACAACATCGTTAAAGCTCACAGGCTGGTGAGCACAAGAGCTTTCGACAAAGCTACGTATTTTGAGTCTAAAAAAGTTCATTATAATTTTTTTAAGGAAATTACGAAATCCTGAAATAATTATCATCAAAGGATCCCGTTTGTAAACCTAGAAGTCTGCTTTGTAAAGTAGTGACAGAAAAAAGTTACAACAATTTTGTTGCATATTGTGTTATGTTATCCTAAATAAGAAGTTTAATAACACAGTTTACCTCAAAGTTAACCTTATAAGTTTAAATACGGAGATTTAAACACAGTTTTATTTGACCCAAAAATATTTTACCTATAATATAATAACAACAAAAACCCATACTTAAAAGTGGAATTTATTATTCCTATTTATTTCATTATTTATTCCTCGCACTCCTACATCTTACTAGGCTCACCTGATGTCAGAGGGCTCGAGAGCGCGTTTTCGGCCTATTAAGGATTGGTACGCTCTTTTCTTCAAGTATCCTAAATCGAATTGGTTCGGTAATACTTCAATGGGCAGCTGGTATCACATAGCAGGGGGCGCGGCAAAAACGTCACACAGTGGCGATATTATCCTATATGCCGGCAACGCACTCGCGAGCCCTGTGGCATTGAGAGTGTCCATGGGCGGCGGTATCAGTTAACATCAGGTGAGCCTCCTGCCCGTTTGCCCCCTGTTCTATAAAAAAAATATGGGTCATCTCCTCAGATTGCATTTGTTTCTTGGAAATTTTTTTGTATGGGTTTTGTGCATAAATAGGCCAATATTTACACAGCGGGCATTTGAACGAGTGACCGCTAGGACCGCTGTTCATCTTATATATAAAATTCTCGTGTCCTGGTGTTTGTGGTTAAACTCCACCGAAACGGCTTGACCGATTCTCATGAAATTTTGTGTGCATATTGGGTATGCCTGAAAATCGGACAACATCTATTTTTCATCCCCCTAAATGTTAAGGGTATTCCACCCCTAAATATTTTTTTAAAATTTCTAGATAAATTTTTATTTTTTTTTCAACTGTATCAACAGCATTAAAAAATACATACAACCCTAAATTTTCAACCCTCTTCAATCAACCTCTATTTTTTATTATAAATGATATACCTATACATGGCAAAACGTCGTTTGCCAGTTCAGCTAGTATACTCTAAATATACATAGACGAATTCTCAATTAATAGATTCAGTCCAATTCTGTTTAAGTACATAGCATCAGTGCCATATATCCTTGATTGGGTTTTGAATGTCATTAGTAAGACCTAATTACAGGTAGTTAGGTATGCTAATAATTAACAAACAACGTGTAGAACACTAAGCGACAATTATGACAATGTATATTTAGTTTATATTAAAATACAATGCCCTTAAGACTTCTCAAAACACCAGTAGTAAATTAAATAATTTAGTTATTAATAATTTAGTTTATGATGGTTCGTAAATGTAACATTGTATTTTACCTCATGTTAAAAGTTATTTTTTTAGGATCCATATAAATGAAACCTTAATATTCATAATTAAGGTTTGGAAATAAAGGTTGTTATTGTTATGTAACTCTTGTTAACTATAATAAATGAGTTTTAATGAGGTGTAAACCAACTTTTACAAAATATTATTTATAAACTAAACCATATAGAAGATACGCATCGAACCAATTACCTTAGTACTCTTTTGTCTATTTTGAATTCGGTTTAAAATATAAAAAACACCTAAATCGTTCGTTATCCTTGTCGAGTTCCCTTTTTACATATTAATAAAAGTTTTAGGCCCTTTTAATATTAAAAGCCTCTTTTATCTCCGACAATCCTTTATCTTTTGCAAATTGTCACTTGACGTGAGTACAATCCAACGAGTTAGCGTACACTAACCGAAGATAAAAGTCAAACACTTAAACAAAATTAATTTCAACTCTTTATTTATCCTGTAATGGGTCAGGTCAATAAGACAAAGAACAGTTTATAAAGAACAATACATTCCGTAATTTTAATATAATTTGAAATATTTTATGTAAAAACTTAATTGAAACAGATATTATGTAATTACTAGTTCCCAAATCAACGTCGTAAAGCAGGTAAGAAAACTGGCAAGTAACTTTTAATTAACAATTATGTTACAACTGTAGCTTATATTTATTTATTTAGTACTCCTACAGCTAACATAAATTATATCAAATTACAACCAAATATACTGAGAATATAGCCAAAGATGGAATACATAGATGATACATTTAACAGCAAAAATATTTAAAAAAGAGAACAATTATATAACAATTATATTTAATGTTTAGATTCTAAGTATCATACATTTACATTCCCAATAATATTTCAATACTAAGCTAAAATTATACAATTGTTGCCGTAAAAGGAATAAAAGTTACAATTAAACTGTCCGCGAGTGTCCGAGTCTCGTTAACTCGGAAGGGCTTAGTAAACATGGACTGTTTTTACTCGTGGACTCAATTGAGACCCTTTGTTTGATCTCCAAGGACCTCTTTAACTGATAGCCTAATAGTGGATATGCATTATGTAACGTAGTTAGAATATAGGGAAGTTCATTAACGTTTTTCTCGAGTTTCATGTGTTTCTCAAAGAGTGTTTTTTACTTTTCTCTTAAACATCACATTTGTTTTTCATCACAGTTTTACTGTAAGTTAGATTCATTATACAAGTCCCGTTTGGAACCGATCTGATTGAGAGGTCAAATGATATGGTTAGCTGACAAATTCCTCCGTGCCATCCTTTACAACTGCATAAAACGCAAATTCGTCTCCACATCCGAGTCGTCGTCGAGTAGTCGAGAGGAGTCCTGTTCTCACCTATATGCTCCCCTGAATCAGCTCTTTCCAATTTACCATATAGACGTTTGTCCCTGGTTAGTCTCTGGTTTTTAAGTAGTTTAAATGACTTGCATTTTAAAGATTTTTTAAAGAAACTTGTAACAACACGTCAGGTTAGGTAAAAACTGTGAGAAGTATGAATATTAATCATTACCGACATGTTTTTTTACATAATTTTTAATTAGTCAATTTCCAATTCAAATTAAAATTCATTTATTAATAGACAACTCAATATACACTTATGGACCTCAATAAAGAATATTAAATGCCTTTAATGTGATATTTACTATAGTTCCCGAATCAATGGCGTAAAACGGACGAGAAGAATGCAAAAACTCGGCACTCTTTTTAAACGCCAAGTTTTTGATTTACAAAATGCTTGCAAGGAGTTGCAACCATTACATGTTATAAATCACATTTTAAAGTAATTACAATAATAAATTCAATAGCGTTGCAATCTTTGTCTATATATTGCACAATTTTCGATATTAATAAAATAAGAAACAGACCACCTACTTGCATATTAGAAAAAAAAAACAAATGAATACGTAACATAAACACAAATCTAATGTCAACACTTAAAAAGCTTAGTTTGGATACATTCGCTTTTGTTTTGATTTTGGAACAAATTCGTAGACTAGTGTCTCTACTAAATGGAGTTTAACAACCACTCCAGTGTCTCATACGATGTGACCCAATTCCCACTGTGACGTCACAGAACAGCATGGCTTACTAGATTTGTTTCTGACATATTGGGGCCACTTGAATTAGCCTGAAAGTTATACGTTGACTATGTTAATGGGGAGTTAGTTATAGATATTGTTTTAGATTAGTTAGACTTTTGGTACTTGTATTTCTTTTAATAAAATAAACTAAGAGACTAATGTCATGGATTTATGAAATGCGATGCAATACAAATTGGTAAGAAATACATAAATTGGTTCGCTAAAGTAAAGAAATAAAAATGTGAAATATTTTTTACAAAGAATGTATTTATGTATAAAAATAGGAATAAAACAAAATTATATTTTAAATGTAGGAGTTAAACTTTTATGGTAGTACCCAAGTTTTCCACTCTCCTCGGCAGGTGTTTTCAAAGTGAGATGTGAAAAATTCATGTCGGTAAGTGTTCTTGAAGAATTTATTGTGATGAATGGAGAACATTAGAGCCTATTGCGACATGGAAGTGAGTTTCAGCCATCAAGTGACTAAAAATTTAGATTCGGAAAAGTCTAATGTTTTTGTTTCTTTGACGTTTGTTTGGAAATATTAGCGAACCGACTGTTTCTCATATATTTTCTGTTTTTAATATACTATGGGGGCAAACGAGCATTCGGGACGCCCAAAAAGGACAGTTATCGCAGCCAATAGGGTTCCAATAGCCAAATGGGTATAATTCAACCCATATTAATTAGGATTTTTTTATGATTGATTAGGATTCACTATATTCTATACAAAACATTTACATACGAGGAACATAATATCTATATACATTCTTAAAAAGCTTGTCTTCTGAGATCTATTAAATGGATAAGTGGTTAAGGACATCAAATAAAATTTTCTTTGTTTATTTGAGTCTAAAGTTTTATTGTTAATTCGTAAATTAAATTAAAGTAAATTTAAAGGTTTATTTTAAATTTAAAGGCAAGTAGAGGTAATGATGTCTTAAATTATAACAGTCGCTAGATACTTAATGTGATGAAATGACCAAATCCAGAATACACACGAATCTAAAAATTATATTATCATATGGTGTACTGGTTTGATGTAGGAATACTATATCTCTTTATAATATAAATAAAAATACAGAGACAGACAAAACATTTATTACAAACACAACAGGTACTATTACTGTGATATTTTACAAAAAACAACTATTATTTTCATATTCTTTGTGTTTAAATAAATAGATAGTGGCTGAGATGAATATTTAAGGTACACATTGTTAAAGAGAGAGATAAAAAATATAGAAACTTAAAAGGCTGGCAACGCGAGACTTCTGGAAATGTGAGTGTCCATGGGCGGCGGTATTATTTAACATCAGGTGAGCCTCCTGTTTGTCTCCGATTACTGAGAAAAAGAAAATTCTTAAGTAACTGTCATTGTTTCAAATGTCAAACCTTAAACCTTACATCTATATTCTATATATATATATAAAAGAAAGTCGTGTTAGTTACACCACTTATAACTCAAGAACGGCAGAACAGATTTGGGTGAAAATTGGTATGGAGGTAGCTTAGAGCCAGGAGACGGACATAGGATACTTTTTATCCCGTTCGACAGTGTTCCCGTGTGACTTGACATGAAACGTTAGTCACTATAAAACGTGGTATAACAAAAAGGAATCAGACTTGGAATAACAAAACGCAAATGATAGCTATGTAATTGACGTATAATGACAGCTACGTAATGACGTATAGATGACAATTGGATATTTGTAAGAAATCAATATTCAAACTATTTCTATTAAATAAATAATTAACAATTATAATGTAATGATAGTGCCATTACCCATTCGTATAATGAATAATTAATGTAGGTATTTAATTTTTTTGTATTTTTTCCAAATAAAAAAACTGCTTATTAATTGCCATTAAGGCGGAACAAAGTTCGCCGGGTCAGCTAGTTTCAAATAAATAAAATACTATCAAGTTTTATACATCGCATTGTACGGCAATTGTAATCTAATAAATGTCTCGAAAATAAAACAATTGTGTCACGACAGCGCCATCGTGTCAAACGCGTTCATTGGAAAAATTCGTTGGGACGGGATGCGAGCAAGGAGCGTAAAAAATATTTAGAAAGAATTGTGCTATAATTAAATTCTTTCTGATATGGAATTATATTTTTATGGTAGAAGCAAACAATACCAGCTTTGTATTGATATTATGTCTTTTATTTTTATAATATTAGTATTACAGAACAATAGTATAAGCATATACTGAAGTGTCTTCCACTGTTTTTCAAGTCATGACAGATTTAATAGTGTGTAATATCCTATATTCAAATCAGTCATGTATTCCAATTAGACCGCCGAAAATGGATCACCTAAAAAATGATTCTAGTTGCCCCTTCCAAAATGAGAAGAATGGAAAAGAAACTCCACACTTACTCTTTAAAAATAGAATTTACAATATTTTATACATTTGTTAAATAATGTGTGATAAATGTACTCCCAGAATAAAATTACTATACAGGTCTATTATTGTATTGTTAGTATACATGTTCCTCACATAATTTACATATATTAAAACTGTAGAAATACATTAAAGAGTAATAATGAAAAAAAATTAACATTTAAGTATTATAAAATCAGCAACTAATTTGACTTTGCCAAGGTCATTTGATTGTCTTATGGAGCAGGGCCAACATGCCCAAGCATTCTTCCCAAGTAGCCGATTGATATGCGCCCGCAAGGAAGGTTGTTGCAGACAAGGCAACAGAGCCGGAAAGACGGAGCGAGGTGAAATTCGAGGCTCGAGACCGAACGCGATGGAGTCTCAACGTGGATGCCCTATGCCCCATCTAGAGGTTATAGGACATTAATTTAACAACCTATTAATCGTAGTACTTTAACTAGAACAAACATGCTGGTTTATAAATAAAGTAAGCGAAACTTTTTCTTTTCGGGCCATTATTTAAAAAATGAAACAAAGAAAATAAATAAATGAATATACTTCAGTGATAGCTATAATCTTCCTGCAACGCAATTTTGTTTTCCAATGAATCGAACTAAAACAGTGCATCGCTACGTTAATTATATACACTTAATTATATATAAGACAACAAAGTTTTACTTGTCAATATGACCTTATCTTAAAGCTAATTTACGAACTTCGCAATCCAATATAACTTTTCTGATTAAAGTTATATGTTGTTAATAAGTACCTAACTTCTATATTGCTCCTGTGATGGCTTTCACTTAATTTATTTATAGAATACTAGCGACCCGCCCCGGCTTTGCACGGGTGCAATGCTGATAATACACTACAGAAAATCTGTGAACGTTGTTTATAAAAATGTGGGTTATCCATAAGAGATATACATATACCATCACGGACATTTCTGTAGACCTTTTCAATGTGTACAATACTTAGTACATTATTTTGATAAAACTCGTAGGGTTCAGCCTGCGTTTGCAATGTACGCGGAAAAAATGTAATTATTTACGACATCACATTAGAAACCTCAAAAAATAACAGTACTTCTCCACTATTTAATTGATGTTATTATACATATAAACCTTCCTCTTGAATCACTCTATCTATTAAAAAAAACCGCATCAAAATCCGTTGCGTAGTTTCAAAGATTTAAGCATACAAAGGGACATAGGGACAGAGAAAGCGACTTTATTTTATACGTATAAATATTTTATATGTATATAGTGTCTGCCTAGATTAGTTGATCTCTGCATCTTCTATGGAATTTAGTGATTGAATTTTTTTATCAAAGGAGGGACGAAGTTTCCCCTGCATCATGATAACAGACAGAGTGATTGAGTTACTTTAACTATAATAATTTGAAATAAATATTATATTAACACTCCTTTTTCCTACATACCTGACATACGTGTTTGTCTGTTTTTAAATGTTGATGTATCATTATAGATAAGTACTATAAATTTGATAAGAATAGCCAATAGATGATTTTTTTTATAGAATGGGGACAAACGGGCGTAGGTAGCTGATACCGCCATGGATACTTTCAATACCAGAGGTTTCGCGAGTGCGTGGCCGGATTTTTAAGAATTGTTTCACTCTTTTCTTGAAGGACTCAACTCGAATTGCTTCGCAAAAACTTCATTGGGTAGCGGTTCCACATAGTGCGCGGCAAAAACTACCATGAAAAACGCTTACTTGTGGGACGGCGAACGAGGTCATACGGGTAGAATTTCGTATTCTGCCTCGACTTCCGATGATGAAACTCAGCTGCAGGTATTAATACAAACTCTGAACACTCTCCATGGTGGTAGAAAATGTTTACGTGGATACATAAAAAATATACCTACTTTAAAAGAGGGTAAGCCATTGTTTTACATACAGTTAACTCACTTATAGATCAATAAAAATTGAATTAAAAGTATTGATTTAGAGTTTAGACATATATTTTGCTCATAGCTGTCTTTGACATAAAACAGGCATAAATTGTAAAGGTCCTCCACACAACCCCTATCACGAACAGATTGTTTATCGACGTTATTTACAGCGTCTGAAATGTATGTGAAATGACTTTAAACTACAATTCCACCCCTTGTGTTGCATGATACAGAATCCTTGCATTGCCATAGTAGACAAGTAGGTAATCAGTAGATTAAAAAGAGTGGTGGAGAGTTTATTGCCTGTTCTTCTCTTTCGTTTTATGCCCTTGATTTGAGAGGCAATGTAAAATGATAGATTAGACGGAATTAGATTTCATTTAATCGAATTATATTTATTTCAAGTAACGATACTTATACAGAAATCCGCTTTATCTTTAAGCTAGTGTAAAATAAATCAAACATTACAGTGTAAAGTCAGTAACATCAATCCTAATCACGTAAGTAGCAACAACGGAATCCCGGAACTCGAAACAATTAAACTTCTCTCTCCACAGATTAATTATTTGTTTGTTTAACGAACTCCGATTGTTTCGAACTTTGAGGGTTGTTTGATAGTTGATAAATGTTTTTGTTGGTATTCAACTGCAACTCGAGGATTTTACACTACGTACTCGTATATGTACTTTGGCGAACGATAATTACTCGATATTGGAGTAAGAACCGAAATCGTTAGTGGGTTTAATTTTAGTTTCTTATCTTCTATCTACTCCGAATACCGAAATTTGAATTTATTAGACGTAAATATAAAGCGACCGACGCCCTTACACAAGGCTAGAAAACATGGGTTGGTTATGTAAAATGATACATGCAACATGTGGATATTAAAGAAGGGACTACCCGGGAAAATATTAGTAAACAGACCTGAAAAAAAGGGGGAGGGGATGATGACTTTATAGGAATAGCAGTAAAAACTGTCAGACTATAAGCCAAAATATATCTGGGAAAGGTTGGAGGGCTTTATCCAATAAGTTCATATCCAGAGGCGACAAATATATTACTCTTAGCTATCAATACAAAATTTAAAATGGAACTTAAGTATTTCGAAAAAAGGATTATATCATTATTACTTCTCCGCGCTGTTAAGGATGGTTTTTATTAGATCACTAAAACATGGCAATTATAAAGGTTATTTAGTAATCAAACGTGGTTTAATGCTGTATCTACATTTCCAGTGCAAAGCAGAAAAAGCTTTTTCTTTTTTTTTTATAGAACACACAGCAAACGGGCAGGAGGCTCACCTGCTGTTAAGTGATACCGCCGCCCATGGACACTCTCGATGCTAGAATGCTTATGAAAAACATATCTAGGATAATTAAAGTAAATTAAAAAGACTAACATTTATTTAGCTAGAGTTTAATTCACTTGGTGTATGTGTGTGAATTATTCAACAATATGTCGTCCGCATCACGTATGCTTACATATTATATTCAATAGGGTTGTTGTCATAATATTAATGTAAAGGGAATACGAAAATAAAACCAATATGTATTTAGTTATTTTATTATTTCTAATCATAACTTATTACAATATAATACATCAGTCTTTTGTAAAATAGAATTCATTACATTGAAAACTGTACTTCAATCTCTGAAAAAGTGTATAATTGTAAAATACAGGTATACAGGTAATAAAAAGATATGCTGTGTTATAATTTTTTCTACTATTATGTTTATTACATTGACGTCTGAGGCCTAAAGTGACTGTTATGATCTGGCAGAAGACCAGCACTGTGGAACACGACTGCTCCACAGCATAATGCTGAGCCTGGTCCAATAACCACCACAACACACACATATTACATACTTAAAATGTTACTTTCTTTTTTCTTTCCATAATTTTTTGTTATTATTCTTTTTTTATTATTATTGATTTTAATTTTTGTGTTTCTGTGTGTAATTTGTTAGTAATAAATGTTATATGTCTATGAATAATTATTTAATAATTTGTGTGAAACGTTAGTAAGGAAAAGTAGAGAAGACGGAATATACAACACAACTTCGACTTCCAGATTATAAGCAAATTATTATTAAACAGATTTTCAGAAACTGGAGTAAAACTATTATCTATTTAAACAGAGTAATAAAAACTTTATCTAACATTAATTTGGCATAGAGTTTAAAAACATTTAACTATTTTCAACTACTTTATACAATAAGTTCCAAATTTGAAATATTGAATTCGTCAACTATTGAATATTTTGTCTTCGGGTCAGTGATTACAAAAGGCAAAAATTTCTACTACGAGTTTATAAACTGACGTTTAAAATGTTTACGTCAATTATTTGTATTCGCGCGTTAACGTAAGTTAACACTTGACACACTCAAAGTTTACGTTAATTAATGTCACATATTCACAGTAAAGATAGCAGTTAAGCAAGAAACAATTAACGTATGTGTAAAATATATTTAACTTACGGCCGGTTCACACATGTCTTCGTTTTATCGTGTACGTTTTTCTTCGTCGATGGCGTATGTAGTTTTATGAGCGACTTCGTACATGGCACAGTATACTGTATTCAGTAAATAATATCGTTTCGTAAAAAAATACATTCCGTTTTGCATCGATTACTGGACGACGGAACAGTAAAAATATACGTAGATTTTTAATGGATAGATACATCCTTGTAGAATAGAGGCGGTTTTCTGTTTACACATGGCATCCAGAAATGACGGATCCGTTGAACATTATACGGTGCCTATGTGTGACAAAGTATAAATTTATGACGTATCCGTTTAAAACGTACCAGTAAAACGGACTTCCAAGTGTGAACGGGCCGTTACACTGATTGCACAGTAAAATAAAATGACCCCTTACTTATAACAGCATTTCCCGGCTTGCTAAGGCTGGATATTTATTTAATAATTTGGCAATCAATATAGCTTGTTACTGGAACAATCTAGCATTGTAATAGTGACACTGTTTTTTATACGGTTATGTCATAAAATAGTAAGTACTATATTTGAGTCTTGCTGTTGCGTATTCTAATTCAGATATTTGTAATTTATGTTGAGATGTAAATTATAGAAATTATTCGATATAACACGATCAACGATTCGGGCAAGTATAATTCCCAATGCATTGGTGCTACGTAAATCTTAAAACAAGCCAAGCTGTTTTTACGACTCTAATACGTAATTGAAAGAAATGTTCTTCCAGAATGTGATTCCTATTTACACAGTGAAACAGTTTTTAAATAAGAGATTAAGTGCTTATAAGTAAGGGGTAATGTAAAGTTCTATACAACCTTATTTTATATTGAGACCATGAGTTTAACTGTTAACCTATAAATATTGTAACACAACCATAATATTTGCAGTGATATTTTATTGGCTTCATTTGGATTTACCTTAAACAAAATATTAGTATTATTATAAATACTTAACATTAATATAACATATATAGAATCTGGTAGAATGTACCGAGGACATGCTTAGACATAATTTTTATAGAACAGGATTCAAACGGAAAGATGGTAGCTGATGTTCAGTGTTACCGCCGCCTATGGAACAGACACCAGAAAGCTCGCAAGTGCATTTCCGAACTTCTAAGACACTATTTTGAATATAATATCCTAAAGCTACTGATATTCAGACAATAGTGTAGTAGTAGTTGCCTTTGTAGAATGATTTAGATAATTTTGACAAATAAAATTTAAATAAACTGTACCTCAATTTTCCGTTCTACCGGTGGTCCTTAACAATTCTACCCTTTCATTTTAAGTAGCATTTTTTCGCGTAGCTACCTGTGATGCGGGGTTCTACAGGTTTCTGAGGAAAAGGTTTTAGTTGTGTACATTTAAATTACTTTTATTAATAATGATGCATACATCCTTCTTAAGAAAATTTGTAAAAATATGTAAATATCTGATTTTAAACAAAAACCAATCATTTACTGTACCGCGTCAGACTCGGAAACACGAACGTAGTATCATTATAAACAAACAAGACTGTTAATTAACATTACCTTGGTTTAAACTATTCACTTGCCATAATTATTGTATGGGCTTGATAGACAATTTACACAATTTTGTGTCTTAAACAACATACAACATACAAACAAACATCTTACCACGTGAGCATTTACTTCCGCTGTATTTTGATATTGTGTCGCTATCTTCACATTCAGAACACATTTGGAAACTTGTTTCTAAAAATAAACAAAACTTTAAGTATTTTCCATCAATCTTGAACTAAACAAACATTTTTCCAAATTCTATGACGTTATGTTATACTTAAGCATTCGTGAGTATATCAAAGAAAAGATAATCTTCTTTGGCGTATGGAAAAAAATAACTAAAATGCAGTAGTGATTAACGATAAATTTTAAAATTAATCAAAAAGATTTTATTTAAATAAATTATAAATATAAGTAATATAAATTATAATATAATTATAAGAAAATACTATCACCGTCGTATATGAAATTGATATAAAAATACCAAAATAAAATGTATTTATTCACACTTTTTTATTGTACTGTTGCAAACACGTGTTCTAAATATAAAAATTCTAGAATATACTTGAACGATCGATTTCCATGCCACCTAGACCTAACTTTACGATGTCGAATTTAGGTGTTAGTGTGCGCGCGCATCGTAAAAATTCACTCGCATCATTTTTCTCCATTGCGCCAAAAGAAGTATAACTTCAAAAAGAGACAGTGCCACACTTAATTAATCTAGGAATTGTTTAGTCATATTGGTATACCTGTATCACAATATTTGTGTTTATGGCCCAAAGGAGGATCCTGGTTATCAACGTGCCCAAACGTTCTGAAGCCAACCGCAAATTGTGCGTATGGGCTAATTTCATATAGCTCTGTAGATATAATACAAAATTACTTCTAAAGCTGTACGCCATTAAAATACTCTTATTCATTTATCACTTCATTATAATACACATAAAAAAACATGTAACACAATACATAAAATTACAAGTGATGCAACGGGCGTCCTTGTTGAGAAAAACTAAAAAAAGATAAATGTATTGCAAGTAGGTTAAATTAATAGGGCAGATAAAACTGGTTAAATAATGTAAAGAGGCTTCTTTGGAAATAATGATTCACAAGTGGTAGTTTTTTGGCATAATACTGTATATTTTATACAATACTATACAAAAGCTAACGCGATATTTAGTGTTTCCGTATTTTACTACCAAATACGCCAAAAGCTGCTTCTTTTAATCAGGGAATAATGAATACTGGACTTCTTTAAAAGGAGATTCAGTGCAAAGCGAAGATCTGCAATGGATGGCGTAGTTTTGCTCTTTCGCGAATTTTGTAAACGTTTTTGACATTCATAAGCATGCCGTAAGTCGCATCTAAATTGAATAAATAAATTTTGATTTGATTTGAAATGTCAGCACGTCAATAAATGTAAAATCATTTAGTAAAAGATAATTGCGTAATTCTGATTATCATAATACCCCGAATAGTTTAGTATAGAAGATTATAAACTTATAAACCAGTGTGTTGCATAGATGTCTCCGATACTATCGACATATTATAAGTTCGCAGAGTAAATTCACAGTAGCAATATTGTGTTAATGTGTTTAAAATTATACACTTTGTTACTTTTATTTAATTTTAGACAGTATTGTATTGGCATAGTATGTAAGAGTAATATATATAATAAATAATTATAGATAAGATATATATATATATAAAGTTCATTGTCCACATTAATCCTTAATTTTAGATTTTTAAAACTTACCGTGTTTGCCATTATTCCTCACTGGTATTGGTGTGCTATAAATCCTATTTTGTGCATTTATTGCATTTTCTTTCACAACGCTCGTAAGGTTATTGTGCGACGCATTTGTAGTGAGATTACCGTTCTCGGATTTATTATCTGTCGTTAGAGAATCTCTGTATTGTGTAAAATTTCCAGATCTAAAAATTTTCATCTTTATTAATCCATTTAAATCAAATTGAAGCGTAAACAATGTTTTTAACTGAATTAAGTTTGGTGACGGTTTGGATATGTTTGAAAAAAGTGTTGTATTTGAACATACAACACTTGTTGTTCTGGCTTTCTGTATTGTCTTAGTGTTTTGTATTATAATATGTTATAAGCTGTATTATAAGCTGTTAGATTACTTATAATTAAATAAAAAGCTGGGTAACAACTGACTTTAATGGTTTAAATTGTGAGTTTATAAAATAAGGACTAGTGGGGTGGCAACGCTGATAAAAACTAACTTATCTAAGGGTTATTAAATCTAAATAATATTTATGTTATTGGACATTATCGGAAATGGAAATGTTAAAATACAAAATATGAGTGTGGTAAAAACTGAGGGGTCATATTAGCAAGTGTACGATAATTGTTTAAATGTTGTTTAACCTTCTAATTATTAAATAAATTACATATAATATGTAACTTAACTAATATTAGGTTACATAACTAATATATGTTTCTCAGTGTTACTTTAGTAGTTAGATGCGATTTATCAAATCCGACTCCGGTATGTTTGTGTGAAAAATTGCTATGAACAGTGTCTTGCCCGCTCTATGCCCTTGACTTGCGAACTGGTAGTAAATGTAAATTTACAATTAATTTAAATTTTTTGACGTTCGTAAGTGTACTTGTTTACCTATATGAATAAAGATATTTTATTTGTTTGTTTATTTGAAAAAAACATTGCGAGGACATATACGAGGACAATACACAGGGCTGAGGGCGTCAGTCGTGAAGGTGGCGTGTGTCAGGCACTTGTCAATAACGGAAATAGAAACAGACAGCAATTGAACCTTACAGCAGGAGTAATGTCACTGTTGTTTTATTGTTCAGCTTTTATGCCTATTATAAAACTTCCTATAGGGCTAATTCTCTGCTTTATTTTACGAGAAATTCGAAGAATCATAATCTTCATTCGGTTTAAACTTTTAAAATATTATTCAACAAAATCCTAGTTGGGAAAATTGGAAAGTTTATTGTAATAGTAAGACGCTCTTATTAAACTTGGAAGTTTAAGTGGGCCACGGTTTTTGAGTCTCTTGAGACTACATTGAGAGTTCATAATTAGTTTTTCACAAAACTTTGTAGTTAAATTTGAATTAATCAATTCATAAACAAGATTGTTGGAAACTCATTATTCTTTGCGAATTAGTATTATTAGATTAAAATTGACATTTAATTTTGTGTTTTATTATTTCTTAACTAAACATTATATACTTACATAACTTAGGTTTCTGCTAAAACTAAAATACTTCTCAAATTTACCGACGAATGCGTCAAAATTAAATGACTACATCACATTAAAACACTTTTCAAAGCAGTATAATTTCCAAAAGGATTTGAATAAATAGGCTACTTGGGTGATTCCAGACGAAGACTTCAGAAATATTTGCATCAGTGGTTAAGGGAATGCGCAAAGTCTACTTGTAGAACAAAGTAAATAAAATTACTTACCTTTGTCTCCTTAGTAAAATATAAGCACAACAGATGAGGCAGACGAGAAGTAGAATTGAGCTAAATACGATTACAAGCATATTTAGGTCAAATATGTCAGACGGTGGACCCACTTCACCTAAAAATATTAGGTTAACCTTATTGTCTTAACAACTAAATGCTGTTGTTAAAATAAATTAATTAAAAGCTCTCTCAACATCTAATGCCTACACATACTGCACTGCCATAAATGTCACGGATTTTATATTTGTAAATTACTAATAACTACTAAATTAATATCTTTCAATTACTAAAAATCAAAATTAATTTAGTAGTTCCAATATAAATCAAAAAAATAAAGTAAAAAAGGCTATATTTTCTTTCTTACAAAGAACAAAGTAAACTTAATACTATTTATTACATAATTATTTTGTAAGAAAAGTTAATTATACTAAGTTTTTACAATTTTTTTTTAATTATTTCCCAGTTATTTTAACACTTTCCCAGGTGAAAGCCTTCTCCAAGTATCTTGATTTTGGGTGAGTTACATCCAGCTCGTTTTTTCAATGTCTTCGGCGGTCTTCCCCTGTTTCGTTTCCGAATAGGGCCACTCCACCGGGTCACCCTTATGATCCATCGATTGTCAGAGAGTCTTGCTACATGCCCTGCCTATTTCCATTTAAGTTTTAGGGCATACTTCAGCGCATAAGTATACCTTTATTAACCCTCCTTTTTTCATTTATTTTCTTAGTTCCAATATAACTTCGTATAAATACTAACGTTACTTCATAATTAATTATTTGCAAGAATATCCCTGTGACTTAAGGTAATTTATAAAGCTTATCAATGAGAAATTACTTACTACCATCCAAATTTTTAGTAGCAAAATTATAAATGCTACTAATACTCCCAGCCTCATTAGTGGCAGTAATCCTGACCTGGTACCACGTTCCGGGAGATAGATCCGATATAGCGAACGAACTTGAACGATAGTTCGGTGCTTGGTACAGGGGTAGACTCCAACTTGTATCCGCATATGTCTAAAATAGTTTTGGTAAGACAATTTTATCTGAAGGATTCGCTAGTAAATGTATAAATATCACAATTTTTTTTAAAACATGTACGTATAGGTCGTAAAATATAGTAATGTCATAATTTTTCGTATTTTTAATAACATTACAAAGAAATTTTATTAATTTAAACTGTTCTGTGTTTTACAACAAGAAATTGAAATAATTGATATTAATAATGTACAAATTTTACCGCGTCAGTTAATACGAGTATATAAAAGATGGTGATGTATGTATTAAACACTAATATGTATTAGATATTCTTACCAACGTATTCCTGGCTCTGGTCCAGATTCTTGATCCCAGGGGACGAAACTCCACATCCCAAGCTCTCATATCGCAACCACCACTCTCCCAGCCAGCCAACTGGATGTACATGTGTGAACTGTTGCTCCATAACCATTCGTTTGATGTTGGTGGAATTGGGACTAAATAGAAAAATAAGAATTTAAATTCCCGCCTATTGAAGTCCACTGCTGGACTAATACCTCTCCCCAAAATTTACAATACGACAGGTCCCACGCGCATCCCATCACCATCCCACCACCATGCATTCCCATGACCCTTACCTGGTCATCTAGGTTTTGAGTGTAAAAGAAAAATATATAACAACTGTATTTCCCAAAAATCAACCCCTCAACCGAATTAACTTTAAAAAGAATTTATAATAGATAAAAATATAAAACAATAATATTACATACATAATCTTTATTTATATTTGTTCATTTTTTTACCAATATTGTAGGGGCTTAGCTGTTTGCAGAAAAAACCCGGTTGGCTAGAGCTAATTTGCAGTCTGTCATTGGGAGTGAAAGTTTAAAACAAAAGACGAAACGAGTTCTATTCCATTGTAATGAACTAAGTTTATAGTTAAATACGCATTAATACCAGATATGATATTATTGTATCACAATCAACGCAGCGTTGCGTCTTCGGCCTATTGAGTACATAATCAGCCCCCTGGTTCCGCTTTTGATATATTTATGATTAAAACAGAGACAAATACAAACTGCAAACCTGCGAATGTTTATATATATATATATATATAGACATCGCAGTTTATTAAATTATTCGTTAAGTATTGAGGCATCTTAGTAATAAGATGACGTTTAGAGTGCTTTTAATAAAAATAAATTTTCAACGGCGATACTCGTACACCAAAGACCGTTGTTTTCTTTTTAACAACGATTCATCTATATTCATAAATGTATATAATTAGAAAAAAATATATGGTCTACCAAGAGCACGATCTGGCAGCTACTAACAAGTATCTTCTAAAATAAAATTATTGACAATTAAAGAGATTGGCGAAGAGTTTCTTGCCAGTTTTTCCCTGGATTTGAGAACAAAAACCGAAGCATTAAACGTAACTTTAGCATAATTTTTTGATTAGCGATAAAACAAATCATAAAACTATATTTTAAATGGACTTACCAGTTCCCAAGGTGCTAATATCTAGATACGCAGGTTGTGAGGTTCCCACTCTGTTCGTCGCTGTTATTCGTAACGAATATTTTGTCCCACACTTAAGTCCAGTTAAGGTATGTTTTTGGACGTTAGATATATTTGGTAGATCATTTGTCGACCAAGCCTCTTGCCAGGGTCCGTTTGCTTCTTTCCAAGTTAGGCTGTAGGCTAAAAAAGAGACATACATGAAGATTTACACTATAATCAATATAAATAATTAGTTGTCCTTGGAACGGTAAAACTTCGTAGTTAAAGGAAAAATTACGTTCGATACCAGATATTTCGGACAATGACGATAGCAAACGCAAGGCACACAACAAAACTTATTATTGCTATAAACACTATGAGATAGTTCCTCATTCAGATCATTGATCCGATAGCAAGACGAAAAAAAGTAGCAGGCCTAGTATGAAGAAGGATATGTCTACAGTAGGAAAATTTGTAGGAGGCCTATGTCGAAAGAGAAGCGAACACCGAGGAAGATTGAGTAGATAATACAAAAGACAATAAATAACTAAAGACATGAATGAATCATGGAGATTATAGATTGTCAAAGAAATAAAATTAATTATATAAAAAAAATATAGATATATTTTCTCTCTAGTTAAGATAAAAACGTACTTATTTTCTGTGCAGATGATTTATTTGTAATTGAGTAATGTGGTTGTTCCCATTCGACTACCAAGGAGTCTTTATATGGCGTTGCTCTAAGGATTGGCGAATCCGGTAATGGTTGGACAATCACTGTATATTTCACAGAATCAGAACCATACAGATTCTTAGCTAGACACGTATAATTACCGCTTAGAGATTCGTCAATATCTGAAAAAAATATAACTTGTAATTGAGGACATTAGTAAAAAATAAACTTTTAACGAAAAATAAATTCCATGGGACTACTCTTTTATTAATAAAAATTAAATCAGTGTAATTGCATTACTATAACATAAAAAGTCATCAACTTCTTTCATCACAGCGGAAACAATACGACAAACACGAAAGAGTACTTTAGCTGCAATTAGACTGATAATCGTGAATGTACATTTATTTCAGGAAAATTCACAAGAATATATTTTATATAATCATTAAAACAGACGCACAATTCCAAAATCACCATTGAATGCTCGCCGACAGGTAAATGAAGACCTATATTAAATATTCGTTAAATGCTTATAAAGTTTAATAATAATGTTAAATTACTGTTAATCAGAAGTGTATCGTCGTGGTTCCGTGTAAAGCGGGGATGGTGGGTGATGATGTTGTGGTTGTGGTACCACACCGTACGAGCTGCAGGAGATCCCACACACTCGCATCGTAGAAGCAGAGATGATCCCGCACCAACAGATATTGAACCGCCTAAAGATGAAACTCCAGCTACGACTGGAGAAAAATCATTTATTTTACTTGATTACTTAAAAAATTTAAAAGTATTTTAATTTTTACTAAGTAAACAAACATGTCAATACTAAGAATGTAATAGTTAAATTTCATCTTTTCATTTCATTCATCTTTCGACACTTTGTTAGTTTGCTATCCTGAGATTTTAGACGCGTAACAAGCAGAGATCCAGAGAGTAAAAAAAATCTTATTGGGTCTGCTAGAGTAGAGATGATGATGATGGCCAGAGACTTGCCGAAGACAGAATATTTGTCAGATATGAATAAAATGGTAGCATTGTGCTAATTAATCATAATTTAAAAATCATATACTGTCCACAACTGAGCGTTATTGAAGACAGTTTTTGCATCAGCACTGTATCAGCTACCCATTGAAGTATTTCCAAACTTATTAAACTTCGCGAGCCCCGTATCATGAAGAGTGACCATAGGCGGAGGTATAACTTAAAATCAGGTCAATCAAGCCACCGATTTCCCGCTTCTAAAAAAATATTATTAACAATGTTTTATAATGTTACCTCTATGCGTTGGTGTTTGAGTCAGTCTCTTGCTTGCTCGGCCTTCACCAACATGCGTAGACGCACACACCCACGCTTCATAAGTCCGGCCAGTGCTCAAATCCTTCACCTCTGCCGTATGGCGAATAGATTCTATACGCTGTGTTATAACTGCATCGCCCGCACTTCTATGACAAAATATTTGACTAAGCAAAAAGTACGTACACAAAAAAATCTTATATTGTAAATCATTCTCGACTCTAGTTGAACATAGAAAAATTTCATCAAAATATGTCTAGCCAAACAGACGTTTAGAAACAATCCTAAACGTAGTGTTACGCATACGTGCACAAAAGATTTTTTATATAACAGCTGTTTATTTGCTGTATAGATAAATAGCTTATTTATCGACTGCAGCGCTATCTGCCGGCACAAACCAACCGCACACAAAAGAAGTCTTTTAAATCGCCAGCCGATTACGAGGAGTTCAGTAACATATACACCTACAGTAGTATTATATATATAATATAGATGTATAAATAAATATTAGTTGTATTAATAATTAAAATTAAGCCTACTAATTAAGTTTATATTACATTATATTTGTTAATAATTAAGACAAAAAGTTAATACAATTCCTTCACTTACTCATAGAAAGGAACCTCGTTCCATCCGGGTGTCCCTTGAGTTTTTTTTTAATCTGACTACTTTTATATATTTTTAATACTATACAAATTAGAAATCGAAATTGGTCTTTATTCACTGATAACGCAATGCCACTTTCATTTTCGAGCTGTGAAATCCAATCTCAGTGTTGATACGACCTTTCCTGAGAGATATGACCTCCAATTGTTTAAAGAAAGAGTGGCGTCCCATTTTCCCCTTATTCAATAATAAAAAAAAAACAAAGCTTACCCCACTGGTTTGACGTAGACTGTATAGAAAATAATTTCTCCATTCGGCCTGTCTGGTGGCTTCCAACTGATGAGTAATGTTGTCGGTGATAGAACTAAAACTTTAATATCTGCTGGTGGTGATGGAACTATAAGCAATGTATAATATATTTAATTTTATCACTGTATTATATTAGACAACGAAATACATAGACTATTATAATTAGTTAATTTTAAATGTAATGTACTTGACTTCACTAATAATTAATCATGTTTAATTTTATTCCGTGTGTGAATTATTGTTATTTTATAGTTATTATAATTAATGGTTATTAATTCTTGTTGTTTAAGGTAGGACAGGTTTTTATTTTATTATCAAATAATACGTACAAATTTAAATAAAACAATTTATGTATTTTTTGTATACATGTATAAAAAGGTGTACATTTACAGATATATATGTATATATTACATATATGTTACAATAATAAATAATGATTCAAAATCTTGGAACCAATTTGTTATTTCGCTCAAACAGCTATTGTACTGTATTGTTACCATAGTAACATATCATTATAGTGATTCATTAGTTGATCTGATTCTATAAAATTTAATTTCACTTATATGTGACTGAGTATTTTAAATTAAAATTGTTTGTTTTAAATTTTATTTTAATATTAATAAAATATTATTAATTACCGTCCTGTAAAGTAGTGCAGACGATTGGGTAAGAGAACGGTCCTACTCCGTAACTGGAATAGCCAGCGACTTTAATTGTATAATTTGCATATTTTAGTAAGTTTTGCAAATACTGTTCCGTATGAATTGATGTTTGATTCTGCCAATCACTCTCTGAAAAAAACAATTGAAATCCTATGTGGTACCAATTTTTTTTTAAAAGGTCTTCAGGGTCATGTCAATACTAAAACTTCGGTAGGTACGTGAAGTTCGTATTTATTGTGCATAAGAGACGACGAAGAAACTGTATGGTTAAGTAACTTTTATGGTTCACTTTGTTTTAAAGTTATACTTCATTTGGCGCGTTAGGTAAAAATGATGAATGTATTTTTTTCTACAATTCTCGCACAAAGTCACAAAAGCCCGACGTTAGCACCCTGAAGTAAGCATCAACATTTTAGTTTTTTCTATTGGGATTTACTACTAAGATGATGTAAGTAGCAGGAAAACAATTACTTACCATCAGAGGCATAAAGAATGGTATATCCCAAAATCTCAGTTCCATGTCTTGGTGCTATCAAGGGTTGCCAACCGACTCGCAATGATGTTGAAGAAACGGCTGTACATTCAACTGAAGATGGAGCGTTTTCGGGAGCTAATATATATATATAAGTTTTAATTAATTTATAAAATTACTATATTTTCAATTTCATAATGGGTTTTATATAAAGTATTTAGTTTATAATATAGATAACTATCAGACCTGACAAACGTGAATGTCTATCCTATATACCCTTTCTAAATACAAGATAATATATAATTGTAAATAATGTGAATAATTCCAGAATCTACTTCAACATTCATCAAAATCGGTCTTCACATATATTAAGGCTTTAACGGGAAAGATTCGATCGTCTTAGACGCGGCATTGTTAATGATAATATCGGCACAATAATCGTATATAAACTTGAATTAACTTATTTTACGTTTTGTTATTATTTAAATTAGCACATATATATATATATATATATTAGCTTTCAGTTGCGTTATTTCGTGCCGGTTGCGTTTTGTTATAACATTTGAACAAATGAACGGCTAGACTGATAAACTTTCAGTTGTTTTGTTTGTTGCGTTTTGTTATACCACGATAGTATCACGTCCCACGGAGACGGGATAATAATCCTTTGTCCGTCTCCTGGTCCTTCCTCCCCACAATTTTTTAGCCAAATCTGTTTAGTCATTTTTAAGTTATATACATTTTCACAGTTTTATACATATACACGTCTAGTATTTGTAATAATTATATTTTTGTAGCGATAACTTTAAAGAAAAAATCATGTACTATTTATATATTACACGAGTTTATTATATGAAATATGGTCGTAAATTTAATATAATTAAAAATTCTTTAGTAAAAGAAAACTATTTTTACCTCCTTCCCGAGTCTCCTGAAAAACTGGTGATGAAAATGGACCTGAACCAGCACTATTAAAAGCTGATATTGTTACAGCATATCTAAAACAAGAAGCGGATTTAAAAATCTGTTATCATGAGAAAGAAAAGGTTTGACTACGCAACAATTATTCATCTTCACAGCATATAATCTAGTAGCTAATAGAAATAACATAGACTATAGACACAGAATAAAAAGAGTTCTATATAAAAAATAAAAATAAATGTATGACTAAAGTAATTTGAATTTCGAATAATTTAAACCTCGCTTCTTCACCTCTAAGATCATTAAGCATGCTCCGTGTTAGAGCTTCAAAATAATGAATACCGGTTTTAATCATAGTAACCTCTAGTTAAGAAATGTTTTGTCCCTTATTTTCGAAAAGGGCAGAGAGAAAAAAAGGAACGTCACTTCAAAAGGTTAGATTGTTAATAAATAAGCACACGTACCTTGTATTTTTCAAAAGACCACTTAGCATTGTCTCTTGCTTTCCAGACTGGTGTGGCACTTTTAGCATTCTCGTGTTTGATTCTTCTGAAACTAAAATAACAATGTTGGCAATACTTTTACATATCAGTTATGAATTAAAAATGCTTTAGATAACAATCAAAATATTTACTGCATTATAACAGTTGATAATATGTATCTCAGTAAGGGGTGTACCGTCAACTCTGAAAATTGACCGCGCCCAACGCGTCATTCTTAAGATAACTTACATGAAACCTTTATATATATATATATATTAAGTCAAGTACATAAAATAATGAATATGTCAAATGGAAGAGACTTAGTTGCTCACGACACCGAACCGCAGTAGGCTATTTCTCTTTTTTAACTATACATCCTTTTTACTATGTAATGAAATATTTTTCTTTTCATTGAAGTTGTTTAATTTTAAATGCGCATGGGCATTACAAAACGGTTTCTACTTGTGGTATACATATGTTTTATTATGTAATTAAAACTTTATGAAAGACCTATGTATTGTAAATGACAATAATAATTTTCTTTAAATAAATAAGGTAATTGCGTAATATTAAAAATCTTTAAACAAACGTGATATCGCTAAAACATCTCGATTGGAAAAACCATAAACAGGAAAATAAGTGAAAAAGGCGAAGTTGTAAAATTTATATGACTTTTATGGCGATAAAAGTTGCCTGAACTTTTTAGAGGGGTCTTATTTTTACTATACTAGAAAGAAAGCTTCTTTGTGTTTTCCTACTATTTTAGTACTTCTGATTGATAAGAACCTAAAAAAAATACTATTACCTTTCTCTGCATTTAATTAAATTAAACAAACTTAAAGATTTCAGTTGGCACTTTACAAGAGCTCGTTCTTTCTTCACTTAACGAATAAGTATTGTAATACAGAGTGCAAACAATTACTATCAAAGTTACGAATACCTACTGTAAATATTGCATGTTAATATCTTTACCTACTCGTATAAGCAAACATTATTCCAGAAAAATCTTAAGCTAAGGTTTGTCGTGTTGAAAGAAATTACTAAAGAAGGCCTATGGTATGATAATAACTTAAAGATATAACGTTTACGGATTTATGGAATCATCAGTGCTATTTATTTACATAAAACACGGGTTTTAAACGATATATGCCAAGAACACAAGTGCCCTCAATAAATTCGAATCAATATTTTCTGTCAATTAAAAGGTTTATATCAAAGGACACATGTGCTCCTTATATAAAATATTTAAATGTTGTTTGAAATTCATTAGTATTAATACTTTTTTAAAGTTTGTTTTGTTTGTTAACAACTTTATTGCGATATAAGTGATTCGTCAATTACACTTCTTGGCTGCAGAGTTATTCCATCAGCTCCTAACCTGTTTTATTCCACCATTATTGGCAGTCATGTTAGTAAAAGCGCATGGGCAATACAAAACGGTTTTTAGTTGTAGCATACATATGTTTTTATTATGTTATCGAAACTTTATGAATGAACTAACTAACTAACTGTTTTATTCCACCATTATTGGCAGTCATGTTAGTAAAAGATTGTATACCGTCTGCATGTATTAAAAAAGTGATGAAATCTTACTTGGTCCAACGTTCTGTGGTACAGCCTTTATGTGGAATCCTGTGATGTGGCCATTATGTGATAGTGGGTCTGGTGGTGACCACCACACTCTTAGCTGACCTGGCTCTTCTGTTTGCGATACACGTACTTGTTGTGGTGGAGATGATGGAGCTACAAAATAGTTATTTTTTATTGCATTTTGTATTATCTTTATATAAAATGCCACCCAATTTTTTTTTTGTTTCTCATTATTTTAACCATCTTTTGACACAAATAACAAAAGAGTTTTCTATGGAAACTGTTTTTATATTAATAGCTTTAATGTGTCAATTACGACTGGTACTATTCGGACGGTTCGATAGATGAAATAGTAGTTAGGTGCAAATTTAATACTGATTTAGTTTTTAATGAATAAGGGGAATATTTTATAACACATAAATAAAAAATAATCTATCATAGAGTAAATCATATTCATTTAATATATTAAATTGAATTTTAGTAATGTTAATTGTAAATCACATTATTTTTAAATATTAATATAACTTACGTTCCTCTTGTGTAGTGAAATACAAAGGTTCAGTGAACCGGCTTACAGCGACTTGGTTGACAGTTGCAACTCTAACTGCATAGCCATTCGCCGGACGAAGATTTTGCAGCTCGAATATTTGACGTATTTCATTATTGCTAGAGGAAAGATTGACGTTTAAACTCGGGTATAACATATCAAATACAAATCACAAGTACACTATGAAATCACTATTTTTTTTCGTGGAATAAAATCCGTATTTATATATTTATTAAAATCGTTAATACATATAGAAACAAATAGCACAAATAGGATGCAAAGGTGTAGCATATCGCTAACAATCAATCTCTTCCTGGCAAATCTAGCACAACAAAAGGTTTGGCAATAAATAACGTACCTAGGTTTTACAAATTTGACTAGGAATAGTTTTTATGAACGAGTATCTCTTTCTCAATGGAAGAATGGCCTATAAAATACCTATATGTTTAAAACACAGGTATTACACAATTTTCTCAAAATGTTTACTCACTGATGAGTGATTAACGTTCGTATATTCACCATTATTTAAAGATCAATTAGAAATTCTTTATTTTTATAATATAATGCTATATGAACTATATTTCAGTGCAGTAATATTGGCCTAGTGAGTACAAGGTGCGCTCATAATAGATTTTCTTTTTGTGTACTCATTTAACAATCTCAGACGGTGAAGAAATACATCGTCAGCAAGCCGAATTGCCTTTCACCCAAAAAGAACTCCTGTGCACAGGGTGTGTCATGCGCAGGAGGCTGATCACTTACTTTCTTATTAGATTGACATATTATGATCATGAAACAGATACAGACATCTGAGGCCCAGACCTAAAAAACAGGGTGTAGCGTCACTTATTTATTATTCTTATTTAGCCCAAAGCTTAAACAAAATCAAACACACAGAAATTTATTATATAAAATTGACCAAATTTTATGTATAATTTGTCTCTTAACACACCTTGTGACATTAAATGTACTAGCGAGTTCCCAACGAACATCACTGAGGTGCGCAGGCGCATACTGTACGGTATAGTGCTTGGCATTTAAACGATCATTGGTTCGCCATGATATGGCCACTATCCGAGATTGAACTGACTCCAAACGAAGTTCAGTTGGTGGTGTGGGCGGTTCTGAAAACAGTATGCTTTAAAATTTATATGATATAGTTTCATAACGATTTGTCTGGTTTATTTATAAAGTTACAAAAGAGAAGGACAAAACAGTTTATAGCTATTAAAATGTTTTGTCTTCCTCTTTTCAAGACTTTAATACCCGGGTTTAAGAAGTATTATAATATTATGTCATAACTGTATCAGCTGAAGTGAGTATTGCATTGACAGTTTTGCCTAAAGGTGACGTTAGTACTATTTATTCTGGCAACATTATGTTGTGCTCTTTTCTAACGTTATAGTTAATACATTCCTTGAAAATTATTAAAAACATATATACATATATATAAAAGCACCAAAACGTAAAAGAAATTTTATTTAAGTTATCCTACAGCTAATCACTAAACAATATTCAAACAATTACATTACTTACAAGAGCCAAAACGGAATACACATTGAAACAGAAACATAAAGCACAGTTTTACAAAGCACAGTTCTTAGATTAATTGATTGGTAGATTAAAATATATGTTTAATATCAAGGAACAAACTAAGTCATTATTAGTACAAGATACCTGAGTTTTTTTAAATATTTTTAAGAATTTTTTTAGTCACATTAAATATATCGATTTGCTGGTAATTTATGTTGTAATCTGTAGGTATACGATACATAACCGAGTTTCGTAAATATTTATATATATTATATATTCGTCGGTCTTAGAACGAGGAATTTCGAATAATTGGATTCGCCTTGTATTGTGTGATGAATAGCAAAAGCCTGTGTCTTAAAAAAGTGGTCTTAAATAGCAAAAGCGATAAATTATATTATTTAAATGAATCTTAAATAAGTAAATTATTTGTAAATTAATATCACGAAGAGAGACGATATCAAACGAACACTCTGCCTTCTGTTATATCAAATATAAATTTCCTCATATAACTCACCCAGTATTGTGACATATACATTGTATATGCTGCTCCCAAAGGGATTGCCCGCTCGGCATTGGTACAATCCTGCATCATTTGTTTCTGCGTACTGTATACTTATTGTACTTCTCAACCCTGAGTTGGTTTTTATTTCTGACAGTTTCCATCTAAAATTATGTTTAAATTAAAGTTTTTATAGTATGTTTTTGTAGTTATTAGTAACACGAGCTGGTGCCAGTGACGTTGTCTGCGCGGGATTAAAATAATATTCGTCGAAATGATATAACATAAATGACATATTTTAACAACTTTACATAAACATTATATTATATTATTCTCGTAATATTAAATTATTCTCGACATTATCGTATTGGCATAGTCTGTAAGGATTTTTTAATGTATTTATTTTTGTAATAAATAAATAAAACAAATAATCGATAAAAGTATTTATTTTCATTTAGGACACAATTTATATTATACTACCAAATGCGCATTTGAAATAAATTATTTTTTATTGTAGTTATGGTTCACTATTTTGGTTTTAAAGGTTTTCACATAAGATATAGATATACACTATCGTGGGCTCAGTGTCGAAATATTTAAGATAAACATTTCTATCATACATAATAAAAGTGTTATTCTTTCGGTTTTGGCAGCGCACGCCAGAATAGCTCACAGATGGAAGTTATTTTTCTGCTTATTTGATATTTTGGACAATCCACACAATGGATTACAAATTGTAGCCTATGTGTTTTTCTAATATATGAACTATATTATTGTAAATTTTAATTAAAATGCATTCCCTAATTTTTACGTGTGTGTAACAAACATCCACAACAGCTTACAAACTGTCGCAATTATAATATTAGTAGGATTTGCGAAAAGCGTAATGTTTCCGATATATTCGTTCGACAATAATTATTGTCCTGACCGAAGTAGAGATGGATATTAAGAGTTTGAGCTTCTAAATGAATCTATGTGATATTAGCACATTTATTCTTAATTACTCTTTTATATCGCGATATGAGGAAATATTGCCAGCATTAAAGGTACATTGCCACACAGACCAAACTCTTTTTTTAATTTTCTGTTTATGAATTATCATTATTACTATGTAGGTTAACAAAATTGTAAAAACTGTAAATACGTTTGGGGACACTCTTGCGCTACTTGCCTATGAGAGTGCACTTCTAGGGCGTGTCCCTGCCTCATCCATTGTACAGTAATCGGTGTGTCTCCGAGAGCGTGGCACTCCAGAGCTACTGATTGACCCAGCCGTGATGTAATATTAGCTGATGATGTGGAGAAGTGGACTGGCTCTAAAAATATACTCAATAATAAAAATGATTTAGCTTTGGCCAGTGCTGTATCCAACATAGTTAATAATATTAATAATTTATTAGCAAAAATGTCATTGTGATTTGCATATTATGCCTTTGCATATTAAAAGATGCTCAAGATTGTTTAGGTCGAAGGATGCTGCTGTATCCGCAAATTAAATTAAGCATATTTGACCAATCTAGCGGCCGACTGGACTGAAGGTCCTAAGGGCCTAAGGTCGAAAAGTTGTATATTATGTTGTCAGCGGTCAGAATATTTTTTTTAGTGCATCTCAGAGTTTGACGATATTTTTGATTATTATCGCGGATTGATGATGTAACTATAGGATAATAACTTTAGCAACAAAATATAAATTTATGATTGAGAGATTTAATGTATAAACTATTTTTTTAAGTAATAATCTTAATTTGCAAAATTAAAACGACGTAATACCGACTATTTACTGTAATCCAGACAGTCTTGCTGAGTGGCGTACCGACGCCATTTTCAACGTTGCAAGAATATAGTCCCTCGTCTGCTAGTGATACCTCGTCTATCACCAAAGACCCATTTGTCAAGCTTAGAATTCCGCCTCCAGCAAGTTCTAGTACGGGTTGCCAGGTACCGAGAATCGCTAAAATATACATTATATATACATACAAGTTATTACACAAATAGTTGTATGTAATTAGAAAAGAGAAATGAAGGTGTAAATTGGGTACGAACGGGGTTAGTCACAATTTTAATCAACTCAATAAATTTAGGATATTTGATGACAAGAAAAGAGTATGTGGTAATTAGAGGTAAATGGTTTAAGTCAAAATCAAAATAACTTTATTCATATAGGTAGTTCGCAAGTTAAGTGTGTGGAGGGCCAAGGAGATCTGGAAAAACAAACAAAGTAACAAGTGCTGATCACCAGGGAGTCTATTTTTAAGTGTAAATGCTTTATATGATAACTTTGTAAACTTAATTGTATAAAATTTCCAAACATGTTCGCATAAAATCGAATTCAGCGTAAGCCAACAGATTTAAATAAATTTTAGGCAAGTGAACGGTAAATTTTAAAAATTCTTAACATGTTTACTTCATTGCTAACTATCAAGAGCGAGTTTTGAATGCGACTTGGGAGGTTACTGTAACTCAAATAGGGATATAAAATCTGTAGTTATAATCCACGACTCTTTGATTCTTTGATACCAAATTTTATATACGATACACCATGTTGAGGCATTGACATGGTTTTACCAAAATTTTCTTAAATCAATTGTTTATAATGTATTTCGTTTGGAAGTACAATTTATAATATATCTATATGTCTTTTATATTTTTTTTTTGTTTTGATGCAAAAATTACAAGTCACTAATATGTTAATTAATAAGTCTTAAAAAGGTACGTTTGAAATAAAAGGACTATTCTTACCGTCTTTTTTCATCCAATGCACCTGAGGTTTTGGATACCCACTAGCGCTACACGAGACAACACCTCTTCTGCCTAATAAAAGAGAAGAGTTTGTTGGCTCTTCTGCCCATTTTGGGGCAACTGTAAAAAGCAACTAAAATAAGAATGCCTATAGGAAAAACTTAAGAACTTGTTAAAATAATATTCGCAGCAAAATTATCTTTCAAACCGTGAGTATTTTATGATTCACGTCCAAGGCTACACCTATTTTAATAAATAGTGTTTAAGTCGCAATGAAAAGCGCGTTTATTTATTTATAATTATAAAAATATTTATTCAGAAAACTAGACACCCTAACACACTTTTACCAGCACAACTTATTAAGTAGAAGTTTTATCTTGTTAAATTGTTGAAGCTTGTGGTTTTTATTATCATAAACAAAGTACAGCACAGGTGCAAACCATCCACGCGATGATACAATATTAAATCATTTATTTACATATTTTAAGACTAAAGTTCGATAAGGCTTATTTAGGAAAAGTAATTCAATTTTTCATGAGGGAAATATATTAGTTTCTCATGTATTAGATGAATTTCTTGAGAACTTATTTTTTGATATCTGGTTGGATACTACTATGTTTAAGGAAGACTGGGAGATTAATTTAAGATTTATTTTTAAATATGAAATCAGTGGCGCTACAACGTTTTTAATTTTGGGACTCAGATCCTAGGTGTATTAGCTTCGTTTACCTGATAGACGCCGTCGACTTTTTGGTCTAAGTCAAGCCGAATTCATCGAGATGTTTTCCAATTTCAATAGTCCATTCGTGCACTAACCCGGGCTCAGAAATTACCCTAGCGGCGTTAAGATCATGCATTCTTCACTTTTGCTACTAGTGAAGATCTCAATTAAAATATACTAATGACTTTAGAAAAAGAGGAATAATTTTCGTTATGTTTTTATTCTTAAAAAACCCTACTAGATTCGACTAAATTATGTTACATAAAATTATAAAATACACCACTACGTTTCATATTATTTTCTAAATTACTCAGCACGTCAGATCTGTGTTCATACATTGTTACCCGCTTTACGCGAGTACGTTAAATATATATTTTGCCTCATTATCCAAAAATATATGACGTATTTCCCGAGCATATAAAGTTACATCATGTCTCAGTTGTGACATATTTGTTCATTAATTTGTTATGACGAAATATAAGATACAATAATGAGAAGTAAATATTCCATGATTACTAAAATATTGTTCCGTGCCAGATCAAGTGTATTTCACAAAATATTCTCTGTTTCTTAGGTGGTCTTTAACACAGTCTATTGTATTAAGGAAATTACGCTCCCACGAAGGATTTTCCATACCCGTTTTTGCCACTAGACTTAGTCGTTCAATTACTTTTTGCATTACTTACAAATATTATATAGAGGTTCTATTTTATACTACTTTTGATACAATTATTTACATCTCACCTTTTATAAACAACTCTGTTGTCTTATTAACAGTTGCGACGTGGTTGGTAGCGACGCAGGTGTATGTACCACAGTGTTCTAAAGAAACTTTTTTTATTATAAGCGCGCTGAATAGCTCTGAACTCCTCTCAACGACCTTGAACAATAGTTATCTTTACTACTAGACTAGTAGAGTCACACTACTACTACTGCTTTACTACCACTAATTTATATGAGATTGAAGTTTTTATCAAATAAATCGACTTAATTCGAATATTATTCACTTTAATTGATAAAAACAATAGTTGTCTACTACCTGAACTTTCCTATCACGAAAAAGAGAAGTATCTAAAAGGAAACTCCCTCTCCAAGTAGTAATAAATGTCTCGTATATGCTGCTTAGTTTAAACGCTAGTCTGTTAATTGAAAGGCTAATTTAGCTAGTTGGCTACGACATATATAGGTTAAAACGTTTTTTAAGATAATTTAAAACCGTCATATGTGATCGAATTTCAAAATTAGATCTAAACAAGAAATTTACCTTCAAACCACTCGGTATCCGCTTTCCATCCTTTAGCCACTCAAAATGTATCGGCAAATCGCCGCTCCTTACGTTACAGTAAATATTTACTATTTGACCTTCTTGAAGGTTGTTCCCAAATAAAAGATCTTCCAACACTGGCGCTTCAATAACCTGTATTTCGAATGTCCGTCTGGCCATTTCTCCTGATGGACTGGTCACAATACAGGTATACTGCGCCTCGTGGTCCTTGTTAATCTCTAGGATACTGAGTACTCCGTGGATGTTGGAGACGCTACGATATTTTCGCTTGTGTTGACTGCGTTTATATCTTTGGAAGAGGTTGTCCGAGCTGATGGTTTTGCCCTTAAATTCCCAATCAATTTTGCTGTAAAATTAATGATTGTTGAATACAACTGACTGGTTTTATTTTGTATACTTAAAGTAAAAGTATTATTATTTTCTAAATATCATATTACTAACTCATTAGAGATATTATTGAAGATTTAGGATCATGATTCATTGTCATAAAAGGAGTTTTATAAAATGTATCTTATTTAATTTTCTTAGTACATAATCGAAATCGATCGAATAAAAATAGTACTTTTGCCTTTAAAATCCTCAATCGTTTTCTAGATATAAATGAAATCACTGGGTCATTCACCAAATTGCTTCAACCAAAGTACCAAAGCTATTCGCGTAAATATTCTTTAAAGGAAGGTCTATTATTGTATAAATATTATGAGCGCTACCTGATAGGATATCCATAAAATGGACATCTGAGATTGACTGTTTCCCCGCTTTGGACTTTTAGTGGCGGTAATGCTCTAATATAAGGTGGTCCTAAAAAGAAAATTGTATACTGTATGTGTTTATTATGCACGGCAGTCGATAATTAGCTGAAATACATAGTTGTTGGTCTATTTTAATTTATAATATTCATTATTTCATTTACACATATGCGATCAATTGTGAATTCTAAGCATGTTAATAAATGTCTCAAAGAAACAATATGATTTCACTAAAATCAATATCCCTTTCTATTTTCATTTCCACATTACGAAGTTTCCCTTTTTCCGCACAGAGGGACTCCACGTACTATTTTTATTTAAACTTGGTCAAAATGAAAGAGTCTGATAATGAACAGTTATCACAAAAAAAACTTTGCTAACAAATTAAAACCATTACTTTTAATATGAAAAGTATATTTACTTTTTTTATAAAATTTTTGCAACGGTTACAATTAAAAGTAAGTTTTGAATTAAATAAACTTACCATATACATCCAGCCTGTTCTCATGGACAACTACATGATCACCTTCTCTCGCTGAACAAGAGTATAATCCACCATCTTCCACTCTTATCCTTGATATATTGAGCTGAGCCAGCACAGTGCCATCAGATCGCATTATTTGACCCAATGAATATCTAAATGAATCGAATATCAATTAATATCCTATTTCGCTTTACGCCCGATTAATTTACAGCTGAGTTATTGACAAAACAGTCTTAAAATGCATTGTCAACTATTAAGTTTCGTACAACTATTTTGTTTTTTTTAATTTCGGTGTCGTTTCTCCGTCACCTTTTTTGACCACGTTTGGGAATTTTCCTGTATGTATATTCAAAATAGTTATTTATTAACTCATAATACTTTTTACAAATTTTATACGAGATGAATTAATATAGACTTTTCGAGGCTTTTGTAGTTTATAGATGTCAAAATCTTTTAAATATGTAAAATAAATGAATATTTATGTGTTTTGGATTAAATTACTACGGCTATAATATTACGTATATAAAATTTAGCTATGCACTTGCCTGGAGTCAGTGTTGCTAGATATACCGACTCCATCCCTTTGCCAAGTAAATTGAGGAGGTCTATCAGCTGTAGCTGCACATTGCAAGCTGATCTGTAAAAAATAATCGTACAGATAGGGGAATCTTAATATATATATTTCTTGTGTGCGTGTGTATGTGACTAAACTCATCCTAAACGACCGGACCGATTTAGACGAAATTTTTTGTGTGTGTTCAAGGGGATCTGGGAATGGTTTAGATTCACAATTTTGTCCGCTGGACAATGTTTTTTTAATTAATTTTCAATTTATTAGTTGTTGTTGATTTTGGAATGTTTTACATTGGATCCGACAGACGGCGCTACCATCGCAGTGTCAAATTTTAAATAATATTCGAATTTTAATTTTAGTCTGTCCCGAAATTTTTAAAAAGTTTTGTTATCATTGTGTTATATCGTGTGTGACCATGTGCTGGATCGTTAGATATTGTCATAACATTTGAATAATAATTTTCATCAAAATGGCTTATTAAAAATTGAAATTTTGAAATTAAAGACGTGTAGACAGGACAACGTCTGTCGGATCCGCTAGTATATATATATATATATATATATATATATATACTAGCTACTATATATATACTACTACTATATATACTACCCAAAATATATATATATATATATATATATATTATACTTGTCAAAATTGGGTAATTAACTTCTAGTAATATCTTTGAAATTGAAACATTAATTTTATGTTTAGACTATCTATTTACGGGGCCTCACTATTTTGAGTCTTTCCACCTCTCTTACTCACAGTTTGGCAGAGGTAACTTAAAAATACGTATTGATATTACTCGCTTTGGTAAACTATAAATAATTATTAAGTATTCCGTTACTAATATTAAGTATAAAACTATGTTTGCCTTTAAACGGATGGGAAAGTTTATATTGATATTTGTTTTACTCTAGATATAAGATTTCATTGTTCATACTTGAAAATGTTTTAAAAACTTTATTAATTAAATAAATTTGCTGTATTACGGGTTTATAAGTTAACTTAATAACTAAGCCAAAACATCAACACTAATTCTTCTAGTAAAACTATACTTACATCACCACCTGGAGTAAGTGTTCTTTCCGTAAAGTGCTGAGTCATCAACACTCTGCCATCAGACATGCTTCGCCTTCGTCGTATTCTTTCAATAACACCTTTGAAGCAAATAATTGTATTATATTTTTTTATAATACACTTTTTTACAAGGTACTGTTTTTAATGCATTATCTGCTGCGGACCAACGCTATGTTGAACCAGCTACCTTTCGAAGTATATCTCCAAAACCCAATTCGAAGTTATACTTAATATCATGAAATCATAAAAAATAAAAAACAATATTTCAACCTCTTCGGAATCGACTAAAGTTATGTATGATAGATCTGTCTTATGGTTATTTTCTTACCAAATCGCAATAAACATATCGCAAAAATACGCAATCAGGACTTAATATATGATAATTTAATTTTAATGTGGTATTTCGATATACCTTATATTACTGTGCTTAATTTATGAAACGGCAGAATAAAGAAGGACGTACTGCTTACAGTTGGAGGAAGCAACTGGTGAGCAGTGGCACAGGACAGGAAGAGGAAGTTTATCAGAGGCCATGACTGATGACACATTCTGGGTCATAGAGCGAGTGTGAAATTCTATCTACACTTCGACATGAAATCCATGATTGCATCCGTTTTTTTTATCAGTTACTTGTGTAGATTTTTTTAATATATAATATAAAATTTGTGTAAATAATTAAAAGAAAAAAAGAGTGTGTACGTATACGTCAGAAGTTATACTTTATTGGCGTATGAAAAAAATAACTAAAATGCAGTAGTGATTATCGTTAATTAAAATTAATCAAAATGATTTTATTTAAATAAATAATTTATAAGTAAATACTATCACCGTCGAATATAAAATTAATTTAAAAACCCCAAAATAATATTTATGTATATTCACACTGTTTAATTGTACTGTTACGAAACACGTGTTCTAAATATAAAAATACTATAATATACAACTTTAACATATTTATCGATTTCCATGCCTCCAAGACCTAACTTTACGATGTCAAATTTAGGTGTTGGTGTGCGCGCGCACCGTAAAAATTCACTCTCATCATTTTTCTCCATCGCGCGAAAAGAAGTATAACTTCAATAAATATATTCCTAGTTCTCAGACACCCTAGGCCTTACTGATAATATAAACACGGAAATAACAAGATTATTGGATTAGGGTCAAATGCGATTAGAGAGAAATGGTGTTAGCTGTAACGAAATAGCCACTGGCTCTCATTACCGGCCTCGTTATGACGACTAATCTAAATCGATAGGGCAACCATGATATAGTAATTATTTACAAACCGATACTACGTATAATATACAATTTAGAACTACACAATTGTTTGTATGATTCCTTTATGTTCAGCCCTATCATGTTGTACAAAAAAAGTGCTAAAACCTTTAAGGTCTGGGCGTCTGTGTTATAATCTAATAGTCACGTATCAGCCTCCTGTGACTGACACACGCCGTTGGTTTATTTTGGGTCTAAGTCAAGCGGTACTTACGATATTTTCCTACACCGTGCGAGGAAATGTTAAATGATAGGAAAAAAGTACATTGGTGCATAGCCGGATCTCGAACTCGGATATGAGAGACGCACGCTGAAGATACAAGGCCAACATTGCTCTTAGTGCACATTTAATACACCCAACATTAATACAGATAACAAATATGAGACTCGTTAAACCAATTGTAAATAGTAGCATGAGATGGGACTTCATTTACAAATTGTTATATAGCTTTGTTGTTGAAAATGCCTACAACGAAAGTCATAAAAATCATTGACCAAAAATTTTCTCGCGTGGGGTTCTTAATTTTCACGTGTAACAAGAGTTTTTGATTTGTCGCCAACTCACAAAAATAAATGACAAATAAATGCAATATACTACCAAAGAGTAAAGAGTAAGGTGACCAAAGAGGTCTAAAGTTGAAATTTAAAAAAGTTTTCATTAGAAACCATAACTAAACATTTTTAGTGTTACCTACGTAGTTGTTTTCTCTCTGTAAAATATGAACCATTTTGTTTATAATATTATGTATTCTATCTTGACTATATGTTCAGTTTTAATTGTTTTTTATTAAATATAAAGTATGTTAGCTGTAGGAATACGAAATAAATAAATAATAATCATTTTATTTTTGTATCCTTCATATTTTTAGCTTCTTATTTCCATTGCTTTCTGCCTTGCTAGTTGAGTTTTTATGTATTGTATACAAGTGTTTTTCTTTCTGTGAAAAATATAATAAATCATCCCTACTGAATTGTCACCCTAGAAAACATAAACTACAGGGGATCATTTAAGGTAGCATATTGCAATCAGAGCGTAAATCAGTTGCAACTGAACACATGTCTATTAGTTATTATACAAGGTAATTACGGCAATTCTCATTATAGAAATTTATAATTTCAATTATACATATCATATACCAGGAACTTCGTTAGTAAAATACGGAAGAGTGAACATACATTTGAATATATTTTGCATGAATGTAGTAGTTCTAAATGTATTTAATATCTAAGTGAATCCTATAGGTACTTTGTTTGAAAAATTTACGTTACTACCTAGATTCAAACACGTTCTATAAATCACTACATAGTATAAAACAAAGTCGCTTTCTCTGTCTCTATGTCCCTTTGTATGCTTAAATCTTTGAAACTACGCAACGGATTTTGATGCGGTTTTTTTAATAGATAGAGTGATTCTAAAGGAAGGTTTATATGTATAATAACATCCATTAAATAGTGGAAAAGTAATGTTATTTTTGAGGTTTCTAATGTGATGTCGTAAATAATTACATTTTTTCCGCTTACATTGCAAACGCAGGCTGAACCCTACGAGTTTTATCAAAATAATGTACTAAGTATTGTACACATCGAAAAGGTCTACAGAAAAGTCCGTGATGGTATATGTCTATCTCTTATGGATAATCCACATTTTTATATACAACGTTCACAGATTTTCTGTAGTGTATTTAGCATCAGCATTGCACCCGTGCGAAGCCGGGGCGGGTCGATAGTTTAAAATATTTTTTTCCAATATTTCAGCCGCTATTTAATAAAAAATGTTTAAATAATATAAACTTTAAGTGTGTTTGATTGAACGTGTTGAGACAAAAGGCTTATCTGATATATACCTATATATCACTGTGGACACTCTCAACGCCAGAGCCTTAGGAATTGGTACAATCTTTTAACCTTTTGGAGCCTAAGTCGAATTGATTCGGAAATACTTCAGTGGTTAGCTGGTTCCACATACACACACTGTTGAGCAGCGGCAAAAATAGCCTTAAAAACGCTCAGAACTACGGACGTCTAGGTGTCAAGGGTAGTAATCTAGTTTTTAGGTTAAAGTGAAAGTGAAAACATTATACAATAATTATGAAATCATTTCTTACCCCTTCTGAGGGGCATATAGTGATTAACTCACATCATACACCAAGAAGGGAGCGAACAATCAACATAGCAATTTCCTTGTGGTTCTCCACAATTGCTACCGATAATGATTCGTCTGTGTATAGATGTATTAGTTTTTCTTTGTTAATTGCCTACTTGTGATTACTACATAAAAGGCATTGTAGGAGCCTGAGTCATAGGACTCAACCCTTAGATCATGCGTTCCTATCATGGCTGTCAATTAATTATCATTTCTATGTGCGCAATTGAAACGTGATTTTACTGTGAGGAAAGTAAAAGTAGTGTTTTCAATCTAAGATTGAACAACATTTATATATGAAAAATGACAAAGAAACAGATCCAATTTGACCAATATAGGCTTATACCGCAACTGGGTATTAATTATTATACACATCCCATAAATGCTAAATTTTATAAAAATATATATTATAAAATATTCACAAAGTAATTGGGTATACCTGTAATGCCAGTAAGTCTCTACGCTTATTATAACTATATAAAAACTTACCTGTATTATGCGTCGAATCATTTTCATAATTTTCACCAGAATCAGAGGTAAGCCTGTAACAAAAAAATTATGATAAATCTCTAAAATATTTTGTTGAGGGTAATATTTTTACGGATTAATCGTCACGAAGATCTGCAGCGTTTTTGTCGAAGAAAAGGGAGAGAGTGATTGAGGGAGAGTGAAAAAGGGCGAACGTAGGCAAGACGCTATTGATGGATGTATTCGCTTATTACTGTCATATTAGATGTGCAATTCTGTCGCATAATGTCTTGTGCAGTAAACGCTGATTTTTTTATTTATTTATATAATCATTGGCACGTATACAGTGTGAATATAGATATACAAATAAATAATCAACTATTGGGTCTTTTATCTAATTTTAAAAACTTTAATTAATAATTAATTTACAACGAAGTTTCACTTGACACTTGACTCAGATGTAAATAAATAAATTATTATATCGTCCATTTTGTAATTTTTTTTTTCCTAACAAATAATTTCATTCTCATTACAAAAAAGCATACTCGATTATATAATATCAATACCACCATTGTGGTAGTTAAAGATACTTTTGATTATACAGTGAATGCGAAAAGCGGCCGATGCATCACGAAACCAGAACTTTATAATTCCGAAATTCCACTGAGACGATGTAGAATTATGCAAATTCTGACTTAACGGACTTTGCCACGTGGCTCTGTACGTGAAGCCGGGAATTATGAATAATTCAAAAACTTCAGGTTCTGTTTTAAATTATTTCGTTGGATGAAGATATGAAGAGGTAAACGTATTACAATTTGTAATATATTCGAAATATGTTTACGTAATCGGCGTTGTGTCGGTACATCGAAGGGCCCATGATGGCGTGCGTGTCTACACAATCGCCGATTAATCAGTTGTCGCAGGTACGGACAAGGCTAAGCTGTTACCGGGTCCTGCCGGGCGATTGTGTTGTGTTGTGGTGACTCCGGGGGTTTTAGTGGGTATGCACAGTGGCGAGTCCCACATAACCCTTCACAGGCCACCGTGCCGCGGGAGGTATGCGTAACGCATTTCCCCAAGAATAAAAAAGGGTACAGTATGAACATGTAATTTCAACATATTTTAAATATATACTTAAAAAAACATATGATCGAAATTTGTAGATTTTCAAATAATATGATTTTCCAATACTATTGAACCCAAACATGTGTTTAGAACAATTTTCGATAGACACCATACAACAGGAGACAGACGAAATTCTGTTAACCCGTATAGTTGTAATTTTTATAATAAAATCTGCGGGCTTCAGTGATGGTATTTGTAACGAAGAATTATATTAAACAAACTTAAAGAAACACAACTTTTACAAAACTTCTTTTTCTAAACACCTTACTCCTCAAATGATATATAGATTTGTATTTATGTTATAGAATATATGTAATAAATACAAATATATATAATTGTGACCTAGCAAATTTGATGCTTAACTCGTTCGTAGCACGCACATCATCGTAGCATATATATACATATATCGGCCTTCCTTAGGACTACCCACAATTTTATTAATATAATTATTGAAAATTTCTCACAGGCTGTCTCATGCAGTCACCCATATGGTACTTTTCATATCGTTATAATTCATTAATAAATAAATTACGAATTAATTTACTAAATAATTAAATAACAAGCACTAATCAATATTATCCAATTAGGTGCAGTCGTTCAAAAGTTATATGTGTATATAACCACGATATATACAGCCTTTGTTCGGTTTAAAATGTAACCAGAAACGATTCTTTGTATTGTACGTCTGAAGATGAGAGGAGTCATATGAAATATTCTCATTTTAAATGCGCAAAACGACACTTTTTCTCAGAATATGTTCCGCCACGAGTGAATCTGGCACAAGGGTGTATTAAAGCTTATAGAAATGGGAGCCATATTGTCTTCTATATTATTTACTTTTATTGTTATAATTGTATTCTTGTAAAATAAGAAATGTCATTTCTTACTTTAATTGGTAAGAATTAAAGTAAAGACATTATTTTGTTTGTCGGGCTGTTACGTGTACTCCATTGTACATTTGTTCAAGCACTTATGATATGTGGGAATTAGAAACTGTCCTCACGGCTAATCTGATTCTCTGTCTAATGACAAAAGTATACCGGCTGAGTCGTGTTAAACACAATAAAGTAAGGAATATCATAACATATGACGAGCATATAATTTCAATTTTTTATAGTATTGTGTTAATCAGATCATCTTAGTTCGTGGTCTATAGTTGAAGAGATTTTTTTTTTATATAGAACAGGGGGCAAACGGGCAGGAGGCTAACCTGATGTTAATATGTTATTTAATGTTACCGCCGCCCATGTACACTCTCGATGCTAGAGGGCTTGCGAGTGCGTTGCTGGCCTTTTAAGAATTTGTACGCTCTTTTCTTGTAGGACCGTAAGTCGAATTGGTTCGGAAATTCAATTCAGTTGTTAAACGGTGGACGTCGAGGTGATACAGTTGGAATTTCGTATTCTTTTTAAAATATCGCAACATAAAGAACTAGGCCACTTCAAAATTAATCCTAATTATTACCGCAACATGGAAACTGTGTCAGTGTCGGCTCCCTAACAGCTCACTGGTCCGGAAAATTATAGCAGATACAAACTGGAACCCGAAATTTAGATTTATTTTCAAAGCGAATCTCATCTCCATCTCGTTTGACATATTTTAACACTTTTTTCGCATCGCTTACATTTATATGAATGATGTGGATTGCTACCGTTTTTATTTATTTAATCACACCATAAATTATAATCTAAAGTTCTTTAAAGTTCCTATAAAAGAAGAAATAAAATATTTTGAATTTATTTATTTTATGTTTTCTACATAATTAAATTACTTACGTAAGCGGTATCAGTAACTCGGATTAAAACTTAAATTTTTCTGTAAACAACTTTTCGGGTGACCTTTATATAAAATTTCAAAAAGATGCCACAATCTAATATTGAACATTATGTACTTTAAATTCGCCTCTGCTATTTTAATGCCCATAGCTTGTTTATTGTTTTATCTGTCATATCCATACATTGGACAGTCGGTCAGATCATGTACAAATATCTTTAATTATAACAACACACTAGCGAACTCGCCAGACGTTGTCCTGTAGCACCATCTGGTGGGCTGATTTGTGTATCTAAACCATCCAGGGCTCCACCGGCATACAAAAAATTCATTTAAATCGGTCCAGCCGTTTAAGAGGAGTTTAGTGACATACACACGTACAGTATGGTACAGTTGAATCATTATATACAACTATAACATTAAATTATCCTTTATGTAACATTTAACATATACCGTTTTATCTGAAGAACATATATTTTTTAATCCCAGCGTCAATACATATTGAAGTACTTTAGTAAAAGAAATAAAATAAGACAGTTTTTTTCTCAGAATATGTATAATACGTATCTTTATATGCTTAAAAATCTTAAATCGATATAAAAGATAGTTTATATATTTTCTTGTACATTGTATATATACTACATGTGGATAAATTAAGGCTTATTATTGTCTCTATTCAACTGATCTCAAAAATAAGTTAATACAATAGATGTTAATAATATTTAAATGGTTAGTTATTATTAGTAGAGGTACACAGAAACGGTAAAATATTTCAATCTTATTTATTAAATATGGTTCAATGCTTGACACTAAAGTGGTTTACAATTATTAAAGTAAAATATTTTTTTTATTTAATAATTATTAAATTTATCCTGGGAATGTCTCAGTTATAAGTGTAGCCTTGTCACCTTGTCAACGTCAGCCCACTAACGGCTCGCTGGGTCGGAAAACTGTAGCAGATACGAGTCGCTACATGTGACCCGTGATTTAGATTTATTTTCATTAAAATGTTGCGATCCATTCTAGAATTTATTCAAAAATGGAATTTAATTTCTTTAAGCGAATCCATTTCCCGGTAACACACTTTTGGAGTTATTTGACCAATGTTTTGTAAATTTTTGTGAAGAGATGCATTTTATTACAATATTTTAATGTTACATAGACATTATTATTATAAATTCATAGAGCCCCGTGATTTTTAATTTTAGTTACAGATAGACGAAGTAATCCTTTGTCGGGGTTTTTAATTTTATTAGTTTACATTATATCATAAAATTTTAAATTAAATAACTTAAATAATGTCATGTTAGTTACACTATTTATAACTGAAGAACGGCTAAATTGATTTTGCTGAAAATTGGAGTGGAGGTATCTTAGAACCAGCTTCCTACGTGGTGTAACAAAACGCAACAAACAGAAAAACTAAAAATTCATCAGTCAAAACAGATGTTTAGGCAAATGTCTAGCCCTTCACTTGTTAAAAATATTAAAACGCAACTGTCAACTGATTACATTAACTGACTATCGGTTGACGTGAAATAAATGGCTGGACCGATTTTAATGAGTGTTTAAGTGGATTCGAGAATAGTTCAGATTACATTTCTTATTTATCGCCATTTATTTATTTGCAACTATATGTTTTTTTGTGTGTGGTTTTTAAGTTTCCTTTGTATTTAAGATTCAAGACATGAAAACGTCTGTCGAACCCGGTACTTTCCAATAAAATACACTAATTTATGAGGTAACTATGAAAGTCAATATTTTAAGAATTCTAAAATTTCTAAATTTACATATACTACCAGCTCCCAAATTATGACAGTGGATCGAGAAGTTCCAAGTTTTTGGTTGGCAAATAAAATTTTTAGAAACTGCCATTACGCCACTCCTACCATATTGAAATACATTATTATTAAAAAGGACAAGAAACCTTTATCAACAAGATACATGGTGAAATATGAGTACGCACTTTCATTGTTGTAAAAATAATACACTATATCACTAACTATACGCATCCAAGCAAGTCAAAGGGTGGGATAGACACGTTGTATATACCATTAATAGTTTTTCTGCCTTGGATTTCTTGACTTACGCTAACTTCCTCTGTATATATTCCATCACCGTACAAGCAGCAAATACATTGCGCTGTACATTTTGAACTTGAACTCTGAAGTCTTGGACGCATAAGAACTAAAACTGCTTTAAAGAAATTGAGAGGAAATTGTATATTTATCCGAGCCACTGAAGAGATTCTGTGGGTAAGTTTAAATAAATATATACCAACTTACATATGTTGTCGCATTATCAAGTTTATATATACACTTGATTACGGTTAGAATAACTTTATTTCTCATATGAATTTACAATAATTCGCTTACTGAGATTATACAATATATCTTTTTTTTTATTAATGATTTTTTTTAATTTGACAACAATTCATTGTGTTAGATTCAAAACTATTACTAATACAAATGAGTAAGTTTCTATTTCTAAGTAAATATATCGAACAAGAGCATATTTTCAGTTAAGTGCAAATAATAATGGCGTGCCCGACGTAAGTTAAATCAGCAAAGTTATATTGGAACAAGTTTGTTAATCACTGCTTGCAGATTGAAGTGTTATCTCTATACAAAGGTAAATAGTTTCAGTAAGTACCAGCTGATTGTTTAAGTATATAATGAAAATTACTTCCAAATATTTCGTTACATAGATCGCTATATGTGTAAATTAGTATAGGGCTACTACACATTTTCTAATATATATATATTTTTACAGCTTATTATATATATATTTTTCAAGGAAAAAATATATATAATATTAACTCGTCTTAAAAGTCTGTTATGAGTGACGTCTGTTTTCTTCTTTTCTTAGTGTCCTGTATTTACGTTGCCACATACATCAAAATCTAATAGAAAATACTACACAATATATTATGTGCATTTTTAGTGCGTATCTACGATAAGCTACAAACAAAACTAAAATCAATAAAATGATTACAGATCACCTTTCTTTCAATGAAATTCAAATTATGTATCTACATCCAAACATGTATTGTTAAGTTTTGGTATTACACAAAAAAAATTCAAATGATCTTGGTCTAAAACTGTCATGTCATACGACCCAGATGTATCTGTAACAAATCTCATTAAGCATGCAGTTTCCACTAACGATGATAGAACTGGGACCCCCATTACGTCATGTATTTTAGAGTTCCGTGGAAATCCCCGGTGGGTTGAACATGACTATGATAATCTTCACAAGATCCGCTTGCTGCCACCGTGGATAATTAGTTACGATTTTAAAACAGAGAGCACTAGACCGGCTGTCTAGTGTTAGTTGATGATAGGTCTCACTGCACATTGCCAAAAGGTTGCCAAAGATTGCCAACGATTGTCAAAACTTCTTTGAAGCTGCAGATTGAAATCGGTCTGTCAGATAGTGTCAAAAACTCGTTCATGTGCCTAGTTTTAGGAAATATACTACAAGTTATTTCTAGATAGATGTTATTAAATATCTATTGTTCTCTGGATAAAAATATTTCTATCACAATATGAAAAATGAGTATAAATAAATCAGTGGCGCTACAACCTCTTTAGGTCTTGGCCTCAGATTTCTGAATCTGTTTTATAATAAATCTAATAGGCAAGTAGGTGATCAGCCTCCAGTGCCTGATACACGTCGTCGACTTTTTAGGTATAAGACATGTCGTTTTTCTCATGACGTTTTCCCTCACCGTTCGAGCAAATGTTAAATGTTAAATCTCCATTGATGTACAGCCCGGGTTCGAACCTACGACCTCAGGTATGAGAGTCGCACGCTGAAGCCACTAGGCCAACACTGATCACAATCTGAAGGGGAAGATAAATTACACTGTTATGATAAAAATTATAACATTTAAGAAATTACATTATTGCTTCCTATGTAATTTATTCAAATCTCACTTGTATCTTGCATTAAAAAAAATTGTAATAAATATAACAAAGTACTTTCTTTAGATAAAATAACGTCAAATAGTTTTAGTTTTACGGATAAACAATGTAAGCTCAAGTTAACCTGAACATAGTGTGAGTATAAAGTTAACTATAACGTACGATCGTAAAGGCGAGAAAATGGGAAAATATTACATGGATTAGGATTAAGTTTACCACCATTTTATTATAGTATAGTTTTTCTTATCTTGAATATATATCATATCATATTGCATTGGAAAGAATCTGCTCTCATAAAATCTCACACAGTCAATATAATAAAGTCATAAAACAGACATACAATTTATTACTAACAAAACACACACACAGAAACACAAAAAATAAAAGTAATAAAGATATGTATAAGAGATAAAAAAAATTTATCTTTTCAAGGAAGTACGTTTTAGTGTACCGTGCATGTGTGTGTGTGTGTGTGGTTGTAATTGGTACTGGGGCAGCGTTATGCTGAAGACTGCTCCACAGCGCTGGGTATTCTGCCCGAGACCACAATAGCTAGTTTGCGCAGCAGTGGGTATTGAAAATAAATTAGTTACGATACGAAATAATACTTACGGGAATCAAACTTTAACAAAACTTTTTTAACGGTCAAAAACATGAAAATATATTAAATTACAAACCTCAAAGGTTCGAGAGCTTTTCAGTAATATATGAATTTAAATTTAATTAACTGTAATAGAGTATTATAAGTCCTCCTATAATTAACACAAACAGTTTATTTAGTTAACAAATTACAGATATATAAATAAATCTATAGTTATTATTTTATAACGGGGCTCTGGTATTTTTATCATTTAATCTTTTTTAAACACAACATAAATAACGTTTACACATATTGATTACAATGGACTTTAGAATTGAGATTTTCTTCAGAGTATTGGATGTAGACATATACAAGCAAGATACGTGTGTAGCTTATCTCAAAAGTAAGATCATCTGAGGTCACAGTTGCAATCTCTTAAGTGCTACGGTGCTACGAACACTATGCCGGGGTTACCACACATTCGTAGACTATCATGTCTACGACACAGTATCAAGGTTTTGCATTTTACTTGTATATATGCGAAATTAAATTTGCACTTAATACGGGTTGCGTGTTTTCCTCAAGCTATTAACTTTTATAATATTGTATTGCGAATGTATATTAATCCATCTTTTTTTTCCTTTACTCACAGTGGTTGTCTAGAAGAAATCGCTCTCAATCAATCAAAATATCTTTATTCATTTAGGTAAACATGTACACTTTTAAACGTCAAGAAAAACCAATTAAATTAATCGTAAATTTACATTTACCACCAGTTCGCAAGTCAAGGGCGTAGAGCGGGTAAGAAGAACTGGCTCTAAAGCGATAAGGCCGCCAGTTGCTTTTCATTAAATTATGTTAAATATTTTTTTTCCTTTTATGTAATGCAACGAAGTGTTAATAAATAAAATAAATAAATATATCTACCAAAAATCACACAAACACACACACACTGTCCCAACTATCCTTAATATTACACCACAACCCTTTAATATAGGATATATTTAGATTAAAACTACAATAAAAGACGAAAAGATAAAAAATACCTTGGGGTGTTTGAATATTCACCAGCATTCAGTTCTGAAACAAAAATAAAATTAAGGTCATTCTTATATTGAAAGAAAAAAAAAATAGTTTACACAATTATTAATTAATAATAAATAATTGTGTAGAAAAGATAATTTTACACCTAAACATAATTTCATTCACATAATCCAAACCAAAAATTATTTCGTATAACGAATTAAATTAACAAATTATTCCCAACACGTTATAAAAATAGCGATTCCATTAGCGTGAAAAAGGCGGGAAACTATTGACAGTGTCACAAAATGGCGGGGAAAACAGTTTTAATTACAAAAGCTGTTATCTGACAGAATTAAAAGTTGAGTGACGTATTTTATTAAAAAAACAAATTCTAAAATCTTTACCTAAATTGATGGTTAGTTTGCAGATCACCTAAACAATAATTTACAAATCAGTGATTTTGAAATCCTGTCGAAACTCATCATAAATTTAACAATGATAAACCGGGAAACTATAAATTGTATAAGTTTGATGAGCTTAAGATAATCACAAGAGTTTAGATACTGTCGTATCTTAATATAACTTTAGAAGGTTAATTACATTATATATTGACAATTTATAATGTAATTAAAGTAACGGAATGTTGTATGCGCCTATAATTGGGTAGCACTTGGCTTGTGTTTGTAACATGTATCAGTGACTACTTTGTTGGTGCTATAAATAAATAAATAAAATAAATTTACAATAAGTAACATCGCGTTGAACAGTCCTCGATGTTTTAAATTATAAAGGAAATTAATTTCACTTTATATTACGACTCAAGTATAACAAAAGAATAAAGAAATGCTATATAATTTAAAGCTATCTGGCTATACTCTCTGGCACTAGAACGATTTAGGAAATCGCTACACTTATAAAACTATGAAAGCCCTATAAACAAAATGTTCCTACCAATCTTTAGTTCTAGATTTAGCCTGTATCTGTTTCTGTTACTATTTTATTTGAGTTTTATTTGATCAGAGTTCTAAACCTCATCATCTAAACCTTTAAAATTTTGGCTTTCAAACGTCCATTACGTTCCGCAAATTTGCAAAAGGAAATGTGAATTGAATACATTTTGTGTTGGTTTAATACACGCTATATTAAATAAAATAAAAATTCTGCAAATGTAATAAAAAACATAATAATACAGAAGTAGTAGTACATTCATATATTTTCCATCAAATACGTATACCATGTAGAAAACGTTGTTAAATTGGTAACTCAATATAACATTTTATCGCGAGAAACAATACAATTAGAGATCGCCAGCTCTCCGTAAAAACAAAAAAAGGGATTGCTGATTTGCAGAATTGCTAGCCATTAGTGATTTATGTCGAAGCGAAAAATAAAGGTTCCAAGTGTTCTAGGGACTGTTTTTCAATTACTTTTAACAAACATTAATTTAGCAAACAATTACTGTTTTAATAATACTTTATATGCGTGAAATTTATAATGATTTATCAAGTCAAAAAAAATATAAACATTTTGATAAAATAACCCTAGAGTCTGAGGGAATGGCGTGGCAGTTATGAAATACTATTTGTAGTACAAATTCTGATTTGCTACATCATTTCATATAAATGCCTATAAATCAAATATATTTGATTATTTCATATCAAGTATCGAATTGTAATGTCATAAAGGTGTTGTACTCAGAGACTCAAGTCTCAGAACGGTATATAACATTATAATACATCGCAGTATATATCATAAAATAAATAAAACAAAATAATAAAACACTATTTGAGTTGAGTGTATTTTTTTAGAATTAATAATTATCCTGTTTTCACTGCCCTAACTTTAGCTCAGTTTATAACTCCAGTTAAAAGTTAACCATTTTAAAGATTTCACATCTACACTTAAGTAGAAAGCTTTTCAATCTGATTGAAAGTAACGATCGTTGCCATAGAAAACTTAGTCTCAATCACTTTGAAAAGTCCTTTAGACGCGCACATTTGTATTGAAAGTTACCGAAAGATCCATTACTTATTAAAAAGAGCAGTGTGGGTTCAGTGACTTAAGATTGTAAATCTTGATCTAATGTAACGCGTTACGTAACGTACAGGCTGGCAACGCACTCGCGAGCCCTCTGGCATTGAGAGTGTCCATGCCCCCTGTTCTATATAAAAAAACAGGAAGATAGCATCGCTTTAGAATCGAATTTGTATTTATATTAATTTCTTGCGTCAACCATACACATTTCTAATAATAAAGATCACATTAAGAATCCATTTACTTCTTTCAAAATTCAGGGGCCTTAATCATGGAATGTTGTCATGACTCCGGGAATGGCCCTTGAAGCAAGGAAGAAACAATGCATCAATTAATATGAATGTATAAATAACTTACCACGTTTAAAGGCGAATGATTCATCAGACCTGTAAGTAAAATTAAGCAAATATTATTATTAAATATAATTAATTATTTTTATTTGGGTTTAGTATAAAAATGAATAATCTTACACCTGTATGTATAACATAAATCTGTCTACCTACCGTGTCACATTTTAGTTAATTGTTCTTTATTAATAATTCTCTTATCAGCTACGTTTATTGTAGATTTTTTACTATTAATATTTATATCAAATTTGATAGAAATAGTTTTATTCCAATTAAAACACGGATTTTCACGGAAGCTAAAATTATGGTTATGCTTAAGAATAACTTTATTTCTCATAAGAATTGCATACATATTCACTTACTGAGAAACAATATAAACTAAGATTAATAATTATTTGAGCGCACAGATGTAGGTACATTAATAAATGTAGGTAGACTTAATTAACTCGTACGGTCAACCAAGCAAAAGGTAGATTGATAGAATGATTGGATTTTTTACTAGATGTGGCATTGATGGCAATAGTGACCTAATACCTAACCACAAGTTCAAAAACGTATTATTATTATATCAGCGAGGTTGCAGGTAGAAGTTTCATATTTTAAATTTTCATTCAGAAACATAGCACTATTTATGCGAAACGTTTTCATAAACAAATATAACTGTATGTATGAACTGAATAATTAATGAAATGAGGTCCTTCCATATGCCGAAATGAAGGAAACTCTTTTCAAAAACACTATGAAAAGAAATAAGATGAGACTCAAATGCCCATTTCAAAGCCAACGAATGTCATTATGAAAATGAATGAAACATTTCAAAACGGGTGTTTTCATTACATTTTCTATACATTTTTCATTAACTATTGAATGGCATAATACGATTAGGTTGAAAGGAACTTGCATAGCAATAATGGGTCATTTTAAAGATGTCTAAATGGGTTAAGCAGTAGAAATGTTTTTACTACTATTAGTTTCTATGACCTTATTTAATCAAAGTATAAAATAGATTTACTCTTCGTTTACTGTACGTAAGATTTGTGTTGTGTTTTTCTTTATATCAATCAGGTTTAAATCAAAAAAGTTTCGTCTTTAAGTTTTATTTGAGTAAGTGCATTCTTCTATTTAAACTTAAGTTGATAAAACACTATCATACTAAACCTACGTAATATATGGAATAAGCTTATTATATTTCTTTATGGGACAGAGGGTGCGTCATAAAAGTTTTATGTCTCGTAAATTAATTGTACGAAAATAAATTTTGGTTTCATTATATTTTCTTTAGTTTATTAAAATATAGCTTCATTGTAGCTTTGCCTCCAATTCACAACAACAAATGACAATTGAATGCAATATACTACATTAGGTTACCAAAGAGGTCTAAAGTTAAAATTCAAAAAAGTTTTCTTTAGCAAAGTTTCTAACTGGCCAGTTCTAAACATTTTCAGTGCTACCCACGTATAAGTATTAGTATAAGTTCTATAACTTATTCAAATTTTTTTAGTGTTCTATTATTTGCATTTATATGGCCCCTTTTGTCGTATACATCTCTTTCTAGTAGATCCAGTCCATTTTGGTGATACAAGAGACCATCTTTTATCCCGCACTCTAGCAATATGACCGGCTCATTTCCATTTAAGCCTTAGAGCGTGTACAAGTGCATCCATAAAATTTATTTTGTTACGAAAGTCAACATTTTCTCTCAACTTTAAGATGGTTCTTTCAACACACTGGCAAGTTGAGATCTTAATCATGTTATATATATATTATATCATGTTCTTCTATAAGGTGCCAATACCATATATGCTTTTGATACTCCACACATTTGTAATAGTATATCGAAGTGCAAATTCAATGATATCTTGGTAAAAGCTTTCTAAAAAATGTGTTCGCAAAGCCACAATGTCTCGATAAACCGCAAGAGCACTCAGCCATATTGCTCCAAGATACACTTAGAGGTTATAGTATACGTGTTAGAAAACTTGTGGTTGAGAGAAGTTTTTCTTCATTACAGACGTTGTATGCTTTTTCTAAGCGCAATTTAAATGTCTTAAAAGGCAAGGAGATCAACTAAGGTGTTCTTTTGTGTGTTCAGAAGGATGTTGATTGTTGTGTCAAACGATTTTAATAAGTCTATTTACAAAATTATTTGTTTGTGTTATTATGTTGTTGATGTTATGATAAATGCTACAATATCAAGAATATGTAAATAACCATACCTATATTTCTTTTACATGGAACATCGTTTGCATTTATTATAGTATATCATATACTATATGATATTGATTGATAGTTTGTTTAAATTAGGTACAAGTGATATCTGAAATGAATTTAATGCATTAATGGATAAAGAGTTCCAAATGTTTCTTTGGATAGAGGATATATAACCATCTTTGAAGCGATACTATTTTATCCATGTAAAATGATGGTACTGATTTTCTTACATAATTTTGCGTGGCATAAATAAACATAGTACGTAGTTAACGGTATTGTATACAAAATTTAGATCTAAATCGAATTAATATAATATTTTTGTAGTGGTCCATATATCAATATATTACAATTTGATTAAATACACTTTTAATAAAATCTTACCTTTTTTGAAGATTGGTGTCGCCATCATTATCTGCCAACAGCGTATCTGTAATAAAAAAAAATATATTTAAATATTATAAGCAGTCTTTACACATGCACTAACGGACCCGACAGACGTTGTCCAGTATGTTATATCAAACGATTAGGATATTGGAAAAATTATAAAAGTACCGATAGCAGCATCATCTGCCGGGCTGATTTCTGAATCTTAACCATCCAGGGCTCCCAAATACAAAAGAATTCAAATCGAGTTCAATGACACACACATTCTTTGCTTAGCTGTACAGTAAAATTGTAAAGAACGTTAGGTTGTAAACTATCCATTCACGGTTTCACATCGATATATTACAATCTACCGAATAAATACGTTAAATTAAGTAAGCAAGGAGTACGTTGAGGTTCACAATCTTTCGACAGTTCAATCTCGCGAGATAGATTAGAACCTAACGGTACTTACAATTTTGCGGTGACATATTTATTTTTGTCAGTTAGTCAGTTTAATTTAGTCAGTTTTGCTAGCAATGAATATTTATCTTTTTATTCACATATTAATTATAATATCGTTTCTGATGATGTTCTTTGCTAATATCCTTTATAGATAACAAATATGTTTCTTAGTTTTTAGAAGCCATAAATAATTTATAGTTTTTTGTTAGTCCATCGTTAAACCCACTAACCCTAATTTACTGTTATAAAACCTTGCTCGAAACGAATAAAGACAGTTGATACATAAGTAAAGTACACTTTCGTCTCTTTTTGACAAATTGTGTCTACGATGTGCTGAAAAGAGACTGATGGTTGTTCTAATGAAATACAAAGATTAAGTTTACTTCACTGAGGGGGCTAAAGTATTTTATAACTATAACTTATATGCATTTACAAATGTACAGACTTATACAATGCTTTTCCGTATATGAAAAAGATTAAGAACAAAGATTTCTTTAACAAAACAGAGAAATATTTAAGGGCTATTCACTAGAAACTATTATTCGTGGGTCGCATTATTGTGTTTGTACACAAAGGCTGTCACATCTCGAACTAACTTCATACATCTAGCTGAGCCGCTGTCAGGAAAATGCTACTTTTATTAACGTAGCTTTGTAGGAATTTTAATAAATAACTCAGTTTTTAGGACAAAAACCGCTGTCAACTCTCTATCTCTGATCGTACGTTTAATCTTAAGATTTCGTTCTGTGTGTTTTTACAGTAACTCTTAGGAATCGTTATGTTGTGTATTTTTATTTTAGGAAGCTTTTAAAATTAAATAAATAAAATTAGGCATTGTATTTTATAATGTGTTTTTAAACAGCAATATAGATATTATTTTTTTTAACATTTAAAACGAGTTATGACATTCGATGATTGGCTTGCATTTAACAATACATCCTTCATCTACAAAAAAAATTGCATACTGTATATAATGGTCGATAATAAAGATAATTTTATGAGAAAGATGACGTATAATTCCTTCAAATATGATTGAGCAAAGCGATGGCTGTCTCATACGTCATGCGTCGTTCAGTTTTCTTTTTCTCCTTCTAGTTTCTTCTATCTATCAATTTAGTCATTTTCTATGATGATATGATATTTTAAAAGAGTACCGAGAGTAGTTTACACCGCTTTTCTCTCGGCCAGCACATTCTGTCGATGAGTAGGGATGTCTACCGATACAAAATTAACGACGTGAAGTAAGTGATACCTGTACCTTCTATTTCATAATAAACTTATTTTTTAAGACAATGCTATCAGCAGTTAGACCGCTCTCATTATTCATCTCCATAAAGTGTTATTATTATTATGTCTAATGATAATTTACTGAAGAATACGTCCCACAATAATAAAAAAGATTGCTATAGATCACGAACAAAGGCTCAAGTGAATGTCAGGCTGTTCATATTCATGACACCTTTTGGAAAGATTGAAAAGGACAAAACCATGCGAATTAGATAATTAAGGTGAGGACACGTTAGTGTTAAGTGCGAAACAGTTAAGAAGAAGTACACAAGAACATAGTGTCTCCTTAATAGAAAATATAATACGGCTGACTTATTTGCAACTGTTAATGATACAGTGAATATGAAATATCGCTCTTACAACTTAATTACTAACATTGATAAAAATATTTATTTATTATATTTATTTCGATTGTTGCTTGTTTAAATTCATCCCTTGCTAGCTTTCTTATGTTCTAATATAATTAAAAAGTATCGTAAATGTTAAAATAATTGTGAATGTAATGTTCTTGCTGGCTCCAGGCTGATAAAATCAATGCGGTAGACTCAGAAATGTGTCTGCCACATCCCCTATTAATGGATCATAGGTATTCCAACCCAGATACATATTTATTTATTTATTTAGTACTCCTACAGCTAACATAAATTATACATAATGACATACAAATACACTGAGAATATAGCCAAATATGGAATGCATGATATATTTAACAATAAAAAGATTTAAAAAAGGGAACAAACAAACAAAAAATATTTAATACATTTGACTAATTGTGATTTAATTTATTTAACTTAGCTTAAATTAGTTATGTTGTCTGATGATGTAAAAGTGTGGGTATGACGTGATGGTGTGTATGTATATAAAGTACCAAATCTGAAATTCACTAGAAAGCATTGATTATATTTTTATACTTTAGCTTATTTACTTTTGTATGTGCATCATATAAGTGTATAAATCCGATTCAACTCGTAAATATGAAAACCTTTATTTAGGATGTATCATAATCAAATTACTCCAATAAAGTGTATGTCTGATCCCCAATTACTTTGGAATGGATCATTAGTAGATTGTGAGTGTTTCATAAATATTTAGCGAGCGAGTCTAATACATTAGAACGGGAATGTGAATTATGTATTAGTAGGTTTAAGAGACGGAAGGAAGCGATTAAATGAATGCATAAAATATGTTTTACTTATTATAGACAAACTGTCTTCGTGTCTGATTTACTCACATGGCTTTTTATACTTAAAGACTTTCGAGAGGGTGATTCCCAACCCAAGTGTTCTCCAAGAACTCGGTTTCTTTGTACCTATGGGATATGTGCGACGGCTACATTGTTTACGACACCAATGGCCAGAACCCCAGTCTGTTGCATAGATCAGATAAACAAAGACGTTCCACTTACTGACTGCTGTCTCTGACACTATTGACATCTTTATATTATTTTCGCAGACTGAGAACACAATTGCGATAGTATGTATATTATGTATTTAATATGTATATCGTTTATTAAAATCTAAATATAACAATACGATACCTTCATAGAATTAAAAGTTAATAAAAATAAAATTAAAACATAAAATGATATAAATATACCTATATGGTACCAATAATATTTTATATTTTATAATGGTATTCACTTAGCACTGTATGTATTTTTACAAATATAAGAGCATAGCCAATGGTCTTAATTTAATCTTTAAAAAACTAACTTTACAAACACAACTATATTGTAGATGCAATTGTGGTCATATTTTATATCCTTGTGTTACGGAGTTGTCGATTGTTTCATTAATACATACATAAATTAAAACTTAAAGTTAAATCTTATAAATCATTTGTACCACAGTCTTTCTTTTATAACTAATTTATATTTGAAATGACTTCAACGGAATAACTAACAACTGACGTTAAATTGATGTTTATCCACTTTTCTCCAACTGCAATCGGAGAGAAAATATTTTTTAAAAATCAATTTTCATTTCAAAACAATTTTCTGTTTGAATTCAACGCTCCATTGGAGATTCTTTTAAGTTTTGAAAGAAATTCAATATTTTTGCTATTATACAAACAATTTTGTCTATTGATAATTGCACTAAAACCCGCTGTTTCGTCTATAACATCTAAGCTAAAAGACAGTGGGAAATGCATTTATAGTAGAAATGAAAAACTAACGCCCGTTAATACTAACGCATTTAAAATATTTCGCTAAGATAAGATAAGAAATGTATACATAGTTTACTCTGCGACATCTTAAAATACGAGGGTCTTGGCTAACAAAGATATTTGTATTCATTAAAACGCACGCAAAGCAACCAATTAGAGATACTAAGGGATTATGTTCGCAATCCGGCAGCCAACAGACAACGTAGGCATAATTTATCGTTATGCCTGCTCAAAGATTAGCTAGTGTATTGGGGCTAGCCAATCAAATCACTGGAAATTTGAAATTAGAATGAAAGGCAATAGTTTTGATTTTACGGCACAGATTAGTTTGTGTTAGCAAATGTCGCCCGAAGTTAGATTCCAGGTTTTGGTATTTTATACATTATTTGTTTTTTAATTATTATTTTAAATACGTGTATTTGTCTCATATTATTAATGTAATAGACCTTATATAGAAGAAACCAAAAGAGATGGTTTCAAATGCAATCCTTAAAAAAAATCATATGAGTGCAAATTAAAATAAATGATAACGATATTATAAGCTCAATGATAACATATTTCTAAAGATAAATTTAATATGCAGCATATACAATTCAGTCACTGATTTAAATGCGAAATTAAGATACGCTACAAAAGCCAAACCCAGTCTAATAAGTCATCTTAAACGCAATATTGAAGTTATATTCACACTCTAACAGTCTCAAAGAATTTCATAAAATTTTATCTCAACGAAACGTTCAATTTACGCAATCAAAGTTATCCCAAAGATTTGCCGTTTAATATTCAACATGACTAATGAAAATTCTTTTCGTTTTTCTCACATTTAATATTCAATTTGGAATTTTAGCTTGACTTTGATGAATAATAACATTTAATTGTGAAGCATTGCAATTTTATTTTTATTCTTACGCATCAAACTTTACTTGAGGGGATAGTTTAATATTTGATATTAAAGATATGAACCTTCTGCGGCATTAAAGTGTATTTATTTTGTCGAGAACGAAACATAGGATATACTTTAATTATTATTACTGTATTTATAGAGACGAAGGATCAGCACTTTCAGCCCTTACTAATAAAATTTTAAGATTGTAGATCTTTGTTTATCATTTTAAATATAATTTAGAGTGCTGGAAATACTATTTTATAGAATATATTTTCTTTTGCCTACTTGCTGTGCCTGACACGTGCGAGCGTCCCGTTTATTTTTTTTTTTCAGTTTTTTCAAATCATTGCCATCCATAGCTCTTGGATCCGAGTATTCGGCATCCAACGTGCTATATGCCAACCACTCGGATCCGAAAAATGTTTTATTTTCATAAAAATAATAATATACATATTATCAAACATTCATATTTACTTAATACATAAAAGTTTTGATTTCCAGCTATTACTTTACCACTGTTTTATGTAAAAATAACTTGACTGAATATTTATGAAAAGTTTTCCTTATTTTATAAAAAATATATATTAAAATAAAACTTTTTAAATCAATTTCTGCCAAACAATTAAATGTTGTGACATACCTTCCGAGCAACATTGATACCTGAAACAATAAAAATATATTATAAGTAATGTAAAAACGGACATGTACTTTTATTATCTTGTATATATTTTAGTTATATTTTAAGATATTGCATAGATTTTTTCGCGAGCATTGTGCGCGGCGACCGAATCAAGCAATTCCGTAACGAAAATAAACCGAACATACGATTACGTAATAGGTGCGGCCAAAATGCTTTAGAGCGGGACAGAATGCATACTGTGTCTCACATTTCTCTGACGATATCGGTAACGTAGCGTAAACGCGGCCAGTGCAGCCGGTAGGCTTTAGTGTGAGACAGAATATATTGTGTTAGCCTGAATCTGTTAGAGTAGTAGATTGAATTTAATCAAAAACATGCGCATCTATGGCATTACCGTTCAGTTTGGTCAGGCAAGAAAATAGTGACGACGCACTATTTTTACTAGATTTTTAATATTAAAAACCCTTTAATTCAAAGGGTTTAATTATAAGGATCGAATTTATGAATGAAATATAACCCAATGCACGTTGATTATAGTCGAAATTTCTTTCAAAACTGGTAAACAAAACCTGAAATGAGGATATAAAACAGGAAAACCCATCCATATGTGCTTACAAATGCTTTCATTCTTAATTATAAAACTCTATTCAGAAAGAAAAGCATTTCACACATACCCATTGTTCTTCATTATACCATTAAAACGATAAAAAAATCAAGCTATTATGATCCTTATCTGTAGGTCAGAAATACCACTTTTCTATCAACAGTTTTTCCTGTTTTGTACAGCTGTCTCAATGGATCTATCATGTATGTGTTGGTGTATAGATTTCTCATAGTGCTCATAATGCTTCATTAACATATTACTAAGTAAAATAAGTTAGTTCTTTATTAATATTTCTGTGTGACATTACCATCACTGAATTATTTAAATTGAATTATACATTAGATAAATTAATTACTTATACTTTATATTTAAATAGAATCAATATACTTACGTATGGAGTACATTTGTGAATTTCTCCGTAGTTAGTGCATCTGAAAATAAAAAAAATCCATAAATATAAAATAATAATGATTATTATTATTTCTTTAGAAAATGTTTTTAATAAACCCCTCTCATAATAAAGTGATAAATTTTTTATTTTTTAATTCCAATAACTTGCTTGTATAGTAACTTCTTCTTTTCCTGGCATAGTAACTTCTTTAACCCGAACCTCGTGTTGTGTGTTTCTAATAAGAAGTATTATGATCATGAAAAAGTATTGATGCCAATAATGCTTTTCTTCAATTAATTTTACATTCGCATCTATAATTCGAAATGTAAATAATAATTTTTAGATTTTAATTTTAGTTATAAGAAATACTTCAATATTTCACCGTTACTTCAAATTCTTTTTAAAAATACCAAATCAAAATGGAATAGGAAAAAGCTGAGCCATAGCAGATGGTCTCATTAAAATGCATGAACCTCTACACCGGCCATATTTCGGCTCAAACATGCATTTGACAGTGTTGATATACGATTTTTTAAATTTGGAATAGAATTTTTTCAAACATGAAAAATCGTACAATTACACAAAGGGCCGAGTCATTAATACTAAACCAGTATTATAAATATTGTTAATAATGCTTTGTATTAAAAAACTCACTGAATACGTCAACCACAGAATTTTTATTATCATGTAAAACAAAAGGCGATCGCTATATATCTCAACAAGATTCATTGTTATTAAGTATAGAACTTTTTTAATCGCAGATGTGTACAATTGGCAGAGTTAAATTTAATAAAAAAAATTCTCATGTCACAATGTTCGCTCCTGTACTCCTCCAAAACGGCCTTATGATTTTTTTATGCATATCTTTTAAACCACTATTGGGATAAGGGGGGAAAATACAGTGATGGTATGTTAAATAACTAATACTATGTATTAACATAATTTCAGTAATTGTTTATTTTATTTTAGTGATATAAGTTGTAATTTTATTCATGTAAATACATTATTTGAAATAAAATATGTGAAATAATGTCATAATCAGACAAACACTAAGTTTAGAAAAAATATTATAGATTTTCTCTGTTTTGCTTGGCATCCGAACAATAAATAGGTACGAAATCGAATCCCTCGGGTAGTAATATGCAGTACCTCACTAAGCTCCCGAAAAAAATGTTATTTCTCTAAAAAATAAACACCGGCTCTGTATATTTTTCATTATATTTATTAAAGTTGCCAACAGTCACATAAAATTCCCATTCCAAATTCAAATAGCATGTATTGTGAAATATAATCTGTATTATATTGGTCTGGTTAAGTGTGTATATATACAATATACACATATACTAATTATTCTTAAACATAAGCCAATTCATACCACGGAAAAATAATTCACCAGATATAAGAATGTACCTGAACCCTAACGGAATGTAGAAATTTAATGAACGAAAAAATTGGCACGAACTTCATGTCTAAAAAGGCATTTTTTCAATCTCTTTGCTTTGGTATTCTCTCTGTGCTGGGTTTTTTGTTAATTTCCCATCTCATTTTTCATTTAAAATCCTTTTAAAATACAACATTCTGGATTTCGCTTGACCTATCGAATTTTATCTCGCGATTAAACAATGTCACGTAAAATTCAACAATTTGCAATGAAAATGCCTCTGTAACTTTAAAAATACAATAAATGATTTAATTTAACTTTAGTTTCTCGTACTGTGATTATTATTAGGTTCACAACATTATATGTCAGAAAGAAGTTTCATAATTTTAAATATAAAGGGAATGCACCGATAGATTTTTTCGAGTATTATACTACTTCGTACGAGTAAAATTTCGTTTTCTTATGTACTTATCGAGCAGTATTGGTATAGTGGCTATAGAGTGCTCCGGACAATCCTGAATTATTATATATTGGCCACCCAAACCAGGAACCCAAAATGTGTAAGACATCAAATATCATATTGTTTAATCTTAATAATAAGAAAGAAGTTCGCCTTTGAATTGCAAGTTACTGCTACAAAGTGTGATAAAAAGATCCAATTCAAGAAAGTAATTTTTGTTTATTTTCTTTTGTATACTAATAATAATAGACTTTTAATTTTAATAAATTATTAAAGGCCGGGAACGCACTCGCGAGCCCTCTGGCATTGAGAGTGACAATGGGCGGCGGTATCACTTAACATCAGGTGAGCATCCTGCCCGTTTGCCCCCTGTTCTATAAAAAAATAAGGAACACGTTTATATGTTAATCTTCTTTTTGGTGTGCCCCTTTATGGAAAATGCCTTCTTCAAATTCGGCCATTCCTCTCTGCAATGTGCCTGCCATGTACATCTGCTGTTTCATTAATTTGGTTATTCCACCTTCTAAGTTATCTCCCTCTTCTTGGAAAACAATTTAGTTACTTTTTTCTGGTTATCCATATTACTCGCCCAATTCCAATTTAGTTCATTTATTTTTATCGTAACATCGGTTACCTTGGTAATTTTCTTGAAGCTGCATTCTTTATTTTGTCTATTCTTTTCTTCCTATTCTTCCCTTTTTAGTGGGCGCCTAAGTTTGATATCCATAAGTTAGTACAGGTAGTATACATTAATATAATAATTTGTATTATCTACACTCTAAATAAACCTCTTCTTGATAAACAAAGGTTTTAATATAATTTGTGCCTTGTATTTTATAATTATCATTATACAAACGCTAAAATACTTAGCTTTGTTCCACAACACTCGAAAAAGCATCGGGCTATATAAATTTTAATGAGTCCACGTCTATTTTTTACTGCTTTACTAATCAAAAGAATGTTTGGTTATCTGTTCCATGTTTTATTCGATATAAAAATTTGATTTTTCTTTGTTAATTTTCTTAGATATACTGCCAGTACAGTACAATCTCTTACTTTGTATAGGCTCTAAAATAATGTGGGTAGATTTTTGATGAATTCAATTAATTTCTTGCCTGGCAGAAATCACTTATTAGCGATATGTGATATATTTATATATGCTTTATATATATATAAAGGCTGTTTTTGTATAAGATAAGTATAAATAAATAATAATGTAGTTCATAGCTTATAGCTGACATTTTATTTTAAAGTAATGAAAATTTTTTATGAGAATAATACATTCAAAGTCAAAAATAATTTACTCATATAGGTAACATAATGTACACTTATGAACGTCAAAAAAATAAGAGATTTGACATTGTTAGAATTACTTTTATTACTATGTCAATGTGTATTAGTGTTAGAGCAGTGGTCTATTTGTTTGCGTGGGTGTCTTATTTCGGGAGGCGTTATTTAGTCAGAAAAAAGAAAACAAATACTGGCGGCGTAAGCTCTGAGCATAAATATATTTTGTTCACAATGTACATGTACTAATTAAGTTAAAAATACATTTACTTATTTCTAATCTGTTCAGGAAACAAGGATTATTTTTAATATATAAATTTCGTAAAATTGAAAGTAATTTGTATACCTACAAGAGCAGTGTTGGCCTAGTGGCTTCAGGGTGCGACTCTCATACCTTAGGTCGTAGATAGGTTTGCTCAAACGGTGAAGGAAAACATCGTGAGGAAACCGACATGTCTTAGACCCAAAAAGTCGACGGCGTGGGTAAGGCACTATAGGCTGATCACCTACTCGCCTATTAGATTTAAAAATGATCATGAAACAGGTTCATAAATCTGAGGCCAACCTAAAGAGGTTGTAGTGCCACTAATTTATTTATTTTTTATTGTACAAGTTTGTTGTATTGTACCCAGAATTGAAACCTTGCAGTTAGTTAAGCCACAAACAGCAATTTGGATATGATATATAATTTTTTCAGGTAGTAAACACAATTTAAATTTTACGTTTAATTTCTCACATTTAAATATTGGTTTCCTACAATTCAAACGTCAGTGAAACGCAAATTGGCGTCCGGACTTTATCCGTAATTAATTTGGTGGCATAATTAAAACTTCGCAGTGACGTCATTAAGGATGGCTGTATGCAAAACGTTGAATAACATAATCTAACTATATATATATATATAGATATTCGCTCGTACGGTGAAGGAACACATTGTGAGGAAACCAAGCCTAAGGGTGCGTCCACATCTGGCGAATATGCCACGAATGTGCAGCTCGCGATTAAGTTCTCTCTCTGATCTGTGCGCTTGCATTTTTCGTCGTGCGCCACTCCTGTGCAGTTTGTGCGCAACCTTAGCGGCGTACGCGATCAGCGTGTGGGCGGCGGTAGGTGCTGGCGTCTTCCTTCCGCCCGCGCCATAAACGGAACTGTAAGCGCGGGAACTCAGTGCGCGCAATTCGCGCGCCTTCGCCTGATGTAGACGCACCCTTAAATCTAAAATTCGAAGTAAGTATAAACAAAACCAAATTCTGGCGTACCGCTGTTTTTTTAAGTTATAACAATATACTGGACAACTTATAGAATTAGTAAACAAACCTAGTTGATATGTCATAAAAAGTTATATGAAATAAATAATAGCTAACATTCCATGAACATAAGCACTTAAAAGTAAGCTTTCACGCTTTGAAGGCTAAATTTCTCACCTGAAATAAAATTTCATACTTTTTGAATGTTTTAACATTTTTATCTCAAAGAAGCGAGCGCTCATGGAATATGCAAAAGAAGGCTATTTACTCACCGGTATTTAATATTGATATCGCCAATAAAACGAGTGCTCGACCCGCCATACTTCTGAAACAAGGAGATAAGGGTAAATGTATAAATTTAAGGTTCGTTACTTACAACACTTTAGTTTTTTTTAAATGACAAATGATGGTAATAGCTAGTTAGAAATAATAAAGCTGCTTTAAATACATTTGAAAATGTAAGACAGAGCTTATCTTCGGTTAAATTTAGATTTCATTGACATATGACGTTTTTAATTTTCTTTATATATTTTAGTAGATTTTAGTCAGTATATCCAGAATCTATCTCGATATACATGAGTACTTTTTCCTTACAGAAGGAAAATTCATGTCTGTGCTTAAAGGTAGATCGCGGGATTGAATTATAAGTTCAATTTATATCACCACAGACTTAGTGAATACTGTATAGGTTGCTTGAGCAGTATTGGCCTAGTGATTAGGCGTACGCTTTTCAACCCTAAGGTCATGCGTTCGAACAACGGTTGTACACTTATTAAATATTTATTTCTCTGCGTGCAATTAACGCTTGCTCGTACAATAAACAAAAACATTGCGAGAAAATGGCGTATGACAATTACACCTGAGGGAATTTACTACTTACTTGATTTACTTTAAAACAATTTATATATTAGACAGTAAAATATGAAAGCTAAGTAAAATTGTAATAAGTTAATGATGTGTAACAATGTAACATACAGAGAGCACAAAACACACAAAGAAAAAGATGAAAAAAGGATATTTGTGTTGGTGTAAAAAAGTTAGATAGTTTAGAAATATATCGACATTGGCTGAAGAGATGTATAAAGGTAATAAGAGTGCGGTAACTTATATTATTTTATACTTAATTATTTAAGAATACCTAGATAACACTGATCAGTATCAGAAAATTAAAAAAATAGAGATTTGAAAACAACATTAATTGTATTTCAAGTGTGACAACGTTATTTCACTTTTGTGTAATTACTCAATTATTTGCTTATTCATAACCTATTATTACAAGTAAAAATAAAACTTATTGTGATATAATAACAGTAAAAACTCGCCGTTAATATTACATTATTTATGTTTTATTAATACGTTTAATTAGACGTTTAGAAATTCGGAGAATACAATGACATCATCAATGCCGCCTGAAACGTGCTAATGAAGTTTTATTATTCAGCTTAGCTAGTGGGCCTGACTAAGACTGGTTGAGCGACGCTTTTAAGGTTGGACGAAGAGCAGCTACAGCTATGTTTATGTTAAGCTGTTTTAAACTAAGATTAAATCGTTTCTTATTTTAACTGCCATCAAAAAATCTACGGCTGAGGTTAAAAACTAGTTTTTCCGTAATTAGGCCATGAATAAACAATTATTTAAAAATAGACTAATAGAAAGAAAGCCCAAACGTTAATTCAGCCACAGCGCCTAACATTTGATTTCACATTTTTAGGACTTAATTTCATTATTTAGTAAAATTATTCGATATATCATACTCGAACATACATATAGAAATGTAAGTTTGGTAAGCTGTGATGATACTCGATATTTGTGCATCAGAAGCCGTCTCAATTCAGAAAACTGGTTTTATTATGGTTAATAGGATCTTCCGGATCGGATGCCTTTAATATAAAACTAAAAATTAAATCAATGAAGTCTATCCGAAGAATTTATCCGATTTCCAAGCGAACAAACACGCACAGGCATTACCCAGTATTATAAAAAAGCGTGTATAATTAATCTATGAAAAAGCTTTTGAGGATCTATTTCTATTCTATTCATCTCGAATTAATCTTTAATCCCTCAAAGGGTCTCGATGCGGGAATCTTAAGCTGTAAAGTAAACAAACATAAAAATAAGACTTTGAGTGGTACTTAAACGCTAAGCCCCTCTTCACATCACTGCTTTGATGCCGTGTCCTTTTTGAAATCCTCATTTTTACAGCTCTTTTACGTCTGGGTCTGAAAATTAATTCCAGAATTACCTGGACTTTAAGGAAGTATTTTTGTGAGATTGTTGAGCAAGGTTTATTCACTGACGATCAGTATAACATACTGTTCCTCAGTGAATAATAATAATAATAATAATAATGTTGGTAATTCGATAATATTTTATTCCATACGACGGCTAATGGCGAAGTGTATCTCGTTCGTATATACATATTAAGTTTCTCATCAATCATTTTTGCAATAAGAAATAAAGTTGTTTAAACATCAATATAATATAAAAGATCTGTTTTAATGTAGTCACGACGCCTATATACTAACAAACCTTGAAGGCGGTTTTTTACCCTAGTCTGATGTTAAGATGATGAAGTGCATCCGCCCAGATATATGTTTGAAGAAATATCGTAAACCTAATTTATAAATAGAAAATATATTATACATGTCAAGAGAACTTAAGGCGCAGCCCCAGATCTATGCAGCTTCCTCATAATCGAGTAGCTTGCAATATTGCAGCACACTTTGTATTGAAGAAATAGCATGTTCTTTTTAGTTAGTCTAATATTACTAATGGAGTTTCATGTTAGTTCTCGTCGTCCGTTCAGAGTGAACTGAATTCCGAACTGTGTAAATTTAAATTAAGAATCAGTTAATAACTGATGTGTATACAAGTACATTGTTTCTTGTATACACATCATACTGGCTACTCACAGAACAAGATTTCCTAATACGTTATCCTTTAATTATTTTGAATAAATGCTCCAGAATTACATATAAATTCTACCAGATGTATGTTATATATGCTTCAAATTCCAAAACGGTTAAGCAAATGAGGTGTTGTTAAATTCGCGCTCATTCCACGTGTCATTTGTATGAAAGCATTTCCTCTTGATATATGTGAGGGTTTCCTTGTTTAATTAATTAGAATTAGCTATTAAATTTAATAGGCTAATTTAGTACATCCTTTGTTTCTAATATTATTATTATATCACAATCGCTATCATCAAACGAACTTTACTTATATTATATGGAATTATTATAAATGATTAATATAATATTAAGTGGAAATCTTTCATTGTTTCTTTGTTTATTTGCATTGCTATAAAAAAATAAACTAATCTTATACTATTAAAATTCAAGGTTATCCTGGTTGTATAAAGGAGAATATTTTCAAAAAAGTTTTGGTTCTGTATGAAATTATCATTGTATACTATCAGCTACTTTCAGATAAGGTGGGAAAAAGATTAATAAAATTACTAAATCAATGGAGCAAAGTGTTGTACTACAGTTTTATATCAGGCATCTGTATCTAAAAAGAAGTAGACAGTGCTTTCTCTAACAAATAAAGAAGCATTTGCCTTGAAAAGTCTATGCAGCCTTTTTTCACAATTATTTTTGATATTGCAACTGGGCATTGTACAAGCCCTGTTCTAAATTCAAATTCAAACACATTTATTTATATAGGTAACATGTACATTTATGAAGAAAAATATATATATGAAATCCTTCTAAATTTACATTTTCTGCCCGTTCTCAAATCAAATGGACGTAGAACGGAAAAGAAGAACTGTCAATAAACTCTCCGAATACTCGTTTTAATTGAAACGTTTTTGGTTTTACACAACGTTTGTAAGGAGCTCCAACCATTACACCATGTTTCATATATATATTAAAAAACACAGATTTTTCTGGAGGCATGGTGAGATAGGAGCACACACTTACATTCTCGTGGGAACAACACGCAAATACATAGTCGAAATACGTTAAGACATCATCGCATACATGAATTCAAGTACGACCAGTCACCATTAGTAGCACCGATTCACGAGTATGACGCATGACCAGCCAGGGGGTGCCCCTTGCCATATTTTCGCCCGAGAGAGACAACCTGACACATCGACGCCGCCACATATATCCCCTTTCAATGTCTCGACACCTTTTTAACCACATCCTTACTTACATCCTTGAAACTTCATGGAAACTAAGAAATAATTAAACAATACTATGCATATTACAAAGAAATAACTATATTATAACTGAAAAAAATAAGAGATATGATAAATGAAAGAACTGAACTAAAAAATAAACCTACCAAATCAGAAATGTTACCTGGCCGCGCCTGGCCTGCGACAGACGCGAGTGGAACCGGAAGGAGGAGGCCTATGTCCAACTGTGGACAAACCAAAACTTAACTGAATGACGTTTTATCATCCCTAAATTTTAAAGTTTTTTTGGAAATAAAGGCTATTATTATTATTATTATGAATATTGTATCTTTAACATTATGTTTTGCTATTGCGTAAGGCCACTCAGGTGAACTAAAAAAGAAGATATGAACCACATGGCCAGTGATGTAACAAAGTTCATTAATTAGTACAGCTCGACACAGCTAAAAGCAAAGTTTGGTTTTTGAGGACAACTTTTCGACCGAACTAACGATGACGATACATCCATACAAAATGTAGGAGACCGAAAAAGTATATTCATTTTTACAGCTTTTTAAGCATTAATGAATTTAATTTGTTTATACAATAATAAACATATTTAACGATATATTCATAATATACGATAATATCAATATTTACAGTTAATTTGTTATCGAAATATCAATCATATACTTTTAGTTAATTATCAGTAAGTAGTACCTATTTGGCCAGCAATGGACTTTATAACCGCTGTTCTCCTTTGTGATAAGTCATTTTGTATTATAATAATTTAGATCATCTATCTTCAGTAAACGGACTTTACAGACAACCGTTTTTTTATGTGGAAAATTTCACCCTTTATAAATAAATTGTTTTCCATTTAACTTAAGAATGGCACCCGTCATTTGAGAGCGTTTCCCAAACTTAAAAGAAATACATAAACTCCAAAAACCCTAATACAATTAAATAGAATTCCTAACATTCAAAATAAAATATAATTTCACAAGAAAACGTCGTCCAATACACGACAATCACCATCCGTACTTATCTTTTATTCCCTGCCCTACCTTTATTATTTAAAACTAATCGAATCTAACTATCCAGGATTGATATGGGAGTAGTTGACCAGAGAATGAGGCCCTTTTAGAAGTTTAAAAATAGATGTATACCAAAAAGTCAACAAAAAATGTACTCATGGACAAAGTAAGTTGAACACGTGTTGAGTCGGTACTGTGGTACCAACTTTGCTAATTAGAGTTTCTACAGTGGTAAAGTTTGGGACTTTTAACAACGGGTCTTTTTTGTTTATTTTAGATTAATATAGCATATTGTTTATTTTGTTCGGACTTTTAAGTAGTAATAAGAGAATGTTGTGGGTTTCAAATGGGGTTTAGAAGTTTTAACAATTAGGACGACTGTAGAAATAATAAACTGCCTAACAATGAAGTAATGAAAAGGTTTTCGTATAAAATTAGTATACAGGGGTCTAGGCTCTGAATATGATTTTGTCCCATTCGGTATCGAGACCCTTGGCCCGTGGGGTCCTAGTGATATAAGGCTTTTTAGGTAAATATCAATAAGGTTAGTCGACACCACAGGAGAACGAAGAGCTGGCAGCATCTACGGAACCTTGCCTAAAGGGACTCCTTTTAATAATATAGTATTTTAATTATTAAATTTAAAGGTTAGTTATTAGGTATATTAGAATTAACTACAATTATATTTTATACTTATTATATATATCAGTATACATAGTATATTATATGTGTATATAGAGTGCATAATTGTAAATAATAAAATGGGGAAATGTTAGGTTCAGAGGAAAATTTATGCCTACCACGCGCCAAAAACAATTCTGTAAAAGTTTAACATCAAATCTATAGTATTCTAGTGCTTTTCTATAGCAAAGATAAGTTTATATTTTTTTATTATTTATTACCGTTCTCTGTAACGAATTGCGATTGTGATACCTGTAATTTATTTTTTAGGATCCCAGAAACCTATAGCTCTAGCCTATGGTCACCTATTTTATTGAGTGCGTTGCCGGCTTTTGAGGGAGAAGTGTCAATATTATATTATTATTACCAAAATTTACTATTTATATCGGAATCCCAATCGATTTCGCTAATGGGAATTACAAGATATCAGTATCGCAAACGGAAGGTGGTAAAATAATCACTTAATAAAAATAATATATTCATAAATAAATACAAATAAAAATTCATATTTAAAATTTGTCAGAAAGGATCCGAGGTAAAATTAAGTATATTTTATATATAGTTTTTAGTTGGCTCTTACAACGTAAAGCAATTATACAACATGTTTAAAATTATTTTCCTCGTAAAATATAAAAAACTTCAAAGCTTGCGAAAAGCTTCAAATGTTTCCGGACGAAAGTTCAATACTTAGAAGTTTGTATAATATTTTTCAGCCTTTGAAAAGTTGCGACCGTTTAAGTGTTCTAATAAGGGTTTAAGTCCAGTCACTTTTGGACGATTTTAAAATGAAAATTGAATAATATTTAAAGCGAACTCTAGACATTCTCATTGAATTATTACAAGTAATTTATGTCAAAAAAAAAATCTAAAAATTCTGTATGTGTTTGGTAATCATTTATTTTATCTTGGTGATCTTTTCAAATCAAATCAAAATATCTTTATTCATATATAACATGTACACATATGAACGTCAAGAGAAATTAAATTAATTGTAAATTTACATTTACAACCAGTTCGCAAGTCAAGGGCGTAGAGCTTTGAGAGTTTTCATTAAAGGTACTTGCCCGGTACCGCTTCCCAAATGCATAAAATAAGCTTAAATTTAAATAAATAAATTTGTGCTCCAGCCGGAAATCGAACCCGGTACCCCTCACCTAACGGACACTTAAGAGGACCAGTATTCGCTACAGCTACTAGACCAACACTGCTCAAGATATATATCTTAGTAATCTTGTTAATTAGTAAGTACTATTGAATTGGCCACTCAATCGGTGAGTGTAAAACTATAATAACTATTATATTTTATATTATATTATTACTTTTATTGTATTACATTATTGTATTTTAGATAACGCCATCTCTTGCCGTGAATTTATAAACATAACAACTGGCTTCGAGGTTTTAAAATAATTCGCTTTTAATGTAATATTTAAGACTAGCTTAATATTATTTCAGCTAAAGGAAACGTAAGTGTTACTTAGATATATGAATCTTTCAAGGAGTCAAATTAGTTTTTTTAATCTAACGTCGCACCCCAGTAATTATTCTCAAACGATTTAAGCTAGTTGACACCCAGCTTCAAACAAAGACTTTCATTTAACATATATTTGAACTTCTATAAAACAACCAAACTAGGATTGTTTTAATATTTCGCAAATTAATATAGGCTTTGTTTAAGAATAATGTATTCTTAAAACTTATACGTACAACAATCTTATTATGTATAAAACTCGCTTTAGATATCTTCACTTATTATGGATAAAAACTTTTTGCAATAAACTGTAACTATAGCAAAAGTTTTCTTCAATTTTCCATTGACAAAGTTTTAAAAGCGCGAACTCTTATTAAAAAATATATCGAGTTTCAATAGTTTTCCAAGAAGAAAAGTTTATTTAAAAGTAACCAAGTGACATACGCTAAAGAGGGGGCATTCATTATATGCAAATGTATTTTACCCACAAGTTATGGGTTTAATATTCCGTATTCTATGTAGCAGGACCGACAAATACTTTAGAATTGCGTTCAACCATATCTTAATAACATGGGTATAACACTGAGACATTGAAAAAGAGCAGAAGAGAAAAGATCAGCAACCATAGTAAAGGACATTATAAAGAAAATAAGGCCATTTAAATGGCACGGAAGTGGGCACATGACGAAAGATAGCAGGTTAATAGGACAAATATAATTACAGAATGGCAACCATGCGATGTAAAAAGAAAGAGGGGTAAGCAAATCAAGAGATAGGCAGAGGATATAATAAGAATAGGAGGCACAGTTTGTACAAGAAAAGCTAACATCAGAAGAGAATGGAAGCAGCTGGAAGAGGCCTACGTGTCACAGGACACGCTGTTTGTGTTATTTTTATTTATTTTTGTATTGGTATTAAGTTTTTTTATGCAACTTAAATAAGTGTTAGTATTATACTGGGTGTCAGCAATAAACGCTTAATAATATCTCAATAACTACTGAAGCTAGAAGAATATATACGCGTTTTAATAATTTGATATGACTTTGAGTTTCCAAGTTTATGGACTTATGAAAGCAACAGCATTGGAAGCCTAAATAGATCGCGATACTTACATAACATCAATATCACATACAGATCAATGTAACCTTTTTTGAAGTACACAACAGTAATTCAACGTACATTCAAACGAAATCACAATAGTAACATATTTTTAATGATTCAGCGGAACAATTCTATTGAATTGTTTTTCTAAAAAACTAGATAATGCCTTGTTCAACTCTGTACATCGGATAGCTTTAATTTGAATTGCATTTGTTATTTATTAACCTCGTTATATATAAAACAATTGACTGCAGCGATAACAATATTTTTTTCTAATAATTAGTATTTTTCATAGAAGCAGGGCGAGAGGCGTTAACTTGCATAAATCTTCACAGAGAAGCGCATTTCCGACCATTTAAGTTTTTGTGTGCTCTGTATTTACGAATTTATAATTAATTACAATGAATATATTATATTTAATGAAAAAATATGAATGAATATATATTTCTTGACTGAGATACGTAAATAGTTTGTCTTAGAAACGAGGAATTTGATATAGTTGGGTTTATCTTGTATTGCATGAAGAAGGTGTGTGAAACAGTTAAAGCGATAATTTTAAAAATATCGGGTCGTATTGTTAACGTTAACATTCCAGGAATTCAATACCAAAGTACATGCAGGAATCTAGAGAGCTATACTTCCGGAAAACCTCATAACTAAGAAAAATGCCTGATGACCTGTAACACAGGTGCACAACCTTTAACAGGCATCAGTCTCACTTAAGCAATAGCAGTGCTCCAAAGAAGAATGACAATTATTGTATATGTTTTTGTTTTTGTGAGAAATAAAATAAATATATTATTATTATTATTATTAATGTTTTAATGTTCTCTATTGCTTCAACGTATTTCTTGTAGATTGGGGACCAAAAAGTGTGTGCTCCTAACAAAAGCAATAAATTTCTTTTGCACTTACTCAGATTGTTTAGTAAATTTATTACCTGGATGAGATCGCTTAACAAGGGTCTTATGTATTTTTATTTCATATGTAATTAAATAAACAATTTATCTTTTCCGAAACCCAATGTAGCGGAATATTAATTATTATTTATAATTATAAGCTTCAATTGGAGTTTGGAGGCAGATAAATGCACATCGTGATCTTCTCGTAATTATTATTTTTCACCGGAAATTGATCCTTACATATGCAACATTTAAATAACAAAACAAAAAACTTTTTGAGTACTTAATATTGGTAAAATAGCATAAAAAGGGAAATAACTACACAATGTTCGGTATTCATCTGATGAAATTATTAAAATACAGGAAATTGTTTTAACTAAACAAAAACACACAGTGCTAATTCAAAACACAAAAATTTAAATCCAGAACAAATTGTATACCAATTTTAAAATTTGGTAACTATTTTAAATATTAACACTAAAATAACTAATTGGAGATGCGTTATTTACTGAAATCCAATTACAAATGTTGATCTCATTACTAGCGGATATAATTAAGTGATGTTTGAAAATTTTAATCCAACGCTGCAATTATTTAACGCTTGGTTAGGATTTATTTCATTATCTTGACTAATGAATGCCGTGTTCAGTTATGATTTTTATGAATTCAAACAACCATGGTTGGTTGTTTGATCATAACCGTTAAATAATTGATGAGACTTATATAAGATGCATTTCGTTTTTAAAATTGTTATAACATAATTTTAAATAAAAAAAATAATAGTCGGATGAAAACCTTTGGAAAAGGAGGAGAATGTTATAAAAATGAAAGGAAAAATAAATCTAACAAAAAATTAATATCTACCTATGTAAATAATGTGTACACGTATTTTATTCTTACTTAATTGTATTATTAAAAGTATAACCATATTCTTAGCTGTAGTATTCTTCTATATTCACTTGCAGAAGTAGAAATAATATAAAATGACGACATGTGTCGTCATTATATTGCTGTTTTGCTTTTTTTGATGAGTATATATGTTAAATTTATAAGGAAAGATTCACCATCAGTACTAACGCAAAAACATTTGGAGATGAGATCGCAGAACACTTGATTTTAACATTTAGACGTCAACAATAATAAAAATGTATAAATCTGTTATTACTCTTACATACTTAAGTCCATGTATTTATATAATAATGTACACACGGTTTTACATAAATGTAAAAACATTTTCTGTAAATAGCAAAGCGAACATATTACACGCTCAACTTCGATCGACGCCAAAACCACCTATACACAGTTAAAAAATCTGTAAACTTTGAGGGTCTGATACAGATTAATAATAATAATAATCCTAGTCGCGCTACAACATTTTATTTCTGGGGCTCAGATTAGTGTACCTTTTTCTATATCTCTTATAATAGCCAAGTTGGTTCTTGGTTCAATGGCATGCCCGTTTTCTCACTATGTTTTCCTTCGCTGTACTATCGAGGGTTAGATGCGCAAATAGACAGAAAGAACATTGATGCCGGGGTCTGACATACCCAGATACGAGAGTTCCAGGCCAGCACTGCTTAATACAAATAACCATCATAAATAAAAACAAATGAAGGTATTTAAGATATCATATTTAACACACATTATAGTTTTAGTGTAAAAACTATTTTTGATAGATATTTCTACTCCTTAAAATGTATATATTATAATCGAAAACACCGGTAAATTTAATTAAAAGTTAGGCAAAAATTATATGCAAGGCATTGTCTAATTTATACATATAAATCCACCACGTAGCTGCAAGCGTAGATACCGCGTAGATATGGCGTAGCAGTCACGTAGGATGAAATTGAGCAAGCAATACGATTTTGTAGTTTACGTTTATAAAAGCTTTTTCTTTGTTTTTTATACAAACACTATATTTTTTATTATGAATGTATTAAATAAATTAATAGTGATAGTCGCCACAGACCCAATAGTAACCTCTATAAAAAGTTTTTATTTAAGTCATTAAAACTAATTGCGAATTAATTTTCGTAAAAAAGTCTGAAAATTGAATAGTCGTATATAAAGTAACACTAGTAAAAATTTATTATTATTAAATTTATTATATTATAATACATTATATTATTAAATTCTATAAAAGTATAATAAATAAAAAAATTATGTTACTTTTTTAGAATTATTTAGAAACACAAGAATAAAAAGTGAGTAAATTTATATATCGTAAACAATTATGAAAGCTTTGGTATTCGCAAAGTTTTTATTATGTTCAGAAAAACATCTAAATAAAATATACGGTGATATTTTTTTTAAATAAAACAAACCTCATAAATCCAACAGTCACATATCAGTCCCACAAGTTTAAATTTCGAACACACGCGGGAAGTTTCAGAGCAGTCACGAACACTACCGCCCCCTATCGCGTTCAGGATCACACTGAGCGAATTTCCCCAGATATCACTCGTTGCAAACATATTCATTGAGGCATGGTAGAAAAATATAAGGTGTCTGTAATTGAAAATTTTGTCATTTGTTAACTATATATTAATAAAACCTCAACGGGGTACATACTTTTGCGCAATTATCAATTATTTTGTTTTTGAAGTTGTACTTCTTTTGGCGCATTAGGGAAATATGACGTCACAAAAATCCGACACCCAAATAAGCTATAGTTAACATTTTTATTTTTTTCTAAGTTTTCGTTTTTTTACCTTTTGTATCTGGCCAAAACAGAACACCGAGAGTTAAACCCGGGATATAATGAACGAGCCAGCCTCAATGGCGAAAAATTTAAGATTCGTTACACTTAAAAAACTTACTCACTGACTCACTCCGCCGGCTTTGCGAACCAAACAATGTCTTGGCGAAGTGGTCTCCGACCGTTAGGCCTGCTCTGTTGCCTTTACGATCTTGGCCCATGTGCTCAAAACTCCTCAGCCAAAGTAGTCGACACTTAAAAGCTAAATTTTGTATACACCTAAATATAATTAAGATTCTAGATAAAAATTTATATTATCAATCAACATAATGTTTTTGGATTACGTTCATAAAATCTATTAATTTCCGTACGTAAGATAAATTTTTCACAAACATACCATATTCATACAATACCATACCGTTTTCATTTGAGTATGGAATTCAATTTCGGCATTGAATAATCAACCTTAAACCAAAGATATACGAATTATAATAGTTTAATTGTATTAAATAGGGGTGTCACAATGTGTTTCGGGCAATCTCATGTGGACATAGTAATTTGTGTGCGGAAGGAAAGCCATCAGGAATACCGAATTCGGGAAATGTTCATCCCTAATGTTGCTATTTGGAGCAATTCCTGGATAGTGGATAGCTTGTACTGTGGTGTTCTTAATGGTGATTTTATCGTAAGAGCTGGCAATACTATCTTTTCTCAGTGTCAAAGAATTCAGAAATCTTTAGCGTGAATTATGACGTATCTTATGTATTTAGCACTAAATCTGGACTTTAGGTTACATATTATTATTTACTCATATAAGTCTAAACGACAACAAGTATGCATTAAATGTACAAGAAAATATGACTTAACAAATTTTACACACACATATAGATACACATTAATATATATTATTGTTATAAAATTTATGAATGTTTTCATTAGTAATTAAGTTGTAAGACAGCCAACATATTCACGCGAGTCGTAGGACGTACAAAAGACTTTTAGTTTTAGTAACTTTAGGTTTACAAAGAAAGAATTCGTACCATCCACCGCTCAATCATGTCGATTTGAGCCCTATCTTCATATAAAAAAAACTAGTTCGATAGCCCTTGAAAATACATTTCAATTTGATCAACGTTCTAAAATACTGTCTAACGCCCAAATCCAATAACCTATCTCACTGCATTTTAATTATGTTTATTATGTTAGGTCGGATCGGTGTATGTGGAATAGACCTTTTTATGAAAATGACAGTTCAAATATCCTTTCTTAAGATTTTAACTTACACCAGTT